>NC_069380.1:74565000-75765000 GCF_027475565.1 Acinonyx jubatus
CTCAGGGAGGCATTTTATTTGGGGGCACTGATATTTAAACACAGTAAAACCGTGGATTGTGAGTAACTTGTTCTGAGTGTATCCTGCAAGGTAAGAAAACATTTCTAGTACATTTTAACTTGGTAAACAAGCGATGTCTTGCAATGTAGTACGTGATGCTGAATGTCACATGATCACAACTGAACCAACGGTTCTTGAAATTTGCTTTGATATACAAGTGATTACAAGCATGTTTCCGGAACAGATTATGCCCACAAGTCAAGGTTTTACTGTATAAGGAAAGGCAAAGCTGGCTTTGGAAAAGCTCTCAGCAGTGTCTTCTGGTATGAAGGTGTGAGGCTGGGTATTGACAACTTTCAAGAGCTGGTTGATTACAACTCCATCCTCAAAGCTCATGGCAAATCTAATTTCCTCATAAAGCTTTTCTTAAGTCCACACTCACTGCCTGCATCCTCCCCTTACTCCCCGAGACTGTATGTTTATTTGGAGGTTAGATGTATTGATCAAGTTAGGCAAACTGAAGTGAAGTAACTTATCACTCTGAAATCTCAATGGCTTTACCCAATGAAGATCATTTCTGGTGTAGGCTCCAACACCATCATAGGAGATCAGGTACACATAATCTTCTCTGACCCCTAAGGCCTCCATGGAGTCCTCCTGTAGACTATCTATCTACAAAGAACGAGCATGCAGAGGACAGACCTTACAGGAATGTCCATAGAATGTCTCCACCCACATTCTATGGCTGCAACTACCACGCACCCCCCAGAGATGTACGGGAACTGGAAAAGGCCATGTTCCTGTGCACCAAGGAAGAATCTGGAAGTTTTGTGGATACACAATATCGTGTGTGCGACACAAGTTCATAATTAATCCAGCACTTGTGACATACCTACGTGTATCTGACACCAGAGCAGGTCAAGTCATAATATCAACTGTCTTTCAAAACGTGAGTATCTGAAAATATCATGAACGATACAGTTCAATGTTCTAGGTCTCGTTCTAGTTAATATTTCTGCTCAATTCTTATCCATGAGGATTTTTTAAACTTTAAGAAACATCAATATGGTTTCTATTGACAAAAATTCCAATTTAAAGTTTTTCAAGATGGCCATAAAGCCTGGAAACAAAAGTAAATTAACCTGACAAATGGGCATTGGTATTATGTTACATGGGACATTCAATATGTTATCTCCTTAGAAAATGTGTGCAAAATTTTAATGAGCGTGGTACATTAATAAAGCATCTCTATCAATATATGAAAATGTACCTGATGTGTTGCTTCAGTAATTTTTTTTTTCTGATTTTCAGCAATTGAGCATGTGCTTCTGGCATATTCCACTAGAAGTAAATTTTAATCTGTAAAATCAACCTATCAATCAAGATTAAAAAACTTAAAATACACATTTCAAGGCTCTATGACCATGCTGTATATATTTTTATGATTGCGGCAAAATATTTCAAGGTTACTTTAAGATTTTAAGGGTAGTAGCAGTTTAAGATTACATTTATGGGGTGCCTGGGTGGCTCAGTCAGCTCAGCGTCTGACATCATGATCTCATGGCTCGTGAGTTCGAGCCCCGCATCAGGCTTTCTTCTGTCAGGGTGGAGCCCACTTCAGTTCCTGTCTCCCTCTCTCTGCCACTCCCCATCTCGTGCTTTCTCTCCGTCTCAAAAACAAATTAAAACATCCAAAAAAATGTAAAAAAAAAAGGTTAAATTTGTAATATCTAACTCTTCAGATTAGTTTTCAGAAGTCCTGTGGGCTAAGCAAAAATCTAGGGGTACACAAGCATGGCGGGGCTAACAGACCCATCCTATACACTGACCTGCCATATTGCTCTTTTTAACATGATTCTATCCAAAAACACCTGAGACATACATAGCATTCTGGTTTTCCTTCCTCAATTCTTTCATAACTGTTCTCTACAGAGGCTGTCACCTTTACTGGGTATTTATGCTCTTTTGGGCTCTCACCCATCATCATGAGAAGAAGATGACTAAGATCGTCCACTGATCCAAGGAGACAGAGGCAAATTCTTACGTGCTTTGCAAAAAACTAAACTTTGTGAAGTTCCTTCCATCCATAATTAAGAATATTTAGGAACTAGTGACTCTCTCCTCCATCCACTCCTACTCTCAAAGCAGATTGACAAGCAAAACGTAAACCCTACATCAAAGTTCCAGCTTAAGGAATATCAGCTGGATATTTTCTAATGCATTCTCTAAAATCACGTGTGCTGTGACATGCTTACAATGAACTGGGTAACGTATAATCCCCACAACATTCTCTCCAAAAAAGACAGGCAGAAAATCATGGATGTGCCATGAATCACTCTTAAATCCCATCAACAAACATGGAGCAAATTATATGTGCTAGACCCGTGAGGTCAATGCTGAGTTAAAAGTTTTGTTGTTTTTTTTTTTTTTTCTATTCTCATGAAGAATAAACTCCAATAAGATCAGACTGACATTGAGCAACGCACCCAGGAAATCAGACGTCACAGCGGTGCTCGGTGGAAAAGTACATGGTGCTTTGGGAGCAACTGTGAGAAGCAGCCTTGGCACATTTGGTGAAATCTGATGAAAGGGTGGGATGTAGGTAGTGAAATCAGAGATCTAGCCTAACGGCATCAAGCAGTGGAGAGAACCACGCACATGAGCACAGCAAAGAGTGAAGATCAGGAGCCCATAGAATCAAAAGGAAGCAAGAGCAGGCACCAAACCTAGAGGCTCAAGGCCTTGTGTTCATTTCTAAGGAAAGCCTTCTGGTACAGTCTCTTCCAGATAAATGAGAGCAAATGTGACTGTGTTCTCTTGACAGGCAATGGACGCTCCAGAGCACTAAGTATGGGTAGTGGGTTGTTTGCAACATAATTTCAGGGAAAGAGTAACTTACTCATGAGTCAAATACAGTAAAATATTGGATCGCGAGTAGCTTGTTCTGCGAATGTGCCACGGGATGAGCAAACGTTTCTAATAAATTTTAACTTGGTAAACGAACAATGTCTTGCAATAGGGGCCGTACGTGATGCTGCATGTCACAGGATCACAACTGAACCAATGGTTCTTCTCTCTCTCTCTCCCTGTGGGATTATGGGTGATCATCTCCCATGCTCAGATGCTGGGTCTCAAGCCACGGTGTTTCGCAGAAATCAATGATTTTTCAGAATGTGGGAAGGTCCCCAGAACTGTCACTAGTGTATTTTTTGTCACTTCAAAGCACCTACGGACAGTCCTTTGCTCTTCCGTACAAGAGTGGCCTTAGGAATGCTTTGCTTCGTTCTAGGTCAGGCTGCCTGCAGATATAGACCCTTTCCTCTGCTGCCTTATTGCTAGTCACATTCAATACAGTACATGACAAGAGTTTATTAACACTGTTGTGTAGCCAACATCTGTACGAGCATATACAATGGCCCCCATTCATAAAAATGTTGAAAAGACGGGTGGTAAGAAGGAGGAGATGATTACGGTGGAAGGTAAGAAGGAAAGCACTGAGAAGTACAAACGAGGTATGTGAGTGGCCAAAATTGCAAGATTTTATAAGAAGTCTATGTCGACCACTTGCACACTATTAAAGAATAAAGAAGAAATAAGGGGGTTAGATGCAACACAAGGAGTAACAAGAATATCAAAACAATGGCCATGGTTCTGGAAGATGGCAAAAAGTTGCTTCTGGTTTGGATAAACAAGAAGCAACTAACATGTGATACTATGACCGCGAAATTTATCCGCGAGAAGGCAAAGGCCTTGTACACCGACCTCACAAGTAAACTGCCAGGTACGTCAACAGAAAACAAAGAAGGAGGAAGGGAGGGAGGGAGGGAGGAAGGGAGGAAGGCAAGCTTGAAGTGGCATCCATAGTGTTGTGAGGCATGGAGAGGCTGCGACTTCAGATGCTAAGGCAGCTGAGGTGATTACTACCAAGTTCCAGAAAGTCATGGCTTCTTAGTGTTACCTGTTGGAGCAAGTTTTTAACTGTGATGAGACAAAGCTCTTTTTGGGGAAAAGAAGCCAAAGAGGACCTACGTTACAGAAGAAGAGAATGCACGCCAGGTCACAAGCCTGTGAAAGACCGTCTCACCCGCTTGTTTTGTGCCAAAGCAAGAGGGGATTTCAAAGTCAAGCCTCTGCTCGTGTATCATTCTGAGAATCCACGAGCCTTCAAGAAACGCAAGGTTCAGAAGAGCCAGTTAAACGTTATGTGGAGGTCCAGCAGCAAGGCTTGGGTCACTCGTATCTTGTTCATTGAGTGGATCAACGAGGTCTTCGGTCCTGCAGTGAAGAAATGCCTTTTAGGAAAGTATCTGCCACTCAAAGCCTGGCTGATTATGGGGAAGGCTCCTGCCCCTCCTCCAGGCTTTGAGGATGACTTACTGGAGGAGTTTGAGTTCATATAGGAAGGTCAAGTTCCTTCCTCCTACCACCGCTCCAGTCCTTCGACTCATGGATCAGCAGGCCATTTCGAACTTTAAAAAGCTTTACGCCAGAGCACTATTTCAGCAAATCTTTGAAGTGACCAAAGGAACAAACTTTACCCTCCAAGAGTTTTGGAAAGATTACTTCCAAGTTACGAACTGCCTCAAGGTCATTCATAAACCCTGGGATGGGGTCACCAAGAGAACCCTTAATTCTACTTGGAGAAAACTGTGGCCTCATTGCATTCTTGGACATGACTTAGAAGGGCTTGCTCATGAACAGCAGCCGCTAGTTGTTGATGAGATTATGTCCTCGGGGAAGACCATGGGACTGGAGGTGAACGAGGACGACGTTCAGGAGCTGGTGGAGGAACATGGCCAGGAGCTGATCACCCACGAACAGATGGATCTACGCTGCGAACAACAGCAAGGGGTTATGGAGGAGATCTCGTCTGCAGAGGAAAGGAGAAAAAGGCAGAGGAATCCCTCACTTCGAGTGAGATTAGGGAGATGTGTAAAATGTGGGAAACAGTGCAAAATTTTGTAGAAAGGCATCACCTGAATAAGGCTGTAGCAGTGTGAGCGATTAATCTGCTTAACGACAATGCAATGTCACATTTCCATGAAATCCTCAAAAGGAGACAAAAGCAAGTGTCATTGGATAGTTTCCTTGTTAAAGCTGCACTAGATGAAAAAGATCTCATTGAGACAACGGATATCGGGGATTCATTCCGTTAGTAATGGTGAAAGTCTCCCTACACAATAACTCTTCTCTCTCTTGTCTCCCTCCCACTAGGCATGATGGTTTTCAAAGGGAAGTGCAGGTTAATTTATTTTTCTTTATATTATGTATTTTCTTTAACATTTTATATTATATTACAGTATTGAATCATTTTATATGAATATTTCTGGGTTGTGGAACAAATAATCTGGGCTTCCATTATATTTATGGGGAAATTTGCTTTGATATACAAGTTCTTCGGACTATAAGCATTTTTCCAGAACGAATTCTGCTCACAAACCAAGGTTTCACTGTACTTTAAAATGAAACCAAATTAGGAGCACCTGGGTGGCTCAGTTGGTTAAGCGTCCAACTTCAGTTCAGGTCATGATCTCCCGATTTGTGAGTTCAAGCCCCGCATCGGGCTCTGTGCTGACCGCTCGGAGCCTGGAGGCGGCTTCGGATTCTGTGTCTCCCTCTCTCTCTGCCCTTCCCCCCACTCACACTCTGTCTCACTCTCTCTCTCTCAAAAATAAATAAAACATTCAAAAAAATAAAAAACGGAACCAAATTAAAATATGAAATAGAATATAAACTCCTAAAAAGGACTTTTTAAAAGTGTTCCATATTAATAATATGGTAGGTGTCACAGGTGGCAGAGCTGAAGATAAAGAACACTATTAGTCCGATAGACTATGTTTTAAGAGGCAAACTGGTCTCCATACACACATATGTCTAGGTTCCAGGAGCCCAAGGACCATGTCTGAATCTCCGGCATGGCCCAATGCTCAGCAAAGGGCTAGCCACCTGCCAGATACTAGGGAAATATTTTAAATGATTCAAGGGAAGAGCTCTTTGCATCACTTCCTAACTGGCAGTAAATTCCAGAACCAGTATTCAAACCCAGGTCGGTTTCCATCCAGTCTAAAGTGAAAACAACTACCCTGCCTGTTTCTCTTGTGTTGGAAAATAGAATTGAATCATGCCTGGATGGCCCCGTTCGCGGGCTGTATTAGGACCAAAGAAGACATTATTGAATGAGAATGTATTTTTTAAGTCAGAAACACTGGAAAAATGTAAGTAATTGAAGGATGGAATGTAATAAGTCTGTATCACTACTTTCAAAGTTAGAAGCAATGTTCTCTAGCAATAAAGAACTGGAAAGGAGAACCATCTTAGATTTTTTTTCTCTCTTTATCTAGGGAGGTTCTGAAACCTCTAACATATTATTTCTTAAGTGTTCACTTTTGTGTCTTATAGGTTCATGGTTAATGACTTTTTAAAAAAATATATATCTATTTTGAGAGAGAGAGAGAGAGAGAGAGAGAGAGAGAGAACAGAGGAGGGGCAGAGAGAGAGAGGGAGAGAGAATCCCAAGCAGGCCCCATGCTGTCAGTATGGAGACCAGTGTGGGACTAAACCCACAAACCATGAGACCATGACCTGAGCCAAACCAAGAGTTGATCACTTAACAGACTAAGCCACCCAGGTGCCCCTGGTTAATGACTTTTTAATTTTAATTTTAATCCAGGAGAGCATTATACTTTATTCAACACACAGATCTCCACGAACTCTTTGAAAATTGCTTTTTCCCCCAACCTATTCCAGCAGACCACACACACACACACACACACACACACACACACACACAGCATTTGCATTTTGGAAACCTTAAAATCATTTTTTTTTTTTGTCTCTGCCACAAGATGAAAACATCCACCAACTTCCTGGAGTCTATCGTGATCAATAAACACCGGACGTCTGAGAGTACCACAAATCTCTCCTCCATATTTCATGAAGAGTTTTTCTGTCTCAGGCTCTAGTCAGTAAACAGAGAATAATGTTGATGCTTTGGGAGAAGTATCTGATTGACTGTGGAGGAAATGTCTCAACTTCCTCATCTAAAGCTGTGCGATACTTTTTTTTCCTTACCCTTTCTAGTTCTAGAATTCTTAATTAGCCAATGATACAGCATTTGGATATTAAGGAATTTGAAGCACTCTTACGTAGCCAGACACGCACGCACGCACACACACGCACACACACACCAACATAAAGCACCGATCCAACTTCTAATTTTAGAATTGTTTTCAGATCCAATTAGACAATTTTTTTTTTTTTGCACACGCTGGTTTGGGGGCTACAGTTCCATCTGGCCATTGTCATTGTCACATGGTAGAGGCTGCATCTCACGGGCACTACTTGAGCCACACCATTATTTCAGACTGTAATGTCCACACGACTAATTGGGCATCTTGTTAACTGCAGCTACGGGTTCGATGGGTCTGGAGTAGGACCCAAGAGACTGCATTTCTAAGAAGTCCCCAGATGATGCTGATGTTGTTGGTCCACAGGTTACACTTCTAGAAACAAAGGCCCACATCAGTTCAGTTTCAACACTTAGACCAGAACTGAGTTCTCCTTGGAAGCTCTGCTTGGCTTCTCAGCTCGGAGTTCATCATTGCTGAAGGAGGTCAGTGGTGATGCTGTTGTCCAAATTTGCCTGGAGTTCACAGAACATTTGAAGGTGTTTGTTTTGTTTTGTTTTGTTTCTGTTGGTTTGTTGACTACTTTTCAATACGTCTGTTATGTTCCACTTTCTTACTTTGTATCATAAATAATACCTTCAAAATGCAATCATAAAACAACTCGCTAATGAAAAGAAATCCTATTACCATGGCGCAGTTTCCTATTATATTCCTATCAGATTATATCAGTTTGGAGTTTTTGTACTGACATAATAAAAGTCAAAAATGGAACCCGGCTATCTCAACCAAATGCATCGATTTACTGGGAAGATGTCGGGAATCAAAGAATTGGTGCGATTTGGGGTCGGAGAGCAGGAAGCCCAGGTGAGGTCTCTGGTTGGCCAATGGGCGGCTGCTTCTACGACAGGAGACACAGTATCTTTCAGTCTTTGCGGCACCAGCTCAAGACCCAGCATCCTAATACCAAGCTTCTGACTGGCACGGTTTGAGTCAAGTGCCTGTCTCTCCTCCCCAAGCACGATCAGAGGACAGGTGGCTTCAGTGTGGGCAGCACACCCAGGAAACCGATTTCCTGCCGAGACAACACAAACCAGGGGGCTCCTCCCCCCCAAAAAGGGAGAGGGGCTGCCGGATGAAAGGAGGGAACTTGGATACTCACCAGTGGGGGAAAAAAATAACAAATGTTGCCATACACAGGTAATCAAATATTCTATTAACGTGATGTTGTCACACAATTGTCATTAAATACCTCAGGAAACATACAATGCTTAAAAAAAAAGTCAATTGTAGACACCTGCTTAAATGTTACAGGAGACGGGTTTTCATGGTTAAAGAAAACTTCCTAATATAAGACCTTTAATTAGTTGTTTGTATTTTGTTACAATTACAGAACACACAAATGTTCCATTTTCTTCTGAGACTTTTTCTCCTTCACAATTATCCTGTTGGGTGATGTATGGATGCTGAATGCAACTGTCTCCTTCTACAGTAATTTCTACTTCTTTCAAGTCTGTTAAATGAGCATTGCCTTTTCCCTTTCGGGTGAATATTAAAGAAAAGAACAAGGGAAAGGTGGTTAATTCAGAAAATCCTAGTATCTCCCAGATACAGAGATACCATTTATACACGAAGGGCAAATAGTAGCATCATTTTTGTTTGGAAGAAATAAAAATTGAATGTACGTATTTGTATTGTCGGCAGTTTCCTCCTTAAACAGAAACACTTCGGTTGTCTTTACCATGTCTAGTTATTTAAATTATTTTTTAATGTGGCAAAGGCCTTGGAATTAATCAGCCCCATCTGCATACACAAAAGACATGACATAGGGAACAAAAACGTCTGAGGACAAAACTAGGCTTCCTTTCACAGGCAGTGGGGGAAATTAGTGTCATCACTAGGTTGAAGACATAAAGAGATTCAAAATTAAAAATCCTTTGAACGCTTCCAACAAGATTCCTATAATCAGCTGAAAGATAAGTAATGATCAAAGCCCTTTAAAACAGTATTGTTCACTCCATTAGAACTGTTTAAATGTACCCTACTATTCACCAGAAATGACACAAGATTACTGCAGAAGCTATGCTATTGTTTCAGCGAGGTACCCAGATGTTTTAAGGATGGCTTCCCCCATCAACATCAGGTTAAAAGCCAAGATACAAAAACAGCTGCAGTTATAAACCTTAATTACCAGGAACATCCCCCCACCTACGCAAGTCCTTTCCTACGTGGAACCAAATTTTGGCCAATTCTTCAGACAAACCCTTCCAAAGCCTTCACTAATTTTGTATCTGGGATACGTTAACCTGCTAAAGGTTGCTTTTTCATTTAGTCCATGTTATCCCGGCCCCGGGATGATAGGTGAAAAGAGATAAGCATGTTTCTGCACACCTCATTACCACTGTTATTTTATGCACTCGCCCGGGGATATTACACACAACAGTGCCACATTGGGATCTGAGAACATTCCTAAGCAGGAGTCCAGAATGGTGAACATTTGACAGATTTACTAACTCTTTACTCTTACTCCCTGATGCACTGTGAGGTTTTAATAACAATATTGTTATTGCTTTTATTGATAGCAATTTGGAAGGGACATCTGCTGTCTCCATCTTTAAACACGTTGAAGGTTTCACATGATATTGTTTATTATCACTAGCTGAAGATGGGGAAAGAATTGGCAAGGTTTTAGGAACCGATTTCTACCAGCCACTTTGAAAAAATACAGCAACCTCAATTTTATGTTCCCGGCAAGATCAGTCTAAACGGTCCAGACTACACTGAGTCCAAGAAGGCACATAGAGAGGGAGATGTTATGATCTATGTAGAATCTCGGAAGGTGTGTGAATCAAATCAAAGTTAAGTGGGCGTGGGTTACAATACGGTATTTCTGGTGTCAAACTCTAAACGTCTAGTCCATTTTGGAATAGTTTAGCTCTAGAGTTTTCCTCCCTCCCACTTTATGCTCAACCACCAAGTAGCACATCTAGGGGAAGCAAGGATGTCATGAACATAACTCCTATCCTTAGAAAATCCTGAAATTTGAACACACGAGTAGTGTCATGGAAAACAGCAACATTCAATGTCATTAGGTTTGCCTTGGAGTCACACAAAGGGCTCTCTGAGGTTCTCATATACATATATGTAGCAATCACATGACAAAACAGAAACACACCGCATCCAGCCATGACTTCTGGTATGCATTCCTCACATCCCCATGTAAGAACTCCAGGAGAATTTCAGGATGGCAACATTGAGTTCTTGTGTTCCGAGACAGTGATTCCTGAGCACGGGTTGCATCAAAATCATCTTTGGGAATTGTTAGTCCTAACAACCACCATAGTTATAATCATTAAAGCTTGCATTTACTGAGCACCTGGTGAGTACTGTGCTAACCACTTCTCAAGGATACCCTCTTCCAAGGATATGAACGTTTTAGAAAATCAGAATCACTAGAGGTGAGGCCCTGGAACTGCCCAGATGATTTCAATTTAAACTGTGCTTTGAAAACAACTGTGAAAAAGGGACATTACTCGCCAACTAAGTTCCCCAACCCTGGGGATGAGTACTCATTGATGAACAGAGGGTTTATGATGCCTCAAGGACGACCTGACCCATCCTCCCTCAAACCCACAGGAGCTTTGAAGTAGGTCAAAGAAGAGATTCCAAGATTTCTTTGGAAGGCTTTAATTGTGACTTTCCTGCTGTGACTCTGGGCTCCCACACTTCTCTGCCATTATGCTGTATTTCCACATTCCCCGGTAATTTTTAAGATATACTGCCCCAAGTTTACATTCGGCACCATGCTGATCCAAACCAGGTCTCGTGATTAGCATCCTTGTTACATTAGAAGACTCCAGAGTGTTTATCCGTGACCTGTGGAGTTCTTTGCGCTAACTAAGGAGGAAGCTTTGGATGAAGATCTGTAGACCCTAAGTTCCTGGCAAAGTACTTCTGAAAATCATTTTAAGAAGCCCTGGTCTTATAGACCTCCACATATGCTGGTCCTTCCATTTGGAACAGTTTTTCATCAGTGGAAACCCTGTGAGCCAGTGAACTCTAAATCATTTTTCTTGGGTCTTGAATTTTCTTATTATATTTTATAAATGAAATGGTAAATATCCAGAGGAGCCAGGTTAGAGTATGACTTCCTCAAGGGCAGGCAATGATCTTACTTTTGTAACACTTAAATACAGCCTATGGAGTTTCATTAGAGTTGAATGAGCAAATACATATTAAAAAAAAAAAAAAGAGTTAATGATTTAAGTCTGGAGGTAGCTTAAGCTTTCACTTAGACTTTGATAAGCTACAGATAACACACGGTACAAAATGTGTGTTCTCTATGAATGCCCTAATTAACTAGACTTTAAAAGAAAACATGCAATGAGGAGGTTTGTTCAGTAGCATTGCTCTTTCCATGAGAATCACAGGTATTTTCTAGTCTTTTATTTCACTGAAATATATCAACAACTTTGAACAACAATTAAATGATTGACTTTGACGTGCACCCTCAGTAACGTTGAAGACAGCTAATCAAAGACCTTGTACACAACATACCAAATAATCCGGCAAAACCACCATGTTGAAAGCTGACATTCTTTGAAGTAAAAGGCCCCTACGTGAAATTGATGTTGAAATGTAAAGGGTTAACCAAGACTGACTTTAAAACCACTGTTCCGTGGGTAATATTGCCAAAGCCAAAAGGAATTGCTATTTTGCATGAAGTAAGCAATACAGTTCATTGAAAGTGAGTTAAAGTGTTTTCGATATTTACTCTATATGACAAGCTATAGGCAATGGGGAAGAGCTGGATTTTATTACATTCTCTTCACATTAGGCCCTCAAATCCTGATTCTCAATCTTTAAATGTACACTGAGGATCTCTTCATGAAAAAGAGAAAGGCGTATTAAAATCTGTTTAAAGCAGGCCCTATCAAAATGATCGCTGCTGGCTGGGCATTTTCCCCATTAGTCCATTTTAACTTAACCATGTCAGATTCATGCCTCCTAGCCATATTGGCAGGGGTAGCTTAATGAGATAAAAAGAAAACGAAAAAAAAAAAAAAAGAAAGAAAGAAAGGAAGAAGAAGGAAGGGACACGAGCTAATGAGCTAGATTGCTTTGGTAGCCCTGACCTGAAAATGCTTTTTTCTATATAGATTTGTTTTAATGAATACCATGTCAACCTGCCCTTATTCACCTTGCTGTGAATC
Source organism: Acinonyx jubatus (assembly GCF_027475565.1). Taxonomy (NCBI): domain Eukaryota; kingdom Metazoa; phylum Chordata; class Mammalia; order Carnivora; family Felidae; genus Acinonyx; species Acinonyx jubatus. Next base: position 74,577,338 of record NC_069380.1, read on the forward strand.
TTGTGTCTGAGTGTATCAGATATCAGCATTGGCAAAGCAATTTGCCCGTCCAGTTTTGAAAGCCAAACTCTCCTGTTCGTGACATCATTCAAACCGCCGCACCAGAGTTGTATTCATAGTTGCAGATAATAGAACTTGAATTCCTTCCTCCATAACATATTTGGGGGGAACAAAAAGGAAGAGAATAATGAGAGATTCATTCCCGGGTAAGGTCACCATTTGATTACTTGGGTCCAATTGCAAACACACGTAGGTCCAATGAACTTCACCCCTCACCTTAGGCCTGTGTGCAATTTTTTTTTTTTTTTACTCAATTTTCTAAGGAACAAGAAACATCTGTCCTTTTGAGTCTCTTCCTAGCACCAACCCCATGGACAGATGTTTCCCAAACACGTTGTCTGTGAACATTTAAAGGAATACGATATTTGCATAAACTCTGGGAATTCCAAGCTTCGTGCTTTCCATACTGTTTTAGTTTTTTAAATCAATATTTTTTTGTTCTGTACCCATCATTTTGTTTTACTCCTCATAAAGCAGACATTGTGTGCACACATCTGTTAAATCTGGGCTGCATTTATTACAGTTCTGTTCTTCCAGAAACAGGAAGGATTAATTACCACAGACCGGTTCTAGAAGCACCCCCGTGTTTCTTAACACACAAAATTAATTCAGAGTTGACAAAACTCTTTCAGACACAGCCTGCTTCCTGCTGATGATGCTTTATTAGCATATTCTTCCCAGAAAAAAAAATGCCTCATAGACCCTTTTTACCTCTCCTCTGAGTTCAATTTGTACAGCACTGAGTGACAAGCAGCAAAATGGCTTGAATATATCTAAGGCAAGTTGCCAACATCCTCATGATAGAAGCACTTTGGAGCCTTTGTTCTGAGCACATTAAAGTCACAGAAGGTCCATGTACTGTAGACAGTGTGGGGCAGGCAGGATGTTCTCAGTAAGACAAAACAGCAGGTGATAAATGACATTAAATAACAGTGAGAATTTACCACAGACTAAATTAACTACTGGAGTGAAATGTTCTCAGCTCTAAGGCTATATTAACAGCGAATTTATAATTAGGCGATTATCATTCTTTTTAGTGTTTGAGGAAGTCTATATGTAAAAATGATGAAGACAGCTGTATTTGACTCTGGAGACACGCTGCTGGAAGTGCTTTTAAAAACGCTAGAGAATAATTCTTCTTTCAGGCCTTATAAAGTCATTTGTAAAAATAAGTGCTTGGAAGTGAATTCGATTGCTGGATATCTCACAAACGTGCGCACGCGTGCGCACACACAGGCACTCTCTCGCGCGCGCGCGCGCGCACACGCGCGCGCGCACACACACACACACACACACTTAAAAATTACAGCCTCAGAGAACAGACCTCCAGGAAATCAAAATCAAACTCTTCGAAATACCGTCTTGTTGGTGATCTCAAAATCAATCGGAGGTAGACTGCCAGCATGAGAATTTTCAAGGTGCACATCCGTATTGTTTTCCTTTTTCCGTCAAAGGGGTTATCCTTAAAAATATCCATCAAAGATAGAAACATCGAAAATACCCTCTTCCTTTTCTAACTCTTAAGGCATTCCTTTCTCACCCTTGTCATATTTGGGGTCTTGGGTTTTACCCTACAACCTCTGAGAGTCTAAAGAATTACAACAGAATCTTAAAAAAAAAATGTCAGAGAAGGGAAATGAACTGCTGAATTAGTCATTGACGAAGCTCTTCTAAAATCGTCACGCAGCCATAGCTTTGTCAAATGCCCTTAAACAAAATAATAAAATCAGAAAACTACAGGGATCTTCAAAGGTCTTAAAACTGTTTTCCTTTATACAGTATTGTTTCTCTCCCAGACCTATGCTTATGTCCGAGGAATAGCACTTCACAGCTTCGTACCTACCTATAAGAATCCCTTCCTAAAAAAAGGAACAAGTTCCAAATGGTGCCAGGAGCACATATGGGTCTTTGGTAGAATTCTCACCATGTAACATCTTGTGCACTTTCCATGAGGATTTCTCTTAAAGCTAGAACACTTCATTTTTGGCAAGCGAGCCCCGTATGTCTAGACACATTATAGTGCTTGGTTACAATTGTATTTCCATAATAAACTAGTATCCATTCATTCATAACTTTCTCAAAAAAAAAAAAATTCTCCATTTGGGCTTTAAACACTCCAGGCTTAGCCTCAGCCAAAAGGTGAATATTTGGAAAGTTTCTGCTAAATCCATTTTATCAGATATTGACTTATATGACTCAAAAAATCATTTTCCATATGTCCACAAGAATTATTACCCAAGAAAGGAACCCATGAGGAGCCGACTTCAAGAATGTAAGTCTTGAATGTGATTAGTCCTTTGAGAAACAGACTCGAAGACTGGAATGAAAGATTCCAATTTCAAACCAAAACTGTCCTCTGTGTGTGCTTCTCCCATTAAAGCAACAACACTCACAAACACAACTCCATTTTTTCAGCGCTGGTGAACACATCCGTATTTGCACATCCTTTCCACTGACTGCCTTGAAAACGTTAGTAGCAAACTCCCAAACTGTTAGAAGTTCACAGCTAGTTGTACGTCTTTCGTCTTTCGGGAAACTATGGTGTCTTCCAAGATGGCTGTACTTTCTAATGGCATCTTGAAGCCCCCCGACAGCCTCGGTCCTGGGCGCCGCTTTGCACACTCCACATCTCCATGTCATGCAGAGTGGGTGAGCTATTTGCACAGGTTTCTGTTTCGCGGGTGATTTCTTAACCTGCACTAATGTGAGTTTTTCATTTCTCCTTTTTGACACAGTCTGTAACTTTTAACAATTGAGACAGAGTGACGTGTAACATTATAGAAAGATCATAGACATACCACATGTATGAAAAAACCTAAACATAGCACGTGAGTCCATTTGCACACAATGGATGCATTTCTCCTCTTTCGATTCTATCTGCCTCTTTGGGCACCCAGTGGAGAAAGGGACTTTATTTTTTTTTAAGTTTATTTATTTTGAGAGAGAGAGAGAGAGAGAGAGAAGGAGTGAGAGGGGGTAGAGAGAACAACTGGGGTAGGGGCATAAAGAGAGGGAGAGAGAATTCCAAGCTGGTTCCATGCAGTCAGCATAGAGCCCGACGCAGGGCTCAAACTCACCAACAGGGAGATCATGACCTGAGCAGAGATCGAGAGTAGGAAGCTTAACTGACTGAGCCACCCAGGCACCCCCTCAAGGAACTTTCTTTTCTAGTGGATTAATTAATGAGCACTAATCCAATGGCTTAATGAATCAGCCCTTCCAACATTGTTTTTATTTAAAAGAATACTCAAGGGCGCCGAGGTGGCTCATTCGGTTGAGCGTCCAACTTAGGCTCAGGTCGTGATCTCATGATTAGTGAGTTCGAGCCCCGCGTCGGGCTCTGTGCCGACAGCTCGGAGCTTGGAGCCTGCTTCGGATTCTGTGTCTCCCTCTCTCTGCCCCTCCCCTCCTTGCCATCTGTCTCCCTCTCTCAAAAATAAATAAACATTAAAAAAATGAAAATACAAAAATTAAAAAAATAAGAGAATACTCAAAAAGTAAGGTAAACAATAAAATGAACAGAATTTGAGGCACATGGCTCCTTGACAATTGTGATATTTTGTTCAAAGTGATTTCACAGTAAACCCCCGTAAATTACTCATTTTACCTCCCTGTGCCTCAATTTCCTCCTCCGCTGAATGGGAAAAATAACAATGTCTACCTATTTGGCTAATCGTGAAGCTTAAACAAGGCTGTGCCTGTATGTCACTTCAAGGAGTTCCGAATAAAAATGTCTTCAGTAAACATTAGTTACCATCAGTGCTACTGCCATTATTCTGATTAACAGGGATGACTGAAAGCGCCCAGAAAATATCAATCCTGAGACTAAATCCAGCACTCACAGTCATAGAATAATTTCCCCCCACTTTTAAATCAAGGATAATTCGGAAATTCAGATAAATATCAATTCTCATGATCTGGGTAAAATGTTTTCGTACAAGCACATGCACGCGCGCACGCACACACACACACACACACACACACACAGAGTTCCCTTTCAGACTTACTGAAACAGACATTAAGCACCAATACATGTAAGTTACTACAAACGGCCGCATATTGTATGTGAACAGCAAGCCTGAAGTGATTTCACTGTGATCGCCTGATACGATCCAAACCCACATGTCCTTGGAGTAGGTACAGAAAGGGGCTGGCATCACTAACCTACCCAATGGCTCATGTCATCCACTCCAGCAAACCATTTTCAATCTTTCTAGTTGTTGTACAGTTGTACATTTTGAATCAAGGACCATAAGACATCCACTTCAAGATTGGCCAACATATGCTTTCAGTATTCAACTTACTAGACCATTTCTACGTAGTTTTATCTATAAAGAGAGGCTACAGGCAATACGACCTTATATGCCTTTGAGCAACTTTGCATCTGTTTGTCAAACTGGAAAGAATAGTACACAATTTAAGAAAAACATAATTTGGGGGGAGGGGGCGCCTGAGTGGCTCAGGCAGGTAAGCGTCTGATTCTTGGTCTCCTCTCAGGTCACGATCTCACGATTTGTGAGATCGAGCCCCACATTGGGCTCCTAGCTGTCAGTGTGGAGTCTGCTTGGGATTCTCTCTCTCCCTCTCTCTCTGTCCCTCCCTGCTCATTCTCACTCTCAAAATAAATTAAAAAAACAAAAACAAAAACAAAAAACAGAACAAAACAAAACTTAAAAAAAAAGTAATTTGGTGATGCTGAGGGACTCTAGTTAATTTTTTTTTAAATGTTTATTTATTTTTGAGAGAGACAGATCACGAGCAGGGGAGGAGCAGAAAGAGGGAGACAGAATCCAAAGCAGGCTCCAGGCTCCGAGCTGTCAGGACACAGCCCAACGCAGGGCTCGAACTCACAAACCGTGAGATCATGACCTGAGCTGAAGTCGGATGCTTAACCGACTGTGCCACCCAGGAGCCCCACTTTTTATTTTTTATGAATATCACAACACGGCAAAGGCACAAAGGATTTTTTTTTTTTTTTGGTGTCACCAGAATAGAAACAGAAAAGAAACACCTTCTAAGACTATTTAATAGTAAGCTCAAAATAAGCTATTTATAATGACTCATAGGATCATGAACCAAGACTAACTTTACTAAAGTTTAACTTTACTAACTTACCAAAGCAAGTCTAACTTTACTAAAATGCAGTACTTAAAAAAATACTTATCCCTATCACACAGTGCAAGGTAGCAAAGTATCTACAAACAAATAGATATTGCAGGGCCTTCCTTCTAAAATCAATCTTCCTTCTAATTCCTTGTCAATATGTATGTTTTTCCATCTTTACTTTTATTATTAGTGGCGATTTCTGCTCCTATGCTTAAACCCAAAATATGATTGAGTAAAAACTACACATAAAATGCATATACTTGTTCTTTCTTATAAGGTAACAACCCCGGATTTCAATAACATTGACATAACACTTACCATTTATGAGGTATTCCCCTAACTCAAGAAACCAGTTCACCATCGCCAGAGTCCCATAATGCATTCGTTAATACCTTCATTTTACAACTGAGGTTAAGTGGCTTACCCAAACTCCTGCTTCTATAAATTACCAGAGACAAGAGGCAGAGCCAGATCTTCAGGTCACAAATCCCACCAGACCACACTCCTCTGTGGACCATTATTTGAACCCACAATTGATAGTACATTTGAAATGACGGTTAAAAATTAACTAAAGAGATTTCACAATCGCTAGGCAGTGCCGTGCTATTTATGTTCATTATTTTAATTAATATTCAACACAACAATGCGAAATATGAGCTTTATTTGTGGCATCTTACAGATAAGAAATCTCTCAAATTACAAAGCTAATAAATGCTGCACTTGGGAATAAAACCCTTGTATCTCTGCACCCAGATTCTGTTCACTGTAGTTACGATGTCGGAGAATTATGGGAACTCGTTTCAGACATTTTTTTTCATGGGCCTTCATGGAAAATTATTTACTAAATTCTTGAAAGTGAAGGTTATATGAGAAAACTCTTGTTGTTGTTGTTGTTGTTGTTGTTGTTGTTATTGAGTTGCTAAACACATGGTGATGATAGGCATTATGAGGTTTATCTTCTGGGTTCCTATCACCAAGGATCCTAGTGAACTGAGGAGTTAGATGTGGGTTAAGGAATCCAAAGAGGGAAGAGAATGACCATGTAGATTTCACACACTATATAAAAATTAGCTTGTAAGAAGTAGGAGGCTTTGCAGACAAAATCTGCAAGAAGAGGCCAGTGCAGCCAAGTGGTTGGAGATGATGCCACATAACTCTGCAATGAGGAAATCATTTGCCAGGTATCTGTTGGGGGTAAGTGTTATGCACGGAAGAACACAAATACAGGCCAGGCTGTGGAGAACAATTCTAAGTGTGGGGATCATATTAAGTGGGATTGAGGAAAAAGAATGAGTAATGAAAGAATGAGACTTTGAGAAATGAGACGTCGCGGCCAGAAATAAGTCAAGGTCATGGATATCCTTGGAGTCAAGTAATGTTAAGTAGTGGGGAATAAAATGGAGTCTTTTATGATCATTTATCCCTCTGGATTGGATCATGCATAAGAGTAGGATTAGCTGAAAGTCAGAAAGGCTTGAAGCCAGAAAGGCAGAGCACTACAAGAAAGACATTTCATTAATCTAAATATATTAGTTAGCCAGGGTCTAGACAAGGACTTTATGGATCAGAAAGTAAAGGAGGAGGTAATTTAACACAACAGAAATTGGAATGACCATAGCAGATTTAAGATAAGAAGCGTCAAATTTAAACCCCATTTGCATTTGAAAAAAGTGTAATAGATTTTAATAATAAATAAAAACCATAGCAGCTCATTCAATTTTTTTTTTTTTTTTTTTTTTTTTTTTTTTTTGCCAGCCTGCCTCCCTTGTGGGGATTACATAAAAAGTAAGATCGGTCATATTTTTTACTACTTCTATGCCGGGGCATAAAGACGGTCTATTTGCTGTGTCAGTGATGAACTTAGCTTCCAAAAAGTGTAAGGCAATAAAAAGGAAAAAAGGATTTGATCAAATTTGTTCACAATGCTGATGGATTAAGATACTGATTTTTTTTTTTTTAACGTTTATTTATTTTGAGACAGGGAGAGACAGCATGAATGGGGGAGGGTCAGAGAGAGAGGGAGACACAGAATCCGAAACAGGCTCCAGGCTCCAAGCTGTCAGCACAGAGCCCGACGCGGGGCTCGAACTCACGGACCGCGAGATCATGACCCGAGCCGAAGTCGGACGCTTAACCGACGGAACCACCCAGGAGCCCCGATACTGATTTTTAATTTGAATATTAACTCTGCATTCTACAAGCTGTATCTGTGGCGTATTGCCTGCCTGGACAAATAGTACTTACTATTTTTAAAGCTCTTCAAAATTGCACTGAAGTCATGAATTTCATAGTGCCCCCCACCCAGCATTTATTTTTTTCCATCATTCAGATTAGCATCTGGGGGCTTCAAGGGCTTGTATTTATTTGTTTATTTGAGAAAGAGAGAGAGGAGAGTGAGAGAGAGTGGGGGAGGAGCAGAGGGAGAGAGAGAGAGAAAGAGAGAGAGAGAATCTTAAGTAGGTGCAGGGCTCCACACAGAGCTCCATCCCACAACCCTGAGGTCGTTTGCAGGCATGGCGGGGCCTTGCGATCTCTAGAGGTCTGACAGACACTGTGGAATCCCCTTAACTTTCTACTTCCACTTGCCTCTGAGAAATCCCACAAAACTGCAGAGGAAAAAATTCGGTCTGTGTCATCTAAATTAAATATAGCATAACCAAGGGGTGCCGGGGTGGCTCAGGCCAAGCGTCTGACTTCGGCTTGGGTCACCAACTCGCAGTCTGTGAGTTCGAGCCGTCCTTTGGGCTCTGTGCTGACAGCTCAGAGCCTGGCGTCTGCTTCAGATTCTGTGTCTCCCTCTCTCTCTGCCCCTCCCCCGTTCACGCTCGGTCCCTCTGTGTCTCTCTCAAAATAAATAAACATTAAAATTTTTTTAAAAAGATAGTATAACCAAGTATCAAAATAAATGGACAATAATAACAGTTTTATATACTCTTGACACAAATATGAAGGCCCTAGGGAATACCCCCTCACCCCTCCGAACACACGGATGACACAGAATGACATTAATATGTATCTACTTTCTTTCTGCAAAAAGAGGGCATGAGAGGTCCGTGACGATGTCAATATCAAACGAGAATAAGGAGAAATGTTGAAATTACATATTTTTCTTAGAAACAAACCAAAAAATGGTTTTCCAAAAAAAATACAGCTTTGTAAATCACGTTGAAAAACTGCCAAGAAAATATAAAACTCTCAATTTATCACATTATTTGTCTACCTATCATATTTCATCATCTTGAATTGCTATTATTACCACTACTAACACGTATTTTTAATTGTGTATTGAGGAAAAAGTACCGAAATGCTGTTTGGGTTGATGTTGGCCCCTTAATCCTTAATTCTGCATTACACATTAACAGTAGAAACAACAACAAAGTAATGGTGTGTTGGATCAAATCTCCAGTTCAGAAAACCCAGACCTAAATTTCAGTATTCATTTTAAATATTGCATTATTAAATCTTTACAAATCTCCTGCATGGTAAATAGCATTATTTTCAATTTAACCTGATAAAACAAAATCTAAAAGAAGTCAAAATGCTTACCCAAGATCACACAGCGGGATTGTTGACGAAACCGGGGAGGACACAGGTTTCCTGAGCTCCTGTGTCCATATTCACGCACGGGGCCTCCCTCTACACAAAGGCTGGCCTCCCTCCCTCACTGCAGGGCTTGGGAGATGGGACCAGACACAGAGGCTGAGCCTCTGCTGGACTCTCCACCACGTCTCCATGAAGTAACAGTCAAGTTTGCTTTTTACGATGTGATAAATTCAGTGGGTCGGCCGTTGTCCAGGACTGTCGGGGAATGGAATAAAGTAGTCTGAGGATTTGAAGGCACACGTGTTAGGAGGCCAATAGGGCCACAAGGCCAAGGCTTATTCTCCAATATAACTTTTATTAGAGATAGCTCAGCTGTTTTAATCCCAGGTCTCTGATCCGCCATGTCAGTTTCTTGATTGGCTACAATCTTGGGAGGAAGGAAGAACATGAGTGACTGGCCGCCTTCCCAAACCTTTCAGAAACTTCACTAATAGAACTAGGACCAAACCCAGGTTGTGTGACTCCAAGTAAAGGGACATTTAGGGAACACTGCTGTCATTCTATAATTAGGAATGAAATTCAAGTGTAAATATGAAGGCAATTTCTGCGGAAAAGGTATATGCATATAATAGAAAGCAGTAACGTTTAAAGACTTGTAAAATAGTAGCTAGTAATTATTACTACTGGAAATATTCATAATGGTCAAGGTTAAGAGAATTGAACTCTGATGTAATATACTCCTTAGCATTATTTTTTTTTCAAAACCAACACGAAGTACAAATACACACAGAGAACAAGAGATCAAGTGTAAGAAAGAGAAGAAGAGAGCATTAACTGTTATTAACATTATTTCTTTCAGGAGGTAGGGTTTCAGTTAACTTTTTAAAATTGTTAGCTTTTCTTTCAGTTTTCTGGTTTTCCTCAATACTCTGCACTGACCATTTACTTTTTTGTATAATTAGATATATATTTTTCTCCTTTAAATTTTAATAGCTTTGTGGAAGCTATTAAAAGCTTTGTGGCACCACTTTCAGGTGCCTGTTCGGCATCTAGTCATTCACAACTCCTTCCTTACTGACAGTTTCCTACTTTTTGTATAATGTTGCAATGTACCCAATTTAAAATATTTATCTTCCCAGAATGTCTCGCAGATAAGGTTTGCCAAAATGTGCGAACAGAGGTATGTTAATATAAGTAACTGCTGGCATATGTCTTCTAGGCTTTTGCATTTTATCCTTTGCTCTCCTTAACCTTCTTCCTGTGAGGAAGATGGCCAGAGATGTACTAGTCATGTTGCTAACATGAGAATGAGAAGCCGTAAGCTAAGCAAGAAATTAGAAGAAATCTGTGTCCTTGATAACATCATCAAGGCTTTGCACAAGCCTGTACTACCTACATTTGTGAGGGGGGAAAAATAGCTCTCTACTCCAGAGTAAAGTACTCTGGACGGATTTCCTTTCTATGTAACCAAAAGTAGTCGTAACTGACACAAAGCAAGAGAAGAAAAACTTTCACTTGCATTCAACTCTGAGCTGTAAATGGAGATGGTACAAAGCCCCTAAATCCAGTAGGCATTTGAATCAAGTGGTTAAAAAAAAGATAAAAGGATCCCAGAAGACTTCCAGAATGGGGAATTTCTCCCAGCATCCTCACCGTATTTCAAAACTTTGGGTACCAAAAATCCTTAATGAACACGCATTAGCGTTCATTTCAACGTCAACCTCAGGAGTTAGGCTTTCCTTACGAACTGTCAAACGTTATGCAATCGGATATGTTTTCTTTCTGTTCCAAGGACTGAAAACAAAAATTTTCATGTAGTAAGACATTTTATGTCAAGTGACTTTAAAAGCAACATTATATATTCCCAAATAGAATTTTAGGACTTAAAAGTAGGGGCATGAATGAAATACTGTCAAGAGAAAAGAGAATTTTCACCACTGAACATGGCTCATCTCTGGAATATCTGCGAGATTCAAGCAAATAGGATTTATGCCTTTGATTTTCCTCAAGACTTAATCTGCCTCTATACGTCATTCTTACCCTGGGTCATTTCAAATGTAACCTCTGTTGCAAAAATATCCATTCCTTTTCTCTTACCTTTTTGGAATATTGAAACAAGCTTCTGGCATTGTCAGCATCTAGTAGACCCTTGTAGACATGACTAAAAACCCAGCACTAAAAGCCATTCCACGAAAATGGAGGAAGCATCTTTCTAAATGATGGTTCAACAAACCATAACAAAATAGAACCTCCTCTGTCTCTGGAAGTGATCAGACAGGTTCAAAAAGAATATTTGATGATATGCCAAGCCAGCACATTGCTGTGATTATACAGGGAATGCCCACACCCCAAACAGCCAGACTCTTCTTCTCAATTATAGACCAGCTGCCACCCATAGTGAGCCTGATTTAGCACAAGATCAAAAACCCCAACTCCCTCTACCTGGGTTCAGTGACATTTCACAGTGGCGCAGAACCCAGGTAAAACCATTAAAAACATGTTTTCGGGCCCATGTCAAGAAGAAATTGAGACCTAGGGCTGTGTTTCCCCTACCTTTAGACATTTTCTTATATTAAATGAGTGGTCCATTTAGAAATCTCACTGAAGTGTTGAAAACAAGCTGCCTGCTTTGTAATCCATTTATACGTTCATCCATTGAGCAAATACCTATTGAGAAAATATAATTAAAATGTTAGGATTAAAATGTTATACTAAGCTTCTTATCCTGCTTTGGATGCTAACATTATGTTTTTTGTTGGTTTTTATTGTTCCTTCAGACAAATTTTGTTCCTCCACACACCGTCATACACCTGTTTTGTGAAACTAAGGAGAAGCCAGCTACACTGTCACTCCGTTCAATTCCATGTTTCATGTTATCAGTACTCAAGGTACCCAAACTATATTTTCTACTATTTTATATATTGTAGAACAACACACAAAGCCGTAAGTTCTTACGCATGTGCTAACCAAGCTGTAGCACCATGTCTATGTTATTGTTCAGGGATGCAATGTATCATTAATGAAATAATAGAATCTCAGAATGGACGCACAAGGTTATCCAGTTGACAGCACTCTTTCGCAACATATCAAAAAGCAGTGCTTTCAACTGCTGGATGGATAACATTGTTTTCAAAAGATAGGATGCTGCATTGATGTCTACACCTAAGGGTTCCTGTTCTTTTTTTTTTTAATTTTTTTAACGTTTATTTATTTTTGAGACACAGAGAGACAGAGCATGAACAGGGGAGGGTCAGAGAGAGGGAAATACAGAATCTGAAACAGGCTCCAGGCTCCGAGCTGTCAGCACAGAGCCTGACGCGGGGCTCGAACTCACGGACCGTGAGATCATGACCTGAGCTGAAGTCGGACGCTTAACCGACCAAGCCACCCAGGCGCCCCGTGAGGGTTCCTGTTCTGAAAAGTTTAAATGTTCTTTCATGTAACACCCTGAAATATTTTGTGAAAACAGCTCCTTCCACACCTGTCAATCCTTCCCCACCCCAGTCTCAACCAGCTTACCTCCTGGTAGAGAGGAGTCTCCTCAGTTCTCTCAAATGATCCTCATAGGAGATGATCTCCTAGCCCACCGTCATCCTTCTTCTCTGGATGTGTTTAAATTAGTTCGTGAATGTCCTTCTTGAAGCGCAAATGCAGCTTGTAGGTGGGATGTGTCAAGTTCATGGAAGAGTGAGAATATTCTTGTCTCCCTCACTGGCTCTATTCCTCATCAGGCTGGCTTCACTCACATTGGCATTCTTGTCCTCCCTCACTCTCTGTTGTCTGATATTAAGCCTTCAGCCAAATAAGACTTATATCCTTCTTACAAAGGCTGGTATTGATCTATATATAACCCACCTATATTAACCAGAGTTTATCTTTTGTACTTAGTGTGGAGTGTTACATACAGGATATTTCATTTCCTTAGCGGGATTCTATTCTCTACGTTTTCAAAATCTTCTCAATTTCTGAAATGTTTTCATGTGAGTCTGATAATTTCATGACTGCTCAAAAACAAAAAACAAAAACAAAACACTCTCAAAAATACCTAAGACGATACCTGACAAGGGGAATATTCTCAGGGTAGGATTTAATTCCCTCACCTGATTTTTCCAGATGCAACTCCAGATTAGAAATTGGAGTTCAGAATGGTACCTCTGTGTCCTGAGATACCATGCCCTCCTACCCTCCTTTTAGGTACTGCAGAAAAGGAAAATAATCTAAGTCACATTTTAAACAAATTTTTAACATTTATTTTATTTTTAAGAGAGAGAGATAGAGAGAGATAGAGAGAGCTTGAGTGGGAGATGGGCAGAGAGGAATGGAGACACAGAATCCAAAGCAGCTCCGGGCTCTGAGCTGTCAGCACAGAGCCTGATGCGGGGCTCAAACCCACAAGCTATGAGATCATGACCCGAGCCGAAGTTGGATGCTTAACTGCCTGAGCCACTCAGGCACCCTTAAGTCACATTTTTTTGTAGTGAACCAGAGATCACATCATCTACTAGGAAAGCTTCAGGATTGGTGTAAGAGTCAAAGGTGGTAGTATTTGCAGAACGTTATTGAAAATTTTACACTTTAAGCAATTATAAGTTAACTGTCTTTCCAGGAAAGTGATCTGCTTCCTGTACGATGTTTCTCAGCCTTTTTAATTTAGGACCCACACTATTAATTAGCACTATATTTAAAGTGTTTATCACATCTCAGAAATAAACCCATACTTATAAGCTCAACTAGTGTACCACAAAGGAGGCAAGAATATGCAATTGGGAAAAGACAGTCTCTTCAACAAATGAGGCTGGGAAAACTGGACAGCCACACACAAAAGAATGAACCTGGACCACTTTCTTACACCACACACAAAAATAAACTCAAAATGCATGAGAGACCTAAATGTGAGAACTGAAACCATAAAACTCTTAGAAGAAAACATAGGCAATAATTTCTTTGGCATTGGCCATGGAAACATTTTTCTAGGTATGTCTCTTTGGGCAAGGGGAACAAGATTAAAATTAAACTATGATTCAGTTCTCATCTGAAATCCTTCTTTGAAATGGGGGCAGGGAAAAAGAAGAAACAGTCATGCTACAGAACGAGTGTGCCAGGGACAAAATAACGTGAAGAGGGTATAAAGAGGGAATGCAGTTAACGAAGGGATAGAAATGCTATGTGTTTTCTGGGTTGTAAGAAGTAGAGGCAAATCAACCCACATCCTGAATACCAGATCCTCTCTTTGAACTTAATTTGGATCATGACACCGAATGGTGCACACTGGCCATTTTTTCACTGGTACTAAGTCAGATCAACCGACGCATCCCTATGGGAACCACTTCCATCATCCGGAAAATGGGAAGCACAAATGATGATTATGAGATTCCATTTGGCAATTTCAATACTGCATGAACATGTGGGTCAAGATTATACCCAGATTGACTTACAGCAGAAATGTGATATGTTCACTTTGTCTTCTGGCATCTGACAGGTTAATCACTTTCTTATATTGCTTATATATTAATATGCATCAATTATAAATATATGAACATCAATGTTTGTGTTTACATATGTAATTCACTTGTACCAAACTAGTAATGTGGGAAAAATTCCAATAGAGGTTTAATCTGTATGCTCCCTTGAGAATTTCAGAAAGGCAGAACAAGACATCAAGATACTTATTTATTAATAGGCTTGAGGTAGCATGAATTAAATAATGAAAAACAGGAACGGGATATTAGAAGGTGTGCAACATGCGAAGCATCAACATAAATGAACAGAAGGAAGGAGAGTCGTAACATTATAGATGGTCTGAATTTCTGCTTATTTATTTACACTGTCTGAAAAAACACGGTAACAAAGAATGCATACCACTGGCACTGTTTGCAGCGGCATGAATAAGACGCATAAATAATGGATGACAACAGATGCACAAAAGCAGTGCCTTGGTAAATGAGTAAGGCAGAGACAACAGGAAGGCTTTAATGGTCTAATGTACCTATCATTTCCATCTCTTCAGAGACAAATTTGTTTTCTTAGTTTTCTCTTTCTTTCCCTGGAAAGGGGTTTGACATTAGCAGTAAGAGCAGTACCCCTTATGTATTATTTTCCTTCAAAATGATCTTTCGGTTCAATTCCAAAGCATTATGAGTGGGTGTTAGATCCGTATTGATTACGTCTCCATGTACCTTACTGAAATGCATTAAAATGAAAGTGTTAGAGTCACTAAAGTTTGGTTGAACTAAGGAATTTCATATTTTCTTAAAACGGATACACAGAAATAAAGAATATAACGTGTATGTAACGTAAAGTTTATTCTATGATTCAATGTCTAATTTAAGTCTGGCAATGCTTAATCAAAAATGATTAGAATGCAACATTAGACATTTAGCAAGACATCATTAAAAATCAAAAGACATTTTTGTTCTGTGTTAACTTTGACAATTTTTAAACTAATTGTCCTTCCATATCCTATTTCTTTAGAAATCCTTTAAATAACTATAGAAAACAGTCATAAAAATTTATTTTGCCCAAGATTCTACTTCCCCTACAATTCATTACTAAAAAGTCTGTTAGAGAGTACAGATTGAGGATTAAGACAAAGAAACTAACAGTAGGAAATTGGTAACAAGTGTTTAGTTTATGATATGGTTAAAGAATATTTGAAATTTCTTTGAGCAAACATACAGTTGATTTATATTCTAAGACTATTCATCGGAGTTATAATTATGTTAAAATATTCATTCTTTAATTTTTCAAGACTGACAAATCAGTGTACGAATTTCAAGGTATACGACCAAAATAAAATATGAGATTGAGTACTTTAAACACTGGTTTGAGAAAAAAAAAAACCAGGAAAATGTCTATTTTCAAAACAAATTTTTTTTGTGACACCATATTGCAAAGTTTTACATTGACTTACTAGAAACCTACTAGAGTAAAGGAAAACTCTTGTGTAGTCCTAAAGGACTAGGCCATATCTGTAAAACTATAACTAAAAAAGATGAGAAGAAAGAATAATCACTCTATCCAATATTATAAAATCTGTACATACAGTTAGTCTACCGAATATAAATCTGGAAATACTAAAACAAAATAAATATTCTAATTCACCAATGATCATATGCATATGCAAATTAACATATTAATTATTTTTAAGGTCATCCAAAAGTACCATAAAAGTGAATAAATCTTATGGAAATATAAATTAATATCTCTAGGGCATTGTTGACGGCATGAGAAAACTACAAAGCAATCAAAAACATTTAATCAATATGTTATAATTTAGACATGAATATTTTGTTTTGACACTGAGTATCTTATAATAGCAGGAAGTTATGAGTCATACTTATTGTAGCAAGTACGTCATAACAGAGATGGATTTATTTGCACCCCAGACGGATTTTATTTTCCTCCAAAGTACGTGGTCCATCCAAGCTCAAAGTAGAATGGTACCAGATCTACTTTTGACCTTACCTCTATTCAAAGACTTAAATCAATACACATTTATGTGGAAAACTATTAAATGAAATTAAACCTAAGTCAGTCACAGGATAAACGTCACACATGTTATTCTTAAAATAGCTTTGTATCATCTGTCCTGCTTGAAGCTATTATTACCTGGAAGAAAACCTACAGGCAATAATTCACTTATATTTTTTAAATAAAGGTAATTTTATAGTATAATTTTTAATGTTCAGATTGCCTTGAACACTCGAGATGAAGAAAAGGACATACAATATTGACTTATCATAAAAGTCTCTGGCTTTTATGGTCATTTATGGTCAGATATTGGTCATTTTTTTTCTTTCTTTTTCTTTTTTCTCTTTCTTTCTTTCTTTGTGTGTGTGTGTGTGTGTGTGTGTATGTGTGAATCCTCACAGCCTGCTTCCTACTTTATGCAAGACTTTGTGCTACATGGAGTCCCATCTCTCCCTTAAACAAATAAACAAAAACAGTGTGTGGTCTCTTCCTTCCTATGCCCTTTGAAGTCCAAATGAAATCAGAAAATCCCAAAGGCAACTGAATGTATCTTACCATCAAGTATTTTGAAACTTGAGTGGATGATATAAAAATGAAAGTTTAAGGTTTGCATCTGAGGTTAGTAGTCCAGTAAGTGATGTCCTAGGAAGGCTGAATCTGGTGGCCACATTCTCTGAATCTTCCCGTATATCCCCATTTCACTGAACCAGTTTCTAATTCTTTCCTGTTCAGTGTCTTAACCTTTAAGTAACCTTTATCTCTCAGAGTCCTTGAATGGAAGAGCAATTAATTTTTATTAGCATAAGTAGAAAGAAGCAATTTATTAGGATAATAATAAGAAAGGTATAAATGTGTCCATTTCCCAGTCCATTTTAACATCATTGGCAAATGAGGGAATTACTTAAGACTGAGAACACAATTCTCATCCCCCTTCCTATCTACCCAATCTTCATTGTATCTACACATAGAATTTGGTTAGAGCTAAGCTTAGAATAGAAGCTAAGTGTACACAGGAAAAAAATGACATAGTAAAAGGATTGCCAGACTTATTTATATCAGTAATCTTTTTGAGTATTTTCAAAGGAATGGGTTCTGAAGGTGCTCAATCAAAAAAAAAAAAAATCAAATTGGATCCTTACCAAAACCTCTGGTTACTTTGATCAGTTGGACTTATTTCTAGTTGTTTAATAAGCCTGTTGTCTAAAAATTAGTCCCAATGGAAACCCATGAGGAGTACAATGACAGAAATTCATTGTATTTAAGGTAAGAAGGATATAAGAACTTTGGAATATGGAATGTTAGAATGTCTGTCCAGATTGTGACCTGATTAACCATTCACTATGATTCTCCCAGACCATTCCTTTTATCCAGAGATTAGATAACTTTTATCCAAAGAGATTACAGGTAAGCGATGCCAAAGTAACACAGGTCTCTCCCAAAACACTGGGATTGGCAGTATTCCTGTTGTCAGAAACCAAAGACATGGGATTTATTTACAAGAGGCAAAGGTCTGTTGTGGCCCTAATGAACAATAGGGCCATTAGAATCATCAAAATTATAGGACTCATAGATTATTGTAGGTATAAACCGACCATGGATTTCCAAGTATCATAATTAATGTCCTCTCATTAAGGTACTATTATATCTCCAATATTAAAAAGTATTCTAGCTCATGCATAGAGTCCTGATTGAAACCACCAAAATAGAGTTTTAATCCCCACTCAATTCCCACATTTGAGTAAAATTATAGATCCAAAGTCCTTTAAATAAAGGGAAGGTAGTAAAGATATTGCAAGAACACCAAAAGCTAGTTCTATCAGTTTTTTCTAGCATTTAGCAAAGGTGTCTTATCCATATACAAGATTAACTGTGCACTTGTGATGTGAAAACACATTAGATACCAGCTTTATTTTCATTTTGAGAAAACCACAGTGAGAAATTGCACTGAGTTCAAAGGACAATGATTCTGCTTCACAGTATGCCATCGATATTTCCCCAGTTCATGATTAAAAAGTCCTCCTCAACAGGGGCGCCTGGATGGCTCAGTCGGTTAGGCGCCCGACTTTGGCTCAGGTCGTGATCTCCCAGTAGATGAGTTTGAACCCTGCATTGGGCTCTGTGCTGACAGCTCAGAGCCTGGAGCCTGCTTTGGATTCTGTGTCTCCTCTCTCTGCCCCTCCCCCGCTCATGCTCTGTCTCACTCTGTCTCTCAAAAATAAGTAAATGTTAAAAAATAAAACTATAAAAAAAAAGTCCTCCTCAACAAAATATTTTATTGGTCTAAGTTCTAAACAATTACATTGTTTCTCTTCAATTTAATAATGCATGTTTAAATATCAAATTTGCATACTTGTTGCTTAGTAAATACTATATTCTTCATTGATGCTAAATTAGAGAACTTTCAGCTATAAAAGTGTACTTGAAAAACACTTGACTAACCTAGTCATTCATTTCAAGAAAAAGTTTATAGAGATTGGGTATCATTTAGATTTGCTTTCAGCACAGTCCCTGTCTCCATGTGTTTGAACAGCTAGTTTGAAATAAACAATTCTAATACAATAATTGTAAAGATGAAGGAACCGAATTTGAATAATATTAATTGAGGCATTCTATATGATCATTTAAATTTTTTTCTATTAAGTTGTTTTATTATTTTTTTAACGTTTATTTATTTTTTTTAAGAGAGACAGAGACAGAATACGAGTGGGTTAGGGGCAGAGAGAGAGGGAGACACAGAATCCGAAGCAGGCTCCAGGCTCTGAGCTGTCAGCACAGAGCCAGACGCAGGGCTCGAACTCCCAAACTGTGAGATCATAACCTGAGCTGAAGTCGGACGGTCAACCGACTGAGCCACACGGGCACCCCATCTATTAAGTCGTTTTAACTGAAGGGACATTTGGAAACCAGAAGAATCAACCTCAAAGAAACAAAAATATTGATAGTACTGCAGTTTCTGGAACTTATTGTGTGATTTAATTTTTGTGACACTACGCCAAACAACCATCTGTTTAAGATATTCCTTACTATACACAATTCATATATATATATAAATATATGTATATTATATATGTATATATGTATATTTATATATGCATATATGTGTATATCTGTATATTATAAATATACACATATTTGAAACTAAAGTTATTAAAAAAGAGTTTGATAAACTATCAACAAAAATGACAAGGAAACCTACTGAATGGGAGAAAATATTTGCAAAGGATATATCCAACAAGCAGTTAATATCCAAATTATATAAAGAAGTTCTATAATTCAACACCAAAAACAAATAAAGAACAAATAATCCAACAAAAAATAGGCAGACGACCTGAAGAGAGTTTTTTCCCCCCAAGGAAGACAGACAAATGGTCAACAGACACATGAAAAGATGTCTAACATCACTAAACATCAGGGAAATACAAATCAAACCACAATGTAGGGTGCCTGGGTGGCTCCTCTGCTTGCACTCTCTCTCTCTCATTCTCTCTCTAAAAATAAGTAAAGATTAAAAATAAATAAATAAAATCTTAAAAAACAAAAAAAAAAACCACAATGAGATATCACCTTAAATGTGTCGGAATGGCTAGAATCAAAAAGACAAGAAATAAGCGTTGGAGAGTATGTGAAGAAAGAGAAACCCTTATGCACTGTTGGTGGGGAGGAAAGTTGGTTCAGCCACCGTGGAAAAGAACATGTAGTTTGCTCATGAAAATTAAAAATAGAATTCTTATGATCCAGTAATCCTACTAAGTATTTATAAAAAGAAAACAAAAACACAAACTCAAAAAGATGTGCATCCCTATGTTTAGTGGAGCGCTATTTACGACAGCCAAAATATGGAAGCAATCCAAGTACCCATCCACAGATGAATGGATAGATCAGATGTGGTGTATATATACAATGAAACACTACTCAGCCATAAAAAAGAATGAGATCGTGCCATTTGCAGTAACATAGATCAACCTAGAGCAGGTAATGCTAAGTGAAATAAGTCAGACAGAGAGACGAATGCCACATGATTGTGGAATTTAAGAACAAAACAAACAAAAGACAAACAAAAAGCAGACTTTTAAATACAGAGAACTGGTGGTTGCCAGGGCGGGGGTGGGGTGGGGGGCGTGGTGGATGGAGGGAATGGTGAAATAGGTAAAGGGGATTAAGGGTACACTTACTGTGATGAGCACTGACAGTGTATAAACTTGTGGAATCATCATATTATACACCTGCAACTAATATAGCACTATGTTAATTATACTTCAATTATACCTACATGTGCGTATGTGTTAGTCACTGATCCTCCCCCTAATAAAAGGGTTTGCTGTTCAATTCTGAGTGAGGAAAAATTAACCAGTTTACTAGTTTCTATTAACAATACATACATGAATAAAATCAATTTTGACAAAGTAATTAGCAATATCTATTGGATGCTGATTCAGAGCATATACAGAGTTCTTGATAACCTTGTCCCAGGCTGGCAAGGTATTTTCACGGAACCTGTGTAGAGTCTTCAAAAGATCATTCTGTCATCCCACCAAACCAGCCACTTCAGTGGACCACTTCACGGTCTTTCAGCCATGGAAAGACTAGGGCATTCCATTAGCAGGAGCCCATTGTCACACTTCTTTTACTATGGAGTAAGTTCTTTGGTTAGAAGCAATGCTCGGGGGACTATCATGATAGCACCCAGGAATTCTGTTAAGTGTACGGGTTGCTGTTTGGGCAGAAATATATTTGCAGGGAAGGCACATCCATATCCAGAGTAAGTGTCAATTTCAGGATGATCAAAATGCTGCCACTTCCATGACAGAAGAAGTCCAGGGCAATTCACCTGCCACCAGGTAGCTGATTGATCACACTAGGGAACTGTGCCATACCGAGGACTCAACGTTGATCTCTGCCGTTGACCGACTGGGCACGTGGCACCGGTAAGAGCTAGGTCAGCCTTGATAAATGGAAGTCCGTGTCACCGAGCCCGTGCATAACCTCCCTTCCTACTACCAGGGCCATTCTGTTCATGAACCCTGCTGGGCTATGACAAAGGTGGCTGGGTAAAGAGGCTGGCTGGTAATTACAGAATGGGTTATCCTACCCACTTAATTATTAAAATTCTCCTCTGCTGAAGTCACTTTTGGTGACTTCATCACTTTAGCCAACATTATTCAATTAAAAAAATTGAAACATTTTTTTATCTTAAAAACTAAGATATAAGCCATGAAGGTACATTAAATAGTAATGTCTTCTATTTATTCAAAGGCTTTAAACTTCATTTAGAGTTTATGCTTCCCAAAGTTCAGATAGGTAAAGTTTGAGATAGGTTGGGTTGGGATAGAGGAATCCTGCTACTCAGAGCATTATACTTTTTTTTTTGAAAAAAACTTGGTGAGGAAGCTTAAATTTCAACCTCAAGGTCAAGGAACTGACGCTGAAAGTCCATCATTGATCTTTCCCACTGTGTCCAGTTACTATCATTTCATCTAATAAGGGACTCTGAGCTGATTTTCTAAGCCTAGGTATCTTTTTCAAGAGATCTGTAAACTAATAATAGCCATTTATTGAGTACTTTCTTTGTATTGGTCATTGTGACGGTGCTTTCATGTACTATCTTCTTTATTCCACACAACAATTCTATGATGTAGGTATGGACTCTCCTAGGAAGAAAATGAGACTGAAAAGGTTGAATAGCTTGCCCCAAATCATGCAGGAGATAAGTAGAATCAGAAGTCTCTCATTTGTGTCTGTCTGTAAAGACTTTGTTCTTAATTATTATGTGATATTGCCTCCCACTGTTATAATTCCATTTTAGTAAATGCTAATCCCATGAACGCTTTTTAAGAGGGGTGTGTGTGTGTGTGTGTGTGCACATGGATATGTACTCTATAAATGGCAAATGTATATTTGTGTTCATATTCATATTTGTAATGTGGTAGTCTATAAAATGACTGTTTTACTCTCTAGCACAAAGTGCACATGAAAGTAAATGGTATGTCCCATCATCAAGTACTAGCCTAGTCATTTTCACTCATATTAGATAGTTTCCCACTCATTACAACCATGAACGATAGGATTTATTGTTCCCTTTTTCCAGATCAATAAATTGAGTTGAGGGAATTAAGGTAATTTGCCCTAGCTGACATAGCTAATAATTGGAAGATCTGAAATCTAAGCCAAGGTCTATTAATTCCAAAGCTGGTGCACTACCCATGATAACAGATTGCCTGTCTGGGTATTCATTATCTTGCTAACCAAACACCAAAAGTTTCTTTTCACTGGCGAACAGTTACTATTCTGTCTTAAATTGCCAGATACAATGAGATTTTTAAAGCCAAATTAAATAGAATATTCTTGTGCATGTTCTTGAGCTCCCTACAGCAAAGACATAGTGAAATGTCAAGGTGGCAGCCAGGCAATCTCAAATGAATTGCACTTTGCTTCTTGGACATAGTTAGGAAAACTCAGAACCCATAATAATGTTAAATCCATAAGCCCATTTCTGAAGTTTTTACTTAAGCTGATCTTACTTCAGTTCCACGAAGAAATAGTCTTTTTTTCACAGGGGAAAAAACAAAACAAAATGCGTTATGCTAAGCTGCTACATTTTGCAATATATTTTATGAATGGATAATACCAGTATACTATAACCATGGCTTACATTTTAATTTTAAATCCTGATATTAATGGATATTTCTAAATATAATGATTTTTCCTAATTTTAGCAGACTAAGAGTTTTTTCTTTCAAAATCCGTATCCTCTTGCAATTAAGATAGCATATCAAAAATACATCTTTTTACCTACTCCATGCTTTGCAACTTCAATTTTACATACTCAGAATAAGGTTCTTATCAAATACACCTAGAACATGAAGATAGTTGGCACAATATTGTTGTTATATATTATTATCAGATTCACCGCTGCTGTAGAGATTTTCTAAGTTATTTTATATATAAATGCATCGATAGAATTTCTAGAACCATCGGAAGGAGCTCAGCAAATTTAGTATATTCTCAATGAATAAAAATATGACCACGCCACTTTTCCTCTGAAAAAGAATTACTGAGATACCTTGATACCCTTCTTAGGTACCTTTCTCTCCTTGAGTCTTTCTTTGGCCAATTTTCTTTGGGGTCTGAAGGTACTTGGGGCGTGATGTGGTGGGAGGTGGTATAACAAACAGTTCATTTAGTCAAGGAATATTTCTTGCCACACACTGTGTTCAGTTCTGAGGTAACAATGGTGAGCAAAAAGACAGTATAGTGCCAGGAATTCTACACGAGTAGAGGTATCCTACTACTGCCTCCTGCTCTGAACTTTTTTTTTTCTTTTAATTCTTAGAAAATGATGATGCAAGCAGTTAACTAGCCATTCTTTGAGTGGCACTTATATAAAGAATTGTGCTAGACTTGGCACAAACTCCCCGGGGATAATGTCTTTAGAAGTCCCATCTGGAAGACATGAGGACAATGGGAATCAATGAGAATTGCATTATGCAAATCATAGTAGTATGGGTTGGTTTGGAACATTAACGCCTTTTCATGCGGTCAAGGCACCACCTCTCAAAGTTTGGGGGAGAACAGCTCCAAGGTTTGGACGAGAATCAACAAGGCATTGATCTGGAAAGAGCTATCCTATCAGCGAGTGAGTAGAATAATTGACAAAGAGATCACTTCATTGACTCCTTAACAACTAGGCAGGAACTCAGGGCTGGTTTCTCCATGCCTTCGATTTCTGGGAGCAAGAGACATCCTAGTCTTCAGAAACAGAATCTCAAGCTGATGAACACATCTTTCCTTGGGCAGCACTGGATGCGATACGGACATACACATTGGGGAATTTTAGTTAGGAGAGGTAGGAAAGGTGGAAAACTCACCCTCACACTGAAGAGCGAGACTCTACCTTAACTGTTTCAAGCACAGGTAGACTAGAAAGCTGGCACTGTCAGAAGTAGCATTCAATGTTTTACTCGCCAGTATCCAACCTTAACAGTACAGTACGTGTTAGGGTATGTCCTCTTGCTGATAGATGAACATGAGTTTCTTACGAGACAGGGTGTGGAAGTGTTTCACCCTACTAAGCAAAGAGATTCTCCATCACCTGGGTCTTAAATCGGTTTTCTTGATAATGATACACACACATCAATCCTATTTTTCTGGGGGAGAATATTCTAAATTGCTCGTTTTGGTGATGGAGTTAGGTAAAGGTAAAATGTTCTACGAAAGTCTTGCTGTCGGGTCAGGGAATAGACATCTAGATACATAAAGTGGCATCTCACCTTGTATTTGTGGAATACAATTGTATTTATGGAAAACCAAGTGTCCAGAGGGATTACTTTGAATCCTTAAGTACATTTCGTTGTATTTTAGGAAGGAAATTACACGCAGAAAAGTACATAATATACATTTTATAAATAGCTAGGATCTTTCGTACAGATTCTTTATAAAGATGCAAGTGCTTTACTTTATTTATAATTATATTTCTTCTGAATTCTTTTTTCCCCCTGTTAACAAGAAGGAAAATTAATTGGCTTGTGATTTAAGCCATAATGTAACAGGAAAAAAAGTCAGCAGGATATTAAAAATTCCTAAGCCTCTCTGTGACTTTAAATATTCATTTGATTTCCATAAAATATCTAAAACTTTGTAGCCAGATGATATGCAAAAAAGAAAAGATTGACATTATTCACGAGGCCTGGGAAGCTCCACACACAAAAAATGTGCAATTCACATAACAGAATGCACAAATTACATTTTTCACTTCATATAACAATTCCTCCCACCCCACCCCCCATTTACACCACATTTGCTCCCTTATCTTACAATTGCTTTTGTACACCCCATTCAGGCCAGTCTTCTTCAACACCCAGCTTACTTAACCCATTTTTCCCCTCATCTCCAACCAAAGGTGCCCCTTCCCACCACTTGGCTACTAAGTTCCTTAAGGGAAACTCTGAGTAATTAGAAGATTTTTTTTTTAAAAAATTACTTTACCAGAGGTTTATCAGTTGACCATTTCATAAACAAGAAAAAGAGCCCATATTCAAGGCAAAGTTTATCATCACTTCCTTGCCATGTTGTTTACTTGGCTTCGGCAATTTAGAACTATAGCTCACTGTGTGTAGAGGCCGGAGTCTATACAGCAAGTGCATTTCAGTGACTGTGTTTGTGGATCTTAACATCGTGTGTAAGTGGATTCCTCATATGAGAACCAATACAGTCCCCATCAAAACAAACGAAGGGCATGACTACTTTCACAGATTCTTTCTGTCTGGTCAGGAAAATGTCTGGAGATAAAACCACTGGGAGATAATTGTTTCTATGATAAGCATATGGATGGCAGCTTAACAGTGCTTTGAGAAAGAACAGATCTGTATCTCCGTGAAGCAGATATTTGACATTGATATTTTTATCAGCCACTTCCTTTCGTATTTTTCTCAAAATACACTCAGCTGCTAACATTCTAGCCAGAAAACATTCAAATGAATACAGATAATCCTTAGGCACTTGAAGCCCACTTCAGCCACAGAACTATAGGCAGCCTAAGGTTCTGGGGGATTTTGTACACTATCAGTTCCTTTTTCAGTGGAAAAAGTAATTAAAGTACAGAAACTTGGGCCATGAAGTATAATTAATTCTATTGTGAGATTAATACATTCTCCCAGCCCTCACAGTTCAGTGACTAAAGTCAGCATCTCAGCTCATCTACTCTACACCAAAAGGGAACACTTGCTTCAGACTTTATTTAAAACATAAAGAGCAGATCTAGGCCATACGGAGAGAACTTCTATCCTGGAGGCTGTGGGAAGGGAATCCGGAAAGATGAGGATAATATAATGTCTCATTGGAGAAGGAAGAAAATCCAAATTGAATTGAAACCAATGGGGCCTGGCTTTGCATGAGCGGCATTCATGGTATTCTCCCATACAGGATTGAACTTTATCAGTACTTAGTTATCCACAGATTTTTTAAGTGGAGACATTTTATACATTACCATTTCTGTGCCATTAGAAACACACATAAATACGCACAGACACACGCGCAGGGCAGTAGGGTATGGCAGGCAAATTTCAATCACGTTTCGAGATTAAAATGTTTGAATAACTGCAATCTGAAGAGCGGATACTCTCTGTTCTCATCTGTAAGTTTCTCTTGGCCACTGAGTGTGAAACTCCCACTGCAGAGCTAATAATCGGTTGAACCACAGAGGTGAGACTGCCACAGGGGGTTGGAAGTGATGGTGGTGCCATTGTTATCACAATCCATGGACTCAAAAAACAGCGAGCCCTACCGAGCCCAATTCTCAAAGTCCTGAGAGCACACTACTCCCTTAATCATGATGGCAGGGCAAAAATCCGTGTTAAGTTTTGTGAACTGATAGCAGCTTTACATAAGTAAGACATATGTTACCACAAGTAGACTAAGACCAGCATATAGATATAGATATGCATATAGATGATACAGATATATAGATATAGATATGTATGTAGATATAAAGGATACAGATATAGATATAGATAGATGATATAGATGTAGATATAGATATAGATGGTTATAGATGTGGATATAAATACAGTTACAAATGGATAAAAACAAATATAGTTATATACATAGCATACATGTATAATAAAGGAACTTACATTAAATCATTGTAAAAATTGTAAGCACTCAGAAACACAGGAAAAGCAATACCAGTAAACATCCATATGCTCATTACCCAGTAAGTCAATTATCTGGATTTTGTGCACCTCCTTCATCTACCTTTTTGTCATCTCGACCCTTGTATTTCAGTCATAGTGACACACTTTATGGAAAACATGAAATTAACTCCTGTTTACCATTTCAGGAATAGCAAAATGTAAAAATAGTAAAAGAAACAGACTAGAAAGTAATTAATAAGAGAAGAACAAGGTCATAGAACAAGAAGTCTATATAGCTGTTAATTAAATGTAACAGATGCGTGCATGCAGCCATATTACTAAAGAAATACAAATATAAAATATATATAATAAGGTATAACATATATATGCATATAAATAAAATCAAATATAAATATTTTACGTATAACATATAGGGTGGGTATCTATATATAATAGGTATATAATATATGTATATATATGTATATAAGTATATTATAGGTATATATATTCTCTCTATATAACTATATTTGTATATATCCATCTGTGTCTATCAGCTATTTATCTATCTGTACTTATATATACCTATAATATGCCTATTATGTATGTGGCATACCTACTATATATATTATATATATATTATGTGTATTTGGATGGATATATATTTATTATATGTAATGGACACAACACTGTGATTTATTTTCTACTAAAGAAAACATTTAAAAAGCTGTAAATATTGGTTGTCTTGGGAGAAGGAATTGGAAGGTTGGAGAAGGGGGCTTTTTATTCTGTGATTTTTTTAAATTCTACACTATTTGAATTCTTGTCATGTGCAAGTATTGTTCCCATTGAAAAATAAGTAGAACCATTCTGATTTAAGATTGCTTTTGTGAAAATCCCCACTTTTCCACTTAGTAGTTGTATGACTTTGAAGCGTTTGGTACTTTCCATCTTGAGGCTTCAGTGTTCTATATGAATGGTTTATTCATTACCTACCTTACACAATTATATAATGATTGGCACAAGGTAAGAGTCAATAAATAAATGCTAGTTTTATGAGTATTTTTAAAACTATTCCTTTATCATTTATACGTTGTATAACTCCATTCACCTATATAAATGTTTTCTCTAAATTTTATATAGTATATATTTAAAGTTTTTTAATGTTTTGATTTATTTTTGAGAGAGAGAACACACGCGCACATGAATGAATGGGGGAGGGGAGGGGCAGAGAGAGAGGGAGACACAGAATCCGAAGCAGGCTCCAGGCTTTGAGCTGTCCGTACAGCCCTATGGGGGGCTCAAACTCATGAGCTGGGTGATCATGACCTGAGCGGAAGTCAGACGCTTAACGAACTGAATCACCCAGGTGCCCCTATATTATATTTATTTAAAAATCTAATGAACATTTTATTTCCATAATGTTTCTAAAATTATTTATGTGATAAAAAACATTCTGCAGTAGCTACTGGATATGGAAAGTTTTAAAGACAAACTTCATATTCTACTCTAGAAAAATCTTACCTACCATTTTATACAGGGTCATGTTTTCAAAATTTTAGAATGCTGCATTTTTTTCAGTAAAAAATGATCGTTCATATCTGATGTCAAAAATGCCTAGGTATCATTTGTTATGTATTTATTCAACAAATAGTTTTTGATCAACTGCTGTAATACAGATAAAAAAAAATAGGTTGGGACTAAGATACAAATTCATCAAAGAAAAAACAAAAACAAAAACCAGAAAAACGGCCTAGCCCCTGCCTTCAAGGGGTTTGGGGTGGAAAAGGGTAATTCAGAATGTGAATCAATATAACCACTGAAATGCTATCTGAATGGAAAAATGACATCAGCACCAAAACAGTCCCTTTATTTCACAGCAGGAAGCATATTCCTAATTAAACATAATATTCGTGGGTCATGATTGAAACCGATCTAAATATTATTAGTGGGAATCCAATAATATAACCAAGACATCTAAACCACTAGGATTCTAGTGAACTGAGAAACCATAAAATAGCTTTGACATTATTGTTATTAAAATATTGATGCACACCTTGGCCATGGGGAAACAGCTATGTTTAATAGTGTCATGAGCAATAAAAACCCCTCAGGGTAAAGAAAACAAATAGCAACTGGACCATCAAACGTTTTCTTTAGCACAATGTTATTACAATGAGTTGTAGTATCAGTTCCGCCTTGAGTTACGTCACACGACGCAAGTTGAGTATGTAGCTGCCCATCCATTACCCTGTAAAGTCCCCCACTCTTGGCCCTGACAAAGTCTAAGAACTCGTCTGTCTCCCCCAGCAAACTGACCTGGTGCCAGGAGAGATTTCAGGAAGCTTTCGTGGATAGTGGCACTCATTTTAGAAGACTCCAGTTGTTATAAAAATGGAGGAGAAAGATGACGCTTGATTGCCCGGCATGTCTTCTTGCAGTCGCTACAAATACAATGTAGTGGTTTGGGGTTAAAAGGGGGATTGAAGCAGTGAGAAGAGCAGGATTACCCAAGAAGATAGGTTGCCTCCAACATCTGGAGGACCCACCTTCACACTCTTTGACAGACACCCCCACCATCCCAATCACTACCATCTTCTTGCATGGGCTTCCTTAAGTTTGCTAACAGTGAAGATGCATATTAGCTTGACTCTGCTCCCTGGGAATTTCGCTTTAAGGAGGTTTGGGAACTCAAGACTCCTGTTGGTACCGAACGCAGCTAAGCGCATTTCGCGGTGCAATTCCACGAAACCGCCCGATGTCTGGACTTGCTATACAGTTATTTATGAGAAGGTGTTATGATGTAGGGGAGAGATGAAGGGATTATTCCAGAAATAATTATGCTTTTGTTAATAGGTTTATCTGCATGAGTTTCACTTTAATTTTTCTCTCCTCTGCCCTTTCCCAATACAAGTTTTAGGAACCGTAATCACCACGTCCCATCATTCCGAAAATATACCAGGTCAATGAGACAGATGGAGGCACACACCGTCTAAAAAGGTCCCAAGAAACTGGCTCAATCTCTAACAAAGCCTCGTGTGCAACGGTATCTCCTTACACTGCCGTGGCTGCACATTAACACGCGCGTGTGCATATGTGCACACACACCCCCTGGTAAATCCTTAAGTCGTTCAGCAGTCTTGTTCAACAGATTAAAATTGTGTTGAACAAAAGCCCTTCTGCTGCATTCATTTGCAAAAGGATATAATTAGTTGTTCTTTCAGTTTCCTGGATAAAGATGGCACATATAAAAAAAATAATAGGTTGTCAATACCCCAAAGGGTTAGCAGTATGAACTCAACAAAGGAATACATTTTAAGGCAACAAGAGCTTACTTTTCCCTAATATCTGGGGTATTTGGGGGCCCCATATGGCATGAAAGCATGTGTTTAAAATGCAAAGTAAGCACTTTTATATTTTATTTTTAAGTCCTAAAATGCTTCTCATCGTAATTTTTATGTTAAAAGCAAAACCACTGTAAACAGTTAAGTTTATTAAGTAGAATAACATAGAAGAATAGCTCTAAAAAATAGTCCCGAGGGTCAATTTTGACCCACAAAATGTATATTAACTAATTAAATTATTTTTCGGGCTTCAAATAAGTCAATTGACGAGTATCTATTGAGGATATATGATCTTTCAGTCACAGTTTTCATGTACTTTTGAAAGAAAAAAAAAGGGAAAACAGCGAGACAGATTAACCACAAATTGTACATTGCACCAAAGTAATGCGGCACACATTAAATTATTATGCTACCATTTCTTTTTTTTTTTTTTTATGATACCATTTCTACCTATTTCCCATCTATATATTATCTGGAAGCTTAGAATCAGTACTGAGTGATTCTTACCCCCTTTTGGACCACCATCAGCTTGAAGAGGTTATGAAATCTTTGTCTAGGAAGTCACAGATAGTCGGGACACAAATTTTACACAAGGCATTGCACCCCGTGTCAGGGAGTTTATCTTCGAGGCCAGCAGGAACAGCAGGTTAGGATCAGCCACCTTGACGATGAGAGACATGATATCGTTCGAGTTCTGTTCCAATTCATCCAAGCTGAGACGATATATATTAAGACAGAGTTATCTTTCCATTTCTTATATTAACTGTCACCAAGGCAGAGAACACAAGCCGACAGTCCCAACTGGCACCAGTAGTTTGTATCTTGCAATTCAATTGCAGGCTTTTACTTTCAAGCATAATTTCTCTTAAAATTTCTGGGAAGGACGGGCCGCTCCTAGGATTGGGTCCTAACGTTGGCAGGAGGCACTAAGGACTGTAAAGGTGAGAAACTGATAAGCATTATACACTCGCTGGAGGACGGGGAGAATTCTAATGGCATTTTGTCAGGAAGCCAGCTCCTTCCTGTTTAAAAGGTAGTATGTTCTTATGAGCAAATAAATTATCCCTCCCACCATTCAGTTACTTAGGAAGACAACCTAAGAGGCCACCAAACCTCCTCCACAAAGCAGGGAATAGCTTTTAGAGGAAATGACTGTGCAAGCCGAAAGTAGTTCATCAAGACAATGAATGCAGATGCGAGCCCGAAGGTGGGTTGCTCAAGTGCCCAGGGTGAACTCCCAGGCTCACAAGATCTGCACTCCAGGGAGGGAAAGCTCCCCAGAGCAACAGTATCAGGAGCTCAGAGGAACATTTGTGGGAAAACTGTCATGATGTATAGAGGGTATGTAGCATGCTAGAGAAGATTCTAGAAAGAAACATGTATCTAGGGATGTGCGTATCTACTGAAGCCCTAATAGAAGCTACAATGTTAAAACTCCAAAAGACAATTGCTTTTGCTGATATAGGACGTTATTGACCTTATATAGAACTTATATAAGACCTCATTAAGGTCTTCAATAACGTCTGGAAGTATAAAGGATCCTGAAATAAAAACGTGAACTGATGTATTCTAGGATTTATCTTTATTTGAACCCAGGGCAGTGCCTAGCACATAGCAGGCACTCAACAAATACTTATAAACTTGGGGTACCTGAGTGGCTCAGTCAGTTAAACGTCCGACTTCCGCTCAGGTCATGATCTCGCAGTTCATGGGTTTGAGACCTATATCGGGCTCTGTGCTGACAGCTCAGAGCCTGGAGCCTACTTTAGATTCTGTGTCTTTCTTTCTATCTGCCCCTCCCCCACTCATGCTCTTTTTCCCAAAAATACATTTCAAAAATTAAAAACAAATATTTAATAAACGAAGGAATTAAACACATGCTCAGTTTCATCTTATTAGACAACTGTTAGCAATCTAACAAGAATAGATTGTTGGTAATAACTAATGTCACACTTGCACCTACCTGTAAATATTTATAGTTGGCTGTTTATTTAACCCAGTGAGCCTTTTTAACATTCGTTGAGACATATGTCACACAACATAAAATTCATCATTTTTTTGTGTACTCTGGAATGTTATTTTAGTACAGTCGCTGTGTTGTGCAACCATCACTACTAACCAAATCTAGAACATTCTCATCACCAGCCCCCGCCCCCACCCCCCACCCCCCCCCCCCCCAAAAACCAGTATCTATTAGCAGTTAGGCCAAATGCCTCTCTTCTTCCAGCACTTAGGAACCACTAGTCTACTGTTCCTGTGGACTGGCCAATTGCAGCCATTTCATTTGAAGGGAATAAATAGGACCCTTTGTGACCTTCTCTGTTTGATTCTTTCCCTTAGCATAATGTTTGCAAAGTTCATATTGTAATACGTAACAGTGCTTCATTCCTTTTTATTACTACCCATTGCATGGGTAGGCTACATTTGTTTATCCATTCATCAGCTGGTAGACATTTTTTTTTCCTACCTTTTGACTATTATGAGTACACTGCTGTGAATATTCACGCACACATTTTTTGTTTTTGAACCTGTTTTCACTTATCTCAGACATGTACGTAGGACTGGAATTGCTGGGTCACATGGCAAAACTATGTATAGCCTTTTGAGGGAGTCACCAACTGTTTTCCACAGTGACTGCGCCATGCCACATTACGGCTGGCAATGTATGAGGGTTCCAATTTCTCCATATCTCCACCCAATCCTGTTATGTTTGTTCTATCACAGCCATGCTAGTAGGTCCAAAGTGGTTTGTCATTGTGGTTTTAATTCGCATTCCGTAATGACTAATGACGTTGAGCATCTTTTCACGTGCTCATGGCCACTTGTATGTCTTCCCTGGAGAACTGCCTATTCAAATACTTGCCCAGCTTTTAATTGGATTATCTCTTTATTGCTGAGTTCTAAGAGTTTTTTATATTATATATTCTGAATACTAGATCCTTACTAAATATACATTTACACTTAGTTACCCCATTTTGGTGCCTTTCACTTTCTTAGTGTTCTTTGATGCACAGAAGATTTTATTATTATTATTACTATTGTTAGTCTGATAAAAAATTAGTTTATCAGTTTCCTTACGTGGCATGTGCTTTTGGTGTCGTATCTAAGAAACCATGGCCTGACCAGGAAGGCACACAGATTTGCACCTTTGTTTTCTTCCAAGAGGGTGTAAACTGAGACAGGGGTACTGAATGATTATTTTATAGGTGTATATCCAGGTTCCTCAGCAGTGTTTTAATTTTAATGCTTAATCATTATTGTCCTCTTGTTATGGGATGCATGATCTCAGAAAAGCCCTCTGTATGTCTGCTAGGCATACTTCCCTTTTTCTTTTTCCCTCTAATAGACTCTGTCTCTCTTTCCCAGACTGTCACCCAGGAAACTCCGTTGGGCTCCTATGGTTGGGGTCCTACTGGGACAGCCTATACAAAAGAAATGACAGGTTGTTAAAATGTATATTTTCCATCATTAAAAATGAGGCATAGCATTTGTTGGGACACGGGATTTTAGAGGAATAACATAACATTATATAGTGTCTGGCTGTGATCAGTGGGACCTGAACATCTTCCAGCTTTCAGGCAATCAGAAGAAGGGTATCCATTCTGCCCAGGCTTCAGCTGTAGCAATTCTGCTGCTCGGCCCCTACAGCCAACCAGACCAATAATGAGGTCCAAAGAAACTTGTAGGGTATTCATGGAACTTGTTAAAACTTGAAGAACCAGACCTCTTAAAAAATGGCTCATATTATTTTTTTTAAAAAAGTAAGAGTGCCATAGTAAAGCAACAGATGTGTCCTACTGAACTATATTGTCTTACTTTTTGCTTTATTCTTGAGGGGTACACAAAAATCCAGTGTGCATTGGGAACACTATATGGAAAAAAAAACAGATACCATCTGGTTGCTAACACGTCTTTTCACCTTTATTATTTAAAAAAAAAAAGATCTGATACCGTAGCTGCTTAAATTTTCATCCAGAAAGAGCGAGTCATTTCTAGGCTGGTGAAGTAGTTTTTGAGCTTATCTCAGTCCCCATGAAGAAAGTAAAGCCCAGGGAAACCATGTGACTTGTCCAAGGGCGCATGGCTCGTGAGTGACTTTGACATGTCAATAGCGACTTGGGAAGACAGAGAACCTGTTTTTTCTCACTTCCCAATGCAATGCTTTCCAGTATAAAACTGCCACCATATTTACAGGCCCTGTGGGTTTTTTGGATTTTTTTTCCTCCTTATCACAAGTCTCTTGTCTAAGAAGAAAGGCAAGAAAAGCAGCTACAATTTCTTTGGAAACACACTGTTAAACTGAGTCTCATTTTTGCAAGATTGCAGATTTCTTTTGAATCAAAAATTACAGTTTCTAAAAACGGCTAGGAGTCTAAATTGTGCATATGATTTTTGTATCATGTAATATTTCAAAAAATTAAAGGGAATGGAATCAAATCTCCATACCCAAACTCCTTAGCTTTTACAAAAGCAGTTGGTCACATTTATTTATTCAAAAAGTATTTATGAAAAGCTTAATATCTGAGCATATTTATATTTTTTACAATATTTTATAATGAGTGAAATAGGCATTCAGTTTAGTAAAGCCAAGCGAACATCAGTGAGGGTATTGTCAATTGCCATGAGTATAAGATATATGATATACACATTGAATAGGCTTTTTTTGGATCATTAACCCATGGTTAATTAAAAAACTATGAAAAATAACATTTTAACGATAATGCATAATAAAATAGACATCGTTTTTTACTCATGACATTGCTTTCTGTTGCTAATGAAAAAACCCAATCCATATATTTTTCAGTTTACATAATTTTGCTTAAAGAGGCAATGGAGCTTAGAACTTAGAGCTTAGAGTGATAGTAAATCACATTTCCAGATATGCAGAGTATCTTTCTAAAATTAATGGTACATAGAATGTTCACATTTTACATGAAGTCTGCATACCCAGAATTAAGTTTATTTATTTATTTTGAGAGAGGTGGAGTGTGTGCATGCATGTGAGCAGGGAGGGACAGAGAGAGAGGGAGAGAGAGAATCCCAAGCAAGCTCCGTGCTGTCAGCACACAGACTGATGCAGGGCTCGATCTCACAAACTGTGGGATTGTGACCTGAGCCGAAATCCAAGAGTGGGACACTTAACCAACTGAGCCACCCAGGCACCCCCAGAATTATTCTAAATTCGTAAGCTAAGACTAATTCTGATAAAGGATGATCAACATAACCATTTAACGGTTGAAATGATGTCATAGAGCATCAAGAGTACACCTATTTTGTAGTTCACCTGGTCCACAAGCCATGAAATCACACAAATCTTGACACATTTTTAATTCAAAAGAATTGCATTTTTATAGACTGCAAGCGGAATGAAAAATCTATTATTTTTTGTCATATCATTTTGTGTATTTAAATACACGTAAGGGGTGCCTGGGCAGCTCAGTTGGTTAAGAGATTGACTCTTGATCTCAGCTCAGGTCATGATCTCAAGGTCTGTGGGATCGAGCCCTGCGTGGGGCTCTTGCTTAGGATTCTCTGTCTCTTTCTGTCTCTCTCTCTGCCCCTTTCTTGTTTACATGCCTGCACTGTCTCTCTGTCTCTCTCTCAGAATAAATAAATAAGTAAAAAATACATACATACATACATACATACATACATACGAACTATGGACTCACCTTAAATCCACACTAGCACTTTCAGCTATGGTCTGTGGGAGAAGCCATGCCCTCGCCAAAATAAAGCAGCAGCCTAAGAACACTGGGGCGTAGGTCACCAACTGGGATGCAGCTCCTTGGAAACATGTTGGTCCAGTGGCCTCTTTTCCAGGCGATGGCTTCCTGCTTCTCAGGCTTAAAACTCGACTTGCTGTGGAAACCAGAGATACTGATTTCTTGGTGGACACACCCCACCAAAGCTCCAATGATGCAAATATGTTCGGTTACAATGAGAAATCAGTCTGCCAAGAAGGCAAAGTGTCCTCATCAGCTGGTCAGTTCAGCTGCTCCACGTTTAAATATCTATTTGAGCCACTAATCTATGGTCTAGCAAAACATCATTTATTATTTGGCAGTCCACAATTAATTCACACGTTAAACAGATGTCAAAACGTCTGCCCCATCTAACTCATGATACTTCCGTAAAGGTAAAAGATTAATCATATTGAAATATGTGTAATCTTTCAAAAAAGTTATTAAACTAAAAATAAAAAGTAAAGGGCCCTACACTGTAAGTAAAAAGAAAAGAAATTTTACAAAGAAAAAGAGACTCTGTCCCTATGAAAAAGATGTCTCCTTTCTTTATTTCCCTCTATTCCATGATATTCAAGTTTTTTTTTTAATCTTGAGTTTTTTTTTTTCAGCTCAAGATATTAAGATGAAATAGCATCATTTTCATTATCATATCTCATTACTGACACTAGATTCAACTTTTTCTTTCAGATCTATGATACCTCTGTATTTTAGCGAATCCACACGTAGTATCTATAATCTGATGGATAGTTCAGAAAAAATATTTTAACCAAAATTAGAGGATTATTAAAGCAAGAACTGCAAGTGAAACTAACTCAATCTATTGGTTAGAATAGCTAGTACCTATTTAAGGTAATATTAAAAGGGGCTAGTGGGAGGAAGCCTATTTTGCTGTGCCAGCGGAGGAAGGCAAGGCGGGGAAGAGTCAGACCCTGGGGTAGGGCTAGCACCGTTATTAACAGCAGATGCATGGAAGTCAAACAGATCTGGATTCAAATCCTGGTCTGACTTAGTAGTACCCAGGTGACTTGAAAAACTTATTTCACATTTTTCTTTATATCATAGGTGTTAACCTTCACAGATTTTATTTTTTTAACTTTATTTTTAATCGAAGCATTACATACCTATTGCAAAGCAGTAAATGCAGTAATGTGATCAGTACACAGACTGACAAATAGACAGAGTCCAGCACCCCAGGCTTCCTTATGCTCCTTCCTGGTCGTTACTCCACAACCACCCCCATTCCCACGCCCCCTGCCACCATTGCATAGTTTTTTCTGTCCTTAAGCTCCATTTGAGCGCTCACTAATGTTTCTAGCTCCACTCATCAGACTTGATCTTCTCAGTAATATCAGAAATCCTGATGTCAAACACTTTTCCCTCAAAATCCCACCATCAGTTTCCAAAATTGTCTACCTTCCTCTTTCCTTCTGACCAAGTCTTCTTTTTATGGATTATGGTCTTCTCTCCACACTTAAATGTTGAAAATCACAAAGGCTCTCGTCTCGCCACTATCCTTGCCCTTATCCTGTAGTGTGCTCCAGTACCTTCCTTTCTTCCTTGCCTTCTCTTCATAGTCTCTAAAATTGCTCCTTTCCTCCCATCCTCAATGTCAGTGAGGGAACAACTGTCAGTTTCTTCTCTCTCCTGTGAAACCTTGGAATCAACCTGGATGACTTTGCTACCCCCCCGCACTTCCTCCTGTCGTCAGTTACCGCATGCTTTGGAGTCAGTTTAGCAGACACATTTCCATCTCTTGCACTCATTCTCTTTTAAAATATTCCCTGCTGGGGCGCCTGGGTGGCTCAGTTGGTTAACTGTCTGACTCTTGGTTTCGGCTCAGGTCATGATCTCACGGTTTGTGAGTTCAAGCCCCGCATCGGGCTCTGCGCTGGTAGTGCAGAACCTGCTTGGGATTCTCTCTGCCCTTTCTCTCTGCTCCTTTCCCACTTGTGCTCTCTCTCTCTCAAGTAAACATCATTATTATTATTATTTTTAATTTACTGCTGCTGCCAAAATCAGCTCAGGCTCTTTGCCTTCCTAGCTTCCTCAGTGATCCATTCCCCATAGGATGTCAAAATGAGCTTAACTAAAATGTATATTGAAACACATAGTTCATCTCAAAACCTTCCAATGTGTCTCCATCACCCACCACCACAGAAAGATTTTAAAAATTCTTTTAAATAAATGTAGATGTATAGACATATAACCTTTCTTCCAGATCACTTAATTTTGCACATTGAATGGGATGTCCCACATCCTTCCTTCTCTGTGCATTCGTTCATGGTGCCACTGCCTCTTTGTCCTGGAAAATGCCTAACCTCTTCTCTGCAAGAGTTCTACCTCCACATATCCTTTGAAACCCAATTTGTCTATTTTATAAAATCTTGTTTGTCCACCGATGTAGAACTAGTCATTCCCTTCTTAGTGTCTCTATTATATCTCTATGTGTCTGTCCTAATGGTTTATTCCAATTATTTTATGCCCTGATATCCTTAAGAGTGACAAATACAGTGCATGTAACTCTACAGGGCTAATACAATTTGGCATATAACACATAGAAATACATTTTATGTGAACAAAACCACATCTTCCCCAATTTAGTTAACAATAATTGAATTCTTACTTTATGCATACCACCCCATTGAAGAGATCTATAACTGAGTAATTCTTCCTCCCCAAGAGCTTGCAGT
This sequence comes from Acinonyx jubatus, assembly GCF_027475565.1. Classification (NCBI taxonomy): domain Eukaryota; kingdom Metazoa; phylum Chordata; class Mammalia; order Carnivora; family Felidae; genus Acinonyx; species Acinonyx jubatus. The sequence goes on from NC_069380.1 coordinate 74,615,923, forward strand.
CCATAACGCGGCTTGGCAACACCATTTCTGCTAGGATGTATGCTCCCTAAAGGCAAGTATGGTCTCTGTCACTTTCCAGGACATCTCATTTTCTTGAGTACCTGTCACATGCTTGTCTAGAGACAGTGAATTTACCCAGGAAGGTTTAGGGGAATGAGAAAATGGCCTGGTGGAAGAAGTGACATTCAAATTGAGCCTTGACAAAATACAGGGTCTTGGCTTTGGTGACTTTCTTCTTTTCTGGCAAGAGCCCTCAAGTTCCTTGGGAAACTACTCTTCTATCCTGGGATGGTTTGGGAGGCTGCCAAGCAGGACACTCACCCTACCCTGGACAAGCAGGGTCATTAGGGGTCTCCTTCCCAGTATCTGCCCCTTAAATGGAAGGATACAAGGAAGGAAAACATCCTTACATGGTTCATCCCCGGGGATGTGCCTAAACGTGATGGCAGCTGAGACCTTGTACAGAGAGGTCTGGGTTAGTCTTTCCCCTGTCCTTTCTGATGTAGAATCCGTAGCTGTTTCTTTGATTCTCTGAGCTACCCCTCATCCTTAACACATTAACTTTTTTTTGCTTGTATCAGGCAGGTGCAGTTGGTTTCTTTTATTAGTAGCTAAAGGACACTTACTGGTGTAATAATTAATGTACCAAGAGCTTCATTTTGCTTTGTTGTATTTACATAAAGAGTGTATTTCATGGACTACATCACAGCTGGAAAAACATGAGGGCAGCATGGGGGAAACATACTTGCACACAGTTTCCCAGCAACCAACTTATCCATAACTGAGTTCCAGGTAGTCTTTGCACAGTTTTGTTGTGGAATGCTGGACAATTCACTGAGCCTTTCCAAAATTTAGTTCCATAAAAGCTAACATTCTTCACTCGTGTTATATTTTATGACTCGCTATCTATCATTAGCATGAGTCTATGTTCTTTATTGGGGGAATGGCCGTAATGGCTTTGATAGTGTTCTTGGGATGTGCTAGTGCGAAATCCAGTCCCGTTAAGCCATGCTTTGCACGTGCCAATTTACTTTGTGCAGAGAAAGTGAGAGTACTGACGAGAAATCCCTTTACTGACATATGCCTTTCACTGGTGAAAAGAGAAAGAAGCTACCTATGAAACAGTCTTTTTTTTTTTTTCTTTAATGCTTCTGTTCTTTCTGGTATGCTTTTAAATAAAATACAGAAAATCTTCAAAGTAATAAAATCATGTCAATTAGGTGGATGAATAAAGTATGTGTTAGTCTATAACAGTAGCGTATCTAAGATTTCAGAAGTAAAAAAAAAAACAAAAAAACACGTTACACAGGATCAGGGAAACTAGTTTCCACATAAATACTCCTTGGTCTTCATTTTTCCATCTGGAAAATAAAAACTAATAACCATGTGATTTTAATCAAAAGACTATCTGAGTCAGGGTAGGAAATCTCCAAGTGTTCCTTTCAGCTGATTCCTGGGAGTGGATAAAACGACTGGGGTCCAAGGCATGGTTGAGCAGGCAACTTTCCATCTGCTTCTGCTCTACTCTACGCAAAATAGAAATGATGTTTATGAATATGTTTCTACATTCAAACTGAGGAGGAGGCCATCAAAGATTAGTCTTTGTAGTCAAATTGTGTGTTAGCACATTCATTCTCCAGTTCCTTAGAGAAGCCTATGGCCTCAATACTGAAAATCATTAAGTTAGTTTTCCATCATCAAGTACAGAAAACAAATCTTTCATAATCACTTGGAAGGTCATCTTATAAAGACTTTAAAGGAGGGGATCCCTTGGACACTATCCTGACAGTCAGAATACATTTTTATATGTAATCCAAAGCCCTTCCACTTTAGCCAAAGCCCATATCTTCTCATTATAATATCCCGAAGTAAAAACTTACATCATCTGTGAAATAGCATGAGAAAAACATTCATTTATTTCATCTTTGGAATTAAATAATTCGGGAGTTAATAACACTGGAATTAAAATAAGTAAGAATAGGTCAGATTCCTTAAATCCTTAAAGTTGGCATCTTACAGCTATCCTAGTCCATAAAATAAAACTTCATCTTGGCTGACATTAAATATATATGAAAATTATATTGGATTTTAAACAGAAGATTTAATTCCTGTCTTGGTCACTTATTAGTTAAAAAATCTTAAATGACTTAACCTCTCTGGATCTCTCAGCTCTCATTTATAAAATATGGGTAGGAATAATTATACCATGGGTTTGTTAAATGACTTAAAGAAGATAATATGCATAATAATACAATGGGTTGCTCTCTAACTAACTATTATTGTTATTAAGGACAGAATATGGAAATTGATATTGAAAGTGAGGAACATCTCTCAACAACTGACCAGGATAATCAATGGTATTTTGAGATTTTCAAGTAATTGATATTAAAATTACAGCAGTTTCATTGAGCATTTTTATAAACTATGAATAGATTCAAATGAAATCATTATGAATACACTCATATTATACTGTAAAATGCAATCATGTGGCAGGAATTTATGAATGTAAGTGCTTGAAAATAAAACTATCAGCACACACACTTTAGCTAAGGCATGCTGCACACTGCACAAATAAACAATATTTCTCTAAGGAAAATCTGAGACACAGAACTTGGCAGGCATTGTTGAATCATGGCCTTTTGTCAATTATGCACTTATAGAAATCATAATTGTAAATTACACCCTACCCCGTGGAGTTAAAATTTTTTAAAAAGAGAATAGCCATCAGCTGAGACAGCAAAGTCACATTTCTATTTTTAACACTTTGAATTTTAATGAATATTTTCGTGACTATGTAATCTTAGGAAGAGAAACTTGTCTCTATGGCAGGGTGAGATATGGCGGAGGCTGGCCTCAAATAGTGTGTTATACTATTTTCTCTAAACACTATTGTAATGTTAAGATTAAATTGGAAAATAAGGAAACACAGAAAGGTTGTAGAAGTTCCGTGTGAGCCTAACAAATATATCAAATGATTCCTGAACGATGTGGTCACATGAGAAGAAGATATGTATCTGCATTCTCTTTTGGGAGTGAAAGCATTATGTCTCCATGACTAGATAACCACACCACACAAGAAAGCACCATATTCGATGACTTTGCTGAGGAAACTTTGAAAATCATTATGAAAAACAAGTTTGAAGGCTCTTCTGAAATTTTTAAGGGTCATTGTAAAGGAACGTAGGAAGAATTGGAACCAAGCATAAAACAATCCAGGGTACCAGTCAACAATTTCTCCTTCTTTGGCCACTTTCCCTCCATCGCCCCAGAAATGGTTCTGCTACTTGTAAACTTAGGACTTCACAATTCAGACAGGGCAGAATTTTTCATCCTTGACAGTCAGCTCATATTATAATTCCACCTAAACATGTTGATACTGGATTACTGAGAATCTGTAAGGACCAGATTGTAATATCATATTCATCAATTAAATCCAATTAGGGTACTTAGTCACAAAATTTAATGGCATAGAATTTATATGAGATAATGAATCTGAAAAAAAGGAAATTATGGAAAGCTTAAAAACAGGGAAGAATTGTACCACTAACAGTAATATATTTCATATCTTTATATAAAATAAAATATAGGTAAAATAGTTCAAAATGCTATACTTACCATTGCCATATAGTAACATATGTCACACTTTTGTAAAAAGCATTAGTACAAAATAGATGAATCATTATCACACGTAGCTTACTATGTAGTGCTATCACAAACCTACTGGTACAGAAAAGAATAAAGAATGAAAATTTCCTAGCACAATATGTTTTACAGAAGAGACACTCAGTAAGAGGTGGGTGTCAATCTCTTTCTTCCCTGAGAATTAGCAGAGCTAGGCAAATTAGAAAAAGTCAATTCATTTTTATAATCCTCACTTTATCAGGACATTTGATGTTCCTAGGAGGTCTCTACCTTTCCCTTTCTCTGTTTCTGTGTGTGTGTGGGGGGGGGTGGGTGTGTTTTGGGTGGTTGTAATTACTTGGAAAACCCTGTAAAATTTATATTCCTATTATTAATTGAAGACTTGTTTCTTCAGTTAGCCGAAACAAATACTTACTACATTTGTTGAGTACCAATCATTTATCAGTGCTTGGTTAAGGTTTAAGTACACAGATAGAATAAATCCCTTATGGGAGCATAGAGTTTCGTGGTAAAAATCTTGGACACAGATTATTTCAATACAATGGGACAGTTACTTAGGAGGAGTGTGCCAGGTGTTAACTGTTTATTTCGGGATATTTATCTGTCTCTGGCTAAACTAATTCAAACTCCTTTGTGCCACATCGTATCACAATCATTTCTTCCTTCATGGAGATATCAGAGCTACTTTTCTCAGTAAGATACGTCTGCTTTATATAGGCTTTATACGATATAATACTTAGAACACAAATGATACAACGTAATTAATAATATCTGAAATGTAATCTACATGTGTTTTTAATCCAGTTGTAATGTGGGTTATAACAAAGTTTTGGTTACTTTTTGGGGAGCCTGGGTGGCTCAGTCAGTTAAGCATCATGATCTCATGGTTCATGAGTTTGAGCCCTGCATCTGGCTCTGTGCTGACAGCTCAGAGCCTGGAGCCTGCTTCAGATTCTGTGTCTCCCTCTCTCTCTGCTCCTCCCCCACTCACTCTCTGTCTCTCTCCCAAAAAAGAAATCGACATTAAAAAAATGTTTAAAAAACCCAAAGTTTTGGCCCTTTAAACAATGCATTGACGTTATGAATCAATTACTTATTAGCAGAGCAATCTCTATATTTTCATCACTTCATATCTTGATGGTGATGGGGTGTGTATATGTATGCATACATCTCTTTTAAGAGATATGCAAAATGTGGAAAGAGTTGCAAATTAAGTGTATTTATAATATTTTTCATTGCTCTTTCCCTCTGCTGTTAAATCTATAATAACACATAGTATATACGCTTTGTGGTTTAATGATGTCAGATGTAAGTATGTATCAAATTGAATTTTTTCCAAAACTGATGAGAGACATATTAAAAATTCAAATATTCCTTCCCTTCAATTATCGGAAGCCCCAAAGGCTGAAAAATTTGACAGGGAAAAATGGCCTTCCCCCTGAAGTATGGACAAAGAACGATATATTTGTTCAATGTTTCTAGATTCTGTAGTAATGAAAGACACTTTACAAAGGTTTCCAAGGTCAAGTGTTAAGTAAAACAAAGGTAAAGCAATAAACTCAGTTGGAGTTTTGTCAAGTCGGTGGCGGATAGCTGCAATTTCACCATTTAGTCCTAAAGGAAAGGCTGTAAGAGCAAGAAATTTACCTTATTTTCTTGTAAAACCTAACTGTTCAATCAAGGAAGGTCAATTTTCACCCAAAAGAGTATCTGTTTAGTACAATGCAGTTAAATACATCGTATGTGTATACGGGGCTCATCCTGCCACCTGTCTCCATTCTCTTCCCAAAGAGCTAAGTAGCTATCAGGTTAGGTCTAAGACATGTATTATAGTTAGAAAAAAAAACCACTGCAATAATCAAATCATAGTGGCTATTTATATTTGCTCCTTTGCTATTGTTTGCGTTTTATCTGTGGATCCATTAAGTCAACACTTTGAAGGCAGAGCAAGAAACAATGTAATTAGAACACGGGTAGCACACGCACGATCATTATTAGCTCATTACTAAGGCATCGGAGTGACCTCCAAAGGTCCCTAGAACACTGAGACTCCCAAATACCACTCCTGTATAGTTTTGTCTAGGTTATCTCTTCCTCCCGCAACGTGAAAAGTTTTCCTTGGCTTTAACTATAGAAGAATTATGTTTTTCAAAGTTTAGAGATAAACACTTGGATTCTGCTACATTAACGTGTGCAGCCACAGATACGACGACAGTACTCAAAAGCCCTTTCCTTCTCCATGTAAGTAAACCATATCCCTTCCATGGCGCTGGGATGACAATGCTTTAAATAATATGTCTAAAACACTTTGGGCAGGGTCTGGTAAATAGTGTGCATCATCAGTGTCATCATGACTTCTTAGTTATCAGAGAACATCTACATGGCAGGAGACATTTAGGTTTCAAACGATTCTGCTCTAGAATAGAAGCTGGAAAACTATGGCCCATAGATGTCCATTTGCTCTTGTAAGCCCTGTGAGCTAAGAATGGTTTCACGTCTAAAAAAAAAAAATTTTTTTAAAAGTTTATTTATTTTGAGAGAATGAGAGACAGAGAGTGGGGAAGGGGCAGAGAGGGAGACGGAGGGGAAAACCCAAGCAGGCTCTGGGCTGTCAGCGCAGAACCCGATGCGGGCCTCGATCCCATAAATTGTGAGATCATGACCTGAGCCAAAATCGAGAGTCGAGTCAGATGGTCATCCAACTGATGCCCCTTACATTTTTGAATAGTTGAGAGAGCAAACAAGTAATACTGAGAAAACAAACAAGTAAAACCAGCAAAGCAAACTATCGTGACAGGTGAACGCTATATGAAATTTGAATTTCATATAATGTCTATCAATAAATATGTATGCACAAATAGACACAGGATAATGAAATACACCATCCATAAGTAAACTTTTACTAAAACACAGCCCACCCTTTGGTTTACTACTGCCTGTGTACTCTTTTACGCTACAACAGAGTGCTGAGTAAAGAAAGAACCCTTATGGCCCACAAAGCTAAAATGTTTACATCTGGCCCTTTCAGAAAAGGTTTGCCCCAGAAAAGTTATAAAGCTTGTGGAATCACCTGAGGCAGTTCTGTAAGCTTGTTATGAAAAGCGAGGTTTGAAGTAAATGATTCATCTGAGACCTTCTGAGCTGGTACTAAAAAGCAGAGCCATTGGAATGATAAACCAGATGATGTCTCCCCATTACTTACTAAGCTCCGTGATCTTGAAGAAAGTACCCATTTCTATGTCATTCTTCTTCACCATCTATTTTAAGTGAGTACAGTGTATTTTGAAAATTCAATGTCATTGCCAACATGGAGTTTTCTTAGCCCAATAACTGGCATGCAGTTGGTGCTTAATAAAAGTTGGGGGAAGGAAGAGTACAATAATCCTACACCATAGAAACATGGAATATCACAACCGGAAGGTTTAACCCGTCATTTCCTAGAACCAGGAATTTTAGGATGGTTAGAAATTTTAGCACTGCCATTTGTACTCCCAAAGAATGTTCTGTGAAAGATACTGATATCATTGGAAAGTCAGCCCACGTTCGGGTGACTCCTGTTAGAAGCATCCATGGTTGGAGTTTTTCACCTAATGTTTGCATATAAAAGCAAAGGCAAAAAAAAAAAAATAACACTCATTGTACTATAATTTTTGTAGGTTTTGTAATGTTAATATTATAAAATATTTTTTACAGTGTCAAAAATTTTACTGTGTAATCCAGAAGTCATCAGATTATTTCAAATATTTTGAAGCTACAACAAAGACCGTTAGTTGTTATTTATTACTGTTTATGGCAGGCTAGGTTCAAATTCAAGGAAACATAAATGTCAGAAATGCTATTCATGAAATCTAATGAATAAAGTACATTCACTCCGTCCTCTGAATATACTCTATCTCTATTTTTTCAATATATCCAATAAATTAGTTTATATTATTCACCACATGCCTGTATAATAAACATACTAGAGTAAATAACTTATGAGATTAAATTTATTACATTCATTTTTAGATCAAGGATAAGATTATGGTTTTCACAACAGAATTTGGTTTTAGGACGCAGATTTGTAAGAAACTCATTTCTTAAAATAATGTTTGCTGAGAATTAATCATTTTTGTTTCTAAAAGTGTTTATTATTATTATTATAATTATAATTATTATTATTATTTTGAGAGAGACAGAGTGAGTGTGAGTGGAGGAGGGGCATAGAGAAAGAGGAGAGAGAGGGAATCCCAAGTGGGTTCCGTGCTGCTAGCTCAGAGCCCAAAGTGGGGCTCAAACCCACAACACCATGAGATCATGACCTGAGCCAAAACCAAAGGTCTGATGCTTAACCAATTGAGCCACACAGGTCCCTGCCTAGAAGTCATCTTTATAAATTGATCAAAACTAAAATTCATGGGACAAAATGAGTTTTAAATGAACATAATATGCTAACTGGAAAATTTTATTGTCTATTCTATATTGCTGATATTTCAACCAAATCCACTGGTTCTAAAGATAGCTACAAATGCACAGGAAGAATCCAAAGATCGGTATGAAAGTACAAACAACCGAATATAATAATAACGAGCTATTTTTTAACTAAGATTTAGCAAAAGTTGTAACAAGATTGAGCTTCTGATACTGTAGAACTTGGATCTGTAAGGAATTTTTTTCAGCTGTGCATGACTTTTAATCTCTCTCTATTCCAATGCATATCAGTACTTTATTTACTCACTCTTAACCATCAAACTGTAATTGAAAGTATTTTTCTGGATTTTAGAGTTCAATGATTTAAATTTTAGCTTCTAGCAAAAAGGCTTGAGTTGAATCCCATGTAGTTGGTAAAACTATATCCTGGGATTTTCTAAGGAAAATGTCATCCTAGAAGTTCATGAATTTAATTTGGAACCACCTGCTGAGATCCTAGTGGAATATTCAATAATTCAGAATCCATTTCTCCTATTTTTAAGACGATCAGGAAAGGAAGAAGAAACTTCATCATAAAGTTTCTTTCTGATTCTTCTCCCATAGCAAATAGATCTAAAAGGAGTCGTGGGGGTGACTATCTGAAAGAAATGTTAGAATTTAAGGCACCATATTAAAAACATACGTCTAGCAGAATTCCCTTTCCAAGTTTATCCAAAAGCCTCTGAGGTTACGAAAAAATATCAAATAAATAAAGGTATGTGTCGGATTTTTGGAAGGAAAATGATATCCTCCGTGGACACATTTTGACAAATTTGTTAAACTAAGTGTATTTATCCCAGATCCAGGGAATCTTGCTTTCCCCTAACTTAAGCTCATTACCCTAATTTCTGTTGTGTCTTTTTCTCATAGGGATTCTCAAGATATATAGAACTGAGCTACCATAAAAGATCAGCATAGGATGAGAGTCAACGTCTTTATAAGGCAGAACGATGGCACAATCTTTGGCAAGGACCTACCATGTGCTTTTTATATTACGGTTTCCCTCATTCCTCATGTGTCACTCCAAAAATTTTACGAGCATATTACTTAGGCTATCAAAACATATCCTCAGTCAAGATATAAATTTTCACAGGATGGCCATATATTTAGAAGTTCTCCTTATTGATCCATGAGCACGTGTCCATATGTTTAGCATATCTACTTCTTTACCGGGGAGAATAATGTATCAACTGCTGGAAAACTTCTTGTTCCCTAGTCGGTGTGTGTTTGGCCTGCCTCTTGCTCCCACTGTGCAGACAGATTATTCTGCTCTGATGCCTGCTCTGCTGTCACAAGAGTTGAAATAAGACGTGACACATGAGACAGAAGAGAAGACATACCCGGAAGGAGAGCATCCAAGATAATTCAGAAAATAAACTCCAACCAAATCCTGCTCTGGTCTTGGAATCACATGCTGTGAATGTCTGGGGAAGCTATTGTGGGCTTGTTTTGTCTACGTCAATTTACAGCGAATACAAAATTTATTGGAAACTGAGAAGCAGTGTGGTTTTGAGCCCCTCTTTACCTATTTCATTTTGTCTTATTCCGCTTCAAGACTTTCAATAGCCGACAGACTCAAAATTACTCAGTTTCCTAAATCTATTCTAGTTTTCCAAACTATCTTCAGATTTGGGGATTACAGTTAAAAACTAAATAAGAAAAAAAAAAAAGCAGGGGTGCCTGGGTGGCTCAGCCAGTTAAGCACCTGACTTTGGCTCAGCTCCTGATCTCACAGTTTGTGAGTTTGAGCCCCACATCGGGCTCTGTGCTGACAGCTCAGAACCTGGAGCCTGTTGGGATTCTGTGTCCCCCTCTCTCTCTGCCCCTCCCCCACTCACACTCTGTCTCTCTCTCAAAAATAAACAAACATTTAAAAAAAAAAAGAAAAAAAGGCAAAAAGATCAAAAGAAAACAACAACTATCAATCATGTATTAATTGGATTGATTTGATAAAGTGCTCACCATGCACTTAGTTTTCGATTAAGTAGAGTGGTACAAACAAAAGTTAATTAGCATTTTTGTGATGTCACAGGCCTCAGAATTCACTTAAGAGTCAAAATGGAGGCGCCTGGGTGGCTCAGTCGGTTAAGCATCCAACTCTTGATTTCGGCTCAGATCATGATCTCGTGGTTCGTGAGTTCAAGCCCCACATCGGGTTCTGTGCTGACAGCCCAGAGCCTGCTTGGGATTCTCTGTCTCCCCCTCGCTGCGTCCCTCCCCTGGTCATGCTCTTTCCTCTTTCAAAATAAATAAATAAACTTCAAGAGAAAAAAAGAGTCAAAAGGAGCATAAAGGATAACTACAGTAAATAGCACATGATTCATCTTTCCGCTAATGTCACTTCTGCCTCCTTACTAATAGCTGGGTCATAGACTACATGCATAAAGCAGGACCTAGTTGGATCACTGGTAAACCACTGCTCTCCTAGCCTAAGTATAGTTATATTTAGCAGCAATCCATGCCCAAATATGGTGTTCCTGATTCATCTTTGGTCCCTGGCCTTAAGGCATATCATCTCATTTATAAAATCTCATTCGTTTTCCCTTGCAGCCAGGCATATTTATTTTCAATTTGGCAAAGCTGGCGTGAGAACTGCAACCTACTTTATGAAAAAGGAAACACTTGACCAGCCCACAGTGAATACATTATAATAACTTGCTCATCTTTCCCATCAAGATGTTCAATACAGGTTATTAAGAACATACATCACATTTTAAAAACTCCTCACAAGGTGCTAGACAAGAAATCTGGCTACTCAAAAATAATTTAGGCACGAAGTAGGACAACACCCTTTTCTTCAGCATTCGTACCTATTCTGGTATGCCCAAATTTGGAAGCAGCCCCAAGTGAACGCTTGAATAAACGTAACGTTTGCAATGCACCACATAACAGAATGCTAAAGTTATACCATTGGGTGTCTGTCACGTAACAACTTTCAAAAGTATCAGTGATTATTAACAGACTCACTAGATGTTTATAATCTCCCTCATTGTGCGAGCAGCCCTCTCGTCACGCTAATTCACTCAGCCGCACATTTGATGGTGTTTTCAAAACCAAACTCCTCTACAACCCTTCTGTGCCATGTCTTTTCTGAACCAGGGCCTTCTCCATTGAGTATGGCCATCCTGCAGGGGTCTTCTAAAGATCCACCTCGGGCCGTGTCTACACCAACGGTCTCAGACCCAACAATCCTCCTGTCCAAGGAAGAGGATCAGAAGAAGGGCCAGCCTCACGTGTGACATCCGGGAGCTCACAGGCCCTGGTGAAGGTGTGGCTGATACCCAGCTCCTGCTAATTTTTCCCACGTAGAACCGAAGAGTCTGTTCTTTGCGAGGGTCTTTGCAAACTTGTTTGTTGTGAATCCCCAGGCCTTTTTAAGTTAAGTCCTGGCATTTGATTCTCCTTCCCAACCCCCCCCCCCCACCCTTAAGATTTTATGGGCCAGGTCATATCTGGAAATGACAGTTACCAGTTTAATCTTGCTCAGACTGCTCCAAATGAACACTTCCCTTTTTCTCTCTGTCTGATAGGAAAGGATCCCTGATTGATGCTTCTTCTTGATCTCTGGGCTCCAACCCAGCCCTGCTGGTGTGGTGTGCATGGATTTCTATAAGCAACCCCGATGCTCTCTGATACAAAGCCATCTTCCATTTCCAGCAGTTGAGACAACCTTCTCAATGCCAGATGACTACCTCATGCATTTTTCACTTCTGGTTTCCTTCTTCTTTCCATTTTCCCCATAATAAACCTCTGCCCTCTGACCCCTCCATTCAGCTCATTCTTACCCCTGATTTTAATATCAGCCAAAAGCTGTCTAATCCTGGATTCTCTGACCACATCTGGCTCTCTCTCTTCCTCTCTCCCTCCTTGGAATCGCTTTGGCTTTATTTTCTGTACCATATTCATTTGACATTTAATAGAATAATAGAAGTAGTAAATTCAGTCAGAACTTGGACACCGTGTAGTCCAGCCCTATCACTGGCTAGTGGTCCAGACACAAGAACTGACTTATCTAACACAAGTTGAAGATAGAGGAAAAACTCAAATCCTGCTTATAAATGCTTCTTCCATTTATCTTGCCTTGTCAACAATATCCAAAACTCCAGAAAGACAGGAACCATACTTTAGGCTTCTCCTATATCCACTTTATGACAATACCAAATGCAAGGAGCTATGGAAATGTTTTTTAAACTTTAGGGAGCTGAAGGATTCTTATGACTTTGCCCCAAATTGAAGCACTGACATTCGGTCAGAGACAGAGAATGAATCTGTTTCCATAGAGGGTTCACAAACCCATGATCTGTGGGAGTGCAGACTGGGCTCCAGTCCCCCACCTCCATTTGGTCTGGTGTTAACTTTGGAGCGCCCTCCCACCTCGCGCGAAGCTGAATCCAGGTGCCATCTTTCTCTTGATGCAATCCATAAATGCTGGTTCCACAACTGGGAGAGCCACCTTGACTGATGCCAAGGTCACTCCGGGCTGCTGTGATGATTGCACCAGAGTGGCTAAGGTTGGATCAATCTACCTTCTATCACTTTACGTTGCAGTAGTGGCTATGTCATCTGGAAAACTAACCCTTTTCACTTTCAAATGTGGATTTGTTGATGTAGATCTCACCGTTCACCTCGTGTTCTAATATCACTTTTGTGATAACTGCAGTTACGTATAAAGTTGTGATGAACCTAATTTAGCATGCTTATGCACATCAAGGCCACCACAATGATACAATATATTCAACTGGTCAATTTGGTTAACCCACCAGTTCTTGACCCTTCCAAACAAACAAATGTGTACTGTTTCCCAGTACGAATGTGGTCAGTGAATTTGCGAAGCCTGTTTTTTGTTTTTTCTTTTTGTTTAAACAGGCTTGAAATGTTCTCTCCTTGAGTATCATATGACTATCTTAATAACTTTTTGGGTTATATGAATCATGTTTTTCTTTCTTCATGCTTTTTTGAGAACAAAATCATATGGAAACAATGAATAAGAACCTTAGAACTAGTCAGACCTGAGTCTGATTCTCAAATCCACCGTTTACCTGACCCTACCGATCACAACTTACCAAGTATGTTACAATGAATTACTTCCCTGCTGTAAGTATAAATACACAGTACACAACACTAGCACTAAATGAAGATCAAAAACATGTCTGCCTCCCTGTTCGCTCTAGGTGTTTACAAAACATACTATAACTCGGCTACCACTGTGTACAATGGGGAAATAGGCTCACTTTCTCTATCAAAAACAAAACAGGGAGAATTTTAGCTAAGGTGACTTAGATTAGATAACAAAAAGGACTTCCTGGATGCTTACACTAATCAACTGAAAGATCATTTAAGTGGTGGCTTTCATGCCCTTGATGGGAATTAGTGAGAAAGGCACAATTAACTTAAGAGGATTCCTTCTCTGGGATTATTCTCGGCAAAGTGTGTGCCTTAGTATTTCTACTTCCACAGAAGGACCCAGCTACATCTTAAAGAAGGCTTGCCATTAAATGATGGCACACGATATAATTTTTTAAAGCACAAGATGAAATGGAAAACAAAATATAAAAGCAGTCTTATGATCTTGAAGTGAGCCCTGAGACTCCACTTCTATGGCTCATATCCCTTCTCCTTCTTCCATTTTCACACCAGAATTGAAAGTATGAACGCCACGCTCAACTCGTAATGACATCAAGGAAAATGGAGACTTGCGTGAGGCCTCCGCTCTTTTGTTAACCTGACAAGTGCCGCATGTTGGAGCTAATATGCTATTCTGTTCTTGTCTTCCACAACCCATGTGTCTCAGAAAACCGGCACACAGCAGAAAAACAACCTGGATTCTGGCCACATCTCCAGAGCTAAGCCAGACTTTGGTTCCTGCTGTAGAATTTCCTGACCTGGGAGTAAAAATTCCATACTTAAGCCATGCTGTCATTTAGATGAGTTCCATTGTAATGTCATATCTACAAACCAACATTTTCTGAAAAGGTCCTTGTTCCATTTGGTGCTTTCCTGAGGAAGTTTTATCAGTGTTCTGATGTACAGTAACCTGATAAGCCTTTACTTAGCACCCATATATCACTCCTTAACCTTTAAGGAAGACTACAGCCAACCATGCCTTCCCCATTTGGGTAATGATAAAGCATTCACCACTATTTGAAGCAGATTAACCAGGAACCTTTCTGGCAGAAACTTGGGTTTCAAGCTTAAGTAAAACCTAATAATAATGTCAGGCTCTGCAGAACTATCCATGCATATATGCAAAGATTTGAATTTTGCAAATTTTGGTATACATGTGTTATCTCACAGACACAAAATCAGCATCGGATACAATTACGTTAGCTTAGATTGATGTGTCTTTATAGGAAAGACTTGGACTTGAAAAGCGTAAGTAAAATCTCCAAGGAAAGTCAAGTTTTAATAGTAAATACATCTTTTATAATGACTCTTCCTCATGCCTAGGCTATTTGCATTTTACGTATATATGAACGAATGATGTTCTGAAGTGTTACGGTCAATGTTTTTTTTTGTGGTTTGGTGCATCATTAAAATTCATGTCAAATATTCTTAGGGATGCAAACATTTTAATAAAAATCATGGTGTAAAATCAAAAGGTATAGAGTGAACAATGAAAACAGTTTTACGATCCAAAATTTGAACCCTATCTTGTGCCACCTGATGGAACAGACTGAAGATTATAGGATCATCAGGCTAGCCACAGATTACGTGATGAAACGACCCACTGTGATCAAATTTTGAGAGGTCCTCATGTTTACTCACTTAAATTTAGCGTTTTTAAAAAATACTTTTTTATGCAGTTTATTTATTTTGAGAGACAGAGAGAGCATGGGCCCAGGAGGGGCAGAGAGACAGGGAGAAAGAGAACCCCCAGCAGGCTCTGTTCTGTCAGCGCAGAGCCCGACGTGGGGCTCGAACTCATGAACCGTGAGATCGCGACCTGAGCCGAAACCAAGAGTCGGACACTTAACTGACTGAGCCACCCAGGCGCCCCTATTCACTTAAGTTTAGTAGGCAGGATTCTCCTTAGAAGAAAGTTGACTGGAACTTGGCCTTGAAGGGTAGGTGATCATTTTTCAGGCTGTACAGGTGGAGGGACACCCTGGGCAGAAGGTGTGATAAAATCGAACACCAAAGTGTCAAAGAGAATGGTATATTCAGAGAATGGCCAATATTGTTCACGACAGTGGCCAGTGCACAGCTGAGAGCACAGGTCCGTGAGGACCTGAGAAGGGAAAAGGTGATTGGGCTAGATGTTCACACTCCTACTCTACCCTGCAATGGAGTGTTTGGCTTTGTTCTGCCAATAGTGGAGTGTTACACTCATTTTTCATCAGAAGATCAACCTGAGAATCAAGTGAGCATCACCTGCGAAGTCGTTAGAAACACATGTCCAAGCCCAACCCAGGCCTATGGGGTCAGCAGCACTAACGGGAGCCGAACCCCAGGAGTATATTTCAGTAGGACCTCCCAGTGATTCCTTCTTCTGCTTGATGTGCTAGGAGCCATCTAGCCAGAGGGCTGAAAACAAAGCAGAGTAATTTAAAACCCTACCACAAGCTCAAAGGCAGACTGACTCCTCTTTAGTTTGACTGCAGAGGCACTTGTTTGTATGAATTATCGTCTTTTGCATCATGGAGTGTGTTTACTGAACTAAAACTATTCTATCCTTGTATTTAAGTACTATTAGCCTTCCTAGCAGTTCATACTAATAATGTACACGGTATTATAGGTTTGTCTGAAAAAAACTAAATATACACCTATATTTATAGACACAGTCCAGCACATTATTTAACTATCAGAAATAACTATCAGAAATAAATATCCCCCTACCGCTTCCTTGCAGGATCTTTACAAATGAGCGGTCACATCATTCATTCGTAGGCAGTGAAGGCACCAGAGGGTTGTGAAGTTTCTTCTAAACTGGTCCTCTTAGGGGAGCCTGGGTGGCTCAGTCGGTTAATCATCTAACTTCAGGTCAGGTCATGATTTCGCAGTTAGTTCGAGCCCCACGTCAGGCTCTGTGCTGACAGCTCAGAGCCTAGAGCCTGCTTTGGATTCTGTCTCTCTCTCTCTCTCTCTCTGCTCCTCCTCCTTTCTCTTTCGCTCTCAAGAATAGATGAACATTAAAAAATTAAAAAATAAAACAACCGTACTAAACTGGTCATCTTAGCCTGGACTGTGGCCACGGAGATGGGGCATTCTAGGCATTTCAGCAGAAGTGGAAAGGGAACACACAGGCATGTATTCCATGGAGTATGACAAAGCAGTTTAGACCCGCACGCATTTTGTGTTTGGATTAAACGGTACCATATTCTACCAAAAGTTCTGATGGGCTGCCAGGGCAGGACACAGCCCACTTCTCAACTCCTTGTGGCATCTTAAAATCTGTCTGGCTTCTCTCCGACTGCATTTGGTTTCCCTGAAGCATGTACACTATCAAGACTTTAAGACTGATGCCACACAGCTGTGAAACTTGACCTGTTAACATCCAGGCTTGGCCACTTCTGGTGACCTCCGAAGCAAAACATCATGTTTCATTGTAATATTTTCACAGGCTGTCAATCACCTTGACTGATGGGGTGTGTGCACGGCCCCCTCTCTGCCCACTGCTGATGAATCTTTTCACTTCTCAGTTTATTTGAGTGTCAGAGCTGATGGGCAGACTTGGACACAGCTCACTGGCCCAGGTAACCGGTGCTGTTTACTTCTCTCATGTGTTCCAGTCACTATAAGTGCTTTCAAGGGCAGGGGAAGTAAAACATTTCCCCAAATCCCGTGTAATTCTATTCTCTAAGTGTTTAACACATATTAGCACAGTGCATACACATCATAACATGAATTCCTAGCCAAGCAAAAGGTTTCTCATTGGCTTAGTAGCTTAGATGTTATAATTTACTGAGTAGTTCCCCTTGGTTTTTCTCAGTGTCGTCTTTGAACCAATAGAAGCCCCCCAAAATTAAAAGACGCTGATGACGCGCATTTAGCAATTACAATTAAGATTTCGGAATCTTTGGGGGCATCCGGGGGCTCAGTCAGTTACGCTTCCGACTTCGGCTCAGGTCATGATCTCACGGTTCGTGAGTTCAAGCCCCGCGTCAGGCTCTCTGCTGACAGTGCAGAGCCCGCTTCGGATCCGCTGTCCCCCTCTCTCTCTGCCCCTCCCCCGCTCACACTCTGTCTCTGTCTCTCTCTCGAAGATATTAAATAAGCATTTAAAAAAAGAAAAAGAACACCTTTTGGGATCTTTCATAGAAATTTGGCATCGCCATGATGCCCCTCCCTTAGTGGATTCATCACGGAGCTGGATGGAGACTAGTCAGGGTTTTGGTTGAAGCTGGCAAATCACGTGTGTTGCCAGCTGCACCTTGCCACGTGCACGAGACCAAACATCGTCATGTTGGCCCATAACAAAGTGGAAATGGACACAGATAAAAAGTTGCCTCTTCACCAGAGAACTATCAGATGCTTGCGTATCAGATGAAGAGTTCATTGTGAGAGCAGCAAAGCCCACTTTCCCTTGTGTTTTAACTCACCCGTGTCTTTAGGTGGTAGTTGCTGCTCCTTAAGCCAGAATTGGCAAGCAGATGGGAGGAGGCTAGAAGTTAAAGCCTTATGAAAGCTGAAACCCACCTGAAAGTCAGCTGATGGTTCTACTTATTTTCATAGGTTTGTTCAGAGTGAAGAGAATTCAAAACTAGATGAGTATAGCTCAAAGACGACGCCTGAAATACCATGATAAGGTGCATTCTAGTCCTAAACTTCTGCGATTTTCATGTCAAGCATGAGCCCGTATCAAGTACGCATAACATTAAATGAGCAGAAGTTAGCAGGTGAAGAAAGTGGGGCTATTTCTGCTTGTGTGGAAGATGTTTGGGCTTTGGAATAAAAGAGATTGAGGGGTGCTTGGGTGTCAGTCGCTTAAGCGTCTGGCTTCAGGTCAGGTCACGATCTTGAGGTTCACAAGTTTGAGCTTCGCTCATTGGGCTTTGTGCTGACAGCTCGGAGCCTGGAGCCTGCTTTGGATTCTGTGTCCCCCTCTCTCTCTGCCCCTCCCCTGCTTGTGCTCTGTCTCTGTCTCTCTCTCTCTCTCCCTCTCTCAAAAATAAATAAAAATTTAAATAAATAAAAATAAATAAATAAATAAGATTAAGAACTGAGCCCCACTCTCCTACTCACTGTATCTATGGCAATCAGTGACAAACCACTTTCTATTGTGTAATGGTTTCACCATCTAGGATGTGTGGGTAACATTTTCTAGCAGGCATGGATCCTGGATAGATGCAATAAGAAGTCATTTGGAAAGTTACAAATATTTCTACTTTGATCTAACTAATGGCTCATTTATATTCATATTTATATTTATGTTTATACTTATATTTCAATAAGGGACGTCTTTAGTATAAGACATCAACTCCTGAAACCTTTCGAGAAGCTTCTTATTTTAGTCACACCATAATACTCTTGTTCGTTAGCTCAACTCGATCTTGGGGGGGTGGGAGGGTGTGGAGGAGCAGAAATCAATCCTGGCAAGTTACGTAGCTCCTGAACTGTCAGCGAAACAGGAGAGAGATGTGGGAGTGAACCGTGTCGTAACAAATCTTCACATATATGTTTACGTATTTGTGCGTTTATGTTTGAAAGCATGTGTCCATCTGTGTACATGTGGGGGTGTGAGCCCATCAAAATCACAAGCCACCTCTACACATGCATAGGTCGTGAGACTGGGAAGGAAAATTAAAAGAAAAATACATCTTCTTAGAAAATACGCTCGCTCATAGTTCACAGCCACGGCAACAAGTAGGCGCCGGTTTTGCCGTGTCAGAGAGTAAAAGGGTCTCATTTTTTTGTGTGTTAGCACTTTAAAATCAAGACTGCATGCACTGTGGACTGAGCCATAAACAGCCACAGAGGAGAGGTTTCTAACTTTGGGTTTTATATTACTATCCAAGGCCTCATAAGGCTGTGGGAAAGAGATAATAAAAATAATGTGGAATGTTTAAGATTATATATTTCCCAGCTCTTACATATTTATATCATCTTAATTTTCCATCAACACTCTCAACTACGCTTTTATGATAGAAATTCTGGCATAAATGAAACAGATTCATTTAAGGAATACAGTGTCATTAGCCCGTGGAACCTCACCATGAAATTAAGGAGGACAAATACCTGAATTGGGATCTACCAAATAATGACTCCAATGAACAAAATTAACGAGAGAAGGAATTAACAACCATAAGAAGTGGACTCGTCTGGCTTATTCGTGAATAGAAAGCTTAAGGTCATCCTGACTGGAAGTAGGCAAAGAAAGAACACCAAATTAAACAAAAATACCCGGTGTGTGGAAACTATGTTCTCTCCTCACTGTGGGTACAAATTGTATTCATTCATGGAGTTTCCCTTTTAAGTCCCATTGCTGTGGTGCTTTCCACAATCACTGCCTCTAATTTCTTAAAAGGCGGAAAGCACTATTTTTCTTGTTTCACTCAACTCGACACTTTACTATGTGTTCACATTCCTCTAGAAATCTCTTGCATGTGTGGGCTTTACCCTTTCACTATTGATCTAACTTCTTTGTAGACAAGTGTCATGTAAGGCCTTCTGTATCCACCAGAGAAACCACGGAGTATGGTGACACATGACAGACTACACAGGAAATGAATGTCGTGAAGAAAAAAAAAAATCTGTCGCACCAGGACGTACTTCATCTATGCTCACTCTAGAAAATTTGGTTAATTGTCACTTTTCCCAACGCGATCTTAATGTATATGCATGTGTTGGGTAGAAACAGAAATCACAGGTCTTACTGGTATATAATTGGGTTGCATGGGTTTAAGAAAAAAAAATGGAGTCATGCTGAATATTCTGAATTCCTACCAAGAGCTGATCATAAATAATGTTTAATTATCACCAGTATATAGAATATATTACTTCTATGTCACTCTAGAAGAATGATAGGCATGTGGTAGGCTTTTACCTAATTCCATGCAAAGACCCAAGCTAGTTTTATGCACTGACAGAATAAGATCATATCTTTCATTTATCTTTGAAAGATCAGTTCTTAGGGAATAAAGAGTGGGTAGAGTCTACTGAAACTATGAAAAATGTTAGTATTAGGTATTGTATTTAATTCCCAAAGTATTTAATCTCCAGCCCTCCATCACTTTCAGGTCACACTCTCTCCCTTATGTGTCCACACATTTTAAAGAATGTTCAGATGGACAAGAGATAACTGTAGTGTCCCTGTGCAAAGTCCTACTTTCGTATAGATAAAAAGGAAAACACAACAAAACCACCAAATTGCTTTTAAAATCTGCAGCTCCCATGACAAAATGGTATCTAAAGACAGTGCAAAAAGAACACATAGACTAGTCATGATGTATTAAGAATGCATTCGTTTAGGCATTCCATGTTATTTATATTAGCCACCATTTTAGAGAGAGAGTAAAGAATGAAGGCATATACCTCAAAAATGTTGTAGATCACCCAGGAGTGAGTAAGTGGGTCACTGACCCACAGCACAGGGGGTTTCGGACACAGTCTGGATTCCACGTGTGGGGCTTGTAACCATCTGAGGTATTTACCATCAAGGGAAACACAGCCATCTTTTATCCTACAATGTTCTAAGTCTTCTGTAGACAATATAAGCTCTCAAACACCACCTGGAGCACACTGAGGGCAGTATCTACATGCAGACGTAGATTCAAACATTCTTTAGTGACATTTTAAAAGCCTACTTGAATAGGAGCCCTTGATTTGACAGACAGTGCACTCAATCTATGCAGCTATGTGACTGAGGGAAAAAAATACAAGCTAAGATATACTAAAGGCTCAAACTAGGTCAAAACCTACTAGGAAGATTCATCTTCTTGTAGTAACTCTCTAGGGCCAGCGAGCGGGTAGTACAGTTCGGAAAAGGTTGAAATGTCCTGGTCCGGCACCCTCCATGTACCATCCCTCTCCTGGCTTTTGAGAACCCCCCTTCTCGGCTTCCCTAATGCTCTCCTGACTATTCACAGCCCTCTGCTCTGACTCCCGCCCAGGCACACTTCTCTTCAAGATAACTTCCCCCCATCAGCCACTATCAAAATGTCTATCTCTTTAATGGAAATTATACCTGGTATTTGGAGAAAAGTAATCTGATTTTTAAGCCATCTCATGCTAACATGAAGGTGACTTTTCTGTAAGGCTTAAAATATACCAAGGGGGTGGTTGTATTTTAAAGAGAACAACTGTAGACCCAAATGCATTTGTACCTGCAAGGATTTCTTCAGGGAGGCAGAGGAAAACGTCTCCACTGTTGCGGTAGAGATTTCTGGATTTCTGGACTCTGTCCTGTGCCAGGGAGCACCTTGCTCCCCAGTGAGTGTGGCCTTGCAGCCACACCCTAACCCATTTAGCACATGGTGAAAAAGGTATACGTGTCCACTCTAAACTTGTTCTATTTATTCAAATTGGGTTTCATTCTTCTGAAAATATAAAGCTCTTAGAACCATTGTTAAGGAAATCTGCATTTCTGCCCATACTACTTCTGGCCACTTGAATACCCAGTTCAGCTCCTGAGAGCAGGACAACCTGTTAGCAAGTTGTTCAAATGTCACCTCCTCTGACAAAGTGCCCACAGATGGACTGAGCCAGACCTGGCTGCTCTTCCTTTGGAATATGGAAGGCTACTTTTCACATTTTTAGGTACTATCTTGCGTTATAATTACGTATCCTTGCCTTTATCCTATGTTGGAATGAAAGGTCTTTGAAGACTTGAAATCTGACGGATGCATCTTGACACCTCTCTGCCACCTTCGCCCTGGTCCACACTGGTGATCCATAAGCTTATGTTAATTAATGTAAGGATGGAATCCATCTAATCCTTCCAATATGTTAATAGCAGCTCCTCTATTTTATGAAAATACTCATACAGTGCAAGTTGCTAAATCCATCTCTGGCTAAATCTAAATGGATGGCAGAAAAATAAATGACTAAAATGAATGAAGTTGAAAGGTACTTCTCTTCAAGAAAAGGCCGATAAGGTCACACGCTTACAGCAAAACTTTATATGGATGTCTCTCTTCCTCTTCTACTTCTTTTAATAAAGAAGAAGAAATGTTTAAGAGTAGGGAAGTTCAAAAGGCAGGCTCAGGCCTTCCCTGTGATTATAGTTTGCCCTGTACTCTATTAAAAACAAGAGCAGGGATCACTGAAAATTTTGATTTAGCTGTTATGGAACACATCCCTTCTACTCAAATGTCTTCTGCATCCAAAATGAGGCCATTTACCCATTAGTGGGGAAAAAAAATCCATTTTGCCTTTTTTTTGGGTTCATTTTCATCTCAGGGAAATAATACAAATCTTGGCCCTGCAGCATTTCCTGCGGCTTATTAACCAGCTGGACCTCAAGCCATCTCGTCCTCTCGGGGAAAGCGTTAGTTCCCAGGAAATACACTTTGCCTTGATCATTATTGCATAATTAAGACCATTTTGTGTTCCTTCAATGTAACATATCAATTATTGAGGAGAAAGAGAATACTGGGAAAAAGTGATGACATTGCTTTATAAAGAAAAAAGTTAAAAAAAAAAAAGGAAGGAAAATGAGCAGTCCTAGGAGTTTAATAACTGTCCTTCAAAAGAAAACTAGCATCCAAAGGAAGTTGTTAAAGATGCTATTTTGATCGCTCTACTTGCAGAAAATTTGGCAAAATGGATAAACAAAAAGAACACAAATACAACAAAGGAGACATGTGCCCTCAAATAAATTGTACAGAACGGGCCAAGTCCTTTGGATTGTAAACTGCAGGAGTTGAATATCATCTCTAATTGAAGTTAATAGCGAAGATGGGAGATGGTCAGGTTTAAAGAAAAAAAAAAGCCCCCTTTGCTTATTCCTTCTCCATACGATCAACGGCCTTCCTTTGCATTAGGAAGGTGAGTAGAGAGACGGGGACGCTATTTATTCACATTTTGTGCGAGAACCTAATTCCTCTGTAAATCAGAGGGGGTCAGAGAGCAAGAAGCTGAAATCAAGGTGACAGAATCCATTTTAATAACGTGCTTAAGGAAGGAAGAGAATTTTGAATCCCGCAAATGGTTCCGATGGTTCTATTGTTTTCACCGGCTCTGCTTTGTGGCCTTTTTGTCTCGGGGCACATCACACTATAAATGATTCCTACCCACCCTCTTCCCTCCTTCACCATGGGCTCCACAGGGAAACAGCTGGGAACAGGCAAGTCTCACCCGGCCTGAAGCGGAGTTGCTCAAACAAGAAACAAACAAAATAAGGACAGGAAGCAACAGAAACGACTCTTGAACTTCTGAAGGGAAGTAGACACTTCAAATGAACAATCTGGTCGAGCTGTCATTTGACAAGGACATTTCATCAGCGTATAGAGGATATGCTGTGTGTGTTTACATTTAAATTTCACACTCATAAAAATAAAAATTCTGGGATTTTTGCTTTGGGTCATTCTAGAAACAGAGATGCTGAACAAACACTCCTCTGGTAGGATTCCCTTCAATATGTAGAGCTAGTGACATTTACATGGACTTTTTACACTGGAGTAAATCTTCTCAATATTGGGCCAGGCAAGGTCACATCCTGGGGAGTCCCCTGGCCATTTCCGGTTGTATACTTATTTTGTCTGGCAGTTGAGTATTGAATATCAGAATCAGCTGCTGATTTTATAGTGTTGGAAATTTTATGTAGAATTTTCTTTAAAAAAAATTTGTGAACGGGAATCGTATAGTCAGTTGGCATCGGTCAAGGAAAGCTGAGTTATGGCAACCAATTATACGGGACTGACCCCTCATTTCATTGTGGTCTGCTCAGCATCCCCACGGTCTATCTAGGTCAAATTGATCCATATATATTAGAGCTTGGCCACTGCGCATTTGTATTTAAAACTGTTGATACAGCATGTCAAACCTTTTTGTTAATAATCAGTGCGGTAAAACCTATTAAACTATGGATTCTTTGATGGACGTGTAACCTGTATTATTGTAGCACATCACCGTGTGCAGCATGATCAGTGTTTGTTAACTAAATAGACTGCGATTTATTTTAAAGTTGTTCATAGCCCATCTAAAATTGTTTTGTGTTAATAACTAGGCTACGAAAAGCACTAGGGAGTTATAAATACTCATGTGATTTTACATATTCATCTACTTTCCAAATTCACAACATACGTCCCTGAAAACTTGTGTGCCCAGTGAGTCAGCAAACCTATTTCCAGGTATGAGAGTCAGCTCCTTTCCTGACGTGGCACCATCAGGTCCAATCAAGTCACTTGGTGGACGAGACAACATTTTTACCTTTGCCTGTTAGAGTTCCTTCCACATTTGACTGTGAGTTCAGCAGGCAATTTGCTTTGGCCTCATAAACTCAAAAATCACAACCTAAATACCCACAGCCTCTCTCTTAAGATAGAATAATCTACTACAATCACATGCTCCTCATAATCTCTGATTGGACACATCATCTTGACAGCCCTCACTGCTTGATTGAATCATAAATGGTTATAATCACAATCTCTTCACACTTCTCCATTTTAGCCTGAATAGACAATGCGAGGTGTAGCCTTACCATCTGTCAACTCTATATATTTTAAGCAAATAATATACAGAGATGGATGTAAACAGACGCTGATAAAACAATCTGTCCATATGTATATAGATCACATAGAATTAGAGACACCCATCCCCGGGGTCCAGGGCTTTATTTTCCTTTTCATTCATTATCAGAAGCTTCCTGTGGCCTGTATCAAGGTTACAAGGCTTCTCCTCCAAAACTTCCTTGGTGCCTTGTGTCGTCTGTGACTGGGGATTCTGTCATTCCTCTTCCTTAAGTTTTAGCTTATTCTAACACGGTTCCTAACTCAGACGCAAACCTCGCTGCAATTTATATAGTCAGCTGTGTTCAAGAAATAGAAAAAAAAAATGAAAATAGGAGGGCTCGCTGTGCCTCTCTCAAAGGGATATCCTATCACGACAGCCTATCCTGACGGCCTCAACTAGTGTAATCAGTCGGTCAAGACGTAGAAACTTTTCTGAATCAGCAACCTTTAAAAACATGAGTTGACAATATTAACGCTCGAAAAGCCGTGTGGCCTCAGTTTCTTCATTTGAATGTCACATTAAAATATTTGCATCTAAAAAATGAATTACTATGTGCAGAATCACATGTGTGTTAAGGGATGCCGCTTTATCTCCCAAATGTTGGCACCTGAAACTAAGCTTTCCAATTGCATTCTCTGGAAGGGACGTGTTTGAAGGCTTTTGAACAGAAAAGTAAGAACTTAAACCAAATTCCCACCAGTAAATGATTTTTAGTGAAATTAAACGACATTGTATGGCCCATCTAAATTTTTTTTTTAACGTTTATTTATTTTTGAGACAGAGAGACAGAGCATGAACGGGGGAGGGTCAGAGAGAGGGAGACACAGAATCTGAAACAGGCTCCAGGCTCTGAGCTGTCAGCACAGAGCCCGACGCGGGGCTCGAACTCACTGACCGCAAGATCATGACCTGAGCCGAAGTCGGCCGCCCAACCGACTGAGCCACCCAGGCGCCCCTGTATGGCCCATCTAAAGCGTGCACTGATTCTACGCGAGAACAAAGAAAGCACACCATTATGTATACTTAGACATATGCATTGATTAGATATTGCAGAAATTTTAGTAAAATTGAAGTTTTATTAACATATGAAATACCAGGAGGTGAAATCTATTTAAGTCAGGTGTTTCTCCCCGAAGATAAAACTGGCTAAGTGTTTCTTGCACCCCGAACACCATTTAGTTTTGTTTTAGTGGCGAATGATTTCGTCATCACCGCTGGTCAGCTATATTATGGCTGTAGCTGGGTTACGGTAACTCATAAAAGAGCCAGCATGGCAAGACAATGAGGTTTCCAGATACTCAGAGAGATGCTTTTCACTTAGCAAAACATATAATATTTTCTGGGTTTGGCTGCAATGTTCTCGTTGGCGTATTGACTCTGTGGCAATCCTAACCCAGTCGTGCTTATTAACAAAGACCGGTATCACTTGTCATTTTTTTTACAGGGGCAGGGGTCGGGAGCTGCACTTAAAGGCAGATCTCGTCAAACTGCACCAAATGTGGGCTACTAAAAGTCTAAACCTCTGACAAGCAAAAGCATAAAAGGATCTTTTGACTTTTTTACTTTATTTTTATGGATTTGAATGGTTTAAAATCACATTACCATGCAGAGCTGGAGTCCAGCTTGTAGGTAAGGGAGCACGCACTCTTATTGGGGCGGTCTTCCCCGCTGTCTGGGGGGTGGGAGGTGGGCGCTTATCCCTCTATCAGATAGAAAATTCTTTGAAACGTGTGTTTCCTTGTAAAAACACAACTACAGAGAGGTGACTGTCCACTCCTGCCCCGATTCCTGTCACTGTCCTTCCCCTGCCCTCCTAGCTTGCCTCCCCTCCCCCAACCCACTCTACACCCATCCCATCCCCCCCCCCCCACCACCATACTGCAGGCTGAGAGACAGCTTCGAATGCTAATCTCATCTGGTCCTCACCAAATCCCTCTAATGGCTTCTCAGTTTTTTGGATAAATTTCAGACTTCTTGCCTAAATGAGCCCCTGGATTCTCTGACATCACTGCCCTCTGCTTTCCATCAACTGGGGACTTTTTTTTTCTCCCTTCCTTGAATAGTTCTAGCTCCCCTCTGGTCCAGCCTTTCCCACCGCTTGTCCCCACTCCTCAAATACCCCCCTTCCCCCCACTCCAAGCCAGGCTCCTGTGTCACCTTAACCTACAAGATTCTTTCAGCTCAGTCAGGAACTCTTCAGGAAGGCTTCCCTGATTGCCTACTTTGAGCTAGTTTTAATGTCTCAATCTGTCTCTTTCAGAATAATCATCTAAATTTGAATCAATGATTAATATGCTTATCTCATTAATACTGTTTTCCCAAACAGGACTGTAACCTGAGCCAGAGAGCTCTTAACCTATGGATTGTTTTGATCATCACTATGAACTCAGAGCCTGGAACAATGTGATTGTACGGAATGGATATTCAATAAAGATATGGTGTATCAAAGAACAAATATTTGCCCTTATGGGGAAGCAGAGTTTTGTGGCACCTTTATGAATCACATTTTCCATGTAAGAACTACCTTGAAAAACAAATTTTACACTGTGACACCGCTGGTTTATTTGTTCCATTTAAACATACTGACTCTGGGGGCGCCTAGGTGGCTCGGTCAGTTAAGCATCAGACTTTGGCTCAGGTCATGATCTCGGGGTTCATAGGTTCGAGCCTCGTGTCGGGCTCTGCACTGACAGCTGGGAGCCTGGAGCCTGCTTGGGATTCTCTGTCTTCCTCTCTCTCTGCCCCTCCCCACTTGTGTTCTCTCTCTGTCTCTCAAAAATAAACATTAAACAAATTTAAAAAATAAACATACTAACTCTGAAATATATTTAAATTTAGGAATATAGTGAATGGATCGATAAATAACGAGTGAGTCATAAAGATTACCAGAGTATACCAAAAGAATGTCCTTCCCACCAAAAAAAAAGAAAAAAAAAGACAATTTTCGAGGCAATTTTTTTTCTTTTTTTTTCTTTCTGTCTTTTTTAAAATTTATTTTGAGAGAGAGAGCAAGTAGGGGAGGGGCACAGAGAGAGGAAGACAGAATTCTAAGCAGGCTCTGCACTGTCAGCACAGAACCCCATGTGGGGCTTGAACCCACGAACCATGAGATCATGAACTAAGCCAACATCAAGAGTCAAACGATTAATTAAATGAGTCACCCAGGTGCCCCCTAGGAGTTTTTTTTTCAAAACTAACTTTAAATTATGGTAATAATCATTCTAAAGTACTACTCGAAAATCCAGATATATGTACTATTTTCTAAGCTCCCATGCTACAAGTTTAATTTTAGAGAATGTCAACCATCTATTAAGTGCTATTGGAATAGCACAGCATAATGACATTATGAAAGAATGGGTTTTTCTCCCTCTAGATACTTAATGGATCCCAAACAAATCACTTAAACCATAAAAATAACAATTAAATATTGCTATTTTTATATTGTTAGAAATATTAAATTAGATATTGTATATGTACAAAAGTCTGTAGAAAAAATATAATAAAGAAACACTGTTTTTTATTATTCAAATACTATCAATGTGATTTCAAAATTAGTCTTACTTTACATTTTAGGACAATTAAGTAAAACAGTCAGGAGTCTGTGTGGCCTTGTGTAGGTTAAATTTAACCTGCTGTTTTCATATCAAAAATACAATTTCCAGACATCTGACAGATCTGAAGACATACACATTGCTATTTGTTTAATACTTGGTAAAGTTTCAAAGATATTGCTCTTTTGAGTTACTTTTAAGTATGAGATTCTATCCAAACCTTGAAATATCTTTTGACTTTTCATTTGAAAATGCGCATGCATGTGTATTCATGAAGGGCAAAGAAATGATAAATGTTCTCATCTGAGTTAGAACCAAAGACAGTGTAGGCAGCTGCTGTGAGCTTCCTTATTGCAATTTTGGCCTGACATGAGCTGGAAGATGTTGCAAGCATTAAAAGGCTGCACCCTAGTCTCTGTCACCTTCAGCTATGACTTCCCTTCTACAAAAGCCATGGAACACCACATAAGAGGATTCAGGTTTATGCATCTTCTAGCCATTACTTGATTACCTTCTACAACCTCGATAGATTTTTCCAGAGCCTGATAAATTTTGAGACACTATTTGATATTCTACAGTGGTCACCCCCCTGTGGTCACCCCCCCCCCCACCGGTGTTCAGGTATTCTCCCTGTACTCAGATAAGTTTTCAAAAGAATTATCACAAAGAGTCACTTTTTTAAAAAAGAGTTACTTTTCAAAGTCGAAAGAAATTTTCCATCTCAAAATGCTCTGAAATGATCAATATGGAAATTTACAAGAATACAATTCTTTAGACTGACATCAGATACATCCTGTTTCGATCACGATATCAACAAAAGCGTTACCTCATCCAGGGTTCAAATTATTTCTTCACTAAACTGCACCCTCCTATCAAAGATCAATGCTTACCTCTCATAGTCAGTAGGGATTTTAATGTAAGCAGAACAGTGCTTTTTGTCCCTACAGGTTTTCTTTCCAAATGGGGAAGAAATGGTAACTATTAATCAATACAAAATTTAATGCTGGTGGAAGAAATGAGTGCTTGCTCAAAGCAGTATTTTTAGAACCCACATTTAATCTTTGGCATGGAAAAAAAAAAAAAAAGTACCTTCTGCCTAGAGGATCATTCAGACCCTTTGCATTTCTAGAACCGTATGGAGCTATAATCTCTTTTCCATAAACCCCAATTCCAGAAGGTCTTTAGTCCCGGAATTATGTTACAGTCTCTTTAAAACCAGATTTGGAGAGACGGTATACAAAAAATTTTTCAATGAATCCTTAGCTAGCTTTAAATTTTATATGCATACTTTTTCCTATCTTCGATATTTAATACACAAATGGAATTTATTTCCACACATTTGGCCATCTTATTTCTGTGCAGAATTATAATGGGTGTGAGTTTAAGAGAACTCTTGCATTAAAAAGGCTATTTATAAAATTTTCCTGTAGACGCTCATGAAAAAAGAATGGTATTAACCAACCATATTGACCTGTAACTCTAGACACCGTTCCCCTGTGAGACTGGCTGTTCATGCAGAGATTACTAAAATAGAAATTGTAAACTTATTTCAATTAAAGAATATTTCAAATTTTAAGATCAAATATTGGTGATAAGTGTACAAATTAGTGTATGGAAAAGAGCCAAGCATATTTAGGGAGCCTTCATTATTAAAGGAAATTGGCAGTCAATGGAGCAAACTTCATAAACTGCTGGTTGATATAATCTTAGACTATGTATTTCATTAATTTAAGATGTGATACATTTTATATATTAATGTGATGATTACTATCTAATCTCTTTAGAACTTTTCATAGTTCAGTCCAAATCCCTTTGTTACAAAGAACATCTATAATTACACTGAGAAAAAATTTGAACAGTATAATTTAGAGGAATCAATGTGTCCATTTCAATACAGTCCTCTTAAATTATGATTATAAAAATTAAAAACATCACAAATACTTACCAAGAAAAATCCCCATTAAAATGTCTGTTTATACTGCACACATGTTCAAGTATTTTTTTTATCAATGTGTTTTTTTTCTTATAAAAAATAAAGGAATAGCCAATGTTTATTAAAATATTTAGGTACTAACTGTATACCACAAAACACACTAGAGATGTAAAAAAAATTTATTAAAGCAGTTAAGACTCTATTTTTGACAACACACTTGGTTAAAAAATAAAAGAATTATAATATCCAGTGCTGTTGAGTTCGTGTGGCAATAATTGCAGTAAAGAAGCAGTAAGAATATAAATTGATACAAAGCTTTGCACAGCCCTTTGGCAATGCTATCTTATTTTCTTTATATATGGCGTATGACTTACCAGTCTGACTTTAAAAACTCTAATCTTCAGTAGTGTGCAGTATATCCTGGGTGGAGAATATCGGAGATAGACTCATGGACCAACAAACTGAAAAACAAATGGCTAGATGCTCACGAAGGCACCACTTCTATTGGAAGGAAATATACACAAATCAGAAAACCATGCAGTGACTAATTGACACATGGAAATACTATATAGCCATTAAAAGGAATGAGCAAATCTGTGCGTACTGATAAAAGAAATCCATGAAGGCATGGAGAGACACATACCCATAAGAATAAAAAAAGTTTAACAAAATACGTATCGCTATGTCAGAGAGTAAGGTAATATTTGGATCAGCAACATGTGAATTTTTTTTAAGATTTCTCAACTACCAGGAAAAAGACAGCTCTGAGCAGAGGCCAGGAGGACAGAGCCTCTGAAGAATCAGGGTGACAGACAGGAAGCACAGAATCCTGGAATAATAGAGACATGCTTCCAATGACGCCTGGCTTGAACTGGTCCCATAGCATTTACAACATTCAATTAGTTCAATTAGACAATTTAGTTAAAACATTTCCCCAAAAATGAGAGGATAAAACCTTTCTTTTTTTTTTAATGTTTATTCATTATTTGAGTCAACAGAGCATGAGCAGGGGAGGGACAGAGAGAGAGGGAGACACAGAATCTGAAACAGGTTCTAGGCTCTGAGGGGTCAGTACAGAGCCCGATGTGGGGCTCGAACTCATGAACCCCGAGATCATGCCCTGAGCTGAAGTTGGATGCTTAACCGACTGAGCCACCCAGGTGCCCTGCGCATAAAACCTTTCTTATGTAATAAACAAAAGGCAAAGTCTACTACCATGTAGTAATTGATTGGTAAGTAACAAGGCCAAAGAAAGAATAAAAATAATTGATGCTAATAAAAAATTACTTTTATAATAGTTTTCTTCTCCCTCAAACTAATATCCAATCATATTGACTATTTTCTGTTTGGGTTTAGAGTTCATACCAATACTAATACTGTCTTAATTTGTTTCTTTTAAGAGTATTTCTTATGCCTTTCTTTAATATTTTCACATTTTTCATTCTCTCGAGGCAACATGTCTATGGACTTCAAAAGTCAAGAATTGCAGATAAATATTTAAAATCTCAGTTTGAATCATATCTTTTCACAGGCTTTTTGACTGCTGGCATTTATATCTGCTTCTTATTTAAAACCCTCTCAATTCCTAAACTGAAATATTGGATTACTATTCACAATGACAGTTTGGAAATCACTGAAAAGAGATGCACATTTTTCTCTCTCTCTCTCTGTGTGTGTGTGTGTGTGTGTGTGTGTGTGTGTGTGTGTTTAACCTTTAAAGCAAACAAGTTTAAGCATGCCGGGGTATGTATTTCTTCAACAATCAAGTTGCCCCTGCAATTGCACACTCTTAACTCTGTCTTTCAAAAATAAATGTCCTTTGAGAAAAAGTGGTCAAGCACTTCTCTCCCTGCCAAACTATTTCTTCCCGAGGGCACTATTTCCCAAT
This sequence comes from Acinonyx jubatus, assembly GCF_027475565.1. Taxonomy (NCBI): domain Eukaryota; kingdom Metazoa; phylum Chordata; class Mammalia; order Carnivora; family Felidae; genus Acinonyx; species Acinonyx jubatus. The sequence goes on from NC_069380.1 coordinate 74,647,997, forward strand.
TATCCTTTCTTGTCATCATCACCTTCTTCTTGTCTGGGATCATCAACATTTCAACCAAGTTTCTGTGCTGCAAAGTCACTGGGAAAACCAGGACCCCACACCAAGATGATCATCTCCCAAACACACAAAACGACAATGGGGCAAGAGAGATCAAAATACTTCGGATAGAAAACCGGGATGTTTGTCTCCATAGGTGGCCTAAATGTCTAGTCTGATTAGGAACACTCTTTTAAGCACAAAATACTACTTGCCTTGATAGGGAATCCTAACAAAGTATGAAAGCATCTGCCCTGAACCAAAAGGAATGTAGAAAATGAAATATGACTCAAAACGGGGTCCGTCGAGCAACTCTCCGAACAGATGCAATTTCTTTCTTTAAATACATAAAACATGTACTTGATAGAAGACCAAGGCACCTCATATACTACATTTATTTTTGCAGACACCTACGTTTCATTATCTGCCATTCATCAAGAAATGAAGCGGTGGAAAGAACTTGAAATGCAAAATGTTCAATTTCAATTTTGTTTTGGGCAACTGCGGAAGTGGCTTTTTTGGATATTTCTCTAACACAATAAATGTATACCCTACAGCCAAGGAGACTGTATAAATTTTCCCCTGGCAGAGCTACTATTTCCAATACTACTCAAGAGGATATTTTATCTTCGCTGTGTGTAGAAATATACATCTTCAACATTCATTAACATTAGCATTTATTTTGGTTCCTGTTATGCATGCATATACGTGCTTTTATTTAATAATGTTAGCTAACATTTCCCTTTTTTTTGGTAAATAATGATAGCATAATTTGAAAATTTTGGCCCTGATCCCAGACATGGGTCAAGCTAATATATGAATACATGTAGTCCGGTTTACTATTTTATTAGACTTTGCTGTTAACGGACTTTATTTTGGAAACATATTATTCATGCTGTACGTTCTAAAAACGATTCCAAAGAAGACAAAGACTTGCTGTTGTTGTTGTTGTTGTTGTTGTTTCATAGTTAATCATAATAAGAAGGTGGATCTAATTTGGAAATTCTAATTTGCAGCATATATATTTTGGATAACGTGGGAGGCTTAAAATTATGTTGGGCGTGATAAATTTTTTCTTGCTTAGTGTCTGGCATGAAATCATGTTTTCCTTTATTATTTTTGCTTGTCTCAGAACTTGAGAAAAAGGAAAAGTATGCATCTGCAACTAAAGAACGAGTAATAACAGATTTATAATATGTAGAACTGAACCCAAACTATTTCTCCTAATATTTTTTGGTTTGGTTTTATCTCAAAATACCATCACCCTTCTCTCAGACATCAAATTTAAAATCTCAGGGTTGGGGCACCTGGGTGGCTCAGTTGGTTAAGCGGTCGACTTCGGCTCAGGTCATGATCTCACACTCCGTGAGTTCGAGCCCCGCGTCAAGCTCTGTGCTGACAGCTCAGAGCCTGGAGCCTGTTTCAGATTCTGTGTCTTCTTCTCTCTCTGACCCTCCCCTGTTCATGCTCTGTCTCTCTCTGTCTCAAAAATAAATAAACGTTTTAAAAAAAAATTTTTAATAAAAAAAATAAAATCTCAGCGTTACTTTTGACTCTTCAAGGCATTTTGCTTCTTTTTATTATTTCTATGCTTATAGATCCAACTCAATGTTGTCCCTCTGTTGCTTTTAACCTAAATCAATTTAAGAGTTTCTGATGGTTTTTCATGATTCCCTTTTTCTTTCTAATCTATCATTCCTTTTGATATCAGTACAACTTTGGTCATGATATTTGCTTCCTTTTAATTGTTTCTCATTTTCTAATGAATCAAGTTCAATGGAGCATTCAGGTGTCCTGATGATTAGTCTGCCTATCCCTATAAGTGACTTTTAGTTATTTTTAAAGATACTCATCTCAGGATCACATGCATGAGAATCAAATTCACTATACTGGGAATGAACATAGGTCTTGAATTGCTCTCAAATTTATGGAATTTTAGTGGTATAATACCACACTGGTCACATAAACCAGTAGCTGGCTAACAACAGTTGTTAAATATACATTTGTAGAACAAATGGATTATTGATTCTTTGTATGACTAGCTTATTCTCAAGGAAGCCTTTTTTGATCACCTGAACATCAACCTCCCCTCCTCCACCACCTTTAAAATATTCTTCATGGAGCTTAATACAGTGTGAAATTATCCTACATGTTTGACATTTTTTCTAACTGGCATATCAGCAACATAGAATATAAGCTGCATTAAGAGCAGAGCCCTTGTTTTTATATTTCACCAGAGTCTTGGTGTCTGCAGTAGCATCTGGTAAAGAGTAGGGTCTCAGAAAATATTTGCTAAATGGTGAAATGAGTCCTAGGAGTAGTGGGAACAAAGTGGATGAATAAGCGATTATTGCAAGGATGCTCTCAAATTTTCTGCTATCCAGTCTAAGGGTCCAGCAACATCTCTAGGAACTCGTGGCTTACAGACTTCTCTGGCTCAACTGCAAAGATTGGCAAGCCTTTTAACTAAGAGCAGCAAGCAGAGTGTCATGCTGAGATTCAACATTTCAGCCCTCCAGCTCACAGAAGAGCCTGGCTTGGTTCTAGAGGAATCTGTGAAACAACTTTCTGCAGCAATGGAAGTGGTCTGTATCTGTACCCGCCAATATGGTAGCAGGTGGACAGGGCTGTCGAGCATATGGTGAGGGCCATTCAGGAACTGAATTTTTAACATTAATTTAAATAGCCATATACTGCTAGGGGCTCCCATATTGGACAGTGTTGTTCTAGAGTGTATCATTCTCCCTCATAGTCAGATCTGGCCATGGTTCCTACCATGACAGCTATATCCTATAAAAGATGTTCTAGGAGCCATTTCCACATTTTATGATACTTAGAGCAAAATCCTACTTTCACTGAATAAGGTTCCAGTCCATGAGGATACCTGGGTTTTCCCCACATCTACCTCCCTTAATTTAGAGTCTGTCTCCCCATGATGCTTTCCCTCGTCCTCTTTCGCTTGCCAGTGCTGTGATGTTTGCACAGAGCCTTGTGCGTGGAGTCAACTGTGGGAAGTCTCTAGAGATGGAATGAGCTCCCACCTTTCCAACTAATGAAGCGCAGGCCAAGCCCTTGAGGTCCCAAATCACCCTAATCCCTCCTGAGTATCCAGGCAGGGCGCCTGCTAGAAGAATACGCCCGTGTTCTTATTTCTGGCCTGGAGCCAGCTCCTAACTGATGCTACCTATAGCTGCCCTGTTGAGTCTAGCAAGACACTTAAGTCGGGGGTTTGTCATCGGACCATACCAGAAATGGAACTCCAAACAGATATCCTCTGGCTCAGCCAGAGGATCACTTGGGAACCACAAACTCTAACGTGTGAACAATATAAACAGTCCACTATACAAACAATCTCTCCTGCCAAAGTCTATAGGCTTATTCATTCCTGATGTTTTCCATATTTCTCACAATTGCATCCTACAAATTGGCATCAGGTGTGGCAAACTATCATTTTTAAAAATGGGGAAACCTGGGCAAGACAAATCACTATCATCTTGAATGTCTACATGCAGGGCCTTAGTAAAATAGCCAAACTACTTCCAATGAGAATAATGAACATTTATTTAATAGCTTAGTGTGTGCAAATGGATTAACCACAGTGGTATGGATCTTGAGTCGGATTCACAGTTTTGAAGGATTTGGGATACATCAAACACAGCATCACGTCTGCCAAAGTGACAGCTGGTGTGCCTGAATTCATCCTAAAACCTGTGTCACAGACTGCAAGTCACTGGGATGAAAATGAAAACAATTAATTCTGGGCAATTCCTAAGTGACCCACGTTTGGCTCAATACATTCCAAGTATTCAGACCATAGACATTTGAATGAATGTCAGTTTGAACAAAGAATAGAAGCTGAAGCCATAGATAAATTTTCTTTTCTTAAATACACATTACGTGCTCCATTAATGTTGGCTATTTTTACGCCCTTATGTGGGCCATCTAGTAATCTGAACGTTACCAACAATTTCTTTAATCTTTAACTCAAATGTGAACTGGGTTAAATACTTCATAGTTTTCCAATGCCATTGTCTCTGAGAAAGTCTAAAAAGTCTTTAATCTCTATTGCTATGTGACTTTTAGCTTTTCTATTAATTTAGATTCTTCCAGAAGCTAGATTGAACTGTGGTAAAACAGCATAATGCTTTGGACATGTTTTTAAGAGTAGAGAGACTTCAACTAATTTGCAAGATATAGGACTCTGATTTTTCCAATTAAAATATAACTTTTGGTTGCTGGAGTGTCCATAAACGTTCACACTTATAGTTCAGAAAATGCAACCGTGTGAAACATATAGATTTTTTAAAGTTTATAAACAGAGATATCTTTCCATGAAAAGCCAAAAATTAAATACCTTCCTTCAATTTCATGCTCTATTTGTGTGAGGCAGGAATGTGAGGTCGTGTTTGTGCTTTCACGTGAAAATCTGGAAAACAGCACCTTGTCAATACCTACATGCACAACCCAATCTGGGTCTATCACTCCTAACTTAATAATTAATTATCTGTCAATGTTAATTTTGTTAAATCTCTAGAGAGTTGTGATTTTTTTTAAAAAAAGGAATAAGCTAATTATAGCTATCTCATAGAACTTTTCTAAACTATCATAATTAACTTAAAATATCACATGCCAAGATATGGCCTTATGTTAATTTACTATCGCTGCCACAGCAAACTACCACGTATTTAAGTGGTTAAAAAGCACACTTATTCATTATCTTACAATTCTGTACATCACAAGTTCAACACAGGTCTCATCTAATTAAAACAAAGGTGTCAACAGGGTGGCATTCTTGCTGGAGGCTCCAGGAGAGACATAGCTTCTGGAAGCTTCTTGGGCTCCTTGCTTTAGAGTCCCTTCCTCCATCTTGAAAGCCAGCAATGTTTTCTCTAACAGACCTTGCATCATTATCCCTCCCTCTGACAACAGCTGGGAAAATTCTCTGCTTTTAAGGACTCATGTGATTAGATTGGACCCACCAGAATAATAATCCAGGATACTCTCCCCATTTCAAGATCCTTAACATTCATCACATGTGCAAATTCCCTTTCGCTACGTAAGGTAAAATATGCACAAGTATTAAGACTTAGACATCTTTGGGACATTATCATTCTGCCTTCCACAGCCCATGATAGCTTAATAAACACTTTCCTTAACATTTTTCTAAGTTGAATTTTATTTTGCCCAAAAGGTGCAGACAATCAGAATTTGCATGCTAAATTGTAGATATTTAGATACTTGGCTCATCCTACTTTTAACTTCTGACCAATATTAATGGCTACTTGAATATTCTGGCTACCCAAGTAATTTTATTTACTTTTATTTAGTAGGATAATCTTATTTGAATTAATAGACTGTCTTTCACAACACTGAAAAATTATGTTAGCTGAGGGTAACTGATATGAAACAGATTTAAAGTCCAATCAATGCCTCACAGAATAATTCGAGAAGCAAAATAATTAGAAACAATTTTCTTTGTAAGGCGTGCAGTATGTTAATTTCTTCCACTTAGCCTTTAACAAAGCTAAGAATGTTGGAATGAAAACAAGTTTATTGTCTCCTAATGATGGCCATGCCTTGGAACACTATTTCCTCCAGAGACTTGTCCCTAGTTTGTGGCAACACAATAAATTGTTATGAAAGTAACTGTGGATAAACAGAGTGTAACAACATCAAAAGGAGAGGGATCTTGGAATAAATATCTCTTTCCTGCTAATCCTGATAGCTGTACAAATACATGAATGAGGAATGTTGAGACAGCAGAGAAAATTTTTCCAAATGTATATTTCCATCAGATCAAGCCTCAATTTAAAAACAAGTGTAAACATGAAACGATGCTCAACGTCACTCCTCATCAGGGAAATAAAAATCAAAACCACACTGAAATACCACCTCACGCCAGTCAGAGTGGCTAACATGAACAAATCAGGAGACTATAGATGCTGGGGAGGATGTGGAGAAACAGGAACCCTCTTGCACTATTGGTGGGAATGCAAACTGGTGCAGCCACTCTGGAAAACAGTGTGGAGGTTCCTCAAAAAATGAATAATAGATCTACCCTATGACCCAGCAATAGCACTGCTAGGAATTTACCCAAGGGATACAGGAGTGCTGATGCATAGGGGCACTTGTACCCCAGTGTTTATAGCAGCACTTTCAACAATAGCCAAATCATGGAAAGAGCCTAAATGTCCATCAACTGACGAATGGATAAAAAAGATGTGGTTTATGTATACAATGAAATACTACTTGGCAATGAGAAAGAATGAAATCTGGCCATTTGTAGCAACGTGGATGGAACTGGAAGGTATTAATGCTAAGTGAAACGTCAGAGAAAGACAGATAGCATATGTTTTCACTCATAGGTGGATCTTGAGAAACTTAACAGAAGATCACGGGAGGAGGTGAAGGGGAAAAAAAAGAAGTTGTAGAGAGGGAGGGAGGCAAACCATAAGAGACTCTTGGATACCGAGAACAAACTGAGGGTTGATGGGGGGTGGGGGAGAGGGGAAAGTAGGTGATGGGCACCGAGGAGGGCACTTGTTGGGATGAGCACTGGGTGTTGTGTGGAAGCCAATTTGTCAATAAATTATATTTAAAAAAAATAAAAACAAGCATAAAATGAGAAAAGGCACCAAAAGGCAATATGCTTTAGCATATATAGGCAGAAGTTGGTAAGGTATCTAAATTTTTCTATAGGGAGCAGAGATTCGTCATCCAGTTCAGGTACTTAAGGTACCAAATGGTTCAATAATATCAGTGCTGGACAGAATTGTAAAGGCAAAACAGCTGAAGGGCAGAATTTTCTCTGAAATTCCCTTATGATCCCTCCAGTCTTAACCTCCTAGATGCATCACGTTAGACCCTGGCTAAATCTCTCCACTTCATGTTACAAAACTTCCCTGCTTTAAAATGAATTCTCCTAGGCTTATGAGGGCCTTATGTTCTGATGATGACAATGAGTGAAAAGTAACAGATCTTACAAACTCAAGGTTATACATTGCTTTCCAACTATGGTTTCACTACCAAAACATAATTAAAGTAGATTCAAACTGACCTTCTGGTAGCAACCCTTCTTTGGCCATCACAGCTCTGAGAGAAGAAGGCCCTGAATTTGTAAAACTAAAAAAAGAAAAAAAGGAGTATCAAACTGATTTTTGTGATACACAGGGGAAGCAACTGAAGGACATTTTCTGTAATTACCTAATCTATTTTCATCATATTTCTAAACACTCACAAGTAACACTTAATCTTCTGACAGTTGTGTTTTCCCAATTCCTGTTGATGCAAAGAGAAACTCTCCATCTCCCTTTTATACCATACTGAGAAACATTTTTAAGTTTTCTATTTCTTGAGTGATTTCTTATTATTTGCTTTTATAACAAATTCCAACTGCTGGATTTCTACTTGGTTCATCTGCCTACTCATAATTCAATCTTTTTTTCTCGTCTGTAGGCTTGACATCTTTCTTTACTGAATTAATCGCCTTGCTCATTTAGAATTTTCTGTAGTAGGGGTGGGCTTGGAGGGGGAGAGAGGCTGGGTTTGTCTATAATCACAACAAACTATCGACAGGAAAAATAATCTCTTAAGGATTACCAAAAATGATTTTTAATACAAAGCAGGTATCTGTGTTACCTAATAAAAAGAGCATAATGCTTTTACTTCCCAGTTTTTAGCGATTTAACATTTCTATGTGTAACAACTCTGGAACCAGTTTTCAGTTTCCTTCCTTTTTATCTTTTATTTATCACCATGACTAACAAGTAAATCATGCTTTTGATTTTATGCCTGCTTTTTTTTTCTCATTTTTAAATCAACCACAGCAAAATAACAACCGGCACATTCATTAATACTGACTCTCTATTATATACTGGATATTTATGCATTATAGAGGCTAGGTTTGTTAAAACAAAATGCATTAAGAAATCCTACCTATATGGATATAATAAAGCAGCACATAGCTGTAAGGTCAGCCAGAATCCCTTCTGTTACAAAAATACCATGTGATATGTGAATTAGAGCAATTATATCAAAATAATAGTGGTCATATCAAATATGCAGCAAACGTATTTCATATTTACCAAGACGAAGGATATGAGATTGGAAAATGGTACTGAATCTGGAGTAGGTGCCAGTTCTAGAGCAAAGAATACTAGCATAGGTTTGATGTGATAAAAATTACCTAGAATATGATGTTTTCAAGGGGACTTTTAGGAAGAGTTCATGCTTTAGTACTTAACCTAAGTCAATGGGCTAAGAATTTCAACTAAGTTTTTGTGATTTAGGAGAAAGTAAAGAGGGGAGTACTTATGAACTAGATAGTAAATTAAATGGTGTTAAATAATAATGTGTTAAAACTGTTTAATCATAAGTTCATATAGCTATAAAATGAACACATTTCAAACATTTTGCTTAAATCATTAATTAATAAGAGAAACAGCAAGATATTACAACCATTTCAAAGGAGGAACATTGAAAGCCACATACAGGCAAAACAGGTCTATTGACAGAGTAACAATCAATTGCATTTCACTGCACACAACTGCATAATTTTTAAAGAAACTCATTTGCGTGAATATCGTCTCACAATTTATAAAGTTGTAAAATAGCTCAAAAACAATGAAAGCCAGAGACATCCTGGGGGATTATGCTGGACAGTTCATTTACTCATCTTTTAATCTATTTCAATTCTTTCATATTTCCCTGACACCCACCTTCACAGTCCATTTCCTTTATACATCAAAATTAAAGGAACAATTTATGCCCAGATGACTTAAGATCCCCTCCACAAACTGCCTTATGGTCAGCAAGTGAAGAAAGGCCGTGTCATAGGGAAGAGTAACCCTCACAGGACTCACACGGGGAAGGGGTGATGGACCGTTCAAGCATAAGACATTGAACTTTAAAAAGGCTATGCATGTGTTACTTAAGTATTTTGAGGGGCTATCCACATCATGTAAAACAAAGGGTGATGCAATACATGAATTTTTGTTTCTCGGCATCTTAATATTTTGTTTTGTTGTAATTAAATGATTCAAAGTGTAGTCTTATCCAGACAAAGGAGTCACTCTTAATTTTGGGGTAGCTCTCAAAGCATACTGCATGAATTTCAAGCCACACACTGTATTTATTACAGTTTTTTTTAATAGAAATTTAGTCCTAACAGCTTATGTAAAATTAGGTAAACTGGAGAATTCTTATAATTTTTGCACAACCATTAAAATAGCATGTACATTACAAGATGTGATATAGTTAATCTCTGTATTTGTCAATTTAAGTGCTGCTGCTAGAAAGGAGACAGGGAAGATATAGAAAGGAAAATGAAAGGAAGGAAGGAGGGGAGGAAGGAAGGGAGGAAGGAAGGAGGGGAAGAAGGAAGGAGGGAAGGGAAGGGAAGGGAAGGGAAGGGAAGGGAAGGGAAGGGAAGGGAAGGGAGGAAAGGAGAGGAGAGGAGAGGAGAGGAGAGGAGAGGAGAGGAGAGGAGAGGAGAGGAGAGGAAAGGAAAGGAAAGGAAAGGAAAGGAAAGGAAAGGAAAGGAAAGGAAAGGAAAGGAAAGGAAAGGAAAGGAAAGGAAAGGAAAGGAAAGGAAAGGAAGCACATTGAGATGTTTATTTTCAACTGCCACAGAGACATTTATAGAGATGATTATGTATTTGAACCACTTACTCCTCACACCAGCCCGTTTATTTAAGCAGGAAAGAAATATATTTCATTTTAAACTTTGAAGCATAAGAAAACTAAGCGCTTATGCTGAACTTTATGAAAACAAACTTTCAGGATTTTTTATATCAGGTAAAATTCTATTTTTAATTTTTTTTCTAGATCAAAAAATCTTTATTACCCTATAATACAGTATCTGTTTCTAAAATGTTTTAAAAATAAGCATTTGTAAAACTATCATGGATAAAATAAAAGAACTAAGTGGAAAGATGTCCCATAATCATGGATATGAAGATTGAATTTTATTAAGATGTCAGTTCTCCTAACTTGATCTATAGATTCAATGCAAACCCAATCAAAATCCCAGTAAGTTATTTTGTGAATATTGAAAAATTGATTCTGAAGTCTATATTAAGAGGCAAAAGACCCAGAATATACAACATGATATTGAAGAAAAAGAATAAATTTGGAGGGCTGATATGAAACTATAGTACCCAAGACAGCATAATACTGATGGAATAACAGACAAATAAATCAATGGAACAGAATACAAAGCCCAGAAATAGAGCCATACACACACACACACACACACACACACACACACACACACACACACATATTTCGTCAGCTGATCATTGATAAAGGAGCAAAGGCCATATAATGAAGAAAAGTCAGTCTCTCAACAAATGGCGTTGGAACCACGAGACATCCATATGCAAAATAACACTCATCATCCACATACATACCTTACACTCTCCACAAAAATTAACTCAAAAATATCACACACCTAAACATAAAACACAAGATTATAAAACGCCTAGAAGACAACACAGGTGTAAACCCAGATCACCTTGAGTACGCTGATGGATTTTTTTTAGATACAACACCAAAGGCAGGATCCATGAAATAAGTAATTGATAATCTAGAGTCCATTAAAATTAAAAAAAAAAAAATCTGCTCTGTGAAAGACAATGTCAAGAAAATGAGAAATAGGGCACAGACTGAAAGAGAATTTTTCAGGTGGGGTGCCTTGGTGGCTCAGTCGGTTAGTCATCTGACTTGCGGTTCATGGGTTCGAGCCCCGCATCAGGCTCTGTGCTGACAGCTCAGAGTCAGGAGCCTACTTTGGGTTCTGTGTCTTACTCTCTCTCTGCCCCTCCCATGCTTATGCTCTCTCTCTCTCAAAAATAAATAAACATTAGAAAAAGAGAGAGAGAGTAAAGTCTTAATTGAAACAGGAGGAAGGTAGACCTTGGGTTCCTTACAGTTTCTTATCACACGCTTCCTAGTCGTTGTTCTTAAATTGTATTTTTTCCAAGAATTTCTTGGAAACTTTGCTAAATTTGTAGACTGCCAGGCCCTACACCTGCAGTACATCTGGATCATCTGCAAAGTATCTGTCTTTATCAAGCACCCTGAGTGATTCTGACGCTGGATCACACTTTGAGAACAAAGCTACAGAGAAATAGGAAAGTAAGTAGAAAATGAGCTATATATACACAAAGATACTATGGAAGAGGAAAAGTACAAAGTTCAGACAGTCTGCTCTAGTTCTGTTTGGTTTGTTTGTTTTGATATAAAATAATTAAGACAGTTTTCCAGATTCTTTTCTTTTCCTTTCCCCTAAAACTCAAACTCTGCCCAGCTACAACATCTGATTCCCTTCTTCTCTTGCCCCTTAGAGAAGCCTTTAAATTTTTTCTTTAGGTAACAGTATCCATTTGCCTAAATAATGCTTTTTAAAAAATACATTTATTTATTTATTTATTTATTTATTTATTTATTTATATGCATTATACATATATCATATATATCATATTATATATATATATCATATATATATCATAACATATATATATGTTAGGCATAGTGGAATGTAAGTGAAATTCAAATAATTTCATTTTACCTTTTAGACTTGTATACAAGAGATTAAGCTAAAATCAGTTGCAAGACATGATTTTTAAAACTACTTCTGAAATCCAAGGATTTCAGATTTTTTTCTTTTATTAACCACTGATAATTTAGTGTTGACTTACCGTGTTTTATCTGAGACTCTTTTAATTTGTCATTTACGATATTCCTGAGGCCCTTTCGTTTGACACAGGAAAGGATACCGAGGAGCTAGAAAATGGAAAAGTCTCTCAGTAAAATTATATTTATAGGCATAGCAACAGAACTATTACAGAGCAATTCCACAGTGATTTTTCAGTCATACTGATGAGCTATAATCTGTCTACAAAGTTGTAGAGGCTATAGTTTACTGGTTTGAAGCCAAGCTAAATTTAGACAAGTTCTGCCAGAGGTTATTTCCACTAATTTTCAATCTAGAGCTCTAATCAGAGCTACCTAATCTTTGGACTACAGGAAAGCTACTTAAATAAATTCCTATACCTCCAAAAGGAAGCTAAATTCTTTAATTTTCTTACCAAAGTTTCCTTTGGGAAATGACGTTAGGCAACAGCAGGTACAATCCTGTGAAAATCATTGATATGTTAGAAATGTATTTGCCAATGGGGCGCCTGGGTGGCTCAGTCGGTTAAGCGTTCGACTTCAGCTCAGGTCACGATCTCGCGGTCCGTGAGTTCGAGCCCCGCGTCGGGCTCTAGGCTGATGGCTCAGAACCTGGAGCCTGCTTCCGATTCTGTGTCTTCCTCTCTCTCTGCCCCTCCCCGGTTCATGCTCTGTCTCTCTCTGTCTCAAAAATAAATAAAAAACGTTAAAAAAATTTTTTTTAAAAAGAAATCTATTTGTCGAGAGAGTTCAATTTAGGCTTCTCAATTCTGGAACACATGGTCTAAATTTAAGATGTTCATATTTAATTTACTTTTAATGAGTAGTTCTATAACTTTTTTAATTTACTATAAGTAATAAAACTTATTTATCATACTGAATGCATTTCTCATAGCCAAATACTTGATGTCTGCATCTTTGATTTGGTCACAAAGATGTCAGAGAGTTATGATGTTTCACAAAAGCACCTACAAAAATACACAGTCAAAGGCTCTTATAGGAAGAAGTACTTGTTTCAGTTTGCTACAATCTTTCAAAACCGGTATCGCCAGAACACTCCTCATTACTAGAAAAATTACAAATACAGGTATGCATATTTTAGGAGTATGACCATTCATTGCTCTTAAATTAATTAAACAAAGAGTCATTAGACTCAGGTGGCTCCAATGCTCTAATAGCTATGTCGGCAAACTCACACCTAAGCCTGCAATGCCTCCAGATTAAGAAACCAAAACCTAAGAACAGCCCATCACAAACAGCCAACTGGGCTTTCCCAAATAACGCAACCACTTAAGCTATAACCAATCAAATAATGCCCTTACTTTGTTTCTGCCCCTTCTTTCAAAAAGGCTCTCCTGGCTCTTGGTGGAGGTGTGCTCCTAACCACTTCCGGGTTAGTCCTGCTTGATTGGAATCAATTTTTGCTCAAGTAGGCTCTTAAAATGTTTACATATGCCTAGGTTCCTCTTTTAACAGTTTACAGGTGTGGTCACCTTTCAGGCATCGGCATTGTCTGGGAACAATGGGAATCAATTAATAAATAAATGACAATGTTCTATCCATTTGAATTCTGTAAAATTAAATTAAATACTTCCACACAGAGTCCTAGTCAATTATTTCACAGTTACATGAGTCATTTTGAGAGTCTGGGGATCGGATACCTAAAGTCAGTAACCACATAAGCAAATACGACGTAATGAAATCTGATCCGCATAAATTGATAACAATTGTATGACACAAATCAGCTCCGAGGTAATATTCCAGAATCTGTAAAGCTAACATCGCAATGATTCTTTTCAGCTGGGAATCGGGAGCGGGGGAGGGGGGGCTAGGAAATGAAGTTGGAGAAATGCCAGCGTCAAAACTTTTCTGAGAAACACAAAACCGTTGAAAGTGCATCCTTTTACAAGCGTCTTCAAGGCTTTGAAAATGTCATCCCCCTGCTGGAAATCTCATGACTTTTAAAAGGTAAAACTCAGGATAAATCTAAAATTAAGCAGAAGATAGTATTTCCCTTGGCTAACACTCACCTCATTTTTTTTCTGGACAATTCCAATGTGATTCTAAGGGGCAATTTGCACTGTCAGTTTAAGAGCATTTCTCAGATATTTGCGAAGCGTTTTCTGGAAGGAGACACTGAGGCAAAGAAGTTAAGCTGCCTACCCATCGCTAGATAAGAAAGCAGAAGTTGAGTCAACCTCAGAAACCAGATACCCAGACTCCTGGGCCTCACTTCTTAAGCCTCACTCCCATTTAGTTTATCTACTGTGGCTTTTGCCATGGCAAAAAAGTAATTGGATCCTTGAATGCAGAGCTTTGGAGGGTACTATCAGCATTACACATTATCTTCCATTTGAAATCTCACAAAGCTTTATTAAACTGTTCAGAAAGGAAGTGCTATTGTTCCCATGTACCCCTCTCTCTCCCCAAAAGATATCTCAAGTGGATTTATCAGGTGGTTAAATGGGAGTGCTAAAGAGGTTAGATTTAATTCAGGGGGAGATATTTCCCTTATGAACAGAAGGGCTTTTGTGATGGTGGTGCTAAAATGGTCCCCTTGTCAAAGGACTTAGGTCCTATGAGGTCGTCCAAACAAATTTAGCAAAAGAGAGGAAATTGACCACAGAAACCGTATTTGGTACATTTGAGAACGAGAAAGTAAATTTTCATTCCATGGCACGCTCTAATGCGGGAAGGTTAAAGTGCCTCAGATAGACCAACAACTAGATTATATTAATCAAAAGCTGCACTTGCGGAAGCAAAGTAAAGGGAAGAATTGGTTTAGAAATTAGCTGGGTAATTTAGGCTGAAAAATACTGTTTCATGTACCTTTAGGACATGAAATCCAAATGTTTTCCCTCTGAAAAAGTTAAATATGTAGATACTATCTATTATGTTTAAGACTGAAGGTAGGATGTCAGTTTGTTTTTATTGGAATATCTACTTATAAAATTTGAATGGAAAAGTACCTATACAGTGGCTTAAATTACTCACATTTATTTTGTGTATTTGCTATAAGGAAAAACTAAGAACTCTGAACTAATCTTTTAGAAACACACACATGTATATACATACACATTTTATTAAGTCAACTCTAAGTAATAATCATTGGACATCCTTAATCTTATGCCAGCTCGCTAAAATCTTATCTCAATAATTCTCCCCATTGATGCAAGCTAGTATTAATTTTTTCAGGCTGTTCCATTTCAGGCCCATTGAAAGAAACCGACAAGACAAGAAAAAATATTCTTATCTGAACCTTGAACTTATCAAAACTCACTTGTCTAGAAATTAGCCTGGGAATATCCAGGCACTGGAATTTCTCACTTTCTTCCCCGTTCCCAACATTAAATACTGAAAGGATAAAGACATTTCCAAATGTCTGTGTTCTGAATTTGCAGACCAAATTTAAACCTTTGTGAGAGGATCATAATTAGCTTGCTTAATGATTCCAATGCTACCGATCTTTTCAATATTCATAGTAACTTTCATCGTGGTATTTTAACAAAAGTAAAAATGATGCCTTCCCCTCCACCAAAAATTCACTTGTCCCAAAAACACAGGTTTGTTTTTTTTTTTTTTAAGTTACATATGAAGTACAAAAACAGGGAGGTCAGGAGGCCTAATTCTCCCTTGTGTGATTAATGATGTGGGTGTAGAAAAGGAAGTGGGTGTAAAAAAAGAAGCCTTCCTTTTTTCCCTTCTGAATCTGGCAAATGGCTGTAGAGGGACCATGAACTTCCCCGCCAGCTTCTCAGTTACTCCCAGTTTTCTTACTCTCAATTCCTTTTATTCATCTATACCATCTGGGGGGCCCAAAGACACCGGAGTCACCGAAGACACCGGGGGCCCAAAGACACATTTAGCCATCACTGTCTCAGTACCTCTAGGTGCCCAATGCCCTGATCTCATTGCACTGCTCCAATATTCCAACTTGCCAGGTAAGCACCTCTGAATGTCTTCCTATCCCTCCACGGCTTATGATTTTCTCTACAAATTCTTCTGAGAAGCCATCAGCAACATTCTGATGAAATTTGTTAGTGCTTTCAAGTCAGGCCAAGAACTCCACTGTCCTTCTTTCCTCTTTTCTACCTGTCCCGGTGCTCCTTTCTAATCCCAGCCCTTCGCCCCAGCCGGTCAGGTGCATTTTGGACAAAGTAGACATTTACATCAGAAGCTCAGACCTCGAACTGATGGGACTCTAAAACCACATTCCTCCCAGACCTGGGATCTAGCAGGTGTACATCTTGTGCCTCGTATTCCTCCAAGGTCATTGTGGCCCATCAAAACTAAGATGCTCCATCAAGTATAATTTCTACCATTTTCCTAAATGATAATTCCTCCAGTCCAGATAGATAAGCAATTTACTTCTGGGTTGCATATTTAAAGTACTTTGATTATACAAATAATTCTACTCAAGTGAAGATAAAAATAAAAATGTTAAAAAGGTTCGCATAAAAATGAACTAATATAGCTATAAAAATCCTAAAAATGTACTCATTGAGCATATAAAAGAAAATAGACTAGGGCACCTGGGTGTCTCACTTGGTTAAGCGTCCGACTTCGGCTCAGGTCATGATCTCGTGGTTCAGGAGTTTGATCCCTGCTTTGGACCCTGTGCTGACAGCTCAGAGCCTGATCCTGCTTCAGATTCTGTGTCTCCCTCCCTCTCTGCCCTTACCCTACTCATGCTCGCTCACTCTCTCTCTCTCTCTCTCTCTCTGTCTCTCTCTCTCTCTCTCTCTCAAAAATAAATAACAGCAGGGGCGCCTGGGTGGCTCAGTCGGTTAAGCGGCCGACTTCGGCTCAGGTCATGATCTCTCGGTCTGTGAGTTTGAGCCCCGCATCGGGCTCTGGGCTGACAGCTCAGAGCCTGGAGCCTGTTTCAGATTCTGTGTCTCTCTCTCTCTGACCCTCCCCTGTTCATGCTCTCTCTCTCCCTGTCTCAAAAATAAATAAAACGTTAAAAAAAATTAAAAATAAATAAATAAATAAATAACAGCAAACATTTTTTTAAAGAAGATAGACTATTTTTAAAAGAAGTTTCATAAATATTTTAATAACAAATGAAATTTGACAGAGAACCAATTTTTGAGATAAATACATGGCAATATCAGAACAGTTTTAATTTGTAAAATAGGCAGGTGGATCTTAAAACAATAGAGAACTATGAAAATCATTTCCAGAATGAATCATTCTGTGCCTTGGATATTAGTGCCTTTGCCTGTCAAATTTCATTAAAAATCGATTTAACTGCTTCTATTTCAGCCTTTGCCCCAAACTGAAATAGAATCTATAACTCGCAATAATTTTCACAAGAACTCTACAGTTCAGTATTATTTAATAGTCTATAATGTTAGTTCATACCACGAAACACATTTGGTTTTGTGGTCACTTCTGACCAATTAAGCCAAACGCAGCTGATGAAAAGCTCAGCTCGAAGTTGAACTATCTCAGAACAACATCTAACCAGACAGCCGCACTTCTACTTGTAAGGACTTATTTTTTACACAAAAGTATCTTATACAAATGCCTTTTTCAAATAGCTCCTTTCTTCAGATTCAGTAGGGGATCACAGTGGGCAGCTTTCATTACAGAATTTCTACCGGGTTTCATTGTTTTGTAGCTTCATCCCGTCCATGGAGGCTTTACTTTGGTATGTGTTCGATAATCAATTTGCACTGAGTGCTGTCTCCTGTGTTACTACTGCAACTGAATAAGCAGTTTTAAAGGCATTACAGATATTAAAGATTCTCTCTCCAAAACAATTGTTGAAAAATCACCCAATAAAAAAAAAGACATGCAGACCTGATTTAAGCCTAATGTCAATGCTAGGAGTTTTGAAAGAATTAAAATCAATTCTTCATCTTTATTTTTCAGATGAGGAAACTGAAGTATTGGGGATAAGTATCTTTCCAGCAGAGCAGGCAAACCTGATCACATTTTTCTTCTTCTTTTTTTAAAAAAAATAATGTTTTTATTTATTTTTGAGAGAGAGAGAGAGAGAGAGAGAGAGAGAGAGAGAGAGAGAGATTGGCAGAGCGTGAGCAGGGGAGGAGCAGACAGAGGGAGACACAGAATCTGAAGAAGGCTCCAGGCTCCAAGCTGTCAGCACAGAGCCGGACCCGGGCTTGAACTCACAAACCATGAGATCATGACCTGAGCCGAAGTCAGACGCTCAACTGACTGAGCCGCCCAGGCACCCCTAGAGTTGCTCTTCTTAAAACTTGCAGTGGCTCCTTGTTATTTTATGGATGAAGTTGGGGATTTTCAATATGGTCTTCTATTATTTCCTCTAAATATTTTATAGTTTAAGATCTTATATTTAGGTTTATGATCTACCTTAATTTACAGTTATCGATATGGAGAGGTGTAGATATGGATGAATACTCAATTATTTTGTGACAAATAATCAAATTGTTCCAGCACCATTTGTTGAAAGGATGACACCTTCCAACCAAATTCTCTTTACCTCTTGATCTAAAATCAGTTTTGCATATATGCATGGGTCTGTTTTTGAACTCCTTATTTTAGTCCCTTGATCTATTTTTCTATCTTAATGCCAATTCCTAACTGTCTTAAAATTATTCTTTGCCCTTCTTTTAAGAAAATTATTCTGACTATAATATGTGCTTTGTATTTCTGCAGCATTTTAAATTCAGCTTGTCAATTTCTACATACAGCTTACTGGGGTTACAAGAAATCTATAGATCAATGTGGGGGTAGTTTTTGTGTTTTTTTTTAACATTTATTTATTTTTGAGAGTGAGATAAAGAGAGAGAGAGAAAGTGAGGTAGGGGCAGAGAGAGAGGGAGACACAAAATCCGAAGCAGGCTGTCAGCACAGAGCCTCAAGCGGGGCTGGAACTCACAAACCGTGAGATCATGACCTGAGCCAAAGTCAGATGCTTAACTGACTGAGCCACCCAGCTGCCCTGGAAGTAGTTTTTATCTTAAAAATGCTGAATCTTCTGGGGTGCCTGAGGGCTCAGGTGATTGACCGCCTGCCTCTTGGTTTCAGCTTATGTCACGATTTCATGGTTCAGTTAGTAAATTCGAGCTCTGTGTCAGGCTCTGTACAGAGAGCCCAGAGCCTGCTTGGGATTCTCTCTCATTCTCTCTCTCTCTGCCTCTCTTCCACTCACACACATATTCTCTCTCTCAAAACGAATAAATAAACTTAAAAACATATGTGTGTGTGTATATGTATATATATATATATATATATATATATATATATATATATATATACATGTATAATCTTCTGACCCTAAAAGTTGTCTCTCTCTGCAATTTTTTCTGTACTCTAATTTTTCTGTTGTGTTTTATAATTCTAACACAAGTCTATCACATATTTTCTCAGATTTACTCCCAAGGATTTCATATTTGATGCTATTATAAATAGTATTTTTTTTTTCAGAATCGCAGATTGTTCACATTTGTTTAAAAATATAATTGACTTTTGTATATTGAGTTTATATCTTGCAACCTTGCTAAAATCACATATTAGTTCTAGTAGCTCTTGAAGATTCCATGCTATTAAGCTGTTCATTTAGATCATTATATTGTCTCAAGCTAAATTCAATTTACATCTTCCTCTCAAACCTCTATGGCTTTTATTTTTCTTACCTTACTGCTCTCGCTGGAATCTTCAGTACCATGTTAAACAGACTTTGGAAGAGCAATCATCTATATCTTGTTCCTGATCTGAGAAGCAGTTGTAGTATGGCTCAGTTTGTTTGCTCACTTTTTCTCTTGACTTTCAAAGATTACTGTCCTTGGTTGCCAGGTGTCCCACGTGTTGCAAACCATCGTTTCAAATATTCTGTCAGTTTTCTGTTTGTCCATTATTTCATATGTCAGGGTAAACTGGTCCCTATTCATCCATCTTGGCCAGAAATACTAGTTTGTTTTGGCCTTTTAAATGTTTAACGTTGATATTAGGATTTCTTTCCTGCTGATTAAATATTGTCTTGATGGAGAATGTTATCTACTTTCAGAGTTCTAATTAGCATTTATATACACATGACTCTCACGTTTATATCTCCAGCCCACGTCTCTCATTTTGAATGCCAAAAGGCATTTTTCAGTCACCAAGTCTACATACAGCTCCACGAGAAAATTTCACACATGGGTCAAACATGGCATGTCAAAAATGAACCCTTGGTCACCCCACTACTCATTTGATCTATTGAATTTCCTGTCTCAACAAATGGCATCATCATCTATTATACATGTCAGAAACTTGGAAGTCAACCGTAACTCTACCCAATCTTTCAAATCCCACTCAATCACCAAGTCCTGTTGAGTCTACCTCCATAAATATATTTAAAAATCTGTTCATGGTTCCTTTCAACTACCTATCATCTCATTTCCTTGCAAAGCCCTCTGTTATGGGTAAATTATGTCCCCCCCAAAAGATATGTTCAAGTCCTAGCCCCTGATACCTGTGAACGTGACCTTATTTGGAATAGGAATTCTGCAGATGTAACTAGTTAAGATGAGGTCATTCGGTGGGCCCCAATCCAATACGACTGGTGTCCTTGTAGGAAGAGAGAAGATGCCGAGGCAGACACACATGAGGAAGATAATGTGAAGACACACAAGTAAAACCCTATGTGATGATGGAGACAGATAGGAGTGATACACATATAAGCCAAAGAATGCCAAGGATTTCCAGCAACGCTACAAGTGAAGAGAAAGTCACAGAATGATTTGCCTCTAGAACCTCCAGAGAGAGCACCACCCTGCTGACACCTTGATTTCAGATTTCTAGACTCTGAACAACATCGTGTTGTTGAAGCCACCCAGTTTGCGGCACCTTGTTACGGCAGCCCAAAAAAACTAATAAACTCTCCACCACATCATTTCAACAAAGCCCACTTAGACAGTCTCCTTACGTGTCCCTGGAATTAATCTTAACCTCGGTATATGCCACTCTCCACACAGATGGGCTTTTAAAAAAGCAAATCCGATCACATCATTGCTCTTCTTAAATCTTGCAGCAGCTTCGGGACACCTGCATGCCTCAGTCCGTTGAGCGTCCAACTCTTGATATCGGCTCAGGTTCTGATCTCCCAGTCGTGAGATCAAGCCCCGTGTCGTGCCTGGGACACGTTGGAGCCTGCTTGGGATTCTCTCTCTCCCTTTCTCTCTGCCCCTCCCCCGTTCTCTCTCTCTCTCTCTCTCTCTCTCTCCCCCAAAGTAAATAAACACTTAAAGAAAAACTTGCAGTGGCTTCTTCTTATTTTAAGAATACACTTGGGGGTTTTCAATACGGTCTAAAGGTACCTCAAAGTCACCTCTCCAGCCTTATTTGTGAAATACTCTCTTCTCTGCTTTGAGCCTTTTCTTTTCCTCACAAGAGTCCTCCTTTTTTTTTTTTTTTTTTTTTTTTTTTGGTTCTGAGCTTTCACAAATACCATTCCCTCTGCTCGCAACACTCTTTTTCTCTGGCCAACTTGTACATGTTCTTTAGGGTTCTACAGAGACACCACTTCCTCAGAGAAACCTCTCAAGGTACCAGGTAACAAAATTGTATATTTAATTCTCTTCCATTCTCACTGTGCTTACTAATTTGATTTGTATAATGGATGAGATGTAGTGCAAAGTCTCCTTGGAGGCACTATCATCTATTTGGCTGAGCTCTCAGCTTCCACGATCTAAGTATCTTTATATCTATGCTCTCATTGGGTTCCACCTCTTCTCTCCTTGGGACTTCTGGTGTTGTCATTCCTTATTAAAGCTATCTGGCTGGTCTGTTTGTCTTTTAACCTGATGTCATTTATATGAAAATACTTTAATGAAGACAGGGGATTATATGATTTGTTCTATAGTTTTTATAAGAGCTTCTGAGTTCTGTACCCTGTAAGAGACATACTGGCAATCGCTTCTAACACTCGGTATTTTTGAAATTTACGTTTCAGAAACCATTCACTCCCTTTCAAACCTTTGCCCTTTGTTCATACAAAACATATCTAATGTGATAAACAGAAACCGTGAAGCTATTATTGCGGGAAACGACAGTTTGCAAGATAGTCATCAAAGACTAGAGGGAACGAAGTACATGATCGTCGATAAATCTGAAGCGAAAACCAGAAAATGATTTAACCAATTTTGAAAATAAAGCTATGTACTATTTTCCATAAAAGTCCTTACAAACTACAGTGGACTTCAAATATCTGGTTTTGGTCTAAAAATGAAATATTTAGAGGAAATTGATCATCACAGCCCGGTTAAACACAGTTTCTATAATTGCCTGAGATCTACTTCAACATTTCCAATCAAGTAAGCGGAGTGACCAGTGTCAACAGGCAGCATTTAAAAAGCCATTTCTTTGCGATTTAGAATACTTTCGCCACCCCCGGGGACATGCTTTGAATCTGGCAAGAACATTAGCTGATCGTGCTACTCAATCTGACAGCTTCAGATTTTTAACAGGGGAAAAAGGCAGAACTAATGGATGTGAATAAGCTTAAAAGCAAGAGAACTTATCAATCACTGTAAACAGCTGTATTTTTGGAAGGTAATAGAGGTACTTCTAAAAACATAAAAAGGCAAGAGGTAGTTTTCTGGCAACTAATAATTTCAATCAGGTCTTCCTCGTTTGTCTCTCCCCCCAGCCCCCCACCTGCCCACCTTCTTTTTTTTACTCAGTATAATATTCTTGTCAGCATTGATTAACATGAAAACATTCTCTTTACTCATACCGTGCCACTTTCCAGAAAGGAATAACACAGCATCTAATTTTATGAAAAGATAACTCAAAAGATGAATGAAGCAAATCAAATTATTTAAATGATGATAATCCATTTTCTTCCCTTTCTGATTGTATAATGGAGAACTTATACACACAATGCTATCTATAATTGGCACATTACTGGGTAATGACTATAACTATCTTTTTTTCAACCTCAGGCACATAACATTTTACATATAGATTTCAAAGAGCTTGAAAACACGATTATCTGTTTTGCTTTACAATTATTTCAAAACATGCTACTATTGTATTCCTCTGCAGAGGCGCCTGGCCCATTCTTTTCCAGAACAAATTCATTTTAGAAGGGCTCGCTAGTGTGACAATGATTGAGGAAGCACAATGAAACCCTGCTTACGCCACTGGAAAAGTGGAAAACATTTCATTTTATTCTCTAAGGGATTAGGATGGGGCCAAGTCATTAGGCCTTAGAATATTATGAAAAAAAAAAATGTCCTCACATGGAACCCCCAAGGCTACAAGCCTGATTCAAATACCGCAATGGTCCTCTCTCAAACTGAGAGGGCACTTTTCCATTAACATAGCTCAACCTTTTTTGGGAGCACTTAAAAGGCATCAGGATAAATTTCCTCCTATGCATCGCATCGACGCACAATGTTGTTTGCAAGGGATAATGCAACACTTAAGACACAGTCATGCTCTAATGAATTAACTGTTCACCACGAGAGCCTAACAGTGTAAGTGCACTTGCGTTAGGATGTGACCAGACCTGGGTATTGTGGGCAGGACCACAGGACCATGTGGTTAACTCTATACTTGCTGTGTCTAGGACTTTTTTGGTGGAAGGGAATACTGAGTTTATTCTGAAAAATTCAACTTTTTCTGCATAGAGACAGCAAGATTTACATATAAATAGGTAAAGTTGAAAGTCAAGTTTAATAGACTAAGTTCTGATGTCAAGCTGCCTGAATTTGAATCTCTGCTCCAACATTTGCTAACTATGTGACTCTGGGAAAGATATTTAACCCCAATACCTGTTTTCTCATCCAGAAAACAAAGATTAATAATTGATTTTTCAAGTCTTGTAAAATACTGAGTGTTTACATTAGGTTTGAATCAGGTCTTCTGGACTTTTTCTACTGGATAATATTCCAAATATTATTTTGGAGCAAGAATCTTTACTATCTGTAATATTTTTAAAAATGCTTTTTTCCTGGGGCACCTGGGTGGCTCCGTCAGTTAAGCGACTTCACCTCAGGTCATGATCTCACAGTTTGTGAGTTCGAGCCCCGTGTAGGGCTCTGTGCTGACAGCTCAGAGCCTGGAGCCTGCTTCAAATTCTGTGTCTCCCTCTCTCTCTGCTCCTCCCCTGCTCATGCTCTGTCTCTCTCTCTCTCCTTCAAAAATAAATAAAAACATCAATTTTTTTTTAAAGATTCTTTTTTCCCTACAGGCACCTGAGTGGCTCAGTAGGTTAACTGTCTGGCTCTTGACTCTGGCTCTGGTCATGATCCCAGGATCGTGAGATCAAGCCCCCAACATCAGACTCCTCACTAAGCATAGAACCTGCTTAAGATTAAGATTCTCTCTCTCTCTCCCTCATCCCCTCTCCCCTGCTCACACCCTCTCTCTAAAAATAAGAAAAAAAAATTCTTTTTTCCCTAAAAACAAGTCAGGTTTTTCTACTTAGTAAGGCCATATAAACAGAGCAGCTTTTTTTTTTTTTTTTTTTTTAACTTTCAAGTAAGCTAGACTTTTCTGATACAAGCTTCACAGACATTACAATTAAGTAACCAAAATCCTCAGGCCATCCCCCTAATTCTTATAAACCTTTGTCTCTATCAGATCTAGCTCAGATTTACCCAGAACAAGTTTATCTAGAGTCTCCTTGTCATGAAGACTCTATCCTAGCCAACTGAGGCAAGACTTCCTTGCAGGTTTGATGAAGCAAATCGTCATGTGGGAAAAGTCCTCATGGCAAGGACTTTTGAACTCTGGGCACCTTCTAGGGACTGCAGGCAGATAGATTCTGAATCTAATGGAAACCTCCAACCAGTGAAAGGGTTGATCATACAGCCACAAGGAAATGAATTCTGCCAATGCCAAAAGAGCTTGGAAGCAGAATCTTCCCCAAACTTCTAGATGAGAACCAGGACGTAGAAACCCGCAAAGCCATGCCCAAGACTCCTGACCAACGGAGGTTATGAGCTTATACATGCATTTTATTTTAAGTCATTAAGTTTCCTTGTGATTTTGTTACACCCCAACAGAAATGAATAGAGTTTCTTTTTGCTTGATAACATTCCATCTCTAAATAATTGTTCAAAGGTACATGGTCACACACATACTCTTAATGAACTATTTTCATCAGTAAAATAAACAAACAATAGAAATGCAAGAATCTTGTGAAGTGTTTGAATTGTAAGTGAACTTACATAGAGAAAAATTCAAAGGTTAATTTATCTTCCATAGTAATGAACCATTGTTACGGATCTCTAATGTGGTACATTGACCTTCACATGTTCAATTTACACGACTGATTGACCCTTCCCTACTTGTACGAATTCAAGCTATTGTCTTAGGGAGATTGTTAATCATTAAAATATTACTTACTGATTTTATAAATTACTCTGGAAATATTTGTTTACTATTTCCTGTATAAGATGAAACAATTACTTCTGAATTATGACTCACTTTCCTCCAAAAGAATAGTAATTTTGC
Organism: Acinonyx jubatus; assembly: GCF_027475565.1. Taxonomy (NCBI): domain Eukaryota; kingdom Metazoa; phylum Chordata; class Mammalia; order Carnivora; family Felidae; genus Acinonyx; species Acinonyx jubatus. Next base: position 74,673,143 of record NC_069380.1, read on the forward strand.
ATCTGATTAAGTAAGCCAAAAAAGTAGAAAGAATTAATTTATAAATGCCTATTCAGATTCAAATGAATTTATTACTGAAAAAAAAAATTAAGGTGATAAGATTATATTGCAATTATCTGGTCAGTAAGTGATAAAATGCCATTTCTATGCACCCACCTGGCCTGTGGATTTTCATTTTTTTTAAATGTGCCCTCAAGGTTAACAACTGACTTTTGTTAATGATATGATTAATCTGTCTGTGTCTGGCAAAACAGACAATTTGCATATCTCACCTCAGCAAAGCTGCTTCCTCTTGAGTTGATCTTTGGTAAATACTTCTCCTAGAAATAAATAAATAAATACATAAAAAGAAAAGAATGATGCATCTACTGGATAGCTACAAAGGAAGTCTTGTGCCCTCAAGGGGTCATACCTTGTAGATCACGTACTTGGTCCTCAGACAAAAATTATCGATTGTAGATTTCCCTACAAAGATGGGATGCCTTATTGTCTGTCATTTCTAACAATATACAAGTTTTTATTGGAATCATATGTATGTAATTTTTATATGTTTATATATAATATACATATATGTTTATATATGTAACCATATTTAACACCTATACTATATTATATTATAAAGATTTTACAGATACCAGGTTCTCTCTGGTTTCAAGACAGAACAACGTGTAAGGAGTCACAGATGTAAGAAGCAAGGATAAGAGAAAAAGGAGCAAAGGCATTTTATACACAGAATAAAGTACACAGTCATTTATTTGCTGCCGGATTTTGGACCAGTTACTAAACCGTTCTAAGCCACAATTTACTCAGTTATGAAATAGAGATAATAAAATGATTTACCTCACAAGTCTGTAAATGAGTTAAAACCTGAAAAATCTTTTGGCCCGGCCTGGTACATAGAAAAAGCTCAATAAATGTTAGCGGCTGTGGAGGGATTTCTACACACTACATATTATGAGTTTAGAGGCACTATGCTTAATAGATTAGACATGCTACTTTGCATTGTGCTTGGAAGGTTGAATTGTCTTGTGCAAAGATTTGTATAAATGTGAACCAGGTGTCTCACACTTATTCAGCCTTCAGGGGTGGGTCATGCTTGCCTTTAATGCCTAAATAGCAATAGCCCGTGTCCCTTTGTGTATTATGGAAGAAAAATCGAGTCTTTTATGAGGTTTCTCGCCCTAAGTATCTCTGAGAATCCTTAGAAAATGCTGACATATCCCACAACTTTCTCTGCCATCCTTGCTGCTTGCCCCTCTGCAAACCATCTGATTCCAGAAGCCCGTGGTGCTCTTGGACACTCATCCTTCATTTTCTTTGTTCTGGCTTCCTTGGGTAGATACTCACTACACTACACGGCTCCCTCCCACTACATGGCCTCAGTTCAAGTTTGGACCTTGTCCTTTAGCCCCCAACAGCACAGCTAAAATCAAGCTTTCACAAAGCATGACTTTACTAGAAGCTTTCGGGACACACAACAGATGTCCATACAGAAAGCACTGCATTAGTCAACTTTCTACCATCTAACGTTGCTTTATAAACCACCACAAAGCTTGCAGGCTCTCAACAACAGTCCGTCCTTGCTCCCGGCCCTGCTGGTCATGGGTGGCTCGGCCAGAGGCTGCTGGGATTGGCTAAATGTGGCTCTAGGATATGACTTAGGTCTAGCTCAGCTGCCTGTATCTCCTCCTTCTGGGACTTATGGCGCCACGGGGAGCATGTTCTTCTCCTGACAAATGGCAGAAGAAAGGGAGGTCAAGACACATCACAGGAGTTCCCTTGTCTGCTCACATCTTGTCTGCAAAATTTCCATTGGCCAAAGCAATTCAATCAACAGGACCAGAAGCAACGGCCGAGGGCTCTGCAATCAACATACCCTCCCGGAGCTTGTGCACAGTCATACGACAAAGGGGGTGGAAACGGCATCCTAATAATGAAGAAATGAGGAGCCAGAACCGTGAGCCGGACATCACATATGGCTGCGCTAAGATTTATTGGATTAAGCCCCACCCACAGAGGTCTTAATAACGGTCATTCTCCCTCCCCACCCCAACTTCTTTTGGCATATTACATAGGCCCAATTACCAGTGCAAGTGCCTTTGACAGATTTATTGCCAGAAAGCTATTTGTAGTGTCCAGAGAAGGGTATATGGGTTGCTGGGTAGATTGTTTCCCAGAAGAAATAGTGTGCCAAGGTGGAATCGTACCGACAATAAAGGAAATCTTCCACAGTGTTAACAGATCGTGGCCCATGTTCCATCCCTATTCATTTTTTAAACACTGGCATGTTTCTGGGAAAAAAAAAAATGTTCGCTTTGTTTTTGTAGAACCAACTAACTCACCTGTTTTGTTTTCTCTTTGCTCCCTCTCCAACAAAGGAACAGTGAACACACAGTGGTGAATTCAAGCTAATTCCATGGGAAGAGGCACCTTGTTGACTGCCTGAATTGGCAGTCTTTCTTGCCTTCCATTCATTCTTTCTTTCCTTCCATTCTCATTCCATTCTCATGTCTGAGAAAGATTGAGAGATCTAGTCTCTGTCAGGATTCTCTCCTGCAAAATGCTTCCAGTAATAGATCTGAGGGTTGAATAAAACCTTGGGGGCAAACAGGCTGCCAGAAACCAGCAAAGTTCGGTGGAAATAACATACCTGCTCTATGGATGATAGTTGCCGACCCTCCTCCAGGGACGGGAGGATCTTTGCTTTCCTGGGTTCTTCAGGAAATGAGCCCATGCACGGCAAAGTTACTTTCACGGACACGTTGCCGGCACAAAGACATATAAACGGAGACACGGGTGGATAAGCAAAGAAGGGTTGCGCTAGAACGGACAATCCTGCAAAGATTAGAAGAGGTTGTTTCCAGAGGAGATGGAGAGGTATTCTCCATTAAGCACAGAGAGCCAAAGGTGAATTCACTTCCCGAGAACATGTTCAAAAGTACCAAGTTGCGCTCCTGGCAGCTTATGGGTTCCCAGATTAGCCAACTCATGGTGCCTGGGGGTTTGTCTCTCCAGATACTCTCAACCGTACCTGAACCCCTTGGGTGATCACCAGGTCGCCTTTAGCAGAGGATCGCATGAGCCACACCCACGTTTGCAGCAAAGCACAATAATTTGTATTGATGGGTTTTTGAGCAAATGGCGGAGAAAGAATTCTTGAGATGTCTTTGGTGCCAAACGGGTGATTTTATTGAAGCACAGGAAAGAGCTGCACTGGGGTTGTGAGGAGTCACTGATTGTATACTTTTAAGTTAGTGGGGGTTAGGGAAAGCAAAAGTCCCTAAGGAATTTGGAAGCAAGGCTTTCAGGACCTTGAGGGACTAGCTGCTGTTAATATGAGGTTACTTTTAGTCTTTAATAAAACAAAAACATGAAGGAAGTAAGGCAGCCATGAGTTGCATGAGGAAGGTCACATTGGACATGTTTCGGGTGTCTATCAGCGGGCTGCAAGCTGCAAGATTTAAGCTACATTTCTCTTGCTTTTGTTTTCCTCATCAGTAGTGTATACTAAAAGATATTCAAACAAGCCAAACTGGGGGGAAAAAAACAGGATGTGAAATACCCAAAGGTTGGAATAAAAGAAGATAGTTTTATTTTCATTTAAAAAAAAATTTTTTTAACATTTATTTATTATTGAGAGACAGAGAATGAGCAGGGGAAGGGGCCGAGACAGGGAGACACAGAATGTGAAGCAGGCTCCAGGCTCTGAGCTGTCAGCACAGAGCCCGACGCGCGTCTCGAACTCACAAACTGTGAGAGCATGACCTGAGCCTAAGTCGGACGCTCAACTGACTGAGCCACCCAGGTGCCCCCCCTTTTTTTTTTAAACTTTTTTTTAACGTTTAAGTTTTATTTTCATTTTGATAGACAGATAAAGGTGAAAAGATTTATGCTTATACACATATGCACTGGAGACAAAGTCAGAAGTGAATAAGAATAATATTTAAGATTTGAAAATATCAATGGACTAAAAATGAGAATGTGAAACCTAAAAGTTGAATACTCCACGCAAATGAAATTATCAAAAAATACTCTCAGCAAAGCTTAATTTAAATTTTTCTGAGAAAAGCATTTACATTACCCATACAGTTATATTTATATTGTCTTTTCCCACTCGCAACAAAACAACAAAAGCAGAAAAAATGGATCCTGAGATCATACGGTAAGAGTAAACTCCGCAGTGATTTCCTAAGAGTCTGCCATACTTCTTGGGAAATAGGTAAATAGTTCTTGGCTTCAAAACACAGGAGCCCTTACAAAATGTGTTCCTAAAAGTCTCCCCTGCCATGTGGTTCAGATCTCCCCTGCCATGTGGTTCAGCCAGAAACACTGCTGGGGACCAGGCTGGAGGGACAAGGGCAGAGGGAGGCTGGGCAGGAAGCGAGGCTGGGCAGGAAGCAAGGCTGGGCCCTGAAAAGATCCTTCAAGTGGCACTGAGGAGGGAGGGTAGGACTGAGGCAAAGAAATAACCTCAGATTTTATTTTACAAAGGCACAGAGATTGTACTTTTCCCTAACAGTGTAGTTGAGGGAAATGATGTCTGCAGTAGAAAAAGTGGCAATGGAGGTAAAGAAAAATGAAGAGTTTTTAAGTAGGAAAGAACAACAAAAAAAAATCCATGTTGTGTTTCTTTGTGTGTTTCTCCAAAAACATACCTTCTTGAAAAATAATACCCATTCAGGGGCGTCTGGGTGGCTCAGTCAGTTAAGGGTCTGACTTCAGCTCAGGTCATGGTTTCACGGTTCATGAGTTTGAGCCCCACGTCGGGCTGTGCTGACAGCTCAGAGCCTGGAGCCTGCTTCGGATTCTGTGTCTCCCTTTCTTTGTGCCCCTCTCCTGCTCATGCTCTCTCTCTCAAAATTAAATAAACATTAAAAAATTTAAAAATATATATATTCATAGAATAGACCACATGCCTTGGTTTGGCTGTACCAACAGAACACTCAGGGCTCTAAGGGAGTTGGGTGGCCATGACAATGGTTAAGGATTTTCCCTCCCTTCTGCTGGGGAAACCTTAGTGGGCTGGCTGTTCTGAGAAGCCGGCTAGTGGAGGGCAGTGGTAATTTAGTGGAAATCAACAATTAGTCCTGCCTGGCATCATGAAAAAAAGTAAAACTGCATAGGAAAATGAAAAGACATAAAGTATGAACTGCAAAACCCAGAAGCAAAGAGGCTGATTTCCCATGGGTTCCCCAAGGGGATACGCAAAGTGCATTTCCATATGCCAGAATCCTCAACACGGCCGGGAGTCTAGCAGGCTGGTGGGATATTTCCAGTCATCTGCAGAGGCCAAGCTACGTTCCCCTCCCTTCCAGAGGCAGGGCCGACTATGTGTGATCTGGCCTGTCTACACAGATGCACATCTAATTTGTGTTGTTGAGGGTGTCTGGAGAGGTCATGTAACGTGTAAGAGCAGTCTCCTCTAAATTGTGTCATTGGACTTTCTGTTCCTGTTCCTCCTGATTTGTCAAAATACGCCTGTTTGACGAACGCATCTTTTGGTCACTTTCATTTCCTCCCCCACACTCTTGCTTCTGATTGTTTTCTCCCCTTCATTTCGTTTCTGCAAGCGGAATTCTATTTCCTCACGCGGACCTGTCAAGAATTTCCAAAATCATTTTTCCCCATTCTAACACAACTTCACATTGAAGTTGGTTTCTCAAATGATCCTCTTTTTGCAATCACGTCTCTTTTCCCTCCTATTCTAGCTAGCATTCCTGCTGGAGAACATCAGGTTTCATTGGTGATTGCCATTGACTGTGGACCCAAGGGTCCCTGCGTTGTCCCCTGGGATACTTGAAACTAGTCCTTTTATTCAAAGCCATGAGAATATTTTATTTCTTTTTTTATTTTTATTTTTTTTAATGTTTATTTACTTTTGAGAGAAAGAGAGAGAGAGAGAGAGAGAGACAGAGGCATGAGTAGGGGAGGGGCAGAGAGAGAGACACACAGAATCTGAAGCAGGTTCCAGGTTCTGAGCTGTCAGCACAGAGCCCGACGCGGGGCTCGAACTCATGAACCGCCAGATCATGACCTGAGCTGAAGTCGGATGCTCAACTGACTGAGCCACCCAGGCGCCCCGAGAATATTTTATTTCTATAAAAATGTCATCAATGTAAGTGAAAATGCATTGCAGAAAGTCTTTCTCACTGTTCTTTGTATGCTTTTTAATAGGTGGAAAATGACAACACATCTCACAGCATAGTGATTCGTGTCTTCCATTTAAATTCTTTAGGACAGAAAATATTCTTTGTATATATAGATCACCCACATCTAAAGAAATTCTCGAGTGTGACATCTACTACCCAGTGTGGCCACACTTAACAGTTCTTCTCCCACATCTAACACAGTGTCTAATACCCTATTAAAAATGGTTTTTCAGGGGCGCCTGGGTGGCTCAGTCGGTTGGGCATCCGACTTCAGCTCAGGTCATGATCTCACAGTTCGTGAGTTTGAGCCCCGCGTCTGGCTCTGGGCTGACAGCTCAGAGCCTGGAGTCTGCTTCGGATTCTGTGTCTCCCTCTCTCTCTGACCCTCCCCTGCTCATGCTCTGTCTCTCTCTGTCTCAAAAATAAATAAAACATTAAAAAAAAATTTTAAATGGTTTTTCAAATGAATGTTTAATTAAAAGGTATATACAATCAAATTCAACTATGAAGAAGAGAATACGTTAGAGTGCTATTTGAAATTAGAACTTCTGGTAGTTACTGATTTTTTTTGATCACACATCTATGCCCTTTTCTGGTCACTAAATCCCAGTGTCCTTAGAAGAAAAATGTAACAAAATCAAATATATACGTTATAACTATATGCATATATACTATATGAAGATGTATATATGTGTGTATGTTTATGCACACATATCCAAATACATAATGTTAAAAATTTAGTCTAGTCATTGGAAATAAGAAGTTACTAGTCCCAAAGAGCACTGAAGATACACAAAATTTCCTCCAAACTGTGAGAAGTCGTAATTCATATAAATGACTTGAACATTCAAAAACTGTCATCTAAGGGTCCTGCCTGTGCTCTAGAAATGTCTATAATAGAGTTTAGTACCTCTTGTGTAATACTGTATGCATTGCATTTTGTTACACTTATTATACAAATTGAAATGAATAATAATTTGCAGTTTTACATCCCATGAATATTTTTTAGTATTCTCCCGCAGTAGTTAATATGCTAACCAACTTTACTGAAAGGCATACAGATGTGGAAGAAATCTATCTGGGGACTTTAATTATCACCTTGTCAAATTCAAATTATTATCTTGTGAGTTCATTTCCATAAAGTATTCCCTTTGCTGTTCCATGATTTAACATGTGTCTACTTTTTCTTATCTTATTTGTATCTATCTGGAGGCTCTAATCCTTTCAAAGGAGATACTTCTCTGTCAGATTGTGATCTTTACCATAAAGGATTTGGTCCAAAGAAAATTCTTTTAGGAAAGCTTGGTTTTGGCAGAAGAAAGGTCTGTACCATGTAGAAGATAGCCTTACTATCAATAATGCCTCACACATCAGACTGAAAACTAAGTTCTTACAAATAACATCAACTGCAGGGAGATAACTAAAAGAAAGAGACTAAGATTTACTAGACGTCATTCGAAAGACCGTCATTGCTACCCGGTAGGTTATGGTAGGATTTGGAAGATTTGCAGTGAGCTACAAGATTAAGCAATGGATAGGTTTGGTCATTTACGCTGAGACATCCCATTTGGGGGCAGGTGGGAGTAGAGGCAAAAGAAAGAATGAAACACAGGCTTCCCTTCCCTTTTGGAACTCAACACATTTCTAGACAGAGAGCGAGGGTGGGGGTGAGGGTGGGGAGAAGGAAAGGTCAAGGCTTATAGGAGAAAAGAAACTAGTTCATTCCCTGGATCCTTCATAAAGGGTCAGAATTCAACACAGACATTTACTCAGTCCCTTAAGTTGTAAAAGGCTTATCTTGAATCAAAATTGAAAGTTAGTACATGTTTGAAAACACTGGGCAGATTCTCTAATAAGATGGAGGAAACCTAATCCCTTGTTTTGACTTTCATGTAATTTTGAAAGCTTTCATTGAAAAGATTTAGTGTTATCAAGTGGCACCCTCAATAATTATTAAAATGTGTTAAAGTATATCTTCAAATATTTCAAGAAGCATTGCAGCTAACAACTTCTATTATCACCTGTCATGGGCCCCACCCCCAAAATTTACAAGCGAAAGAATTAAAACCTTGTACTTTTAACTAATGAGTGACAATAAATTAGTGGCTGAGAGAACAGCTCACTCGCCATCAAGTCCAAACCCAGAAATGCACCTCCCCTCCACGGGTTTATAACAGAGGCTGATTTCCTCAGTTAAGAGCATGTTATCAGGATGAGGGTTTAAGACGTACTAGAGGGCAGTGAATGCCGAGCAAAGTGTGTTGCATTGAGGAAAACGCCTCGTCCCTCTGAAGAGAGAACCTTAAAACGAATGAAGAAAAACAGCCCAAACCACTAGACTTAGGAAAAAGCAAGTCGGGCGACAGTAACCACGACTGTAAACCAGACAAAATCAAGGGAATTATCTTCCCCGAAAAGGACTTCGCCATTAGCACGTCCATTTACTTGATAGCTGCATTATTAGACATTTACTTCAGAAACATACCTGGAGAGGGGGCGCCTGGGTGGCTCAGGTGAGCATCTGACTTCTGCTCAGGTCATGATCTCACAGTTCGTGAGTGCGAGCCCTGTGTCAGGCTTTGTGCTGACAGCTGAGAGCCTAGAACCTGCTTCCATTCTGTCTCCCCCTCTCTTGGCCCCTCCCCAACTCGCACTCTGTTTCTCTCTCTCAAAAATAAACAAACATTAAAAAAAATGTAGAGGTGCCTGGGTGGCTCAGGTCATGATCTCGAGGTTTGTGGGTTTGAGTCCTGTGTCGGGCTGCGTGCCGACAGCTCAGAGCCTGGAGCCCGCTTCTGATTCTGTGTCTCCCTCTCTCTCTCTGCCCCTCCCCTACTCATGTGCACACGTGTGCTCTCTCCCTCTCTCTCTTAAATGTAAATAAACACTATTTTTTTTTAAATTAAAAGAAATACATCTGGAGAGAACTCATGTTTAAAGTGATAAATGAAAGTAACAGAAAATACCCTTTAAATACACAGGATAATCAATAAAAAAGAACTCTACTATTATACAACCCTCTTTTGCCGGTTCTAACAGTCTCTTTCCATGGTCTTTATCAGGCAGAGACATGTAAATTTCCACCATCTATTACCTTCTTGCTCTTTCAATAGTTCTTCATTTTGCAAGTATGTTGACTGGCATTTTCTCTGCTTCCTCTTGAGAAGTTGTCCGATTCTCTCAAACATGGCTGCATTAGTTGCCTTGCGTTGTCTATTTCCAGGCTGCCTTGTCATTGATGAACTCAGACCTCAACAGGTGCAAAAGCTAATGTGGTCACCATGGTTGCAAAGGACACTATGCTAATAAGCCGGCCAACCTCTCTACAAAGTTGTGTATCAGGACCCATGTCAAATTTTAAGAAACAAAACAAAACACTGTCTTCCCAGCTGAACGCAGACCAACCCAAGGCCACCACTGCAAATAGATTTCTTTTTTTTTTCCCCAAAAGGCCCATTTATATGAATTCGGGAGACAAATGTATCTTGCTTACATTTTCATACGCTGACCTCCTGCACTTTGCTAATCACATTCCCTTTAAACAATCCTGCTATCCCCTCCCGCTCCTTAATCTGTCTGTGCATTGTATTCTTTCTCTTTTCCTTTTCTTCCAAATTTCCAGGACCCTCACTTAATCCCGGTGTGGTCACTCTTGGGTTACCAAGGGTGAAACCATCGCCCCCACCCTTCTGCAACATGTTACATGTACTGAACGAACCACAGGTGAAATATAAACAAAACAGAGCAGTTAGACCTGCAATCCACAACCTTCAGAAAGAAACCAGAAGAGTTACAGTGGGTCCCAACGCAATTCATTTGCACAGAACGCTTTTTCACATTCTGAGCAATTACCATTAGTTTAAAACTATTTTTATGCGTTTCTAAGAAACTTTGAAACATTTTTCCCCCTATGTTAAATGTAGAGAAAACAATGGCAGGAGGGTACTGAGTTGGAGTAGGTCAGGAACCTAGGGCTACTTTGGAAAGTACTTCTCCTGAGAGGAGCAGAAATGAGGCTTAAACTTTTGAAATGGTTGCAAATTTCCCGCAGCAAAGCAGGGCCAAAGGGGGTGACGGTGAAGAGTGTGATTTCCTTAATTTAATTTAGCCTTGATAGGCATTTGAGATATTTATCTTCAACTACATCCGAGACTAATAATTACAACAAATACAAGCATATACAGCTGAGATAAATAAAAACAGCTGTGGATGCCTCTGAACGTGCAAAAATAATAGAGCTGTCACCTGTGTCTATTTTAAATGAAAGCTTTGCTAAATGCAGTCCTTTGTAATTCCTAGCCAAGTGGTACTTTCAGGGCACATGTTGGAGAGACAGCAGCGAAATGTTTAATCCACATCCCGAGTACTGATAATTTGTAGTTCGCCCCCATTCCTCCGCTCCTGTGTAGGAAAGAGAACCATTGACTTCTGCCAACTGACAAGCAATCAAGCATAAAAAGCCAGTAGCAGACTCGCCCATGGAGTAATTCCTGCTAATTCTTTCCCAGGGGATCCTTCTGTAAGGAAGCCATTGATTTTGACTTGTTTAGGTGGATTTTTCCAAAGTGGTCCCTTTAAAAGAAAGTTAATATGCTAGACTATGTCAGATAAGGAACTCAAATTAAATTGTATGACAAGGGTACAATGAATCAGACTTCTCAAGCTGTCCAAGCAGAAATTTTGCCTTGGGATTTGTTTTAAGGAGGTTTAAGGCAAATGGTGGACAGAAAAAGTACAAATGTTTTTTTCTTAGTTCTCATTTGTGACCGAAGAATGATTTAAAAAAAAAAATTTTTTTAAAGTTTATTTATTTTTGAGACAGAGAGAGACAGAGCATGAACAGGGGAGGGGCAGAGAGAGAGGGAGACACAGAATCTGAAGCAGGCTCCAGGCTCCGAGCCCTTGGCACAGAGCCCGATGCGGGGCTTGAACCCGCAAACCGTGAGATCATGACCAGAGCCACAGTCAGATGCCCAACCGACTGAGCCACTCAGGCACCCCTGAACTAAGGATGATTTTAAATTAAGTATAGGATGAAGAGAACTCTAAGTAGTAAATATAACTAACAGTATTGTTACATTTTATACTTTAAAGAAAAAAAATCAACCTAAAAGCAAACATTATGAGTAACTCTATTTGTACAGTTCGAGAGAAGCCTGCTAAGGGATATTTGAAAGAAAAACAGCAAGGCTCTAGTGAAAAAGCAAAGACTAAAATAAATAACAACAACTGAAGGAAAAAAGCAATGCCATTTTCATCCATATGTGACTCTGGGATATAAGCAAATGTTCCAATTAAACGCATTTAAGGAGATTGAAGTTTTGTAGTCTTTTATAAATTATGGATTGTTCCCCTTCATGCCTATAAGAGGACCCACACAAAGTGCTCTCGGCCATGGCCGTGGCTGGGTTAGCTCAGGACAGGGAGGGCACCGGTAAACTGAGGTTTTCCAGAAGCTGGTAAATAAGGCATAGAGAGCAGGTGCCGTGACAACACTAGGGAAGTGACAATACTTCTCTCACCTACAGCATCACGGAGTCACTTGTATTAACAGTAGCCATAATTTATTGGTTATACCACATGCCAGCCATTACGACAAGTGATTTGTTTATTCCTCACGATAATATCAGCATATAGGGTACTATGATTTTCCCTATTATACAGACAAAGACAAAGAACCACCGAGACGTTGTGTCAACGTGTTCAATGTGAAACAGCTATGAAGTGGTAGAACTTGGATGTCAAAGCCCCAGGACATCCAAGTTCCCACATGTAAGCATGAAAACAGCCATTTTTGAAGTGTGGTCCGTGGGGTAGTAGCATCAGCATCATGTGAGAACTTGTTAGAAATGGACATTCTGGGACCCCACATAATCTGATTAGAAATACAGGAAGTAGGGCAGCGCCTGGATGGCTCAGCTGGTTAAGCGTCCAACTCTTGGTTTCTCCTCAGGTCATGATCTCGTGGTTCAAGAGTTCGAGCCCCACCTCAGGCTCTGTGCTGACAGCATGGAGCCTGTTTGGGATTGTCTCTCTCCCTCCCTCTCTCTCTCTCTCTCTCTGCATGCAAGCACTGTCTTTGTCTCTCTCAAAATAAATAAATAAACATTAAAAAAAAAGAGAGAGAGAAAGAAATGCTGGAAGGGAAGCCTAGAAACCAGCCACGTGATTCTGATACCCCTTATAATTTGAGAACTGGCCTCGGTTTCACTACCAAGTACAGTGTAATTCCGGAAACTTGTGATTTTGTAAGTGTTCACTCAACCAACTGAAATGGCTCTTCATTCAATGACATGCCCAGTAGGCTGGGCTTATTTGCAAGTTAGTGTAATTCTTACCAATCTTATCACTGAATTAGTGATACCGATTGCTTTCTAGGGACACGGTCCATTAGAAAGAAAAGAAGATGTCCCTTTAGAGGGCACAAATAATAACAGATAAATAAAAGACATCAAACATGGATTTTTAAAATGCATTATATTTTCTACGCTTTTGTCATTCCAGATGGATCACATGCTGCAGGATATTTGCCAACTAGCAATATAAAGAAAAAGAATATCCATTGATATAGCTTTCCTAACAAAATATCGTACGTGGAAAGCAACTGAAAAATAAGCCAAGTGGATACTAGCTGATAAAGTTGCGCAAATGACGCAGTTAGTTCCTCTCCGAATTCACCTCGCTACTTTGGTTCACATGCGAAATCAGACGTCTAGACATCAGTATTTTCAAATGTGTTTAAAATAGACAAAGAGCGGGCACCTGGGTGGCTCAGTAGGTTAAGCGTCCGACTGCGGCTCAGGTCATGATCTCGTGGTCTGTGAGTTCAAGCCCCGTGTCAGGCTCTGTGCTGATGGCTCGGAGCCTGGAGCCTGCTTCGGATTCTGTGTCTCCTTCTCTCTCTCCCTGCCCCTCCCCTGCTCACTCTCTATCTCTCTCCCTCTCTCTCTCAAAATAAACATTAAAAAAAAAAGTTAATTTTTTTTTTTGAAAAATGTTTACATTTTGCTAAACCTTTCAAAGTTCAAACAGGTTGGTCCAAGGATCTCACCCAGCATACAGAATTGTTTTGTAAATATTGCAATGACTTCATCATCACACCTTCTCTTTTTTACACACATCTGACTGCATTTCATATTTCCGTGCACACACTGTGACTTTAACGATATGCTACATTGGGAAGTTTCCAGTGGCTTCTAATTTTGATCCACAAAAGCAAATCTTCCTCAAATTAAAAAAAAAAAAGAGGGGGATTCTTTACAAGTAAAAATCCCACGGTCTATTTCCAGGAGCTTGCCTATTTTCGGTACTTCACGTAAGTGGAATCATGAGGTATCTGTCGTTTCGTGACCCTCTTATTTCACTTAGCAAAGTTTCCTCCAAGTTCATCTATTCATAAGCTGCAGAGGAAATGGAGAGTTGCTGTTCAATGGCTCCAAGCTTCTGTTATGCAAGATGAGTAAGTTCTAAAGAGCTGGTGTACAACTTTATCCCTATATTTAACAATACTGTATTGTTCCCTTAAAACTTAGTTGAAGGGGTAGATCTCATGGTAAAATGTTCTTACTCCAATCCAATCAAAATTCTCTTGGAACTTTTTCATTTCAATAATGCCTCTCTGGAAGCTGACTCGGGTGGAGAATAAACTCAACTGACAAGTCTCAGGACACCTGCCTCTGGAGACTCAGTAAAAACCGTTGAAAAAGATTTGTGTGACGGTCACACAGACATCATAAAATTCAGTATGAGGAACCGCCTCTGAAGCAAGACAGGTTAGCAATAAAGTAGCAAGTCAAATTTCCAGGAATATGGACAAGACAGGAGGATGCATCTGATAGACCAAACTCACTTCTTTTCTTGAGAAGCCATTCCCTTTGGCAAGGGTGATTACTGGGCTTCAGCTGTGACACTCTCTCTTGCCTTTCACCTGAGCCTATACATATATTTGGCATATAAATTAAGAAAACCCACAACCCTCTCCTCCCCATCTTCATCAATGGCAAGTACATCCCAGCATTAGAACACCTCCCTCCCACTACTGATGCCCCATTAGGGCCATGGCGTGCATCCCATGCTCTGCCAATCACCTGCCCACCAGCTAGCAAAGCAGGGAGGCGATTCCTCGGAAATGGCAAATTTCGGGTGGAGGCACCATCCATGGTTCCTCAGTGGCTCAGCTGGCACCCTTGCTGCCCCGAAGTTTGGATTTTGGTCTGGTTCTTGCCCCCAGTCTTCTGGTCTCCCTGTCATGTGCAGCTTTCTATCCGTGAAATCCCCAATATCCTTTCAATATATTGCATGTATTCAATATACTGAATTCAGTTCAATATGCAATTCAATATATTGCATCCTTTCAATATATCCTTTCAATATATTTCAATATATTCCCACAAAAACTGGCCAGGGATAGTTTTTAATGTCTGTAACCATTTATGGTTTTCATGTCTGCAACCAAGTAATGTTTCATTGGAACTAAAATTGTTCCTCAGTAAACTGTAGTCGGTGGGGGTAGGGGTGCCTTTTGCTGTGTCTTGGCATTCTGGAACGTGTGCACAAGTCGAATTAAAGTTTTCATTCTGGTGGATCACAGGAAGAAAATGATTGCTTTTCCAGAGAGCTCCTGCAAACATGGATGCATGGAGGGGTCTTTGTGGTTCCTCTTCACAGGCTGTGTCAGGCACCGTCTCTGGAACGTAGGTCATTAAATGTTACCCAGGACTACTTGCAAATAGCCTAACCTTTGCAGAATTGTACCTGCAAATGCTTCCAGGGAGTTGTATAAATCGTGAAACTTCAGTTATGTAACTTCTTCCCACTTTGCAAACTAAGTTCCCATAATTACAATTCTTGACCCTTTGCTAAATATCTGGTTTTATATCTCAAGTATCCATCTCTTACTTTCTTTTTTTTAAATTTTTTTTTAACGTTTATTTATTTTTGAGACAGACAGAGACAGAGCATGAACAAGGGAGGGGCAGAGAGAGAGGGAGACACAGAATCTGAAACGGGCTCCAGGCTCTGAGATGTCAGCACAGAGCCTGATGCGGGGCTCGAACCCACGGACCATGAGATCCTGACCTGAGCCCAAGTCGGACGCTTAACCGACCGAGCCACCCAGGCGCCCCATCTCTTGATTTCTTAAGACTGAATATGACTAAAGTGGCTCTAACGAGGCTCTATTTTTCATCAACAATTGGTACCTCATCTTTCCATCCCCGTGGGAAAAAATGTAATTACAACAAAGCAAAAATGCTGTTCGTGACGATAAATAAGTAAAACAGTAAAAACGTGTGCCATCTTCTCTCTCAGGCTGGGGATGAATAATCGAAGAAGTTATGATAAAGCACTTTGCAAATATAAAGTGGAAGAAAAATTTTAAACTATGGCAATGGTTTCACTTGCCTGAGACTCCATGGGGGATCCCTTTATTCCGGTTTCTATAATTTCAGGAGGTTCCTGCCGCTTCTTTCCTATCATGCACAGAAACGTTTATAGGAATCCTATGATGAATTCCTCACCACATCGTGCCATTTTTTTTTTCTAGGATCAGATTTCTGTGTCCCATGAGGGAACTGTTGGCAAATGATGTTTCCGCCCGCAAGCTTTCCTTTATTTGCAGGTTCCCGATATCTTAGCCTTCCCTTAAAAGCTAACCTGGAAGGTGGCAACTTTCAAAGACATTCACATAGAAAGTTCCAGTTCCTTTCAAGTTCCTCTCTTTTTAGTAGCTTCCCGGTGGTCAAAGAGATAAGTACTCTGCCGGAAGCAAAGTTGTGAGAGCAAAGGGCAGGGGCAAAGGCCACCCAGATATTTTATCCCATGATTCTCCCCCCCCCCCCCCCCAAGGCTCAAGCTTACCGAGGGGAGGGTGCTGACCAGCCGAGCCTGCGGGACTGGGCGGCCCCGCTCACCTGCTCTCTTTTCTCATACAGCTATTAGAAAAGAAAGCCATAGCGGAATTTGCTAATGCATACTAGATGCGTCCATTTATGTTACAGGGCAAAGTTTTCTTTTCCTCTCCCACTTTGTGGTTCATTTATTTAGCTTAATGTCTTCATCGGCAGAAAAATGCAGAGATGTGTATTTAATCACGGGGAAGATTAAAGTCAAAACTTAAATTAAAAATGTAATTTTTCTGATCATGTGTCATTGTTAAAATTACCTCAGTGTTCCTCTATGTGTGTGGATAATTATGCTGGTACTATGCTGTATGTAGACAGCCTGTAGTCTCAATTAAATATTATAACTACTTAATGAAAGGCAACAGGGATTTTTGCAGTTAGTAATTATAACCATAACCTGGAATTGAAACTCTCAATTCACCCTCAGACTGCTTAATAAGTTGGAAAATGAAATGGCTGTAGCCATTAGGTCTCTGAGGAAACTTTTCATGAGACAAGAATAATTGTAGCAGGACAAGCATTTCCTATAATTGTTTTGGTAAAAGCATGCAAAGGTATTTTTGTTTTTTTTTTCCCCTACCTTCATCCTTTTCCCCGGTACTGTAACAATGTATTATCTGACATTTAGAATGATCATGCACTGATTATTTATTATTATCCTTGGTAAAATTAAAAGTGCTCCTTTTCCAATAATCCACAGGTTTTTAGGATGAAAAAGTAGACATATTATAGATTAATTGGGGTTTTTTTCTTCATAGAAAATGAAACAATAAGTATAGTACATGTATAAAGTGAGGATAAGCTTAAATTCAAGGTGAAGCATTTTGGAAACGAGAGGAAAATAATTTAATGGTAAGTTCTTATATCTTTTGCTTTCACAATAATCATATTACACATTTTATTTTTTTTTTTAATTTTTTTTTCAACGTTTATTTATTTTTGGGACAGAGAGAGACAGAACATGAACGGGGGAGGGGCAGAGAGAGAGGGAGACACAGAATCGGAAACAGGCTCCAGGCTCTAAGCCATCAGCCCAGAGCCCGACGCGGGGCTCAAACTCACCGACCGCGAGATCGTGACCTGGCTGAAGTCGGACGCTTAACCGACTGCGCCACCCAGGCGCCCCCATATTACACATTTTAAAGTACAGCACATCATCCTTTTGAAAAACCAAAAACAAAAAGGTGCTTTAAAGTAGGATTTCCACAATTCTTTTTAGGATATAGTTCCTCTTAAACTCTCATAGAATTCCATGACTGAAACAAATTTAAGAGTATCCATTATTCAATCCCATAACCCATTCCCAAACTCTTTCGACCTAATCACGGATTAAGATGCTGCTTCATAAAAGTTCCATAAACACCAAAATGAACCTGAAAGTAATACAAGTTTTGAAGACTGGAACAATTCTCTCAATATCGAATTAGCGGGTTAATTAATGTAGCCTCTGATCTGTCCCTCAGTCTACAATCATCTGCCTTAGACTTTCCATTGTAAGACAGAGGCCTCTCTGACCTCAGCCAATGGGCTGGGCCGCTTTGGTGACCAAAGGAAGCAAAGCTTTTGGCCAAACATCTGACCTGATGGACACATGCGAACAGCACAGAACAATCGTGCCTGGAAGTTTCTATACTAACACTTTACCACTTCTCCGTGGGCTGGTAGGTTTATAACTGAACTTGATATTTCTAACTTACAAGGGAGTGTTTTTACTTTTCCTTTTAATTCTTTCAAGGACTCTAGCCTCACTGTCTTTTCATATTTCCGATCAATTCGGGATATATTCATATGTAATTGTTGTTCTACTCCTCTCGAACTTACAGCCGTTCGTGACCTTCTGTTTCGTGTGCCTTATTCTCTCAGTTATTAAGCTTGTGGATTTTGTGAGTAAGATTTTCCCACTAACCATGTTCTTATGCATTTCCTGGAAGCTTTTATGCTATACAGAAACAAAAATTCTAACTGGTGATATTGTGATTTGGGCTATTTTTAAAAAACAAAAGGAACAGCAAGGAAACAAACAGAAATAGGGGACACTACACGATGTAGTAGGAAAAGGCCTGAACTAGATGCTGGATGATGGAACTTCTTCAGGAATCATAGCCCTGGAGCCAAAAGGAGGTGAACAAAAGTGGCCCCCTAACCATTTGGTGGAAATGTGGTCAGGGAGTGTCCTGTGTCTCTTGGGAGGAAGGTCTATCTGGCCTCTCCTTGCACGAGGCCCATTTTGAATATTTTTAAGTATAATCTTTTCGGGCTGGTGTTGTCATAGACTGAATGATTTGAGCCAAATCCCTTCACCAACGTGCATCTCCCTTTCCAGCTATGATGCTGGACTGTTAATACCCATCAAGCCTATTTCCCGGGATAATCGCGGTGAATCCATGAGATGACTTTTCTGATTTCCTCTCATGAACTATAAGCACACGGCATGTGCAAAGCGTCGTTAATAATAAATGGTGAATACTCGAATCTTGCATCAGTCTCACCTACCAGCATTAGAATGGAAATGTGCAATATTTAAACTTAAGCCAAAGATGACTTATTTCCTTCAAGTTTCAGCTGGATGCGTATGCATTCCAGATTAAATGGTTTATTTCACAAGGAAAATAAACCTCATGTCAAGCTTTGTAGGCAATCAAATTTCAAAGGAGCGTACTTTTTAGTGGAGGAATGCATTTTTGAGAGCTTACTGGAACACTATCAATAATAACTAGAACTATTAAGGGTAGAAATAGCTAAAACGTGATGCTAAGAATTTTAAATATTGACAATGAACATCATAGGACAAAAATTGGACAAAAATGACCCAGCATGGCAAACGTGGAAACAGGAACAGAAATACACGCAAATGAAACAGACAAGGAGGACAGATAAAAGATTTCAGCCAAGGGGCGCCTGCGTGGCGCAGTCGGTTAAGCGTTCGACTTCAGCCAGGTCACGATCTTGCGGTCCGTGAGTTCGAGCCCCGCGTCAGGCTCTGGGCTGATGGCTCGGAGCCTGGAGCCTGTTTCCGATTCTGTGTCTCCCTCTCTCTCTGCCCCTCCTCCGTTCATGCTCTGTCTCTCTCTGTCCCCCCCAAAAATAAATAAACGTTGAAAAAAAAATTAAAAAAAAAAAAAAAAAGATTTCAGCCAAAACTAACAAGAGGATAGGAGCCCTGTCCTATTACCAGCCAAGGAAATTACCTGGGTTAATAGGATTTGCTATACCTCAGTGAGACACTCTTGCCTTGAACTTCTCCATTTCTTGCCCTCCTCCCCACAAAGCTACAAAGTATGTATAGTCAGTCAAGTGGTCGGAACTGCATTATTTTTATTTAGCTTTCATTATTTTCACAGCGTTCCTTTTCCAGTAAAGCTGGAATGTATTCATTATAATAAATGGCTATTTAAAATTACATTTCCCCAACCATCATCTAATAAAGACTTTAAACATTGGTTTAACTACTCAATGCTAAATCAACAGTGTTCTTAATATTTATTTAACCTGGAAAATGAGCAAAGATACAATCAGAAATCAATTACCTCCTCTGCACTGTCTACTCAGCCCCCCGCCCGCTCTGAGGGGCAAACCCCTGCTTCTGAATGAACACAGAGTAGATCCCACGTCTGAGGGGCTCACTCCCAGGTAATGAAGAGTCCACCAGTCACTTTGATTCCCAAGAATCATCTCATTTCATTAATTACAATTCGTTGTACTCCCTAAGAATCAAGATACCAGTATTTGTTTAACATTACCTTCAGGAGGCACCTGGATGGCTCAGTCGGTTGACTTTGTCTCAGGTCATGATTTCGTGGTTCATGAGTTCGAGCCCTGCACTGGGATCACTGCTGTCACTGAAGAGCCTGCTTCAGATCCTCTGTCCCTCTCTCTCTGCCCCTCCCCTGCTTACATGTGCTGTTGCTCTCTCTCTCTCTCAAACATTTAAAAATAAATAAATACATAACATAAAAATTACCTTCACGCGGTTTGCCAATGCAGTGGACATGCAGGAGACTTTCCTGTGTTTCAAGCTGAGGGTCACCACCCCCCCTGCCTGCCCAGCAAGACGGGGGCTGCTGCAGGGCCTGAGCGAGAGGTGGTCAGGGCGCTGATGATCCTGTCGAATTGCCCCCTTTAAGCCTGCTGCTGTTGGATTCCCCCAAAAGTAATGGGACATTCCCTGCTGAATCCTCCGGGATGCACCTGCCACTGGGCTGAAAGTACTCCTGTGCAGGTAGGTGATCCCTCCCCCGCAGCCTTCCCAGCCAGGGTGAATGCACCCACTGCAGCTGTTCTCCTGAGTTTCCTCCCTAAAATCCTGGACTTCTGGTGACGTCCCTCCAGCTCTTTCTGCAGAGCTCCCCTCACCAGCCAGGGCCTTTGTAGACAAGACTCAGAAGATCCCTGGCTGTACCGTCACACAAAGTTTACACAGGACTCTGAAGAGCAGGGCCATGTGGGCTCTCATCAGTGGGAACGCCACGCCTTCCAAGCTGCAGCTTCTCCCCTCCTGGGGTGGGTCTCCTGATCATCTCTCACCCTTCAATGTGCTTTCTGGAGAAAAGCTAACACTTCCGTGGCCCCTGAGGCACAGATCACACACACTGTGTTTTCTGGGACAGGGAGAAGAGGCGGGGGACATCTACCATCTCGCCAAGGAGAGACTGCATCTTCCTTTTACCCTCCACGTAGGTACATGGAGATTGGGCAACACTGGTTGGAGGCTTCTTTGCACGTCAGCACTTGGTGAAACTGACACCCTCTTGAAATCCACCTGTCACTTCTCACGGAGGATTTTTAAGATCTCTCTCTCTCTCTCTCTCTCTTCCTCCCTCCTTTTTTTTTTCTTTCATTCTTTCTCTCTCTCTTTTGTTTTTGGTGCTATGAAAGTTTTACTGTAATTGTGTAAGATTCACAGGTTTTCTTGAAGATATTGAGTACTGTCATTCACCAGTTCTGGATAATTCTCAGATACAGTCAATTTCTCTCTCCGCCGTGTTTGGAACTCAAGGGAGCAGTCGGTGAATCCTTCACACTCTTTCTTGTGTGCATGCTAGGTTGTCCTTCCCAATCTTCATTTCTGAGCTTGTCTGTGCTGCATTCTAGAAGATCTTCAGTCTAGGAGGTGTCAGTGGTGACTTTCCGGCTGCCATATGCAATTCCATCTGTTGTTTCACAGCTGAAGTTCCGCTTGGTTCTTCTTAAAATCAGCTTGTTTATTCTTCATGCTTCCTTTCTCCGTGATTATAGAGTTGACCCTTGAACAGCACGAGCTCCCCACACAGTCAAGAATCTGTGTATAACTTCTGGCTCCCCCAAAACTACCAAGAGCCCACTTTGACCTGAACCCTTAGTGATAACATAAACAGTCGATTTACACATATTTGGTATGTTACATGTATTATATACTGTGTCCTTACAATAAAGTAATCCAGAGAAAAGAAAATTTATAATTAAGAGAATCATAAGGAAGAGAAAACACATTTACAATATGTACTATATTTATTCAAAAATATTTGCAGGTAAGTGGGCCCACGCCATTCAAACCTGTGTTGTTCAAGTGATAACTCGATTTTCAAACTAGCCTTCTATTCTTAAACATATGAAATATAGTTATATGTTTTTATTTCTATTCTGTTGGTGACTGCAGGAATATCTGATTTTTTACTGACTTGGTTTTCAATACTTCTTGTTTTTGCAGATTTTCACTCATTCGTTCCTTCTTTCTTCCTTCTTTAGTGAAATCTGACCGTGAGGATACATTTTCTCTACAGGAAATCTTGGAATTCTGGAATAAAATACTCCAAAAAAGGATTTGTACTGCTACTGCATATTAAATTTACTTTACAATGAAGTTGGGAGTTTTTGTGTTTTATATATGTATGTATTTTTCTCACACAGAACAGGTGAATGTCAAGTGTAGCTCTTTTATTTTCTGTCTTTTTTCTCCTGGATGGCTGGGAGGTATGTGTGTGTGTGAGTGCACATGTACGTGTGTGTACATCTGTGTGTGTACCTGCATTTACCTTCCATGCAGTATCAAGTTTAAGGACAGGGTGCGTACTTCGTATCACCTGGAGAAATGGGTTGATGGTAGTTCCGGTTTACCAGTACACCACGGATTTAGTCTTCTGATGGTTCCGGCTCATTGCCACACTTGTCCAAATAGACGACCACCTTTTACAGGCCCTGGAGGTTCTGTCTTATTTCTTGCTTCCTGAGAGGCTGTGCAAACCAATCTGAAACAACATTTTTGGCAAATTTCCTCAAGGTCAAGCCTATTTTGGAGTTTCACATCCGTCTCTAGGTTTCTTTCTGTACTTGGCTGTCAGCTGAGAATTCTTTCCTTCTTGTACACTGCTTCATGTAGGAAACATATATTTTCCACAACTTTTTAGGCTTTTTCTTAGTGGAACGATCAGTGAATTACCTTGTGCCCCATATTGCCAGAAGTGGAAAATTGTGCAGAGAGGACTTAAATTCAGAAAAAAAAAAATGTAATGAAATCCTGCAAATGAACAAATGCTTCACAAAATGTAGTCTTTGTCTGCCCAATGTCCCTCGCCTACTTTATGTTTGTTATTAAAATAAAGCAATAGGTTGTTTTCCTTCCCAGATCTCTTTAACTGAATTGTGAACTTGCGATTTGACACAGATTTGGAAATAATTTATGTATTTATGTACTGCTTAAAAAATGTTCTGGAAGTATACTGGATAATTGACATACGCAGGTTTTAACAGCAACAGTACCACAGTGAGGAGAAGCTGGTGTATAATAATGAAACACACTGCATAATTCTTGACAAATAAGTAGCAGATTTCCATTTTATCAATTTAACAGACTTTTTAGCGGTGGGATGCATGTTTTTTTATTTTTATTTTCTTATGAGTTTATGTGGTTGGCTATAAATTAGAATATCCTAATTGCTTTCATTAGGGGCATTTTGGACACATTCTATATGGATTCCACTACACAGAACCCATTCTTCGCAGGTTTCAGTGTTTATAGCTTTAGAAATGCTGCCACTCCGAGCCCTAGGAAAGGAAGTATTCGGATATTAAACTTAGCTAGTTCCTACAACATGGCCATCCATGCCATTGATGACTGATAAATGTTTACGGATTGAGTAATCTGTGTAATTAATCTTAATTTCTGGCTGCTGAATGCAGTTGGAGAAAGGAAAAGATCCTTTCCTGGATCGGGTTCTTTATTTTGAGCTAACAACTACCTCACACCGGTGTGCCTTTGCAGAGGACAACCATTCCTGTGACATTACACATGGGTCACTGAAACTAACTCAGGATGAGCTTCCTTGGAATAGCGACCCTTTGGGTAGCTTTGCTTTAGAGGCAAGAACACAGGCAGAGATTTACTAATGCCTTAGCCAGAAATCCTTGAGAATACATATGTATTCCAGCTTTCCACATGCCTAGCACGCATTCTCCAGACTAACACAGTCCCTACAAATTTTTCGCGTCCAAGTTCTGCTGAGCACTCAGCATCGGGCTAGAAATTTGCGCTCAGCTTTGCAATCTTACCCCTCGTCTGCTTCTCTGCCTGGTTTCCCAATTCCTGTTTCACAAAAGCCCGTCTGACTTCAGTGCACCCACATTCTACTTCCAGTCCTCTGCCCCGAGGGGGTCCGAAGACACTGTCTCCACCTGTTTCATTGAGGAAGCTGAAACCCATATCACCTTCCCACTCACAAATGTACAGAGCTTGGCAGTTTCCCTCCCTCCCCCTTCCTCTAGGCCCACCTCGTTTCTTTGCATGTAATGGTTATGGTGGCCTAGACGGCCGAGATGAACAAAATAAAATACAAATAGAAAGCCGTGGGAGTGTGTTTCCACTCAAATGGCATCCAGTGATGGGAACAGACCCTGCTTCCTTCCACGGCATGACTCGCCTTCCAGCAGCCTCTGTGTCCACTGGAAGAAGAGAGAGAGCGTGGGGAGCATGCCTGCTTCATAAAAGCTGCTGCCCTGAAGGGGCGGCCTGGGTGGCTCAGTCGGTTGAGCGTCCGACTTCTGCTCAGGTCATGATCTCGCGGTCCGGGAGCTCGAGCCTCGCATCGGGCTCTGTGCTGACAGCTCGGAGCCTGGAGCCTGCTTCGGATTCTGTGTCTCCCTCTCTCTCTGCTCCTAACCCACTCGCTCTCTCTCTCTCTCACTGTCTCTCAAAAATAAATAAACATTAAAAAAAATTTGAAAAAAAAGCTGTTGCCCTGAAGGACCCCACATCACCTTCAAGGCTAGAACTCAGTCACATGCCAACCTAACTGAAAGGATGTCTGAGGAATGAGTCTCACTGGGGGGAGACACAGTCCGAAGAGAAACGGGATTTATGGTTGTGTGGATTGATGGCCACTCTTCCAGATGACCCGTCCCTGCCTGTGCCACCCACTTTCACCTCCATCTCAGAGCTTTGCTTTCTTTTCTTCTGCTGTGTCTATAACCACTCCTCCTCACCTGGCTTCTCCGTATCTCATCCACACGGCACATCTCATCTTGAGAAATTCTTGTCTTCCCTTCCTTTTACTGCCTCTTCTCTAAACAGCAGTTATCACAGCGCCTGTGGTTGATCAACGTCATTTCCATCGGCTACCCTAGCTGTAGCCACCACTCTCTTCCAGGCTGTTCTTTGAAATACCATGGCTATTCTGTATCCCGAGTCTCTGCTGACAGTACCCGAGAAATAACTATCAGTGACCTTGCTGTCATATTCGGTATGTTCTCTTGTTTCCCGCTTTGCTTCACAACTCTCCAGCATCACCCGCCGCTGACAATTCCTTTCTTTGTTTCCATGGCCCTTCGTTTCCACATTTTGCTTATTCTGGCCAATTTTACAGCCTCTCCCGTGGCATCTCCTATAGCTCTCTTCTCTCAGCACTCTCAAAGCTTTACTACTACTTTATCATCACCGAATCACTTCAACGACTGCTCTTCTCGGGGTTACAGCCAAATGCCTTACTTACTTCTATGCTTTGTCATTCCCCAAGTTCAAGCCCCACGTATTGGCCTGCCCATCAGACACCACCAACCTGTGGTCTCGCAGACACTTCAAACTCAACCTGACATCCCTGAGGTCATCACCCTTACCGACACGCAGGTGTCCATTCCCCTCTGGATGTCACCCATACCCCCAGTCGCTCATGCTGGAGAACTTAATTCACCTTCTTCCTTCCCATCGTGCAGGGTTAAATGGGGTACAGTTGTGTGAGCGCTCCCTTCTTCATATCCCCGGTGCCTTCACCTCCCACCCACATTGCCACTGTCATGTTCTAACTGTACCGTGGCGTCACCTTCCCTATCTGTTCTCCGGATTGACAACAAAGGCAACCTCTGAAAAATGTAAGGCCGGTTAGATCATTGCCTTGTCTAGGCTTTTCAACAACTCTCGTTATACGGGGTGTATGTGTTTCCTACTATTGCGTAACAAGTTCAACAACACACTAAATGGCTTAAGATAGCCGGCTTGTACTATCTCACATTTCTTTGCATCAGAAGTCTTGGGGGGGGGAACATGTTCACTGGGTCCTCTGCTCAGGGTCTCACAAAGGCCAAAATCAAGGTGTCAAGAAGCTGGATGCTCATTGAGAAACTCTGGAAAATATCTGCTCTCAAGATCATTTGGGTTGTTGGCAGAAGGTGGATCTATGATTGGAGCCCTGGAGGAGTTCCTGCCTGGCAGCCAGCCAGGGGTCATTCGCAGCTTTTAGAGGCCACCTGAATTCCTTGTCCTTTGGCTCCTTCATTTCCCAAGCATCAATGGCACATTGAGACTTTCCTGTATTCCTCCTGTCCTTTATCTCTCTCCATTCCTCACCTGCTTTTAAAGGCTCATGCAATAACACTGGGCCTGCCCACAGCATCCAGGATCATCTGCTTTAAGGTCAGTTGGTGAGTGACATTAATTACACCTGCAAAGTCCCACGTACCATGCACATATCACAACCATGAGTGTGACACCAGAAGGTGAATGTCATAGGAAATGAAATTATGCCTACCACACTGGGTAAGGTTCAATCCGCTTAGCACGGCATATAAGGAGAGCTCTTTTGATTCACTTCTTACCTTATTCCAGGTTTCCCACTTACCCGACATCTACAAAGACCATATATCTCAGTTTCCCTGGGACAGTTCTGATTTATGCATGTTATTCTAGGATAAAAATGAATAGCATCCTTTCAATATCCCAATGTGTCCCAGTTTGGACAATAAATGAAACAGTCACTGTTGTGGACTCTCTGTGTCATTCTAGAATTCCTATGTTGAAGCCCAACTTCCCCCTAAGTGAGACATTACAGTTAAATGAGATCAGAAGTGTGGGCCCTCATCCAACAGTGGTAGTGTCCTTCTAAGAGGATATGACAGAGAACTACCTCTCCCTCCCTCTGTGTGTACACACACTGAGAAAAGGCCATGTGAGGACACAGAGAAAAGAGATGGTCGTCTGCAAGCCAGGAAGAGAATCCTCACCAGAAATTTAATCCTGCTAACCCTTGATCTAGACTTTCAGCCTCCATGACTGTGACAAAATAAATCTCTGTATTTAAGCTCTCAGCCTATGGCCTTTTGTTATGGTGGCCCTCATCGACTAAGGTAGTCATGTACCTATATCCCATATCCTTCCCCTTGTTCCTTACTTCCTGGTATCCAGAAATTAGAAACCTTCCAGAATTCCTTGACTTTGTTTTCTCTGCTCCTCAGAATGTCCTTGTCTTTGTCGTCTGTCAGGAATTTTCTCATTTCATAGACTCAGACCCCTCTTCTGTGAAGCCACCTTCACAGCCAATCCTGAAAATGCTTCACTCCTTCCTTTTCCTCATCCCTAGATTTTCCATTTCACTCTCACAGCAACTAAGACGTTTCCTCATTAATCATCTCTTCCCTTCCTAGGCTATACTTTCCCAAGCCTATGCACTGCACCTTAGCTTGATATTGCCATGTTCTAAAAGACTCAACGAATGTCTGGTCCTTCTAGTGATTCCATCTGAAAAGGAAATGTGTGGAAGAGACAATGAAAAGAAACTTGTTGCGGCTCTACTGAGTATGTTTGGCAAGAAAACCCCAAAGGAAGGCTTCCAGTCAGGTGACTTAGATATAAGTTAGACCCGACCATCTCAGTGTATCACCAGGTGGGATGAAGACAGAGAACCCAGCACTGGGAGAGCCATCAACCATCAACATGGCACATGAGACGTAGCTGACCCACTCTAGGATGGCTTTGGAAGGAAAGGGATTTCCACTAGATTTATTTTCTGAAGTTCTGGGGGCTCTGGTTCTCAGCCAGTCCGAGTAATTTTACCACTCACTGAAGTACAGAGAAGGTGGGTCAATATATCAGTCAACTTTCCCTTCGCGCCCCTTGGGACAGCGACGGAGCAGCTGGCACTAGATGGTCATTGGCAAGAGGTGTGGTGAGCTGTAGAAGAGGAAATGGTGAGTGGAGTCATGGGACAGGCTTCCCCTGGCCTGTCTGTTTGAATGCCAGTTCGGTGGGAAAGAACCATGCTGTCTTCAAACATATCAGAAAGCAGACTGACTGACAAGGAGACGACGTGATGTCCCTCGCATTGCTGTGAACCACCAGCCTGCTCTAAACGCTGTACATTGATGACAGGGGTGCAATTGGCCGAATGCAGTAAAATGTCAGTTGTACATGGCAGAATCAGCGTTTGCTGTGCATGCCAAACTCTGTGGAATGGGTGCGTGCTGTAGCTTGGCGTTTTCTATGCAAGGTAGATGCTAAGCTCCGTTTCCTAAAGCTCAGCAAAATGAATCAAAAACCTTCCCATGTGGGAAAGCATCTCCACACTCCACATATTCCTCGGGAGGAAAAAAAAAATCATCATGATTGGCAAATACGGTCAAATAAATGCACATTTCCAAACGAGACTGCTTAGACAAGATTCTTTGTAAGAAATCCCGTGCTCGGTGTTTGGCTTTTTTACAACCCTCCACCTCATTTTTTTCCCCTTAGAACCTTTGATAAAACTGTGTCTTCGGGGTATCTCTGTGGCATAATGGACTGAACAGCTCCTTGAAATATAATAGCATTTTTGGTACTACAACATAGTCAATGGTTTATTCGGTGGGCAAATTACAGCCTTTTTTCTAATATGGGGAAACAAGGCAATGCTAAATCCCTTGTAGTTGAGAGGCTCATAGGTCTTTTTATGACAGAATGTAAAATCTCTACAAGTAAACTTATTCAGCAAATAATTATTATCCCAATAATTTTTACATTTTTTAAAAGAACTACAACCTAGTCATGATCTGTCTTTAATTTGTGTAACTAACTAGTGAATAGCGCGTTCCATGAGGCCGTGCGGAGATGTGTTTTCCTTATATTCCAAGTGTCTTAGAAGGGAAAAAAAGAAGGAACGCGGCATGTACTGGACCCTCATATATGATGCGTGCCTTTATGTTTTCTCACTGAATCCTCCTTCTAATAATACATAATGTTAATTATGAATCCGCACTGCCTAACATGGGTGCTTCGTACGGATGGTCTCCCTGAAGCCTCACAATCCTCCATGGGGCAGATGATACTTTCATTATTTTATAGATGACATGTCACATGGGGAAGTAACTAGCATGAATATACCCTTTAGGTAGCAGAGATTAAATGATCCTCGGTAGGTCTTTCCCTAGGTACAGAGATGACAGGATCATCTGTACAGAGTGTCAAAAAAGTTGACAGCGAGACCCAGTATTTTACTGGCTTTAAGTGGAAATCCCTGGATTTGGACCATGTTCTGTATTACCTCAAAGTCAATGTTATTTAGAGCATGTTGGGGAACCCCTGTTGGGAACAGGGGAGTGCCATATTAAGCTCCTAACAAGAGACACCAAAAATGTCCAGCGGAATCTGACACACGAGAACTACTTCTATTTCACAGCTTGTCACAATAATTCTTCTATCTTATTTATTAGCAGAGATATATTTATGCATGGAGGCTTCTGAACCACATGGCATTGCTGGAAGTCTGTCTGACACTCAGGGGCAGACAGACTGGTCTGAAAAGTCCAAGATGGCTACTCTCACATAACCAGCATCTGAGCAGGACAGCTGGGATTCTGGGCTTGGCTGGAACATCAGATAAGAACATCTCCATGTGTCCTCCCCAGAACGGTATTTTTACGTGGCATCTCAGGTCTTATGGAGAGAATGGTCAAGTGAGCTAGAAAAATGCTGCAAGGTTTCTTAGGATCTGGCCTCAGAAGTCCCAGAACATCATTTTATCCTGCATTCTTTTGGATAAGAAGTCACTGAAACGAGCCCACAATCAAGATGAGAGAATTAGGTGCCATATTTCAATGGAAGGAACAGCAAACAATTGGAGGTAATCTTCAGTTTCCCAGGGGAAGAAAAGTATTATCAAACTGTCAGTAATCAGAAAATTGCATTGTTCATTATGGCAAAGTAACCGCTCTAGGACTAGCCTTCCTGCTGCAAACAGCCATTAATAACTATTATTATGATTATGATCGTGACAATAATAATAATAATAATAATAGATGCAATGAATTGTAACTCATCACATATCACCTGGCTAAAATACTTATTTTAAAACTATGGCAATTAAGACATAAAGATAGACATATCCATCAATGAAACAGTATAGAGAAAGCAAAGATAAAAATAGACAAACATTGCTATTTGACTTTTGACAAAATCAGAAATCAATCAGGTAAAGAGCAAACAAAATCTCTCTATAATTCAATAGGAAAAAGGCAAGAAAAAAATACTCTTTATAATGAATGGTGGTAGAAACAGATAGCCATAGGGAAAGTCTGAACTCCATCATACTTCATGCCGTAAAAAAGCATAGATAACAATATAAAAATTATATCATAAAATTTATAATAGAAGATGTAGGAGAGGGGCACCCAGGTGGCTCAGTCGGTCAAGTGTCTGACTCTTGGTTTTGGCTCAGGTCATGATCTTGCGATGTATGAGTTTGAGCCCCTCGCCAGGCTCTGGGCTGATGGTGCTGAGCCTGTTTGAGATGCTCTCTCTCCTTCTTTCTTTGCCCCTCCCCCACTTGTTCTCACACAATCTCTCTCTCTCAAAATGAATAAATAAATCAACTTAAAGAAAAAGAAAATGTAGGAGAAAATTTGCAGACCCTTGGTCTAAAAAAACACTTCTTAGCACACGAAAGCACTAAGCTTAAAAACAAATGAAAAATTACACTTCAACAAGATGCAAACCTGCTCTTCAAAAGAGAACACAACAAACATGAAAAGATAAGCCACTGACCAGGACAAAAATATTGCCAATGCATATATCTGATAAAGGACTCACACCCACAATATGTAAGGAACACTTAAAACTCAATAATATGAAGATAAAACCCCAATTTACCCCAATTTAAACAATAGGAAGTAATCACTTGAATGGATACAATGTAAAAAAAAAAAGAGATATGAGTGGCCAATATGCACATAAAAAGATGTTCAAGATCATTATTCATCAAGGAAATTCAGACTAATCCTCGCCTACTAGAATGACTCAAGTTAGTTTTCTTACACTGCTAATGGGGGTGTAAGAGTACACATCTGTTGGGAGACAATCCTCCATGGATCTCTCCCACTGCTATACATTTTCTGGGTAGGCCTCACCCTCATCTTTACCTGAGTCATCTCTCAGCGTTATATTTACAACAGGGAACTTTGTGGGATGAAGAAATGTTTTTACTCAGGACAACATGCAGGGTTTTATACTGCTTCCCTTAAGGTGGAAGGTTCCCTGAATCACTATATGTCCAGGCACTCATCTGATCAGTCTCTGTCACTTTCGTGGGGCTTGGGGACAAAAGAAACCAACACAAACATGATGTTCATGTTGCTGGTTGTACTGTGAATAATGAAGGCTTTTTTCTCTGACCCAAGTATCTCCTGTCTGCTTGTATGAAACTTGGATAGGCTAACTTATTAGCTTGTAAGCACAGTAAAACCCCAGGCCCTGATAGCAACCACCTACACAGAGTTTTGCCTTTTCTATTATAGATAAATATACATGTACCATATGACCTAGAAATTCCACTGGCAAGTATTTCTCTAAGAGCAATGAAACTGTGAACACAAAAAGAATCGTACCTTAATTTTTGTAGAACTTTATTAAATGTAATCCCAAATGGGTATACAATGTACTACTCAACAATATAAAAGAACAGACAACTGACACGACATGGATAAATCTCAAAACCACCGTGTTGAGTGACAGAAGTCAGAAAGAAAAGAGCATCTACTATGTGATTATATGAAGTTCTGAAACTGAAAAGTGATTTACAGTGATGGATTTCCATTCATTCATGGATGAAAAGTCAAGAGATCTGTCATAGAGATGTAAAGCTTGAGATGTATCTTGAGACCATCAAGTGGGAATGTTCAATATTCACTTAAATATTAATTTGTGAAGGAACACATTTTAGGATAGAGACTAATCTGGAACAAAAGCAGGAAAAAATAATGAAATTCTGGCCAGTGAAGCCAAAGATGGAAATATTTTATGAAGGCTGGAATGATCCAAAAGCCCTCTAGCAAAGCTAAGGAGTCCTCTAGCAGACTGAGAACTGGAAAAACATCTGCTGCCTTTAGAGGCATGTATGTTGCTAAGTATATTAAAAACTGTTTAAGAGGTGGGTGCCTGGGTGCCTCAGTTGGTTAAGCATCCAACCCTTGATTTTGGTTCAGGTCATGAATGTTCTTGCCATTGTGAAATGGAGCCCTGTGATGGGCTCCACACTGGGTGGAGCTTAAGATTCTCTCTCTCCCCCTCTCCCTCTGCCCCTCCCCAGCTTGCTTTCTCTCTGGAAGGAAGGAAGGAAGGAAGGAAGGAAGGAAGGAAGGAAGGAAAGAAGGAAAGAAGGAAGGAAGGAGGGAGGGAGAGAGGGAGGAAGGAAGGGAAAGAAAGAAAGAAAGAAAGAAAGAAAGAAAGAAAGAAAGAAAGAAAGAAAAAGAGAAAGAGCTGTTTCAGTATGTGGCTGGATAGAAACACAGCAAAAAAAAAAAAAAATGTTGCGAGTCCATGAGAACTGATGAGCTAGAAATGTGATGAGCTGGAAATGGAGAGAAGAAAATTATTTTTGTAAAATCTGCTAATAAACAGCTTGTAAGCAACAGTCACAAGGTGAATAAAGTGCAGAGTATTCTTGGGTGGCTTTCAGTTTTTATTTTTCTTTTACTTGAAGAGACATCTGCACTACTGAAACTAACAGAAATCATACAGGAAGGAAACCAAGACTCATAATTTACTTAACATCTAAGTGGGGGAGAGGTAAGGATTTTCCCCTGCGGTGGAAATAGGCTCACATTTCCTGCTAGCGTGCATTGATAGAAGGCTAACACACTAGAAGGAGGTTGAATTTAAATAATACCACTATCTGTTTTTGTCAGTTTTCCTTAGGTTAAGGTGTGCTATTAACCCCCAGATCTCAGAGCTTATAACAACCATTCATTCCTCGTTCATTTTTCATTTCTGCTGTAGGGTGGCTATGAGTTTGCTCCTCAGGCCTTTCGACTCCAGAATCCAGCCTGAAAGAGCAGCCTCCATTTGAAACACACGGTTCTCAAGGCAAAAGGGAAAAGTATGATAGAAAATCCATGCAAAAGTCCAATGGTCGTTAAAGCTTTTAATCAGACATGGCAGGTGTCTTCTGTTTTTGTGAAGTGACACTTTCCCAAGCACTCGAGAAAAACAGGTTTACAAGCAAAGAGAACACAAGATGCAAAGACCGGAAGGCACAAAGTGAACATCCTTTTCCGGGAAGGGAAATGCCAGCGAACAACTTTCGGAGGCGGGGTTACGACTGGAGAAATGAGCGCCAACACAAAGATGGGCCATCCGCGGAGAGTGTATTTGCTAAATGCAGAGCTCAGTGTGGGACAAACACCGGCCGTCGTGATATCCCCACTGCATGGCGAAGTGGGTGGTTCAGTCTGATTTGGTAAACGATGGCGAGAAGTGTAGACCTCGTCTGGACGGCAGTGGCAAGACACTGCATTATTTAAACAACTAAATGATAGGATCTTCGTTCCACTGTAGAAAAAGAAAACCTCTAGGGACACCTGAGGGGTTCAGTCGGTTAGGCATCTGACTCTGGATTTCAGCCCAGGTCACGATTTCAAGGTTCGAGGGACGGAGCCCTGCCCGCATCGGGTTCCATGCTGGCAGCACCTGCTAGGGATTCTCTCTCTCCTTCTCTCTCTGCCCCTCCCCGCTAGACTGTGCACACGCGCTCTCTCTCAAAATTAATAAATAAATATTAAAAAGAAAAACAGGAAAAGGAAAACGTCTGGAATGGAAACAAAAAATAGAAAAGACTGACACGCTATGATTGTATTCCTGGCAAGAAATTAGAGTGGCCTGAAATAAGGCTGCGGGAGTCAGAAGACAGTGGGGCGAGCTCGCTTGAGGGGCGTTGGGAGGACTGAAGCAACAGCGCGCTGTGACGGGTTAGACAGGAAGTGGGGGATGCTGGGAGAAGCAGAGGGGAAATTGGGGATGACCGCAGTGAAATTTCTGTGAGAAACTGAATGCTTGGCAAAATCCCTACTCAAGCAAGGGACTCAGGGCAAAGAGGGGACCTGGAGAGTGTGTGAAGGTAATGAGCTCAGCTCCGAAGTTTGAATGTTCTGGAAGATATCACGTAAATATGGCCGGTAGACGAAATCGACTTTTAAGAACGGGCCTGGTTGCAAAAGAAAGATTTGGAAGTCATCAGCAATACAGCGGCACAGATAATAATGTAGGGATGGCCTGGCTTGCCCACTGTTGACTATGACCAGCCATGGCAGGGCTTTAAGCGAGGAGAGGATTGGTGCTTTAGAAGGATTATTCTGATGGCAAAGTAGGAAGTAAAAAAATAAAAACTAAAACTAAAATAGGTGGGAACTTATTCCTCAACTGACAGAAAAATGAAATAAGCCTTAACCAAGAAAATGTTCACAAGAATGACAGTGGGAACAAAATGGAGTTATTGGCTGCGGGGAAGGTTAAGAGACTTTATAAATGGGACTTGGCAACACGGAACTTGAAGGAGGTAAAAGTTGAGTCTCTTGGTTGATTGGTTTTATTGATAGTGTTACAACCAAGGCGGGGATAACACTAGGAATAGCAGCTTTAAGAGAAGGCATTACATTTAGAATATCTTTTGCTAAAATCATGTGGGAAAACCAGAAGGGGAAACCCCACAGAAGATGGACATAAGACACGAAAATTTTAGCCAGAGATATTTGAAGATTCCTTTTTTTTAACGTTTATTTATTTTTGAGAGAGAGGGAGTGAATGGAGAAGGCGCAGAGATAGAGGGGAACCGAGGATGCGAAGCAGGCTGCACACCGACAACAGTGAGCCCGATGTGGGGCTCAAACTCACGAACTGTGAGATCATGACCTGAGCCGAAGTTGGACACTCAACCGACTGAACCACTCAGGCGCCCTGAAAAGCAAACAAACAAACAAACAAACAAACAAACAAACAAAGCTCGAAAGAGGAATTAATAGGCCTGGCTAAAAACACGAACCTCCTAGTGTCCAGGTTTGGGCCCATCACATCAGGCTGGTTGCAAAACAGGCAAATGACATCTAAAAAAAAAAGTACTGCAAAGGTTCTTAGGCATAGTTCCCCTTTCCTGATAAAAGAGAACGCAGGGAGCTTTTACTAGGTTTTGTCTCTTCCTCTGCCTTGGATCCAGACATGGAGACTACCCGTAGCGTGTCAACACTGCAAAGTTGCCACGAGGCAGCAAATGTGAAAACAAAAGCCAATATGATAAGGAACATGAAACAAGAATGGAAACTACCTGGATCCCTGACAATGTCAAGAGCCGCACCAGCTCTGAGCTCCTTAACTCCAGATTTGAGATCGGTGGAAAAACAATCATGTTTGTTTGTGTTAGTCACGGTTGTTGTTTTTTTTGTCTCGCTGTGGTGGTGTTTTTTTTAGTCACCTGCAGTTAAAGCCATTCTTCATAACAAAGATACTGAGAAGAAACACTGCAAGGTAGAGGAAAATCAGGGGCACGCAGTTTCCCAGAATCCAAAGGGAAGGCAAAAATGGCAAGACCCGAGATGAAGCGTACCCCCACAATTACTCAACTAGAAAGTCACTCTTGCCAGGAAACTTTCAGGAAATGGGGTTCAGGAGGCAGTTGAAGAGGTCTGCTAGAAACCGTGAGGTTTAGTATCTTTTCTGAGAAAGTGGACTGGAAAAAAAAAAGGGGGGGAGGGGGATTAATAGAAAAATAAAGAATGTAGAAGAGTCACCAACTAGGTGACTCTCTACTGGGTCACCTGCTTCTATGAAGGCTTATTGGAAATAGTCACGCTATTGACACAGCGGAGTAGGGTGACAGAAACCAAACAGTCCACAGAGGCAAAAAATATTTACTGATACAGAGATTCAAGGGAAGGTTTTGTTCCTTCGTTCAGGGTAAGAGTGGCATTGCCGTGATCACAGGAAAAGGGAAAAGCTGCAGAGAAGTGAGAAAGATCTTTAAGCCAGTAATACAATCACCCCTGGGAGACAGGCTAGATGGGTCTCCATAAAACTCTGTATCAGAAGTATGGAGAAAGAATGACTTGTGAGGGGGAAGATGGGAAGTCAAGAACTTCTTATTTTGTTTGTGAAGGAAGGTTTGAGATATCACCTTAAATATGGCTAGCATGACACCAGGTTCTCAGATGACCATCGCTGAGAACACAGCCTGGGGAGGGCTGACAAAGACGATTCTTTAATGAGGAAACAAACACACATGTCCCGTTCCCTTTCCTTTAATTTTAACATGTTTATGTTCCCCAAGCACCACAATCAACAAAACAGGAACCACACTATGCCAGGATTTGCTCCAAAGTTCTTTA
This sequence comes from Acinonyx jubatus, assembly GCF_027475565.1. Taxonomy (NCBI): domain Eukaryota; kingdom Metazoa; phylum Chordata; class Mammalia; order Carnivora; family Felidae; genus Acinonyx; species Acinonyx jubatus. The sequence goes on from NC_069380.1 coordinate 74,709,051, forward strand.
TTTGGAGGCATAATTTGTAGATCTGCAACAGATTCCATTGCCCTTATTCAAGAATAGAAAGAAAGAAAGAAAGAAAGAAAGAAAGAAAGAAAGAAAGAAAGAAAGAAAGAAAGAAGGAAAGAAAGATCATAAAAGATTACTGGGATTTCCATAATAGATGAAAGATAAAGTAAAATGTTATTACAGGACTATGACAAACTCTTCCTCATGTTTTTGTGTATTGACATTACAAATAACGCAAGAAGAAACCATTGTACAGTTATGTGTGTCTTAGTAACGCCTATTTAATAAATATCTTATCTAGCTTAATCCATTGCAGTAGGTTATAGGACGGATTTAATGTATTCACCCCGCTGTCCTGTTGGAAGATCAAACCTTCTTACCCTGCTGGCATCAGACTTGACCATGTGACTTGCTCTGGCCTAGGCAATGTGTGCAGAAACGATGTATAGTCCCTTAGGAGTCATCATGCTTTTCCCCTATTTCTCCTATATTTTTCCAAAAGAAATCCAGTGACCCAAGTTTGGGGGGGGGGGTTGCCTGAGGCTGAATCCAAGAATAAAGAAGACACTAGGGCCAAAGTCTTAGCTGATTATTTGTGAACATATCGCATGAATAGGAAATAAGTATAAATTGTTTTTAAGTTTATTTATTTATTTTGAGGGAGAGAGAGAGAGAGAGAGCAAGCACTCTAGAATGAGGGAGGGGCAGAGAGAGAGGGAGAGAGAGAATACCAAGCAGGCTCCATGTTATCAGTAGCCCGATGCAGGGCTTGAACCCACGGACTGTGAGATCATGACCTGAGCTAAAATTAAGAGTCATGGGCACCTGGGTGGCTCAGTCGGTTAAGCATCTGACTTCAGCTCAGGTCATAATCTTATGGTTCATGAGTTCGAGCCCCACATTGGGCTCTGTGTTGACAGATTAGAGCCTGGAGCCTGCTTCAGATTCTGTGTCTCCCTCTCTCTCTGCCCCTCCCCCCCTCAAAATATAAAATAAACATTAAAAAATTAAAAAAAAAGAAGGAGATGCTTAATTGAGCCACCCAGGTGCCCCAAGAGCCTATTTTTATAAACCACTGAGGTAAGAGGATAATCTGTATAAACTGATAGATACCTATTTTATTTGAAGATTATTCCAGTATACCTCTATGTCACTTAAACATTCTCGGGGCGCCTGGGTGGCTAAGTTGGTTAAGCATCCGACTTCAGCTCAGGTCATGATCTTGTGGTCCGTGGGTTCGAGCCCTGAGTCGGGCTCTGTGCTGACCACTCAGAGCCTGGAGCCTGTTTCAGATTCTGTGTCTCCCTCTCTCTCTGACCCTCCCCCGTTCTTGCTCTGTCTCTCTCTGTCTCAAAAATAAATAAACGTTAAAAAAAATCTAAAAAAACATTCTCTTTCTTTTAATTGTAACATTAAAGAGACACACTGATACATATACCAAGTAATTCAATGTAAGTCTTAAAGAGCTAATATAAAACAACCAAGATACCACCGAATTCTAATCTCCTGAAGGATAGCTGACCGTGTGACATGAGTGAGAAATAAATCTTATTATGTTAGTTCACTGAAAATACACTTATTTTGTTAAAGGAGTTAGTGTCCCCTTAATTAATACTGACTTCGAAGGAAGAAAGCTTACATTTGTACCCTGTTAGAGGCTTAGTAAAACAAGATGGCCCAAACTATTCACTTTGGGTCCTGTTTTCCTCCATATATGTGTGTATGTATTGCATTTTATTCATTCAGATTCAGGCCGATGAAAATGTATTAGATAGATTTCAGACTCTCTTGTGTTAAAACACGCATTAACTTCAAGATACAAAGTTGTTGAAACTAATTTATGTTAATATCACAAATCAGAATAAAACCTATAAAAATTAACCAGTCTCCGGACAACTTTAGCCCTATAATGAAACTAGAAAACAAAAATTAACTGTTATAGGGAATCATTTGGAAAACGGAAGTGAAGGTAAAGGCAATTCATTAAAGCATCCCAAACTACCTAAGCAAGTGACACAGAGTAAGCGCAAGAATCTCAAACCACTTAAAATAGTAATTCCACAGATTTAGTAGGTGCAATTCACAATCTGTCGGCATTTCCTTTTTTTTAAACTATTTTTTTAAATGTTTATTTATTTGTTTTTGAGAGAGAGATAAATAGAGAGCAAGCAGGGGAGGGACAGAGAGAGAGGGAGACAGAATCCCAAACAGGCTCCCTGCCGTCAGCACAGAGCTCGATGTGGGGCTTGAACCCATGAACCATGAGATCATGACCTGAGCCGAAATGAAGAGTTGGATGCTTAACCAACTGAGCCACCCAGGCACCCCTCTGTCTGCATTTCCAAATCACTAGTAGCCAGTCTAGATCAAGGAGCAGCTATATTTTGATTCATTTTAAAAACATGAACTGAGCTCAAAGAATCTGAGAGAAATTAAGTGGGTAGAAAACTATTTCATAGATTATCTTGACTTGGAAGACACTGATCACTCATTTTATTACCTAGAACTTCAAGGTTTCTTCAGTGATATTTATGAGTATATAAATCACAGTATTCAAAACTAAGGCTGAGTTACATGAAACAGCAGGACTATAGACGTGCTACAGCACATGCGAAACGTCACAAAATATTCAGATGAGCTGAGAAGCTATACCAGTGTATGCCCTTAAATATTAAGAGCCACATGTCAAGTCCCCTCAATCTCAAAACCATTTTAGGTTTTCATCAGCCATTCGAAAAATAAAACCTATCACATATATAATCCAGTGAAGTTCTATATTGATTTGTGTCATCTTTCCCAACGGTAAAATCGATAAGTGCAGGAACATGAGACTCCAGAACACTCAGAGAAGCCTCTTCATACGTTGAGTACCTGATAAATTACTAAAACTGTTTCTCCCACCTCATAGGAGAATTCGGCTACACTAAGTGCCATCATTCCCCTCCTCATCTGGTATTTGGCAGGAGGTTTCTGTCACTTACTCAGAATGCAAATCTTAGAGTCACCTTTGATTTTCTCTTCTGCTCCTCTCCCTGGTCATGGAACTGCTCAGAACCATCCATTCAAGCTTCTTTACCTTCCTCCCATCCCTAATGTCGATACTCCACACTAGAGCACAAGACGTAGACGTTTTTCAGAGGTTTCCAAGTGCCCACAAAGTCAAGCTCGTCCATCTTATTTTAGAGACACTGCAATGCATTGTTTAACCACTTTCTGAACTTAATGTTCACCCTTGCCCCATGCCAACAAATCCAAGCTTATGGGGCTATCGTAAATATGTGTTAATTCTTAGACTCCACCTAAGATTTCTTTCCTCTTATTATTCCCATTATGGGGCGCCTGGGTGGCTCAGTCCGTTGAGCGTCCGACTTGGGCTCAGGCCCTGATCTCACAATTGGTGGGTTCAAGCCCCACGTAGGGGTCTGTGCTAGTAGCTCAGAGCTCGGAGCCTGCTTCAGATTCTGTGTCTCCTTCGCTCTCTGCCCCTCTCCCGCTCACGCTCTGTCTCTCTCTGTCTCTCACAAATAAGTAAAAATGTTAAAAAAAATAATAATAAAACAAAATAAAATAAAATTACTGATCTATTAAGATACAGCTCAAAAACCTCACTCTATCATGAAGCTTCCTGGAGAATTTCAGTGTGAAGTGATACTGTGCATTTGTACCTACAGTTGGGTTTCATGAATTTTGATTTCTTAATCTGCAACATAAAAAATTCCATTTGGAGGCTTGTTGCCAATTAATTCTTGTCACCCTCGTCACTTTTCAAAACACCACTGTAATATACAGCACATCTTGTCCCAAAATAAATGCTGTTAAAATAACAGTCAGAAAACCGTGTTACTAACGGGTTTTAGCCAATTTTGAGCATAAGCCTTTTGACTGAGAGGCTCCGGCGGTTAATGATCCTCAGTAAAAATAAGTATCAGTCATGACTTCTCAAAAGTGTCTTTAATTCAGGATTAACTAAAAGAATAAAGACATTAAATAAGAATGAGTTATCTTACTGTGAAATGAAAGCTTGAAGCATATTATTATAATACTAATTTATGAACAATTCCTCATAAAGCCCTTAGCACATTACCTGCTGTAAAGACTCTATAAATACCAGCTGCTATTATTATTTAGGCCAAATCTATGTACATGCATGGTGAACACTTCCTGGTACACTTATGCCCACAACCTTGAGGGATATCTCACCAAGAACTCTGGAAAAACACTTTGGAAGGTACAGGGAAGAAAAGCCCTACACTGGTGCATTCTAAACTCATTCCAACTAGTGCATTCCAAATTCTGCCTGTACTTTATCTTTGACCTTCCATTTTTGTCAAAAACTGGTGTGCACACACAGATTGAAATACCAGTGTGGTTTGCTCAAAATTCTTAGTTCATACTTACATAGGTGCCTAAATTCTATTTTTTGTAGCGGGCACCTGCCCAAATTATTTTTTTTATGGAGGTTTCCTCTTGATAAGGAATATGAGATTTCCAGTCAATTATTCATAGCCTTCATTGTTCTCTTTCCCACTTTCGCTGGAGTTCCCCAGAACATCTCCACTTTCCCTTTGGGGATCTTTTTCCCTGCTGGAAGAGGACATCTCCATGTCTTTAAACTTCCATGATAGAGTGCTCTCTGGGTTAGAATCTAAGCAACGGTGCCCCACAGAACAAAAATGTGAAGGTCAAAGTGGTCCCTACGCATCACTTATCTGTGCTTTGCTACTTGGATCACCATATTCACCTATGTTTTCTCTTTTGTGACAATCTTTCCATTACAGGTTAGCTTCCAACCACTACTTTTATTTGTGACTTCTAGAATCTGTCCCACTGTGAAGGAACTGTTTTGCATTTTCAAATTTTACAGAAAGATCCCTACCACTCTACACTGGCTGAGATGTGGTTCTTCAAGAACATTTTAGTTCCTGTAGAGTCCCATCATTTTTGAGCCAGAAGAAAATATTATACGGTCTCTTCTCCCCATTCTTACTTCCAAATTCTGTGTCAGTGTATTTTGATGCACTACCCTTTCTCTTTGAGTTGTCACCCCTTTTCCCACTGGGGTCATTTATTGAATCTCATGTAATCTTTTCCTTAAGAATGGTTACAGTTTGGAGCACCTGGGTGGCTCAGTCAGTTTTAAGTGTCTGACTCTTGGTTTCGGCTCAGGTCATGATCTCCCGGTTGGTGAGTTTGAGCCCCACATCAGTCTCTGCACTGACAGTGTGAAGCCTGCTTGGGATTCTCTCTTTCTCTCTCTCTCTCCCTCTGCCCTTCCTATTCTCTCTCTCTAAGTAAAATAAACTTTAAAAAAAGGTTATATTTTCTCTCCTTTCTTTATCCTGTGTCAATGTTTAGATCATAGGATCATTGACTTTATTACACAGTAGAATGGCATAGGGAGAGATTTCTAAAAACACTAAAACTTGGACTCTACCCCCTCCCAAATAACCATTGAATTGGTCTTGCTGGGCCTAAGCATAAGTAAATATTTCTAACTCCCACATCATTTTAATGTACAGAATTAAGAACTACTGATTTTGCCTGATGTCACTGCTATCATAATATTATCTGATAGCCACAGATCAAAACCACATTTCCAAGACAGCATATGTGAATTTATGTCAATTTTGGCTGAACAATGTAAGTCAGTCATTTATAGTGGATTTTAATGAATTGAGGAATGACCTGGAAGTGAGAACACTGAGACAATGAAAAAAGATTCCTTTGAGAAGTGTTGCCTTTGAAAAGAAGAAGGAGAGAAGAAGAAGAAGGAAACAGTGATACACCAGAGACAGGATAAAATTGTAGAAATTTATATTATATATATAAAAAAAAACTTGATTATGGTTATCAAGGGACAAGACCCAGTAGAGTATAAGATGATGGTGATGGAGGAGGGCAGAGCAATGGTTGATGAAGCAAGATTCTTAAAGAAGTGGGAGAAGTTGACATGGATTGACATTGACAATGCAAAGGGCAATCAAAAGGAAGAAAGGGGAAAAGATATAAATTGGTGTAATTCTAGGCAAGTTTGTAGGTGACAGGAACACAGTTGGAAGTATTTCTACCCACATGTGTTTAACTATCTCTGTGAAGTAGCCAGCGAAGTTTATTCTAAATCTCAAGGAAGGTGAGTTTGGAAATAGACTTTCAAAATTAGGGAACGTATGATCCCATAGGAAAATCATAGCAAAACATTTTCTGCCCAGCACTGTGTACTCAAGAAAGGCTTAGAAGGGTGAGAATTCAAATTAGAACTGATTTATGTTAATTTCAGCACTGTGCGCAGCAACATAGGGGTGGAGATCAAAAGGAGAGAACCCTAGGATCATTCTTGAGGTGCAGGCTTCAGGGTCAGGTGGAGGTGAAGGACAAAGGTGATGGGATCAATTATACTGACAAGAGAGAAGTGACTGGTATTCCTGGTATAAAGGCTGAGAACAAAGGAAGGCTATCTGGAAGAATTGATAGCTCCTAGCAATGAAAGGATCCAAAACATGGAGAACATGATATAAAAGAGTTTATCTGCTCAAAAAAAAATATTACAGTTTATGCTCGGAGGGTAAGTTACTCAAGATTCAAGAAATAAACTGAAATCAAAAGAATGGGTTTCTAGTCCTGACCCAGCGGTCAGCTCCCTGTGTAACCTGGAATAGGTCCGCATGAGGCTTAGAGATCTCTGAAGACATCTCAGATGCAACATTGTGTGATTCTAAGAATCAACAAATCGTCTTTCAAAGAAAAAAAAAAAAGAAAGAAAATGTTAAGAGATCTACTTTCAAAAGAAATCCTAACTCCAAATACGGAGCTGTTCTATGTAATGACTGGGAATGGTCAAATCTAGCAAATATATGATTGCTTATGTTCTTTGATGTCTATTTAGCTATTCTACTGCTGACCACTTCCTTCTCCTCAAATATGCTCTTCTTTTAGCTTCCACCTATATTTCTCCCCTTCTTTCTCTCCTCTTTTCCTGACATCGTTCTATTCTCCAGCTCCCTACCCTGCTCCTGATCTTTAATTCATTCCTCAAATATTGAGCATGATCCAAATGTCTTCTATTGGCTTACTTCTCATTCAAAATGTGCCCTCCCCTTGATGACCTCACTCATTCTCATTGCTTTGACTGCCACATACATACTGATGACCTCCATGTAGAGACATTACATGTAGATTTTTCTATGGGGTTCTAGGCAAATGTATTAAGCTCCTTGTTAGACATCCCAACATAAATGCTTCACATACTTCAAACTCAGTGTATTTAAAATGAAACTCATTGCCTTGCCAAGCTTTTTCCTTCAAGTATAATGCTTCTCTTAATGCACTACACTACCTAATCAACATACTAAATGAGAAAATGACATCATGATCTCCTGCTTCTCACTTACTTGTCCATTATTTTTAATTTTCTCCCCTACAATCTAGTAGAGCCCCTGCATCCTTTCACACCTCACCCTATCTAACTTTGCCTACTTGATTTGAACTTTGTCATTTGGAACTCAGAAATGTCCTCCATACTGTCTCACTGATGTTCCTTCTATTCCCAAGGGATGCTCCACACTGTTGCCAAAATGAGTCTCATATAGGTGAAAACAATAATGCTGGTCACCTATGAAAATTATTTTAGTAGTACTCCACTCATGATAAAATATACCTCCAGCTTTTACTTGTGTTACACAAGACCCTCCAAGATCTCATTCCTAACAACGATGACCTCTCACACTCCCACGCTCTTGAGTTAAGCGGTCCAGTGACTTGCATTTCTTTGAAAGTGTCATGATGTTTTATTTTTCTTGTTGGCATTGCTTCTCGCCCTCCTTTGAAGCTTTCTCCCATTGTCTGCAGGGATGATTCCCATTCATCCTTCAAGAGTTAGTGAGGATATTAACGCACTATGGGAACCACATTCTACAAATATGTTCATGTCTGTATTTTGTAACACATGGCAGGCTCTCGGAACATGTTCGACTGTGATGACACATAGCGAGGCAAAGAAATATATATACAACGCTAACTCTTTAGCTTTAGAAAAATTATGGCTAAAGGCTCAAAGGAGAACAACTTGACTATGGCTGCTACGTCAGTTATGTCGCCCATTACTTTCATGGAAAGGATGAGCTCTGAATCGCAGCAGACTTTCTGATACAATGAAACAACAAGTAGACTATCTGGGGTGAGCAGATCTTGTTTGTAATCACGATGTTTCCGTCGTTTGCCTTTCAGCATGCCTCCCCCAATCCTGTAGCAGCATTGGGTTAATTTTGCTCAGAGAACAAATATTCACTTGAACTCTTTGTGTCTTAGGTGAAACTATCTCCAATCATGGGATTCTAGGTGAGCCAATCATGGGATTCTAGGTGAGCCAATCATCATACTGTTTTCCCTCGGCCACAGTGATTGGTTCAGGGGTGTGCCTCTGACCTAAGCTGTCCAATCAGAAATCTTCAGAGTTAACGACATTAAGAAAAAATATATTCATGCTCTCACAGTAGATGCCAGTGAAGAAGCACATTCCCTTAGAAGGTGCTCGCAACCATTTCAGATGCATGAGGAAAGCCAGTCTCACTACAATACCAATGTCAAAAAGAGAGCAGATAGGTGGACAGAAAGTATGCATTAAAACTGATACACCTACTTTACCATTAGATTGATGGATGACATTGCAAAACTAAGTTTGTCTTTTTCCTTCTGACTGTAGTCCTTAGAGTAATTCAGGGTCCAATGACAATGGGATTGACTTGTGCTGTCAACACAAAACTAATGGATGTTTTTAGTGTGAAAATTCTTTGAAGGCATATCACCACTGTTTGGTGGGGAAGAATCCTTGACAAATTATTTCTTCCAGCTGAGCATGCACTGCCTGAAGAGGAAATTTACACAAGAAAACTACAGAATATTACATTTCCCTTGAATCCTGTTTCTCATTATATAAGTGTTCTACTGGTGGGAACAAGGCAATATGAAAATAATCAGAGTAACAGTGGTTAGAATGAATACCGAAAAGGCAAATATCTTTCTTAGTAAGAGAACCCCACCAGATCAAAAAACTCAATTCCGTCATTAAGGTAATTTGACCAAGCATTGTAGTTGCATAAATCAAAGCAAAATTTACTTATTGTTTAATAAAATCACAGTTTTGGGGCACCGGGGTGGCCCAGTTAGTTGAATGTCTAACTCTTGATTTCAGGTCAGGTCATAATCCCAGGGTCATGGGATTGAGCCCTGTGTCAGGCTCTGCACTGAGTATGGTGCCTGCTTAAGATTCTCTCTCTTGAGGCACCTGGGTGGCTCAGCTGGTTAAGTGTCCAACTTTGGTTCAAGTCATGATCTCATAGCTCATGGGTTCGAGCCCCACATTGGGCTCTGTGCTGACAGCTCACACCCCAGAGCCTTATTGGGATTCTGTGTCTCCCTCTCTCTCTGCCCCTCCCCTGCTCATGCTCTCTCTCTCTAAAAATCAAACATTAAAGAATTTAAAAAAATTCTCTCTCTCTCTCTCCACCTCTGTCCCTCTCCCCTGCTCATACTCTATATAAAATTAAAAATGAATGAATAAACACATATATATATTTTTTAAAGATCACAGTTTTATATTGACATCTCAGAAAAAAATCACAGTAAATAGTAAATAATAAATAATAGTAAATAGTAAATAATAGTAAATAGTAAATAATAGTAAATAATAGTAAATAATAATAAAAACAAATGGTAAAAACAAAAAGAGACCAGAAGTTGAGAAGTCGAGTGCCCAGGATACATCTATACTTTCCATGAACAACTGAATAACCCTTCCTGACAATTTAATGGCTCCTTGATAATAGAAGTTACACGTGCATTTCATATATACCTTATGCCCTTTTCTGTGTTAAGTCACTGAATTTTTTTTTAACCTAGAATTATTTAACTGATCATACTACTCAGATAATCAATGATTATTATCAAATTTAGGAACAAACTAATAAAACTGTCTGGGCTTAATTCTACCACCATTGTTAGCATCACCCTCTCTTATTGCATTTATTTGTTCTGTTTTGTGCCATATTTACTCTTCATTTTACTTGTGACTTTTGCTCTGGTAAATTTCTCCTCTGAACTGTTTTGCACTTTCCATTACATAACTTTCTTTTCCTATGTTAAGTCACATCCTTTTTCACATTTAACATTGTTCCTTACAAATGTCATTCAAAGACTGCCTTCTAATCTACATACCTAATGGGAATGTTGGGTTGCAATGGAATCCCTTTGACACCCTTTCTAAAGATAGAACCCTTTGATGATAACTTTATAAACTAGATTGGACAAACCAAGTAACCTAACTGTTCAGTGAGTCGGCCTCACATGTTAATTATGCAACAGATGTGATTATTATTACTGAATCATTCTTTTGAACCAGCTATTGGGAACACCCGGGTTCTATAAATAAGGGCTCAGTTTTCCAGACAAGGAAATGGGTATAAGAATCTAGTATTTATAAAAAGTATTTCATAAGTTGAAGATTAGATATTTACAATGGAATTGAAGAGTCTAAGGGAGGGGGGAAAATATTCTAATGTTGCAAAAATAACAATATTGAGAAAAAATACAATTTTACACACTTTTATGCAATTTAAATAGTCGAATTCACAATCTGGGAAACTATAGCTCAAGATTCTGCCATCTGTATGAAAGTAAAGAGTTATCTAAATTTCTTACAAGTTTTGTCCCATCTTTCCAAAAGTAAATGGTTTTCTAAATTCTTATAGCCTGGTGCCATCAGCGAGTGGAGCTCTTTGTCAGCCATTTAAGAAAAATGCCAGTCGATCCTATTATGTCAACAAAGACATCGTGGCAAAAACATAAAGGGAATCTTTTAGCTTACTACTTCCTAAGGCACTAACAGTAAACCAAACATGATTTCATCACCAAATAAACACTAAATATTGACTCTGCCTAAGAACAACAACAACAAACCCTACTCTTTCTAAATTAGTGAGAAAACCGATCATTTAACAAGGCCTATGATACATGCAGAGAAGTGCTACGATCTAAACAAAGTGCTAGATAAACACGGAACAGTTACGAATGAATCGTATATCAAATCACAATGAATTCAGAGTGCGTGGTCTCTGTGATGATCAGTGGTTGTATTTCCACTGGAGATCAGAAAAGCGCTCAGCCAGGAGGAGCCAGGCCAGTGTCCCTATCTCAAGTCACAGTGCTCTGTGTTTTCTGTTAGTAGAATTTTCTCTCACCAGCCTCTCTTGGGAGATATGGGTCCAGCTTGGAATCACTGTTTTTTTATTCTCTTCTACCTGGAAGACACTTTTCCAATGACCTAGTTTACGTTTTAGGTAGACCTTTGTATGTATGATTCCATATGAATAACAACAGTTTCCGATACTCCATCCCCCTACAGTAGTATTATACATCAACAGCCTTGTTCTAGCTTCATGACGGGTGGTGTTGATTTCCTCCATCCTCCCCTTCGGACTCAGTCAAGTGTGCACATCGTCCATTTGCCCTGAGCTTCCGTCACTGTCTGAGAACAAACCACGGGCTGGGTTGCTCCCATCAGTTCAGATTGTGTCCCAAACATGATGAGCCAAACTCAGCCAACTTGCAGCCTGAAGCGAATTCACCCACGGAGCTGAGCCAAGTCAACACTAGCCAAAACTCAGCCAACCACAGAATGGAGAGAGCTTGAGAATAAACGTTTGTTATTTTAAGTCATGCAGTTGTTTGATAGATGATTATGCAGCATTATCATGGCAATATTTGTTGAAGAATGACATAAAGCTGTAAGTTCTCAGTGACATTTCTTAAATGACTTTTTATACCCCTAGTCAACTAATTAAGACAGTTTTTTAAGTACTTTTTTAAAGTTTATTTATTTATTTTGAGAGAGAGAGAGAAAGAGAGCCCACAAGCAGGGGAGAGGCAGAGAGAGGGAGAGAGAGAATCCCAAGCAGGCTCTGTGCAGTCATTGTAGAGCCTGACACAGGGCTTGAACTCACAAACCATGAGATCATGACCTGAGTTGAAACCAAGAGTCAGACGCTCAGCTGACTGAGCCACCCAAGCACCCCAAGACATTAAAAAAAAAGTATTTAGTTCTTTAAAATTGTCTGGTCCTTCTTCATTCTATCTGACATCATCTGGATTTTGTCTCATTACCTTGAACTATAATTTCAGTATTTTTGAAGGTCATCCCCCTTCCTTCACATACTTTTTTTCCCTACAAGTCCTATTACATATTACTATGAATCCTGTCATCCTAAAGCTATAATTATGTGATGATGCCCTTAGTTCTAAGGGGTGAGGGGTAGTGCATTTAATTGTTTTAATTTCAAGGCCATATAATGGAGGAACATAAAAAAAAGTATAGGAAAAGGGTCTAAGAAACCAGCCCTGGATTATTTCACTTCAGAGTCTTTTTTCCATGAGAAGACTAAACACATAATTGGTTTAAACCACAGCCTATTGACATATGAGCTATGTGTAGCCAAAAATATTCCTAACTGATACGGATATCTAGCCCACTGCATGGTTGCCACAACCTGTGTGACCTTCATAGTGTTTTCAGGATAGTTATATAAATGGAATAATGCAATCAAAATGCATTCTCACTGTACTCCCCAATATCTCTTTCTTCCAAGAAATCATCACAGTACACATTGCTGATCCTATATCTGAAACGAACGTGGGACTAGATTGTCACTATCTTTCTCCTTTAGAAGAGTTCAATGTCAACTCTCATGCTCTGAGTCAAGGCAATACTACCCCATCTGGAAAAGCGACATACTGCCGCTTTATTTTTATTCCACTAAAGTTTCCAACGTCATTTTGTCGTTCAACAAAGTCTGTCTCTCTGTCTCTCTCTGTCTCTCATACACACACACACACACACACACACACACACACACAGCTTTAAGTTTTGGTGTTTTTTTTCTTAAATAATTCACTAATATATTCCCAATAAATGTTTTCAAATTGTTCATCGTAGCCTAATGATTAAAGTTAACTTTTCATTCTATGGATTAAATTAAGGTGTACCAAGTATTATTACTTCTTCTAATAGATACGAGATGGACATCTAAGGGTCAGAATTCCTAGGTCGTTACAGCAAATGACTGACCTAGGACCTATATTATTTTAATAACATTACTACAGAAGACAGAAATACAATCAACACCTTTGTGAACATTTTATAAGGGTGTTTAGATAGTCCGTAACATACTCCTAAGTCACCAAAACATCCTATTTGACCAAATATCCAAAATATCCTATTTGACTAAACTTCTACAAGAAAACAGTAAGAAACATACTTCCTATCAGTTCTTCTTAACACATTTTTGTACAGCACTGAATTAGGAGTTCAAAAAGCATATTCTTCTTTGCCACTAACACACATTTACCTTTGGATAAATGACTTAGGCCAAAAAAAAAAAAAAAAAAAAAAAGGAAGAGCTTCTTAAAACTAAGGCATTAAACTAGATTGGTAGAGATTCAATAAAATTACAGGGAATTACTTTCAAAATCACTGGCATTTTTATACATAGAAGGTCAAAGGTGGAGCCCAGGAGTCTTTCACATAACTCCCAAGGTAATTCTAGAATATACCTCGGTTGGCAAACCTGTCGGATTTAATCACTTCTGAGGTCTTGGTCAGATACATTGTGTTATGATTCCAAGCCTAGCTTTGAACAAGGCAAGCAGTTTGAGATGCCACTTTCTCCACCCTTAAATATTACAAAATTATAGTGTCCCTTGTTAAGTAACTCAAGAGAGTCAAGGCAAAATTCTTCATACAATTCAGTGGCTGCATTACTTTGGATCAGAGAAAGCTGAGTGATTTAAAATCTAATTTGAGTTTGGGAAAAACATCCCAGGATTGACAGGCACCTAGAGAGATTCAGAGTGGAATAAAATTTTAAGAAGATTCTTTACCAGATTTTAGGAAACACACATCATGTACTTTACTCTTGCAGATCACTATAATTATTCTTCATACAAAAGGAGAATGAGGTCTGTAGACTTAATCCAATAAATGAGAAGTAAGTTTAAAATTAGAATTCTTTGGGGGATAGTTTTTGAATCTTTGACATTGAGACCATTTCTTAGGAGTACCTTCCAAATCTAATATCCAGAAGAACTAATATCCAGAATAAATGCTATTATTTTCTGTGCTCAGTTTTATGTTTATTTATTCATTGAGTATTTTCTTTTGTTAAAAGAACAGTAACAAAGACACTCAAATGACAATATAAATTCAATAACTGGTTAATTTCATCATTCAGTGAAACAGAAAGCCATCTCAGATTGTTATTCTTCTATGGAGTCAACAGAACATTTAGTGTCATGTTTAGTTGGGCTCTAAGGGGAGACTTGCTTCAAGTTAGCTAATAAAAAAATATAATGTCTGGATAAAAACTTAGGGAATTTGTTATAGGATGAGGCTGGCAGTATCATAATTTGTGAAATGCGAAAGGCAGCTTTTCAGTTTATATTCAGTTGTAGGAAGAGAGAAAATGATAAAGAGTCAGTAGGGACCCAACACCTACCAAGAGTTCCAGGACCCCCCGCACCAGGAGCACATTCATATTTAATGTATTACATTAAGGGCTCCCAGAGTAAATATTTTCCATTCTCCCTATAGCCATATTCCCCATATGTAGACAAATTAATGAAGGTGTATTCTGGAGCTGTACATAAATATTCAACTAGTGTCTGTATTTATGCCCCCGCTTACAAATAACTAATGGTTGGCTGAGCCAAAATAATCATATATGCTAGACATGTAGGAAGGATTGCTGATTTCATTTATTATACCACCTGTGAACCTCCTAGGGGAAGGGCAGTCTAGTGAAATATTTTGGTGTGCTGACACAATTTTGTACTTGTTTATGAGGCTACGCCAGCCTAGTCCTAATTTCCTGCTGTAATTCTTTGCTTCAAAGGCCAAGTCCACACATGGGAAGGATATTTTCTGCAAACAATCTTCTCACAACTCTGCTATCTCCGTCCCCAGTTGCCTCCCTGGGTCTTCTGTTCCCCTTTATACTTGTAACGGTCATGGGGGATTTAAGTTAGCATTTGGGGAAGAACAAGTCCAACAGCAATGGAAGCTTTAGATCGCTATGTCAATTACTTGATTTGGGGTCTTCCTGAGTACAGGGGAGAAAACCTCCCTTAATGGACTCTCTAGAATTAACACTGACAGCAATTTGACTCCAGTGCCTTTCACCAAGAGGTCAAGTAGAGACAAAATGATTTGGCTCTCAAGACCCCAACCTCTCTACAAACCTGTTTCTGCCCTTAGACCAAGTATAGATGTGATGTGAACAAGCCTGAAAATATTAGTGTTTTTCCTCTAGTAGGCAATGACAGCATCCCATCCTGGGGGAATTAGCTGCTGCACTTTTTAAGGCTTCTTATTAAAATGTGCAAATCCCAGCTGGGAAGCTCAGTGTTCCCAAAATTGGGCAGGAAAGGTAGTCCTTTGTGTCATCATAGCTATCAAACAATACCCGAAGGACTGTGTATTATTATGAATTTCAGCTTTAAAGTACCTTTTGTCATTCATTAAATACACTCTCACGGTTCACTGGATCTATGCCATGTATTTAGTATCAGTTCTTGTAGCTAGAAATGTTGATTTTTAGGTATTTGCTTCACCTTAAAAATTGAGAGATTTCAAAGAGGTGTGAATTTTTAACACTGGATGCCTAGATTTCCAAAAGATCAGCTAGAGTATGCCAGTCCAGTGGAATCCGTTGCTCAACCAAAGACAAAAAGTGAGCAATGAGAGGTGTTATTGACTTTTCTGAAGATATTGGACAAGGGATGAAGTTACCAGACTGAACCAGTCTGAGTAGGAACAGGAAAATGGCATTACTAACATCTGGATGTTCTCACTCCAAATGATTTCAAAAATATTCTGTTGGCCAACTAAAAGTATTATATTATTAAACAATGACTAGTTTCGATGTACACGGATGATTTTTACATCCTTCATTTGTCAAAAAAAAAAAAAAGATTCTGGCATCATAATAAACAGCAACAAACTTACTAATGCCTGGCCACTGGCTTAACATTTTTTAGAAAGAAAATGAACATGCAAATAAAAATGATAATTAGAGTCCAGAGGGCACATTGCTTAACTGATAATTTGTTTGTTGTGCTTAAATATTGCAAAGGTTTCTGGTAGGCACATCATGTTGTGCCATATGTGATTCTGTTTTGCTTACAACAAAATAATTGTTGTTGTCTGGGCTTTGGAATCAATCTTTTCCTTTTTTATGTATGCCCTAATGATCACATTATTAAAAATGTCAGTATGAGTGTGCAGACTAACATTAAATATGTTTCTTCCCGAGCTGATTTTTTTCTTGCAATGTATACATTTTTACCCGTCTTTGAATATTTAAGGTGTACTTTCCAAAACCATTCCTAAAAAAAAAAAATTAACTTTTTTTTGTTTTATCTAATTACCTAATAAATTAATACAACAAGGGAGCTCATTAAATGCAAACGAGGAAGAGGGAAAAGGTGTTGCTAGAACTTAATTAGCAAGATACAAAGATACCAATTAACACCTATAGCTCAGGAAAGAAAAAAAGTTTTTTTTTCATGTGGCACCATCAAAAAATAAAATCGCAGCTGGTTACACATATTAAGTGGAGTGCAGATGAATTTTAGGCTTCTGTTGGCATTAGGGCCTCAGGAGTACCGGAAGAAAGAGGAAGGGGAAGCAACAGAGAAAATTTTCTAGGCTAGCCAAGAAAGCACTATTTTGTTAATCTGCATGCCTTCTGTTCAGGTATTTAGAAGACAGTCTGCATTTGGGGGAAAATTTTACACAAATTCTAAGCCAATACTATATCATTATTTCCAGTCCTTTGTATAGACATCTTCTCTAAAAATCACTGTAAGTATATAATCTATAATGACAATTTCTGGGGCGCCCAGGGTGCTATGGGTTAGGTGTCCGACTTCAGCTCAGGGTATGCCCTCGCGGTCCATGAGTTCCAGCCCTGCGTCAGACTCCATGCTGACAGCTCAGAGCCTGGAGATTGTTTCGGATTCTGTGTGTGTGTGTCTCTCTCTCTGACCCTCCCCTATTCACACACTCTCTCTCTCGCTCGCTCTCAAGTATAAATAAAACATTAAAAAATTATAATGATAAATTCTGTCAATCTTATAATTATTTTCTCTACTCTAATAGTTTCTGTGATAAAATAAACTTCGTAAGACATCAATCTTCATGGATTCCTTAGTTTATCTAGGTATGAACTCAAAAGATGATTTTAGCGGCACCTAGGTGGTTCAGTCAGTTAAACGCCCAACCTCGGCTCAGGTCATGATCTCACTACTCGCGGGTTCGAGCTCCGCATCCGGTCTTGTGCTGACAACTCAGAGCCTGGAACCTGCTTTGGATTCTGTGTCTCCCTCTCTCTCTGCCCCTCTCTTGCTCACGTTCTGTCTCTGGTTCTCTGTCAAAAGTAACAAACATTAAACATTTTTTTTTAAAAAAGATGATTTTAAATTTTCTGAAATACTACGAAGAGTGCAAAGCCATCACATGTGAGTGTGACATGAACTGTAATATTTTAAAAGGTAACTGCGTGGTACCTGGAATCTTGCATTTTTCAAGATCCCTTCAACTGGGAGCCCACCCCCAGCCCTACTCAGGGTATAATTACGGTAGAGGGTTAAGCTCCGAGGGTGAACCCAGAGCGAGCAGGCAGGTTTCAAATAAAGGGAGTTGTGGACATAAGTATTAACCTAAAATAAGGTTATGCCGATTTTCCCCGAGATAATACTCTTAAACTTTTATTTAGAGATAATTTCAAACTTCTAGAAACATTGCAAGAATAATACAGTTTCCACAAACTCTTGAGCCAGATTCACTGACTCTTGTCTCACCTTCACGTGCCTTGTAGGCACAGCATTTGAGAGGAAGTGGCTGATGTAAATCCCCTACATCGCTTAATGCTTGAGCGTACAGGTCTCAAGAACAAGGACATTCTTTCTTAGGACAGCACAGTCGCCATTTCAGGAAGCACATTGACAGAATACTTTTATCTGCTCTGCCAGCCGTGGTCCAGTTCTGCAAACTGATCCAATAATGTCCTTTCTACCACGTACCGCATCTGGTTGTAATGTCTCTTTGAGTCTCCCTGAAACGGCAATGGGTCCCTTCAGCCTTTTTCTGTCTTCCATGCCATTGACATACTGGAAGAAATGCTAAAAATAAACGTTCTTCGTCTTGGGTTTGTGTGAAGTTTCCTAATGATTTGGTTCAGGTTATGCATCGCTGGCATAATGCTACTCATATGATGCTGTGTCCTCCGAGTGTCATTGCTGGAGCCACACAAGTCCCCACCCTCCCTCCATCTGTAACGTTCATTGTGATTACATTAATTTTGTCTCGTTGATTCACTGTTTAGATCTATGAGATCATTGTAAAGCCGCTGTATTTTAGCTAATGATCAGAATTACTTTAAACACCATATTACATATTCAGATGAGTCATGTTGCATAACTGGATATATTTCTACTGCTTTAGATTTCTACTGGGAAGCCCACACCATCTTAAACAACATTTCCAACATTTTTAATGATGATGATGATGATAATAATAATAATAATAATAATAATAATAAATTAAAATATATTATTGAAAGCCCATGGTTTTAAACTTGGGAAGTTAAAAATTTTGATTTTCTGTTTATACCCTGTACCAATTTAATTTGTGTATCTTATGTACTAAAAGATCGTGTCGATTAAATTACACACTTATCAAAAGATTGACCATATTTCTTTACTCCCAAAAGAGGTTTTATACTAACTTAGCATCAGTGAGAAGTTAAAAGGTAGCTTTCTGTCTGATTGGGAAGATAAAACATGTGTATTTAGCTCAGGGTAGAATAAAAAGTGATATGCAATAGTAATAGAGGTACAGGTGAAGCGACATTCTGTAGTCCAATTATTCTTATCATTAACAACTCACATCAAGGCAGGGGGCACCTGCGTGGCCCAGTCAGCTAACCTTCTGACTTCGGCTCAGGTCACGATCTCACCGCTCATGAGTTTGAGCCCCACATGGGGCTCTCTGCTGTCAGCACGGAGCCCGCTTCAGTTCCTTTCTCCCTCTCTCTCCGCCCCTCCCCGGTTCATGCTCTCCTTCTGTCTCAAAAATAAATAAAAATATCAAAAAAATTTTTTAATTTCAAAAAAACCCTCACATCAAGAATCAAAATGACCCTGATCACCCTGTAAGTCATGCTATATGTGCTTGCTGTGTTTCACACATTCTTCTTAATATACCACCTCTTGTTCTAATCTAAACCAAGTGCCTTCTAGGTCTGCTGGAAATTATTCTGAAACTTCCTATCATTGATCTCCCAGGTTACAGCCACTATTTCTTGGTTCCTCATATATTCACATCTTGTTTCTTTCCCTTTGTTTTGCTGAAATACATTCTCAAACTATTCTTTCCAAAGTTATATAAAATCAATGTATTTAGTTCTTGTAAGTCTAAGCTGTCATTTTTTTTCTTACAATAAAATGATAATTTGGCCAAACAAGGTATTCCCAGAATTTCTGTTCTCAAATCATTTTTTGAAAACATTTTGTAGACACCATTCCTTTCTCATCTAGAATCTAGAATTGCTAAAGCCAGGGAGTTAAACACCCACCCAGGATACAGAATTTGAAAGCATGGTAGTGGTGCCCCAATAAGAAGGAAAAAAATTTTTGAACAAACTAAACAATCATATTTATTCTTGAATCCAACAGAGAGCTAAGAATCCAGGGAAACCAAACAGCCTAAAACCCAAGGAAAGACAGGCCTTCAGAAGGGAGCCCAACATGAAGGTTAACTCATTTGCAGCACAGGATGGAAGGCGGGGAGATGAGACCACCGTTGTCCCCTTCCACTGAGTATGACAAAGTTCTGTGACGGGGTCTCACAGACAGAAAATGTTTGAAGTAAAGCTGTGCCAGTGTCTATTCCCAGGCCTTACAGAACTGGCGTCTTCTACTTTCTCTCTTCTGGAGAACTTTCTCTCCGAATCGCTGGCTACCATACAAGTGGTCAGGTCTGACTTTCCCTTAGATCTCCACATGAGGCAAGCCACAGGTGGACGCTGTCCACAGCAACCCTGAGGACAGCCTTTCAGCCACCCTTACTGGGTGTCAGATGCGTGCATGTAGCCAAGTGGAAACACAAATGAGTCCACTTGCCAGCTAAATACAGCATAATGATGTCAGTTATCATATCAAGAGAGGGAACCAGGGCACCTAGGTGGCTCAGTTGGTTAAGTGCTCCTCCCCTGCTGGCACTCTCTGTCTCTCAAAAATAAGAAACATTTTTTTTTTAAATTACATTACAGGGAATGCGTTACGTAAGTACGAACCATGTGACCTGCCACTATTCGACATTCCTTAACCTAAAAACATGGAACTCATAAGTTTCAACCAAATATTAATTTTGCGATACTCTGGGGTAACAGCTGATCTGATAAGGACCACATACCCCAAGGGATGGTTAACTAGTGGCAATTCTTCTAATCAGAAATGGCAAAAACATGCCACCCGTTTTTATGCCTGAGGAGGTTTGGTTAAATAACATAATTGATTAAAAAAAAATATTTTAATTGATTAAATACTGATCTTCAAAATCGCGGACCACCTGGAAATATTGCATAAAAGCCCTTCCATTTCGGGAACAGGTTCTAAGTCTTTGGCAAGTTCAGGAGCCCAAACCTGGTGATGGTGCCCAAGGCTTGATTCTGAAATGGCTTTGTATCCAGCTCCTAATTCAATGATTTTCATATAATTATCTGTCAGTTTAGCTGAACTCTTTCCTTAGAATCTTTTGTCCCCTGGCCTGAGTAAACATTTTATACTATGTGCAATTACAGAACATGAAAAGCAGTTTAGTTCAAGTGGTTTTGTCCCCGCTTGCTGACACATGTCTGTGTGTACAGCCGAATCTTGTCCGAGACCGTATGGAATAGGACCTCTAAGCCCCACCTAGCACTGCATACAGAAGGCTATCGGCACTCCTAAGATGACCTAGTAATTACAAATAACACAATAAGTTGAAGTCACGTCACACACACAGCAGGCCGACAGGCTGCCCCTTTCCTCTACCAACTGATCTACAGTGGGGAGAATTTCACTTTGGGGCCCCACCATATGCACAGGCAGCCTTGACTTTCGTCAGACTGTTCACTCAGTTGCAACGACAGACAACGCCCTGGCGTGTGAGTGGCTATAAATGCCAAGCTGCTCTCCTCTTTGGGGAGAGACAGACCGAGCGAGACTGACCAGCACGCTGTTCACCTATTCACCTGCAAGTACTCATTCAGGCTCTGTATCGCATCTGTGGCTATGAACCCCAAATCTCTCTGGGTCTCCACTCGGAACACCACTACTCACTCCCTCTGCCTCAGTCTCTCACACATACTTGGGATGCGGCTTGTTACTTCCACCGTCACTTCCATATGCTTGCTGTTGGTTATGTATTTATTTAAAATGAACAACGACCTAGGGCGCCTGGGTGGCTCAGTCAGTTAAGTGTCCGACTCTTGGTTCCAGTCATGATCTCGTTCTGGTCTATGACATTGGCTCCGGTCATGATCTTGTTGTCTGTGAGTTCCAGTCCCACATGTGGCTCTGCACTGAGCGTGAGGAGGCTACTTGGGATTCTGTTGCCCCCTCTCTCTGCCCCTTCCCTGCTCGTGCCCTCTCTCTCAAAATAAATAAATACGCTTAAAACTTTAAAAATAGTACCGTGAACAAAGATTTGAGAAGTAAACAGGTATTGTTGGCCTGCCATTTTGAATTCAAATCTGCATTTCACAAGTTGATATCTGTTCCATAAGACTTGAATTTTAAAACATCAGAGACATTCAGTCTCTAACTATGATAGTGTCCCCCCAAATAGCTATTAATTTACTGAATACACACCATACCCTAAGTTCCCCAGCGTATGCCTTTTATACACCATAACTCCAATGCTTAGTACTCTGAACGTTAGGTATTCCCATGCAATGTAGACACAGTCTAAAAGTTAAATACGCCTGTGAAATCGCTAGAGCTCAAGCCAAAAGAAAAAGTAACAACTGCGCAGAGGAAGATGTTGGATTGAGTGCTGAAGGGTGAGAAGAAGTCTGGCAGGTGAACAAAGGGAGAGAAGGCAGTTGCAGCCGAGGACGCAGACACAAAATGGTTGGTCTGGGAAATGAGAGCCTTTTCATGTGGCTAGAAAACAAGATGTGTGCGGAACAACTGTAGCAGAAAAGACTAGAGGAGAAATCAGCGTGAATTAGAACAACCCTGAGGATGTTGGTTTTTATTCCGCAGCTAAGGCAGAACCATGAGGAGGCCAGCGGAAGCTGGAAGCGAAGTGTCCAGGGCGCCAGGATCTGCACAGCCTTTCCACTACAGGCTCTCTCTAACATCCGGAACCGAGGAGCCCTGCCGGTGAGGTGCCTTGCGTAATTGTCAAGGAATTTACAAAAGAGTGGCTGTGAAAGAAAGGGGCGTAGGGGATGTGGGAGGAATGTTCTTAAGAATGCTGTGAAGAAATGGATCAAATTATGGGGCTGGCTGCATAAAGAAAGAAGCAGCAGCAGCAGGAGGAATTAAAAAACAAAGTTTGAAGTTGCCCAGAAGGCACCGGGGAATAAGAAGAGAGAGAGAGGATGTGATATACTGGTTGCAGATACTGATCTTTCCTAGCTGAGTGGGTGAACTTCTTGGTGGCAACAAGGTCCCAGGTGTGGCCAGGAGAGTGGGTGGCAGACTGTGGCAGGCGTGAGAGTGGAGGTTCCTGAGAGGGAGGAGCCGGGACAAGGATAAGATGGGAAGAAGATGCGCACCGGGACTGTGCATCCCGTGGGGGTCTACGTACTGAGGGACATGAGCAGAAGACTGACCCCCGCTGAGATTACTGGATTACTTGGTAAACTGTAGGAATGGCAAAGGAGAAGCATTCTTTGAACTGTGTGTGGAGGGACGAGGAGGCAGGGAGGTCAGTGAACAGGTAGGTTCTAGATGTGTGGGATCGTAAGAGACCATCCACAGAAAATAAAGATTTGGCAAAAAAAAAAAAAAAAGGAACACAATAATGCAGAAGAAACAAACAGCGAGGTATCATTTCCAAGTTCTCATTAGAGTCTACTAGAAGGACTACCAAAGACGTCAGACAGTGGAGAAGGCAGTCTGGAGTCAAGGGAACATTGGCGAACTCAATTTAGACCAGTTATACTTGTGGTTACACACACATGGATAACATCAATGTGACTCGAATTGGATAAAAGTAAGCGAGGTCCACATGTGTGTGCATTGTATCTTTTGTTGAATGTTCAGGGAAAATAACTAGTAATCAGTCTTTACCTTTCCCCATAAACTATAAGTGCAATAAGAAAAAAAAATGAAAATGGTTTTTGTCAACTCTTGGTGCAGGCCCTGGACTACAATTTGCCGGTACTTTCATTTAATTTCTAATAACTCTATGCGACTGGATTGTGTACCCACCCTCCACAGCTGGGATTGCCGACTTCTATCCTTCAGGTTCATACACGTTGCTAACCAACTCAGGCATCAGGGGTGCCAACACCCTGCACATTTGAAAATTCTCAAATAATTTCTGACTCACCCCCCAAAATTAAACTACTAACAGCATGTGGTTGACCCAAAGTCTTACTGATTATATAAACATTCCACTAATGCGTATTTTGTCTGTTACTTATATTATATGCTATATTCTTACAATAAAGTAAGCTAGAAAAAATGTCATTGAGAAAATCATAAGGCAAGGACACACATTTATGGAACCCTACTGTATTTATTGAAAAAAATTCACATATAAGCGTATTTGCACAATTCAAAACTCTGTTGTTCAAGGGTCAATTGTATATTTGATTTGAAGCTCTGTGATTTAATCTCTCAGTCATAACCAAAGAACATGTAATCTCAGAAACTCATAGTGGGAACGTTACAAACTCCAACTCTTTGTGGGATCCTCAGAATTAAGGTTAGCAAGTAAGTGAGGAAGACAGTAGCTAAGAACATGGGTTTTAGAGTTGCAAAGATCTGGGTTTAACTTCCAACTCTGTCATTTCCTTGCTTTGTGACCCTAATAAAATCACTAAACTTCTCTGAGACTCAGTTTCCTCATTTGTAAACTAAGGAACATAAAAATGCTGGCCTCATATGACTGCACGACCAATGAGACCATGCTTGGAAATGTCTTAGCACAGAGCTAAATCAAGATTGGCTGTTAATAGCTGCTAACACATTAGGCATATTATATTTAGTTCTACAATTAAAAAAAAAAATTAGCATTTATTCATTTTTGAGAGTGAGAGAGACAAAGCATGAGCGGGGCAGGGGCAGAGAGAGAGGGAGACACAGAATCAGAAGCAGGTTCCAGGCTCTGAACTGTCAGCTCAGAGCCCAATGCGGGGCTCAAACTCACAGACTGTGAGATCATGACCTGAGCTGAAGTCAGACACTCAACCGACTAAGCCACCCAGGCACCCCTAATTCTATAATATTTATTTTACAGGAATCTGTACAAAACCTTTCCACATGACTGTATCACATGAAAAACATTCCTATAATTGTACTCAACAAAGATATTTTAGGTTATTGTGACTGATCTGCCCACACTGGACACTGAACACCTGTGAGGTCATCTGCTGTTCTTTAATATCAGAACAGGAATGTTACAAAACTCCAGGATGCACCTTGGATTTAATATACACTATTATGTTGCCAAATACGAATCAGACAACATGAAATCTGATTGGAGCTTCTTTAAATTTCTTCTAGACTAACTTCTCACAATCAAAAGGGTGAACTAATTACTAATAAGAGAAAAAGCACTTGATTCCATTAGCATCAGAATGAAGACTAAACTTTGCTATCAAAGCAGGTGAATTTGTGCTTTGGCAATAATGGTGTTGACCCAAAGCTGTTACTATAAAAATTGAGACCACACGTAGCTAAAGTTAATGAAGAAAATTTCTGTAAATATCAGAAAGCAAAACATTCGACTCAAAAAAGTTGTCAGAACTAAAGGTCTGGATTCTCTGATTGGAAATGGTACTGGACAGCTGTAATTATTGGCATGTCGGGTTTTTTTGTTTTTACATTTTATTTATTTTTGAGAGACAGACAGAGACAGAGCACGAGTGGGGCAGGGGCAGAGAGAGAAGGAAACACAGAATCCGAAGCAGACTCTAGGCTCTGAACAGTCAGCACAAAGCCCGATGCGGGGCTGGAACCCACAAGCCATGAGATCATGACCTGAGCCCAAGTCAGACTCTCAACCGACTAAGCCACCCAGGCGCCCCGGCATGTCAGTTTTGATGTCAATGTGAGTAAGTAGTCACTATGGGGGCAGCCCCATGGCATTTGAATTAGGAACATCCTTCCTCAGATCCCCCGGCAGGGCTTTGTCTTAAAGAAGGGCAAACACACTCTGTGTCCCATAAAGATGCAGTTATTTCCAGAAACTGAATAACTCAGTTTGAGTAGAGTGTAACAAAAGTACATTATATCAGTGGATATTATCATTTTTTAATTAAAAGATATAGTTTTTCTTGCACCTTATCTCTGCTCCCCTTTTCCCATTATTTGTAACAGCCTCTTGCCACCCAATTTACTGAACTCCCAGACTTTTCTAAGGATGGAGACAAGCTCCACTGGTAGAGGAGTGCCTCGAGAATGTCCTGGGGGGGGTGCGGTTAGGTAAGCATCCAGCTCTCGGTTTCAGTCCGGGTCATGATCTCATGGTTCCTTCACGCCCCACATCCAGCTCTGCGCTGATGGTGTGGAGCCTGTTTGGGATTCCCTCTCTCCTCTTTCTACCCCTCCCCTGCTCACTATCTCTCCCTCTCTCTCTCAGAAAGAAAGAAAGAAAGGGAGGAAGGGAGAAAGGGAGAAAGAGAGAGAAAGAAAGAGAAAGAAAGAGAGAAAAAGAGAAAGAAAGAAAGAAAGCAAGAAAAGAAAAGAAAGAAAGAAAGAAAGAGAAGAAAAGAAAGAAAGAAAGAAAGAAAAAAAAAGAAGAAAAGAAAGAAAGAAAGAAAGAAAGAAAGAAAGAAAGGGAGGAAGGGAGAAAGGGAGAGAGAGAGAGAGAAAGAAAGAGAAAGGGAGAGAAAGAAAGAAAGAGAAAAAGAGAAAGAAGGAAAGAAAGAAAGAAAGAAAGAAAGAAAGAAAGAAAGAAAGAGAGGAAGGGAGAAAGGGAGAAAGAGAGAGAGAGAAAGAAAAAGGGAGAGAAAGAAAGAAAGAGAAAAAGAGAAAGAAGGAAAGAAAGAAAGAAAGGGAGGAAGGGAGAAAGGGAGAAAGAGAGAGAGAGAGAAAGAAAGAGAAAGGGAGAGAAAGAAAGAAAGAGAAAAAGAGAAAGAAGGAAAGAAAGAAAGAGAAGGAAGGAAAGAAAGAAAGAAAGAAAGAAAGAAAGAAAGAAAGAAAAGAAAGAAAGAAAGAAAGAAAGAAAGAAAGGGAGAAAGGGAGAAAGAGAGAGAGAGAAAGAAAGAGAAAGGGAGAGAAAGAAAGAAAGAGAAAAAGAGAAAGAAGGAAAGAAAGAAAGAAAGAAAGAAAGGGAGGAAGGGAGAAAGGGAGAAAGAGAGAGAGAAAGAAAGAAAGAGAAAGGGAGAGAAAGAAAGAAAGAAAGAAAGAAAGAAAGAAAGAAAGAAAGAAAGAAAGTCCCAGACATCACAATATTTTATCTCCCTGGCTTAGTCAGTTTGGGCTCCTGTAACAAAAATGTCATAGATGGCATGATTTAAACAACAAAACATTATTTTTCACATCTCATATCTCTTGAGGCTAGAAAGTCCACGATCAAGGTGATGGCTTACTGGGTCCATGATGAGAGCCCTCTTCCCAGTCTTCCCAGTCTCTTCTTATAAGCGCCCTAATCCCAGTATGGGGGCTCCAGCCTCCTAATCTACACCTAATTGTCTCCCAAAGGCCCCTCCTCCTAATACCATCACACTGGGAATTAGGGCTTGAGCATATGAATTTTGAGGGGACACAATTTTGGTCCATTGCATTGGCCATCATGCTAATAGTCTCTCCAAGGCAATGTAACTAAATGAAACCGAACTGCATCAAGAGCTCAAAGGCAACATCAATCCAGCTGGAAGTGACTAAAACAAGACGTCAAGCACCCAGGAAAGGGTAACATGTGGCCTTTAAGGCCAAACAAAGAACAGATACCAGGAGAGAGGGCGTTGGCTTTGTTCATAAAAGGTTTAGGTATAGGTTTTCTAACACTGGGATTCACTGACCTCTTATGGGTTGGGACTCGAGATCCTCTGGTGGTTGACTTCCCCTGGAGACATGATGTGCCACAGCCCCAGGGCTGCTGACGAGGTACCACCCCAGCAGAGTCCCTGGGGAAGGCTTTTTATATCCAGCAGAGTAAGACTGTCTTTTCAAACATGAAGCTACCTAGGAACAGATATGTGCTTTCTGACCAAGAAAAAAAAGTTAGAATGAGGATAAGATCACTTCTGTCTATGGTACGGATTGAAACCCTCTGTGTCTAGGGATATAATTACAAAATAGGTATTTCTTGACTACAGACACCCTTCATTTGTTCTTCATTAGGATATATATTCCAGTGGAAAGTAACTCAAGTGATTAATAAGGCTGTGGCACAGTAAGAACAGCAAAGATTTCGGAAGAAAACCTAAGATGTCCCATCTCCATCTAGGTCACTCACTAGTGTGCAACCCCATCACGTCACTGAAATTCTCCAGGACTTCACTTCCTTCGCAGTAAGTAATTTGGGGAAACCATTCACGTCCACCTCCTTGCTCTACTGTGAGAATTATTTAGGAGGGTGCCAGGGAAAGCACTTTTTATTTTATAGAATGCTGTTAAAAATTGGGCTGCCATTTTATTTTGACGAACTTGTGTCTGTGGAATTGCTCCCTTCCTTTGTCCACATATCATGCATCACCATACACACTCCTGTCTAATGATGTGTGTTTAATCGGTGCATATGGACTAAAAGAATGGAAAGATTTTTTTTTCAGCTGATGCCCTCACTTCGTGCTGGGAACGTGAAAATACCTCAATATACCCCCCCCCCAAAAGTGTATGGTGATGGCTTTGGTATTTATAGACCACCTTTGCTTTTCACTCAGATCCTTCGCAGCAGCCTCCATTGCCAACTTGCCATCACAAATATTATGATTACTCACCCGCAGGTGCAACCATACAGCATGACTCTCATTAAAACGGGCATTGTACATAAAAGAGAAATAACATCAACTGTGATTCTTATACATTGAAATGCATATGTATGGGTCCTCTTGTCCTCCTTGGCAATTCTAACTTCTACAATAAATGTTCCCAACTTCTCAGCTGCCCGACTTTTTGGAATGAGGAATAACATCCCCTGGTTCCTCTTGAGAATTACTTATCACAAGATTAAATCTGCACGGAGAGATTTAAATTCTTCTGAAATTTTTTCTCTTCTTTGATTTGTTTGTTAAATCATGTGTTTGTTAAATCATCATTTGCGATTTCTAATTTGTGGGACTAATTGCATCTACTTTGAATTCTGTATGAAATCATCTTCATAAAACACAGTGTAATTTACTGTATCATATTTATATGAGCTTTCTATTGCCTTTCCCTTTCTGTTTCATATATTTTTAAAATGGTGAAACAAGTTATAAAAAGAATATTTATTCCTATTCAATAACTCAATATTTATTAGACCTCATTATTAAAATAAATTATTAAAAATATTGAGCTACTTAAGTGAATGTTCCTCAGACAAATTATTTAGCTCACATTATCAAAAAATACATATAAATTTCTTGCTAATAGTTTACATAGCTCTTGCTATGAACCTGGCACTTTTCTAAGAATGTTACAAAACCTGAAAGAAACCCTATGATACAGGTACTAGTCTCATTTACATTTCATAAATGAAGAAACTGAGACTTGGGAAGATGAGCTTAGTTGCTCAATGTTACTTCACTAGTATTTTGCAGAACCAAGATACAAAAGTACATAGGGCATGCTTTTATAAAATATGTCCATGGTTCTCAAACTTTAACATGCGTAAGAATCACCTCAAGAACGTTTTAAAGCATGGAGCTGGTTTTCTGAGTCCCATGCTCAGAAATTCAGAGATTCAAGGTGGGGCTCAAAAATTTGTGTTTCTACCAAGTTCACAGATGATACTGAAACTACCAAGGCAAGTACCACGCTCTGAGAGCCACTGAACGTCCCAATGCGGACTCTCTTCTGAGGACACCCAAAGATACCGAGCTGTGGACCCAAATAAGTCTTACTATTCTCACTCCGCAAACACTAAAACTAGGTTTTGTTTTAGAAGAGATCAAATTTCATCAACCAGCATATTAAATGCAATGCTGATATTTAGCCTTATGTGAAAGCATCTTTCAGTAAAGACTTAGAGTCAAATGGCTTTGCGTTTCAATTCCTTTTTTGACAGCCACGACAGTATTCTACGGAGCAAATTGTGTATCTTCACTGAACTCTAATTTCCCCCAATTGTAAGTGGACATATTTGCTGTACCAAGTTTTTGTGCGGTTTAACTGAGAAAATATGTGTACAGCATCTACCAGAAGAACTCAGTAGTTGCTTAGCTAGAAGTTATTTTCATGGGGCGCCTGAGTGGCTCAGTCAGTTAAGCATCCGACTTCGGCTCAGGTCATGATCTTGAGGTTTGTGAGTTCGAGCCCCACATTGGGCTCTGTGCTGACAGTTCAGAGCCTGGAGCCTACTAAGGATTCCGTATCTCCTTCTTTCTCTGTCCCTCCTCCCTCATGCTCTGTTTCTCTCTGTCTCTTAAAAATAAATAAACATTACAAAAATTTTTTTAAAAAAAGAAGAGGAGGGATCAAGACACTGCAGATTATATATTGACAAACTTCTTGTTTGATTCAATTGGAAATTCACTTAATTTTGCAACAAAAGTAAAAAATTGCCTGACAAGCTTTCTTACTAACAGCGTGAGCGAGGTGATTAAAGACCATTCTATTCTCCTGCAAGAGTCACTTCCCAGTAAGAACTTAGTAAGCACTTTAAACTATGGGACATGCTTATAAGGAATGGGACACTAATTGTTAAAAATAAATGTCATGTCTTGACTCACTGAATTAACCTCTTTCCATATGTTGTTACATAATGGTTTTTAGCCACACGTAAATTTAAATATTGTTTCCTTCTTTTTCCGATTTCTAAAATTTACTGCCCATCTCTATAATCTATTTTATTACAAGTCAGGAGGCCAGGGTGTAAGTTTCTTACTTCATTGAATCTAATGTTGGGCCAAAATAGTGTGAGGAAAAAACTGCGGAATCAATGATGTGATTGCCATCCAAACACAACCTGGGTGACAGTATCAACTTCCAGGTACTTTCAATAATCGTGGGGGCGCCTGGGTGGCTTGGTCAGTTAAGCGTCCGACTTCGGCTCAGGTCATGATCTCACGGTCCGTGAGTTCGAGCCCCGCGTCGGGCTCTGTGCTGACAGCTCAGAGCCTGGAGCCTGTTTCAGATTCTGTGTCTCCCTCTCTCTCTGCCCCTCCCCTGTTCATGCTCTGTCTCTCTCTGTCTCAAAAATAAATAAACGTCAAAAAAATTTAAAAAAATAATAATAATCATGAAGAACACTGCCACATAACAACTGATTTGAAGCATTGGTTTTCTTCTGATTCCACGTTGATACCTCTTGGCCAGTGGCCGACAGCTGGGAGAAGAGAAGGCACATGCAAGATCCTGTAAAATGGAAATAATAATGTCTACATAGAAGAGTTGTCTTCCAAAGAATCGGTGGAACTAATCTATGGTATTAGAAGGTAGGATAGTAATTATCTTTGGGATGGGGCACAAGGGAGCCTTCTGGGATAGGATGATATTCTCTTAATATCTTATTTTTATTGGCATCCTGGTTACATGGCTACATTCACCTACAATCCATAGAGATTATGGTTTATGATTTGTGTGGTTCCTGTATATATGTTAGCTTTCAATAAAATTTTACATTAAAAAATAGAGTAAGTTCCTAAACTCAGGGTAGTGTCCCATGCTCCAATATTCCCTGTTTCTAGAACAGGTGACGAAGAAGACTAAAATCACAAATATATGTATATATATATATATATACACTCCTAAAACTTTTATTTTTGGTCTGCCATTCAAAGAGGCATTCAAAAGACAACTTTTCTTAAACGAAGTATTTTTATTTCATAGCCTGTGTAAATACACATTTCAAAAGATTGTAAACTGATTCTTGTTTTATGGCAGCTCTTGGTTTCCGTTTCTTTATACAAGTCAAAAATCATCTCTAAATAAAAATCAGTGACCTAAATTCAGAGGCATGATCCAGGACAAGCCCATCTAGGGCTGGAAAGATAAAAATCGCCATCTTCTAGATTTATTTATCTTGTTCCTATGCTCCGACAGCATCATTTCAGTTTTTAAAGACTTTAGAATAATTTGTTTTCTCTAAACCAATTTGTATCATGTCAAAGTGAAATTGCAGCTTTACAACCACCTGGGGGAACAAGCAATCCCTTTCCATAAATAAAAAAGTGATCTGCATAAGTATGTACTAAGATATCCCTATAGACTTTTGGAATTTTATATATGAAGGGAAGAGGTGTGAATGGAAACAATTAAAAAATCATGTGAGGCAAGTTACAACCTTCACTACACTTGCCATATCCTAATTGTCTAATAAGTTAATATCAATGCTGAGAGCAGATTTGTACAAATATTCATTCGGGATTAGAGCCAGCTTCTTCAGATAAACACGTATCTTCCCACTGAGCTGGATGTTCCAAAGTAGAAACTTGGAAAAAAGTCCTTCAGCGAATGCGAATAACATGGTATTCGGAAGATCCGATATATTGAATTTGCAACTTCGGAGTTATCTTGCATTATACTGCTCATCGAAGGGTACTTTTACATTAATCAGCCCTAAATGTGTTTCCTTCCTCTCTGCGCTACATTCGTATTAAGCAGACAGATAAGCAATAGATAAAGCAGGGATGAACGCCTTCCCATTGACAAGCTGTCAGAGGACATGGAAAACTCTGTCCCAGAGGAGAGGGAACAAAAAAATATATTTTTTGAAATAAATGTCTTCATTAATCCTTTTCCAAAAACGGACGGTGTTTTAGTATTCGGGCTCATGCTTAAAGCCCGAGTCAGGTGGAAAGCTACACTCGCAGCACCTTCAGTCTGTGAGATGTTCAGGGGCACATCCACCTCCTTTATCCTTCCATGTTGTCAGCGAGTGCATGATGAGTAAACTGAATCACCAATTTGAATTTGGGTGTAATTATACAATCACCTTGAGCCAATGGAGCCTCAATTAGCAATCACTGGCGTTGCGTAACACCAGCAGAGCTTTGATTGTGAGTTTTAAATCCTTCCGCAACTGGCCACTCCCTCCAGTGCACCTTCCAGTCTCTTGAAGCTCATCACTATGTCTTATCTTTCCGGAACATTTTATCCACTTTATCACACATCGCATTTGTTTTGGCCCCGGATGACACTAGTTCTCCTAAAATATTCCCCTCCCTCCTCCAAAACACTGGTTGTTTTCTTTCCACTGGGAAATCTCCCCAGTTAACCTTTATCCCAGCAAACACAAGCAGAAAAGGAGAGGACTTCGTTATGTGATTTTAAGCACTGTAAAGTTTTCTAGAAATTTTACCATTTAATGGTCGATGCCTTAATTCCAACTCTTTAAAAGGTGCTTTATCAATTTTGACCATTTTGACTTATTATTACAAATCATGTCTTAAATTGTATGGGCTGTTATTATGTGATAAGTTCAGCTATACAAAGAAAACAGAACATGCTTCGTGCATTCAGGATCATCACAGCCTAAAGCAGCAACCAGATATGTGAACCACGAACTGAAATGAAAATGTTTTAAAACCATAAGAATCAATGGGGAACCAATGAGTGAGCAATGCCTTCTTCAAGAGTGGAGAATATATCAGGGATTTTGCAAAAGGAAAAATACTTGAACTGACTATTAGATGTCAAAGAAATGAGGCAGGAGAAGCCTTTTCTGGGCAGATAAAAAGCAGAAGCATTGAGTTGTGGGGTTGGGGGAGGCAAGCTTTGTGTAGAGAACTATAGCAGTTCAGAATCACTGGAGATTTGGGGGAACACGAGAAAAACAGCATGAGCTGGAACCAGATGGTGAGAATCCTAAACACCATTGTATGTGGTTGTGCGTTATCTGGTGAGCAGCGGGCAGCCCAGGAGGGTATGGCAAGAGAATGCAGATGGGACAGGAACCTTAATAGGAGGGAGGAAAAGAGAAGGGTTGCTGTCTCTTGCTTTCATCCTTGTAAGTGCTGCCATTGAGGAGTTCCCCTAGTGCGTGGACTCAGCACGAGTTCGGGGCAATCAATCCCTCAGCTAGGAAAACTATGAGTTCTTTCGCCAGAAATCTGGTATTGGGGCTTTTGTGTTCCTGTTCTGTATGATTAAGCCTTTATCGTGACCCAAGTTACGATAAACAACTCTTCATCTCTATTCACCATGGCAGAGTTTTGTGCTTTGTCTCATTAAATTTCCCATAACGGAATCTTCCTTCTTGCCTGCAAATCTTCTTGGAGACCAGAGTAGAGTATACAGCTTGGCTGATCTCCTGCATTAAGTCATGCACTTAACCAATATTTATGGAGCATCTACTGTGTGTCAGGTCCCATTTTAGGCTCTGTCGGTAGAGCCATGAACAAAATAAATGGACATCCCTGCTCTCCTGGAGTCGCCACTGTACTGGGGGAGATAGGCAGTAAACAAAATAATCAAGAAAAATATGTAAGTGAGATTGGGCTAAGTGTCCTGGAGATAAACAAATCCGGGAAGGTAGACAGAATATGTATTTGTGGAAGTGCCACTGAAAATGGGTGGTAAGGAGGGAGAGGGCACTTGGCTGGCTCTGTCAGAAGAGCATGTGACCCTTGATCTCCAGATTGTTTGAGCCTCGCATTGGGCGTTAAGATTACTTAAGAAGAGAAAGGAAAAAAAGAAAAGAAAAGAAAAGAAAAGAAAAGAAAAGAAAAGAAAAGAAAAGAAAAGAAAAGAAAAAAAGAAAAAAGAAAAAAGAAAAGAGAGGAGAGGAGAGGAGAGGAGAGGAGAGGAGAGGAGAGGAGAGGAGAGGAAAGGAAAGGAAAGGAAAGGAAAGGAAAGGAAAGGAAAGGAAAGGAAAGGAAAGGAAAGGAAAAAGAAAAGAGGTGGCAAGGAAGGTTTTACTGAGAGGATGACATTTGAATAAAGACCTGAAAAAGTTGAGAGAATATTGATGAGGATTTGTAGGCAACTTCATTCCTGGTGATGGGATTAGCCACAGCCCGAGGTGGCACAGTGAGAAGGTATGGATGAGACACAAAGAGAGTGCAGGAGTAGCAATCAGAATGGAGAGGTACAGGCCAGTCTATCTTTCTAGTTTCTCTCTTGGCTATCCCTTTAGAGATTTAGTAGCTACATGCGCAGGACCTAAACTATGTCCAGAGGCATGGTGAGCTCAGAACAAAGAACATTTAAGAAGCATTCACATTTCCAAGTCCAGAAAACTCTTATCTATCCTAAAGAAAGAGTGAGGACTATGGGAAATTAGAATCCAAGGGCACATTTGAAGCCTCCTTTGTTCTTTTTAACCAATAATACCAAATTTGTTCTTGTTAAGCTTTTAATACACATAAATATTTAAAGAGTCATTGTCAATGCAAGTTGATCTGTGATTGATGGAGAAGAGGAAGGTCTCCAGGTAGGAAAGTGAGAAAAAGAAGAGACCTTGGAGGTGACAGATGAGGCTGATTTTCTTGAGCTTTTTGTAGTAGTGTTCTGCCTTCTAAGCAGACTCTTTTGCATTAGAATTATGAATACAACCTTATTTAGGAACATGCTTATTGTGCTTCCCTGGTTTACCAAATATCTCAGAAGTTCTTTAGCAAACAGATCTGAGTTTCTCTGGCCTTTTCTAAAGGACTGGATTTTGAATTCTTCACTTAAGGTTGCAGGCTTTAAAAAAAATATTTGAGCAAATGATTTAACGGCTGAAACAGCTTCCGGGCATTAAAAAGCTCATATTTATTTTAAAATGCAGTCAACTCAAGATCTTCTGTGATGGACTTCACTGTCAATTATACTTAAATAGATTACCAAAATTCTTATAATTTTTAACCTTCCATTTATTATAGCAAATTCCTTAAAGTATAACAGGGGAGATGATATATTCAATATTACCGGTCTTTCCCTTTATATATATATATATATATATATATATATATATATATATATATATATATATATATACTTAGTTAATGAAATTTGGGATTCACTGGCATTATTGTATGGGCTTAATATAATAAGGTATCAGCATCCCTTCATGTACATAGAAAAAACTCTAGTGAAAATGTAGTAAGTGCCAAATTACTTTTATGCACATGTAACTTTTTTTGAGAAAATTGAGAAAAATCTTAGACCTGATATTATACCTTGACAAGGAAATAAATTTTTGAAATGCAAGTCTAAATCGTTAATAGTAAAAACTTGCAATTAAAAAAAATCTAACCTTTTACAAATAATATTTTCTTAAGTTATACTTAAACCTTTGCCAAATGTCACCTAAGATTATTTTCTTATGTAATGGAAAGAAAAAAACAACAATACATAACTCACTCAACTTCACTAAGTTCAATTTATAACCCTTTTACCTTACATCCATATCCAGAAAATGCCCACAGAAAGGTAAAAGATTTTCACACACACCTAACGTACGCCTCGCCTCTGTTGTCACCATTGGCTCTGGTGACATTGGGGGCTCTGGTCCCCATTGAAATGTCTTTGTCACTTTGTTCAAGTATGACTGTGTAGATGTGACTAAAATATATAATGCATTCTTTTCCAAGCAATTAATTCTTTTTTCAGTTCGTGTAGGCATAGTCTATTAGGCAATTAACTGTGGTTAGCTCAATTATAGAAAATATAATTCATCTGGTTTAGAAACTTAACTGACAAGGCGAGTGAACTTTGGCTAACCTCAGTGGGGTAGAAATGGAAAGTAACAAAACCAAAAGACCCCATCCTACTCAAAGAGGAACCTGCATGTTAACAACCTTAGGGGTACACACATGGGTTGTGAAGTGTCTTCCATTTTAGCATAGTTTGGTTTGCAAAAATTATTTTTAAAAATAGACAAAAAAAATGTAAGGAAGTTTTTCTTTTGGAGGAAATAGCATGTTACACATACTTACATTAATTATTGATTTAAAAAAAATTATTGGATGTTTACCAAAACCTCTACCCAAAGGTCATTTTGTCACAGTAAATTCTAGAATAAGGCATATTTTCTTTAATGTTTGATGAAAACATCTCACCATTCATTTTTACTTAACAGAATTCACTCCCCAACATATTAAAGGGAAAAGCAAAATTTAATCTCTAAAACATATCACTTAATTTGTGATTTAAGACTAATATGAAAAACTCTTTGCATAAAGATCATTAAATGTCTCTCACATGACTCTTGTGAAGAAAAACTAAATTATTTTGAATTTTTTTAAATTTTTGAGGCATAATTGTCTTTGTTATATTAGCTCAATAAAGATCAGCTTAAAATTCTATTTGTAACATTGAAAGTAAATTCATGGGAAAGAACAGCTTCATAAAAATAACAAATATCCCAGTAGCACTTAACAGTTTATAAAATGATTTTCACAATTAGTGTAAAATTTTTATAATACTCAACATCTCAAAGAATTTCAATAAATAGTCACAATGAATATCAAACGGATTGGATAGAGTTTATGTCTGCGGTACTGTTTTTCTTAGATTATATTTCAGACAATTCTTACTATGTAAATAGTTGTGGTAAGTATGTGAAGAAAGAATCATAATAATGCAGCAAACCTAGGACAAGGATGGGGGTGGATATTGGTGGGAGGCGGGGGATGGGTGTTTGAAAAAAGCATAATCTGGGGATAAGATGCTTCCATATCTCCCAGGCTAACTCGCGAATTCCTCTTCAAGGTAGAGTTGTGTATTCTTTGTATCTCTATTTCCAGTACTACTCAAGGTGCTTGACAGTCAGAATGTTAGGCAAAAAATGGGCAACTTGGTGGATTCAAATATAGTATTATCATATTAATTAAAGACCTAAAGGTGAGACCTCAAACCATGAAACTCCTAAAAGAAAATACAGGAAGTAATCTCTTGGTCATTGTCCTTAGAGGCATATTTATGGATATACCTCCTCAAGCAAGGGAAATTAAAAAAAAAAAGAAAGAAAGAAAGAAAGAAAAGAAAAGAAAAGAAAAGAACTATTGGTT
The DNA here is from genome assembly GCF_027475565.1 of Acinonyx jubatus. NCBI lineage: Eukaryota > Metazoa > Chordata > Mammalia > Carnivora > Felidae > Acinonyx > Acinonyx jubatus. The sequence goes on from NC_069380.1 coordinate 74,746,403, forward strand.
TATTTTTACAAAAATAATACATCAAAATAAAGCGCTTGCACAGGAAAGGAAACAATCAACAAAACAAAAAAGCAACCAGTAAATGGGAAAAGGTATTTTCACATGATACATCTGATATCAAATATTTCCAAATGACATATCAAATGTATAAAGAACTCATACAACTCAACATGAAAAACACAATCTGATTAAAAAATGGGCACAGAACCTGAACGACCCTTTTTCCAAAGAAGACATACAGATGGTGGCCAACAGACACATGAAAAGATGCTCAACATCACCACTATTAGGAAATGCAAATCAAAGCCACAATGGGACATCACCTGACACCTGTCAAAATGCTAATATCGAAAAGATAAATAACAAGTATTGGCAAGGATGTAGAGAAAAGGGAACACGTGCACTTGTTGGTAGGATTATAAATAGGGCAGCTGCTTTAAAAAATAGGATGGCAGTTCCTCAAAAAATTAGAAATAGTGGGGGAGCCTGGGTGGCTCAGTTGGTTAAGCATCTGACCTCAGCTCAGGTCATGATCTCACAGTTGGTGAGTTTGAGCCCCACGTCGGGCTCTGTGCTGACAGCTCTGAGCCTGAAGCCTGCTTCAGATTCTGTGTCTCCCTCTCTCTCTGCCTCTCCTACACTCACTCTCTGTCTCTTTCTCTCTCAAATAAATAAGGAAACATTAAAAAAATTTTTTTAAATAATAGAGACACCATATGATCCGGTAATTCTACTACTAGGCATTTACTCAAGGAAAACAAAAACGTTAATTTGAAAAAAAAAATATATATATATATATATAAAGATATATATATATATATAAAGATATATATATATGTGTGTGTGTGTGTGTGTGTATATATGCCCCCCTATGTTTACTGTAGCATTATTTACAGTAGCTAAGACATGGAAGCCACCCAGTGTCTAACAACAGATGAATGGGTAAGATGTGGTATATATACACAATGGAATGTGACTCAGGCCTAAAAAAAGAATGAGAGCCTGCCATTTTCAACAACACGGATGGACTGAGACGATATTATGCTAAACCAAACAAAACAAAAACAAACAAGAGCCAAAAATCAGACTCTTAAATACAGAGAACAAACTGGTGGTTGCCAAATGGGAGGCAGGTGGATGGATAAGAAAATAGATATAGAGAACTAAATATATACATTATATTATTATCAAAATATATTTGAATAGTAATGATAATTCATATACATAACATTTATTAGAATTGCATAGCACTTTTTCAAACTTTAATTTCCTTATATTACTTCTTTACATCTTTACTGTAAGTTAGATGTTTCATGCTCCCTCCCGATATTATTTTTCCTTTACACTTCTTGTGACAAACATATTAGATATAGTGACAACTGTCTAAATTTGCTTGTCCATTAGCTAGTATGTTTTGACTGTAAAGGTTTTCTATGTCCAGTGGAATTCTAATTGATTCAAGATGAGCTTCTTCTCTCTCTTAACTCTTATTTCTTGCCTTTAAAAAACTGTAAGACGAATACAAAATAACTCACCTTGGCCTTAAAAAGTTAAACCCAAGCTAGTCAAATTATATTATCCATCCAAGCAGCTCATGAATTTAGGAGTCATACATTCAGGTTAAAAATTATGTAACAGAGAAATCAAGAGCAGGTTGATAGAAAAAGTTCAAAAACACACTGGTGAAAGGAGTCAGAGGTAGTGTCAGGATATCTAAACAGAAAATCAAAATAGACAGATAACCATCATGTGGAAAGAGAAATGTGGCAAGGAAATTTTTGGGTTCTACGACAGACTAGATTTAAGGCTTTTGTTCAGTCATTATCTTGCACTGCAATTTCCCCATTGGCATATAAAGCAATGAATTAATGGTATATAAAATCTAAATTCCTTCCAAATATAACGTTTCATAATATATTGACATTTATAATATACCCAGTATCTTTGATTGTGGAAGTTAAAATCATATAAACAATAAATAAATATATAACACTATATTTTCTCTTACTTTTTAAATGAATTAATAAATACAAAATGATATCTAAAGCAGAAAAGCAAATGATAATTTCCTCCTCCTAAAAACTGATATATTCCAATGAAAAGTCCCTCTTTGTTAAAAGCTTAAATTTTTGAGATAGAAAATGTAATTAGACTCATATATAGGAAATGACATCCTGAAGAGACACTTGACCTTTGCATCTAAGGATTTTTATGACTTCAAATATACCCCACAATATTTTTCTTTTCTTTGTTATGTACTAAGTTCATCAAGAAGATAATAAAACGCTTTGTGTTTTAAGACAAGCTAAGGGCAGAAAGGAACTCATATTTATCAGTTGTCTTCCATGTGCCTAGCATTGTATCAAAGCTAACACAGGTTAGTTCAGCTAGGTATCAAAGAAAACAATAGTAATGACTCTTTTACATAATCACTGCAACTGTGACACAGTTAGGCCTCACTGTAGGCAGAACAAGTTACAAGCTTATATTGTTAATTATGCTTCATAATTTTTAGCATGGGAAGGAACAGCTCTTTTCAGGGCTTATCTGTTGCTACATGACTAACTATCCCCAGAAACTTAGTGATTTAAAACAAACAACACTTGTATTATACCTCAGTTTTGTGTGTGTGTGTGTGTGTGTGTGTGTGTGTGTGTGTCCAGAACTAGGAAGGATCTTGGCTTGGTGGTTCCAGCTCGAAGTCTTTCATGTGATGGAATTTCAATGGTGGCTGGAAGGGAGGGCAGAAGGGAGGAGGTGAGGGCTGATGGGGAGCCCCTATATCATGATATAATCTCAGGGCCTGTCAACCTGGGCTGGTTTGTGCTTCTTCACAACAGGGTAGCCTCAAGGTAGTTAGCATGCTTACATGGGGAGTAAAGGCCTACACAAGCAAATGTTCCAGTGACCATAGCAGACACTCCATCACTTTTCATGACCAAAACTCAGAGTCAACTCTGTTCACAAATGAGCCACAGACTTGCCCATACTGAAGATGATGGCAATCAGGTTCTACCTCTCGATGGGACAATGTCAAAGTTCCAAGTGAGCATGTGGTATGGAAGACATTATGGCAACCACCTCTGGCTAAAGTGACCCACCACAATCTTGATTTCTGTTTGCATCTTCATCCTTCCCAATCCTCCCCACAGACTCATTCCTAGAAATAGAACTTGCATGGTTTTGGCAATTATGAAATACAAGTTGAAACACAAAAACCTTTTAATAAAGAAGTATACACTCCCAATGCAGCCCTCTATCCCATTCACTGTAAACTTGCACTGATGAGTATCTCTTTGTACTGTGATTTTTCTCTCTCCTCTCCTCCCTTCCCTGCCCTTCTATCTTTCCTGCTCTCTCCCTACCTCTCTCTCTCTCCTACATGCATGAACACATAGAGCTCCTCGAGGAGGGAGTATGCTTTATTTGTCTAATACCCCGGAAAATCTCTGTCTTGTTCAAATTAAAGTCAACTGATTAGGGAGTTCAATTACTTCTACAGAATTCCTTCACGTTTGCATATAACAACAACAAATTCCATCACCTTTGCCACATTCTACTTGATAGAAGCAAATTACAAATCCCACCCACACTTAAGAGGAAGATATGAATTACAAGGTCTGGGTCATTGGTGTCATCTTTGAATTCTCCATACTACAAATCACAACATTTGGAACTAAATAAAATGTCTCCCAAACTGCAAAATAACTTTAGGATAACTATAGGTGACTGGCGGCATGTTTCACATGAATTCTAGCATTACCTCTCATATGACCACAGTTTACCAACCAGATACCTGTCTATAAGAATTGGTGGTACCCAATGGATGGTTTTCTAATATATATCACTAAAAAGCTAATCTAGGAAGTCGCATTGTTTCTGAACACGTTAGCCAATAACTTTAAGAATAAAACTAAAATGTGTGGAATTGTTTCTCTTTTTCAGGAAATGCCGGAAAACAAGAAGGACACAGAATAATACTGAAGGAAATAAAGATCTCTGTGAAAGGAGAAGGCAATGAATAAAAATTAGCTTGAATGTCACTCATTATGTCAGAACAAGCATCTTCTAAGAAGAAAATTCTGATTGATTTCCACATAATCACTCTGATTGTATACAATCAGCCTCAGCCACACATGTGCTATCTCTTCCACTCTGTCTGTTGGCTGTGCCTACAAACGACCAAGAAAACACAAATCAGGGAGAGGAAGTGACTAAAGGGTGGATTTAAATGTTTCTATTTTTACCAGACCTTAGGCTCCACTGTTGACTATTTCACGGATACCTGAAAGAGCCTGGAGCTGGCCATACGTGCTACCTGGAAACCTCTTCTGCCATTCACTGAAAGCAGTCTGTCTGTACTTCAGGATCAGAGAATGAGTAGGTCCAGTTTATTCTCGACTCTTTTGTTAGAAAGATGGCGATAAAAATTTGTATTTTCTGCAGTTTAAACAGAGGCTGTTTTGAGACGAACAATTCTCGCCATAAAATTTGCTGTCAACGTCTACAAAATTTCTATTGTTCAATTAAGCAAACGTAGTACAAAAAAGAGTAAAGTTGAGGACATAAAAATAAGAATTCACAAATTCACTGACCAGTTAAGCTTGGCTAGATAGGAAGGAAAAAAATGTGTGCATATGTTTGTATATAATTCATATATATTTTCATATTTCATCCACTCATTATTCATCTGATATTACCATTACTGAGCACCTTTATATGTTAAACATGGTATGCATTAAACATTTAATATCATTTTTAAAGGCTGATATATATACTTTCATCAGAATTTTAAAATAGAACTTCTCTTTGCTATAAAATGACAAATTTATACCTCGTAAAGGCTATATAACTGATTTTAAGAAATTTGAGCAAATGTGAAAGAATTGCGTGATACTATCTGTGGTTGTTTCGTTAACATCTTTGTTCACAGCAGTGCAGATGTCTCAGGAATTTTTATCGGAATGCTAGAAGTCATAAACAGCATATTATACTAAAAGACAGGTGCTTTGACCGTTGTGAATAAGTATTTGATAAATATTCTGAAGTTCATAGACTTTTATAATTTGAAAAAAATCTCAGTGCTTATTTAGCTCAAGTTTTATTTTATCCTGTGGAAATTTTAGATATGGGAAAATACCCTATAGAAATAAAATATCTTGTTTCGATCAGTTACTATAAAGCAATTATCTCCCCATTAGAATAATCATTCAAGTAGTCTATTTGTGGAAAAAAAATCTGCTTTTACACACTTTACACAGTGGTGTTTTGTGATTCAGAAACTAAGGTAATTCATCTTAGACCTAATATGTTTATCTCACAGTACATGGTTTTTGTATGATATCTGAAAGATATTCTTTCCAGTGGGTAATTCTTAAATTCCAGCCTGAAACCAACTTACTACATTTAAAAGCCCTTCCCTGCCACTGTCAAGAGTAGAATAAAGATTTAATGTTCCCAGTTATTCATTCCCTTTAAAAAAAAAAACTGGGGTTGTCACATTAAAAAATGAATAAATGAAAATAAAAAGAGAGAGAGAAAAAAGAAATTCTCTTTTGAAGCAAATTCATACACATTTATTGAGTATGCAGACACAATGACCTTGTGCCTGCAATTTATACTAAAGTAACAGGCTTTTATTTTTTATTCACTAACTATGTTACTATTAATACTATCAATAACAGATCACTGCTCATAGAAAATATAATAAAAGTTGTACAATTCATTTGCTCATTCCTTTATTTCTTCATTCATTCATCTCATTTATTGGGTAAGGGGGAAAAATGCTCAAATCAGTGATTCTCGGCAGGAAAGTTGGCTGGCTGCTTGAAGGTAAGTGTTGGTAGAATAACAGAGGAGCTTATGAAATGATGTGGAGAGTCTTATGAAAACACTCATGCCAACACCCTCCCCCCCCACCCCCGTTACATCAGAATGTAGAGGAAGTTACTTCTAAGCCACATTTTTAAGTAATGAGCATACTACAAGCAGGTAGGGCTCTGTGTGTTTTTTAAAGGGCAGAGACCACTCCAAACCTAAGGTAGAGCAGGAGTTAATGGAAATGTCCGTTTCCTGACATGGAGAATGCAGCATAGGAGTAAGCACAATTAAAGGAAAAGTGGAAGTTCAGTTTGGGGATGTTGAATTTAAAATGCCAGTGGGATGGCATATAGGCTGAGAGGTCACTAGAAGCAGTTTTACATAGGATCCTGTTGGAAAGGAGGAGCAGGCTCACTGAACACAGACATTTGGTAGTTTTCTTTCCGCAAATAGTGCTTTAGAACATCTGAGCAAATGACATCCCTGCAGCAGAGAAAAGAACGGAGGACTCTGGTGAAATTTTAGGAAAATCTAACATTTGCAAGATACGTACGGAATGAATAAAAACATTTTGTTTTCTATTTTAGGCAGAGAGTGAGTGGGGGAGAGGTGCAGAGGGAGGGAGGGAGGGAGGCAGGGAAGGAGAGAGGGAGAGAAGGGGAGAGAGGGAGAGAGAGAGAGGGAGACAGAGAGAGAGAGAATCCTCACTCAGCATGGAGCCTGATGTGAGGCTGGATCCCGTTACCCTGGGATCATGACCCGAGCAGAAATCAAGAGTCACATGCTCAACCGACTGAGCCATCCAGGCATGCCAAAACAATTTTTTTAAGGTTGGAAAAAGAAAGGAAGGAAATAGAAGGAAAATGGGGAGTTTAAGAGAGCAAAAAGGAGTAGAAAATTCTAGAAGGGTGGTCAAAACCACAAGCGTATGCCAATAAAATAAGCAGCCAAAATTGTGCATGGATATAATGATGAGAAAGCACACTGATAATATATTCTTGTGCATTTTCAATGAAATTATTGGGATATGAATGGTATCTGTTGCAGAAAGAAACTACAGGACAGCATATGAAGGGAGATGACGTTTCCAGGAAGTACAGTGGGAATTTATTTGTATCAGGATCAAGCCAGACGCCGGAGGTGAGGGCAATTTGCTGCCATGTTTCAGCTGTCATGTGGGTTCCATCCTTTGGGTGCTGTTACTAGATGCAATGATCTACATTGTGCACTCACCTTCCTACCAGCCTGAAGATGCTGTCAACGCTGATGAGGAAGAATTAAAGGGCCGCCTCTTGCAGACGTTATCGAACTGGCCAATCAACCGACTCAAGTTCGCCTTACCGAGGACTACCAGGCACGGGAAAATCGGTTCCTAGTTTTTAAAGTAGGTCGGTTCTCAATTTTTGCTACTTAGAGCAAGGCACAGGCTGTCTTAAGTAAGAAGGAATGCTCATTTTTACTGAATCTCGATAGTAATAAACTTCAGGGGTACTAGAAACATTAATATTTCATCAATAACTCTACCACAAAGTTAAACTAATAGCAAGGATATTACAAAGGAAATAGAGCTAGTGCTTTCCAGTTGTGAACTAAGGAGCAGTCTGACGGAAGGTGGGGGGAGGTGGAGGAAATAGACATGAGGATTAAAGGGTACAATGGTCATGATGAAAAAAATAAGTAAAATCATAAACGGCATTTAAGAAAAATAAAAAGCAGTCACTTGGCATTGCTTGAGGAGGCATTTTCTTTTTTTTTCTTTTCTTTCTTTATTTTTTTTTTTATGTTTATTTTTGAGAGAGAGACAGTGTGAGCAGGGGAGGGGCAGAGAGAGAGAAGGGGACAGAGAATCCCAAGCAGGCTGGGCACTGTCATCACAGAGCCCGACGCGGGGCTCCATCCCATGAACCCTGAGATCATGACCTGACCCGAAATCAAAGGGTGGACGTTTGACCGAATGAGCCACCCAGGCGCCCCTATATGAACATTTTTTAAACACTTTGGTGATGTGCTTCAAGATCCATGATAATAATGGCAATAAAAAAGACAATAACTATAATCAACTATTTTGACATTATTGATATGTTGACATATCAATTGATACATTATTCCAATCAGTCTTCAAGACAGACACTCTGATTCTTTTAAAACGTATGGGGTATGTCGGTATAGAATAGTAAAATAATATACCCCTGAATGCATAGTTAAAAGTAGAGAAGTACTATATTAAATCCCTTTAAAATTTTTAAATGTTTTTTTTACTGAAAACTTTTACAATTGGTAATCTACCCTATAAAATAACTCTAAGCGTCCCCCAATTTTTTATTGCAACATAATTGTGTCAGATAAATGTTTGAAATTAAAGCTAAATGTAAATACGGGAGGAACAGCCTTTCTACTTTTGAGTTGAATAGGATACAAAATTACATATACAGAATTACCAGCTCAGTTTTGCTCTATCATCTCTGTAAATACATATGTTCTATATACAACTCTTTACCGACTTACGATGGGGTCACACCCTAATAAACCCACTGTAAATTGAAAATACTGTAGATTGAAAATGCATTTAATACATCTGACCAACCGAACTTCATAGGTGAGTGTAGCCTGCTTTCAACGTGCTCAGAACACATACATTAGCTTGCAGTTGGGCAACGTCATCTCACACGAAGCCTATTTGATAATACAATGTGGAATATCTCATGTCATGTATCAAATACCGCGCTGAAAGTGAAAGACACAGTAGCTGTAAGGGGTGCAGAAGGGTGTTTACCCTCCTGACTGCGTGGCTGACTGGGGGCTGTGCTCCCGCTGCCCGGCATCACTGGAGAAGATCGGATCGCATATCAGGAGCCCAGGGAAAGATCAAATCCAAAACCTGAAGGAGACTTTCTACCCAATGCATATCTCTTGCACCAGCATAAAACTGAACAACTCAAAGTGGAATCATCGTAAGTCAGGGACTGTCTGTATGGACACTCTATCCTCCTACCCATTCATTCACCCATCTGCCTAACTACAGTCAGGATTTATAGAAAATAGAAGCACAGGGGCGCTGGGGTGGCTCAGTCAGTTAAGCATTTGACGTCCAGCAGGTTGTCAGTTCGCGCCCCGCATCAGGCTCTGCACTGACAGCACGGACCCCGGAGCCTGCTTTGGATCCTCTGTCTTCCTCTCTCACTGCCCCTCTGTCCCTATCTCTTTCTCTCTCTCAAAAATAAACATTAAAAAAAAAAAAGAGAGAGAAAATAGAAGCAACATACTAAAATATCAGATGCCATTGTTTGATGGTAGCGGACGTATGATTTGTTTTTCTTCTTTCCTCATATATATCTGTATTTACAAAAACTGTATGGATTATTTCATGACAGTAAAAAAAAATACACAAATTTTGCCAATGATAAGTGAGCTCTGGTCCCCCACTAAAAACAACCATAAAACTTCTTTACTTCAAACTTAAAGAATATGGAGGGGGAAAAAAAAAACACAGGTTGTCACTGTTCAAAAAAACAATACGTCAAACATTGGAATACTTGACAAAAATATTAAAAATAAATACCAATGAACAACATCAACAAATTCCAGCCAAAGCTGACCTCACATAAACTCCAAGGAAGACCTACACTCAAAAAGACTAAGAATTAACACATTTTCCCCTTAAAATGTCAATTCTCAACTCATTCACACTTTTATTCCAGCCCACACAGGACACAAAATGCACTCCATGTAGTTCCAAGAGAATTTCCTTAATATTCTGAAAGGTTCTAAAAGGGACTACTGGGTGACAGAGTATCAAAAGCTCCCCTTTCTGGTCACATCCTCACTAGGGTGGAAACCTTAATATTTTTGTACAAATACAAAAAGTAATTCCTTACCCCACCTCACAGGCCATCTCTGGGGTCTCTTAGGGCTTTGGGTCAAGTCAGAGTGAGGAAGTCATACAGGCGAGAACAGAGCTGAGGCAGAAATAGGGCTTTAATGAAGGCCAATACTCTACCTCCTTCTGAAGCCTGAAGACTAGGGCTTTTGCCTTATTTTCCCACATACTGAGCCTAGACTTTCGTGAGTAAATGTCCCTCCTCACCCCCACAGCATCTGCCTGTGGCTAATCATTTCTTAGTTCACATCAACACCAGCTTTCCTAAACCCAGAATCAACCTTCCACATAGCTGGGCATCATTTACCAAAGTCATGGTTAATGCTGATCTCTCTTTTTCTCTCTCTCTTTTTTTTTAAATCTTATAGCACCCATTAAATCAACAATAGGGAAAGATACTTTTAGCTAATTTCCAGAGATGAAGAATCTAAAGATCAGAGAAATTAAGTGCCTTTTCCAATTCTGTACAATTCTGTACAAAATATTTAAATCTTTTCACCTATTAATAACCCATTTAACACATGATAATGTATGTAAATCACATAGTGAACAATAAATTAACACATAGCTGTGTAACCAAGATGTCACGTAGGACCTCCCTCCTCTGAAGACTTAAATAAACTTCATTCAAACCCTCAGTTTTATGTCCAGAGCCTCCCTGTGATTTCTCATGATGAGAATCTCCTTTCTTACAATTTCTTCTTCATTGGGTTCTTGCTCAATACGTGCGTATCTCGCAACAGGCTGCCTTCACTCAAACTCAGGACTAGTTTGGGTGACCCCCTAAAAAGGCACTCATCCAAATGCAATGGAGAGTCCTGCAAACTTTACCGAAGTTTTCTCAGAAGTAAAAGTGTTTTCTATCCCATAGTTCGCAACATAGAACTGCTCTGAAACAGTAAAATTCTCCCCAAAGAAGCTTCCCAGTTGGCCCATTGAGAGTAGCATGCTGGTGCATGTCTAGCGATGGGTCTCCGGTGGGGGGAAAGCCCTTATTTGTAGCGTCTGCCATTTTCTGTGGTGTAAATTTCCCACAGTGGCCATTTTCGAGCTATCGTTGTGACGTTCCTGAACTCAGATTTAGAACTGAGAAACCATGTGCACAACTGGCTCTTGCAAGCCACTGTGGGTGGGCTGCAGCACGGCACAGCTCACTAGCAAAGGTTTTTCTCACTGGGCTTTTCCAATGCAGGGCCCCATCCTCTCTTCTAACTACCAGTCACATCCCTTGGGAATTTTAAAGTCTGTGTTTTCTCTGAATGCCGACTCCCTCAGCTTTTTCACACTTTATGAAAGTTTTAAACCATGTCCATAAATTCTTTGATCCACATCCTAGGTAAAGATGAGGTCTATACTCTCTCCCCTTAGAAGCAGACCGAGGTCAGCGACGCTCTAGTAACCAAAAGAATGCAGCAAAAGTGACTCTTTGTAACTTTCAAAACTCGTTAAAAATAGGTTCTAAGTTTCTGCCTTGAGTTCCTCTGGCCACTCCTCCTAGGACATGCTTACTACCCAAAGAAGTTCGACTACCCAGAGACTGTCATGTTACAAAGCCATTCCCCAACAGAGCCCCCTGCCAACAGCCAGCATTAACCTCCAGCCTACCGAGCAAGCCATTCTGGACGTCCAGTCCAGTGAGACGTCACATGATTGCAACCAACGGTACCCACAGGAGAGACTCCAGATCTACCCAGGCCCTTCCCAACTTTCCCGTACCACAAAGTGGCGAGTAAGATAAAATCTCTTTTTAAGCTTCTAGGTTTTGGCTTTCTTTCTAATTTATCCAAACTCATAATGACTGAAGTCACTGAGAGCAAGCTTTTCTTTTCCTACAGAATTGCGAAGTATTTTATTATTGGTGATAATTTAGTATGATACAGAGATGGGTAATATCACGTTCCTTCCTGAGCAGACACAGAATACAGAACAAATTTAAAGTATGGCAGAGAGGGGCACCTGGGCGGCTCAGTTGGTTGGGTGCCCCATTCTGGATTCTGGCTCAGGTCATCATCTCACAGTTCATGAGTTTGACCCCCCTCATCGGGTTTTGTGCTGACGGCCTGGAGCCTACTGGGAATTCTCTCTCCCTCTCTCTCTGCCCCTTCCCTGCTTGTGGACTTTTCTCTCTCACAATAAACACATAAACCTTAAAAAAAATTAAAACTGAAATAAAATATGGCAGAGAAAAAAGTTGGCTTCATAGAATAACAGGTTCTAATTCTAAAATTGTCACAGTTTCACAGTGCAGCCTTAAACGATACAGCATCTGAAGATTCTATGTTCATTATTTATCACCCCAGATTTGGGGTCAATTAAATCACCCGCCTTATCTAAGCATTTCCCAGGATGTTTAGGATGAAGCGCTATAAGAAACTCAATGCTATTGCTGAGGCACAGGTGTGTTAGCCAATGAATGGGGATGACGATAAAAAGTATTTTTTTGTGGCTGGAGAACCCGTTACCATACAGGTAATGCAAACAGTTATAAAATTGACCAGTGAACTCCTCCTGTTCATAGGTTTTCTGGTAAAGCTTCTTGAGTTTCGTTTTCCTGTGTTCTATCGGAAGTCTTTTAAAAGGTTACGTTTGGCATTTTTTTTCCATTTTAATTCAAAGGGGGATTTCCTTTCGCCCTGTCTGTAGTATCAATGTTAGCCTGTAAAATCCCCAGAGGAATGGAGACAGAAGTTTCTGGCGTCGTTTATGGAGAACTAAGTGATACACAGAATGCCATCCACAACAAGCAAGGCTCCCAGCTTAACTGCCCACGAGCCTTTATCAAAAAATGGCATAAATTTAAACTGGAATCAGGCCAGGTCCTACTGGTACCACTTTAATGGAAGACTATAACCCAGTGTGTGAAGCGGGGCGGCCACATATTTCTCTGGTCACACCGCCTGTAGAAAGCTCAGGATAAGTAGCAGAAGCTCTATTTCCATAAAATGACAATGCCAAATTAATCCCAATTATCCTGATCATTGAGCATTTAAATGAGAATGAAGACATTAAAGGTGACTAATTACCAGGAAGGCCATTTCTGGGGATGAATTATAAAAGATTTGAAACAAAGACACTGCAAAACAATGGGTTTCCACTGCCCACATCCTGTCAGTTTGTTTATTTGTACTGGTCGCATTGAATTTACACACCAGAAAATTGGGAATTATTTGGTTGTTAAAAGAATGTGGAAAAGGCTCTGTGGAGACGTGCATCCTCATTCGTGTTTGTGAGAAACAAGAAGTCACAGCTAATTATTTCTAAAGTAGTAACTTTATCAATTTCAGATGCAAATACAAATTAGGAACAAAGGCTGTGAATAAATGTGAAGTTACGAAGAAAATGCATTTCTGAGTAATTGTTGGCTTCATAAATTTGCTTCCACTGAACAATAAAGTGGCGACAGTTCCGGAATCATCATGATTTAAAGAGATGGAAGGCAAAAACGGAGGAGACACTATAGGAAATACATTTTTACTTATGCATGAGAAAACCCAAAGTTGGATAACATCGTCTTCCCTTTTGAGTCTAGAAGGATAATTTCCTTATTTGCATTTCCCCAAGTTGTTCCTCAGAAGTAATTCGAGAATAATATTCTCGCCTTCTAGAAAGGAAGATAAAGCTGCACTAGGCACAGTTGTTTTATTTTTTATTAACTTTTTATTTTTTTATATTTGTTTATTTTTGAGAAAGCGAGAGAGACAGAGAGGAGACACAGAATCGGAAGCAGGCTCCAGGCTCTGAGCTGTCAGCACAGAGCCCAACATGGGGCTTGAACCCACGAACTGTGAGATCATGACCTGAGCTGAAGTCAGACGCTTAACCCACGGAGCCACCCAGGCGCCCCGGCAAAGTTGTTTTATTAAACAGTTAGGCAGCAACCTAGAAGGTATAGTTTTTAAAACTTGGTTTGATTCTGTTCAAACATATTTCCTACCTGCTACCAAATAGCTTTCGCATTATAAAGATTTGGGCCCATGCAGAAATTTGTCTGTGAAAACAAATGAAAACAAAATGAAACAAAGCAACTTTGCTTCACCATGATATGTATCAGCACTGCATTGTCAAATTTGGATGAACAAAAAGTCAAATATGGAAAATACTAATAGGCAATATCCTGATTTCCAATTACTTGTGTGCTAAATTGCTTAGGGGCCCTTGCCTTAAATTTAACATGTGAATTCTTCATTTTCTTAAACCTGACAGGAGAGGGTTGCTCTACTTTCACTAAATTCCACCTCAAATTCTTGAATATATTGTTAAACTCTGCCAGCACAGAGCCCGATGTGGAGCTCGAACTCATGAACCGTCAGATCATGACCTGAGCTGACGTTGGACGCTGATCAGACGGACGCGTTCCTGTACTTGACTATTTAGGTAATCAACATCCCCGACATGAGTTGAAACAAATGAAAATGTCAAAACCTACCAAAGGTCAGCAATATCATACGTTTGAGCCAAGAATATAAAGGAGAAGGCCATTTCTATCTTGTCCACTGGTATGTTTTGGGGGTCTGCAACTGGCTAATGTCCCATACAAAATGCTTAATAATCACTTGCTCGATAAATGCAAGCCCAACTCCTTGTCCTAATACTGTTTATTTTCGATGTCACATCTTGTATATACTTATCCATCTTTCACCTTGCCATTCCATCCGTCCACACACATACAATGTTGCCTGGCCATGACCGATGGGTCAGACAGGAAATTTATTACACTGGAAGAGTGTAACATTATTAAAGGTAACGAGTGCAAACAGAGTATCTTAAACCACAAGTGCGGTGAATCAAGAATCTAGTTAAATCTTGATCCGCCAGACCAGAGTATTCATTCAGCTGCAGTAAATCGGAGCCTTTCGCCACCGTTGGTATCATAACTACGTGCAAATACAGTGAATGGAGATCTGAGACAGATCGACAGGAGATTACTTAGTTCCTCCCTCAGGCAAGGTCAGCAAAGAAACTGGGGAACAGCTTGTACTACAGACAAAGGCGTGGGCGTGAGCCAGTGTGTTGGGAACAGTGCTGAGCTCTGCTCTCCTCTTCCTCTGACTCTAGTCATTGTAGGTCGTATTGAATCACATGACTGCATAGTCACCGGGTCTCTCCCGTTCCACACATTGAAATCATTATCTGGAAAGAAGCCGGTACTAGGAAAAGTCAGACCCTCATTCTCATGGCGCACTTCCAGGGGCTTCTGGCAACAGAAACAACGTGTCGGGATCTCTCTCCTTGGTTCCACTGCTGTCGCCAGGACAGCAGGGCCTGAAGCTTAGCACCAATTTTTGTTGAATAACAGGTGGTAAGTAATCTAGTGAAGATTCAGCACTGAGGAAACCCCTTCGTTAGAGGATTGCATGGACTGTGAGGCAAGCTAAAGCCGAGAAAGAGAAAAAAAGGACTGCACGAAAGGGTGTTGGAAGCAGATTGGCCAACGTAACCCAAACTCCCTAGAGTCATTAATAGGCCCGCCCTGCAAACCGAAGGAAGGAAATAGAAGCACTAAGGGTGAGGTTGAATCTCAAAGCTCTGAAGGTGCCTGGCATGCCAGGAACAATAATTCTAAGTGTTCAGGCGTTAGGTACGGGAGGGAACGTCCAAAACCTGGATGGAAGATTTCAAGAAGTGTATCTACTGTGTGGTAGAAACTAGGTTTGAACCTTCATTTTTTCGTTTCTTTGTTTTCGTTTTGTAATTTTTTTTTTTTTTTTACATTTACTTATTTTTGAGAAACAGAGAGAGATAGGTCATGAGTAGGGGAGGGGCAGAGAGAGAGGAAGACACAGAATCCGAAGCAGGCTCCAGGCTCCGGGCTGTGAGCACAGAGCCCGACGCGGGGCTCGAACCCACGAACCATGAGATCATGACCTGAGCCAAAGTTGGACACTCAACCGACTGAGCTACCCAGGCGCCCCGAACCTTCATTTTAAACCTTCTGTTTCCTCTTGATTGGGACAGATGCAGACTCAACGTCCAAACTCACTTCTCCTCTCATCATCTGTGCGGACTGGTGGACATTACTTAAATTCTCTCTTTCAGCTTCATCAGCTCTAAAAAGGAACAATGATTACAACTGCCTCACAAGATTGCTGTGAGAAAACAATTGGAAACTCTCACCAAACTGTTTAACATAAGATCCAGTTTACAGTAAGTGCTCAAAACAGCATGCTACTTTCTCAATTTTTAGGAAGTGGCAATGGCAACCAGTTGAGAGCCAGCAGAACTAGGAATGTCAGCGGTTTCCTCAGTTACCGTCCATAATGGATTTTGATGTTTTGCTGGCCCCATCGGTAACCTTGTTATGGCAACAGAAAACCCGCAGGTGGTTTGGGGGACCCACCATCTTCTCTGCCCTTGACTCCAGGAGATGGAAGGAGGCTGTGATGTGCAGGGCTCCAGAGGACATCATTCCAATAGATTCGGAGACATGGTCTAGTTTGGGATCATGTTTCTTCCATGACTGGTTCTGAGGTAGGCATGGACACAAATTAGGCTGATCAAGGCCTCTAAGACTCCCTTCTGGGGTTTAGTTAAGGATACCAGGAAGTTCCCCTTTCCTTCCAAAGACAGGTACTGGGGTCAAAAAATAGAACTCGTGGTGATGAAGCTTAATGAATACATGTGAAATGAGATCCACCGTATTCTGTGATGACCTTCGAGCCCTTGAAGTAGCCCCACTTAAAAATCTACTCCTGAACTGTTAGTTACACAAGTCAATGAAGTATTGGATTTTGCATAAGCAAGGCTGAGTTGAGTTTTCTCTCACTTGTAACAAATAGCATCCTAACCGACTCATGGTCATTGATACACTCCATAATTGCTATTGATCACAACTTCTGCTTACAAAGTTAGGAGCTCAGATGGGTTGGCCTCAACTAATTTATCATGCGTACGCGGTCCCTAAGTGGGTTACAAGCCCTCGCACACATTTACTATTGCCCACTAGCCGATTTCTCTTGATCTTAATGTGCTTTTTTTCCCCCCTTTAAGTACAATAATAGTAGATGAAAATAGTGGAATCATAAATGTGGATAGATTATCATGAGATTTTAAGTGAAATCACCATGATAACTATATTTTTAAGTATTTTAGGCTTTCGTTTATATACTTTTTTGTTTCTGTTTTAGAAACTAAAATGGCTCTCTCTCTATATATATAATTTTTTTTCTTGTTAACCTGAAAATGTGCCCAAAGGCTAGAAAGCAATGGGGAGATACATGAACTTGAGTAAGTAAATATCTGCTTCTTGTCCTCAAAGTACCTGAGGGCTTCAGTGATAGGTGCTATGTAAATGCAAAAGTAGCCTGGAATGAAAACAGCTTGGAGCTGTCTCAGAGAGCAAAGCTATTAACCCTAGGGTTCTGGTCACACTCTAGCTCTGGCAAGCGTTCAGTGCGGATTTAAATCAGTGCCATTTTATTTGAAGGCGGGGTAACTCAGAGACCGCACATCCTCTCGGGCAGCATTCGTGAGCCTTACTGCGAGGTGACATTTAATGCACTCCAACGCACCCAAGGCAGAGGTGCGACAGGTATTCTTTACCACGGTGTAGGGGACAGAAATGCAGACTGGATGCAGGGGGCCTGTGCAACCTTTAGATTGCCTTCATTTCTCTTAAGTCTTTAATAGTTCATATAACAAATACAAGGGGTAGGGAATGAGCTGGGTTTAGTAACGAGCATACCTTGTAGTGTTAGGAGAGTAAACCGGCGTATACTTAAACATTTATAACTAACTGCACTCCATTTCTTCTGCATAGATTAGAGAGAGAGAGAGAGAGAGAGGCAGAGACAGAGAGAGAAAATGGGTGAGCACTCCAAGATTTAGACCGAACGCCAGGAGAGCCTAAGATATGTTCAAAAAGTGAAGGCAGACTACCTCAGAGAGAGTTTGAATTATGTCAAGGGGAAAAGCCAGTGAATCTGTTTTAAAATTATTCTTGATGATGTAAGAGAAGTTACGGAAAAGAATAAGGTAAGCTCCAGGTGGAAAGCAGCTATGTTAATGATCGAGTGACTGGATATTAGGCGTAAAGAAATGAAGATCAACTTGAATGATTTCAAGAAGGCCTCCAAGAAGTTTGGATGCAGGAAAAAGGAGAAAGGGCACCGAAACGTGCAGAGTCTAAAATGGCGGCAGAGCATGTTCTGATTTATGGGACACATTCCCAAGATTTGAGTCCTAGGTGGTTCGAAAGACAGCTTCCTCCCCAGGGTCAATATGGAGAATCTTTGGTTTTTCAGCAGCTGTGGGCCTTTCTAAGAGTTTCCAAAATAACAGCTAATGACTCCCTCATCACCTGCAGCCTCGTAGATACGTTGCAATATACGTGACAGGCCATTTTTTCCGTCTCTAAATTAAAAGAGAAGCATTTATTGGGCTTTAAACTAGCCCTCAGCATGGCAGAATTGTCCATTTTGAATAAAAATCTTGAATAAAACCTTTCCTTAGATTTTCAAATATGCAGAAATTTGTTGTCTAAAGACGCATTTTGAGGGAGACAATTGTTTAATAATAATTATAGTGACAGTTAAGTCAAACTGGAAACTTATTTATTTGTAAACTGTTCTTATTTGTAATTTGGAACACATACTCAGGAAGTTTATGGTGTATTTGATAAAGAACAAAAATGTGTACAATGCATCACTGTAAGTGATGAAAAGCAGAATGTTCCCCTTATTTTCTAAGGCAAAGAGCTCAGTTTTCCAAATAAAATATGCTAATACGCATCTATTTTTTAAACAGTAAAATAAATTTTCTAAAATGAACCTAAAACAAAATTTTCTTCCAAAATTATTCCACCTGAGCATATTGCTGCTTTAGAGGGTATATTTTAAACTGTTTTTTTAATTTATTTTTTATTTTTTTAATGTTTATTTTTGAGAGCGACAGACCGAGTACGAGCAGGATAGGAGCAGAGAGAGAGGGAGACACAGAATCTAAAGCAGGCTCCAGGCTCTGAGCCGTCAGCACAACACAGAGCCTGACGTGGGGCTTGAACCCACTGACCACGAGATCATGACCTGAGCTGGAGTCAGACACTTAACCCACTGAGCCACCCAGGCACCCCAAATTGCTTTCTTTTTTACAGCAAGGGGATGCAAAACAAGAACAACAAGAAACAGCAAAAGCAACTAGAGGTGAGGTTTATATGGTTCAAGGAAAACTCTGGGGTGAAGAGATAAAATGAAACATCATCTAAGACATATAAGCCCCATCTTCTACCCCTGGAGTGTGCCAATCTGCCCTCCTATGCACAGCATACCAACCCATAACTGTCATCCCTGCTTCTCATCTTGCAAACATGCATCTTTACTTCCGAGGAGACCCCAGCTTGAGAAAACAGATCCAGTAGCTGTGAGTGATGCCACAGGAGCCAAGCTGGAGAATCAAGTCACGGTCATGACCCATGCAAGGGCAGGTCACGCCAAACAGCCCAATTACAAAACACAAAATTTTAAAAAAAGAAAAAAAAAATATTTCCCCCGTTTGTATGTGATTTTGTTTCGTTTTGTTTTTAATTGACTAAAAATACTGGCAATACTATATACAATATATACTATATTGCTGGCAAGCAATCCATTAACTCACTGCTACTTTAAAAGGACTCACTGAATAAACTGTAACATTCTGCCAGGTAAATAATGCAAGGTTTTGTATATTGTGTTTTTATATACGCGGAAGGCTCTCAGAGATGACAGGGGACCCATTTTTTTCAACTTTAATTTAAATTCCTTCTTTTTAAGTTTATTTACTTATTTTGAGACAGACAGGGACAGCATGGGTGGGTGAGGGGCAAAGAGAAGGGGGGGGGGTGGAGAGAGAGAGAGAGAGAGAGAGAGAGAGAGAACCCCAAGCAGGCTCCTTGCCATCAGCACAGAGCCTGACTCAGGGTTCAAACTCATGAACTGTGAGATCATGACCTGAGCTGAAACTAAGAGTCAGACTCAACCAAGTGAGCCACCCAGGCGCCCCTTAATTCCTTTGTGCGTGATATCCAAATTCAAGGGTCCGAGATTTAAAATTAATAAGGAGGTCTGTAATCTTTCAGGGAGATCTTAACAGCCCACTAGGCACAAAAAGACTAAAAGAAGGGCAGACTAAAATTCATTTTTCTTCCTGCAGCATGGTTCATGACTTAAACTCATGAAGCAATAATTTCTTTTTTCTTGAAGAACAAATAAAAGCCTTGTGCTCGCTCTCACTTCACATTTGAATCTGACTCATACCGTTGCTCTAAATGAAATTTGTCATGCATCTTTACCCAGATGGATGTTGACTTTCTGTTGTGGAAAAGAATTCATCCGGTGTTAGCGTCGACCACGCTGGTATTTGGAAGCAGCCAAAGGACCCTTGGGAGACATAATACATGGCTCCTCCTGGCTTGCCAGCAGAGGACAAGATGGGAAACGGTGTTTAACCCACATAGCAGTGCGGACACCCTGGCTAGAATCATCAGCCTCTTCCTCTGTCCTCCAGCACATGAATTCATTGAAAGCTCACTTCCCACACAGGCCATAGAAACCACCTCTGATGGCCCATGTGACATCCGGGAGGGGAAGGCCTGGAGCCCCTCCACAGGACAATTTGGGGTCATTTGTCAAAATTTGGACCTGATGATACACTCTAGGAACCCCAGCCCAATCTACAAGTGAGGAACTAGAGGCAAGAGGTGGTTCAGTGCCCAGTTCCTGGTGATGAGACGCTTTATTTTGAGATCAGTATGTACTTTGTTGCCCCTGAGTGTCTCCTTCTGGTTTTTTTCCAAAGAAGCAGATGAAAAATAGAAAACAGAAATGCTGCTGTTGTCTTTCTAGATCTTGGGACTGACTTTTAGAAAACTTCATTTGTTATTACCTTCCCTTAATAAAAAAGCAATTTTAAAAACTTAAAAAAAAAAAAAAAAAAAAAAGGAAACCAGAGCCAAAGGCATTGAATTAGTCATCAAAATATGTGGCTATTAAAAATTACCATCTTAATTTTGGAAAAAATAATCAAAGTTTTGAGATAGTTTCAATGCCTTAACTTCAAGATCAGATAAGAGAAAGCAATAAAGGAAAAAAGCAAATCAACACTGTAATTTCCCAGGCAGTGACCCATATACACCAGAAGGGAGTTCTATAAACAAGAAATAACAATCAGTATCCCTCGCTGGAGAAAAATACCCAAAGATTTAAAAATCTTGGTAATCATTTGTAGCACTTATGGTTAAGAAAGTAATTAACATTCATAAAAACATATATATGCCATGATTATAACTTCTTAGAACATTTTTTGACCTCACTTCATTTTCAGGAGTGGGAAGTTTTATTTTGACCTTTTCCGGTGTTACATTCTTGAAACTGGATCATCAACTATCTCTTAAATATTATTCTTTGAAGAGAGCGTATAATTATAAATGCAAATTATGAGCTTGAAACCTGAAAGATGTGTTGCCTTTTTCAAGTATTTATCCTTTGAAATGTTCAAAATAACATATTGACAAAGGTGTATGCTTTAAAGAGGCTTTAACAAAACATCTGTGATATGATTGTTGCTATGGCAACTGGTTTATTAAACATTAAAATTATTAACTCTGAAAGCCATTTAGGCTAACATGAAAGGAGGAACTTTAGAAACATAATTGAGGCATAATAGGAAAATAATCTCACAGCAGAAGGACCTCCTCCATGTTGCCTTCTGGGACCAGAAAGATCTGTAGAAAAACGTCACGGCTGGTCCTTAGGGGCTGCAGGGATATGAGAGAGTGAATTGTGATAGACCCCTGGGACATTTTCAAACATTTGTGTAGGTTTTTATTTCTTCCAAGATCTTCTTAAGACTGCTAGTTCCAGGTTTATGTCAACCCAGGGTCACGTGACAGCTTTTGTGGGCCTTCGGACTTTTGCCTTCCTTGGACTTTACCATCATAATACTATCAGTATTAAAACTTATTTTTTTTTAAGCATGGAAACATTTCTTTCTTTTCTATTTTAGGCAAAACAGAATATATCTGTATGGCCCTTGAAAATTGCATTTTATTTTCTTAGGTTTATTTATTTTGAGAGAGAGAGAGAGTGCGCACAAGCAGTAGAGGGGAAGAGACAGACAGAGAGAATCCGAAGCAGGCTCCACACTGTCAGCGCAGAGCCCGATGCGGGGCTCGATCCCACAAACTGTGAGATCATGACCTGACCTGAAATCAAGACTCAGAGGATCAACTGATGGAGCCACCCAGGCGTCCTGAAAATTGCATCTTATTTTGATGTGGGAATGACATGAAAACTTTCTCTTCAAAAAACAAAAACAATGGCAAAGAAATTTTTTCTTTGGCCCTGAAATTTTCTTTCTCTTTTTGACTTTACAATAAATTAAGATATTTTCATGGGTCCTAAAAATATCATGGTCCCCAGGCACTGTGACGAAAGCACCCACGGATGAGTCGGTGTCTCTTCTTCTCACGTTTTCTCTCTACTGACTTCATCCCCACACGGCTGCGATGACTACCTGTACACAGACAGCTCACAACTGTCTCTCAGCAAGTCAGGACATAGCATCCAAAGTCTGGCACCCTCTCTGTGTCTCTCAGACACCCCATGGAACACTGCAGTCAATACACCAAAATCCCAATGCATGCACCGACCCAACAGCCTATGGTCTCATAGGAACTCTCACCTCACTTGACAGACCAACCCCTTCCCCAAATTCACCAAGAAGGACAACAATACAATGGCCCCCATCTTAGTCTGGAGCTGGGAAAGAACTTCATTCCTATTCATGTGTATCTGTGTTTTCCAAGTTATCTTCATTAAGTATTATCAGATAGTAACAAAAGTATTTTGTTAAAACTATCATATCTAAGTAAGGTGATATAAAAATATTTGTCAACATCTGAACAAACTGTAATGGAATATCAAACTCTTGTCTTATGCTAAGACATAATCAGTTCAAGAGGAGACATGTTGAAACCCTCATATTGATCATCTCATATTCCAATACAAATCTGGTTTCAGGGTGCCTGGGTGGCTCAGTCGTTTAACTATCTGACTTTTGGTTTCGGCTCAGGTCATGATCTCGTGGTTCCTGAGTTGGAGCCCTGCATCAGGCTCTGTGCTGACAGCACAGAGGCTGCTTGGGATTCTCTCAGTCTCTCTCTCTCTCTCTCTCTCTCTCTCTCTCTCTCTCTCTCTCCCCTCCCCTCTGCCCCCATGCACTTGCTCTCTCCCTCTCTCAAACTAAATAAATAAACTTAATTTTTTTTTTTTAAATCTGGTTTCAGTGAAGAAAGTATCCATCTTATCAGATACAGTAAAAACTATGTTAGGTTAAAAAAAAAGGCAGAGGTGTTTACTGAATTTTGTATTATTGAAATGTCACTGTTATAGACTGAATTGTGTCCCACCAAGATTCATAAATTGAAGCCCTAATTCCCAGTGCAATTGTATTTGAAAACAGAGCCTTCAGGGAGGTAATTAAGGTTAAATTAGGTCGTAAGAATGGGACCCTAATCTGATAGGACTGGTGTCCTCATAAGCAGAGGCAGCAAAGATCCCTCTGTCCTTCCCACAGGCACAGGGAAAGGCCACATAACAGCATAGTGAGAAGGTGACGGTCTATAGGCCAAGGAGAGACACAGCGCGGGTAGCCAAGCCTGAGGGCATCCTGATCCCAGACTTACAGCCTCCAGAAGTGACAGGAAATAAATTTCTGTCATTTCACCCACCCAGGCTGTTACGGCAGCCCTAGGTGACTAACACAGTCACTGATGAAATATTTTACCCCTTGGCTAAGGCTGACTAGTCATGTGATTAAGCCCCGTGGTCACCCCAGGGCACTCCTTTCCAGGAAGTTAGTTTCATGCCAGTTTCTCATTCATTCAAAAAGATTGGAATAATAGCTCATATTTATTAACGCTTTCCTAGGGTGGACATTTTAACTCAACCCCATAATCCTGAGAGGTAAACACTATTATTATCCCCGTCTTCCAGATGAGAAAGTTGAAGCACAGAGATGTTACTAACTGGCACGAGGTTGCACAAAATGTAATTAATGGAGCTAACCGGTAAACCTGGCAGTGTGACGACAGAGGTGGTCTTGTTTTGTTTCATTTTATTAACCCAGAAAATTATAGGACCTGTTAATGGGTGCGGATGATCAGAAGACACTGAACATCACTTTTCCAATGCAGAGATCTGAATAAGATTATCTCTGGTTTCTCAGATCGTGGATTATGATGGGGAAGGGAAGTATGCGCCCCTCTGTCCAGCAACATGGTTGCAGGATATGTGTCCTCAACAGGCACAAAAACGTAATAAAATCACCAAATCCAGAGACTCACATCTGCTTCGGTGCTAGGAGGGTCTTTCCAGCACTTCTGAACAGCCCTCTCCTCTTACTCCTGGAAAGGGGCTCTTAGAGACACGGAAGGACACCCCCCGGCAGCACCCATTTGTAAACAGGTCTGACCTCTGGTTGTACAGCCCAGCTCTCGTTGCAGGACACCCCGTGCTCTTAGAA
This sequence comes from Acinonyx jubatus, assembly GCF_027475565.1. Taxonomy (NCBI): domain Eukaryota; kingdom Metazoa; phylum Chordata; class Mammalia; order Carnivora; family Felidae; genus Acinonyx; species Acinonyx jubatus. The sequence goes on from NC_069380.1 coordinate 74,770,593, forward strand.
TTTCTTTCTGAATTCATCCTTGTGCCTCCCAGGAGGAAAAGTAGTCCTCATCATGCTGAGACAGGAGAGGTATTTTGCCTACCGCAGCACACTTGGTAAGAACCCTATTCTTCAACCAAAGAGGGTGTTTTGCAGATGGTAGGACAATTCAGGTTCTTCCTCACATTATGGTCCAAATCCTGCTCTGGCTTCCGGGATACTTCGAAGCTACTCTCGCACTATTTCATAACTAGGCATGACCTATACAACGTAGCTCATAAGGAATCCTGGGGAGATGAACGACAAACCCCTTGAAATATGAATACTTCCACTGGGAATGATGCACTCACCTAAGAGTATTTATTGTAGAACACTGGAGATGCTTCAGCACCAGATTTCCTCATGTTGGGGAAATCTGGTAAGATCATTAAGTAAATGCTCATTACTGCTGCAGCGATTTTTAATAAAAAGAGCTTCTCCTCTGAATGTCAAAACAAAACAGCATCTTCCATATGTGTCAAAATAAAGGAAATAAGATGGGGTAGGGGGAGGGTGTAAATTCCTATGATCACATTGGATATTTTCAAACATAAACTCATTTATTAAATAATCACTGCAAATCACTGAAGCTATGATAACAGACCTCAGTTTCCAGAACAATATTTTTGCTCACAGCGCTGAAGCAGTCCTCCTGCACATTTTAATGAAGTATTTGAAAGAGTTGTGGGCATCTGAGCAGAAATCCCACATTTTGCTACCCTGACACGCACTGTTTATTTTTAATAAAACTCCCGGTATGACAACAGACAAGGTTAACTGGGTAGTTTCCTATTTATAGGACAATCAACACCAGGGTGAATATGGAGACTGTTTTCTTTCATCTTTAGCACTGATGCAACAAGTCAGCAAAAAGCTTCTGCCCCAGCTCTGTTAGGTGTTCTGAGATCAAAAGCACACAAGAAAACAAATATCAGATACTCACAGGGAACATGTTATTTGCCACTTCAGTGAAACTTGCAATCACTCACATTTCACGCTTCTGCTTTAAAATTCTGTTGCTCATTTTTCCCTGAAAATAGATTCTGAAATCCTGTAGTTCCTTCCCCTACGTGTGGCTGAAATGTCTACTAGCTGTGAGGAGAAACGTTCAAAGCTCTCGGCGTAACGGAGAACACGTGGTTCGTTATCATTTCTTTTTAATTTATGGCCCGGGCACTCTGTGTACGTGACAACCAAGAAGCAATTTGAAAATGAAAAGGTAAATTGTTGATGGGGTTGGCACTAAAGACAGCTAACCATTGACGTGTCTTCATTAAATGCACTGGCTCTCCTTTTTTTCTCTAGGTTGTTTACATCTAAACGAAAGACTCAAGCCCACGATAAGGTGAGAAAACTGGTCGGACAAATGTTTTTCCACTCAAATTTCCAGAAGTGTCTGCTCAGCTCCTGGATGGAGCAGACCTACCACTCTACCTTCAATGTGGCCTGCCTAATCCAACCAGGGTCAGTCCTCCTCTGAAGAGTCTTGTTTTCCATAAAACCATGGGATTGACCTACAACATTCAACAGCCAATTGACGTCATGACCCAGATGGACAACCAACCACCAAACCAACCATTCTGAAGGTATGTTTGAGATCACATCTCAAAGTCTACAATTCATTTATGGGGAGGGGGCAGGGATGGCTAACATGATGCAGAGTCAAAGTGAGAGAAAAATGAGAGAAAGAGAAGAACATGTTGATTATAACCTGTGGTTCAGTTATATTCATATGGACACGCCTCGACTGCTCTCAGAAATAGAACATATCCAGTTAAATTAAGTTATACCAGTACTGGCCTATAAAAAAAGGATTTTTAGCAATACGTTGTAGCTCCTTGTGTTTGACTTCTGTCATGAAGTTTCTATTCAGTTGATGAAGACATAACAATAAATATACACCATACTACGTCAATGGTGACAAGTACATCAAGCCCCAACAGAGCATGGGGTCCAACTGTATTTAGGATAAGCTGCTCAAAAATGTCCTCTCAGATGAGATGATTCTTGAGTAGAAATCTGAATAAAAGAGAAAGAGATTTGATACTGAAAAGAAGAGAATTTCTTCCAGAGAAAACAGTACATGCAAAGTCCACTGATTGCTCCCTATATAACAGAAATGACGTATTTTAAGAGAAGGTGGAGACACAAGTCTAATTTGTGGGCAGACATAATTAGAACTCTAAGATCCACCAGGGGAATCTTACAGACCATTCTCAGAAAAGGTAGTACCAAAAAGAATTTTATTAAATTTGAGACATAATAGAAGCACTCATACGGGGTAAAAGAATGTCAGCTTGAGGATGGGATCCCAATTCAGAATAATGAATAATGAAAACTGGGACCAGAAACAAAATTAATTTCAATAGGAACAAATTAATAAGAAGTGTAAATAACAACTTAAAGCAATTTCATGAAGTTTATTCAATTCTCATAACAACTCTAGGAGGCTGGCATGTACTATTTCACTCTCATTGAAGAAATCATGAAAATGAGATTAGACAAAAAACGTACACCAGGCAAAAATGACCCAGGAGACTGGAGATGATACAGATTTCTTTGCTTTGAGAAGTGAATCTAACTGGCCCCAGTGGCCTGTTTATCCAATGGAATCTACCAGAAGTTACTTTCTGGGACTTCCAGGACTAGTCATAAGCCGTTTGGCATCTGCTGCCTTGGAAAATCCCCACTGAGTGCGCTAAGCTGCCATGTAGAATAGCCTGAGTCCGCCATGCTGGAGAGGGCTCATGGAGGTAGAGCAGTTACTAGTCTTAGGTGAGCCCAACCTTCTGGCACCCAGGCCACACCCTCCAGACAAGCTTATCCACCACTTACGCATCTCTGCGTGGCCTTCCATGAATACACATAGAACAGAAGAGGCACGCAGCTGAGTCCTGCCCCATTCCTGACCCACAGGTATAAGATGTGTAATAAAAATCATTGTTGGTTGTTTAAAGCCAATCTGTTTGGGGGATGGTTTGTTGAACAATAACATAGAACTGGTTCATCAGTTGAACAGTGGACTCCTTTCCCCTGCTTCTAATACAGACACGCCAAATTAAAAATAAAACATGGAACAATGTGGTTTGAAGGCTTTAGGAATCACTTCAGATGAGTTGGTCACAAGAAGATAATCCTAGTAGAAAGAAGTTACGAAATAGGGATGTCTGAAGTACAGCATAGTGTGTCAGTGTAGATTTAGAAACTGAAGAAGGAGGCCAAAGAACACAGAGTCACCAAGAAAGAAATCTGTCAATGTTGATGGCACTAACCATGGAGACACATATTCCCCTCTTGGGGAGTGATTCTGAGGAAGTTTCCCAATGCCAGGGTGAGTCATAAATTGCATTTCCTGTAACTGCTGTAAAATCCTTTAAAGACCATTTATTTCATTAGCAGCTTTGAAATCTTAGGTTGGTCTTCAAGACCAATCATTATTAGCAATCGGGTCTTGCTAAATGGCTCTTCAGAGTTCCTTGAATGTGATTTTTTGTGGATCAGTGTGCCTGACTCAAGTAAGCTGGAAGATATGGAAAAGGTAAGTAAACATCTTCGAACTCATAAAATCGAAAGGCAGGACTCCTGAGAAACACAGGGTTCACTATACAGGATTATAACGACGTTGCATTACGGAACCAAATTATTTAGCCAATAATTCATCTAACAGCAAATAAATAATTTTTCATTTAAATAACTCCTATTCATTAAAAGGTCAAAGAGGAGTTATAACATTTCAGGGTCTGGAAAGTCTGGTCTAATTGTTTGCTTTTGCTTTTTTCAATTTGGTTGACATCACAGAACATTTCTAGAAGACCATCTCCAGAACATCAGAGGCACAGGGAGAACTTGATGATAAATCAAAGGGGACCCACAAATACGCTTAACCCATTTAGGACTGTGAAGTAAAACCCAGGCTAGGAGGAAAGGTAGTTTTCATTATTAAAAAGCGCGAAGGAATTAGAAGTACAGACAGGCATAAGGAAAAAAGTTATCCACTATCCTATAACGCCCTACCATTTCTTCTGTGCCCAGGACAAAACCCAGGGTGCAGCTCCCTCAGGGCCGCAGATAAGGGTCAGCCATGTGTCTGCAGCCATGAGTCAGCTGAGGCATGTCCCCTTTGGAGTCCTGCAATGCATATGCCAGGGAGAGTTGCAGGAGGCAGATTCTGTAGGTACTCGAAGCCCCACCCACTTCATATCACCCCACCCTATTTGGGATCACACCCTTGGCAAGGTGTATAGAGGATTTACCAGGCAACGGAAAGGCGCAGTACCCTGTAGTAAGATAACTGGGTTGAGTACACACCACAGGAAGACACCAGCTCCCACCCATCATCAGCCGGCAACTGCGTAGAGCTGTTTCTACGACGGCAGCTGTAGATTACAGGGACACACTTATTATTTCCCTCAAGCGGCCCCTCTGGACTGTGGCTTTGGGAGCCTTCCTATCTCGGCTCTTTAGTACACGTAGTGACAGCTGGGAAACAGCCTTGGCCATGCTTCACACTCTCTGCCCCTCTGGTCTCAGACAGCGCCTCTGCCGGCTCAGGGCTTTCTGTCTCTAGCCTTTCATTGTCCTCAGTTTTCATCTGTGTCCAACCCTCCATCCCTTCAGGCATGACAACCCCTCGCTGTGCGGGCCAGAAACAAATTAACTGGGAATCTATCAAAGACAATGTTAGTATCTGCCAGATAAATCATTTAAATTGAGCCAGTGATGTGTTCAATAGTTTCAAAACGCAAAGGGGGTTTTTGTTGTGTGTGTTTTTTTATTTTTAATTGTTGAAACCAGCTTGCATAGGGACAACCCATATTATAATAGCTTTCTGCTTTTATCTTTGGTATTTAAAAATCCTAGTTTTCTGAGGTAGCAGCTCCTTTGCTGAATTTTCATATGGTTAATTTCACTTGGATACATTCTATCCAAGTGAGATGTCCACATTTTAACTGCCCAGAGTATTAGTCCCTCACGGTCTTCCCACATCATCACTGCTGTCCAGTTGGCCAATGAATCCTGCCCAGGCTCTCTCCTGCCTGTCTTCCCCAGTTCCTTGATGACAGGTCACCTTTCACAAAAACCACTGAAACTGATGTCACCTTGACGCTCTCTGTTGCAATCTACCGGTTCGCTATCCACAGATTTAGCTTCCTAAACCAAAAGGGAATTTGTCATGCCTCCAACTAACTTCGACTATCTCCCTTCAGCTCAAAAGCAAAGCCTAGATTTCTCAGCACAAAGGTGGAAAACCTTCAAGGTCTGCTGCTAAGCACTCCTTTTCCATTCATCATTGGCCATTCTTTTCCACACAACAGACTCCGACCACACCAAAGTTCTTCCATTTCCCAAATAATCAGAATAGGTCAAACTCTAATAAACCTCCATGGCTTTTGTTCAAGGTATTTCTTTGCTTAGAAAGAATTTCAAGACTCATTCAAAAGTCTTCCCTGAAACTTTTCCTAGCTCCTCTACATAAGCATCACTCGTGTCCCTACGGCACTCTATTTGCACAACCCCAAGCATGTGCGACATTCTGTTGAAATTATTTCGTTGTGTATCTCCTGTCCTCACAAGACTGCGAGTACCTTAATAGCACTTAGCATTCTTCATAGTGTAACACAGGAAGCTTCAATACTGAAGGTGCTCAATAAAAACTCGGTGGTGATGTTTTTTATTTTATTTTTTTTAAGTTTGATATATTCAATTACTTGTGGGCTTTCTTTCTTTTAATATAACGAACTTGATGACTAGGATTTCAATGCTATTTGTATTGAATGACTCTGAACCAATTCATTTTTATTTATTTTTTAATCTCCTGTGCATAATACAGAACTACATGTGTTTACAGTTAACTCTATTATTTTTTAAGTTTATTGCTTTATTCAGAGAGAGAGAGAGAGAATAGTGGAAGGATAGAGAAAGAGGGAGAGAGAGAATCCCAAGAAGGCTTTGCAATGACAGTGTGTAGCCTAGTGCTGAGCTTGAACTCACAAACCTGTGAGATCATGACCTGAGCTGAGATCGAGTCAGATGCTTCTAACTTCGGCTCAGGTCATGATCTCACAGTTTGTGAGTTTGAGCCCTGCATCGGGCTCTGTGCTGATAGCTCAGAACCCGGACCCTGCTTTGAATTCTGTGTCTCCCTCTGTCTCTCACCCTCCCCTGCTCGCACTCTGTCTCTCTCTCTCTCTCTCTCAAAATTAAATGAACATTTAAAAAAACAAAACAAAACGAGTCAGATGCTTAACAGACTGAACCACTCAGCTGGCCATGGCGTCAACTCTATTTTCAAGTGAAAGAATCGGAAAGTTTTTCATTATTATTTTCTAAATTAGATATTAATTTAAAATTTAAAAAAAATATGAAAAACACATTTGTCCGTTAAATAGGTACTTCCAAAACAACTTTGAGAATATATTTATCCTCCTAAGAAATTCCGGGAAAATTCATGAATGTTCTTACAAACAAATGATAAACTGATTTCAATCTTCTCTGCTTGGAATATCAGATAATGAATATTATTTTCAAGTGAATTTTTCAGAATTTCATGCCAAAATAATTTCTTGCCTCCTGAAAATTAATCTAATTATGTTAAAAATTATAATTTTAGTTTTCTACTATGAAAGCATGCAATCGAAAATACTATGTGATTGCCATGTTTAAAATGTATTTTCTAGTGGTGCCTGGATGGCTCAGTCAGTTAAGGGTCAAACTTCGGCTCAGGGCATGATCTCACAGTTCATGGGTTCAAGCCCCGCATCAGGCTCTCTGCTGACAGCTGGGAGCCTGGAGCCTCCTTCAGACTCTGTGTCTCCCTCTCTCTCTCTGCCCCTCCCCCACTCATGCTCGCTCTCTCTCTCTCTCTCTCTCTCTCTCTCCTCTCTCTCTCTTTCTCTCTCTCTCTCTCAAAAATAAATAAACTTAAAAAAAAATAAAATGTATTTTCTAGGTAGCATGCAGACATATAAAATATTCTTAAAGGTTAACATGTGTTTAAATCAACACAGTCATAAACAAACAAATAAATAAGGCTGCAAAAATACCAAGGAGATAATAGTTCATTTTCACCGAAAATTTCAATTTTGTTTAAGTTTATTTATTCATTTTGAGAGACACAAAGAGTGCAGTCGGGGGAGAGAGAGAGGAAGACAGAGAGAGAATCCCAGGAGGGCTCCACACTGTCAGCGCAAAGCCGGATGCAGGGCTCGAACTCACGAACCGTGAGATCACGACCAGAGCTGAAACCAGGAGGCGGACGCTTAACCGACTGAAGCCCCCAGGCGCCCTGGCAAATTTTAATTTTAGCAACAGCACAAATTATTAATTTTGCGATCTCAATGCACATTTGAGAGTGGGTGGTGGGTTGTTTTTATACATCTCAGTGACTTGCATCGGAGACCCATTTAACAAAATGCACTCGGCGATCGCGTTATCTGTTTACCAACTTGAAACCTGGGTACACAGTGCCTTGTTTGTATTTTACTTAGGGAAACAGTCCTCCAAAAGAAGGCACGTATTTCAGAAAATTCTTTCAATTCCCCTGGCCTTTACCCCAGCCCACCTACAGACATTGCAACAAAGTCAACTTGGCATGCAAACTCCATTAGGAGGAAAAATATTCTTCCTGACGTTTATGGGTTTATTTTTTAAGGAGAAATTATAAAACTTTCCAAATATGTAGAAATCCATTAAAAGTGATGGTGTGCCGGCGTAGGGCTCGCTTTTATGGTCCTACATGTCACGGCTCCACTGGTCTCACCACGTAAACCTTATTTCCAATTAGACAGAGCACCGCAAGAATCAGGGAACACATAAACATCCTGAACACATACTGAATATGCCACTTCGAATTTGCCACCAGCCTCTTACAATATATCCGTCAAATGCTGCAAGGACGCAAGCCACGTTGCACTGCAGAGACATTTAGTAATGTTTCACTCAAACTTCAAGTGCTTTAAAAACATCGCACACCCCTAAATGCGGTAGATAAACATTTTATCTTTCTACTTTTGATGGAATATTATTTTCGGCCTTTGATCTGATAGAATTTAAGGTGTGTCGAGAGGGATTTTGTCAGAGCCGTCTCGTGAAAAGCAAGGTTTAGCCCTACGGTTCCTGGAGATGCACAGCCCAGACACGGTTTTGGCAAGAGTGGGGACTACACAGCCAGTTTGACTACAGGAAATAAAAGAGGTGCTATTTAAGGGAAAGAACTTAGGTTAGAATGGAATTACTGCTGTAAAAGATGTTCAACTCACATTGCCATATGGCTCTTTTGGAACAATTCCCACGTATATTAGCTATATTCTTGGCACTCGGATTTGTGACATGCTTTTGCCGCTTTGAAGCTCTCTGAAGGTAACGTTGCATTGCCACACCTTCACAGCAAAAATCATTGACAATTTCAACAGGAAGATCTGGGTAAAGAGCTCAAGTAACCCACCTTGTTCCTTGGTGTCTGCATCGATAAATACACTAATACAATTTTACATCACAATTTGAGATTATGTATTCTATTAATTTATACGGACGGTGAGAGAAAGAGATTTTTCTATTGGGAGAATTTACGTAAAATAAATACGGTATATCCAATTTCAGGTAATTTGAAAAAATACGCCTGTGTCATGGAATGCTTCCATGAAACTCCATAAAATTTTTATTTTTATAAATAAAATAACCTGGGTGGCACCTGGGTGGCTCAGTTGGTTAAGCATCCACCTTCGGCTCAGGTCACAATCTCGTGGTTCGTGAGTTTGAGCCCCATGTCAGCGCAGAGCCTGTTTGGGAGTTTCTCTTTCTCCCTCTCTCTCTCTCTCTCTCTGCCCCTCCCCCACTCACGCATGTGCACATGCACACACTCTCTCCCTCAAAATAAACTTAAAACTCGTTTTTAAATAAATCAATAAATCGCAAGTGAATTCCATCTCAGACTGCACCCTTCAAAGGCAACATGAGTCATTCATTCATTCATTAATTCACTCATTCATTCTATTTGTCATTTATTAATTCAACAAATACTTACTGAGCACATATCATGGACCAGGCTCTGTATTTAGATTCTGGGATTCATGTTAAAATTTCTTCTTAAGTAGGCTGTATGCCCAAATTGGGGCTTGAACTCACGATCCTGAGATCGAGTCACATGCTCTACTGACTGGGCCAGCCAGCCGCCCTCATGTTAAATTTTATTAAAACAATTTTATATCCAAGTCTTTTTTCGTTGGATGCTGTTACTGTCACATTTCAGAGACCCAAATACATGGAAATTTAAAAATATGTATGTAGTATATAAAAATATGAAACAATAGAAGAGGCTGGCTTTTGTAGAGAGACGTGGATATAAATTCTCACCCACTCAGTCAATATTTGATAGTGTGGGAAGGTAGGTAATTAGGCCTTCAGAACGTGAATATAGCCACCTATAAAATCAAGAAACTTCCCAGTAGCATTCTCTATGGAGGTATTTTTATTTTAACTATGGTTTCAACTCAAAAATAGTACTGTATCAACTTTTTAAAAAATATATTTATTTTCTGAAGACTAATACACATAAGGAAAGATTTAAAAGGTGCAACAGGATAGAATAAATATCAATTCTCGCTGCCTTGGCTACTATTCCCAAGCACCTGGTTTCCCTCCATATAGACATTTTCCTGAGTATCTCTCCAGAGGTAATCACAAAACTTTACACATAGGTCTGTGCATCTGGTATACACACATTTTTCTCCACACAAATGGCAATGCACACACTAAAATCATATCGGGAAGACAACACCATATGGGAAAAGAAGAGTTGCCTTATTCTTTTTAAGAGATGTCTAATATTTCATTGAATGCATGTCTCGTAATTATTATCCAATCACCTATATTTATATGTGATTATTTCTATTCTGTTAGTAATACAAATAAGGTTGCAGTATTCATATTCCTGTCTGATTTTGTACATGTGGGGGCCTATTTGTGGACGACATACTAAATAGTAGGATCAGCAGGTAAGCAGTTATTGTTAAGTTTTGCTGGCTATTGTCCAAGAGTCCTGCAGAGAGATTACGAATATTTACACTCATGTGTAAGGATCTGTTTCCCCACAACCCGAGCACAAGGTATTTCACTGAAGGCTTCACTTTTTACCAAACTAATATGTAAGCTACTTTTGCCTTAATTTTCTCGCTTCTCTTAATATGAGAAAGCTTGAGCACCCTTTTACAGATTTGAAAGACTTCTCTGGAAAGTTTTTATTCACATCTTTTGCTTATGATTCCAGTGAGTTGTTTTTCTTTGGCTAGATTTTTAGAATCTCTTTAATATGGTAAAGTATTAAGGAAACAGCCACTTGTTGAATGCATGTCAGAGTTTTTCCTAGTTGGCACTTTAAGATTTTCTATTTATTTCACTACGGTCATTGTTAATTTCATGAGGGCCAATATATATCGATCTTCAACGATTTTCGTGTTGGCTTTCCTCACCACATCATCACTAAAAACCAAGCTTTTTATTTGAAGAGAGAGAGGGTGTGTGCAAGCAGAGGAGGGGCAGAGGGAGAAGAGAAAATCTGAGGCAGGCTCCACGCTCAGCACAGAGCCCAACGTGGGGCTCGATCCCACGACCCCAGGATGGTGATCTGAGCCAAAATCAAGAGGTGAACACTTCACTCACTGAGTTATGCAGGTGCCCCTATATTGATACTTTGATGTTTGGGGAAAGTATTAGATGTAAGGAGTAAAGTAGAAGCTCATTTTATTTTTTAAAGAGCTATGCAGTATTCCCTTAACCATTTATTAAATAATTTTTCCTACTCTATGAAATGCCACATTTAGCTTTTAAGAAATTGCTCTGTGTATTTAATACATATCTAGCTTTTATATAGAGATCTCATTTTTCATATATCCTTGTACTTGAACTTCATTGTTTTACTTATTATATAGCCTTGTAAAAATGCAAAACCTAGTAAGTTTACTTCAGTGTTATTTACCCTCTATTTTTCATAATTTTTGAGTTATTTTCCTTTTTCTTTTTTCTCTTAACATCTTTGTGAAAATCTTTGTGAACAAGGACAATTTTATTTCTTCTTATTCCTTATACTTTTTCTTTTCCCCCGCTTCCCTTATTATATGAGGTAGCACATTATAAAGTTGAATATAAAAGGGAGAAACAGAGATCTTCCCTTTTCTTGAACTCAAAGAAAACTTTCACTCTTTTATAGTTGTGATGCTTGCTGTAGATTTTTTTTGTATTTCCTCTTTATCTACACAATATAAATTACCTTCTATTTCCTGTTTGGTAAACATCTTCTTAAAAAATCATAAGTGGATAAGGAAATTTTATTAATTTTATTGTATCTGTTAAGGTGTGTGTAATCGCTATCATTAATATTTTAATGAAATGAAGTACAGTGATTAAATTTTGCTTTTGTCTATTTTCTTGTCTTTATTTTGCTTTTATAATTTCTTAAAATGGGTTGTTATGGTGCTTTTATAATTTCTTAAAGTGGGGTGTTATGATGCATTTGTTATGGGCCAAACTGACTCTGCCGAACTACGGCCCCCAGAGTTCCATGGGCCAAACTGACTCTGCCGAACTACGGCCCCCAGAATTCCATCTGTTGTAAGTTTCCATCCAGTGGGGAGATCCTCCCAGGGAGATTCTCTCGGAGAGAATCAGGGAAAGAAGGACAACAGCTGCCATTTGGTAGTGTGCACGTACCTTTTCTTGCTCTTCCATCAAATGCTATTCCAGATGCTGCTGTAGAGATCCAGAGAGAGGACTGAGGTCTCAAATCAGTTGATTTTGAGTTAAGTGGAATATTGTCCTTCCTGGGCCTGACTTAATCAGGTGGAGACTCCAGTAAGAAAGACCACGTCCTCCCTGAAAGTCAGAGACTGAGTAGCAGCTGTGCTGGCAATTACTCTCTCTTCTCCTCCTTGATGCCCACCTGCAGATGTCAAGTTCAAGTCCATGTTCCTGGGATTTCAGCCTGCTCACTGGTATGCCCTCTCTACTGGCCCTACTTCTCTGATTGAATAATATCATTCAAGAATATTTTCAAAATTTGTTTGTGAATTATGTGCTGTATTTACATTCCTTATTTAGAAAATTGATTACATATACTTAATTTATTTTAATCTACAGTGAATTGGGATCTTTATACTCCTCCCAAATAATATAAATGGCATCACAACTCTTTTTCTTTAAATACTTGTTTATTTTTGAAAGAGAGAGAAAGAGTGCAAGTGGGGAAGGGCAGAGAGAGAGGGAGACAGAATCCCAAGCAGGCTCTGCAATGACAGTAGAGAGCCCGATGCGGGGCTCGAACCCACAAATGGCAAGATCATGACCTAAGCCTGAGTTGGACCCTTAACCGACTGAGCCACCCAGGTGCCCCACAACCCTTTTATTTCTATGCCTCACTTGAATAATATGTTGAGGGGGAGAATATTTTAATTCTACATTGTGTTTTTTTTACTTATTCCATGAGGAAATAATTTGGTTTTACAATGAACGTTTACTTAGATTCATCTCTACATATTTACCCCCATGGTTTTGTTGTTGTTCTTTTTCCTTCCATGGCAGACCTTCCATCAGGGTCAACTTTCCTTCTGCTTGAAGTTCATAATATAAAATTACTTGTTATGCGTAATGAGGTCCTGCTGGTAACAAATGCTTTTAGTGTCATTCTAGCTTTTGTCCTAATGCTTGAAAATATCTTCGACTTAGTAGAGAATTCTGAGGTTGGCTGTTATTTTATCATTCCACTTGCCACTTTCATTGCTGTTGTTCAGTTAAATGCTGATTTAACTGTTTGTCCTTTCAGATCAGTTTCTTTTCATCTCTTTTGCTTACTGGTTACGTCTATATGTTTCACCTGATTTTGGTATGCCCCAGTTTTACCCTGATGTGTCTATATCTAAATTTCTTTGTGTTTATACACTGGGAATTTGTTGCAATTCTTGAAACCGATTTTTGGTGTCTTTCCTCAGTTCTGGAAAATGCTCTGTCATTATTTCCTCCAAGATGATCGCAACCCATCCTCTTTTCCTTCAAGGATGCTGATCCAACATCCATCCTTCAACGTCTCTGTTTACCACATTTCGTAGCTTCTCTGCTGTGTTCTTGTAATTTCTTCTGATTTTTTTCTGACTCGCTAATTCTCCCTTCACGTATTTTTAATGATGGTTGATTTTGTCTATGGACTCTTTTTAATGATTTATATTTCACTTATACAAGTTCCCTTGGGTCTCTTTCCGGCATTTTAGATTTACCCCTACATGTAGACGTTTCCTTTCATATGCTTATCTTTTTCCCTTCGAACATAGTAAACACGGTTGTTTTCCAGGTCTGGTCGTTCCAGTATTTGTACACTTTGTGGGCTGGTCTTGTTGGTTCTCCTTCACAGAGAATTCTCCACATGTGCTTGGTCAACGTGAACTCTGTGCTGCATGTCATGTCTGGAAACTGATTTGAAAAAAGTGAAGCCTTCGATAAAAGTGCCTCATTTCAGACATTAACGGCCTCTGCCTCTGTCACACCCAGGGTGGAGGCATGATCACCCGGAGACCACCTCAAACAAATTTAGAGTTTGAGGGTCACTGAACTACCAAAGGCAATGTGCCTCTGGGTTGCAAAATTCTCGTTCACTTTTGAGGCAGGCTTAGCTGAGGGAAGAGCTTTAAGTTTTCTGCTGCATTTGAGTAAGGTCTTCTATTAGAATCTCCAACTTTTGAGAGATGGTGCTTTTAATTTCTGTCCCTCCGGTCCCATGAATCCCTCAATGCAAAAACGCAACTGTCTCCACGTTCACGACTACCACCATAGCAACAGCAGTTTCTATGTTCGGCTTCCCTTCAGCTTTGGCCCAGTAATTCCTCAAAATCCTTCTAGCCTAGACTCTCCCCATTCTTCCTCTGTCATGACACAAAAACTTCTGAGCGTATGAATAAACGGAAACAGACTTACAGGTGGTGTGTGAAGGGAAGGGGCATGGTGGTAAGAGGCACTGGTCACGTCTGTGCTCCAGTGGAACCAGCCCCAAACACCCAAGGCTCCATGGTAGGGGCTGTGCAGGGTGTGAGAAAGAGAGATGACTGGGTAAATAATCATGAATGCTATTCTTCTGATTATTTTCTCAGTCTGGATTATAACTTTGGGTAGTTTCAGTTTGGACCTGGATAACTTTCTGATTTTTATGATCCCTCCATTGACTGTCCAACCACCCCCATGCCTTTGACGTTTTATTATAATTAGCAGAGAAGGATGTACTTCATTCTTTATCTTTCACGTATGTCTTTTACCTTCTTTTATTTTTAAAATTTTTTTTCAACGTTTATTTATTTTTTGGGGGGACAGAGAGAGACACAGCATGAACGGGGGAGGGGAAGAGAGAGAGGGAGACACAGAATCGGAAACAGGCTCCAGGCTCTGAGCCATCAGCCCAGAGCCCGACGTGGGGCTCGAACTCACAGACCGCGAGATCGTGACCTGGCTGAAGTCGGACGCTTAACCGACTGCGCCACCCAGGCGCCCCTCTTTTATTTTTTAATGTTTACTTATTTTTGAGAGAGAGAGAGAGAGAGAGAGAGAGAGAGAGAGAGAGAGCAGATGACGGGCAGAGAGAGAGGGGACAGAGGATCCACAGCGGATTCTGTGCTGACAGCATAGAGCCTCATGCAGGGCTGGAACTCACAAACCATGAGATCATGATCTGAGCCGAAGTCAGACACTTAACTGACTGGGCAACCCAGGTGCCCCTCCTCTTTACTCTCTTTTAAATGGATGAACCAAACACACAAGACAAGAATGTCTTCCATTGCATCCATTATATCATAAACACCATTGATCAGAGATTATGTTTGTTTTCTTTACCGCTTTGTTCTCTGCTGTCAACACATATTTTTTAGTAAACCTGAGAAAGCTGGGAATAGGGACATTTAATATCTATGCAATAAGAGAAAAGCAGATAGTATAGGTAGGGTAACAAAGTGTTGTGTGCACTTTATTTCCAGACCATGTTACAAAATCACAAATGTCTAATGTCTACCTACTTGGTAATGGTACACATATTAGAATTCTCAGAGCACCACATTTTAAAACTCCCTGGCAACATATCAGCGATAATAAAAATACAACGATGATAATCATCCTCTCATTTTTGAATTTGTTATAGTTCCTGTGTCAAGTCCTGGGCATGCGTAATATTTTATATTATCGTCTTTACTCCTCACTAGAACATGACAACAGAGGATCTATTCTTTCAATTTTATATAGATAAAGAAACAGGATCAGAAATAAGTTGCCCTACAGACTCCAACCGGAAGCCAGGATTTGAACTCAGATCTGTCGGCTTAATTATATCTATATTGAAACTCAGAGTTTGAAAGTAAAAAACAAACATGAGGATATCTGCTCAGGAAAAAAAGTCACACTGCCAAGCGGACCCATATCTCCACTGCTTCTAGACTTTGCTGGGTGGTTGGAGCAGGCTGCTGCAAGAAATAACCTTGTGGAGAGTTTGGTTGGTTTAGTAATTTATCAGGCTTTTTTGTATGTTCAAGTTCTGTGGGCAATAATGCATATATTTATCAAATAAATCAATGGCCACACAACCCTCTGTATCCCTGAAAATGGCTGCCGTCACTGCCATTCTCAAGTTTCCCAGCCTACAAATAACCTAAGTGCAGCGTCATGAACTATTTATCTTAGATAACCTTCCGGAACACATACATATTCTTTCATCATTTTGGCAAAACATTTCAGGTGTGGATAGTCAGACATTTATCTGGGAATGATGTTTTTCCACCAAAGGCAAGTTCCACCCTGGTTCACATAGAGCTCCTCAGTGACTATGAAAACAGCTCTGTGTGTCTGTCTACATAGTGGGCATTACCAACTGTGCTAGTTAACATAGCTGTCAGA
The DNA here is from genome assembly GCF_027475565.1 of Acinonyx jubatus. Lineage (NCBI taxonomy): Eukaryota > Metazoa > Chordata > Mammalia > Carnivora > Felidae > Acinonyx > Acinonyx jubatus. Next base: position 74,786,520 of record NC_069380.1, read on the forward strand.
ACTTGAACTCCTGGACTGTTTTGCTTTCCTGTGTTTAAATTGGCAACCTTCATGTTGCTTTACTACACTTTTGCATCTAATTGCCTAGAATTTTATATTAAGCAAAAGCGTAATTTCTGTGGAAATATGCATTCAAAAATATATAGAGAATGACATCATGCAGAAAGCATTTGCAAAGGGCAGAAAGAAACTTCGGCAGTTAATGTTTAGTTTTTCTGAATTTTATTTTCCACCAAAATGATTTTCCCCTTATGACTAATTATGATTCTGGTTTAAAAATGTATTGCTAAAGGGATTTCTGCATATTTTACTCTAATCTCTTTCAAGAATCCAATGACTGTATTCAAAAATATTTGGGGGAAAATATTTAAATTAAAATGTAACAAAATGTGAGCATATAAAAATTGTCTGTTATTAGGAGGTTTTAAACTATGAGTTCTATGCTAATTCATTCAAAGACAATAATTCTGGTTTAAATGATTTCTCAGAGTTCCCATTTATAAATTAGTTTTATTGGAAGTCACATGAGTTCTTTTCATTTCTTTGGGTACCACTTAAACTTGGTTCACTAAGTGGGTCTCCCAATGGCTTGAAAGAGCTAATGCAGCTACCAAAGTCATTTACCCAAAACTGGGGGAAAAACAGACAGAGGGTGCACTGGCCTCATTAATCAAAACTGACTCTAAATAGATATTATTTAAATGTATTTACATCAGTAAGGAATGGAGTGTCTATTAAAATCAATGTTATGCCAACATACTAAAATACACTAGAAAACTTATAAATTTTAATTAATGCCAAATATTTAGATTTTTCCAAACTAAGTTTTTCTTTACTAAATACCATTGAACAAAGCTTTTATCTGTATTCTGTGTGCGTGACAAAACTTACGAGCCACCATAAGGATTATTCCACAGATTTTACATTTTATAGGAAATCATCTAAACTTAACATTGCTCTTTTGCAGCTGTTTGATTCAGATGCCAGTTCTAAGGTTTATATAATTAATGGCAGCCCATTGAATTTAATTTGCTAAGTACAGTAATCACAGTTAGTGTATTATATTTACAACAAAAGGCTATACAAAAAATCGTCAAAGTTTTGACTCCAGGTAAGGAAATCTGTTGCTCCTTTCAACCCTTTTTGATAAACAAACCAGGTGTGTGTGTTTATTTATTTTTGTATACAATCATTAATTGAGCAGGGACTTTGAAGATCATCTTGCTTTAGGTTCCCATTCAATATAGTAATCTCCTCATTGATATCAGTGACCCACGGCCACTGGGTCATTACGTGTTTCCAGTGATGAGAAACTCAACATTTTAAAAAAATGTTTCGGGGCGCCTGGGTGGCTCAGTCAGTTGAGCATCCAACTTCAGCTCAGGTCACTATCTCGCGGTCTGTGAGTTCGAGCCCCGCGTCAGGCTCTGGGCTGATGGCCCAGAGCCTGGAGCCTGCTTCCGATTCTGTGTCTCCCTCTCTCTCTGCCCCTCCCCCGTTCATGCTCTGTCTCTGTCTCAAAAATAAATAAATGTTAAAAAAAAAAGATTAAAAAAAATGTTTCATTATTGCAGTTCATTAGTAGACTGATCTATTTTTATGAATCCCTTTATATTATTCCACAAAAATAAAAATTGTGTTATTCTTTTGGATGTATTATGCCTGTACAATTTTCAACAATCTCTAGCTCAGTAATTTCTACCGACATAAGGGAACTTTTAAGTGATCCTTACTCAAATACAGGCAGAATGAGAAAAAAAATTAGGAGAACGTATACTATTCCCTACAGATATAAAGTCTGCCTTCAGAATTAAGAATATACATCTTTGCTTTTGTTTCCCTTGCCTCTGGACCGTCTTTGTCTAGTAAGAAGGTGCTGCGGCCAAGGTCAAGAGGTTGCTGCCTGTGTTCTCCTGTTGGATTCTGATGTTTTCCTGTCTCACATTCAGGTCTTTCATCCATTTTGAGTTTATTTTTTTGTGTGGTGTAAGAAAGTGGTTCAGGTTCATTCCTCTGAATGTTGTCCATCTGTAGATGAATGGATAAGATGGCGTGGTGTCTGTGTATAATTATACGCATACAGATGTGTACATACACACACACATAATGGAGTATTATTCAGAGATGAAAAAGAATGCAATCTTGCCCTTTGCAACAATGTGGATGGAACTAGAGTGTATTACGCTAAGTGAAATAAGTCAGTCAGAGAAAGACAAATATCACATGATTTCTCTTATGTGGAATTTAAGAAACAAAACAGATGAACATAGGTGAAGGGAAAGAAGAACAAGACAAAAACAGAGAGGGAGACAAACCATAAGAGACTCTTAAATACAGAGAACAAGCTGAGGGTTGCTGGAGGGGAACTGAGTGGGGGGATGGGCTAAATGGGTGATGGGCGTTAAGGACGGCACTTGTTGGCATGAGCACTGGGTGGCATATGTAAGTGTTGAATCGTTGGATTCTACTCCTGAAACCAATATTACACTGTATGTTCACCAACTTGAATTTAAAGAAAAACAAAACAAACAAAAAAATAAAGTAAGAATATACATCCTCACTTCTACCAATCTTATAACCAAAAGTCAACATTTTAACATTTATTCATTTTTGAGAGACAGAGAGACAGAATACTAGCAGTGGTGGGGCGGAGAGAGAGGGAGACAGTATCTGAAGCAGGCTCCAGGCTCTGAGCTGTCAGCACAGAGCCCAACACGGGGCCAGAACTCACGAGCCATGAGATCATGACCTGAGCCAATGTCAGACGCTTAACCAACTGAGCCACTCAGGCGCCTCCCACCTTTTTAAAAAAAAATTTTTTTAATGTTTATTCATTTTTGAGACACAGAGTGCAAAGGTCAACATTTTGAAGGAAGGACCATCAATTTTGTTCTTAAGCATCTGAATATCCATGAGATGCAGGAAAATTACTGAAGCAAAAAGGCTTAATCATTGACACGTTGTTTTGTTTTCTTTTGTTTAAATGAGGACACAGAGAAAAATCTGTCCTCCCCCCATGGTCTCCATGTCAGGAACGTGAGCCCAGATTATAGCAGGCTGAGTTCAGTTCAGTGTTTACTATATCCTGCTCATCTCCGGAAAGCTCCCACAGCAGAACAAGGCCTAGAACCTTCCAAAGACTCAGAGCGCTGATTTAGAGACCACCCTCCAGTACTTTCAGTAGGTAGGGGAGAAGGCAGTTGGACGGATCATTTTCTCTGTACATTCCCACTTGGGAGTTAAATCTCTGCATCTGGAAAGAGGCTGATGAGGTGGGTCTGGGCACCAGCTACCCTCTTCCCATACTTCAACCAGGAAAGCTGCCTTTTATGCTTTCGTTTATAGGTTAGGTTAGATTTCCAAGAAAATTGTGATTTGAAAGAATTATACTGCTCCCATAAACTTGTGGAGCGGCTCCTATATTTCCCTGTGAAGAGTTTCTGCCTTTCCAGATAGCAGGTTCTCTGTTACTATTTAAATCGAGAAGTGTGAGTCAGAAATGGCATATATTTGTTTCCTAGTGGTTTACTTGTACAAACATATGCAGACGAATCAATCTCACTGATCACTTTACATCAGGTATACCAATAATTTATTTCAGTTCTTATACTCCTACATAATGTCATAAAGATCCTTTTTCATGCAAAAATATTTTGTGCATTCTTCTTTCCTCCCAGCAAAACCACAAATGGTTAAGAAAACACAGAGAAAGTAAAAACTGATCATTTACTTTAGAAACAAAACATCCCGGGGCGCCTGGATGGCTCAGTCGGTTGGGCATCCGACTTGGCTCAGGTCATGATCTCACGGTTCGTGGGTTCGAGCCCCATGTCGGGCTCTATGCTGACAGCCTGGAGCCTGCTTCGGATTCTGTGTCTCTGTCTGTCTACCCTTTCCCCACTCAACTCTGTCTATCTCTTTCAATAATAGACATTAAAAAAAAAATACTGGAAAAAAATTTTTAAAAAAGAAACAAAACATCCAAAGCCTTAGAATTTAAAATACAGGAAATGATAAAAGCAAATAAACTAAAAAAAACTAAACCAAATTAAAATAAAATAAAATAAAATAAAATAAAAAAGAAGTACCAGAAATAAAAACTTCACTACTAGGGGACCGGGACAGAGGCCACAAAAAATAATTCTGTGAGAATACTTGGCTTCAGATTAAATGTAAGGTGGATATTCAGGGTGGCCGAACACCGTTTTATCTGAGCCCATACTTTTATCCCTAGCTGTTACCTTCTATTGTTCAAAGATGATGTTGTGTAGGACAGATTGGCCACGGAGACACAGTGCAGACCCAGCATAAGAATTTATTTGCTGCAACCCTGCATTCTTGTAATGTTCCTGTGGGTGCCCTTCAGAATAAAGTGGAAAGGAAACAGCAAAGTGACTCACTGTGTGATAAATGAATGCCCCCAAAAACATGAGCCTGTAATTCCAGCCAGAATTACTGATTCAGACTTGTCAAGAAAAACATGAAAGAAAATAGAAAAGGTTTCTCACAATGCCAACTTAATCAAAAGCCTTGAACATGATAATAAAAACATTGGACGGGGGAAAAAAATGAAGATACCCAGCTGGTTTCCTGAGCTCAAGGAGATAAAGTTTGGAGGCAATATGGATTCTGTAAGTAAAGGGGATAGATGTGGAGTCCAAATTGCTTTGCACCTCAAAATCAAGTCTTTAAAGTGAATTATCATCCAAGTACTTATCTCTCAGTTTACCTGGCATTTCTAAAATAAATAGAATCATAATTTTTAAAAGTGCATCAACTGAGCTCGGCTAGGTTTTGAGCTCGGTTATGGGGAATTTGGGGTCATTCATCTCTAAAGTTATTTGCACGCGCTGATGGATTCACAGGAAGAATTATGCCTTATGTGGGTTTTTTTTGTTGGGAAGGAGAGGATTATTTGAGAGCAGATAAAGGAGTCGAGGCACCAAGGGAGATCAGAAAGTAATGGAGGGGACTGGTAAAGCTTTTCCTGTTGTTTTCAGCACCGTGAAGAGAAAATGACCCATTGGAAGTGGGTGTGGCCACTTTCCTGCTAGAGTTTTGAGCCTCTGGCAAATAAGGGCTATTTTCAGGCACCACTGATGGAGGAGGGCAGGAGGAATGGCAGAGAGGAGTTTTCCCTGCTTGTGTAGGGTGTCACGTGTCACTTGCCATATTGGTGTGGTGGCTGTGGGACATTGGGAGCCAGCAGCAGCCTGGCCTAAACAGCGCTCTTCCAATGGAATCATCTAAGAAACAACAGGAGGAGACACAGTAAGAGCCCACGGGAGACACTATCCAAGCAACTGCCAGGAAGGAGAGAATGTGCAGGGGACTGAGCCTCCCCAGCCAGACCTTAGGACCTGCAATGAGAATTCTACACAGTTTTTACAAAGTAGGTAGCTCTCAATGCAGACCTACTATGAGGGTCTATTTTATATGTCAGTTTGGAGCACAGTGCCCAGAAAGTTGATCAAACATACCACTTCAGATATTGCTATAAAAGTATTTTGAAGATGAGATAACATTTAAACCAACAGATGCTGAATCAAAGAGCTCACCCTCCACAACCCAGGTGGGCCTCTTCCAGTCTGCTGTAGACCATAAGAGAAAAAGATTCACATCTCCCACGACAGCCTTCAGACTCGGGCTTCAGCATGAAGTCTTCTGGGGTCTACACTCTGCTAGTCTTCCCCGCAGACTTCAGTCCTGCCAGCCCCACATACCCTATTTGTTCTGTTTCTCCGAAGAACCCCGACTCCTACACCTACCACGATCAGGCTCTTTTGGTATATCATTTCTAGCTTTAAACAGCCTGTCAAAATATTTGTTAATGCACCACCACCCCCTCTTTATGGATGAGAAGACTGAAATTGAGAGAAATTAAGCAGCTTGTCCAAATCGCGGAGCTAATACATTGTGGAGAGAAAATTAAGGCCATGTGTCTCTCACTCCAGAATCTCCACCTGCTACACTTGCTAAGTATTTTACTAAACAAGTGTGTGTATCACTGTAAAAGTCCCAAAATGTATATCGTTCTTATGACATAGGCTATCTATCTATCTATCTCTATATCTATCTATCTTATTAGATTAGGTTATGTAAATTCTTATAACTCATTCAAGAAATTCACCGAAAAATGCCAAAATATTAAGCAAAATATTAAGACAATCAAATAAGGAGATGATATTTTTCTCCTGTATTTATAATGTCATTTTAAGGAAATCCTACCATGTAAGTCCAATGGAAAGAAGACACTAGACTGCAGAATGGGCCAGTACCTCTACATTCCATTGTTTAAACCTTCATTTGAACTTCGATTGGAAAGAACCTTTTTTAAAGGAAATGATCAATTCTCAACGAAAAAAAAAATCAACCTTTTGGATGTATGATGTACTATCTTCCAACACATGGATCTTCAAGGAAATTTTTGATCTTAAGACTCCATTTAACTTCCATCAATAAAAAATGTATTATAATAAATACAAGTGACATGGTCACCCGCGACCAAGAGAATTGTGTGTTTTTTGGCCTTCATCCCATATGATTGCTTGGAGAAAGGCACATACATATGTGCGTGCATATATGTACATATGTATGTATATATAATCACATATCATAAATTATATATATGTATACATAGGCCATATGTGTGAATATATACAACATATATTTTCTATATTTTAAGTTCCTATTTAATGAGTAAAGGTAAAAACACAAGTTTTGTCAGATCTATAGTAAAATCGTGCCTTGATGATAGGCCCTCAGGAAAGGTTGAATGAATAATCCATTTCTGTAGACGTCTATTTCTTAGTGTGAAGAGAAAATTGAAACTCAAGGCACAGATTTTACTTCTTTCAACTTTTAACAAAACTTATTTTGAAAAAAAATTACATTTTTGTAAATTGAAAATATTTTTGTATGATTTCATGTAATATGCAATTATCTATGTTTACCAAAACACATGTTCATAGAAGTTACATAAAATATCCCACTTTAGTATATCTCTTTAAAATTTTCAAGATACCATAAAACATTTAAATACTTCAGCTATATAATTAAAAAGTTAAAAAGAAAAAAAATTAAAGAGAAAGGAAAATTTTACAGGAGAATGCCAGCTAATAAATATGAAGGGTATGACAAAATTAGAGATATCACCATTTGGCAATCCACAATAATAACTTTTTGGGGGCAAGGACCAACCAGTAGATGCTAAAAACCCATCGGGCGAAAGTTCTTGGGATAAAGGACCTTCACGCTGCCACAAGGCAACAACATTTCACTTGTTATTTGCCTCCCCCCCCCCACCAAAACATGTACTTTCACAATGAAGACACCTGACAGTCACCATTGAAACCACATCACCAAACTTAGAGTCACCAAATTTAACAATCCCACCAACAGCGGGCAACATGAAATGATGTACCTCCTGTTACAATGCCCAAAGCATTCACTATCTCCTATGTGATAGTGTACTAAAAACGTTTTGACTGTAAACACAGGGACACAATGAGACAGATCTAGAATGCAGGGCGTTCTATAAACAACTCTTACAGACTTCAAACAGTCAGTTTTGGAAACCAAACCAAAACAAGTCACTACACAAACGAATAAAAAGCCATCCTCCGCTGCAAGAGACTTAGAAAAAGAGAAAAATCGAACAAGTAAACACAAAAATGCAATGTATAGACCTTGATTTTCATCCTGGATCCAAACACAAACAAACAAAACAAATAAAACTCTGAGTAAATTTGTATATTAGATGGTATTATTAAATTATTATTGACTGTCTTATATGTGATTAAAAGCACTTTGGTTATCGAACGGCATATTATTATTCTTAGGAGATGAGTGAATATCAAAGTATTTAGGAGAAAAGTGTCGTGATCTCTATAGTGAACATTTAAAGAGTTTAGAAAAATATATGTGACCCTGTGTCGCATGCGTGTGATATACAGATAAAGAATCTAAAAGCAGTAAGAAAGGCATTGTGCCTAGAATGAAACAAGGAAGGAATACCCTTCATTTTGCTTGGTGATTTCACAAATATCTCTAGGGCAAAGCGGCTGAAGAGTATCCAAAATATTGCACTGAAAGTCCCCCGCACGTGTGGATGAAAACGTCAGCACCTGTGTTGGTGAGTTTGGTCAAGCCTCAGGGTACAGCCCTCACTGAATAGTCCTGCTGTGCCCTCCCCTCCCCTCCCCTACAGCACGCTAGTGTGACGGCAGAAGTCATTACCATATGGGAGCCTGTAGCTTCATGGACAGTGGAGCTCTGTCCTCAGCTTCCATTTGTACCAACGTAAAAACACTCTGTTCCCACTGTGGTTTGGTTATGTATGGAATACCAACTTTGAATGGTCATAAAGGCCATCAAACAACACTGAGCGTAGAGCCCCATGACCATTATTATAGCTGGAAAAAGAGAACTCACTCAAGTGGTACATCTACTGAGAAAGTTCATTATCTTATGCAAGCAGAATCTAGAGAAGAAAAAGCTTGGTAGCAGCCAGAAGCAGCAAAGAATCCCTTTAGAACTAGGTAGCCCTCCAATTCAGCACCATCTATCAACATACCCCTCAAAATCAAAAATATACTCAAGCTCATGAAAGCCAGAATCAACGTATCAAAGGCCATTTGGACAGGATGTTATTACTCGGAATTATGTCAGCATTTCCACTGATCTAGAAAAGAGCTTACCTTGTTAGCTATTTAAGAGGAAAATTTACAACTTCAATGGTCATTTTGAGTCAGATCCAAACACTAAGACCTCTTTTTGGTTTTCCTTTGTTTTGCTTTGTTTGTACTATTTGCGTTTTTGTTTATACGAGTTGATGTACAAAGGTTATTTAAAACTAGTACAAGTTTTCTATTCCTGAAAACTCATTATAAGCGTAAGCATTCATCAGTTCAGGACTGACAAAGTAGGTAGGTGATCCAGACAAATGAAAAGTGAAAAAATCGAAGACAACCTCAGTTTTTTTAAGAAAGTATTATATTCTCTGAAATGCTCTTTCATCTACATATCAGGACCTTGTATCTCAGGGTCACAGATACATGGTGGCCAACAATGCTGTAGCTCTCAGACCACAATGCTGTTCCCACCGCCATCTCACACACCAGGCCAAGACACTACTTCCTGATTTAATGCCATATATAAAGGGAGCATTTAAGACACCATATATTTCAGGCTTACAGAAACAAAACAGATATAGATTATACCGTCTGGTAACTTGCCCAGTACCTTCAATGACTTCAGACACCTACCTGAACTTCCCAGAAGTATCGATTAAACGGGGTCATTTTTCATTCTTGATTTTATTTAGTTGTTTCACATCACTGATGATCATTAACAACTGCCAATATGGACAGTTCTTCTTCACTGTGTTTGAGAAGTATTGTCCAGCTCTGACGATATGGCCCAGGGATGTGTTTTTATAGGAGAATTCATTCTGGAAAGACATCAATCATTACAATTAGGATTCTTTTTCCAGACACCTTAGGCAACCATGTAGCCATAAATGACAACATTCTACCTTTAGAATAGAGAGAATATATATTCCTACGGTAGTCAGATTTGCCTATCAAAAATGTTAATGTCATTCCAAATATATAAAAATAAATTAATATATTAAAAATAGTAGAGGCATTTAATTAAACCAACTTGATCTGTGAAAGCTTGAAGAAGTTCACATAGAACTCCATGAAAGAATGAGATAAATAGATGAGAGAATGGGGTAGAAGTTTAAAAGAAGTCAGCATAACATCATTCATGGTTTTATTCCTTTAATTTTATTAAGAAAAACATTAATTGATTAATTTCTCCCCACCTGATATCATTACCATTTCTCCTCAAACAACCAAGCAACAAACCAAATAAACGAACAAAGACCCACAATGTACAAGAACCCCATGGTCAACTCATTGAATGGCAATCATTCAGCTTTAAGACAGAGAAGGTAGTGGAATTTTTTTTTTTTTTTATCTTTGCCTACGTTGACAGTGGCTTCTGCTCCTACCTACCATTGTTGCCACTGAGCAAGGCAATCCACACAGTTTGAAGGCCACTTGGCTTTTCTGCTTCCCCAGATTAACAGTTGCTATACACTTGGGTTCCACGATCAAAACTTTAAGAAGGTACACTCAAGTGCTTATGGATTTATCTTTCAAAGAAAGGTATCATGCCATAGTGGCTGGTGCTCAGACTCTCCAGGGTCAGCAATGCCATGGCCCAGAATTAGTCTCTCCCAATGAAAGTCTGATGTTGAAAACAAGTGTCAAGCTGGATTCTTGTTACGCTCTTGGTGAGTTCTCCTGAAGCTCCTGGGTGGTACTCCTGGAATTACTTTGCCAAATGTAGCTTTAGTCCATTCCATCAATTCCCCAAACCGTGCACAGATCAAAATCATCTTGCTTGCCGGAGACCCCTGAGACCTTTGTGCAAATGAGTTATCTCATAGCCCAGCGCCCCACGAAAAAAGATAAAAGATCTTATGATCTTGATACAGGGCAGACAGAGAAGTGAGACCACTGAAGCGATTCTTTCTCCCCCATTAACAATAAAAATCTGTGCCAAGGACTTGCTATGTGAACCTTTTAAAAAGTTGCCATATTTATTTAATTCTATTTCCCCAGATGTCCAATTCTTTAAAAGTAGAAAAATAATAAATCTTTGGTAAGATTAACACCAAACATTATTACCAAATGAGACAATGCGGCTGCTAGAGGTTGAGTAAAAAGGAAGCTTTCATTTCCTAAAAGATGTAGCAAGGATGAAATGCATTGAGTCAGATCTTTTGTGATGTCCATGAGATGAAATTAAACCTTTGTTTAGACAAAGAACAGCCTCTCCTTTATAATGACAACATGGTTAATAAAAGGGAAAATGTAGATGTTACAGGGGACTTTCTGAAGAATGTCCACCCAATAGGTGCAAAAAGAAATTGCAGGTGATACAATCAATACAGGCAGAAGTTAACATTTTGAGGGATAAAGTCTTTAATTGTCCATTCATGTCGACAGATTGTCAAGAAACGTGAGAAGTTTCAAATTTTGCCTTGCTTGCAAGATAAAAGTTTGGGGATGCCACAGCAGTGTGGATGCTGGTGGGAGACAGCGAGACTCCTGGGTGTAGACAGAGGACAGCTTATTACTTACTACCAACAATAGAAGTCGCCACAGTATAAATATTCTGTGTTGGTTCCCCACATCTCATCCGCAGAGAATGACATGAAAAGGATCAGATGGAACCAGTACTCACAGGAGGTCATGTTGCGGGACAGTAGCTGAGCTCAGGAAATCTGAACTTCTGCAATGTGGGTGAAGCACGTCCACCTTTGGCTCCATAGGTAGACATAATCTCTCTTTTCTCAAGCTGTCTGCTACACAAACATCCTTGCAAAGGTAATCCAGAACAAAAGGGCAGTCAATGCTGACTTGAAAGACGTCCAAAAATGTGAGAGATAAATCATCTCCCCCTGGGATATTCCTGGAGAAAGCAGAACAAGTTCAAAGTCTTCACTTCAACGAAGAGTGAGCAAGATTAGAAGAGATGTCTAGAACTGTGTTAGTTCAGCTAACTGCACAGACAGAATTAGATTAGAAAATTATGCAGCATACGATGTATTCACTGTAACATTATTAAAAGATTAATGCCACTGCTAATTTGTGACAAATCTTTCCAATTGTCCAATGTAATATTAATAGAGAACACCTGTCCTGGCAGTTCCACTGAGGTAGACCAATGATTCTCAACTCAGGGGGAGTTGGCAATATCTCAAGGTATTTGGGGCTGTCAGAACTAGGAGTGCTATCAGCACCTAGCAAGTAGAGGGCAGGAACGCACAAATTCTCCAATGCATAGGACAGCCTCTTACAACGAAGGTTTATTCAGCCTAAAGTCAATAGTGCAAAGACTGAAAACCATAATGCACACTCACCTCAGCTCAGTAATTATACCGAATCTCAAATAAGCTGGAATAATACTGTCATTTAAACTACATGATCATTAGTAAAGTATTGACCCAGAGAGCTCGTATTTGTCTCCAGTGAGCAAATAAAAATATATATTTTACTCTTCTTTTTACACAGATAAAATAGTATTTACAAACCATTTTAGAAACTCTTTAGATATATTCTGAATGCAGTAATTTAAACAAAGATTATTGCCCAGTTCATAATTAGACTTCACGTTAGACACACATCGCAATGGGAAGGAAAAAGAGATTTGACTCTCAATCTTTCAGAGATGGGATCCTAGAATAATCACGTATCAGCTGCATGTCCTTGGGAAGATAACATATATTCTTTGACCCTGAATTTCTCAGCTTTCAAATGGGTCAAGCACAGTACGCAATATTAATACTGACTGCAAAGACATTGTGAGAATTAAATGAAATACGTTATGGGAAAGTGCTTTGTAAATTCTAAAGCTGCTAATATCAGCTGAGATTTTAAGAGCAATTATTTTTCCCTTGTCATCAAAGAGACAGAGTAATGACAAATGGCCTATTCTCCTTCTGCAGGATCATTGATTTTTGAAATCCTCAAAGATCGTAATAACAGTCTTTTTATTCTTCTCCAGCGGGTTTTAGTTTACCCTATTGTGAAGGCCAGGTATGCGCAACTGTATAGAGTAACCTGTCAAAAATCAGAATTTCGATGTCGCTTCACGGCAACATATTCCATGAAATGTCTGAGAGCGTCTCAAAGGGGGAAAACTCGAGACTAAGCACGTATCAGAGCCCACTCAGCAATACAGGGTCACATACGTTATTTTCATCTACGTGTGATACCATCCTTTCCCTTTTCATTGTGAGAGAAGCGATGTCTTGACTGCTTCGTGCATTTGGTTAATTAAACGTATCTTGCTCAAATTCAGTTTTTACAAGAATGCAGCGATGGCAAAAGGAACAAAAGGCTTTCAAAATCATGACTGAAGCAACCTAACTTCAGTTAACTTCCTGGACTGTGGACTACGGCACTGAAGTGCTGTAAAACCTACCGGACGCTCTTCCCAGGTAACATATCCCCTCGTCCAGGTGCAGTTTTGTTGGGAGGGGTGCAAACAACAGAGAGCACTGCCTGCAAAGGAATATTACACTGGCTGACCACAAATTCTCTGTGTTGCTAACAGAGACTTACCACAAATAAATATTTAAGAAATGTCCAAGGAGACCATAGGGGTCTATTTTCAGAATTACATGTAAAAGACGCCAATCACCCAATCTGCTCTGTGGATGCTTTCGGCCCCAGGTGCTGATTCAACTAAGGACCAGGGTAAATCTACATAACAATAAAACTAGAGAGACTGTCTTTCTGGCTCAGGAGACCTGTAGTACCCTGCTGATGAACTTGATTGACATGGACTGAGGGAAGTTCCTTAATACCCTTCTACCATCCGTTGGGGAGGCCACCTGTACTCACAATGACCTATTATTCTCTTTATGTTTACACTTTGGGGGCCACTTACAATCATTAACAGGATGGGAGAAAATGACAAAAAATAGATGAAGTTTAAAATCATCTCACACGCTTAGGTACACTGATGTAAAAAGAAGATAAGTTTGGTTAAATTCTTTAATTGTTTTTTTTTTAAATCTTTTAATACTTATTTTTGAGAGAGAGAGGACAAGTGGGGGAAGGGCAGAGGGAGAGGAAGAGAGAGAGAATCCCAAGCAGGCTCCGTGCTGTCCGGGCAGAGCCCAATGTGTGGCTCAAACCCACAACTGCAAGATCATGACCTGAGCTGAAGTCTGATGCTCAACCGACAGAGCCACAAGATGCCCCTAAAGTTTTTAATTTGTGAAACTGTTTCAGACAGCATATCCACTGCTTTTCTTTGCACATAACAAAATTGATAAACAAATTAAATAATATAGATAATTGGATTCATTCAACCCATTCTCAAAGATGAGAATTCCCTGTATTTTCTACAGATTATAGAATTCAGTGGGACAACTGTACCCATGAACTTACCTGTTCCTTTAGAAGAGACCAGTTCATATTTCCTATAATCTTTTCCAAGTTGCTGTGACAGAACCTGAACTGATTTGAATTAACTCTGTGCTTCTGAATTAGTCAATGTACTTCAGATTTATGGGACCAATACCTGATCTAAACAGCAATTTGTAATTATCAACCATATTAAAAATATGTGGGATAAATACCACACCGTTTTCATGAAATTCCCGTACCTGAGGGATATGCTTTTGAAAATTTCAAGTGTGTCCTTTTTTTAAATTTTTTTTTAATGTTTATTTATTTTTGAGACAGAGAGAGACAGAGCATGAATAGGGGAGGAGCAGAGAGAGAGGGAGACACAGAATCTGAAACAGGCTCCAGGCTCTGAGCTGTCAGCACAGAGCCCGACACGGGGCTCGAACTCACAGACCGTGAGACCATGACCTGAGCTGAAGTCGGACGCTTAACCAACCGAGCCACCCAGGTACCCCTCAAGTGGGTCTTAAGCCCCATATCTCCGCAATGATTCTTTCTCACAGAGGTTGATGCCAACAGCTAAGAACAATACTTATTGTATGGAAAACAGACTATACAAGGAAGAATGAATTCCTTTGGCCAACATCTTTTTATGTAAGTTTCTTCCTAGATATTTATAAATTTAACCTTCAGTATCCTAAATAGGTTAAAAAGAATTTGTCATTTAATTTTACCCCAGGTCTATGATTTCCACCTACAGAACAAAAGAAAAGAAACATTTGAGCACCCCTTTGTCATCTGAAACAGACAGTGACAATCCCTAGTAGGGCTTGGTCACCATGAAGGTTTGTTTACTTCTTCACTTCCAGTACCCATGCTTTCTGGTACTGGTACCATGAGCAACACCAGCCCTGAGGCTCCGGTCCAGCTGAATATGTGAAAATTCCTGGCTCTCCACCAAGCACTCTAAGCAGTACTCACAATGTCTGCATGCTGCCGGGGAATCGCAATCAAAGCACCCAAGTTCAGCCAACGGCACAGAGGGAAGTAATAGTGACACACAGGACTTCATATGCTACTAATACAACAGCCACTGGTAAGCCCAGCTATTAAAGGCGGGGGGGATGGATGGCTCAGTCGGTTGAGCATGACTTCGGCTCAGGTCATGATCTCACGGTTCATGGGATCAAGCCCCGCGTCGGGCTCTGTGCTGACAGCTCGGAGCCTGGAGCCTGCTTCGGATTCTGTCTCTCTCTCTCTGCCCTTCCCCTGCTCACACGTTGTCTCTTTCTCAAATTAAATAAACATTAAAAAAAAAATTACAGAGAGAGAGAGAGTGACCAAGACTGAGAAAGCGCACTGATGAACAGAGGGAAGCATTTAAAGGCCAGAGTGAAGAATTTAAGGAGGTTTAATGACAGATATACATCTATTAAAAAAAAAACTATCAAAAAGACAATGCACTAATTTCATGTTGAGATGAAAACATCTATCCTGCATATTGCAATGGGAAATAAACAATAAATAGTCAATCCTCAGGGTTTACTTGTGTTTGACAAGTTCTAGAAATCTAACATTTATTTAGTTGATTTTTAGACCTAATTAATCACATGATTGTACATATACACACTTCAGGATCAGAGATGCCTGTATTTGATTTCAGTATTCCACAAAGGAATCCTCTCTTAGACTTAGTTCCTTGGGGGAAAAAATCACAGCAATAAATATTCTTGCCTTGAAATTCAATTAGAAGGTTTAAATGTAATAACATATGAAAGCATCCAGTATTAATTTATTTTCTTTCAAATATAAGAGCCATTCAAATAATAATAATATGAACGGGTAAGTTTATCATTTCTCAAAAAGACAATGAAATTCTCTTCATTGGTAGCAAAAATTTTAAGCTCTGAATAAGTCTGGGAAGAGAATGGACATATCTATTACAAAACAAAATAGGGGGCACCTGGGTGGCTCAGTCAGCTTAGGTCATGATCCCAGAGTCGTGTGATCAAGCCTCGTGTTGACCTCAGTGCTGAGAGTGGAGCCTGCTTAAGATTCTCTCCCCCTCTCCCCCAGCCCCTCCATGCTTACATGGGCACTCCCTCTCTCTCTCTCTAAAAATTTTAATTAATTAATTAATCAAAATAAGAATAGCCATATGCCAACACCATCGTATATTCTATAAACATATTTTCTGTTTCTGGTAGTCTTGCTACTTAGTACGACCTACTCGCGGCACAGAGATTGTACAATGATACACTGAATCAACTGCTGCACGTTGGGGCACAAATCTAAACGAATCACAACTGTAATCAAAACAACCCCTTGTGCTTGTATAGCAAAACACCCTGAAGCTCGTTGGGGTGCAAGGCACATCCTACTAGGGCCCCTTCAAGGGTCTGCAGTCGCTTTGCCAGCTCCTGAACTCTGAGCACTGTGATTAATTTCACAAGGTAACCACAAGGTAACCATAAGGTAACCGCAAAGGTAACCTCAAAGGTAACCACCGGGGTATAGTCGAGAAAGCCAGGGAGGCGAGAAGAATACAGATGATGTGCGATTCTAGGCAATGAGCTTCACTCCCTGGCAGAATGCTTAAAAGTGGGGTGGGACAAACTGAAAGACACCCCGGTTAAAAACCTTTCCACCCAAATAGTTGGCCCATTTGACTGGTAAATAAGGAGCCAACAATGTTTCCTTTAAACATGGGTTTGTATATCAAGAGGAGGCTCCCCACCAAGTAAATTGTTCTATTCAGTTAAAACCTCCTAATTCTCCAAGAATGGGAATTGCTTGACTGGAAAAGAAGATGAAGGACAAACAGACATTCCAGCCTTGGACATGGCTGGACGCCAAGATCAAGAGTCGCATCCTCTACCTAAGCCCCAAAAGTTGGCTTAGGATTTATTAATTGAAAGTAGGCTCTACACCCAGCGTGGAGCTTGAACCCAGGACAGGGAGTTTAGAAACTCTGAGGGCGCCTTTGAGCTTTGGCTCATGAAAGCAGCTCCAGAAAAGGGAAGAAGAGAATTGACAGTTTGAAAGACAGCTTTTTTCCCTTTACTTTATACTAGAGGCAATCGATTCAGTATTATGTGTGCAGGACACGTTCTGACTTTAAATTAATGCATATTTGTTTCAGATTTAATACACTGCATTTTTATGTTTCCCATTTTTAAGTTATTAGACATGAGTTTGACAGTAACTAGTAAGTCCTAATATTTAAACAGAAGGGAATTAAATGGCTATATTCTTTAAATACAAGTCACTTTTCCTAAGTAAAAAAGAAAAAAAAAAACAAAAAAACAAAACAAAACAAACAAACAAAAAAACCCAAAAGAAAACCCCCTGGGGTTTCTGGAATGGCTCTTAAAAATAATTTGCTTTTCTTTTTTTAAATTTTTTTTCTTAATGTTTTTATTTATTTTTGAGACAGAGAGAGACAGAGCATGAGCAGGGAAGGGGCAGAGAGAGAGGGAGATACAGAATCGGAAGCAGGCTCCAGGCTCTGCACCATCAGCACAGAGCCCGATGCGGGGCTTGAACTCACAGACTGTGAGACCATGACCTGAGCCAAAGCCGGACGCTCTACCGACTGAGCCACCCAGGCGCCCCCAAAATAATTTGCTTTTGATGAGTTTGCTGGTAGGTCTGTTTGTGCCATGAGCTGGTCTCCCTTGGTGCCTGGAGCACAGCCCATTGTGATCCGAGTACTTGCGCTGTTTCCTTCCCTCTTCCTTCTGGGCCTCGTGGGTCCTCGTTGGGGTCTGAATAGACACACATACTTTGCACATATGGGTGTTTAGAAAATGCCATTTGATGATAGTGATGATGATTCCCCGAAAGTGAGGGTTTTTCATCAGAAGAATGTGTGACTGTTGGGAGTCTTCCGATTAGATCCTCCTGATCTCTTAAAAATAGGATGGATTCGTTCCTCTATTTGGGATGGTTACAGGGGAGTCTTGTCTAAAGGCAGAGAAAGGATGGGATGACTGCAAGGTCCCTTCCCATTTTCTGAGTCTATGAAGTAGGATCATTGCTTCTGAAGAAAAGGCCTGAAGGTTCAGCATGTAGAAGATGGTGGCCAGCTGTGCTCTCTCCTCACTGATGACAGAGGAGGAAATATGTTTAAACTTGAATGTGAGTGATAGCAGCTTCGAGGGGAGAAATTCTTGACACCAAGGGAATATCAAAACGAAGCATAAAAGAAGTCAGAAATGCAGGCAGCTCACCTTCCCCAGTGGCAGGCTATTCATGGTGGAGGAGAATCTTTCATAAGCAGGGGACAGTGCACCTGAATTTCTTTTTGCTTTAGGTCTTTCTCAACATTAGTTTCGGATTTCTTATGACAAGTTAACGGTTCGGGGTTGATACTCATTACTTCGCATTGGTGAAAAGTTACCCAAGGGTTTATGGGTGTGGCTAGGACCCACTAGAAATGACTTTGATGTGTTCTAGGAAGTTCTAGGAAGATGTGGCACATAAGACCGATCATGTGTTATGAACTGCACTGATTTTTATTAATTTCAGATGTATAAACTTAGACATTAAAATACTGTATGAAAGGGGCACCTGAGTGGCTCAGTCAGTTAGGCGTCTGACTCTTGACTTTGGCACAGGTCATGATCTCATGAGATTGAGCCCTAAGTTGGGCCGACAGCATGGAGCCTGCTTGGAATTTTCTCTCTTCCTCTGTCTCTCTGCTCCTTCCCTGCACATTCTCTCTCTCTTAAAATAAATAAACATTTAAAAGCATATGTTGTATTAAAGTCATTCTCTCCTACTCTTCTACATTAGGTAAAATTACATTAATTCATATTTTTAAAAGGTCCTTTGGCTTGAGGTTTTTAGAAGTTTTATTTTAGAAATATTGGAAAGTAAGAGTCAATTATCCAGTAACTATGAATATATTGGTAGAGAATGCCCCATTAGCCCTCTGGAAAAATAGAGTCAGTTGTTGCTAAAAATGATTAACAATTAGTTATTATGAGGTATGAAACAACATGACAATAACCAAATCAAGAAAATCTATAAAGCCTACAGGAAGCCGATTATTTATATAATACTATTTTCTTTATGTTTAACAACCCAAAAAACATCTTTTACAAAATATTAATACAAAAGAACTATATACTTTAACATGTATACCTCATAGACAAAGTAAGGTCCATATTTCCACATGGCCCATATTTCCACAAAGTAAGGTCCATATTTCCATATATTATAATATATATATAATAATTATATATGGACAAATTACATACATATGTATATATACATAGACATATATATGTATATATACATGTCTATGTATATATACATATATACATGTATATATATGTATATAATTTGTCCATATATATATTTGTCCATTATATATATTATATAATTATATATAATTACATATATATAATTATATAAGATATAATATATAATTCTAGTGACCACTAGAATGCAGAGTAAAATTCTTCCAAGTATTATTTAAGAATATGACACCCAAACAAATACTGACTACATATCCTTACATACAGTATTGCTTAAGACACTTTTTAAATCTCTGAACAACAAAAAAACCTATATTCCCCTTGAATGGATATGGATTTCAGAATATTTGAATATAAGCAAATTGTATGGTCAGGATGCACCGAGCTACAAATACTAGAAAACAATTTAGCAATGAGGAAAATGTGTCCCATGTTATCACAAAAACCACCTAAGCAGGGTGGGTCAAAAGGGTTGCCTGTTTGCACCGCCATCTGCAGACGCTGGCTCCCCTCATGCTCTCAGTGGGTTCCAGAACTTCAAGGCAATCCATGCACACATGACTGTTTGGTAGAAGAAACAGAACTGTTCCCTCCCCCATCCTTCTCTTAGCCAAAAGGAATCGTTTCTGAGAAGTCCGCCAGAAGAGAGGGTTATCCCGAATGGCTTTAGGTAGTTACATTTATCCATGGACTGGGAATAACATCATCTTCCATAAGTACATGGTTACACGGACGAGGGTGCCAAGAAGAAAAAGGGAGTCTGTAGAGTAGGTAACAACAGTAAGTCCAGAATGTATGTATTTTCTGTTTTATTGTTAAGCCATAATAGGATAGAAAGGTCACCTTTCATGCATATCCACACAGATACAGCATACCAAAAAAAAAAAAAAAAAGTAAAAACAGTAACAAAAGCAAATCAAAGAAATCGTACTAATCATAATCATTCAGATCAAGAAACAGACACCAAATTCCTTCTAATTCCATTTGTTTACTGAATCACCCAGATTGAAAGTCACTTTTAAATTATGCCAGACATTTCAAACTATTAAACCAAGATGTAGCTCCCATTTTATGCTTTGCATACAGAAGTAAGAAACTTAAAGTTCATCTTAATAAAACCAAATTCTTTATATTTACATTTATTCAGTGAACTGTAAAATAACTTTTTTTAATAAAGAAAACACTGGTGTCTGTGGATACTTTGTCTAAAGAATGTCATTATAAACTTTAATATTCCATCTATATAATTATGTGTTATTACTATACGATTATAATATGATCCTGATTAAAGAACATTTTGTTCTTAATGCAATATGTTATTTGGTAATTTTTCTACAAGCCAAAGAAAACAGATTGTTTAAAATTCACATAAATTTGAAACGTGTTTATATTTTAGACATGATTGGCATTGGTATTCACTCTAAGTTCCATGGATGTCAACACTATTCCCATTCCTGAATATGCATGCGGGCAGGGGGAAGGGAGTTGGATGAAGAAAGGAACATTGATGATTTTACTACGATCTGACATTTCTATTTGTGGTCAGGAAATAAATAGACCCTTACTTTCTCCTAAATTGATAAAAATACAACAAAATTAATAGAAGATGTATAGGATAGACAATGTTATGATCAAACATAGAAAAAAAGATTGCTATAGATACTAAATTGATTTTTATCCCTTTAAACAGCAACACACATATAAACTGGATTGAATTACCAGTACAACTACTGAATATCAAATAACTTTTCATAGTAAATTTCCAGAATCGGGGAATACAATTCAGAGCACCTAGGCGGAGTGACAATGAATGCTTATTTTCTGTTCGATATCACACCCCCCACGCACCTAACAGATGGAAGATGATTGGCCCAGCCACAGATGATCGTCTTGCTCCCACTTTCCAGGCCTCTGTCACTTAGGTATGGCCACATGACCCAGGTTCTGCCTACAAGATGTAAACAGGGTATCAATGGAAAACAACTGTTAAGAGGATTTCTGGGAAGGTGTTTTGTTTTCCTGATGAAGCAGAATCAATGACCCTTTCTCCTGTTCTCTTTCTTCTTGTTTTGGATTTGGGCACAAAGTCTAAAGTGGCAGAAACCATCGCGTTTCAGTCCTGTGGAAAAGGACAGGAAATTAAGCGATGATAGTGTTGACTTCATTGTTACTAATTTCATGTCAAAATCTGCCTGCATCCCAGAAAAAAATAAACCTCCATTTGTTTAAAACACTGTGAATCGGGTTTTCTTTTCCTTGTAGCTGAACGCTTTCCAAACTGATACACATAGTTTTGGTTGTGTGGCTATAAGACTATAAGAAGTACTGCCCATTCGTCTATTTATAAAAATGCAGTTATATCAATCCAGTCATCACAGATCAAATCAGAATCGATATTTAAGTATACTGACATGCAAACTATCTCATGAAACACGGAAAAGCTAATTATTTAGAAATTAGTAGATTTAATTCCCTTACCAAATTCTATGGTAAAATCAGAATTTCATACGTGGCCATTATTCTATCATTTTGATTGTTTCCTGAAAACACAGACCATGGGGGGAGTTTCATTACTGGATGGTGCAGTTTTTTGAGGGGAGCATTTTTATGTCCAATCGAAGTTTAAGAAGTTGTAAGACTGCCATAATGGTGTAAAACACATCAAGTTTCTCTTAGGCTAACATGCTTGTCTCTGGCATTTACAATAGTCAATATTTAGGGGAAAGCATAAGGTGTGGTCCCGCATGAAATAGCTATCTGCCATTTCTTGAGAAGAACCGTACCTTACTGCTTGCTTAATGATTCACTCGTGATTAAGAGGTGACATCGGATGGGGTGCCTGGGTGGTTCAGTCGGCTAAACATCTGACTCTAGATTTCTGCTTAGGTCATGATCTCACTCTGCCCTGACAGTGTGGAGCCTGCTTGGGATTCTCTCTTTCCCTCTCTTTCTGCCCCTCCCTGGCTTGTGTGCATGTGCTCTCTCTCTCTCTCAAAATAAATACACTTTTTTTTAAAACAA
Organism: Acinonyx jubatus; assembly: GCF_027475565.1. Classification (NCBI taxonomy): domain Eukaryota; kingdom Metazoa; phylum Chordata; class Mammalia; order Carnivora; family Felidae; genus Acinonyx; species Acinonyx jubatus. The sequence goes on from NC_069380.1 coordinate 74,808,742, forward strand.
GAGGTAACACAGGAATGGGTCAAGAGTTGAGGCTCAGGAGTCAGACTCTCAGTTACACACATGACCTTGGGCAAGCTATTTGCCTTTCCAGTTCCCTTTTCGCTCATCTCTAAGCACAGAAAAAAAAGTATAAGTACCTGTTTTACGTGGTATTTGGGGGGATTAAACGTGTTAATAAATATGCAGCATTTAAGACAGTGACTATTTTATTGCAGTAGCCATTAGAAAGACAAGAAAAAAGAGCTATTTTAAAAAGCGGGTAGTCGTGTGAACTGATCAACTTAAAGGAAGACTGGATTCCTTTTAGAAACGCAGTGTCTCCTTTCGTTAGACAACACAGACTTGTAGGCACACTCATTCATGGTGAAGAGTCAGCCTGTGTAACCTGGATGAATTAATGGACTTGTTGGAGGAATGGTATTGCAAAAACAGACAGCTAGTGAGATTCTCTAAGGATTAAGTGAGCACAGACAATATAATGAGGAAAAAAAAATTTGTAAGAGATAAGGCAGGTATCTGAGAAGTAGGAACACGAAGTGCCATGAGAACACGTGGGGGTGCGGTGGTACAGATTTGGGAAGCGACACAGGCTTCCTGCAGGGCATGGTGTTGGAATGTAAGCAACTGTTGTATCTCTGGGTTACAGAAAGGGAAAGATTACTATCGCTGGTTTGAAATAGAGATTTCTAGGCGTGAAATATACACATTTATTCATAGTTTTTCCATATTTGCTTATTTTTTATGACAAATGTTGCTCAGTGGTTTCCCACTGGGGTTGTACCATAATTGTACAGACCTCGCCCAAATAGTTATTCCTAGTCACCCCCATTCAATATGACCAATAGTCATTATTTTGACCTCCATTCATATTGGGATGTCTCCTTTATCACTCTTTTCTTTGGACCTTTTCTTGTTTCATCAGTCACGGGTTTGCCTGTATTCTTTGTGAAACATCTAAAATGGCCAGTAAAGATCCTCCTGGAGAAAACCAAGTAAGATTTGGAATTTCATCCCAATATAAATTCACTGGTAACTCAACAGCTTGATCTACAGATTCCTTAAACAACACAGTCTGGGTGGGACAGTGGGTGGGAAGAGTAGGTGCATGGAGATTCCCACTGGGATCTTAAACTGAAATTCAGACATATCTTGAGATAACTGATAAACTTACTCCAGAAGCTTAGTTATGTGGATGACCCTCCAGAAAGACTGAGCACTCCCACATGATGAGAAAGGACAGGCACAGTGAGACTGAATGAACAGCACAGCTTAGGTGGGAAAGGTGAGGCCTGTTTTACAACGGTATGATCTCTACAATTAACTTTTTTTTTCCTGGCCCCTTCCACACTGGATTCATATATGACTCCTCTAAACAGAAGCAGACAGCAATATAAATAATAATTAGCAGCTTTCACTTCTGTTTAGGAATTAGAAAGCCATAAAGAGCTAAAGATGAGAGCAAGATAGATGACCTAAAAACAAATAAACAAAACCTAAGTGAACAAAAGTGCAGAGAGTAATGAATCCCTCTTATAAGACAGGCACTGGCTTCTTGCTTCCTACTAGGTTGAGTGACAGAAGAAGCAATTTGCCAAGGAACAGTGTGTGAGGAAACAGGCCAAAGTTTCAACATAGTTTTAGAAGCCCATAAACATTTTGGGTGGTGGTTTCAATGTCCACAGAAGCCCAGGGAAAGAAAGCTCTGCACCCTGCACCATACCTCTCTTTCCATATGTCCTTCACTGAGTACATGCAAGTAATATACCTACATTTGGGAGCAAGACAGGAGTTTTAAAACAAATCCTCACTGAGGCTTACAGAGTCCACTTGAGGCCAGGAACAGGTCAGGATAACAGTGAGAAATCCCTCTGAACAGTTCTGAGTCTTCACCCACTGCAAGGCTGCTGCCAAGAGGTTAGGGCAGGGGAACAGCAAGAAATACCTACAAGTTTCCCCAGGACATTACTGTGTATAGTTGGCCTTCTGAAGACTCAAAACAGAGAACGGAGCACCTGGCTGGCTCAACTGGTGGAGTGTGTGACTCTTAATGTCAGGGCTGTAAGTTCAAGTCCCTTGTTGGGTGTAGAGATTACTTAAAAATAAAATCTTTAGAGAGAGAGACAGAGAATATGAATCAGGGCAGAGGAATCTCCTGAATGTAAAAAGCTGACTGTGGAAATGGAGAACAAAGAAAACTTACCAGAAGCCCCAAATCTGGGAAAAAAGGGAAGTACAAAAGAGAGAGAGAGATACCCTTCTATTTAGGAAAACAGTAGCTGGGTTATAATGTTTTTTTAAGTTTATTTATTTTGAGAGAGAGAGAGAGAGAGAGAGAGAGAGAGAGCAAGAGAGAGAGCAAGTGGAGGAGGGGGAGAGAGAGAGAGAGAGAAACAGAGAGAGAGAGAGAGAGAGAATCCCAAGCAGGCTCAGCACTGTCAGCAGGGACCCTGATGCAGGGTTCAAACTCACAAACCATGAATTCATGACCTGAGCTGAAATCAAGAGTCAGACACTCAACAACTGAGCCACCCAGGAGCCCCACCAGTAGCCAGTTATAAAGCATAAAGAGATATCTGGAGTCTTACTAGTGTGTAGATCACAAGACTTGCTAAATCTGGAGCCAGTAACAAACTGAATATAATGGAAACTAAAATAAAGCCCAGAGGTCAAATGCATATTAAATGGAGTAACCCCTCCCCAACACTAGTGGTCAAATGAAGAAGGGTTGTGCCTTTTTCTGGAGCTAAATACTATTGATTTCCATCTATAATGTTCTTTTGTTCAAAATACTCATCCTAGAATAAAAGTTATATGTGAAGGATACATAAAAAAAATTAAGATATCTGAATAAAAATGTGATGCATGGTCAAGAGAAGATAGAGAAATAAAAACAGACCCACATATGATATACATGTTCAGACTATTAGACAGGAGATTTAAAGTAAATATAATAGATATGTTAAATAACATAACATAATTGATTTCTAGACAATTTGTGTGGGAAAAAGGGAAATAGTAAAGAGATGAGCACAATGAAAAAGCCAAAAGTAAATGAAAGAAATAAAAATACAATACTAAGATGAAGAATTAATGTCACTAGCCTATCAATAGACTGGCCATACTAGAAGAAAGAATCAGTGAACTTGAAGACAGATCAACAGAAATAATCCACATTGAAATTCAGAGAAAACCAAGAGTAAAAAAGAAAGAGATAGTGAAAAATAGAAGAGGAAAATAAGCATATGACATCTGCGGAAAATTCTATGTAGCCAAACCTATTTGTATTCAGGTTCCAGGAAAAAGAAGGCAGATAATGGAGTAGAAGAAATGTCTGAAGAGATCATGGCTGACAATTTTCCAAAATAGATGAAATATTTCAACCCACATATCCAAGAAGCTCAGCGCACAAATTCAAATATGACATCAGGTAGGCAAATGATAATCAAATTGATGATGAAGACCAAATATAATTTTAAAATCCCAAGGGGACCTAGAAAAACAAAGAAACATTATACATGTAAAAAGAATGTCAACTTCTCATCTGAACAGTGGGGGACAGAGAAGGCTACAGAACCTTTGTACAGTATTGAAAGACAGTAAAACAAAACAAATGTGTTGAAATCAAATTATATATCCTAAGAAACTATCTTAGAAATAAGCACCAAATTTATAACTTTTTTATCAGAAGAAAAAGCTGACAGAAGTTATGTACCAGATCTGTTCTACAAGAAATGCTAAAAAAAAAAAAAAAGATGAAAACAAACAAACAAACAAACAAACCCAAAAAACAAAATACAAACCACATTCTTTTAGGTTCAAAGGAAAAATGCCAATTGGAAGAGAAGGAAAAATCCCAGAAAGGCAAAATCTGGATGAATTAAAGAGAAGTGTTAAACAAACAAACAAAAAGTAATTAAGTATGTGAGTAAGCACGATGGCAAACTTTCAAAACACATGTATCAACAAGGAAAGAACAATTGAAATCATACAGAGTATATTTTCTGATTACAATGGCATTGTATTAGAAATCAATAACAATAGTATGTTTAAAAAGTTCTCAAGTTTTGGGAAAGTAAACAACATAACTTTTAATAACTGTATGCAAAAGTGGAAACCACAAGGGAAAATAGAAAATATTTTAAGTTGACCGAAAATAAATGAAACGTATCAAAATTCGGGGGATGCACCTAGTCAGTCTTAAGAGGGAAATTCGAATCCTTAAATGTCTATATTAGATAATGAACATCTAAAATTAATTATTTCTGGTTGTAGCACAGGGAGGAATAAAAAGCACAAATTAAGCCCAGCAAAGGTAAAAAGACGGCAATTATAATGGCGGACATCAGTAAAGCTGAACGGACAAATAATAAGGGAATATTATGACAAACTGAAGGCAGTACATTCAGAAATCACCATGGGGGCGCAAGGAGAGTACTACTCGTCATATTTCCATAGATGGGACAGAACTTCCACCCCAGGGAAACAGAGGTTCTTAGACCAGACTTAAAAGGTCCCATGCTAAGTAAACTTCCATTCACAGACGAAATAGAGTCTGCCTGACTCACCGCTGGGTTTCACTCTTTTTTGGAGCCACCCTGTTGTCCACTGGACATCCACATTCCTTGCTGTTCAATGCCATGATCTTTCAAAAGGCCAGAATTTCACAGTCATTAAGAAGAAGCCTGCCAATTTAGTCTTATGATTAATTGAAGGGGAAAGATTGGAAAGCCAATTGTATGATCATACTGGTAGGCTGCCTTCTGAAATTCAGCTTCATCAGTAACAAAATGTGTTTAAATCTCCATTAGTGTGTTTTCTCCGTAGGTTCCAAACTCATAAGAGGGGAAAAAGGCTTAATTAAATCCCCAACACTACATCGGTCATGCGCTGCTCCATACTTCTTATCCTGAGTCTTCTACCCTTCTTTGACATTGGTTCTCTATCCTTACTCCATTGATACCACCTCCATAAAGCCCTCTGCTTCTTCTCTCCTCCATATTGTCTGTTTTAGCCAGATAGCAAAGTCCCTCAGTACATAAGGTGCAGAGGAGCAGGGAGTCAGAGAAATCTGAAAGAAACAGAAATTTACCCTGGGGTGAGGCCGAGGGCTTTATTGGCACCTGCACGGCTTCCAGCCAGTGACAAACACCAAAACATGCGCTCCGGGAAAGAGCGTAGATGGAATCAGTGATGCTGATTTGGGACCAGTCCAGTGATTGTGAGAGAACGCAGATGCTATGCCTTCGTATTTATTGATGGAAGGTTGATTTTTGAGGTGGTTACTTTAAAAATGATTTCCAGAGACAAGTGGTAGACGGGAGACTGAACTGGGCTTAGAAAATGTATGGGGATTTAGATGGTAACTCGGAGGGTGAAACACGGAATTTTCAAAGTAAAGCATCCTCCAAGACTGAAATAAGAGAACACTCTTTGGTGACTTCTGAAGTACCAGTCAGCATTCCGGAGCCCCAAAGAGTAAATGCAGCTCAAACAGGACAGCATTTGCATGCCATTATTGAGAGTAACTTTCAAGGATCACAATTTCAGATCATGCATTAATGACTCGAGGGCAAACTGAGGTATGTCAGGAAAGATGAATCTCAAAGTATCCTGCAAACGGCTGCCCAGTGACCCTGGAGATGACTAACACCAAATCCATCACAAAACCGAAGACATTGTCCTTTAAGAGAAGATTGGTTAGGGAATTGAGATTTCACCAATATTCATTGATTAATTTCTTAGTAATATCCTATCTAATAGAACTGGTAAAGGGGCAATACAATGCTTCTGGACAACTACTAAAATGATATTTAGGCATTACCAACATATTACATGCAAAGCTACAGTCAAGTTGTCGAGAGTTGCATGCATGTATTTAACCACCTGTTTCTTGTTTAAAACTTAGAAGCATGGCAGTGTTCAGAACTGCATCGCAAAGATCTGGATTAAACTGACAAAAACAGGGCAATTCGGAGTTAAGGCTGTCACGTCATATTTGGGATCTCTCTGATACAAAAATGAAATAAAACCACTAACGGATAATGTCATATTTGTAAATAATATTGAAATCCGAAATCACTATGAAATGTGAGTGCTACTATTTCGCCACAAATCTGCTGTTCACTTCTTACTTACAACTTAGAGTACTCTGAAAATAAAAAGTAATTTTTACAAGCCACAGTCAGCCAGTCAATTGAAGAGTTGAAATGTTTGATGTCATCGTATTATCTAAGGCAGAATGGGGCTGAATCACAAAACACATGGAAATCATTTCCATCAAATGGTAGGACAAGAAAGGTGTCCTTGGATAGCCCAGCATGATGAATTTAAGCTGAAAATCAGGAAATTGATCTCTAATGCAGGTGTCTTTTAATTTTTCTCCAACGTAAGGTCACTTATGACCCATTGTACAAGACGGCTAGGGAATTAGGCTATTATCAAATGTTTCTTCTTCACAATAAATCCTACTGGAACACACTACTCATATGTATAAATGGAACAAAGGTCATGTTATAATTATAGTACGAGTATGGTAGAGTAAATTGAAGCTAATTATTCTCTTAAACACTTGTGAATAATGTTAACACTTGAGGGCACAATTGTCAACGGGAAAAATATTTCTATTCTACTCTCACCTCCAAGAAGAAAATGTAGTACCTTTAAAATATATTAAAACCGACTTAAAAAATTCTCAACATGAATGAGAGACAAACTTATAATAAATACACAGTGGTATAGCAATAATAGATACACGCTTGCACGTGTGCGCGCGCACACACACACACACACACACACACGATACACTTATTGTGTGTACATGTAACACAATGTTCCCTTTTCTGTTCTCTAAAACACATTTTAAGCTCTGAATGAAAGGGAGAGTTTGGCTTTAGAAATACAGTAGTATCAGCTCCAGGAAAGATGAAAATATAATGCTACTTCGAATTTCACCTCCAGGTTTACATTTTTCTCATGGCAAATATCTCTTATGTCTTAAATGTTTTTTTGTCCTGGTAAATACCTCTTTGGGTCTTTTTCTTTTAATGTTTATTTGTGTAATTATTTTTGAGAGAGAGAGAGAGCGAGCGAGCAAGCAGGGGAGGAGCAGAGAGAGAGGGAGACAGAATCCCAAACAGCTTCCATACTGTCAGCGCAGAGCCCGACGTGGAGCTCACACTCACAAACTGTGAAATCATGACCTGAGCTGAAACCAAGAGTCAGATGCTTAACCAACGGAGCCACCCAGGTACCCCCACCCCGACCCTGCCTTTGGGTCTTACATGGCAACAATCTGCCACTTTCTTTTTTGTCACAGTAGACAATATTAGTGCTCACCAATATTTGTGGATCTCCTTTATTTCATGGACAGAAAGCAGAATCTACTTCCGTACCTTCCCAAGGTTGGACCTACTAGTGACCGTGTACTCTGTTTTGGCCAATAAAATGTCAATGGAAGTGATGTGTGTCATCTCTAAGAGGAGGTATTTCAGAGCCAATTCTTGATTATCTAGGCTCCCTGTCCTTTAACTCGGTCCTCTGACCCGAGATAAACGACAATCAGTTCCCTCTGTAGGTCTCTGGAACCCAAAGTGGACAATGTGTGAACCAGAGCCATTTTTGTGGTGTTAAGTCTCTGAGATCTTGGTGGTGTTTTTTTTGTTGTTGTTGCCACATAATTGATCTTTTTCTTGTCCTACTGATCAAATCCCTTTCTAGCTGTGTACATGTGCAGTAAATCTAAACCAGCTTTAAAATGTGCATTTCTTTATCAATGTTATTGTCTTTGTTACTGTAAGTCTTAGAAATATATGATTTGTATATATTTGGAAAGGAGCAGCAATGATAAAGTTACAAATGCCCATATTTTTATACATGGATAAATTCAGCTTCTTCCTTAAAAATTAGTTACTGACATATAAACACTGGATGAAAGGATGCATGGAAAGAAAACAGGATGGGTGAAAGGACAGATGGATGGACGGATGGATGGGGTACTGGCTATTTCATTACATTAAATAAATAAAACTGAATCCCTGAAACTCTTTAGCTTACAAAGGATATCTTTCTATCTTTTGAATTCTAAGAACCCATTTATTTTCATTACCAGTTATTTATTTTTAATCATATTTTATTTTACTGATTTTAGACAGAGAGAGCACAAGCAAGGGAGAGAGAGAATCTTAAGCAGGTTTCACACCCAGCGTGGAGCCTGATGCGGGCTTGATACCTTGACCCTGGGATCATGACCTGAGTGGAAATCAAGAGTCAGATGCTCAACTGACTAAGCTACCCAGGTGCCCCATAACCATATTTTAAATCAAATACCTTGTTTCTAAGCAATACTGGTAATCAGATGTGTCTTTGTCCTCCATCTAGACTAAAATTTTTTAAAACAAGACCTATGCAGTGTTTTCATGTTATACTTTTCTTCAGGAAGCTACGTGGAATCAGAGAAAGTAAAGATTTTGAAGCCACTAAGAGTTGGATTCAGATTGTTATTACTCCACACTTAAATTCTGTGACACAGTTAATAAAAGAACTATTTAACCTTCAGTTTCCTCAACTGAAAAAGACAGGTGATAAGTGTCCTAACTATGTGTTTAAATGTAACAGTACAAAGCACAGAGCCCAAAACACCATCAAATGCTAGTGTTATTTCTCAGTATATCCCTCACACATATGCTTCATTCAAATAGTGCCCTTAAAAAGAGGTGGATTAATAAATTAATTAATAAATAATTAATCCAATCACTTAGTTCATCATCATTTGTTAACTAAATTTATTATCTGAGACAAAATGTTTTAAGTTGACAGATATTTGCCTGTTCAACCTAGTCTGTGAACTATAAATTTTATTTTTCTCGCTAAGGATTTTACTAAACATTTAATGAGTCCAGGCTATTCCAAAATTTCGGGAAAAAGAAACAAGCCTTGAGATGTTTTATATAAGCTCAAATATCTTTTTCCATAGAAAATAATATCTGCATTTTTAAGAAAGGGATTCAGGGCAATTACACCTAAGAATGCAGAAACACAAGAATGTTAATGCCAATCATACTTGGTAACCTCTTGGAAATGATCTAATCTTCAGAAAGATTAGACTAACAGAAACATGTGCAGAATGTATTCAATCTTACATTTATAACATCATGGACTGACTTAACAATGCCACCTCCCCTCCCCCCAAGAAACACAGTTTAAAGTAGAATGTCAATTGAGGGAAAATTGTCAGACTGTTCCTAAGTTTTTATACATCTGGCCAACAATTCTCTACCTGTTTATTTCAACTGTAGTAAGAACATAACACAATCTTACAGAGAGTAGCTTAAACCGGGCCAGTGATTTCAGGGAGAGGGCTAGGGAAAATTCGAGAGAACTTCTGGAACTAGAATTCATACAACAGCATGATGGATTTCATGCCAGGGAGTGGGAAGGGTCAGTTAGCAATGAAGTTCCTAGTTTGGGTGACTGGGTAAAGGAGCTCCTGCCTCATCATATTTCAAACTCTGTTCAACTATTGGCCTCAAAAGTTTCCTCCTTGGACCTTCCCTGTCTTTTCTAATTCTCCATATACTGCAAAGGGCTAGAAGGATTTAAAGTGCAAAAACTGGATAAGCCAACAACAAATAAAAAAAAAAAAAAGCTTATCTTCTAAAAAAAATTTTTTTTCTGAAAATGCATAATTACTGAGTAGGAAAGGGGAGTGTTTCAGACTATGTCTATCTGGATTTGATCATTAGGGATGGAAAGCAACTGGAAACCATACACTATAAATAACTCCATAAACACAAAGATCTTGAAATCACCATTCAGCTGTCTCCTCTCGGGATAAAGCACATGCCTTCTTCGACCACTCTTCATAATCTCAATTATGCAAGACATGAACCATTTCCATTATTTTCTTTAAACTATATAAACTGTTACCTAAATCCAGGCTCTTCTCATCTCAGTATTGAGACATTGCTGTTAAATGTTTAGTAGTCATCCACTGCAGAGGCCACAGATACAGGACACCCCGGGCCATGCCTGTCATTCTACTTGGTTGATCAGGTGTCTATACTTGATTCCCAACTCCATGGGACTTTGCCTTGTGATTATGCATGACAGTCTTTCCGAAACCAAGGCTCCAATTTGCCACTAGTAAGTGATTAGAGTTTAATGTACCTACAATATTTATAAGAGACTCTAACTTGGATAAATAACATTTAGATAGTCAGTAGAAGATAGAAAGTGCCTTGATCCTGATCCAAAGGAAACTTCTCTATTGTTATGTCCATAATAACATTCAAAGTGTTTTAATTCAATGAAGAACCATATGGTCTTCAATAGGACTTTTTCAAGTTAAAGAAATCAAGCTGTTTATTTATGTATTTTTTTAGCCTATCTGATGATGACTTTCCTCTAAAAACAGCTACATAATAAACTCATTCCAGTAAAATGGAAGTTCTTGGGACCATGACCTTCACCAAGACCATGACTAGTTTTTTAATGCTGCATACTTCCTTCGATTCATGTAAATTCAGCCTCATTGGTCAAGAGGTATTTCAGGATCTCATAAGCCCTGGTCAACTCAAGACCTCCATGACACAGGAAGGAGAGGTCACTCTCCTCTTCTCATGGCCTGATTTCTATCATTAATGTTTTCCTTCCTGCTGTACCTCAGATTAGTTACCAGAAATATGTATATTCAAACGTACAAAAAAGTAGAATGTTACTGAAAGAAATACTACACAATATGCTTTTGCAAAAGAAAAGTGAACCTGGATGGGAAACTTTGGCTGTAAGACACATTATACTTGATTCTGTCCTCTACCTTAATCAATTTTTGTCTGAGTATAAAACTCTGGGATCACATGTGTTTTCCCCTTCTTTTTTTTCTTCCTCTTCCTCCTCCTCCTTCTTCTTCTTTTGCAAAGCTTTTTGAAATTGTTTCTTCACTATCTCGTTATTTTCTGAATTCAAGTACACAAGAGAAGTCCAATTGTTATTTCTTTGGGGGCAATCTTTTTTCTCACTTTTAGCTTTCCAAAACATGTATTTGGATGTTCTACAATTTATTACTCTGTGCCTTGGTGTGGATTTCTTTTCAATTATTTTGCTCAGTACCAGTCCCACACATCTGATCTGAAGTTTCATGTTTTTCTTCACATGTGGCAAATTCCCCACTCTTTTTTCAAATCCTGCTTCCCTTTTCTTTTCTTTCTCCTCTGACTTTGGGCACATTCTAGAGGCGCTTCATCACACTCTATCTCTTCACTGTTGTTCTATACAGTATGTGTTTGTGCACACAGGTATGCAATTCCTTAGTATAGCTTCAGTATATTCTCTATACTACATTCTGGGTGAATTCTTTCCTGGGTCCAGTGTAGAAACTACCTCTCAAATATTTTTGTGACAATGGCATATCTTCCATTTCTAATATATCTACTTTGTGTTTTGCTGTAGCCACGGATTTATTTCTGCATATGTTTCCTAACTTTTTTAAAAAGTCATTTACAGTTGGGGCCGCCTGGGTGGCTCGGTGGGTCAAGGTCTGACTTTTGATTTCGGCTCAGGTCATGATCTCATGGTTTGTGAGTTCAAGTTACACATCTGGCTCTGCGTGGACAGGGCGGAGCCTGCTTGGGATTCTCCATCTCCCTCTCTCTCTGCCTCTCCCCCAGCTCTCTCTGCCCCGCCCCCAGCTCTCTCTCTAAATAAATTAACTTTAAAAAAAAAGAACTTTAAAAATAAAATAATTTTTTTTTACCTTTAATATAGCTGACACAAAATGTTAAGTTAGTTTCAGCTACAACATAGTGATTCCACTTCTCATGCTATGCTCAAGGCAAGTGTTGCTGCCATCTCTCACCATACGACACTATTACAATCTCACTGACTATATTCCCCATGTGGTACCTTTTATCCCTGTGACTTATTCATTCCATAACCGGAAGCTGTATCTCCTATTCTCCTTCTCCCATTTTGCCCATTGCCCCACCCCCCGATTGTTCTTTGTATTTTGAGGTCTGATTCTGCGTTCTGTTTGTTTATTCATTTGTTTTGTGTTTTGGATTCCATGGATGAGGGAAATCATATGCTTGCCATCGTAACCTTTTTGTTCTCTATATGGATGCTGTGGTAGACAAATCAATACACATGTTGTTTCCCCATGGCCTGACCTTACTCAGTATCTAGTCCCAGGACCTGTAAATGTATTACATCGTATGGGAAAAGGGACACTAGAAATGTGGTTAAGTTCAAAATCTTGAGATGGGAAGATCATCTTGGATTATTTAGGTGGGTCCAAAGTAATTCCAAGAACTCCTATCTAAGGGTCCAAGTAATTCCAAGAACTCCTACACTGCTGAATAGCAGGAGTGTGAGAGGAAGCTGTGAGGAGGTGACTGCAGCAGGGGTCAGAGAGATGGGCTTTGAAGACAGAGGGAGAAGCCCAAGCCAAGGAATGCAGGCGACTCCAGAAGAAGAAGGAAAGGAAACAAATTCTCCCCTAGGGGCTCCAGACGGAAGTATCCGTGCTAACACCTTGAATTTACCGTGGAGACACCCATATCTGGATTTCTAACCAGCTGTAAGAAAACAAATGTGTGTTGTTTTAAGCCACTAAGTTTGTGACGATCTGTTACAGAAGCAACATGAAACTAATACTGATGTTACATCTTTTTAAAACATATATTAACATATCTTCGAATTGAGCATCTTTCATATTCTATTTGTTTTATTATACTCATTTTATCTGAAGTGTATTCATCTCTCTCCTTTACCCACTTTTGCTCTGTCTCATTAGAGATAGGGGTCTTACTGTTTTGCTTCTGCCTCCATCCTGCCTGCCCCGAGGCCTCTATTCCAGAACTATGTATTAGAACAGCACCAACCTTTCCACCATGATGTTAGGCTATCTCAGGTCCAGTAGTATATCCGACAGACACCCTGGCCCTATCCCAGTTACGGTCGTCAGCTTCCTCATTTTTCCTACAAAAGTCTCACTACCTAAGCCTTAGCCCCAGTGATGATCAGCACTACATATCCTTCCGGCAACATCTCTCATGTCGGGTAGCTCAACCCCAGTGTCTTATTTTCAGCAGCGGACCTGTTTCCGGTTACTCGCCTTGTATGCGGTATCCTCCCCGGTGCCCCAGAGGGGACACGCATAGCACTACTCACGCTTGCCTCCAGACCCGAGACTGGGAAGCCTGCAGCCTTAGCTCCATTTATCATTGCCCTGTCTTCCTTATTTCTGGCACAGTGATATGCTTATTTTGCTCTTGTTATTTAAATGTTCTCTTTATATTCCATATCTTACTTTGTTTTTTTTTTTTTTCTGTAGCTGGGGTTGGGGGGAAGGCAACGTCTCAAAACTGGAACTTAAAAAAAGGTCACCACAAATAAGCACCTGTACTCACTGGCTGACAACAGTTTCACTTTGTTTTTTTTTTTTTAATATTTATTTATTTATTTTGAGAGAAAGAAAGAGAATGTGCGGGGGAGGGACAGAGAGACAGGGAGAGAAAGAGAAAACCCAAGCAGGCCCTGCACTGTCAGCGCAGAGCCCGACCCAGGGCTCGATCCCACGAACTGTGAGATAATGACCTGAGCCGAAGTCAAGAGTCAGATGCTTTATCGACTGAGCCACCCAGGTGCCCCAACAGTTTCATTTTAAAAAGAACCCATGGTAAGAGACGAAAGAAAATAAGTACGATAAGGTAGCCAGGCAAAACTGTTCTCTCTTCCCACGCCAAGGCAGATTAACGAGTAATGCTTCCCAGAGCACTGTGCTGAGAACGATCCCTGGCTTGCACCTGTTCCCCTATGGCAAATGTGTCATGTTCGGCTAATGATTCCTGCCATGCGTGCTGAGGTAGCATGTGCCCCTCCCTCACGTGATATATTTGTCATGACGCAGACAGAACCCTGTTGCGGAAGTTATGGTTACTTAGCTTCATACAACACAGTTGACCCTGAATTAACTAGGAACTCAAAGGTTCAAAAGGAGCTAGGGAAACATTCTTTGGATGAGTCAGGGTAGACCACCTCCCGGCACCCCTCAGCATTTCAGTGAAGAGTCACGTTGATAGCATGTCAGTAGAACCTTCTAGAAACAGTGTTGGCACAAGAGTTATCATATTGTCTCCTATAAGGCAGCAAACTTCAAGTACAGTCTGAGAGTCAATGGAGAATACACCATTACAAGTTTAAGGTTCCTCAAACTTCTGTAGAGATCCAAGATCAATATTTTCATGCTTTCTATCGTGTTCCAAGTGGATCCTAAAAAGGATGCTCTAAATACTTTACATTTCCTTTTAGTCTTGTTAAACAAATCACAGCAACAAGATGTGGAAGTTTGGCAGACCCAGAACCATAAGTAGGTCTGTAAATATAGGATATCTTTTGTGGTCTGGCAGTTTTAATGTGCTTTACACATATGGGATGTATATATTTCTACAGGTCTTTGGGGATGGATTTATTTTTTCAATACGCATGTATCTATATGCGGATTTATCTATATCTGCATATGTTGCTCAAGTTAAAACTCATATCTATAAAGACACGAAGATAACTTAGGTGACAGTAGAATTACAGATTGTTCATTGCTATTTCAGGAATAGAACACTTTTAGCTATCAAAAATCATGTGGACATTGATCTCAAAGAAGTAAAGAAAAAATGAATTTATTCCCTAACTGAAATGAGCATTGATTTAAAAACTTAGCCTAGGTTGAAAATTTGCTTAACGAAATTTCATGAGTATATTATTCCCACTATGACAAATAATTTAAAGATAACTAAAATATATAGCAAAATGCCAATATGCTTTTAATAATCCACAGCATGGTGATGGCAAAGTTGTAATTGTAGTTATAAATAAAGACTTTTAGAAAGCCACTCGATTCATTTATTGCCAAGCTCTCCTGCTTTGCCAAGACCCTTGAAAATAAAAATAAAAATAAAACTTGTTTATACCTTAGATTTGTCTAATATTTAAGTGATGGCACGTGATAAGCCTGACTGCAAATGTTTCAATTAGTTACAAATATCATTTCTGATGATATATTTTTCCTTCTTACATATTCTTTCACATTTGACTGGGTCTTTTTTGCATGAAGCCTTGATTTAATATCTCCAACTTGAAATATTACACTTCCCTTTCGGTTCATTTGGTTCCACAGCACAAATGTAATCTCAAGTTTATCACTGGCTCTTGGACAATATACATTCTACTCACAAAGCAAGCAAACTCGGACCTCTGCTTTTCCACATACACCCGCAGGATTTCTTTTTTACTTTCTCTCCTCAAGGCTATGAGCACTGAACAATCCAAATTAAAATACAAGGTCTGACTCTGTTCTTTTCAAAGATTGTTAAAGCCAAGAAAGTAAAAGGGACATGGATTTAAAACAAACAAACAAACAAATAGTTCTCTGGTTCCTGACAAACACTCCCTCCTAGTTTCATATTGTTAACTTTTCTTTTCATGCCCGTTGGGAGGAAAAGAGTTACCGGTTAACACTGGCAAATGTGGACATCATTCAAGCTATTTTAATGCACACACGTGAATATAAACAGAATTCCCAACAAAACATCAGAGCAACTACGCAGGCAGGAAAGAGGCTTGTCACTTACTGACTTAATGGAAATAAGCATACATGTTCACCTGTGTGTCTGCATGTCCTTACAGAAGTTGGGCATCTACTCTGGAGAACGGCAGCCACGCAAACAGATATGTTTGCAAGAGCTGAGTGTCCAGAGTTCCAGATCAAAGTCAAGAGCAACACAGTTATAACTTCTTTGTGATACCGAATCATCAAACGATCTCTTCTAGAGGAAAAATTCTTTCTTTCTTCTGTTTTTTTTTTTTTTTCTTTCTACTCTTACTGAGATTGCGTGTGTAGCGAAAGAAAAAGAATTGCAAACTTGGACACCTGCTTCCATTACTAAAAAGTCAAACTGGGGTATTGTATGTCCTATCTTAGTGTCTCTGCTTATCCCTTTAGGTCTTTTATACTAATGAATTCTCAGCCTCATTCAGTCCCAAGAGGTCTAATACTAATACAGCAAAGAATTACCTGGTATCGTTAGTTTGTATTATCTACATTTCCGTAACTTTCTGTTTTAGTAGCCCTCTAAATTAATACCACTTGCTTCTATTATATTTTAAAACTCTATTTCCACCAAGAAAAGGTGATTCAATTGAGAAGAAGCAAAGAACAAGAGTCAGCCTTTCTAAAGATTTGGTTGTACATGCACAATCCCTGGAGGAAGATAGCAAAAAGAAAGAAAACCCACTAAACTAGGTACCAAAAACAGAAATCAGCCCGAGTACTTTTCAGGGTGTACCTCACAATGTTTAGCTTTATAGAAATCAAGCCCTGGACTTGGTGTCACCACTCAGCCGTTTATCAGGGACTTTGTGCTCTTCTCCAGCATAAGGATTAAAGAGATGCTTTATATACTTGAAACTTTGATACCTTTGAATGACTTGAGGATATTTTTTGGCACGTTCGAGCTCATATTCATTACTATCCAGATTCCATTTCATTATACATAGCTCTGAAACAAAAGGCTAAGCTTCTACAAAAGAAATGTTTGACTCTGTGCCCATTCATTTTCACGGCCATGTCGGCATGGAAATAATCTCTTCTATCAGCGCGGAAAATGTCAAGCTTCACTTTCTGCTTGGGAGAGCTTTGGGAACCAGCAGGTGCTACGACTGCAGGGAACATACTAGAGCTCACAGGTTAAGTGACCAGCCCAAGAGCACACAGAAAGGAGCGACTACTTTGCAGTCTTGCTACCACTCTCAAAGTGTACGTACATAGACATGCTATCATCAGGGAACATGAGCTTTAAGACGTATCCTGAAAAACTAATTTTAGGATTTTTTTTTGCAATTAAATCTCTCCAGTTAAAATTTTGCAGAAGTAGCCAAAAGCTACAATTGAAACAGAACAAACATAACCAAATGGAAAGTAAAACATAGACATCCCTGACATCACATTGATAAAGCAAATGTTCTGGGCGGCAGCCAGAAATTTGTAACGTTCGTGCAGGTGCCGTCTGTTGTCAGACACACATTTTTCTTTTTCTTTCATGTTAGTGCACGTAGGTCTTCTTATATTTGTCCAGTGCAGTCTCTTTTCTACTATCTGTGAAACACGACATAAGTAGCAAGGGCAAGCAAATGAAATTTTAGCACTTAATTAGCCAAAATATAAAAGCTTCGTATCTACTGATAAATTTTTACAAATCAGGAAAAAGTGATTTTAAAATATCCCAGTGCACAATAATGAAGAACTCATGTCCGAGCATAGGACAGTGAGGGAAGACTGTGAACTCAGTTCCTCGTGCACAGAAGACAAGGACCCACCAGCTTTTGGTAAAGTGGTAAAGTGGCTTTGAAGGCGGGTTCCATAAAGCGGCCTAGAACTCAGGTTCTGGTAAGGCATCCTAAAATGCGGGTTCCAGTAGAGCGTCCTGGAATGGTTGCTCTGGTAAAGGTTCTAGAATGCCAATTCCAGTAGAACTTCCTGAACTCGGGTTCCGGTAGATTGGCCTGGAATGCTGGTTCCAGTAAAGCAACGTAGAACGTGGGTTCCAGTGAAGTGACCTAGAACACGGGTTCCAGTAACCTGACCTAGAATGCAGGTTCTGGGCAAGGTTCTAGAATGCCAATTCCAGTAGAGCATCCTGAACACGGGTTCCAGCAGATCAGCCTGGAACACCGGTTCTGGTAAAGCGACCTAGAATGTGGGTTCCGGCAAAGCAGCCCAGAACACGGGTTCCAGTAACCTGACCTAGAGTGAGGGTTCTGGTAAAGCGGCCTGGAACATGGGTTCTGGCAAAGTGCCCTAGAACATGTTTTCCAGTAAAGCAGCCTAGGACGTGGGTTCCGATAAAGTGACCTAGAATGCAGGTTCTGGTAAAGAACCTATAATGCTTATTCCAGGAAAGCGTCCTGAACATATCTTCCAGTAAAGTGGCCTAGAACACAGGTTCTGGTAAAGCAACCTAGAACGCGGGTTCTGGTAAAGTGCCCTAGAATGTGTCTTCCAGTAAAGCAGCCTAGAAGACGGGTTCTAGTAAAGCGGCCTAGAACACGGGTTCCAGTAAAGCGACCTAGAACCCGGGTTGCGCTAATGTGACCTAGAACGCGGGTTCCAGTAACGTCAGGTTCTAGCACGCAGGTTCTGGTAACCTGACCCAGAGCACTTTCTCGGGACCAAGCTTTCTGCAGAAGAGTGACTGAATTGAGTTGTCTGCTAAATTGAATTGAAAGCTAAAGTGGCTTTCCCTTTGAAAAGGAATCGTATGTTATAGTGACTCTTGTTGCAGAGCATTAAACAGCTCGCCCCAAATAAAGCACTTCAGGGGATGGAGTGACATCTGTAAAGTGTGAGGAGAAAATACTCACTTTCGCCTCAGCAAAAAGCACCACCTTGATGCTGAGCTCCTATGTGGGCCATTGAACAGGACTCAGTCAGATGCAGCTTGCAGGCCGGCAAGGGAGTTCTCAGCCCATCGCGTAAAGAGAAATCGAGAAAGGAAAGCAGACATAGCCTAAAAATTAAAAAGGCTATCGTAGACACAGCATGCAAAAACACATATTTTAGGCAAGAACATGCTAATGGCTGAGGGAAAAAATAATATACCAAAGTTTACATAAAATCGAGGCTAAGAGTGACAACATGTATTTGATAGCAAATCTATTGGAGGGTATTGGTGAATACAAAACTGAATCCAAACAGAACAGTCATATTTCACAAAGCTCCGATTATGCTTATCTATGACTGTTTACGTTGTTTGGCTAATTCAATCCATAACAAGAGTCCAGTGACCCAGGAACATAACTGTACTTCCCTTGCTGAGGCACGGTTGGGTATCTGTTGTCATTCCTTTGCAAGTTCTTGCAGTACCCACGTTTTCCAAGAGTAAATGTTTCCTCCATAAACTTTATAGCTGTCACGCCATCCCTGACATGCTTCACGTAGGGCGAGCTGTTTAATGCTCTTCTACAAGAATCGCTATAACATCCTAATTTTTTCCAAATGGAAAGCCATTTAGCTTTCAATTCAATCCAGACTGGTTACTCTTCTGCAGAAAGTTTTCAAAATTCCATGTTCATACACACACACACACACACACACACACACACACACACACACTCGTGCGCGCCCACAGGCACACCCATCCCACGGAGCAACTGTAGTAACCGCCCTTTATTAGAAGAAGCAAAGTTGACAAAAGAATTATAGAAACTTAGAAAATGTTATTTGGGTATGTGCTGATGTGGAAACTGAGACGTTCTGAAAATAATAACATGGATTCTAACCCACACGAGAGATCAGGCCCATATACAACAGTATGGCACAAGGACAGCGAGGGGTCCCTGGAAGAGACCTGTCAGAACTGAGATTCTATAGGAAGGCATGACACTCTGGATGAGACATTTCGCCATCCCACCAGGGACGAGGAATTAGAAGTTAGTGCCTGAAGCCCTCTAGCTCTAGATATTATATGCATTGAATATATAAAACAAAATAGTAACGACTTTGTAACTCATATGATACGATATGGATTCTATACACCTAAAGTTATTCTCTTTTGTGATCTCTATAAAATCCATAGCAAATATTGGATTCTTTAGATTATTACATAAAACACTTGCGCTTTGTGGATGTTAATTCTCTAAGAAAGTCAGGTTTTGACAAAAATTGGACAGAAACATATTAGCGACATCCCTTAAAAGAAATTTCCCAGAGTGCGATTTGATCTAAGTGCCCCTCGTATGACTGCCTTAGACAGTCCCATGACACAACTCCTATAATAGAAGAATTACCGGTAACAACTTCTTTTACTCTCAGTTTTGTTCTGGTTTCGAAAATAAATGACGTGGTGACTGCTTCCATAGCCAACCACTCTTCGGTGCCTTCATTTTACACTGCAGATAGAGCACTTAGCTGGGTAATCCTGGCCTGCAAACTTAAAGCAGGCAAAAAGTCACCTAGAGGAAACATTTAAACATAGATGATTGGGCTACAACCGCAGATATGATGTTATAAAAAGCTTGAGGAGAGAGGATTTGGGGAAGACAAGGCATAGGAAGTACCAGAGATCTGTTTTCCCACACAAACATTGCACTGGCTGCATCTGATCCAACTATTTTGAAACTCTGGAGTCTCCTGGAGGCTGGCAGCATCGGGAAGAAGGCTTGGACAGTAAATCGTGGTTAATCTCGGTCACTATAAGCTCTTAGCACAGTGACAGCTACCCACCCTCCACCGCTCAGCTCCACAGCAAGCAGCTGTGCACGTATCCCTAAAGCAGCTTTGCACACAGCTTACAAAAGCCAGGGCAGGCCACAAAAGGACTCCAAACCTTGGGGACCCGTGGCCTGATCACTGACTGCTGCTTCTGATCGCAGAAGTGAACACAAAGGGGCAGTAGCCATCTCTATTGTACTTCCCTCCACAGCAGCAAAGCCCTCCCCTCTGGCAGAGGTCACTTCCAAGAGATTTAAAGGGCAACATCTTTACCTCCCACCTTCATTCATAGATTTTTCCCTCTTTGGGGAGCCAGGCATACAAGAGCAGAACACTCAAAGGCAACAGGATATATGGGGAAATTAGAAAGTCAGCATGCACACACAGGGGAACACAGAGACTTCAGGGAAGACCCAAGAGCTTACGTTTACACTTCAGGCTGCTACTCACCATAGAGAGAGTAGACAGCAATCAGAAAAATAAAAACAGAAAAGGTAAACCCTGGAGAATGGAGAGAAATGATACCTAGCGTTGCCATCTTATTAGATTGGAGCATCCAACGTTCAATGAAGAAATCACAAGTCATATGAAGAAACAGAAAAAGTGTGGCCCATTCAAAGGAAACAAAAACAACAACAGAAACTGTCCCTGAAAAAAAAAAATCTGATCGTGCATCTACTAGACAAACATTAATTAAAAAAAAACTGTCTTAAAGATGTTTTAAAAACTAAAAGAAGATGGGGAGAAAGTCAAGAAGATGATGTATAACCAAAATGCAAATATCAGTAAAGAGAAAAATCTAAAGAGGGGTACCTGGGTGGCTCAGCGGGTTACATGTCAGACTCTTGGTTTTGGCTCAGGTCACAATCTGACGGTTCATGAGTTCGAGCCCCGAGTCAGGTTCTAAGGTGACAGCACAGATCCTGCTTGGGATTCTCTCTCTCCCACTTTCTCTGCCCCTCCCCTGCTCACTCTCTTTCTCTCAAAATAAATAAACTTATTTTTTTTTTAAAGAGAAATCAAACAGAAATTCTGGAGCACAACGGTGCAAGTAAAACACTGTCCGGAACGATCCAAAGGCAGACGCGGGTAAGCAGAAGGAAGACCCCACAATTCTGGGCACAAAATGACGGGGCTTGCTGGGTCTAGGAAACAGAAATAAAAACACTAAACAAGAGTGAACAGAGCCCAAGGGACCTGTGGGGCACAGCTGAGCAGACGACCACATGCTCTAGTACTCCCAGTTTGAACACTGAAAGTAACCTTAGTCTTTAAGACTCTCCCCTTCCAGAAGAGTCCCATACACTTTAAGCAAAGCATTGCAGTAGATCTTTGATGTGACCATTCATATTTGAAGCACTATCATGGTATAGATGGCAACTAATAGATTCTAAGCAAGGATTTATCATTTCTCTGCTACGACCCTCCCAGTATTTCTTATTCTTTACTCCTTCTCTCTACATCTTATAAGTGCTGGCTAGCACTAACGTATTCGGTGTCTGTCTCTGTAGATGTCTCCAGGTCTGTCCCTCTCTATCTCACACATCCACATTATTTGTCTCTTTCACCTGTCTTTAAGTGCAGAGACCACTGTTCTGCTAATGGTTGACACAGTTTTCCATCTAAAACCTTGAAGAAGAAATAGGAGGTTGCAAAGATTCTAGTTTCATACTGTAAGTGTCTTTACAGCATGTGATCTCAAACACGGGCTTTGGAAGTGGGGGTGGCGGGAACTGGGGAGGACATTGCTAAGCATTCTGGGTTTATTACTAAGCTGTCACACAGCAATTGGAGGAGGGAGGAGCTGGGGGAGGGCACAGGAGGAAGTTGAAGAGAAGAATCAAGGGCAATGAAGAGTTGCAATTACAAATTAGGTAATTGGGCATGGAAACATTTGCTTTAATTTCAACACTCTACTCTGCATTCTGAATTCACCACTGTCTATTTGTGTCAATGCATCCCTATTTTTTGTTCCTCAGTTGCTTTAAAAAATAATTACATTCAGCTGGAAATAAGATACTGCATGTGATACATCACATAGATGAAAATTGCATCACACATTGCCATATAAGGATAACCCTTTGTGTGTTGGTTATCACACATTTTAGAAAACCTAAAAACGGAAAAATAATTCTCATCTCCTGATAACGGGATTGATTCTGGAAATTATGGAATAATTTGTTATGTTATATTGCAGTTGTAAAATAAGAACCACTAAATATGCTGAAAATGGAATAATCTTTTGATTATAGCTGTATTTTTAAACATGATTCCACGAAAACATTGGGGAAAAATGTTTTACCCACTGAGACTGGAGGAGGAAAAGTACATAAACTAGCAGGCTAACATAACTATCGTAAATCATAAGTCCTGTATTCGCAACTGTAACATAAAATCCCTTGGACTTTTAATAGTAGGATGATTCTCAGCTAAATTCCGAGACGTTGTTCAATAAAAACTATTTTCTGACATCTAAATTAAAGAGTGTGAGGGAGGCCAATGACTTCCCATAAAATCTTTCACACATAAAGTCAAAAAGGACATTTTAGGCAACTGTAATCAGTAGGCTAGCTTTTCATCTTCCTCTCTTAGGAGAGGCACCACTACCCAGATCTCTGATGAGCTCATTGCTCTGATAAGGCTATGGCCACAACATAATGAGAAATTGTCAAAGAAGCCACCAGAACTGTGGCAGTTCCTACCCATACTGAAATCCACCTGCTAACACACCTGTAAGAAAAACTACCAAGTCACAGTAATTCTCTTATGCTGGTGTGTGTGTGTGCATGTGTGTGTGCATGTGTATGTGCGTGCACGTGTATGCATGCATGTGTGCATGTGTTTGTGCGTGCACACGTGTGTGCATGTGTGTGTGTGTGCGCGCGCGTGTATGTGTTGGAAGGTCTCTGAGGAGGCTTTTTCCTAATGTGATCGATACAAACCATTATACCAAATAATTAGGCAAACAAGTACCAGTCCACTGAAACCTGAGCTATCTGATTTTGTTACACTCTGGTTAAAGTAAGTGGAATTTAGGACATTGATTTTGAAAATAAAGAGAAAATAAATAGTCTGGAAGGTTTTGTTTTTGTGTTTCAGGTCTTTTGTCATTTCTTTTTGTTTTGTTACTTTATGCCAGCTTCTGGAAGGATATGTAAACAAAACAACTATAAATAAAAAAAAAACTGAGAATCATTGGGGTGCCTGGGTGGCTCAGTTGGTTGAGGGTCCAACTTCAGCTCAGGTCATGATCATGCAACTAGTGGGTTAGAGCTCTGCGTCGGGCTCTGTGCTGACAGCTCAGAGCCTGGAGGTTGCTTCGGATTCTGGGTTTCCCTCTCTCTCTGCCTCTCTCTCTCTCTCTCTCAAAAATAAATAAACATTAAAAATTAAAAAAAAAAAGAACGAAAAACTGAAAATCAGTAATTGAAATATACCTGACTCTAACATCATTCTCTGCTGTGCTGGTAGATTGCGGTATCGTTCACAAATGTTTACTGTTCCTCTCTGCTCTGACACCATCAACGTCAGGGTTAGCACGTCACCCCTTCAGGCCACTGAAATGTGAGCAGAAGTCATGTGTCACTTCCAGGAAAAACTTTTGAGAGGCAGCAGCAATGTATTCACCGTACTGTTTCTCTCTGACTAGCAGCAGCCTTCTCAAGAGGAAATGCTCGAGTCCCAGAGTAAAGGTGACGTGGGAGAAAAGCTAAAACCAACTGGTCGCACAAGTGAGAAATACCCTTGATTGTAAGTTATTAAGATTTGAGGTCATTTGTTACCACAGTGTGACTTGGCACATCACTATTCGCAAAGACGACGGCATCAGTGAGGCACGCGGTACACTGCTAACCAGATTATCAAATGACAAGCAAGCAAATGCGACTTGTTCCTTAATGTGCATCTGAAATAATATGTCCAGAGAAGCAGAAACCATTACCTTCCACTTATTAAAGAAATTACGGTGTCTTACTCTGAAATAATACATGCTGCTATTTATTATTTTTGTGGGCAATATGATAAAATCACTATAAACATTAAAAAAAAAGTAACAATCCCAAAATTTAGAGCAGTAAAAACGTAAGTTATTTTGGCTTAAATGTTGTAAGTATCACAGCACTTACTAACCAAAAAGAAAAAAAAAAAAGTTGAGATAAGGGGCGCCTGGGTGGCTCAGTGGGTTAAGCATCTGACTTCACCTCAGGTCATGATCTCCCAGTTTGTGAGTTTGAGCCCTGCATCAGGCTCTGTGCTGACAGATCGGAGTCTGGAGCCTGCCTCAGATTCTGTGACTCCCTCTTTCTCTGCCCCTCCCCTGCTCACGCTCTGTCTCTCTCTCTCCCAAAAATAAATCAACATTTTTTTTTTTAAGTTGAGACAAGATAGGACACTGACAAATGCCTTGTAGAGGGAAAACGTTTTATAACAGATGTTCCCTGAGCCTGCAAATTAAATGAAATATACCCAATACTAGCCACATTTATAATAACAGTTGAAGAAAGCAAGAGTATCCCACATTGTAATTATAAATTTTAATTTCCCACATAGTTAGCCTGTACCATTCACGGAACAAATATTGAACAAAGCACTGTTAACAATCTGTGCCTAAATACATGATCCCTGACAAAAAAATAATTGTTTCCATTCCCAGAGATCCTTCCAAGCACCAGAATGTTCTCCCTGGGCATGCTTAATACCTTGAGAAAAATACTTTGTGTTTTGTACACATTTTTTAACTCGTTGTATCATAATAGAAACCATTGAGCATTCGTGTTTACTTTTATACATCTGTAGCAATGTGCAGATATTCTCCTTTAGCTTTAGATATAAAAACACAGATTTAGATATCCATAAACAGATAGATAGATAGGTTTAGATATTCATATATACATACGTAGAAAAGCTACTGTGTAAGCTTGATTCAGTGTGCATGGAGTCTGATTTGGATGTCATTCAGCAAGACTCAATTTTTAGTACTCAAACACCTCGTGGCAAGCACCCCACGATGGCATAGTGTTAAAATAACAGTACACAAGAATTTTTAGATTTATTTAACTCAAATACTAAGGATTTATGTACTTCTTCCAGAAAACTCCATCTTGTTCAAAAGCTAATTATAGAAAACCTACTTTTACCACTAAGAACCAGGTCAACCTGCCCAAGGGAAAAAGAGGTAAGACTGTCAGCTAGCCTCTCAGACTCCACATCTGCTTTGCCTCAGCGATTTAAATAAAGAACACATTCACGTCTTAACACATCCGTAGTTCTTAACCATACCTTTTCCCCCCGTGAGTCTCTGACCATGACAACACGCTTCAGCAGAAATGGCTGTGGTCCGCATAACTGGTCTGTTCAACCATCTTCTGAACCATCAGCTGATGAACAAATCAGGTCAAAACGTATCTTGAATATTTCCTCATTAGCATACATGAGACTTCACTCCTTGGTTTAGCCTATACTGTCATGTACGGAATGCGTGTATCTGAAAAAGAGGCGTCAAAAGACCATTTATGAAGCCTCAACACTGCGACAACACTCAAGTTCATAGCACTGCATGATCTTGAACTCGCACTCTGCTCAGAACTTGTAGGTAATATCGGGCACAGGGCCAGGGATAGTGTTGAAAATACCATGTTATGCTTCATTGTTTAAGCGAAACCAGCAATGAATTAGTCAGGAGGAGTTTACAAGAAAAATACCAGTGTAAGGAATACTTGCAATGTTACAGGCAGCTATTTTTAATAAAGCTTCATACAAAAGAAAGGAGATTGAAGGGAAAAATTGAGTCCACAGCAAAGAGAGTAGACCCATAAAATTTGTCAAGCAACGTGTTCGAAATAGGAGAATAAGGGTCATTTGGATGCAAAACCAGACTGTAAGCTTCTGTGTCCATGGCAGGTTGAAAGAAAGCTTTCGGTGAGGTGGAAAAATCTGGTGGAAGTCCAGACCAGGGTGGTTTCAGAAAAGGGGAGAGAAAGTAGCAGGGGTAAGACCGAGGGGAGAAAGGTGAATATAATGTGATGGATGCCTTTTATAAGTTCACATTTCTGTAAGGAACAGGGCTGCAATTCTCATGTATTTGTTGCATAAAACATGGGAGCTCGGAATGAGGGAAAAGAGGACAACCGCGTGCAAGTTATCCAAGGCCAATGTCTTTGTCCATCGGAGGGGGGTCCTACTCTCCAAGACGCCCTCTAACGATCTTCACGTTATTCTCATTCTCAACACTGCTTTCATGTAAAGGTAGTCGTTTGTCAGAAATTTAGTAGATTTGTTAGCCATATCACACTTGAAACAATCCACTTAGTCCCACACAATGAATATCGTAAGACCTGTGTGTGTATGTGTACATGTGGGTATACGTACATATGTAGGTATGTACGTGTGTGTGTGTTCCTGGAAAAGATCAACAAATACTTATCCAAATTATCACTGAATTGAAAAAAATAAGATATAAAAATATACGGGAACATTAAAGTTTGGGTCTGAGAACAGAACAATTTCCTAAAATCTGTGCTGTATTAGAAAATAATAAATGTGGGGCGCCTGGGTGGCTCAGTCAGTTACGTGTCCAACTTCGGCTCAGGTCACGATCTCGTGGTCCGTGAGTTCGAGCCCCGCGTCGGGCTCTGTGCTGACAGCGCAGAGCCTGGAGCCTGTTTCAGATTCTGTGTCTCCCTCTCTCTCTGACCCTCCCCCGTTCGTGCTGTGTCTCTCTCTGTCTCAAAAATAAATAAACGTTAAAAAAAAAAAAAAGAAAATAATAAATGTTCCCGTTGGTTGCGGAAGCTTTCAGAGTAATTGATGTCCACGTGTACAAGACATGTAATATATAATTTCTGCTTCCAGACATGTAGATGTCTGAAATGTCTTAATTTCTTAGCTCTTAGGCATCACACATTAAATGAAAGCTACATTCAGGATCTTGGAACAATTTTGATGTTTTTTTCCAAAGGTTATTTTTTAAACAGATTCGCTGGGAAAGTTGGTGATAAATCCAATACCCAACAGTCCTAGTTCCCATAGTTAACGAGTGGTTAACAACTGAACATCTGTATCCCTTTCTCCAAAATCCTCCTCCTTTCCCCTGCCCACACTTACTCTTTTATGGAGTCACCCACAACACCATGGTGAATGCCAAGAGACAGAATGATCTCAGAAATAAAACAGCTTAAAATGTTTAAATTGATTATTGTCTTACCCTCGAGGTCCTTAGAAGTCAAGTGAGAATAAAAGATTTACTAAGGGATTAATCCCATACACATCCCAATGCTGCTACACAATCCTAGGGAAAAAGCAAGATGGGGGATCACGCAGGTGGGGAGGCCTCCTGGGCCCCAATGCTTACTGAAGATGTTATGCAGATTTCCTTCAGGCTGATGAGCCTCATGCTATGCAAAACACAGGCTAATTTGCTGCTACACGGGTTCGGTCTTTGGGAAATAGCACTTAATATTCTCAGATGTATAATGAGGGCGGAGAGGTTACTTGGGGGGTGCATGGTGTCTTTAGGACATTCGGAAATTAGGAAGGACACCACTTGGAGAAATATGCGTCTTTATCAGCACATGTAAGTTCCAAAGAATCACTCAGAAATTGAAGGTCGAATTGTTCACAGCACTGATGGGAGGCGCTTTCCAGTTGTTTTGAAATAAAAGGCTAACAGAAGCGGAAGCCCCTGGAGAATCACCATTGCTCCCCGCCTGCCAGCAGCACGCCCAGGTGCTTTTACCAGGGCAAGGTCTTGACATCAACCAGGCTAAGCAAGATGAAGAAACCCATCCCTCTTTCCTTAGGGCCACAGGCTCTTTTAAAACCAGTGTGAAGAAACAATCGAATGTTAGCAAAGGTCAAAAGCCAGGATGAAGAGACTTTGTGATTAAAGCCCTTCCCTGAAGACAGCACACCTTCTCCCCACCTTCAGTTTCAAACCTAAGGACATCTAGCCCATGCTCGTTTCCCGGTTAATTTTTTAAGAACATGGGTTGCTAGGGATCGGAATACTGGATGAACTTCAAAAGATTTGAAAGGCTCTGCCTGGACCCACACGGTTCAGGCTGGGTCCCCCTGCGAGCACGGTGCTCGTTTTTTTCCTTTCATTTCTGCTCTTCTCCGTTCTTCACATTTCTTTCTGACATCCTTCACAAGTTTTAAAAGGCTCATTTTTTTCAGCTATGATTTAAGACAAAGCATCTCTGCAAAGCCTTGGAGGAGAACTGAGTTCTTTACTATCCAAAGATGCGAGCAAGAAAATAGTTTTAAAAATCAGTAGCATTGATCTACCAACGTCCAAACATTTTAAAGGCTTAATTTTTATCCAAGCCACGTTAATGCAGAAAACCTCAGAAGATCAAGTTCCCTTTCTATCTTCCTACTACTTCCTGAGTTCGGCCAGATCGGAAGTGGCACAAAACAGCACCACTTGGATTTCTTTGTTTTGATATGACACAAAAGTTTCCAAATTTGAGCACTCGTGGAGACTCGGATTTTCATTTCTACAAGACAGGAAGCAAAGAAAAAGTGGCAAGTGAGCCACATTGATAAGAATGGACAGTCTCTCTCTGCAGACTCATGAGCTGCTACCCGGCCCCCTCCCTCTAGGTTTCCAGGCTCTGGGGGTAGAGGGGAGGCCCACTTACCAAACATGCAAACAGTGGAAGTTGAAACCGAGGGAACAACAATTTGGCAGGTCCTTAAAATGCTCAACGCGCAGTTACCACACGATCCAGCAATTCTACTCCTAAGTACAGACCCAAGAGAAACAAACACAGCGACTCGGACAGCTAACTCTACACCAATGTCCACAGAAGCACTGTCCGTAATAGGCAAGAGGTGGGGGGGGGGGGATGCCCAAGGGTGCACCGAAGGATGAATGGAGACACACAATAGGTCTATACATACAATGGGACATTATTCAGCCAAATAAAAAAGGGAGTTCGGATACTCACTACATCAGGGATGTAGAAAGAAGCCAGATGCCAAAGGAAAAATATTGTGTGATGCTACTTATATAAGGTGCCTAGAATAGGAAAATTCTTAAGGACATAAGGAACAGAGGAGTTAGAGCAGGGACTGGGGTAGGAGAAGGTAGAGAGCTAGCGTTTTCATGGGTATAAGAATTTTTATTTGGGATGATGAAAAAGTCCTAGAAAAAGACAGTGGTGACGGCTGCACAACGCGGTGAAAGTACTTAATGCCACGGAGTAAAACACTTAAACATAATTAAAGTGGTCAATTCTAGGTACATTTGGTACACATTTATGTTTTGCGAGTATTTCACACATAACAAATACATCATTAAGAAAACAAGGAGACAATCTGTTAAATCAGTTAAGTTATATCCTTCCCTCTTCTCTTGATAAATAGACCTTTTGGTATCATTTGAATTTAGGCTCGGTGCAGGTCTCTGCCTCCCACCAGGAGTATGACGGTGCAGGGCAACGTCCTTGCAACCTGGCCCCATAATCACGCGGCCTCGTTATCCCCTCGGAGGCACATCTTGGTGATGGTGTGGTCTGACCTCAGGAAGAGGAAGCCACACAACAGGCCTGCTTGCTCTTGCAAATGAGCCCCAGACTACGAGTAGGAAATTCCAGGAGCATCACATAGAAGCTGGCACAGGCTGATGGGGGCATGTTCCCTTGGCCCACAGGATATTCTGATTCCTTGCTCCCTGGGAGAGGGAGGATGATAATGCACCCGTGTGCCAAAGCAGGTGCCCTCTTCAATAAGGGGTCCAGCAGAAGCCCCTCTCTCATGAGGTCTATGAGCAGAACTGGATTCTGTGATTGATTCAGAAGCCATCCATTTCGCCTCACCAGTGTCACTGATGAGAGATCGCTTCATCACAGACCCATCTGACCTAGGACTGATACAAGACAAGTCTCTGGGCTCACACCAGTGTGACAGGTCTTTTCTATTGTAGGAGATAGCTGTGAGGCTCATCCGTGTAGAATTAACGCCACCGGCCTTCTGCAATACACAACGTTTCAACTTCCAGGCTGATTTGTTTAAACCCTCTTTGTGGATGCTACTAGGTTGTTTCTCAAATGCTGACAAACTTCTGCACAGACAGGCGGTCCACAGACCCCACCTGGGGCCCCAGAGCGCATCACGGACTTTCTTTGGCAGCTGCCGTAGTTTCAATTCACAGACCCTGTTTCTCTAATTAAATTCATCTGCCAATAAGTAACGAAAACTCTCATCATCTGACTTTTTAAAAACTGTGATGATGATACAGAATGAATAAAGAACCATAGCCTTCTCCCCCCTAGTGAAAATAAGAAACTGATTCCTCACAGCGTGATGAATACCACCCACCCTCCCTCCATCCTCTCCTGTTAAAGAACCAGGTCTACAGCAATATCATCATCTCTCTGCAGACTTACTAGACCAAGGGAGAGAAATGAGCTACATTACTCTGGTATCTTATTTGGATTTTGTAAGCATACGTGGTGGCTCTTCCTGTTGCAAACAGATTCGGTTGTTTTCAAATTTAGAAGACAATTCAGGAATACCGTCCATATGATCTGAAATTCAAAATATGTCTTTTGGTTCTCTTTACGAAACCAAATTGCCCCAACTTTTTTTTCTCCTTTTTGCCAAATAGCCATTCACATTCCTATATTAAGGACTTCTCATTGATTCACTTATATGTATCTATGGAAGTCATCAAATTAAACCAACACTGTAGAAACAGTTGTCGCAGGCAAAAGCCAACTACTGATGCTACAAATTAGTGGGCAAACGTGTGATGAAAAACAGGGTATTTCCATAGACTCAAAGTACCTCTCCAGAAGATACTTCTAAATCACAAAGTTAAAAATAGGTGTGCTTTTCTCATCACGAGGTCTCAGGGATACAGGAGATGGAAACATGGCAGACGCCATCAAAACCAAGGAATTCTGGTTTATACCTCATGCACCCCGGAGACCACTTGAGAAAAGCATCGTGTCCCCTCAACAGTATTTTTGCAAGTATGTATAACCTCCGTCTAATCATGCCAAAACATCAGAAAAACCCCAGGTGAGGGGTGTTCTACAAAAATAACTAACCAGGACTCTTCTGAAGTTTCCAGGTGACAAAAGACAAGAGTGAGGTGGAGACAGATCGGAAAACAGAGAGACACAGAGAACCCTGGCAACACAGAGCCCGGAGCTGGAAAACATTAGTGGCCAAACTGGGAAACCGCAAGAAGTTCTATAAATTAGTCAGTAGAGGGGCGCCTGGGTGGCGCAGTCCGTTAAGCGTCCGACCTCAGCCAGGTCACGATCTCGCGGTCCGGGAGTTCGAGCCCCGCGTCAGGCTCTGGGCTGATGGCTCGGAGCCTGGAGCCTGTTTCCGATTCTGTGTCTCCCTCTCTCTCTGCCCCTCCTCCGTTCATGCTCTGTCTCTCTCTGTCCCAAAAATAAATAAACGTTGAAAAAAAAAATTAGTCAGTAGAATCATTAGTAGAAAATAGTAGGGAGATTGCTATTAATATCCCATATCACCGCATTTTCCATTTTATATTACCATATATTATTTTGTGGTATCAATGCCATGACATTATTAATAAATAAGCAATGGTACTATGAGTTAATAGTATAGATATTCGTTACAGCAGTTAAAGTGTTACTAATAGCATTTAGCAATAAGAGTAAATGGTAATTTCCAGATCTTCCTAGATACGCTATTGTTATGGATGATGCTAAAGTCAAGGGAAGCTGGGGAAAAGGGTATACAGGAACTCTCTACTTTTACAACTTTTCCATAAGTCTAAATTTATTAGAAATAAAAGCTTAAAAACACAAAAACAAGACATCTTCATGGGCGCCTGTGTGGCTCAGTCTGTCAAGGGTCCGACTCTTGATTTCAGCTTAGGTCATGATCTCATGGTTTGTGGGTTCGAGCCCCGTGTTGGGCTCTGTGCTGCCATCACAGGCCCTGCTTAGGATTTTTTCTCTCTCTCTCTCCTTCTCTCTCTGTCCCTCCACTGCTTGTGCTCTCTCTCTCTTTCAAAATAAATACACTTAAAAAAAAAAGGCACCTTCAGCACACCCTCTTTGTCCTCTGTCCCTCTTGCGTGTGTCTGGAAGGCAGGCTCACTGTTGCAAGGGCAGCAGCATAAGGTAACAGGGACAAGATGCCCAGACAGCCGGAGTCCCTGACACCTGCAGACCCACAGTCACCGAGCCGGCCGCTCACCGCCTGCCTGTCGCCAACCTCTTATCATGTGTGGAAAACAACACATATTCAATCAAGCCACTAAAAAACTAAACAATTCTGATTTTTTAACTGTCCCTCATTCTCTGGAAATGAAGTTTTCACTATAAAATGACTGTTCTCCGTGGTTACAGTAGCCAAGGGTGTTGCATACAATTACAGTCTAGATTTATAGGTTTCCTTCTCTGCCACCTGCCCAACGTGGAGGTCATTAAACAGGATGTCTTCATATCTACCGAGTCCATGATAAAACAACATTAATGGTGCACTGATAATGGCATCTGCTTATATCTTACATTCATAAAGCAGGTAACATTTCACAAAATACGCCACATGAATCATCTTATTGAATAACCTCAATGATTCTCCTAGGTAGATGTTGTTATTTTCATTTGTGAAGAAAGCTGATGTTCAGAGAGGCTATATTCCTCAAGATCACATAGCTGCTGTTGTGGTTTAAAACACACCCATATGAGGGCACCTGGGTGGCTCAGCTGGTTAGGTGCCTGACTCTTGATTTCAGCTCAGGTTGTGATCTCTCACGAACTGGAAGATGGAACCCTGCATCAGGCTCTGTGCTGAGCCTGCTTGGGATTCTCTCTCTCTTTCTCTCTGCCTCTCCCCTGCTCAAGCATGTGCTCTCTCTCTCTCTCTCTCAAAATAAATAAACACTTAATATACATATATATATATGTATATATATATATATATATGTATACACACACACACACACACACACACACACACCCATATACACTTTGTCACTCCTCATGTC
Organism: Acinonyx jubatus; assembly: GCF_027475565.1. NCBI lineage: Eukaryota > Metazoa > Chordata > Mammalia > Carnivora > Felidae > Acinonyx > Acinonyx jubatus. The sequence goes on from NC_069380.1 coordinate 74,841,978, forward strand.
CAATAATAAGACCTACTTCTCCTTCCCTGGAAAGTAGCTGACCTTAGCAACTTGCTTCTGATTAATGGGATGTGTAGAAATGAGGACCTGTGACTTTTAAGACTAGCTTATAAAAGGCACTGTGGTTTCTCTCTTGCTCTTCCTTGGGCAGCTCAGTCTCTGGAAAGCCAGCTACGAGGTGTGCAGACAGTCACTCTGACAGTGAAGAACAGATTCCTCCTACCAACAACCTGCGAACGAGATGTTTGGGAAACCAATGTTCTACCCGGACAACCTTCATATGGTGGCAGACCCAGCTACCAGCTCAACTGCCACCTGAGGGGAGATTCCAGAACAGAACCACCCACCTAAGCCATTTCCAAATTCCAGGACAGAACCACCACCTAAGCCATTTCCAAATTCCAGAACCATAGAACCTATAAGAGATGACACACATTTGTTGTTTAAGATGCTACGTTTGGGGATCACTTGTTATGCAGTAAGAGATAAATAATATATATACTAATAGTACTAGATTTAAGTTTTTTTAAGTTTATTTATTTTGAGAGAGAGAGAGAGAGACAGAACAGGAAAGGGGCAGAGAGAGAGAGAGAGAGAGGGAGAGCCTTCCCAAGAAGGCTGTGCACCATCAGCATGGAGCACGATGCGGGGTTCAAACTCATGAACCGTGAGATCGTGACCTGAGCCACAACCAAGAGTGGGGCATTTAACCGACAGAGGGCTAGATTTAAACTTAGTTCTTTTTACTGTATCATAGTTGCCTTCTCTCTGACACACTATAAACCAGTCCATTATTTTGCTGTGATCATGACTAACTGAGATATAGAAGTCACTCTGTAAATGATGGTTCTCAGTCATAAGAGGACTCCACTATTGTTTGGATAGGGTCTATCACTGCTTCAGAGCTCAGGCCCCCAGCATGACATAACATTTCACAGTTAATAGAAGGGGTAGAAAAATTCTCTTATGCTGTGGAATCCATAAAATAATATTCATGGAATATATCATGATAATATATTAAGATATACTTTAAATAAAGTGTATTTATTTAAATAAAGATAAAATATGTATTATTTAAGTAATTATATAAAGTGCATTTATTCAAATAAATAATGCATAAAGAAGAAAGCTTTGTCCCTCATAGGATTTAAAACTGCAATAGTTTGATCCCTTTAGAATAGGTAACTAAATCACGGTAGCCCCAGTTAGCTGTTCTATTGGCATAGGATTACTGGATCTTACATGATTTGTGTTTCTTTAGATGATTTCTTTTTTTTTTATTTTTTTAATGTTTATTTTTGAGAGAGAGAGACAGAGAGACAGAGAGAGAGAGAGAGACAGAGCATGAGTGAGGGGAGGGGCAGAGAGAGGGAGACACAGAATCCGAAGCAGGTTCCAGGCTCAGAGCTGTCAGCACAGAGCTCAATACAGGACTCGAACCCACAAACCATCAGATCATGACCTGAGCTGAAGTTAGGTGCTTAACCTACTAAGCCACCCAGGTGCCCCTCTTTATAGGATCGCTTTGTAGGTCTACAAACAAAATCGTTAGGATTAAATGGAGTAATAATGAATACAATAGGGTAAATTATGCACACGTGAAAATTACAAGGGGGATGGCAAATTTCAGGAGTTATTAAATCACTAAATGATACTGCTTTATTATAATGTAGCCGTCCCCAGCCCCCCAAACACACACACACATCCCTGCCCCCCACGCACACGTTTTGATGCTCCTTCTGTCCCAAGTGCTAAAACGGACGCCAAGGAGGCAAAGTGCCCCGAGTGGCCTTCATGAAGACTTCAAGGGGAGACTGGCGTGTGGTTCGCAGGCTTCGAAGATCTGCCCCATTCTGTTCTCATCTTCAAGTCAGTCTTTCTTGCCATCCCACAGCATCTGTGACTTGGGACAGATTCTGCGTGGAAATGCACGTGCTCTAGTCATGTGGCTTCCAGGCAACTGGGCTGTTCTTTTCAACAGAACTTGACGTTTCAGCCCACATGGAAGAGAAGCATCAAGGGCGGGATGGACAGCGGCCTGCCACCGTCCCCTGGCTCAGGGCTGCTCTTCATCCTCCTCGTGCCAGCTCCGCAAAGGCACGAATCACTTAGTATGCCTGTGTGTGCGCCTAAGTGTCCTAGGTTGAATGTGGCCCACAACCCTTCTTTTTTTTTTTTCTTTCTTTTTTTGGTAATATATCTTCCATTGATCCCCTGCTGTGTTTCTACTCTAAAAGCAGGAACAGCTCAGAAGTTCCAAATCTAAAAGCAGGAACAGCTCCAAATCACTGACTTCCATTTTTTGGTTGTTGCGTAGATGCACAATTGTCTTTAGAACTCTCATAATTATCATTTATATTTGCTCAACCTCTGCCTCTCTCGAGCCTCTATTACACAGAGATAAGCGATGCAAACTTCAAGGACAAACGTTAACAAAACTTACATGAGTAGGAAAACAGTAAGAAATTTTAGAAAGCAGGATGTGAGATCTTCCAGTTTGTGCTCTGACACGTCAAACCAGGGCTTCCTCACTCCTGCCCTAACAAGAAAATTCACTGAATCTTCTTGGATGTGTCACAGAGCTGAGGTTACAGGATAAAATGCCACCTCATCCGGACACATGCAGCAAAGACCTGCTATCTGGAATAATGAGTGTAGCAAGGCCGAGGGGTTCACTGTCAATATTAAAAAGCTCAATGCCTTCCTATTTATACGAGATGAATACTGAAACTTGAAATGAAAAAACCTCCCCATTTAGAATAAATAGCATACAGTAAATGAAATATTTAGATATAAATCTAACAAAATATGTACATAATTTGTATATGGAATAATTTGCATGTACATAAAACACTGATGAAAAAACCAAAGAAGATCTAAGTAACTGGAGATATATTCCATGTTCATAGATTAGAAGGATCCATATTTTTAAAATGTTAGTTCTTTCCAGTTTGATCTATACCTTCACTGCCATTTCAATAAAAATCCCGGTAAGCTATTTTTCAGATATCAACAAATAAATTCCTTTTTTTCTTAAGGTTTTTTTTTTGTTTGTTTGTTTTATGTTTATTTATTTATTTTGAAAGAGCACGCACACATGAGCAGGGGAGGGGCAGAAAGAGAGGGAGAAAGGGGATTACAAGCAGGCTCCATGCTGTCAGCAGAAAATCCAATGCGGGGCTCCATCCCATGAACCACTGAGATCATGACCTGAGCCAAAATCGACAGCTGGACACTTAACCGACTGCCCCACCCAGGAGCCCCAACAGATCAATTCTAAAGTTTATATAAATGGCAAAATATCTAGATTAAGCAGTACAATATAGAAGAAGAAGAGGAGGAAAAGATGGTCAAAGGACTCATACTGTCCAATTTCAAGATTTACTGTAAAGCTCCAATAATCCAGACAGGATGGTATTGGCCACAGGACAAACACCGAGTCAACGGAACAGAGAACCAGATATCAATACATGCAAATATAGTCAACTGGTCTTTGGCGACAGGGGAAAGATGATCGAAAGAAGAAAGGACAGAGTTTCCAACAAATGATACTGGAATCGTTGGACATCCACATGCCAAATCAGGGCAAACAAATAAAAAACACCTTAGACCATACACAAAAATGAACTCAAAGTGGATCACTACATATGTAAGATGCAAGCCATAAAACATCTAGAAAAAAACACAGAAGTAAATCACTGTGACCTTGGATTTAGTGATGAGTGTTAAATACAACACCACTAACACAATCAACAACAAAAACATGTTGGACTTTATTAAAATTAAAAACCCTCTGAGAAAGGCACTGTGCAGAGAACAAAGACAAGTCTGCGAGAAAATATTTGGGACTCGGAGAAAATATTTGCAAAACACATACCTAACAAGAGATTTGTATATAAAATATACAAAGACTTTCTAAAATCCACCAAGAGAACACAATTTTTAAAAATGAGCATAATTTCTGGATAGGCACCTTGCCAGAAAAGATACGCAAATTTGTAAGAAAGCATACAAATAATCCGTTGTTTGTCATCAGGAAATGCAAATTAAGACAATGAAATAATCACTACACATTAAATGTCTAAAATAAAAATTGAAACAACAACAACAACAACAAAAAAACCTGAGAATATAAATCCTGGCAAGGATGAGGAGTAGTGGGAATTCTCATGAACTGCTGATAAGAGTTCAAAATGATACGTCTGCTTTAGAAGACAGCGGGGCAGTTTCGTACAAAGCAAAACAAAGCCTTACCAGAAAATCCAGCCACTGCATTACTAGGCATTTAACCAACTTATCTGAAAACTCACATCTGCACAAAACCCAGCAAACAAATACGTACAGTAGCTTTATTCGCCGTCGCTCAAAAGTGGAAACAGTGGAAACAGATGCCCTTCGCTAGGGTAAATGGGGAAGAGTGGTACATCCATACAATGGGATACTATTCAGTGATAAAAAAAAAAAAAGAGCTAGCAACATATATGCAGATATAGATGAATATTAAATTAATATTACCACATAAATAAAGAAGCCATTCTGAAAAGGCTACACACTGTATGATCCCATTTTTATGACATTATGGAAGGACAAAAGAGACAGGAACAGATCAGTGGTTGCAAAGGGTTCCATGCAGAGGAGAGAGCACAAGGGATGAGGGGCAGGGGGAGTGAAACTATTCTGTATGATACTGTAATGGTGGATTTATGATGCTAAGTTTTTCTCAAAAACTTGGGAGAAATGGCTGGGATCAGTGATATATGGAATGAGCCTGCAGCATGTTGAAGTGTCAGAAAGATGGCACACCCCGAAAATCCACAATAGCATCAAAAGGACATAGCAGCCACCTGAGCGGGCCAAATGGCCAAACCTGGAACAATTTGGGCAAAAATAAATACAGTAAGACGGGATTATATCCCAAAGGTCAAAAGCAATACCTACGAATCCACATTCATGTAAGTAACATATTGAAATAAGATGACTGAATAAGTAAACAAACTGGGGAGAAAGGATACATCTCTCATCAAGATGAATCCCAAATAATTTATATTGATTCTTTGTTTTCAAGAACCTGGAGCATAATTCTCCACTCCTTATGCGTGGGTGTTCACAGTGACCTCCTTCCAAAAAATGCAGAATGGAAATGAAAAATATTAACAGTGGAAACGTATGACAAACATTACCTCCACTGGGGGATTAATGTCAACATCAGTGGTTGTAAGCCATGTTGATAATATGCACCTGTGATTATGTATGATGTGACAAAAACGGTACTTTGCCTCTGTGACCTTCCTCCCTGAAGAGCCTAATAGTGATGAAAAGATACAAAAAAAAAATCTCCAGAAAGGGATATTCTGTAAAAAAAAAAAAAAAACCTGACCGATATTCCTCAAAACTGTCAGTCATAAGAAAACAAGAAAGAGGTGCCTCAGTGGCTCAGCCGGTTAAGCAGGCAACTCTTGATTTCAGCTCAGGTCATTATCTCAGGGTTCATGAGTTCAAGCCCTGTGTAAGGTAAGGCTCTGTGCTAACAGCTCAGAGTCTGTTTGGGATTTTCTCTCACACCGCCATCCCTTCCCCACTCGTGTGCTGGCTTCCCCTCTCTCTCTCTCTCTCAAAATAAACAAATAAGAAAAAAAAAAAAGAACAATTTCAAGAACTGTCACTGACCAAGGTAGCCTAATGACACAAGATGATTAAAAGTTCTGTGTTGTCCTGGGGCACCTGGGTGGCTCAGTCTGGTTGAGCATCCAACTTCGGCTCAAGTCGAGATCTCACCGTCTGTGAGTTCGAGCCCCGCGTCGGGCTCTGTGCTGACAGCTCAGAGCCTGGAGCCTGTTTTGGATTCTGTGTCTCCCTCTCTTTCTGCCCCTCCCCGTTCATGCTCTGTCTCACTCTGTCTCAAAAATAAATAAACATAAAAAAAAAATAAAGTTCTGCGGGGTCCTGAGTACATTTCTAGAACAACAACAGCAACAAAAAAAAATGAGGTAAAAGTTTAAGGAAATCTAAATAAGATATGGACTTAGGTTAAAAATAATTCATTAGAACAAGGGCACCATACTAATGTAGGTCGTTAATGACAGCAGAAGCCAGGCTGGGGTGTGAGAGCTTTCTGCATTCTTGTTGGGATTTTTCTGAAAATTTGTAACTACTCAAAACTTAAATGTTTATTTTTATTTTATAAAAATAATTTCATAAAAATAAACAAAGTGGTGTATCTGTGAGAGAGGAAAATTATAAGGAAAAGGAACAGAAGAAAGGGATTTTTAGGCACCTTTCCTCATTATTCTACTCTAAAGGCCTTAGTCATAGATATTCAGTCAGAGTTTATAAGAAACATTGAGGAATAACAAAGTATCCACATTGACCAAATGATTCTGGCTTATTCGCAGCAGCATAATGAGTACAGAATGACAACTCGGCTTCATAATAAATGTTTTGTACCTTGTTGTCTCACTTTTTCTAAGGTTTATAGAGTCTGCCCTTCGTATTGTGTTATTTCAAAAATGAAAATAACACAGTGAGTGTGAATGGAGTATCATAGCTTCAGATAATAGAGTTGGCAAGGTAGGAAAAGTGAGGGCAGCAGAAGCTTCCAGCTCATTTAGGAGCACAGAATCTGTTTAAAAAAACTCAACGGAGTAAATTTTAAAGAAATGTTAAAGATGTAATGCAAATGTTTAGGATCCTACTGGTTTGAGTCAATGATTCATGAACCAGGCAGCATCTATGCAGCACACAGAAGGGAGCTCGGAAGGGCTGTACAGAACGAAGGACTCTCCCGGATGGAGGGCGTGGGACCAGGAAATCCTGTTCTAGCAGAGAGAGCTCATTCTGTGTGGCAAGGTCGCCTTGCTATTTAGGAGATGGCTGGGGTCTGTTTACCTGCTAGTGTCGACCAGGTAATTCCAGACTGACTGGTTTAAGATTCCATTCCTGGAGAGGCTGGACTGTAATTAAGGTGGGCATTAAGTCTCCATTTGGTGACTTGGAGCTGAGAACAAGTGACTTTGGAGCTGAGTACAAGTGGTTGTCTGTTTTTTTTAATGTTACTAAATCATTATGGTTCACATCTCTCTACGTAAATAGCATATGGTGATGGTTATACCACCCCGTGTCTAACGACTAGAATAAAATGATCTGTAGGGACGCCTGGGTGGCTCAGTCGGTTGAGCCTACGACTTCGGCTCAGGTCATGATCTCACGGTTTGTGAGTTTGAGCCCCACGTCAGGCTCTGTGCTGACAGCTCGGAGCCTGGAGCCTGCTTCAGATTCTGTGTCTCCTTCTCTCTCTGCCCCTCCCCAGCTTGTGCTCTGTCTCTCAAAAAATAAATAAATGTAAAAAAAAAATAGAATTAAATGATCTGCACCCCAGGATGGTTTAAAGCCATAAAGCCATTCTCTGGCAAGAATGCCGAAAGACATAAGGGGCTCTTAAGTATTCAGCAACAGGTTTCAAACGTTGTCCTTGCAGCTAATAAGTTTTATTATAAATAAAACTGAAAGATGACGCAGGCCTACAAAAAGTCAATGTCTGCAAAAATAACTGAACTTCTCTTCACTTTAAAAGAAGTGTTTTTTTCTAGAGTGTTGGGCTCAAAAATAAGGTCAGAATGTGCTTATTTTAACATATTACCTCTTCTTATTTTAACAAATGAGAATGGCCTTTCTTCTTGGCAGCCTTCAGAAAAGAAAATATTTTCCTCTCTCTTGTCAAGCTGCAGTTTCAGAATTCAAAAAAAAAATTAATAATAATAATAATGAGTTGCCTATGCAGTTCGAAAATGAGAAGTATTTCTTTTGTTGCTAGAAACGCTTACTTCAAACCAGCTCTGAATTGGTATTTGTCCACGAGGGACAATCTTTCTAATGGTCTGGCTCTGTACCAAGAGGAAGCAACGTTCATTTCGCAGAACTTCTCAAGATGGTGATTTGCAATGGTATATTCATAACAATTAAGGCAAAACTAACTTCGCACACGTCACAAAGATGGGGGGCTGCTGCCACACCCCACTGGATGGCTGGCAGGGCCATTTGGCTTCACGGTAAGCAAGACCTTGCACCCAGGATAGGTATGGCACACACCTGCAGGTGACTGACCCGCCTTCTCTCTTTCCCTAGTGCCTTGTCTGTCTGTAGTAGAGACCTCGAAGGCTTGAAACCTGATTTTTCCCTCTTCCTGGGGAAAGCCATAGTCTGCTGAGGTCACTTCCTCTCTGTCTTGTTTTCCTCCCCGGAGGTGCCCCCCACTGCGGGAAGTTACCACGGCCCCACTTCCTTGCCGCCAAGATCTTGCCTGCCTATCCCTGTATTTCCTGTTGCACAAAACAAATACTCTGTGTTTAATCCACCACGACAATTTTCTGTTACCGAGGGGTGAATCTAGTTGTAACTGCGATAGTAAGGTAATAGTAAAATTCAGTGACTTTTTTTTTTAAGTGGTTAACATTCTAGAGGCCTAAATGAATAACATCCAAGATACTGAAGGAAACCTGAATGACAGGTGATATGGAAATGCTTGAGCAGTACTCAAGGAATATTTGAATGCATTCTTCAGTAATTCTCAAAAAAACATCTGTATGAAGGGTGATTTTATTGTTGCCATCATCTTACTGAGAAGGCAACAAAAGAGACGTTTCAGGAATTCAGCAAATACAGACCTATGCTCACTATACACTGTGCTCTAGTAACAGGAGACATGGAAATGAACACGGCCCTGTACTCCTGAAACTTACAGAGCAATGTTAGAGAAAACACTCACATTTTCACAAAAGACAGTATAAGATTACAATGGTTTTCAAGTGCATGGGAGGCAGGTCACGTCTGGCCTTATCTCCGCCCTCAAGGAAGAGAGAGCCCTGACAACGTAAGAAATGCGATGAACTTGAATGATCATAGGTATGAACCGAAGTGGGAGAGTTAGAAGAAAACATTACAAGAAAAGAAAACAGCACCTGCAAGACCCCGCAGTGGGAAGACACTGAAAGACACAGAAATCACTGAAGGTTGAACCCACAAGGGCGAGAGCCTGGTTCACCATGACATTGAAGAGAAGAGAAGGGTAGCAAGCAGCAGAAGCAGGTAGCCTTGCAGGCCGGGCAGAGGGCTGGGTTTTACCGAATAACAATGGGGAATCGTGAAAGGCTTTTAGTAGTGGGATAAATTGCCAGATCTGCATTTGGCAACTATCCTTGTGGCTAATATGCGAGAAATGATTTGGATGGATAAAAGGATGCTCAAAGTAGCAAAGGCAAGGGGCAGAAAGGAGGCTAACCCTTACGTTGTGTGAAATGGTATTCGTGGAACGGAGATAACGGTGGAGAGTACTAGCCCAAGTGGTTATGACAGTAGGAGACAAAATAAGGGATGTTTAGGAAAAAATTCACAAACGCTGTAACAGCATGGACATGGTGACGTGTACAAATACTGGAAGAAGTGTTCAGGTATTAGTCTTTGATTTTGGCCATAAGCAATTTGACATAAGGTAGAACTACTGTCAGAAGCAGAGAAAACTGGAAGAGGTCTGGGAAGGAAAATCAGGAATTCCCTTTGTGACACGGTAGAATACGAGAGGCACTTAAGACATCCCGATGGAATGCCAAATAAGCAATCGTTGAAAGGGCTTGGTCAGTGGAGGCGGGGTTGAAAATATAAATTTGTGCGAACTGATTTCAACATCTCACTGCTTCCCTCAGTAATGGGTAAGTTAAATAAAAGTTGGATGTGTTTATTTTCCATTTGCCTGGGCAGCATGACTTTACTTTTTTGAAAATTATTTATTAACAGGTGTAAGAGTAGGTCATCTATCAAAAGGTTCAGCTGGTAACAAAATCTAGTTAAATGTAGCTGCTAGAGAATGACACCTGATGGCTGGTTTAAGCCTTGAACTATGGCTCCTGCTACACACAAAGAATCAAAAGTAGCAATAAAAGTTTAACTTTGTTAACTCTGTTTCTTGCACATTTTTTTTTCCTACTAACTTTGTGTTTTGTTTTGTCCCAGGCTAATCCATGCCTGGTCATGTAATTCCTGATTGGAGGAAACAATTAGGAATTTGGTTTTATGATCTGATAAGTTGAGAATCTCTGTAGATCTCTTTTTTGAATGAACGATTAAAGATAATCTCAGTAGGTCTTACTGTCTATTTTTCTATTCGTGAGCTCAACTCAACTAAGGATTTCATATGCATTGGGAAATAAAACAGCTCTTTGATGTGGACTAATAAATTTTTGTATCTTTGCCTGTATGTTTGGCCTGTGGCTAAAGTCGCTGAATGAAGCTATGAGCTCTCTAATTTCATGTCTGTGATTTAAAAAGAGCTTGATTTCTTCTTGTGGATATGAAATATTTTCCTTTCTCCTTAAATTAAAAAAAAAACAAAAAAAACTTGGAATGCAAGCTGGTGCAGCCACTCTGGAAAACAGTATGGAGGTTCCTCAAAAAACTAAAAATAGAACTACCCTACGACCCAGCAATTGCACTACTAGGTATTTATCCAAGAGATACAGCATCCATCGAAGGGGCACATGCACCCCCATGTTTATAGCAGCACCATCAACAATAGCCAAAGTATGGAAAGAGCCCAAATGTCCATCAGTGGATGAATGGATAAAGAAGGTGTGGTGTGTGTGTGTGTGTGTGTGTGTATATATATATATATATATATATATATATATATATATATATATATATATATAATGGAGTATTACTCGGCAATCAAAAAAAATGAAATCTTGCCATTTGCAACTACATGGATGGAACTGGAGGGTATTATGCTAAGTGAAACTAGTCACTCAGAGAAAGACAAAAATCATATGACTTCACTCATATGAGGACTTTAAGAGACAAAACAGATGAACATAAGGGAAGGGAAACAAAAATAATACAAAAACAGGGATGGGGACAAAACAGAAGAGACTCATAAATATGGAGAACAAACTGAGGGTTACTGGAGGGGTTGTGGGAGGGGGATGGGCTAAATGGGTAAGGGGCACTAAGGCATCTACTCCTGAAATCATTGTTGCAGTATATGCTAACTAATTTGGATGTAACTTCAAAAAAATTAAAAATAAAATTAAAAAAAACTGCTCCAATTAGCTTATAAAGACATATAAGCACTCAATACATCCATTATTCCTGAACTTCAAGGAAAATTAAAAAAATTAACTTATAATAATTTAAAAGGACTAGATTTTAAAAAAAAATAAAATGTGTACTTCACGGGACGCCGGGATGGCTCAGTCGGTTGGGCTACCAACGCTTGATTTCAGCTCAGGTCATGATCTCACAGTTTGTGGGATCGAGCCCCGCATCTGGCTCTGCACCAAGAGCATGGAGCCTGCTTGGGATTCATTCTCTCTCTCTCTCTCTCTCTCTCTCTCTTTCTTTCTCTCTCTGTACCTCCCCCCTCTTGTACTCTCTCTCTCTCTCTCTCTCAAAAATAAATAAAGATTAAAAAAAATTAAAACGTGTACTTCAGAAACATTTTAAGATTCCACATTCATATAATTGAATAAATCTTTGGCAAATTAAAACTATCTATCTATCTATCTATCTATCTATCTATCTATCTATCATCTGTCTATCTACATATACATGTTTGTTTACACCTAGATCTCTTATCCCGGCATCAGGGGCTGACTGTGTCTCATTCTAATGTGAAGCTCCTGCCACCACAAGTAACAATGGAACATGGGCTACATGTATGTTTGCTCAATGCACATGCCCCTTCTTTCCTTATGAACAGTCCTAGGTTCTCTTGCCCTTTTATAAGTATGTATATAACCCCCACCCCTATGATTCTAAAAACCTTCCTCTCTCCCACCTCAGGGAGGAGGACCTGAGGTTGCCTGCCTTTCTCCTGCCTTAGGAATAAACCCTGTCCCTGCTGCACACTTGATGTCTCAGTGATGAACTTTGCTCTGCTTTGGGCAGACTAATTTGGGTTCTGCTACAAACTCTTTAGATTTTGCTTAAGACTGTATACTAAATTAGGGGAAAATAAAGTTTTGTACATCTTTTACACTTAAAACTAATCTTAGGGGTCACTGGGTAATCACAAAGATGTGTTTGGGTTTTTTTGTTTGTTTTGTTTTTGTTTTTGTTTTTTTAATCTCATAAAAAGAAAGTGCTAGAAATAATTAGGTTTGACATACTCCATATTTCTTAACTCACCTCAACACTGTAGTAAGAGCTGCCTGGGAAAAGTTGTAAAATCAAAAGGGATGCTATACTGTCACCAGATAGTTTTAACAGGAGACTGTTACGGTATTAATCTGCCCAGGCAGCCGTAACAAAATACTATAGGCTGGATGGCTTAAATAGTAGAAATACATTTCCTTGAAATCTGGAGACCAGAAGTCCAACATCAAAGTGTTGGCAAGGTTGGTTTCTGGTGAGACCTTTCTCCTTAGTTTGCAAAAGGCCACCTTCTCACTGTGCCCCTCTAGGGCCTTTTTGTGTATGCATGCACAATGCTGTGCCTCTCTCTCTTCTCGTAAGGACACCAATCATATTGCATCAGGACCCCAACGTTATGATATTGTTTATCCTTAATAACCTCCTTAACAACCTGATCTCCAAACACAGCCACATTGAAGGTTAGACCTTAAGCATATGAACTCAGTGGGGGACACAACTCTGTCCATAACAATTAACATAAATATTTCAGAAAGCATATAATTTATGGGAAGACCCTAGAGATTTGCCACTTCTCTGGCTATCCATGATATAGTCTTAGCTTCAAGGAAACATTACCAAACCCTTACAAAATAGTTGTGCAGTATACCCAATAGAGACTCACCCTCTCCTCCATTCTGAGACTATTTGCTGTTATAATAAATTACCTACAGGCATTCAGTTTTTGCAGTCCATAGGTAGTTTTTTATACCGCTGCCTATCTGAAGGCTCTGGTATAAGCCTCACACCAGAGTTTATGTCTTCAATAAGGAAGGATACTCTCAGAGCTTCATGGAAAAGTCTGCACCCAGGGACTTTTAATTATTGATTACTTCCAGAATGTTCTCTGGTGTATAGGTTTCTGAGATGATAGTGTCACCAGCTGGACCCCAAGACCTGATCTTTACCGCCCACCAGTCTGTATTCACTGACCTCTGTTCCACATTTTTCCTTAAGCTTTTCTTGAACTTAACCCCGACTCACACCTGCACAGATGGACCATGAAGTGACCCTTGAAGTGACTGACAGGTACCTCTCCACCATTATAATATCAAAATCTCTGTCCAAAGAGGAGCACAAGCCTCATTTACCCAACACACAATGTATGCATCGGTATGTTTCGTTAAGGTGCTCCTATGTCCTCTACATCCTCTACAAGGTGCCTCTATATCCGATGGCAAGTCTGCTCTATCTAAATATTCATCGTGACCCTAAATAAAAGAAACCCATTCACCTCTGCTCAGAGAGTCATGGCATTGCAAGTCACTCCCAATGATCTCTTTATTTGCTGCCCATAAAGTTTCCTTTGTGCGACAACTCACCCAATGTACTTGATCTGTGAGTCACCAAGGCACAGACTCAGACAAACTTAGTTTGGTTACAAGAGTGCGTTATAATTCTCAGACAGTAGCAGTAAACAGGGGCAGGCTTTCCAGGGCACATGATCCCAAAGTAGACTTCCTTCATGGAAGCAGGAACCACAGAACGAGTAGTAATTCTGTAGGTGGGGCCTAATAAGGGAAAGGAAAGTTGGGGGGGGGGGAATATTGCTACTGTTATTTCAATGTTCTAAATCATACATAACAAAGCCCTTCCCCTCTTTTGAAGCAAATCTAACCCTCAACTTTATAAGCTCTGCTTTGAAGTAATAAACCATTTAAAAATTTTTTAATGTTTATTTTTGAAGGAAAGAGAGACAGAGCGTGAGCAGGGGAGGGGCAGAGAGAGAGAGACACAGAATCCAAAATGGACTCCAGGCTCTGAGCTGTCAGCATAGAGCCCGACATGGGGCTCGAACCCACAAACCATGAGATCATGACCTGAGATAAAGTCGGATGCTTAACCGACTGAGGCACCCGGGTGCGCCCAAATAAACCATTTTTAAAGGTGTCTGATCCTTACTAACCCCTCACAAGTCAGAAACTTCACTAAATCTCCTAATGTTTCATGGAAAATCTGCGTGGATGTTTGCATACGTTCTCTAAGACTCTATCTTCTATTTTACTGGGATATAATTGGACAATTGGTGCAACCAACACCTCACATGGAGTGCCATGTTGGAAAATGATTCTCATTTCATCAGGCCCAACCAGTCCTGTTAAGTAACACGGTTGACTTTACGGGCAGAGCCAAAGCCTCAGAGCCTTTCCTGGAAAAGCATTCAGGTACCTGGCTTACAGGTTCTCAGGTGGTAACAAAGGTCACTCCCTGGCACATCACACACCTTAGCTAATTTGAGGAATTCATCCCAATGTACCAGGAATGCAGGCTAAGTCTGGTTTGGTTTTTTAGCTGTGGAACGGCAAATCACAAAGGCTTTTAGAATCCCAATCCAGGATTCCTCAGGAAAACCCCCAGACACTACGTTACTTCTTGGCCTTAGGAGCAGCTCAATAATTGATTTTGATCTCCAAAGCAAACTCAAGGATCCCCATATGGTTAATTTAAATTCGGCTGCCTCTATGTAAATAATCAAGTCAAATCTAGCGAGATTTGTCTTGTGATCAAGAATCCTTCAGAGATTAACTTCGTCAGAGGGGAGAAGCTCAGGAAATGGGCAGCAGAAATTACTGGATGTTCTTTCAGTGACATGCTGGGAGTTACTCCAGAAGCTCTGAATGATCATCTGACTCTACGGGAATGTGCATCTTTGATTGTCCTACAATTCTGCAGAGATGGAACTTAAGTTGTAACAGTGTGAATAATGCAAATGTTTCCTTCCATAGGCACGGCAAATACTGTTCATGACACTATAAATGCATCCTTCCCCTCCCTTCCCCCCCCCCACCGAGAATATATATCTCTGTGTGTCAAATTCTCATGGAGCTGGTTATAACATCTTACTTCTTCATGTTACCTCATTAACATGTCTCCAAGGAGACAAAGCAGGAATAGTCAGAACTGTAGAAGGAAAACAAGAAAATTGTGGTATTACAATCTCCAGAAAGGGGGCACACTTTCAAGTAAGGGAAAGGGTTAATTGCTCCTGGTGCCTCTGAGAGACTGAAGCCACAATAACACCCAGGGCTTTTGGAAAGGGTTGTGGATAAAAGTCAACGGAAACAGAAAAGAGAGTCTGGAAAGGCACGCAGCCTGGGGCACCCAAGTGTCTGCTGTGGGTTCTAAGAAGTTAAACTGCATTTCTGATCATGAATTTGGCTCTTCACCATAGCCAGAGCTGAACCTCTGCAGTTTACATTTTCTTTGGAGGAAATGTTTACTGTGGGTGGATTTAAACTGCCATCATATAGGGAAGAACAGGCAGGAAAAGGAAAATCAAGGAGCCACAGTGATTGCTTTTAAAGACGTAAAGGGCTATCACATAGGAATTAAAATAATTAAGTTTGTGCTGTTCTAGTGTGTGGAACATAGATCAATTGATTCAAATGAATATAAAAATGATTTTCTAACAACCACAAATGCACATTAATGAAATGAACTGCCTGCAAGCCGCGGAGCTCTCAGTCTCGGGAGATATTCAAGGTGACTTTGGTTGATAACATTCGAGAGACATCACAGTGGCACCTGAAATGTTTCTTGGACATTTATACTACAGTTGTTCCTATATTTATATTCTGATCCTATAGAAAGCCACTGAGGCTTTAGGCATTAAAGAGATAATTTGGGGGGCACCTGGGTGGCTCAGTCGGTTGAGCATCTGACTCTTGGTTTTGGCTCAGGTCACGATCTCATGGTTCATGAGTTCTAGCCCCTCGTTGGGCTCGGCACTGACAGCATGGAACCTGCTTGGTATTCTCTCTCCCTCCCTCTCTCTTCCTCTCTCTCTGCCCCTCCCAAGCTCTCTCATTCTCTCTCTCAAAATAAATAAACTTTAAAAATGCAAATGAACGTAAAGTATGGAGAGAGGTCTCAAGCATGGAGTTTTGCCCTCTACCAGGAATGGCAAACTCCACTGTCCCAGGGGAAGGGAGAGACTTACAGACTCATTATTGCCAAAGTGTTCTAAAGCATTTGGTTGCAGCATCATTCACTCTATTCAATTCAAAAATAATTCTATTGGAATTTATTTTTTCATTCATAAAACTACGCCATGCATCCTTTTCCCCATTTATTCTTGTGCAGCCATCTAAGTCTATTCTTCAGAGTTTCCCTTTTGACAGAGATGTGGGTACCAAAAACATTTTACAACAGCCCAGGTCAGGAATTAGAAATGTCATAGGGTCTAGGGAGCAGGGCTGTGGAGAGGACACGCCCAGTCTTAGAAGGACAGCCTCTGCACATGGCGTCACCATGGAAGCAACTGGACGAGTATTGGGCAATTTTACAATTTCTAAAGAGAGGTTGGAAATCTTGATTTTTATGTAAAATCACCTTCCCTTTTTTAACTGAAAGCAACTAATTCAATTAAACCAACGACCATACTATGTGGACCACAAAGGTCTGTCAAAAATCAAAGTCTTGTCATGTAGACCTTGAATCTGATTGGACCAACGTTATAGAAATTGTCTGTTAATATTATAAGAACAAATGAAAGCCAGAAAGACCAACAATGGGATTGTTGTTAAACCCTTGTCCGGCTTGTTGATGGGTCTGTGAAATTCCTTAATCAGGCACTTAAACAACGGGATAAATAATGCATGTTTCTGTATCCTTTTTAGTTTGGTTGAATATGGATGCTGAGCATGGCATTACATGAATTCTCATACCACTATGTTCCCATAATCTCAGGCACAAATATATCTCAGTTTCAAATGCACTGCATATCATTTGATTAAAATAAGACAGCCATTCCTCAAGGAAATTTCCAACAATTACCCAAGAAAGCCTAGTCTTAACATGCTGACACTTGTAGAGTAAAAATTAGTTGTTTCACTCAAGCCCTGCTTTCATCTACCCACATTCCCCTGCCCAGATTTCTCTTTCTTAAGTGTGCTCTCTCCTCAGCACGAGGAGCCACTAATTTTCCTTTCACTTCTTAGTTTCCTTATAATGCCATCGGTTTATAAAATACAAATGATGGAAAACCATCCATTGAGTCACCGAATGCTGTATTTTCAAGGCATCATTTTATAATAGACACATATAATTGGATCCATTTATTCTTAACAATAATTACTCTTAACTAAAGAACATACAAAATGATGGTTAAAATAAATCTCTGCTGTAATGCTATTAAGTCACCCTAAAACATGATATTTAAAAAGTACAAAGAGGAGCATTACTGAAAAGAAAATGTACTGGTGTTAAACAATATTTTTTTTAAATAGGCAGTATCATGAAATCCATACATGTATCCAAATATGAATAACAATAACACCAAATATGTTATTTAACTTGATAATTAATGAGGAAACTGGTAAGATGCTATAATTGGTTAGAAGTGAAATTCAAACCATAAAACACCCACATGTAAGTGAAAGGGAGAATTTGCCACCCCAAAATATATTTTTTGGCGTATTGATTACTTTAGGCTGATTATTCTCGAGACTCCAGACACAGGAAAATCTCTGAAAGAGGTACAGAAGAGTATTTTTTTAAGGAATATTTGCATTTGTAAGGGAAATCTCTATTTACAAGGGTGTCTCCCTCTCTGTACCAGGAAGAGAAGCATGATGCAATCTCTAGACACTCTTATCAATGGAGAAGGCGATGGCTTCTATTTGCATACAACCTTACCCCTTACCCCAACTTCCTGTGCTTCCCCTGCTGACCTCCCATTAACACTGACCCCCACCCCCAAGATCTTCCTTTCACTGCAGAGAGTATTTAAGGGGATGATTTGGGCCATCAGGGAGTTACTCAGTTTTTCTGAGTATCTCCCATAGGTACAGGAGGTATACAGGTTATTAGACTCGTTTGTTATTTTTTTCCCTGTGAATCTTCCATTACAGGGGGTCCTATCCAAGAACCCAGAAGGGTAGAAGGAAAAATACTTTTCCTCTACTACATAGGTAAATTAGAAACGCTGAAAGGAACTTAAAAATAGGTGCAAAACTGGCTTTTTTTCGTGGGGGGGGGGTCGGTATCCAGGAACCAGGTGTTCCTTCTTGAGACAGAATTCATCTGCATTTCTATGGGCAGAAGAGACTTTAATTGCTGTCCCTTATCTGCAACTTACATAGTTCTTTCTATCTGGTTCAAAAAACAAGAGATATCCTGCCATAGATGGGAGGTGGGTTTTTTTCTCATACTTTTTTCCCCCCATTTCAAAATCTTTCACTGGCAGTGTCTTTCCTGACAGTGATGAACCAGGCATGCATGTAGCTGATGACTGCATTCTATGGCTTGCCAGCCTCCTGGGTCTCTATCCACCTCAGACAACCCCTCATGCCTAACTTAATGTTGTTTCATCTTCAAGCTGGATTAATGGTATATCCATGTTACATGACTTTATATATGTTCTTTGTTAAGAGCAAAGCATTATCATGAAGAATAGAACACACACACACACACACACACAGACTCTGGGGTAGGTCCCTTTACTTCTATTCCCAGAACCTATACTCTTATGTGTTGCACATTATGGTGACAGTTCAGTCACAAAGCATACGGACTATGGATATACATATGTGTACATGTGTATACAGTCCATGGTAATAAATAAATAAATAAGTAAATATATAATAAATAAAAAGGGGGGGGGCCGCCTGGGTGGAGCCTGAACCTGCTTCATTTCTGTGTCTCCCTCTCTCTCTGCTCCTCGCCCACTTGCACTCTGTTTCTGTCTCTCTCTCACAAATAAACATCAAAAAAATTACCAAAAAAAAGTAGCAAAGTTTCAGATAATTTTAGATTCATTTTTGCCAAGACCTTCAGTGCTATCTGTAAGTTGAATAAAAAAGCTAAATCAATCTTTCTATCCTTTTCTTTCTTTTATTTTCTCTTTCTTTTTCTTTCTTTCTCCCTTTCTTTCTCTTTCTTTCTTTCTTTCTTTCTTTTCTTTCTCTCCCTTTCCTCCTTCCTTCCTTCCTTCCTTCCTTCCTTCCTTCCTTCCTTCCTTCCTTCCGTCTTCATTTCCTTTTTTCTTTCTTTTGGAATCCTTTGAAGCAAAAGAAATAAGAAGAGGGGAAGGATTTGGCAATAGGTCAGTTAATTTCATAAATGTGGACAAATCGGTGGGCTGAACTGTCAAGATTGACTGTTGTGATGGATGAATTTAAATCAAGGAAATGGCCAATCCTCCAGTTCACTTGGTGACTGAGATCACTTCACAGCCTCAGGTGTAACCGTGCTGTGCCTGATTAAGAAGTGATCACAATAAGCAGGGGGGAAATAGCACACAATTCCAAACACAAAACCAGGCACCAGCATCTAGTACTTGACAGTTTTCATGCCCTTTGATATCGATAGATTTATTTATTGACTGCTTTAAATTCAGCCTTTTCTTAAAAACAGAAAAAAATAATTTTGCTTTATGGGTATACTTATTTTGCAAAACAAGTGTTTTTTAAAAAAAAATAAACTGAGGTAAGTGATTTTTTTTTTTTTTTTTTTACAAAGTAAAAAGCCAGAAACAAAGCTAATCTACAAAATCTGCCTAGGAAGTCCATGCCCTTCCTAACAGGGAGCTTCAAGGTCAACGCGAAACTTTCAGCAGTGGAGGGTAACTGGAAAATATAAGCAGTTTCCAAAAGCACAGTCCCTGGGTAAAAAGCAAGCCACCTGATTTGAAATGAAAGACATGCGCCATAAATACTAAAGGACATAATTTTCATTGTTCCTGTCCTAAGGAAGACACTGCGTGTGACCTAATGACTATCGTCTTTAAAAAACAAGTTTTTAGGGTGGTTTCTTAAAATACCCTTCCAGATCAAGCGATATCACTGCAAAGTCTAACTCAGCAAAATGTCTTCAGGGAAAAGGGGAGATAGGGTAGTGAATGATGTCCAGACATGCAGGTTTCTGCTGACTTCATTAATCCAGGACTCACTTTGGAACAGCTGGCATAGAATGGGTTTTGTTTGTACCTCTTCTGTATTTTGTCTTTTTATGACTTTGTTCATTTAAAAAAATTGTTTAATATTTATTCATTTTTGAGAGACAGAGAGAGACAGAGCGCAAGTGGGGATGGGGTAGAGAGAGAGGGAGACACAGAATCTGAAGCAGGCTCCAGGCTCCGAGCCGTCAGCCCAGAGCCCGACCCGGGGCTCGAACTCATGGACCATGATATCTTGACCTGAGCCGAAGTCACGCGCTTAACCAACCAAGCCACCCGGGAGCCTCATGACTTTGTTCATTTTTTAATAAAAGACCTAACTCTTTGGTGTTTTTTCTTGAGGGGCTGACAAAAATCCGATCCTTACAAGACAAATTATGTATATTGTACACATCCCAACAGAGTTATTCATATTCTGTCATACCCACAGGAGAGAGAACGTGGTTTTCATTAACAGTGTTTGGCAATATCAATAAATAAGTCTTCTCTTTAATACACGCCAAACTCTTTCTTCCTCCTGTCATCAAATGCAAATACTGCTCCTCACTTCACCTGCATTCATGCCCTGGTCTCCTGTCACTTGGTGTTTGCCGTCTGCACACCACAAACGCATCAGGAAGCAGCTTCCCATGACCAACGGGATGGACATTTTTCTTTCCTTCCACTTAAACTCTCTAATCCTTCTTCTCCTATCACCAACACCTTCACTGGGTCTCCTCATGACTCTTGGCTCCCCTTCTCTCTCTCTTCCTTTATTCGTCTTGTGAAGGGCATCCTTCTCTTAGACTCTATCTTTAGCCCACACTTGTCTTATGCTACCTGGTCAGCCAAGGGCTTAGCATGAAACAGGTGGCAACCTTCCACAGCTGAAAATTAATGAGGAGCATGGAAAAGGTACTATCTACAAGAGTAGCCAGGGCTTAGAGAGATCAACAGAGGACAGTTGAGAACCTTGCGGCTAGCACACAGAGGGGGACCTCATCACCCCTAGGTCTGAAGGAGTCCGGGAACGAGAGGTTACAGAGACTCCCAGAGGGAGCTATGGTCTTTAACAGAGAATTACAGTCCATCTTCAATGATTCACTGACCCAGTAGGGAAGGAGCTCAGGAAGTAAATGTTTTCACCTTCTATCTCCTGATTTTTCTCAGTGGACAGATTCTGCAAAAAGCCAGAGTGCAGGAGACCCCACTGACAGGATCCACGCAGGCAGTGTTCTCGGGCCCAGAAGAGTGACAAGGGCTGGTCTGAAGACAGGAAGCTGTAACATATATTCCCTGGATGATCTCATCCATTCCTGTGTTTTCAGCTGTAATCTACATGCAGATGACCCTACACCATCACACCATTAACTACAGACCACTGGTCCCTAAAGTTGAGTGCATCTTACAATCACTTGGGAGTTCATTTTTTTTTATTAAAACATAAAAATAAATAAAACCATATCCACATCACAGCCACAACAATTTTTTTATTTAATTGATAGGAAGTTTGGCCTGCGTTTTCCTAATTTTTAAGAGTTCACTAATGTACAATTACTGTGGAGAACCAGTTTTTGGCCAAGCATCTGCCACGAGTTTTGAGCTCACTCGTGCAACGGCCTACAAAAACTCCCCCCTTGATTTCCCACATGCATTTCAATGAGCGCTAACTAAACATGTCCTTTCCCCTCAAATAGATTTCCACCGTTCATTCGTTTTTTTTCTTCGTACACTACTATCCAGCTGGACGTTCACAATAGAAACGTCGATCCACCCAGGAACGACTCAGGAGTTGTTCACAGTTCTCTGCACTCACCATGGTCTTTCTTTACTCCGTTAGCTGTACTGCTCTTTCCTTTGTAGCAATAAACTACTCTGCCCTTAAAATGTGCCGTTAAAATGTGACGGTCACCTCCAGATGGTCACAACTGCTCTTTCATTACAGCTCTTAAAGTGCCTTCAAATTTTGGCCTCAACATTTTTATATACAAAGGATGCACCTAAGGGTTCAATTAAATGTATCATGTATGCCCCAAGTGAGTTATAAACCACGTGTTAGCACATTCAAAATCACCGGTGGCACAGCTGGGTGAGTGTCCAACTCGTGATTTTGGCTCAGCCCATGATCTCACGGTTTGTGAGCTTCGGGCTCTGGGCTGACAGTGGGAGCTGCTGGGGATTCTCTCTCTCTCCCCCTCTCTCTGCCCCTTCCCACTCAGTCTCTCTCTCACTCTCTCTCTCTCTCCTGTAATAAAGAAATGAAAAATAATCACTGGCATTAATTTCAATTGATATTGATTGTGAAGTAAGTTAACTTTATAAATTTAAAGTTGTAAAAATATAAAGCAGACACTGTTTTTACCTGTCTTTAACTATGTGACATGTAATTACGAGTACGATTTCTGCTTTAGGTTGAAAAAAGGTTTTGCGGCCAAAACCGTCGAAACACCACTGTTCGCAGTTGTGACATCAGGTAAAAGCAGTGAAGAGATGCTGTGGGACAAAGGAGCAGGGGAGGGATCCACTGGATTCTTTTTTCTGGTTTAATCTGCCCCACATCAAACATGAATCAAGCCCGTGATACATTTACTGAGTAACAGACTTCAGAAAGAGATGAGAACAGGAAGGTACAGGAGAACATGGCAGTGCTCGATTCACGCTGAAATGGTAGCCAATCATCCAATTTCTCCCCAAAACCCAACACAGCATAAACCAAGACCTCAGAACTATAAATAATAGCGTCATTGAGAGTATGGATCGATGGGAAGTAAAACCTCTTGTCACTATTCTGAATTTTAAAAAAATATTGATCAACTTATATGAGGCATCTAAAGTAATCAAATTCAGAGAAACAGAAAGTAGACTGGTGGGTGACAGGGGCTGGGGGAGGAGGAATGGGAAGTTGTTATAAGGGGCATAGAGTGTCAGTGTTGCAAGATGAAAATTTCTGCCTGTCTGTTGCACAACAATGTGAATATAGTTAGTATCACTGAACTGGAAACTTAAAAATAATGAGGATGGTAAATTTTGTGTTACGTGTTACCACAGTAATCAATCATGCAGTCTTGAACAAAAAGACATCTCAGCCCATGGATTCTTTCTTAAATACCCCGAAACCGGTTAAGTATCATTTAGTGGTCAAAAGTTTCTGAGATTGGGGGCACCTGGGTGGCTCAGTCGGTTGAGGATCCGACTTCGGCTCAGGTCACGATCTTGCATTCTATGAGTTCAAGCCCCGCATGGGGCTCTGTGCTGATGCCTCAGACCCTGAAGCCTGCTTCCGATTCTGTGTCTTCCTCTCTCTCTGCCCCTCCCCTGCTCATGCTCTGTCTCTCTGTCAAAAATAAACCTTTTAAAAAAATGTTTGTTTGTTTGTTTGTTTTTTAAAGTTTCTGAAATTGGGACATGTGGATGGCTCTGTTGGCTGAGCATCTGACCCTTGATTTCAGCTCAGGTCATGATCTCACGGTTTGTGGGATTGAACCCTGGGTAGGGCTCTGTGCTGACAGTGCAGAGCCTGCTTGGGATTCTCTCTTCTCATTCTCTCTGCCCCTCCCACACTCTCTGTTAAAAAAGAAAAAAAGTTTCTGAGATTATCTTAGTTGCTCTTTTATAAATTTTGCAAGAGCACATGTTTTTATCTGACTCTGTTGCCTCTTCCAGGACTTCACATAGGCACCCATAGTTCCTTCCTTTTTTTATTGCCTTATAGAATTCCATTCGATTGACATACCGTAACTCATCATTCTACTGTTAATGGACATTTGGACTATTTCCCATTTAGGGTATCCCAAAAAATGCTGCCATGGACATTTTACACATGTCATGTAGTGCACATATTTAATCTTGCTGCTCTATAAATACCCTGGAGTAAAAGCATTGGGTTGTAGGAAATCTTAAATTTTACTTCAAATATTTTTACTCAAATTTCAGGGCTTTTTGACAAGTCTATGCATATCCTTAGGTTTTACTACAGCCCTCAGGCATAACTAAATATTTTATCCATTTATTCACTTATAAATACATCTAACTATTCAGTGTGTGTGTCAGAGAGAGAGCTAGGAGAGAGATGGAAATGAAAGAGTTCATTACGTAGAAAGCGTATGGATGGATGGATGGATGGATGTCCTAGGGCAGAATAATAAAACCATCTGAACCTGTTCCTTACCTTCATGAAGCTTCACAATCCAGTAGCTTGATTCAGTGTGGTTAACCAAGAGGCAAAAAATAAATTTAAAAAAAGAAGAACAGATTCAGCATTTCTAAATTTCCTGTCATTCACAGAGTCAATTACACTAGCTTAAACAAAGTGAAATGACAAAAAATTTTTTTTGATCACTTCAGACTTTCTTTTTATTTAAAAAAAAAATTAACATTTACTTATTTCTGAGAGACAGAGAAAGACAGAGCATGAGCAAGGGAGGGCAGAGAGAGAAGGAGACAAAGAATCTGAAGCAGGCTCCAGGCTCTGAGCTGTCAGCACAGAGCCCGACGTGGCACTTGAACTCACAGACTGCGAGATCATGACCTGAGCCAAAGCTGGTGGCTTAACCGACTGAGCCACCCAGGCACCCCCATGTCAGATTTTCTTACCTTTTATATAAACTGAACCATTTATTCCATTTGCTCTCTGTAGTTAAGCCCAAGAGAACCTTCATGTCTGAGGGGCTCCCTGGGATAAATTCCCCTCAATACTGGGAGATCAATACCAAGAAACTGGGTATTACACATCGCCAAAGATTCAAAGATTTTCATCATCTTAAAGACACAGTAAAACATATACAGTAGAAGGACCAGTAAATGGTGGGTCCAAAGAATTACAACCATCTGATTTAGTCATGGCTCTGTCACAACCACGATGTGTGACCCTTTATTACCCACTGGAATTTTCTGGGGCTCTGTTCCACACGTAAGAGAAAGAACACTAGAGTTATGTCTAGATCATATACTTCACGCTCGCGTTTACAGCTTGCAGTTCTTGGATTGTCCGACTTACAGTGCAAAAATTCCACTCAGAGAAACTATTTACAATACCCTTGACTAACATAGTCCTTTAACAGAAAATCTGATTGGGTTCACTTTAGAAAATACTGCATAATATTTTAAAAATGAAGTAAACTTCTGATAGTTTCCCTTAGTAGGTAAGAATCCATATGTACCTGTTAGCGCATCTCATTTAATACAGGTTATGAAGGTCTGGTGAGCAATTAATTCCTGGGATTTCTTTTTTTTTTTTTTTTTACTTACTATTTAATTATTTCATCATCTTTGAGAATAAATGTCTCCACCAAGGCTGTACATTTTACGCAGACAACAAAGGAGGACCTAAAACTTGAACATCAATTATAGCACACACACAAAAATAGTACATCCCCTTCCATATCTTCGGCTCTCATAAAGATGATTTTTCCTTATGTATCTTTTTCTGGATGCCATCTTCATTCAATAAAAAGCACATTTCTGAAGCATTAGTGTGAGTTGATTTTTATGCCAGTCAGTAATTCACATCATCTGCAAAAAACATGTTTGTATCCTTTCGACACCCTTTAGAGATGAAAGGAAGGAATTTGTGTGCTAAAAGGGTTTCATGTGCCCAAATCATGCAAATTCGCCCTGCCACTTCCTAAGATTTGCAGATGTGTATATTGGTTCTGCTTTTTTGTTGTTGTTGTCTTTTGTTTTTTTTAAGAGTAGGTATACAACGGTACGAATCTCAAATCAGCTTTTGTCCCACCTCCCAGTTCTGCATTCCGGGCCTTCGAAAATGATGAGAACGGATTTATTACTGAGGCATTGTGAAATTCTGAATGGAGTCTAATCTTTCATTTTAATCTTTTATGAGGCGACTGGGTAAAAATAAATCACAAATGCAAAAGATGTGTGTCAGAGTATGTCTGCACACGTGTTTACATAACATATGCATATATGACACACTAATGGGCATCAGACCTCTGGGAGCACTGAAGTGACTTGAAAAAAAAACCCTGGGATTTGGCAAAGACTAGGGAAGAAATTGTGTTTAATCAAATCTGGGCAACGTCACAGGGTTCTACAAAGTGCCTGGTACATAGATGATTAAGTGTTTTCTTATTATCACAAAATCCTGGAACCACTCTCTCCGTAAGCATATGAAATCAAGAGGGACTGTTCTAAGGTTTACATTTCTTACGCCTGTTTTGCTGTGTTTCTTTCTTATAACCACTTCACCCATTTGAGAGCAAATCACCTTTCTAAGGCACCAGAGAAGCATTTAATTCTATGGAAGAAATGTTGTTTCAGAAGATATCCACGTCTTGGAAATAAGCTGTCACTGTTTCCCAGTGGCTCTATGGTGGCCCTTCAAACTACAGAATTTCCTTCACAACTACAAAATGACAGAAAGTTGTGGGGTTTAAGAGCTACACCAGTGAAAAATAGTAAGACCACAGCGCTTGAGTAGAAGCATGATAAACATTGTGCATGACGGCAATAAATGCAGTGACTTATCATGAGAATGGATGTGGATAAATTCTGGCTTCCCAGGAGCCATCATGTCCAGAGCGAAAGATCGTATCTCCTTTGTGTTTCTCTCCCAAAGAAAGAACTAAAAGACAACAGAATCCCTCTGAGCCCTTTTCAGATTTTCTGAGTAGATCCTTTCCTGTCTTCTCCTGCCTAGCCATTCACACTGTTCAGCCCCTTTCTGGGTCATGAATAAAATCCACAAAACTGATAGGAGCACCACATTGCACTATTTGTAACTGGACAAGGTTGGTGGAACACAGAACAGGGAAAGAACACGGCATGGCTCGTACTGAATGACGGTTTTCTCTCTGGCCTGGTGCATAACTATGCTCCAGTTTTCTGAAGGAATCTCCCAGTGTCCCCATGGTGGCCCTTGACTGGGGACCAGCAAGCAGAAGCCATAAATAAGCAACGGAAAGAGCTGGGGTCAGTAGTCCTTTCTCCAAATGCCTTCCCTCTCGACTTGTGAGAAACTATGCATTACCTATGGATAGTCACTGAAGCTACCTTGCGGCAGCTGAGTCCCCAGAACTGGGGAAGGTTGGAGGAGGTGGTGGAGAGTGGAAGGGAAGGAGAGGGAGAGACAAAGGGGAAGGCAGGGTACGAAGTTACATCCACTAGGTATGCTCCCTTTCCAACAGTGGTTCTTGAGCCGCTCTGCTGGGGTTGTTTGTGTTTTGTTTTTTGTTTTATTTTAGAGAGAATGCGAGCATGTGCATAAGCAGGGAAGAGGGGCAGGGGACAGAGAGAGAGAGAGAGAGAGAGAGAGAGAGAGAGAGAATCCCAAGCAGGCTCCAAGCTCAGCACAGAGGCTGATAATGGGGCTCAATCCCATGGCCCTGGGATCACGACCCAAGCCACAACTGAGAGTCAGACACTCAACTGAGCCACCCAGGTGCCCCTTGAGCAGCTCTGTTGTTAAATAGGGTTTGACGGGGCGCCTGGGTGGCTCAGTCGGTTGGGCGTCCGACTTCGGCTCAGGTCATGATCTCGCTATCTGTGAGTTCGAGCCCCGCATCCGGCTCTGTGCTGACAGCTCAGACCCTGGAGCCTGCTTCGGATTCTGTGTCTCCCTCTCTCTCTGACCCTCCCCCGTTCATGCTCTGTCTCTCTCTGTTTCAAAAATAAATAAATAAACATTTAAAAAAATTAAAAAAATAAATAAATAGGGTTTGAGCTGGAATGTATGTAAGAAGAAATATCAGGAATGAACTGAATAACTTAAACCCACTATTTTCCCTCATTATTATTTACTGAGATCTGTAATGCCCTCTACACGTACTTTACAGGATGGACTCACTTAATCCTATGTTGAAAACCGTGAGTCCTAATGTCACTTATGCCATCTTTTCTAATGGTGCCACCAGCGATGATCTCATCCATTCATTGTTAAATATTCAATAATAAAATAATCCACATTACTCCAGACTTTTCTGCTCTAAGAATATTATAAACACAAGCAACTGCAGGAAAAAAAAAAGTTGTAATTTGGAGTGCTTCTTCAAATTCAGTGGGAATTTGACAAACACTATTTTGAGGCTAAATATTGCTATTGAATATTTTTGGTCTCCTAAAGCTAAATCTTTCTTTGCCAAAAATGTCAACCACCTCATTTAAGCATCCTTTTAAAAATCCATCTTCCTTTCTAGCATGTCCTCAAAGACTTCTGGCCTAAAATAAAAATGTACAGAAATCCCTTCCAAGAATTCTTTCTCAGAAGTACAAGTCTTACCTGCTATTTCCCTCTGAGCCCTAGGCTGTCTTGATTTCTATGGATCTGATTCATTCTTTCAGCTGCTTGTAGATCACTAATGACCACCTGAGCACCAAGCCAAGGGCCGCCTGAGGCCATTATAACCCGTGGGCCTCTGTGGCCGCTACGATGGCTGAGTAACATCTGCCTCTTACAAATCTTACCTACATTGGCCTCCATGGATCTTAAATTGCTCAGTTTCTCTTGTCTCATTTTTTTTAACTTCCTCTTATAGACTTTATTAGACTTTCTACCCTCAAATATGGGAGCCCCCACATTTTACTCCCTATATGCTAACGCACTCAGTTAAGATACCCATGACTAGGGCACCTGGGTGGCTTGGTCAGTTGAGTGTCTGACTCTTGGTTTCTGCTCAGGTCATGATCTCTCTGTTCAGGGGATCGAGCCCAGCATTGGGCTCCGTGCTATCAGCACTTGGGACTCTCTCTCCAGCTTTCTTTGCCCCTCCACCACTTGCATGCACACTTGCGCTCTGTCTCAAAAATAAGTAAATAAATTTTATTTTATTTTTTTAAAATTTTTTTATGTTTATTTTTATTTTTGAAAGAGAGAGAGAAAGAGCACCAGCGGGGGAGGGGCAGAGAGAGAGGGAGACACAGAATCCGAAGCAGGCTCCAGGCTCTGAGCTGTCAGCACAGAGCCCGACGCGGGGCTCGAACTCACAAACCGTGAGATCATGGCCTGAGCCGAAGTTGGGACGCTCAACCGACTGAGCCACCCAGACACCCCATAAGTAAATAAATTTTAGAAAGTGTACCGATGGCTTTACATTTATGTGTCTGTTATTCCTGGCCCATCTAACTGTCCAAATGGAAATCCCCTTGGATAACTGATTGTCATGCCAAATTCAATGTCAACTCATCATCTTCCTCTAAAACCTGGCTTCCCTTTAAAATTAACAATCTATTTCTGTCTATGGAATGGGGACCTTGCTCTTATAAGTTCATTTTTACATCATCATTCTTTATCTACTTTTTCTCCCAATAATCTCATCCCAACCCGTTCATATGTTTTTCTTTAAAAAAAAAAAAAAAAGATTTGTGTTGAGTCACTTCTCTCCATTCCTATCGCTACACCTTCATAATAGATTACCATAGTTCTATAATTCTACATTTACATTATTACATGATTCTCCTGCCAAAACCACTTTGCCTTCCAAAATTTACCAGTCATCCTTCAACAGCCTGGCAAGGCTTCCTAGATCCTAGATCCTGCTCCAAAGCTAAATCCACTCTTGCGCGAATCAAACATGCTCTCAGCTAAGGTCGTTCTGACTCTGTGCGGTTAAAAATTGTCACGTTGGAAATAAACACAGGAGAGTCTTTATTATATGCCTTTACACATGTTAGTTTTTAGAAACTTTTTTTTTTTGGCTGAGAGATAATTTCATCTGCTTCTGTATAAAAATGATTTATTACCATAAATTTAATGTGTATTTTAACAACCCAAACATTGTATCTTTTAGCAGTTTCACAGCTGCTTCCTGTGAAGAAGAAAACCAGCCTCTTCATCTATACCTGTTCATCATTTTTATTTCACCGTCATCATGACCCTTTCACTAAAACAGACACGAAACCTGGGGTATTCCCCCCATTCTTTCTAACATTCAAATGCTAGGCAAAAATGTAATTCAGGAGCCACCAACATATTATAATGCTTTTAAATTTTTTCTCTTACCACAGTATGATCTGGCTTTCACGCTGTTTACCAATCAGTCCGTCCTTCATCTTCCTGGTCTCATTTCCACGTCCACGAACACCAGCCCTCCACTTCCCCAATTTCTCTCACACACCTTTCTCTCAGTCCTCAACCTGCCCACTGAAGCAGCTCTTCTCTCCTATCAGGATGTTTTCACACGTTCCCTCTTGAGCTGACTTCATTCTACTCTCATTGCGTCAATTACCCGGCATTACCTAACTCAGATCCAGATGGACTTACTTACAGGCTCTTACATTTCCATCCAGCCCATTCCTTTGTTGGCCCCTCCATATCTAAAACCCCTTGAATAAAGGTTCTCTGGCAATTAGTTAGTAGTAAGTTCAAGTAAAGGAGGTTCATTAGTTTATTTCATCCAGTACACAATATCAGAGCATATTATTATTCAATGAATACCATATGAATCTGGAAATAACCTCAGGTTAATAGTATTCTAGAAGATCAGAGATATGATGTAGTCAAATAAGTATATCCTTAGGTCAACAAAGATAAGATATGCAAATGTAAGGAACACTGCCCAAAGCTTATTTTGTCCAAAGACAGATAAGCAAATATGTTTCACAGAAGGTTGCTCCTCCCTCTGGATCTCTAATTCATACCCCTACGCCATAGCCCCAACCCAGCAGGTTTCAGGCAGCATATCTACTAATGAAACACACTGTCCTAAGGCTCATGGTATTTCCTGTTGGCAGTCAAAACATTTTTGTAAACCAAATGCTCTAGACGGGTAGGTTAAATACAACCTCAGTATAAGCATGGCTACAGAGAAGACCCACTACAAAAACCTCTAAATTTATAACAGAATATAGTTTCTACTTGGAAAATCTGGCTCACTATGAAATGACAGCCAATTTGAATACTTCTTCCTAGATGTGATGTATCCGTGTTCCTCCATGTTCCCACAAAGCACACTGCATTTCTATTCTGGGGAATTTAACTCCTTGCATTATAATGAGATCTGGATACAATGGGTCTTGCCTACCAGCTTTTAGATGTGGTACCTTGAATGATTCACCTAAGTTTTTCCAAACACCTTAGGTGTTCAATGCATGCTTCATAAATGAAAGAGAAAGGATGAGTGTTTGTAGCTGACGTTTCTCTGTGAAAACTTCTGAATTACTATTCATTTTTATCCCATTTAAAAAAAAAAAGATATCAGATAGCCATGCAAGGATATCACTCTCCAAAGCACATCAACATAAGATTCATTGCCATGACTTCAATCCCTAATCATTCGCAGACACTCTCCAAAAATCAGTGATCAGTGAGTGTCATGGCTACCTAAATACTGCTCTTCAAAGAGCCAAGCAGGAAATAAATATGTATTTTCATTTTTACACAACCTTTTGTTTTTCTTGGAATTTCTAATTGCCTGCCATTTTTTCCTTCTATCCTTCCTTTATTCCGTCCTTCCTTTTTTATTTTCTCTTTTAACTTTTTCTTTTTTTTTTAAATTTTAGTAGGCTCCACGCACAACATGAGGGCTCAAACTCAAAGAGATTAAGAATTACGTACTCTACGGACTGAACCAAACAGGTGATCCTCTCTTTTTACATTATTACCTTTTATTGTATCAATTATTTGTTCAACATCACTATATTATCACGTTATCTTATACAACTATTTTCCTTGGGGCACCTGGGTGGCTCAATCAGTTGAGCATCCAACTCTTGATTTCAGCTCACCAGGGTTGTGGAACTGACCCCTGTGTCAGGCTCCACACTGAGTGTAGAGCTTACTTAAGATTCTCTGTCTCTCCCATTCACACTCTCTTTTTTTATTTTTTTTATTTTTTTACATTTATTTATTTTTGAGAAACAGAGTGAGACAAAGCGTGAGCAGGGGAAGGGCAGAGAGAGAAGAAGACACGGAATCTGAAGCAGGCTCCAGGCTCTGAGCAAGCAGTCAGCACAGAGCCTGATGCGGGGCTTGAACCCACAAACTGTGAGATTATGACCCGAGCTGAAGTCGGACGCTCAACTGACTGAGCCACCCAGGCACCCCCGCACTCTCTCTTTAAAATGAAAAAATAAAAATAAGTTTTTAAAAAAAGTAAAAAAGATTATTTTTCTTTAATTTTTTTAGACGCCTCACTCCTGAGGGCCTTTACCTTCTCCTTCAATCTACACTGATTTCCCTACTGCTAGTATTATGGGATTCCCCTTTATGATTTTCCTAATTGGCTTCCACTTTTTTCGATATCCCATATCCTACTTTTTCTTAGTTTGTGCCGCTGTTCTGTTATACCATTCTAAACTCATTATCTTAGAAAATGTTGGTGGAAAGTAAATTTCCAAAATGTTTCCATGTTATGAAGATATCATGATTTGACCCTCACACTGGATTGATAATGGGACTATAGGATGAAAATCAATTTCTCTCCAAAACTTTGAAGACACTCCTCTAGTGTCTTTGAGCATCCAGCGTTTCTGATAAGAACTTTTAAATTTTTATATGGAAATAGTATTAGGTTTACAAAATAGTTTCAAAGGTAGTACAAGTATTCCTATATACCCTTTTTCCCAATTTTTCCTAATCTTATCATCTTACATAACAACGTTGCATTTGTCACAACTCAAAAATCAACACTGGTGCAACACTATTAACTAAAACACAGACTTTGTTCAGATTTTGGTGGCTGTTCCACTGATGTCCTTTTTTCCTTGTTCTAGGATCCCATCCAGGACACTGCATCGCATTTAGTCCTCATATCTCTTTAGTCTCCTCCACGGGAGACAGTTCCCCAGTCTTCCCTTGTTTTTCAGAGCCTGGACATTTTTGAAGAGTACTGGTAAGGTATTTGGTAAAACACTGCCATGTTGCCTTGGCGGATGTTTTCTCATGATTAGACTTGGGTTATAGATGTGTGGGGAGAAGGCCATAGAGGTCAAATGTGCCTCTCTTCCAGGAGGAATGTTTATGGAAGTCTGATTCTTACCCCTCGCAGACAACCAGATTTCCCTTTCTGGGGTATTTTCTGTGATTGCAAGTGATGTTTCCATGCAGCCGTCTTTATATTCTTGGTGCCAAGTCCTCAGTGAATCCTCTTTGATGTGACTGTTTGTATTTTTAAGCTTTGGAAAATTGCTTTATTTCTTCTTTGGGACTTCCTCCTTTATCTTTATCCTTACTTAATCTTATTTATAGGAGCATTTATTAGTTGTTTGCTTATACCGTATCTTCAGTTGCTTTCCTCTGTGAGTGAATTCATCTTGAGGACAATTTACTAACAGGGATGGTCTCTTACATGTCTTTATCCAAAGTTTACGGAGTGACACAAACAGATTTTTTTTCTTTCTGATCTCCACACATTCGGAAATGAAATGTACGGAGGCACAATTTTGGCTTCGTTTTCTTCTTCTCTGTATAATTATATTGAGAAAGTTCTCTGTCGTATTTTGGCCTCTGAGTACTTGAAAGCAATGACTCATAATCTTCAGCATTCCTCATCTGCTTCTGCCCCGCAGCTGACAGGGTGGGCATACTGTATGTATGCCTTGGCTTTCTCGCCACAGCCCAAAGGGATGGGAGCCAAGAGTGTGGTCTTTCTGACACCAGACCCTGGGAGCAAAGTGTGGCTGTGTTTTCACTGGCGAACGGGAAGATGGAGTACAGTTGACACTGACAAGATGAGTCTCGGTTACCAGCTGCTCAGCTGAGTCATTCCGGTCCCCGCAAGGTTCCCCGCCGCCGACGTGAGGTAATGTTTCCTTTGTCATCAACAACACTTCTCGCAACCGAGTTTTAGGCCATTAGATAAAAGCTAATTTTATGATTTTCGTTTCCTCATTAAAATAGGTCATATGCAGAAAATGTAAATTGGAGACTGTCTTCCAGATTTTCATGTTGTGGTTTACTCTGGCTTCCCTAGTCCATATTGAGTTGCTTCAAAGAACATTTTTAACTGAAATTCTAGAGTCCCTTTCAAAAATCAGTCCATCAAATACATACAACTTGCTAAGCAAATTAAGGATTGGGAGTCTAATATAAATCTTAGGGCTTATAACTGGAGCCAACAACAGATTTTTACAGCTAATTCTAGATAACTGGGAGGCTATTTACCCAAGTTACACAATGAACCTACATGGTTCCTTTCTCCCTCAAACTACCATCCAGCTTTAACTTTATCACTATTAGAACTAATGTTATAATAGGGAAAAGGTATCAATTTTCCTCCTTCTGGAAGCACTGTTTAAAAAAATTAATAAATGAGAGAGCTCAAACAAATGGCTGAAATTACATTTTCGATTATTCATGGATTACAGTAACTGCTTGTCAAATATTAATGACTACAGATGAAGCTGTGCTATATTTATTTGGTGCAATAAATTTCCTCTTGGATAAATACATGGAAAGATTATTTTGTTAGTTAAAATGACACACCACAAAGCTGCAGAAACAATGGCAATATTCTAATATTAGGAACACTTGCTGCCAAGATAGCATTTTTTTTTCAAAGTGTGACTTATCCTAAGATATAAAGATGCAAAACTTCAGGGGCCTTTGGGGAGCTCAGTCGGTTAAGCGTCCAACTTCAGCTCAGGTCATGATCTCGTGGTCCGTGAGTTCAAGCCCTGCGTCGGACTCTGTGCTGACAGCTCAGAGCCTGGAGCCTGTTTCGGATTCCATGTCTCCCTCTCTCTCTGACCCTCTCCTGTTCATGCTCTGTCTCTGTCTCAAAAATAAATAAACATTAAAAAAATTTTTTTTAAAAAAAAGATGCAAAACTTCCTAACTAGATACAAAGGCACAGGCAAACGTGTTACTGGGTTATTCACTCTCAAACTTGTCCCTCAGAAGCCAAACGTGTTACTGGGTTATTCACTCTCAAACTTGTCCCTACTCCTTATCCACTAGCTGACTGAATTAGATCAACATATGCACAGCCTCCAGAATATCAGACTATACTCACTACATCTTCAAGCCTCTAGGAAATTTTCAGTTCTTCAGGGACAAAAATAAACATGTAAACACCTGATTTATTTGGTCTATGGTGAATCTAGAATGTAAGTCCTTTAAAAGTAAAGTGTAGACATTTTGGGGCACCTGGGTGGCTCAGTTGGTTGGGGATCTGAGTCTCGACTTCAGACCAGATCTTGATTTCATGGTTCACGAGATCGAGCCCCGTGTTGGGATCTGTGCTGACAGCACAAAGTCTGTGGGATTCTGTCTCTCTCTCTCTCTCTCTCTCTCTCTCTCTCTCTCTCTGCCCCTTCCCTGCTCATGCATGCTCTTACTCTCTCTCAAAATAAATAACTTAAAAAGTAAAATTCAGTTGTTTGATTTTTTTAAGAAATATGTGGCTTCTGTGTCCACAAATGTGCAGTGTTACACATGGTGCAGAAAAACATATGTTTGGAAATCAGTTAGATCTGTAATCAGCCTTTGCTCTTTTATAGATATTGGAAGCACTCTGGAAAAGCTGCATAATTTCAAATATCTCTTCCTAAGGATAAATGAGATGATTTGTATGTAATCAAATGTTTGCTGAGGACATTTATTAATGATCTATAAAATTAAGTGTCTTGTGTCATCTGGCATTTAGAAGTGCTCAATAATCACAGCTATTGTTTCCAAACATAAGAATAAAAAGGAATATGTCTCTCTATCCTTGATAACATAAATGATAAAACACACACACACACACACACACACACACACACACAAATTTATCTCCCAGAGTATTACTAAATTCTAAGAGTAGATTTGAAATAAAATTATCTAATAAAGAAATAGGGGTATGAAGTGAAATTGTGTTACGTGTTAACTCTCTGATAGAGCAGGCTTCTGAGGAGCTAGAGAAGATTCTTAGGCCTCATACATAACATCTGTCTTCTGCAAGTATTAAGGCTCTCGGCACTTGGCTCCCTTTGTCGGAGACAATCCGCTTGGTAAACACTCCCATTTCCCTTCATGCCTTCCTTGCTCCCCTTCATTCTCACAATGACCTGAAACTATAACAGAAATACTGTCAGGTAAAAGCCATTTTAATAGATGCTGCCATGAAAATTATAATTACTTTTAAAGCAGCCAAAAAGTAATCCTAACAAGTAGTACTCAGAATGTTCTTCCTCAACTCCTTTAACTCCTCAGTGATATTTTCTGAAAAGCTCTGAAAGGTTTCCCCTTTTAAAGAACTGACATATAAAATGCATCCACTCTCCCACTGCAGATAAGAGCCACTTGAATCCCATCTTTTATTATTGTAGCGATAGATAAATGGAAAGATAAATGATGTCAAGCACTCACATGACCAGACCTATAAGGGGCTAGATATGGGAAGTCATAATTTTCCAGACCTCTCCAACATGTGGCCTGTTAAACATTCTACAGAACGAAACGCAAACACACAACTCTAGGAATTAAGGTAAAAGACGACGACGACAACAACAACAACTACAACAACAAACTATTTCAGTTCAGTGAACACATAGCTGTGGCCTCACAGCCCGCTCTCACTATACTCTGCTGATACTGGATTTGTCTAGGTGACATTTAATATTCAGCTCCTGGAGCCCTGGAAAGGTACATTGCTAAATTGTGTGGAGCTAACACTTCCATAAAAATAAGAGTTAACATTTTATTTTAAAATTACGTGTGTGCCAGCTGTGCTAATTGCTCTACATAGATCATTTAATTCAATCCATTCAACAGCTTAATGTTTTACGTATTATTATCCCTCTCATTTTGCGTATGGAATCCAAGGTTTAAAAAGGCTGGGTTATTTGCACACCCGTGTTCATAACAGCATTCACCACGGCTAGAGTGTTGAAGCCAAGCCCCCCTTGTGTCCACTGATGGATGAATGGATAGGCCAAATGCTATACATGCATACAAGGGAATATTATCCGGCCTTAAAAAGTAAGAACATTCTGACACATGCTACATGGTGGATGAACTCTGAAGACTTCTAAGTGAAATACGCCAGTCACAAAAAGACAAATACTGTATGATCTACTTATATGAGGTACTTAGAGTCATCAAAATCATAAAGACAGAGAGTAGTAGAAAGGTCGTTTCCAGAGGCCAGAGTCCGGGGACCACTGAGCTGTTGTTTAATGGATACGGAGTCGCATTTTTGCAAAATGAAGAGTTCCGGAGATGGATGGAGGTGATGGATGTACAAAGAGTATGGAGGTCCTGAATACCAGTGAATTACACACTTACAAATAATTAATATAGTATCTTCCATGTTACGTGTATTTTATCAAAACTTTAAAAATTGGGGGGACAAAGGGTTAACCTAAGTGTACACAATTAGCACTTGGGCAGTCTAAACTTCGGACCCACTTCAACATCACGGTCTTATGCTGCCCTTCTGTAGAGAACGCACCGCCCTGGGCTTGAGAGGCTCCTCTCTCAGGTGTCTGGAAGTAAACCATTTCCCTGGAAAGGAAGAAGCCTTTTCAAGAAAATCTGGCTCTCTAGTAAGCCAAAGAGTTTTCTGAAAATACTTATAATGTTGCTTTTTGAATTCTGTGGTGCCTATGTAAATTGCATACCAAAGGTTGACTGTATATCAGTGAATTTTTACAATTTGTGATACAGAAGATCATACTGCGTTATTTAGGTTTTGAAAACTATGCTCTGTGTTTGATCATCTGAAACGCTATTTATTTTACTTCGATCCAATAAATGCTTACTGAGTGCCTACTGTGTGCCAGGCACAGATGCCAACATAAGGTATCAACAACCCTTAGGGTCTAATGGGGTAGTAGAGACCATGATGCGTGTTGCTTTATTAGTAAGTACACTGAAAAAAGGAACCCAAAAGGACAATCACCTCACCCTGGTGGGAGAGGAAAAGTGCTCTAGGTCTGCTGACACCAGAAGGACACGTCTTCAAGGGTGAGTAGGGGTGAACCACAAGGACAGGGAAGTTAAACACATGCCAGAGTGAGGCGTCTGCATGAGCAAAGGCGTGGGCCAGTCTCATACATTTCTGGACGTGTCAGGAATGCAGTATGGTAGCATGAAAGGCTACCAGGAAGGCCATGAAGGCTATGGGAAGGCTAGAAAGGTAGGTAGGAAGTTAAAAATATGCTGAGCTATGCTAAGAAGTTAGGCTCTGTAATAGACAGAAACTGCGTACTTACTTGTTTAACATTTATTTATTTATTTCTGAGAGAGAGAGAGAGAAAGAGAACCAGCGGGGGGGGGGGGGGGGGGGAGGGCAGGAGGCAGAGAGAGAGGGAGACAGAATCCAAAGCAGGCTCCAGGCTCTGAGCTGTCAGCACAAAGCCCGACACGGGGCTCGAACTCACAAACCGTGAGATCATGACCTGAGCTGAGGTCAGATGCTTGACCGATGGAGCCACCCAGATGCCCTGAGACTGCATACTTTTAAATGAGAAAGTGCCCTGATAATTTTAAAGTCGACGAAATATCCCTGCGGAGAATGTGTGCACGAATCTGAAAGGAAGGTTAATGCAGCTCTCCTTTGCTTTATTCCTGAGTATGTGTGTTTGGCCAAAGAGAGCTGTATAAAATGGGAGACTGATGGAATGATTTCAATGCAGGGAAATTCAACTTAAAGGACATAATGGAATGGGCCAATGGGAGACGGAATGCGGCATGGGCATCTTGTGTTCACCTCAGAAGGGATAAGGCAGAGGGGGAGGGTGCACAGATGGCTCTTCAATTAGGCCATCTCTCATGACCTATAACCACACCCCACAAAGTACAAGCGATCTTCTATCAACTGGACCACCCAATTGTGCCCACCCACGTCATTGAACAATTCAGAGAAGATTCCTTTAACATATGCAGTCACTGTTGAACCCTCGCTAACATTTTTAAACACCGAACCTTTGTAAAAAGACTTCTAAAAAAATAAGCATGAAACTAAATCCCCCTGATACCTCACGTGACATACAACGTGCATAAATCTAGAAGGTGCATCTAGGCAGATGCAAAACAAATTATGGCGGCCACAGGCTGCAGGACCTTGATATAAGCCTTGGTTATATTCAACACTCCATTTCTCTTCTCTTATATTTCTCTCCTGTGAATATGCAGGTCTGTGATCTCTATCATCCGTATTCTGTGTATTGCACAGATGGAGGATATTCTGGAGTATTTTGGCATTTCTCATCCGGTGCCTAGAACAGTGTTCTCTGCACACAGTTGTAGGTCTAGGAATTTTCACTAGTAAAAGCAGAGCCTTACACCTCATCCAAAGTCCTGAACCAAATTCCCATGGTAAATGTGAATTTCTCCCTGTAATTTACAGTTTACAGCTAGAAACTGCTGAATGGACTTCATCGTGGTTTGTGGGGTCAGCAAGGTGAGAAAAGGAAGGCACACACTGAGGACAGAAAGAAGGTGTGGAGGCCAGGAGGAAGTCTAGTGTGGGGAACTTTTTATGGAAAGTCTGTATTTGGTTTTTGTTCTTGTTTTCCTTTTTTTTTCTGTTTTTTGTTTTTTAAGAGAAGGTGGCTATCTCCTCACATATAATCAACTTCCAAATCTCCAATTTTTTGGCGTATACCCTAAAGCCGGTAATTTAATTATTTACTGCCAATTCATTCTTCCTTTATTAAAAAAAATATACTGAACAGAAAGGAAAAATCAATGACATATAAAGGCAAATATGGAATTCAGACCTCAATTTTTTCTTTCTCAGTTTTTTCTTTCCTCTTCTTCCCATCAATTTATCCAGCCTTATTTTCATATGGCCTGTAAACATATGCTTGCAGACTGCTTTCAATCAGCTTTCAAAGTTCTCCCATTCAAAGAGCATTCTGGACATTCACCTTTCCCCTAAGCATAATCCTCCATACACTCACACACACACACACACACACACACACACACACACACACACACTATTCTATCTTTAAGTTCCCATGCTATTGTATTTATCTTTTTCTTATGACTGATTGCTCTCGTTTATTAACGACGTGCTACTTTACTGAGTATGTGGTCTGTATTAAGTTCTGTATTATGTACTTTACAAAACATCATTCAACTTAATTATTTAAAATAATTTAGTTAATTGCCTTATCTTGTGGCTTTTTTTCTGTATGAGGGCATGAAGACAGAATTTCTATCTGATTTTTCTTTCCCAAACATGATAATGTTTTCATATACATCCTTTCAGACACCAAGCACATAATTAAATATTTGATATGTGCCTAAGTGAACAAAACAAGACCTTAAAAGAGTTTTGGTTTTTATTCTTAAACCAAATATTCTATTGATAAAGTTTTGGTTATACAGAAAGATGCACGTTCTTTATTAGATACAGAAATTGGCAAATATTTCCCCCAATCTGTGGCTTGCCTTTTTTTTTACTCAGTACCTTTTGAAGAGAAGTTTTAATTTTGATGACCTCCAATTTACATTTTTTTTTAATCTTGCTTTTGGTGCAGTAAGGCATCTGTATCTAACCCATTATCAAAGTCACAAGGCATTCTTCTCTTAGAAGTTTTATGGGTTTTAGTTTTACGTATAAATTCATGATAAATTTTGAGTTAATATTTTATATTGAGCAAGGTACAGATTGGAGATATTTTTATTTTTTTTTAGATCCAATTATTTCTACATTATTTGCTTAAAGGACTATCCTTTCTACACTGAACTGATTTGTAAAAACTCAGTTGTCTACATGTGTAGGGGTCTATTTCTGGAATATGTAGTCCCTTGATCTATTTGTCTATCTCTATGCCAATACATAACTATCTCCATTACTATAGCTTTATAGCAAGTCATAGAATCAGAAATTGTTAGTGCTCCAGCTTTGTTCTTCTTTATCTAAGTTATTTTGACTATTTAGATCCTTTGGATTTCAAAATTTATTTTAGAATGTAATTTCTACCAAAAAGAAAGAAAGAAAGAAAGAAAAGAAAAGAAAAGAAAAGAAAAGAAAAGAAAAGAAAAGAAAAGAAAAAAAAAGAAAAGAAAAAAGCCTGGAGTTCTGATCAATAAACAGAGTTGTGTTTCTTTCCTAACCTTGATGGGGTTTTTTTCCCCCTTTTTCTTTCCTGATTCCATTGACTAGAAAGTCCAGTAAAAATGCTGAGGAGATGTAGGTAAGAGTGGATCCTTATTTTGCTCCTCATTTGGGTAAGAAAAGATTCAACCTTTTACCACTGAGTATGTTAACTATAGGGCTGCTTTTGTTTTTGATGACATGTATCAGATTAAGACATTTCTAACTTTGCTAAGAGTATTTTTCAAGAATACATTCAGTTTATTAGTACGAAAAATTGTGCTGGTTTTCAAATATTAAACTGAGCATTATCTCATAAGATAAATTCTTCCCGTTCATTATGTATTGTTTTGTATATAATTGGGTTTGATTTGCTAAAATTTTGTTTAGAATTTTTGCCTGTTTGCTTTTAAATGACATTATTCTTGTTTTCTTTTCTGGCAATATCCTCAGTTATGGTATCACGGTAAAGCTGGGCTCATAGAAATGTGTTGGGAAGCATTTTTCCCTTTTAAAGTTTCTGGAAAAATTTAAACATAATTATTATTTTTTATTTTTTGTATAATTTTATTTTTTAATTTATATCCAAATTAGTTAGCATATAGTGCAACAATGATTTCAAGAGTAGATTCCTTAATGCCTCTTACCCATTTAGCCCATTCCCCCTCCCACAACCCCTCCAGTAACTCTGTTTGTTCTCCATATTTAAGAGTCTCTT
Organism: Acinonyx jubatus; assembly: GCF_027475565.1. Taxonomy (NCBI): domain Eukaryota; kingdom Metazoa; phylum Chordata; class Mammalia; order Carnivora; family Felidae; genus Acinonyx; species Acinonyx jubatus. The sequence goes on from NC_069380.1 coordinate 74,883,676, forward strand.
ATGTTTTGTCCCCCTCCCTGTTTTTATATTATTTTTGCTTCCCTTCCCTTATGTTCATCTGTTCTGTGTCTTAAAGTCCTCATATGAGTGAAGTCATTTAATATTTGTCTTTCTCTGACTAATTTTGCTTAGCATCATAAATATTCTTTAAATCTGTGATAGAGAGTTACACTGAAGCTATCTGAGCTGGAATTTGTCTTTGTGGGAAGATTTTTAACTATGTTGTAAAGCACTTTTGAGTGAATATTGACAATTTATGTTTTTCAAGAAATTTGCCCATTATTCCTCCTAAGGTATCAAATTTCTTAGCACTCAGTTGTTCATGATATTCTGTTTTGGGGGTTTTGGTGGTGGTGGTGGTGGTTGCTTTTTATCTCTTAGTATCTATGGTATCTGTACTGATGTCACCTCTTCTTTTATCTGTTGTTTTGTTTTGTATTTTGGTTCTTCCTTTTTTTTTTCAAATCATTATAGCTAGATATTTATCAATTTTATTGATCTTCTTAAATAACCACATTTAGCTTGTATTTTTTCTATTTTTTTTTGTTTTCTATCTTGTTACTATTTTGACTTTCATTATTTTCTTTCTATTATTTACTTTGTGATTAATTTGCAAATATTTTTCCAATTTCTTAAGTTGGAAAGTGGAATGACTAATTTGAGGCCTTTCCTTTTTTTAATATAGTGGTTGAGTATGATTCATTCCTAGACCACTGTTTTAGTAGTATCCCACTTCTTATTCTGATATGTTGCATTTATATTAAATTGAAAATATTTTCTAATTTCTGTTTTGGTTTCTCATTTGACACACAAGTTATTCAGAAGTATGTTATTTACTTTCCAAATAATTCAGTAATTTCCAGAAACCTTTGTCATTTACTCCTCACTTAATTTTATATTCATCAGACAACGTATTTTATATATGAATTATACTAAATATATAAAGACTTGTTTGCTGTCCAGAATATGGTTGACCTTGGTAAATGTTACATGTGAAATTAAGAATAATGTCAATTCTGTAGGTGTTGAGAGGAGTGTTAAATATTAAAATATCAAAGCATAATTGTAAAATTTATCTAATTCTCCTTTTATCAATTTTTACTTAATGAATCTTTTTTATCATGGTAAAAACACAACATAAAATTACCATCTTACCCTTTTTTAGGTGTACACTTCAGTAGTGTTAAGTATATTCACATTGTGGCAAAACACATCTCCAGAATTTTTTAATCTTGCATATACCCACCAACTCTCTACTTTCTGTTTCTGTAGTATTTCTAATGTACCTCATATAAATGGAATCATACAGCATCTCTCCTTTTGTGACTGGATTATATCACTTGGCAGAATGTTCTCAAGGTTCATCCATGTTGTAGCAGGTGACAAGACTTCCTTACTTTTTTTTCTGAATATTTATTTTTGGGAGAGCACAAGTAGGGGAGGGGCAGAGAGAGAGGGACAGAGGATCCATTTTTTTAAATTGTTTTTAATGTTTTATTTATTTTTGAGAGAGAGAGAGAAAGAGAGAGAGAGAGAGACAGAGCATGAATAGTGGGGGTGGGGGGGGCACAGAGAAAGAGGGAGACACAGAATTTGAAGCAGGATCCAGGCCCTGAGATTCAGCACAGAGCCTGACGTGGGAATTAAACTCACAAGGTGTGAGATCATGACCTGAGCCAAAGTCAAAAGCTTAATTGACTGGGCCACCAAGGCACCCTGAGGGACAGAGGATCCAAAGTTGGCTCTGTGCTGACAACAGCAAGCCCAAATGTGAGATTTGAACTCATGAACTGTGAGATCATGACCTGAGCCAAAGTTGGACGCTCAGGTGCCCAGGACTTCCTTCCTTTTTAGGAGTGAATAATATTCTATTGTATATGTGCACCACATTTTTGTTTATCCATTCATCCCTCAATAGACATCTGGGTGGCTATTAAACTTTTCTCTCTTGTGACTAGTGCTCCTCCGGGTGTACACGTATCTCTTTAAGACCTTGCTTACGATTATTTTGGATATATGCCCAGGAATGGAATTGCTGGATCATATGGTAGTTCTGTTTTTAATTTTTTGAGAAATTTCCATACTGTCTTCCACAGAAGCTGCACCATTTTACAATTCCATTAACAGTGCAGAAGGGTCCCAATTTCTTCATGTCCTCACCAAAACTTGTTATTTTGTTTTTGTTGTTGTCATTGTTGCTATTGTGTTTGTTTTCTATAGTGCCATCCTAATGGGCATGAGGGGATACCCCACTGTGTTTCTGACAGGCATTTTTCTAATGATGTTGAGCATCTTTTCATAGGCTTGTTGGCCATTTGTATATTTTCATTGGAGAAATGTCTCTAAGTCCTTTGCTCATTTTTAAAAATCAGGTTATTTCCATTTTTGTTGTTGAGTAGTAGAAGTTCTTTATATATTCTGAATATATACTCTGGATTATCTCCTTATTAGATAATATGATTTGCAAATTTTTCCCCACTGTAGATTGCCTTTTCATTTTGTTGATTGTACTCTTGGATGCATAAAGGTTTTTCACTTCAATGTAGTCCCATTAGTCTATTTTTGCTTTTGTTGCCCGTAGTTTTCAGCTTGTCTCTAGAGTTCTCACGAAAGTATTCTGATATCATTGTAAACTCAGTGCCGCAGTGGGAGAAGGAGGGCCTGTAGTTTCCTCATCCACCATCACACTGATGTCACTCCATCCTTAGTGAATTTTGAAGTCCTGTTATTAGGTGTATGAACATTTGAAATACATCTGTTTGATGAATTCAATCCATTATCATTATGGTAAAATTCCTTTATCCCTGACTATATGTGTTCCTCTGAAATCTACTTTCTTTTGATATTAACATGCTGCTGATTTATTTTGATTAATATCAGTGTGGTATATTTTCTTTTTTAATTTTTTTTAATGTTTATTTATTTTGACAGAGAGAGAGAGCATGAGTGTGGGACAGGCAGAGAGGGAGGGAGACACAGAATCCAAAGTAGGCTCCGGGCTCCGAGCTGGAGCCTGATGCGGGACTCAAACTCAAGGACCACAAGATCATGACCTGAGCCAAAGTCAGACACTGAACTGACTGAGCCACCCAGGGGCCCCAGTGTGGTATATTTTAAATTCTTTCATTTTTAATATGTTTGTCTTCATATATAATAGCATATTTTATTGGCAGGATGTGGTTGGTTCTTGCTTACTTTAATCTGGGTATTTAGACCATATACATTTAATGGTATTATTCATATGCTTTTAACTCTTTTATCTGATTTTCATTTGTCTCATGTATTTTTGTTAACTTTACTCCTTTTTTTCCTTCCTTTAGATTAACTGTAAATAATTTTTTATGATTACATGTTATCTTACTTGGTGGGTTGATAAAACATTGTGTTATATGATTTCAGGTGGTTGCCTTAGGGTTTATAACACATAATGCTAACTCATCACAGTCTACTTTCAGGTGCTATTATATCACTTTCTCTATAGTATAAGAGCTTATAGTAGTGGACTTCCTTTTCTCCTCTCTAAAACTTCATGCTAATGCCACCATGTTTTTTATCATTTCTAGTGTTCTTAATACGTTTATGGAGATTCAGAGTTTCATCTAGTTTTATTTTTCTTCTACCTAGGCTTCTTTTTCATATTCCTTTTGGTGTAGGCCTGGTGGTGATGAATTCTTTCGGTTTTTGTGTGTCCAAATAAGTCTTTATTCCACTTTAATTTCTACAAGACAAATGTTGCTAGATATAGAATTCTTGCGGGATAGGGGTTTTTCTGTCAGTACATTAAAGAAGTCAATCCGCTCTTTTCTCACTTGTAACAATGCCGATGATAAATCCGAGATCATGATTATGTTAGTTTCTTTTTCTCTCTGGTTTCACTTAAGATTTTTCCTTTCTCACTATTTTTAGCAAGTTGATGATGATGTGTTTTGGTATTTTCTTTTGCTTTGGGTTCTTAAACTTCTTTGGTCTACAGGTTTATAGTTTTCATTAAATTTTGAAAAATTCTAACCATTATTTCATCAACATTTTTTCCTCCCATTTTTCCTTCCCCACCTCCCCTTTGCCCTCTCCTTTACAAACTCCAGCTGTACACATAGTTGGCCACTTGAAGCTGTTCCATAGTTCACTGATATTCTTTTAACTTTATGAAATTGACTTCTTATGTCTTTGTTTCATTTTAGATGGCTACTATTGCTATGTCTTCAAGTTTACATTCCATTTTGGCAATGACTGACATAATGTTAACACCATCAGTACATTTTTCATCTCAATCATGGGTAGTCTTTATTTCCAGGAGTGGAAGACTGGATTTTGGTCTTGCATCCTCCATATTTCTATCTACTTTAACACATGAAATACAGTTATAATAATTGTTTTAAGGTCCTTGATGACTAATTCTAACATCTGTGATTTTTGGTTCAGTTTCAAATGCTAGATTTTATTATGGATCATATACACCTGCTTTTCTCCATGCCCAGTAATTTTCATTAGATGCCAGACATTGTGAATGTTTCCTAGAGTTGATGTTAAACACTTTGTATTCTTATAAATATTCTTGATCTTTCTCTTCAAACCTATCTATTTATTAAAGTCTATTTATGTATTTGAGAAAGAGAGAGAGTGTGGGGAAGGGGTGTGCTGGGAGAGAGAGAGTCCCAAGCAGGCTCTATGCAGCCAGCAGGGAGCCGGACAGAAGGCTCAATCTCACAAACCATGAGATCATGACCTGAGCCTAAATCAAGAATTGGATACTTCACCAACTGAGCCACCCAGGCACCCCTGTTTTCAAATTTAATTAAATTACTTGGAGACACTTTTTAACATACTTTGGTCTTGCCCTTATGGTCTGTCAGGGAATTTGAAGAAGTACTCAATCCACGATAAATTATTTATGCCCAGTGAGGCAAGACCTTTCTAAGTACTCTATCCAACAGGTAGTAAATTATGAGGTTTCCCAGTATAGCTCATGGCCATAAGTGCTATTCCTTTCTCTGTGTGACTATCAAACGATTTATCTCTAATATTTTCAGATGATTCTTCCTCCTGCCTTGATGGTTTCCTCTCATGCAAGTGCTGATTGATACTCAACTGAACACCAAGGAAGAGTCTCATAAAATCTCAAGAGTTTCCTGCCTCTCTTACTCCTCTCTCTCCTTGACCTCCCTTACACTCCCTCTCTCAATTTCTCATCTGTCTGGAATAGTGTCTTGAAAAGTCTAGCTGCCTTGGTCTCCTTCTTCTCCACTCAAAGATGACACTGGATTCTGGCTGGGTTCTTTTCCCATGTGCCATGACCTAGAAACTCTCTTACAGTTTTAATCTGGGGAAACTGTAAAACCATATTGTTTATATTTAATCTCTCAGGGATCACTGTCCTTTGTACCCTGATGTAAAGTATCTCACAAAGCACTGTTTTATATATTTTGTTTACGTCCTTAGATGTTTATAGTGAGAGGGTAACTCACTCCTGTTATTCTATCTTCTGGAAAGCTTTTTCTTATATGAGTGTTTTTGTTTTTGTTTTTCCATTCCTGATTAAATAGTCTAGTATATAGATAACACCATGTACAACCATGATATTTTCTTTTATTGTTAAATATTTCACTACTTTCTTGATTAGATAATGAATCTGCATCCCATTTGGGTGAAAAAATATTTGTGACTTTTAAGATTATTTCATTTTAAAGATAACACCAAACGAATAATGGCAGGTGTCTTGAAATTTAATTTCCTTGCATTGCTAAGGACCGATGGGATGCCATTTGCAAATAAGAAAACTAAAAAATAGCCTTCTTTTCTAGCTCTTTAAGGCAATGAATTGGTGACAACTAAATAGACATGTTTTGCCAAATAAATAAACATAAATAAGAAATAAATGCCCATTGACACTGGTGAGAAAAGAATAATTCATCAAAAAATTATCTCGGTACAATCTTTCTTTTGTTCTCTAAAATATTCATGCCAGCAAAAACATACAAGGGGCTGATGAAGAAACACAGTTTATTTTTTTCTCTTTTAAGAATATTAAATATATTTAACAGTCTGGGAATTTGTAATTATTGACAAATATGCATCCACTTATTAGCAAATTTAGATAACTTCAAGAATGACCATTGTGAGTAAAAGACTTAGGTCATAGATTTTAGGATCACGTATTTCCAAAGATTCTTTGGAAAATCACCCAATAAAACAAGCTCTTCCTGAAGGGGATTAGCTTTGGTATTTTGACTTCTTTTTTGGTCCTTTATGATGAATTGGGAGACAAAGGTGGGAAATGGGATTCTTTTCTGTTGATATAAGTTGTTTTAACTGATGATAAAATATCAAGAGGTTTTTCTGTGCTTATATTAGAAATGAGCAATGTACGATGTTTTCTGAGACCTTAAATACTTTCTACTGCAAGAACCCTAACTGCATGCAATTTTGCTGGGAAACTTTTCCAGTGTTGTCTGAAAATACCATGATGTCTGGATCTTGGTTTGTTTGGATGAAAGACAAAAGGAATGATGTAAGAGATGCTATTGTGAGAAAAGGCCATTATTAACATTTCAATGAAACTGGGTAGGCTGAAAAGGTTCCCATCTATGTTGAAACAGTTAGCAGAGTGACCTTACTGTTTTCCACCGGGAAATTTTATGTGGTCTTTAATTTATTGTATATAATTTCTCTATAATTCCAACACATGATTATAAGAGTTAATTAAAAAGGAACAACCCCAGTTATATCACTGCTATTGTCTAACATAGAAGCCAATAGCATAGATACAGAACAGAGATTCCATGTTCACGAATCGCATGCATTGAAAAGGCTGTTATTACATATCATCGGAAGAATTGCTCAATGACAAGTGAGGGAGAGTATTATTAGTGAGATTTCGTGCAGCAGAGCCATGACAAAGGATGTAAATGAATGGTATCATGTGTTCCCATGTGTTTCTATCACCAATGTTTTTAGAGAGAGAGTAAAGTTTAAAGAAGAAAACGAAGATCCAATTTCTGTCTGCTATAAAGGAGAAAAGTCTTGACACTGACTTTCCAACTGAAGAACAAGTATATGAGGGGAAAGGGAGACAACACTGAATGACATATTCTTCATTAAAACTTGTCACAGTTTAACATCTGTGTTTATTTTTATGTAACATCCTGCATCAAAATACACTAACGCTAAAAAAACAAAAAACAAAACAAAACAAAACAAAACAAAACAGAATGCTCCAGGGGCGACACTTTAATAAAATTCAACTTTCCTTATTTTCCATCTTTACTTCTTTTGCTTTGTTCATTTTCCTGCTCGAACAACTAAAATTTAATAATTACTCTTTAATTTTTCTTTGAAGATTAAGCTTCTGAGCTTCCATTCGGAATTTCAAGATTCACTGTAGACTCAAGGCAACAAAATTAAATGGCCCTGTTTTGCTCTGTTTTTTTTTAATATTTTATATGAGTTTGTGTATGTGTGTGATATGATATATACACACGTGTGTGTGTGCACGTATGTGTTGGATGATGTAACAATTATGACTAAGACTTTTGGCTAAGAGAGCACTATAGAAAAACAGTTCTAACTAAATGTTTTTTTGAATTCTGGCTACGTATTGTTCAGTATTCAAGAAAGAAATTAAATTAAGTGTGATTTCCTTATGCTCCAAAATAACTCTAGCATTTTGGAAAGCAGAGGAGTCACAGCCTTCCTAGGCCTAGCTACTATTCAATGCTTAGCTAAGGGGAACATTTCAAATACAAAAAGTCCCATCAAGAGGACAAAGGCAGGAGGCAAGATGGCAGCACCACTGTTTTACATAAGGCCTTTCACAGAATTATTTTTGAGCCAAGTAATTTCATGTCAGCCAAATACTAACTGGTGGTACAACAGAATTGTAACATGATATATTTTCTCCTCAAGAAATGCAGAATGTCTTTTGTGGTTTATCTTTCAGGACTTTGAACTGGGGATTGCAAGGGGAAGGCAGCACCAGTGAGAATGGAATTTGGGAGCCTGCCTTGTCCGTAGCCCTCTGAGCACTGGCTGCTATTCTCAAACAGGTGCATTCCTGAGCCTGGAGACGTGCTTAATCTCCTCACTTCTCATCCCCACTTCCAGACAATTTCCCCTCCCTCCAGGTCTAGCTGGGAATAATATTGCTGACTCTGCCTTATAGTCCTTGTTGCTGTCATTTACCAGGTCTCTCTTGCCTTCACACGTAGAGATTTTAATACTTGTGTAGATGATCCTTGCAATAACTGGACACTCAACTCTTAAGAATCCTTTCCTCCAAAGAACTTGTCCTCATGCAACTCACCACTCCCCCGTAGCCATTTCTAGATCTGGTCATGACCGAGGGTCAAGCATTCTTCTCTACTAGAACCCTGGGTCCCACAATCCTTTGACTTTAAATAAAACTACCACTCATTAGTGTGTGTGTGTGTGTGTGTGTGTGTGTGTGTGTATACATATAGTACCACTCTACATTCCTATTCCTATTCAGAATAATTTCCATGGCCAAGAGATACAATCAGTGCCTTCTATGTATTCTCAACATCCATTTTCCCCTCTCTCTATTGCAGGTACTTGTAAGCCACATTCTAGCCTGGATTTTATCCAATTTCTATCTCCTCCATGCCTCACTCATACAACAACTTGTGGAACTAACCATGACTGGAGAAACACAAACATTGGTACTGATGAGTCACACTTCCAATCCACGTTGGTAACCCTAAACAGACCCTCACACTGCCTGGCAGGCATAACCATACTGTATCTCCTTAGTGCCTTCACTTTCCTTCTCCCTCAAGTTTCTTTCTTTTTTTTTTAATTTTTTTTTAACATTTTTATTTATTTTTGAGACAGAGAGAGACAGAGCATGAATGGGGGAGGGGCAGAGAGAGAAGGAGACACAGAATCGGAAGCAGGCTCCAGGCTCTGAGCCATCAGCCCAGAGCCCGACACGGGGCTCGAACTCACGGACTGTGAGATCGTGACCTGAGCTGAAGTCGGACGCTCAACCGACTGAGCCACCCAGGCGCCCCTTAATTTTTTAAAGTTTATTTATTTATTTTGAGAGAGACAGAGACAGTGTGAGCAGGTGAGGAGCAGAGACAGAGGGAGAGAGAAAGAATCCCAAGCAGGCTCTGCACTGTCGGCGCAGAGCCCCACGCAGGGCTTGGACTCACGAAACTGTGAGATCATGACCCGAGGCGAAACCAGAGTCAGACGCTTAACCGACTGAGTCGCCCAGAGACCCCTCAAGTTTCTCTTTCATACATTTTCTTCTCTCCTCAAACTTCCGGCACCTTCTCTCCTATTCTCACTCATCATTGGTTTTCTTGATTCTTACTTCAGTTAGAAAACAGAAGCAGTTAGAAGGTATTCCTACAGATCCCACCACCTGGTGAATGTGAGTCTGTACATTCTGTCTTCCCCCCTTTTACGGTGGCAGCCCAGCCACATTCCTGGTAGAGGCTCCCCCATCATGCCCTCGATGCTGTCTTCTTCGACACTTAAGGGCATCACTCAAGTTATTCTCTCCTTTCTCCTCTACATCAAACGCAATTTCCTTCACTAGTAAATCATTCTCATCAGAGTATAAACATGCCATTGTTTCTTGCATCATAAAAGAAAAAAAAAATCTTACCCTGTTTCTCACATTCTCACCCTCCAAATAGTAGATTGCCTCAAAAGTGTTGTTTGTACTGGATTTTCTAGGCTTCACCTAGTTTCATTCTAAACAGATTCACCTCCATGCTATGATCACATCTACTGCTATGAATGCACTCAATGACCTCTACATTACTGAAACCTAAGATCAATATCCACATCTGCGCTGTCGGAAGAACGGGACACAGATGGGTATTTTTAGAAAAGAGGAATGGTCTTCAAGTAGTAGAAATTAGGAACAAGAACACCTATTCCAGGGTGCCTGGATGGCTCAGTTGATAGAGCATACGAGTCTTGATCTCAGGGTCATGAGTTCAAGCCCCATGTTGGGCATGGAGCCTACTCAAGTTTAAAAAAGAAAAACATTAATAATTAAAAAAAGAACACATACTCTACTTCTCTCTCCTTCAAACATACTCTTTAGTTAGGCCCCAAGATTCTACCATGCCCTGGTTCTCCTCTCACCTTTACCAGCTTATCATCTCTGTTTCCTTCCTCCTTTACATCTTTATAGGAAGTATATCCTTATAATACAGGGACCCTAAAGGCTCTGTCTTTGGACCTCGTTTCTCTATGCACTCACCCTCATGCTCACAGTTTCTAATGCTTTCATATTAATGTTCTGAAACCTGTGGCCCCCCCCATCCTGACTTTTCCTTAGAATTCCAGACCCACATGTCTAACTCTGTATCAAAATTCCTTTTACTCAAAGATCCATTCTCAGCGCTAGTTCGTTCTTTGGCTCAATGCCTGGATGTTCAGTTTGCCCTTCTCCTTTTACCTCCACACTCTGGCATCTCTGTGCCTACCTTGAATATTGTGGAAGGAAGAAGAGTTGGTCACATCTGTGCAGCGCCCTCAGAATCATCACAGGCTTCTGCTGGAGAGTAGTTGGTCTGTTTGGCCCTGGACTAGTAAATCTCTAGCATGTGTTTGGAAAGGTGGATTAAGGCCAGTATCCCCTGATACAATCATTCCCTACCACCTGCCCCCCCACCAAGAAGTATTTCATGTCTGCTATTTTAAAAACAGACCTGCAATGGTTCTATTACAGTTTTACAATGCTCTAGACACAATGCACCCCCTTATCATCCACACATGAGATTCTACTTTACCATCGCAGTCACCAAACGTACTGATTTTTAAATTTTTTTTTATCAGTATTTATTTTTGAGAAAGAGAGAGAGACAGAGTATGAGCGGGGGAAGAACAGAGAGGGAAGGAGACACAGAATCCGAAGCAGGCTCCAGGCTCTGAGCTGTCAGCACAGAGCCCAATGCAGGGCTTGAACTCACAAACCGTGAGATCATGACCTGAACTGAAGTCGGCCGCTTTACTGACTGAGCCATCCAGGTGCCCCTAAATTCACTGATTTAAAATACCCTCAACTTTATAGTCCTAAGACGTCTGCATCGCCCCACTGGAGGTAGACAGTGGAGGGAAGGGAGAGGAAAGATGACCAGAGCAAGTGAGTTCCTCACAGAACTCACTGTAACTCACTTAGCCTAGAATGCCTACCCCACAGGTTTTCAACTCTTTTGGTATCTTCAAGGCACGGTCCTTACTTTGGTTCTGGTGTCCCCACCCCTAGCAAATGTCACTTCTCACACAAATCTCTCCCTTGCAAACAGCCATAGTTTGTCTTTCCCTTCTGCCTCTGGTGGGTGAGCTTGGCCAAACACCACCTCGGTTAGATGAGAGCAGGTAAATATAGCTACACAAAAATGCCTGACCATTCTGACAGATCACACTTGAGATCTCTTGTCAGAAAAATCAAAGCATGCCCTTGGCTGTGCTGAACAACCCCACGTTTCATTACACTCACTAAAGAACTACTTCCTGACTTTTTCCCACTTCTCCTGTCTCCAACAGCTTTCCTTTGTTCTCGCATTCAGCTAAGGGCTCAGCCTCTTACTTCATTGAGGAATTATTAGCATTCAGAATAGATTCAGGTTATAACCTGAATAACACCTTCACCAGCCTACTTGGGTCTGAACCATATACATACTCTACCTTTGCTCTCAAAATTGCAGGTGCACTGCATGTATTTCTATCCAGTAGTCCTGGAGAAGCGGACCTCAAACCCCTTGCACAAGGTCAAGACCTTTACATTTGAAGTTTGCATTCATTCTGGTACTTCATCAAGTATTCCATTTGATGTTTTATATACTCATTTTTATATATTGTTAAATCTTTCATCATAAAAAACAATAACAAACTATACTTCCCTGGACACAAGCCATCTCCCATTTCACAACTTAGCAACACCCTCCAAGAGCTGTCCGTATCTGTTGTTCTACTTCTCTCTGTTGTTTATGCATCAGGGAGGTAACACCCGCCAATGCCTCCACTTGGAACACATTTCCCTTTGAACAACACCCAGCTCATCACATCACTTCTTTGTCCAGCTCTCTGATCAGAATACTGTTTCTTTAGAGAAGCACTTTGATCATCTTTTTTTTCCAAGTATTTATTTCTTTATTTTTGAGAGAGAGAAAGAATATGAGTAGGGGAGGGGCAGAGAGAGAGGAAGAGAGAAAATCCCAAGCAGGCTCTGCACTATCACCACAGAGCCCAACTCAGGGCTCGAACTCACAAACCATGAGATCATGACGTGAGCCCAAATCAAGAGTCAGATGCTCAACCGACTGAGCCACCCAGGGGCCCCGGTCATCTTTTTAATAAGCCATCCCCATATCCCAAGGGACTCTCCATTACTCTTGAATTCTTCTTATCATTTACCACCTCCTAAAATCAATCAATCTCTCTCTCTCTCTCTCTCTCTCTCTCTCTCTCTCTCACACTCCTAAAATCAATCTATCCCTCTCTTTCTCTCTCTCTCTCTCTCTCTCACACACACACACACACACACCTTGTATGTTCTTTTTTTCTATCTCTCCTTTAGAATATAAACCTCCTGAAGGCCAGTGACTTGGATTACTATGTTCAGGACTAGAGGAGGACCTGTCATCATTTCAGCCTACAATATGTTTGGTAAGTGAATGAATGAACCAAAAAAATTCTTATATTTATTTTTTGCATTGAGATGCTACCAACAATTTCATTTGTAACAGGGTGTTGACAACCCAAAAGTTTGAAAACTTCTGTACCAGATGATAAACTCCCCTCTTCACTCTTTTTCTATTAATATCTTTTGGTCTTGGCCACATTGCATTCCAGCTTTTTGGTTATAATTCTATCAAAGAACCTGTCCAAAATACATAATTAAATCCATTGTATAACAAAAGAAATTTTTTTTTTAAATCTGAGTACTCCTAGCATATTGATACTACAGCCTCAATAATCTGCACTTGGAAGAATTATTTTTTAAAAATTTTTTTAGCATTTATTCATTTTTGAGAGACAGAGCACAAGCAGTGTGGGGGGCAGGGGGTTGGCGGGGGGCAGAGAGAGGGGGAGACACAGAACCCAAAGCAGGCTCCAGGCTCTGAGCTGTCAGCACAGAGCCCAATGCAGAGCTCATGAACTGTGAGATCATGACCTGAGCCAAAGTTGGATGCTTAACCGACCAAGCCACCCAGGTGCCCTACTTCGAAGAATTCTAAAGAGTGAAGAGTTATTCTGTTATTTGAGAGGACATTAACTGTTTTAAATGAGTCGTTATCCAAAGTCATCCGCACCCGACATTACAGGTGAAGTCTACTGGAGGCAGTCCTGGAGACCAGTATTCATATTCAGGCTTATCCTCTCGCATGTGAATTTGGGCAAGTCTATTTCAGAAACTTCTATAAAATGGAAGAGTAGACATCATAGTGGACAGACTGAAGGGTGGCCCTCATGTTTTATGCTCTGTCTCTTGCCTTCCCCTTGAGTGAAAGAGGGACTTTTGACTTGCTCCTGACACTGCACAAATCATGGGATGTCACTCCTGTGATTTGGTTTTATGCTACATTACATAAGACTTCCATCTTAGCAGATTGGAGGGAGGTAAATCTGGCTGGCTTGATGAAGCTTGCAGCCAGGTTCGGAACACTCACATGACAAGAAACTGTGGGCTGCCTTTAGGACCTGAGGGCAGCCCCTGGCCAACAAGCAGCACAAGTCTGGGCCCTCAGTCACACAGCTTCAGGCAAAAAATTCTGCCAACAACCTGAAACAGAGTGGAGGGAGATTCTTTCCTAATCGAGCCTCCAGATGAGAACACAGCCCAGCTGACAGCCTGACTGTGCAGAGAATGCAGTTAAGTCATACCTGTACTCTTGATTTACAGAAACTATGAGATGACTGACATCTATGTTTTAAGCCACTAAGTTGCGGTACTGCTTTATGAGACCAAAAGGGCCACCATACTTAGAGTTATAATAACGGATAAGATAAAGGAATGAAGAATAACTTTGACCACCATGAAGATACCCATCGTGGTCTATGGAAAGTCAGTGGAGAAAGATCTCCCTTTCCACTCACTGAGGCTACAAGGTAGAAATGGTTGCAGGGCCCCAGGGTGGAAACTAAACTTCATTACTTGAATCACCAGTGTAATAACATGAAAGGAAACAGTAACAAGCCCTTGTCTTATTTCTAGTTAACATTTACATCAGAAAAAAAATTGTTTTTTACCTTACCTGATTCCCAAAATAGTATTTTTTGCTCCCCTGCAGGATTTGTAAGCACTTCTTACAATCATAAGAAATTATTTGTGTATTTATATGCAGAATGACCATTTTCCTTTGAGATGGGGACAAAAACAGCATCTGCTGTTTTGGTAACTGCTGAAACTTAGTGATTTCTCATGGCCCCTGGGTGGCTTAGTCAGTTGAACATCCAACTCTTGATCTCAGCTCAGGTCATGACCCCATAGTTAGGATCAAGCCCCGCATCGGGCTCTGTGCTGATAGTGTGGAGCTTGCGTGGGATTTTCTCTCTCTCCTCTCTCCCTGCCCCTCCGCTGATTACTCTCCATCTCTCAAAGCAAATAAATTAAAAAAAAAACAAAAACCAAAAACCAAAAACCTTAGTGATTTCTCAATAAATGTCTGTAGAACTGAGAAAGACCAGTTGAATGCTCTTGAATGCTCACAGGGTAATTCAATGACCCCATTTCCAGCTCTCCGCTCAATCCTCTATGGATCCTATGGAGAAGTTTTGCAAAGCATCATCTCTATTTCTGGTCCATGAAAGCATGCTCAGCACATTTTTTGGTGTACAGGATGGCAGTGATTCCAATTAGCAATAAAGGTGATCCTGTAGATAATATACAAGGGGGGATGTGAGGCTACGACTGTGCTCAGGTCCCTGAGCCACTGGGCACTATTTTTTGTCCCCAGAAAGCTTTAGACAAAAAGCTACAGACTTATTCAGAACCTCTGGCTTGATAAGGGCTGCTGGAAATTCTACACAATAAGAACAGTCTATACATAGATCTTTTTTTTTTTTTTTCTTAAGCCACTGTTCCCTTCTACCACCATGACAGATATTATCTTTATGTCCGGGAGTTATACTTACTTATTTTTATGTTACGGGAAGTCTAAATATAATCCTAGAAATCGGGGGGAGATATTAAGAGTTTATTTTATTCCCCTCAAGAAAAATGTCCAAATTTGTAAGTAGAGATAGCAAATGTTGTTACTGTCCTTGTTCACTAAAACATCCTGGAAGACTTGTCAACACATCCTAGTTTTGTTTTGTTGTGTTGGGTTTTGTCTTACTACCCTCATCGAAGGAAGGCATTTATGCTCATCCCAAGCCTTCTGATGCAGGAATGCTTGCGATGGGTGGTAGGGGAACATATATCCCATTATTAGTAATAGCTATAACCAAGGAATGACTTGTAAAATTGGATAATTAGCCTCTTTCATCTTGGCAAGATTAACAATATACCATCCCAGCAATGGGGGTCAGGAGATAAGCCCCTGCTTTGCTTGAACCAATGTGACCCACCGGTGGGGAAACCTCAGCAGGATAAACCATTAAAGGTACCTGTTTTCATGGATATTGAACTTTACCAGGACATTAAATCTAAGGCTTCCCATTTTTCAGTTTATTAATAGATTCCACTTAACATCCCTGACAAAAACAGTGCTAAATCATCTATGCTTTTCTTCAGAGCACCCAATGATTACCTCTAAGAGAAGACTTCTGAACCTTGGCGTTACCATGGAAATATGAAGCGGAGTCTCAGAATCCGTTCACTTTTCCAAACCATCCAAATGTTCCTGTTTTAAAATGTCATCACTAGTAAATCTACTTTGTTTCATTTTAAAATGTGCACAGCAGTAATCCAGGGAAGTAGTAAGCCTTTTATTAGCCTCCAGTATTGCAATCCTAAAAGTACTTATATATAATAAATATATATTATGTTTATACGTTTTATCCTAACAGAAATGTCTATACAAAGCAATTTTCATAATTTTTTGTGATAAATTTCTATTCTATTACATTAAGAGCTGGAAATGATTTTTTCTTGGAAAGTTGACAGGAGCTGAACAAAATAATGCATATATTATTAAATATATTTTTATATATTATTAAATATATATTAAATATATATTATATATTATTTAAAACATATATGTGTGTGTGTGTGTGTGTATATATATATGTATACTATATATTTAATTGTTTTCCCAAGTCCATTTACTCTGAAAACAAAATGGGTCAATATATATTTGAAGTAAATGAATATATACAACATTTTTACTTTTATTACTCCCCATGTCTGCTCTTCTCTGCATTTTTATGATGCCTAATTAGAAAGACAGAAAATAAATAAATAAAAGAAAATGATTTTAGTCCCCATTCTCTACAGCTTATAAACTTCTTCAACAATGTTGAACTCCCATAAGAATGAGGATCATTTTATCTTACTAAGGATACAATAGCTATATTCCCCAGAGCTATTGTGAATAATTTTATAGATCATAAATAAAAAAATATTTTTAATGTATGCAAAATATGGCACAGGAAGAACTACAGCCATATGTACAATTCACAAAAATAAATCATGTCATTTCTGGCTGTTAATTAAGTCTGTTTAAAAGCTTTTCTCTCATATTTAATGCATCTTTGAGAACAGCAGAAAAAAATCTCATTGACCAAAATGTGCTAATATGCAGTTAATTTAAAAGAAAGATGGAAATTTTTGAATCACGATCTAAAATTAATTACTGATGGGGCAAAGTCTTTTTTCAGTTTGACAGAAGTAGCCAATTATAATTTTGTACTTTAAATGCTGTTTCTTTGAAGCACACAGGCTTCGAAATTCGTCCAAAGCAACCTTATTTCTCAAAAGCAAATTTACCTTGGAAAACATGTCTTCCCTTTGTTAGCTTACCAATGGATTAAATCCTCTATAAAACAGTCTGTGGTGGGTGAAAGAAAAATAATTCCTTTTGATTGATTTTGAAACATATTTCAGGACTTGACGAAGACATGTTCTCTAGAAAACCCAGAAACCTTAACTCGCCATGATTTTCCTGAAGCTCCTGTCAACTTCCCCAGAAAACGTATTTTGAGTTCTTCATGTGATAGAACAGAAACTTTCTCTCTAAGATTTATGAAAAGAGAGGGACATAGACACTTGTGTTAGGACAGAAGGAAAAACTTCTCACATAGTGACAGCTTATCAAGCATCCTAACAAAAGGTGTGGTTTCTCTCTTCAACTGGTTGTCCACAGTTATCCTGATGGGGAATCTCCAACCATGTGCAATCTGGAGGTGGCCCAGGAGCCTGTCTCTACTCAGCTCAGTGAGTCATAAGAGGGAAGACAAGAAATAATCCACGATTCAGAGACTGTGGCTGTTGAAACCAACAGAATGTCCTGCCGTCCAGCTGGTTCGGCTGCAGGGCGTCCCAGCTACAGAGTCACAGACCCCAACATCTAAAATGCTCAGACCAATGTGGCTATTCCAGCATAAGAAACCTTACAGGGCTGCTGTCTGTTTTTCAGATTTTTCACTCTGCACAATTGTCGAATTCTGTACTACTTAATATTTTAGCTTGTAAACGGAAAGGTTAGAAAGGCATCCAACTGAAGGCAGGAGGAAAAGAGAGTTTGGGATTTTTTTGTTTTTGTTTTTAAGATGACTATGTCTGAATATTAGGCTTATTATGCTTATTAGGCAACATTGTTCTAAGTAGCTCACATATTTTTACTAATTCACCCCTGCAACTAAATGACAGATGAGGAAATGAAGGCAACAGAGAGAGGCCGATAATCAGCCCAAGGACACATCTAAATAGCAGAGCATTTAAACCCAGCATCCCAGGCTTGGGGACAATGTGGTCCACAAATCCATTACACTTTCCTTCCGTGGTCAAATAAACTAATTTAATTAAAAAAAATTTTTTTTTAACATTTATTTAGTTTTGAGAGACAGAGCACAAGTGGGGGAGGGTCAGAGAGAGAGGGAGACACGGAATCTGAAGCAGGCTCCAGACTCCGAGCTCTCAGCACAGAGCCCAATGCGGGGATCCAACCCTTGAAGCGTGAGATCATGACCTGAGTCAAAGTTGAACCCTTAATCAACTGAGCCACCCAGGCACCCCTAATTATTATTATTATTATTTTTAATTTCACTTAATTGAGTAGGTCTGGCATTATTCAGGTCCAACTTCAAAACTGGTTCCACAACCTACTTTATAATATAGTAACTGGGTATTGAGCAATTACCTAGGCTTTCTCTAAATTTATTCATTCATTCATTTGAGCATTCAAAATGATGTCAGACCCTCTGCTGAATCTGGGGCTATTTTCTGCACCCAGACAAGTATGATTCCTGCTCTGAACTCTGCACTCACATTCTAAGGGGAGAATAAGAACCAGCTGTCATACATGGGATGAACATAGCAAAAGGGGAAGCACATATTGATGTAATGCCAAGAAGCATGTGGGGGTGGGAGGAGGGCTGAGAAGCAGAGGAAGGGTCAACAGCAGCGAATGGGGATCATGCTGAGATTTGAAGGCAGGGAGAAGTTAACTAGTCAATGTTGTGGGGAGTGGCTGTATCCCAGGACTTAAAGACCAATGTGGCTGAGTGAATAGGACCAAAAGGGACCCAAAATTGGGCTGGCAAGAAGGCCAGGATGGCTTATTCCGGGCCCTGCAGCTGAACTGAGGACTGGGGACTTCATCAGGTGGGCAATGGGAAGCGATTCAAGGCTTAAGACCTGGGGAGGGTCCTGTGCCAATTATAGGTCTTAAAAGATGTCTCCGGTTCCAGCAGCAGGTGAGAAGAACAAATCCGTACACCTGCCGGGAGACCATGACGGTTGAGCAAGTTCAAGATGGTGGTGGCTCATCCCCAAGGGGGAAGGATTAGACAGACGCTCAGTGTGTAGAGTGAACAGGGCAGGTAGAAAAGCAATCGAATCAGCTGGGGGAGGGAAAGACAGAAAGAAGCCAGTGACACTTTCCTTGTGGACAGCATTCACGTATTACTCTGTTCCTTTCTGGATTAAGTCTCAAAACATGATACAGGCCAAAGGACTTATAAAACCACTTCCCTGACTTCAGCAAATATTTCTAATATCAAGTGTTTTTAACGTTCAACGGATGTTGGGTATTCCACATTCAACATCAACGGATGTTCAACATTCAAACGGATGTAGGTTTGTGTTCCCCTTTCTGTAAGTAAAGGCCTCGTGGAAGAAAAGTAAAATACTTTTGATTGTTGTCAGAAGACCCTCACGACACACACAATTAAACTAGCTTTACATTCTCTTGCATTCCCATATTTACATTTATATTTAACTTTGTAGGGATGAGTCAGAGCCTCACACGTGGTTGTACCGACTACACCACACAGCCACGCTCTGCCAGGACAACAGCTCTGGAAAGGGCATCACTGATTTACTTTCGTGGTTGTTTAAATTAACTGTAAAAGATGATACGGTTCTTCAGCACTATTGAGTAATGTTGCTCAGACTTTGCTTGGGTGTCACTCAACTTCTACAATAACATCACTAGACAAATGACTTACTTCTAGCCTAAATAATGGCTAATACGATGAAAATGCCATTTCCTCAGTCATATAGACAAAATATTCAAGATTGAATAAATATTAATTGAGTCTTTGAGTGCACTGAGATCAAGTTATTCATGCAAAGGTAAGAGTGGCCAACCTAAGTGGAGCGATTCCTTAGTGCCGGGCACCAAACTAAGAATTTCACACGTTAACTCATTTACTTCTCACAAAAATGTAGATGGTATTTTTTTAAATATTTTTAATTTGACAGAGAGAGAGAGAGAGAGAGAGAGAGAGAGAGAATCCAAAGCAGGCTCCAGGATCCGAGCTGTCAGCACAGAGCCCGACACGGGGCTTGAACTCACAAACCATGACATCATGACCTGAGCCGAAGTCGGACGCTTAACCAACTGAGCCACCCAGGTGCCCCTGGGCAATAATATTTAGATCTTTATTCTGTGGATGAGAAGTGAAGATCTAGAATTTAATTGTCCTGCCCAAAGTCAAAAGCTAGGAAGCTACGGAGAGAGCATTCAAAGCAACCATCCTGCTTTGACAGCCTACATTACCAGAAAAACACAGAGCTTCTCCATGGAGAATCATTCCTCTGCCCAGACAGGGAAAGCAAAGTTCCAAACGTATATCTGAATGAGCACACCTTAAAATAATCCCATTTAATGTACATATACCGTGTCTCTTCCCTGGGAACGTCAACACGATAAAGAAGATCATCTAAAATAGAGTAGCTGCCTCGACTCGAATTAAGTCTATTGCCATTTGGTAGATAACCTTCTTATCATGCAGAAAAATACCAGGGCAGACAAATGGAGCACACAGGAAATGAGACCATCAGCAAAGAAGATAAAGAAGTTTGCACAAAGCACCTTTTTATAAATGGATGGCTGTCAGTTAAAAATCAATTTCCCGTGGACATGACTAAGAGCAAGCAAGAGGAAAGTAAACATGTTTAAACTACTGGAGAGTCCATAATTTAAATATAGACTCTTCTGTTGAGTGGTAGTGTGTATTGAATTAGTTCCACGGTGGCGATAACAAACGTCACGCTGCATTTCAGGAGGCACGAGAGAGAGGAAGCACGGGGAAGAAGAACGAATGCATCATTGATGCTGAATATTTTGGGTTGCCTAGAGCAAAGGCGGTTGGGGCTGCATAAAAACAGATCTTTGAAGATTTAATAGATTCCTCATTCTCTGTCCGTTGGTCCTTTCAGATTTGTCAAGAGTGAGCTCTGTTTTTCCTTACACTTAGGTTTTTTAACTATGGCTTTTAGGGCAAGGAAAAAAAAAAGATCGGGTCGAACTTAAACTAATGGGCAATAAAACTTGAAGATTAGAGATGCTGTTTTATTCAGCAGCTAGGTGAGGATCTGCAATGAATTCGAACTTTAAAAATGGATGTTTTTCTAATGACACAAGCTGTATCACCATGACATGTTCTTAGAAGGGAAAGATTTGAAATTGTTGACATTTGCATGATAAATTGGAATGTGTGGAATAGGCAAGGGAAAGAAAATAAAGGCATAACTCAAAATTAAAGGTTACTTGTTAATACTAAAGGCAAAGTTCTAGCTGAATTGGAAGGGGCGGGGGGGGGGGGAAGGGTTGCTAATTATTTTTTTTTTCCTAGAGATGGAATGTGAAACCCAGTGTAAAAAGTTCATGAATGAGGCCCAAGGATTGGCATTACAGCAAATTCAATGATTTCTGAAATGCATGTTTTACAAAGAACACACTATTATTCTGTCTAGACTTCACGGCACAGTAGAATAAACAAGACTGACAGCATCAATATATTTCATAAATACATTACTGGAATTTACATTATTTCTGACTATTAATATTTTCTGAGCTACCTTAGTAAAGCAATACGCACATCTTATAAAATAAAATCTATTGGTAATGTCATTTGTTAGCAAAGAAATAGTAATGGCATTTATTTCTGAATATATTCATCTTCTTAAGTAAACCTAGGAAATCTGAACTTGGACCCATAGATAATTCATTAGGTTCAGTCCATAGGTTTGCTTTCTTAGAGTCTTCTCATACGTATAATATCCTAACACAGTGTTTGTAAGATTGCTTCAAGGGATTTTTTTTTGTCCTGAAAGGGAAGGGTATATCTCATATAAAATAAACTACGATGGGTAACTTGTAAAGCTATCAATCGACATGGAGCTGATATAACTTCTAAAACATTTCTTCTGGAGATACACACATTTTTGTAACGAAACCACTAGCAACATATGGAAATCCACCAACAGGCCTCAATTTTTTCAGTCTAACATTTCCTAGAGCTGTGGATACAGAGAAGACAACTAAAAATATAATTTTTGAGGACAATTAGTCACTCTCAGGAAATCTATAAATACCAATGGAAAGCAATATGGCATAAACATTCTGCCCCACACATGTTATATTATATCATGTCATGATTTGCAACGTTGTGTGATGTAGACATGCTTCACCGGGTTTGTTTTTTTTTTCTTTTACTTTTGTTTTTAGGAATCACTAAAAAGCAAATAGTCCTTTGGCTGAAAGGTCTGTGGAGGATGTAGGAATGCCCCTCGCCCCTCCTGCCCTGCACTGGGGAATCTCCTGGGAAGGTTCCTTCCTGTTCTCACTTGAGGATGAGGGTTTTGCCTGCTCACACCTACGAAGTTCTTCCACAAATACACCTTCCTATGAAAACAAACCAAAAAAAAAACCAAAAAAACAAAAAAAAAACCCACAAAAACAAAAAAAAAAAGGAGCTGAGCAAAACAAACAAAATAAAAAAATAAAAGGAGCTGAACAAAACAAACCAACCAACAAAACAAAAACAAAAACAAAAAAAAAGGAGCTGAGCACATGGAGTGTGCTTCTTTTGAAAAATAAAAGAACTAGCTTGATTTCTCAGAGAATTGGGGATACTGAGGAAGCTAAAGTTCACAGATATGATAAAATCACATATGCATCTATGCATGAGTGTGGCTAGTCATGAACCGGTTTATCTGTTAGCTCAGAACATGGTGTTGCTCTAGTTTCTTGCATATAGAAACTATAATGAAAATATTTAGTGTAAAATAATTAGTAACGTGTTGTGCCATAGGATATTGCCAACATTTCTTCACAGAACAGCAATCTCATACAGTTCTTAATATTAGTTATTTAGAGGTGTGGTAGGTACAATAATATACTGCATTTAGTTTTTCAATTTGTGCTCATACATGCTGTTTCTTTTATTACTCCTCAGGAATTAGTTTTTAGAATACGCTCTCCAAACTCCATTCATGATTTAATAAGTGTTTATACTCTTGGGTTCAAATCTATCCTGATTCTCTTCCTGAAAACCATAGCCCCAAATTCATATTGTGCATATAACAACATACAGGTATGAGAAGAAAATTGTTATTGATCATTAAAATACAAACCAAAGGACTTATGGAATTGACTTCCGACTCATCAATTAAAACAGCAGCCCCAAACCATAGTCTAGTGACAAAATCCAACCCAATGCCTGTTTATATAAAGAAAGTGTTATTGGAACACAGACACATTCATTCTTTTTCATTGGGTCTATGGCTGCTTTTGGGCTACACAGAGCTGAATAGTTGCAACAGAAACTCTAGCCCTCAAAGCGTAAAACGTTTACTGCCTGGTTCTTCACAGAAAATGTTTGCTGCACCCTGATTTAACACATTGGTGACATTTGATAACTGGAAACCAAACTCTAATACTTTTATATCAAGTCAGGGTAGACTAGGTGATACTGAAGTGACACGAAACCCGAATGATCATGGTTTAGAACAGCTGGTTTCCTGCTCATACTGATGGCCATCACTGGAGTCCGGGGCTTTGCCCCATGCAGTCATCAACCTCACTGGAGGGTCACATAGCAGGCGTGGATGGAACAGCTATCTGGAACCGTGCCAGTAACCTTGGCGGAGGAAACAGGAAACACAGTGTCTCAAAAACACACACTGGTCCTTGAAGCTTGTGATGGAAAATGACATAGGTCACTCACACATTCTTGATCTAAGTCTGTCACCTGGTCTGGTAGCACCTGAATTCAACAACGTAACAAAGGGGACGTCCTCCAAGGAGGATACGTGGGTACTGAATCACAGCCCTGTCAACGACTATAACTTCCTAGAGGATGTTATGCCGGCCTCGAGTCTTCAAAAGGCACAGTAACCAGTTCAGCCAAGAGGGATGGGGACACTTCTACTCCAGACGCTGCATGTGTTACAGTCTGATGGGAGAGAGGAGAAAGAGAAGAAGCAAGAGAGAAGACTGGATGTGTGGCCAGGGCGGACCCTGGAGGGCCTTGATACAATACCAAGGAACTTCACCTTGACGCTAATCATGGGAAGCCAAGAACGATTTTCTTTTTTCTTTTATGCCACAGGCCTATTTGGCGATAGCTGATACAGCAACAGAACTCTTTGTAAAACCGCATGAAAAATATTCACGACTTGGTTTGTACCCACCTGAGAATGTTTATTTTTAAAAAGCTCTACAGTGAGACTTTGATAGGAACCCTAGATTGAAAATGATGACTGAAAAGGATGCATCCAGCATTTACTGCGATCATAGGTGCTTTCAAACGTACTCAGATGGAAGACAGATCTATGCCCTTCATTGCACACTCTCCATGGTCGGGCCCTGTTACTTCTCAACAGAACGTTCATTGCAAGAGGCCCGTCTCCTCAGTTAAAAATTCACTGATGTATGTCTTCTTCATATTCAGTCCTAATTTTATTTCTAATTAGAAACCAGAGTGGATGTAAGGTAAAGAATATATGATAGATCTTGGGGTATCTGGGTGGCTCAGTCGCGATATCACAGCCTGTGAGTTCCAGCCCCATTATTGCGCTCTGTGCTGACAGCTCAGAGCCTGGAGCCTGCTTCGGATTCTGTGTCTCCCTCTCTCTCTGTTCGCCCTCTGTCTCTCTCTCTCTCTCTTTCTCAAAAATAAATAAACACTAACAATATTTTTTAAAAAGAATATATGATAGATCTTAAAAAGTCAAAAAAAGTATGCTTAAAATATCCTTCCATTCACTCTCAAGTAATCTAAGCGTTGTTTCTTTTTTAAACCCCAAACTCTGCTCAAACCAGACTTTTTTGGGAAAATCTTACCTCTTGTGAACCTGTGGGTCTGCCCTCCCCGGGACTCTGGCTCTGGTCGTCCGCCTGCTTCTGCTTGGCGCCTAGTGACCCATCTTCTTAACAGCCCATCTTGGGCCGGGTCGGGCTCCTGGCCCTCCGCCCTGCAGCCCTGTCTTCGGGACACCCTTGGCCAGAGGCTGGAGCCTGGGTCCGGCGGCGTCGAGTTTCCCAAAAGGCCAACAGGGCACCCCTGGAGCCGCAGGATGCTGCTAGGTGGCGTCGGGTGGGCGGGGGCAGTAGGTGCAGGTCCGCATGGAGGTGCCAGAGGTTGGGCTCAGATGAGCTGAGCCGCAGGCGGGGCCCAAGGAAGGGCGGAATCCGGCCGGAGGCGCTGCTCTGCACCCACCCTTCCCCGGAGGAGCCGGGTCTCCAGGGACCTCGGGAGTTACACCTGCTGCCAGGGGGTCCTAGGAGCGGAAACACCTGCTGCCCTGCTGCCGCGGCCCCTCCTCGCAGGCTCATCTGTAAGGACTCTGGCTCCTGCCACTTGTCACCTCCCCAGTCCTTGTGGGCGCCCGGCCCACACTGCGCAAAGTCACAGGCGAGGCCAGCTCAGGTGCAGGAGAGCCGCTCTGTGGCGAAGACGGTGCCAGGGCGGGCCCTCTGCGGCCAGGCGGGGCAGTGAAGTGCGCATGCGCGGGACGCCCAGGGGGCAGGCGCCCAGGAGGGGGTGGGCGGAGGATGCTGGGAGCGGGGGCAGCGCTGGCGCAGAACCAGGGGTGCCGGCGGCGTCCAAGGCCGGCCAGGCGCACCTGCTGGCCCATTGCACAGCCTTGGTGCCGCTGGTTCCTCCCGTCAGCTTGGAGCTTTCTAGAATTCATCCCAGAAGATCCTCGCTGTTTCTCCAGCCTTTCTTCTCCAAAACCGCCTCCGGAATGGAGGGCTACTGACCCTATGCTACATACGGGGTCGGGTAGAGGGTCCATCAGTAATCCCACTGCCTTGTCAGGGTTTTACCTCAAATGGGCATGCAAATCAGTTCTGGTCAAATAACCATATAGGTAGAACTATTTGTATCCTTCCAGAATGTCCCGGCTCTTAAGATGATAGGTAGGTAGATAGATAGATAGATAGATAGATAGATACATGATAGATAATAGGTGATGGATAGATAGATAAATGATAAATATTTCTTTTTATTTATTTCTTCCTACCTTTCTTCCAATCCTTTCTTTCGCTCCTTTATTTGTTTTTGCTAAATTCAGTGCTACCCAATAGATTCCCCAGGAAGAGGTAGATGTTCTGTATCTGTGCTGTCCCATGTCATGACTAATAGTAGCCACATGTGGCTCTTGAGTCCTGAAATGTGGCTAGTGCCACTGAGGAACGGAACTTTGAATTTTACTTGATTTTGATTCAATGTAAGTAGCCACATATGTCTAATGGTTGCCCCTCTGAAAAGCACAGTTCTGGATGGTATCATGCCTACATGTAAGGCCGCGGTCATATTACAAGCCTGTGAAATGAGATAATACTGATGGTAAAAAGGAGCAACAGAGGAAAATCCACATCCTTGGTGCATCATTGGAACTCTACATGCAGGAGCCCCAGGGGCCGCCCTAATTCTGATTCTTTGTTAGGTATTTATAAAGGTCTTAGATTTAGGTTTGGATTCTTATTGCATGATCTAAAATATCCTAGCTAATACAGATGGGCCTTAATTTTATACCGTCCTATATTCTCCAGCCTTGCGCTAACATGTAAGCAATTTCACTATAAGAGTCTTGCTCTACCTTTGCGTATCCCACAATGCTTGTGATACACAATGCCTACACTGCATGTATTTGTTGGGAAGCACACAGACCAGGTTGAGGCCCTTTTCTGGCATTTTCGGCAGTGGGCTCTAAGGTGCGAATTGCCTTGTAGAGAGTAGCCGGTATATCTGGTAACCAATCATGAGGAAATACAGAGTTCTCCCCAATATTGCTCTCAACTGCTCTCCCGTAAGTTAAATGTGATTGTCGTCGAACAGTCTTCCCATCGTTTACAGTAGTGATTTCTTGCAGTATTTTGACATGGTTTTCTCCTAAATAAAAATTTACATAGAAATTCACTGTAAAAGAGCAGATGAACGGATAGCTGCTCGGCATAAAGGTGGTGGTCAGAAGCTCCACATCATTCCTCTCTCTGGCCTGACTTGACCCCCTTCTGCAGACCTGGAGGTACCTTCTAACAAGCCCAGGGCTGCTGTGCAGAGAGCTCAGTCTGAAGAACTGAGATCTATATGTAAATTTCTACCTTGGTAAAATGCAAAACTATAAATAAGGGTAATTAAGTTCTGTAAGGCAGTAAGCCTTTGGTTATGAAATGAGCTAGCCAATGTTTTCATAATATGTAAAAAAAAATTTACAATATATGTTCAACATTTAAAAGAGTAACACTTCCCTTGCTTTGTTTTTCATGCTGGAAACATTGACATGAGGCCATTGGGAAATTGCTGTGTGTGAGCCTAAATTTGTAAAACTTGGTTTCCTAAAACACATATTTGTTTTGTCCCCACTTGCCTCCTTTCAAATACTTTTTTAAGCTGCCAGTGTAAAAATGATGTATATTTGACAAAAGATGGAAAGGTAAACAAATTTTTCACCTAAAACTTTATTGTTAACAAGTGCAACACTGTCAATATTTCTGTATATTTTTTTCCAATCTTATTCTATATTTTTGCAGTTGTAACCAAATATGTTATATTCTTCTAAACACATAATTAAGAACAGTTTTTCTGAATTATATTAGCTAAGAAGACATGTTTCAAGTATGTTTATATATAGCTAGCTAGATCTAAACATACATTTACATACATACATATGTGTGGGTGTGTCTCTTTTAATGGTTATTTCCCTTGGAAATAACAAAAATCGGGAAAAGAATAGTAGAAAAACAGAAGATTTTGAAAAGAATGATAATTCCATTATCTTCTCAGCAATAAATGGATTGAACTTTGAAATACATGTAAGTTGATTGATTTAAATATAAAAAGCCATACAATGAGAAAGAATGAAATATGGCCTTCTGTAGCAACATGGATGGAACTGGAGACTGTTATGCTAAGTGAAATAAGTCATACAGAGAAGGACAGATTCCATATGTTTTCACTCCTATGTGGATCCTGAGAAACTTAACAGAAGACCATGGGGAGGGGAAGGAAAAAAAAAAATGTTAGAGAGGGAGGGAGCCAAAACATAAGAGACTCCTAAAAACTGAGAACAAACTGAGGGTTTATGGGGGTGGGAGGGAGGGGTGGGTGGGTGATGGGTATTGAGGAGGGCACTTGTTGGGATGAGCACTGGGTGTTGTATGGAAACCAGTTTGACAATAAATTTCCTATTAAATAAATAAATAAATAAATAAATAAATAAATAAATATAAATAGCCATATGTGGCTAATGGCTACCATATTGAAGAGCGTCATTCTAGAGAGTGGTGTCATGCTTGGATACAAGGTCACTGTCATGCTACAAGCCTGTAGAAGACAACACTATGATGGTAAAAAAAAGAGCAATGGAGGGATGCCTGGGTGGCTCAGTCGGTTAAGCGTCTGACTCTTGGTTTTGGCTCAGGTCCTGATCTCACCTGATTGAGGTGATTCATGAGATCGAGGCCCGAGTTGGGCTCTGCGCTGTCAGCACAGAACCTACTTGGGATTCTCTCTCTCCCCCCCTCTCTCTGCTCATTGCCCTCGTGTGTGCTTTCTCTCTCTTTCTAAAGTAAATAAATAAAATAAAATAAAAAAAAAAGGAGCTATGGAGAAAACCCATGTCTTTTGCGCATCACTGAAACTCTATATAAACCAAGCCCAATGGCTACCCTAACTCTAGATTCCGTGTGAGGTGTTTATAAGGTTCTGTATTATTTAATCAGGATTTCAATCGCATGAACCTGAAAGCATCCTAAATAACACAAATCCCCCCCTTAACTGTATCGATTGTGCCCTATCCTTAGGGCCTTATCGTCCTATATTTATCAGCACTAAACATTTAGCATTCAAAAAAAAAAATCTGCAAAAGTTGACTAACAAAAATAACGGAAAACTAAAAGCTGTGTGTTTGCTGCATGCAAGATATTATAAATCACTTTTTCTTACTATCTCCCTTCATCCTCACAGCAATCAAGACTTGGGATTCCCACTACCCCTAATTTGCAAATGAGGGAAGTACTAACACAGTACCTGCTGGGGCTATGGTCTCCAACACAATCAGACTCAAAGCCCAGCATTTCTTGCATTTCCCACCAATGTTATGCAATAAAACACGATTTCAGGTCTTTGCTCCTTTGTCTCCTTCTGGGGGAGGCTTTCTTTGTATGCCCGACTTAGAATTCCTACTGCTGCCACTCACAATGTCCTCTTTTGTGCACCGCCCTGCTTTTTTTCTCTCTTCCGTACTTCATAATATCTCACATAGAATGATATGTATTGTTTTCTATATTTCCATCATCGTCTACAGGAAGATGGGCTTCATGAAGACAGAGATTTCCTTTCTTCTATTTTGTTTACTGCTATATTCCCAGTCCCTGCCTATAGACGACATTCAAAATGCATGTGTTTAAGGCATGAACGAATGTTCTACTTTGCTCTTCTTGGATTAATAGTGCTATAAACTTTTAAAATGATGATCAATCACTTTTCTTTTTTTCTTTTGAGTGATGTCTATTTCTCCTCTGAATCTGGCTCAGTCATGGAACTTAAGGCCCAGTTGCTAAAGACCAGGTGTGGCAAATGATCGCTTACCTGTACTATCTTCCAGAGATTTCTTCTCGTGCCCAGCTGAACTAAATTTCCGGTACCTCTTTCTCTGGATTCCAATCCTCCGGCTCCGTTTCTGGCAATTGATTTTTAGGGTATCCTGACTATGCAGAGGGATTGGGAAACACTCTTTCTGGTCTGTGGAAACTTGGTGTGGGGCTCACTCTGGGTCTCCCCATTGTTGAGCTAGAGTTTACCTGTGAAAGCCTTGGCAGGTGGGGCCAACCCGCACAGGCCCAGGAAGCTCAAGGCATTAGACAGTTACTTGTTTTGAGCCTCTGGAATGGCATATTATGCATTAACCAATATTTTCTTCTTGAAAAAAAAAATCTGTATTTGTTCTCTGTAATAAAAGAGTAACTTTTCATTATTTATTGAAAACACTTCTCTCAGTTCTAGTATTTATAAGTTGCCACATGGATTTGTATCTTAGGTTTTTTTTTCTTATCAACTCTGGTTTCTTTCTTCTAACAAATTATTAGATCTTTACAGTTCATTCCTAACTTTAACCTCTTGTCAAAATATGCACATTTTTTTTAAAATTCACAGTTTATCCTAGACTAAAGTTTTATCCTAGACTAAATTCTCTCTAGTAAGAAGTGTATTCTCAGATTTCTGAGTTAATAATAATAATAACAACAACAACAACAATAATAATAATAATAAAAGGCATGAGTTGCCTATCTGGATTCCTCAATTTATTTTTTTTTTATTTTTATATTTTTAAATTTTTTTTCAACATTTTTTATTTATTTTTGGGACAGAGAGAGACAGAGCATGAACGGGGGAGGGGCAGAGAGAGAGGGAGACACAGAATCAGAAACGGGCTCCAGGTTCCGAGCCATCAGCCCAGAGCCTGACGCGGGGCTCGAACTCGCGGACCGCGAGATCGTGACCTGGCTGAAGTCGGACGCTTAACCAACTGCGCCACCCAGGCGCCCCTGGATTCCTCAATTTAATGGAAACTTACTACCTCTGTCTCTAGCAACTGCTCAACATTTTCATGTGTAAGGGATTTCCATCTCAGGGTTAAAAAAAATCTATAAATTAAAGAGTCCTCTTAAATATATATTTTTTTATTTCTGCAAATGCATGCCAGGCATTATGTTAGATTTGGGGACAGAGCAGAGAGAGTGACACAGTAGCTGGCCCATGAGTCTTTTTCTTCTAGCCGCTACATATTTATTTTTGTGAGCATATTACATATAAAAATGTGTGCCAGGCACCACCGAAAGGACACCGACACACAGACCTTTCAGGAAGAGTCAGGATCAAGTCTTCATCCCTGCTCTGTTACTTGCACACCGTGTGGCCTAGTGGAAGTTTCCCGAACTTCTCACGTGTGCCGGGTCTCAAAATTATGTTCAAAAAGAAATTCTTCACCTGAGTCCCCAAACTAATCCTGCCTCAAAGTTTCTCCTATTGGCAAACGGGATCTCAGTTCTTCCAGATGCTCAAACAGAAAACCTTGAAGTCCTTCCCAACACCTCATTTTCCTCTTACACAACTCATTCAATCTATTAAGAAGATACACCATCAGCTTTGTCTTCAAGACAGGTCCAGAAAGTAATACTTAAGGAAAATCACCACCCCTATTATATGATAAAAGGCAACATCATTTCGGACCTGGACAACTGCTGTAATTTCCCAGCTCGTCTATCTCTTTCTACCTTCTTCCCCTATGGTTCCTGTCCACAGGGCTGCCCGTTACCTTTTATTGTTGTTGTTGTTTTTAACAGACCTTATTTCTGAGAGCAGTTTTAGGTTCACAACAAAATTAAGTGGAAAATACAGAGATTTCCCATACCCTCCCCCACACCCCCGACACACAACAGCCCCCACTATCAACACCCCCACCAGACTGGTGCCGTGGTTACAATCCATGAACCTTCACTGATGTATCATAATCTCCTAGAGTCCGTGGTCTATATTTGGGTTCGCTCTTGGCGTTACACCTGCTACGGGTTTCAACAAATGTATAAGGGCACATAATCACCATGGTCATATCATATAGACCCTGTTATCTTTTCAACGTGGGGTTGAGTCTCTAATCTGCTCAAGACTCTTTGATGGCTTGCTCTTGCTGGTTCTCTCCAGATGCTTCCAGATGGTTGCCTTCACCTCCCCCTTGGCCACACTGCTCTTCTGCAGGCATCAGCTCAGCTCGCCCCTCGCATGGCCACTTGCTTTCACTCCAGCACCACCTTGGCGGAAGGACAGGCGTCACAGCCAACCCGGCTCTGCTGGAAGCCACTTTACTCTCCACGCCCTTGTTCTTCTTTCTTTCTTATCTTCCCCAAATATTTTATGTATTTTTTTTCTTTATGTGTCTGCTGTCATTTTGTTCTGACATAATGTAAACCGTGAGGCTAAGGACTTTACTCTTTTTGTTCGCCATCACACTGAATAAATCGACTTCTCCGTGCCTCCGTTTTTCCATCTGTAAAATGGATGTCATAATAGAAACCACAGTCTCGGATTTCTACAATGATGAAATAATGTCCCAAAGCAGATCAAGTTCTGCCCAGCGTCACTTGCTCACTACGTGTTAGTTGTTACTATTTTTGTCATTTTGAAGATCAGGTTGAGAGCTCACGGTCCTTTCCTCTGGCTCTTTTTCCTCCTTTTAAACTTCAGTCTCTTTAGACTCTTTCAAACTAGTGTCTGGACCTTATGAATCTCTGCCATTCTATGTATATTAATAGCTCTACCAGGCCCTAAATACTTAGCAGCTGGCATCTTAAAACACATTAATATAGTGTTTTAAATGACAATATTCTTCCAATAGGGAAATTGAATGTGATTTAAAATAGTCTTATAATAATACATAACAATCATAATAA
Organism: Acinonyx jubatus; assembly: GCF_027475565.1. NCBI lineage: Eukaryota > Metazoa > Chordata > Mammalia > Carnivora > Felidae > Acinonyx > Acinonyx jubatus. The sequence goes on from NC_069380.1 coordinate 74,916,009, forward strand.
TGCCCACTTTATATGGAGAAACTACTATGTGCCAGAGACTGTTTATGTGTGGTTTTCTAACGCTTTCTAACACTTAAAATGATCTTGCAAGGCTGAGATTATTTCACCAAGTTTTAAGACTAGGACATGGGTTGTTAGAGCAGTTAAGGCCACATTGCCTCTTTAGACCACAAACCCAGTAAGAGGTGGGCTTGGGATCTAGTAGCAGGATGCTTTGGTTTCAAAACCTCACTCTTTTCACTATGACATGAAGCTTGGGCAGTGACGATGAGGCTTTAAGGGGACATAACAGTAACACGCACACATGTGAGACACACAGAGGTTGGCACGGGCTCCCCAGGGCAGGTCTGGCCACGAGCAGGGACACCTGGAGGGCCTCGAGCAGCCACACCATATATATATATATATATATATATATATATACACACACATATATATATGTGTATATATATATACGTATACATATATGTATGTATGTGTGTATATATATATATACGTATATATATATATACGTATATATATATACATATATATATATATATATATAGTGTATAGAAAAGTAGAGACCATCTAGTCCAAGCAGACGGATACATCCTGTAATATAATATATACAACATTTAACATGCCATCATTTGAATCTCACTGGCTGCTTGAAAAATACCTGATTGGTTAATTGCATTTAGCTTTTCTGTTTATTGTTTTTTACACTGTGTGTGAGTGTGTGTGTGTGTGTGTGTGTGTGTGCGTGGTTCATATGTTCTTCCTCTCTCTGACTTGGTGCTAGGCTTTTTGCAAAGAGAAATATCCATTTTGGGTGTTTTCCTCTTGAAGTGTATATTCATATTTTAGGAAGTAACCGAGATTTTTCTTGGTTAAAGCAGTATTAGGAAGGTGGAGGTAAGGCGTTCGCTTATCTTTGCCTATAAAATGAATTCTATGCAGTTCTTCATTTGTTTATATTCAAAGTCAGTTTTTCTCCCTTATACCAGGAGAATTCCACCTTTCCTTTTTGCCTTTTGGGGGCACCTGGGTACCTCAGTCAGTTGAGTGTCCGATTCTTGATTTCGGCTCAGGTCATGATCCCAAGGTCGTGGGATAGAGCCCTGTGTCAGGTTCACTGCTGAGTGTGAAGCCTGCTTGGGATTCTTGGGATTCTCTCTCTCTCTTTCCCTCTGCCCCTCTCCCGAACTCATGCATTCTCTTTCTCTCTCTTCCTCTCTCTCTCTCAAAAAAAAAAGTAGATGGTAACCAAAATGAGTTACTAAAAAAATAAAATGAAAAGGTTAGTGATATTCCCCCCCAAAATCCCTAGTTATACTACAAAACCAGTTATCAAACTATTTAATCCTTAATGTAGGAAAATCCTTCTTGAGGGTAGACACATTTTGGGTTTTGTTGCCAGCTGCCTAAAGATGCACACGAAAAGTCTCAGTTTAGAACAGGCTTCCATTTCACTTGTTTCTTGGCAACCCCACCTGAGGGTGGGTTTGACTGTCAAAAACCACACTTTGCACACAAAACAAAACAAAGCAGAAAGATGAGGTTTTTGCAATTGTTTCCATCTCTAAATCAGGAAACCCAAGGCTATGGGAGCAAAGAGTTCTAAGTTGCTCACAGACTAAGGGATTTTTCTGGGATAACTATGGAGGAATTTGGCTTGTGCAGCTGATTGGGTGCCTAGTGATCTTTCTTACTTTGGATCAGATTAGCTGTCAGATGAAGAAGGAAGTCCAGTTATGGCCTGACCAGACTTGATGTTTGGAGATTGGAGGATGCCCTCTACCAATTTCTGAGAAGCGCTGTAACTTCCTGTGAGGTTGGGTGAGGGTTCTTTCATGCACCTGCACTGACTGTCTCCATCATGTCCTTGACATAGGTGACTCCATTTCTGTTTTGGTCTATAGAAGTCATAGGTATGAAATAAATCATGTCAAAGCAAGGGTCGCACATGGGGCATTTGTAGATATCACCTGACATAAATCTTCCTGACTTGTAAACCAAGACTTTTTATACGCCTTTTACAGATGAAGAAATTGAGTTCTAAGTAGGTTGCTTAAGTCACAGAGATAGGGATGTTGCATAGACTTAAAATTGGTTTTTCCCCTTAAACCATGGCACTTTAAGGGATGGCTTTTTTTGCCCCCTGGCCTGATCATTGAAAATACATAGTATACACACAACAAAACAAGATCAAACAGTACACAAGTGTATAAAGTCCAACACCATTCCATCATTTCCAAATCTACTTTGCAAAATTTATCATTGTTATTTAATATACAATTTTCTAAATTTTTCAATGTCTAGACGACTGGAGTTACACCAGGGCTGGGCCAAGGTTTGCCTGCACATGTATTTTGCTTGGCTAATGCCATATTTTTAAAGCATTTAAATGAAATGAAAACATTAAACACACACACAAAAGTATACATTAGCACCTGAATCTAGTCTACCTTGTCTTTAAGAAACCTAAATATCTGACTAGGTGGGACACTGGTTCCCACAGTGCTCCAGTCGGCAGGCACCGGGGATGATGTGCCCCAGTCCACACATCCCCCTCCCTTCTAATGTGCCCAGTCACCTGCCCTAGGCCACACCTGGTCTGATATTACCTGGGTGGCCCCTGGGAGCGCTTTCAGCTTGAAACTCATATATTTATTCGTTAAACTGCTTTTTCCACTTATGATTCTATTGGGACTGTCTTTCCATATCTTTCCTTCATTTCTTAAATACCTGCCCACTAGTCCATTGTTTGGCTACAATATCCTTTATTTCACCCTCTCACTGTTGAAGAAGAGTTAAGCCTGTTTCTGATTTCTGCTATTGAAGAGCTTTAATGATTGTCCTTATATGTGTATTTTGCCACTTGTGTTTGTGTTGCAATAAAATATAGTCCTAGAGGTGGCGATGCAGGGTACAAAGGGATGCGTGTTTTGTCCTCTGAGGAATTGGCCAAATAGGCATCTAAAGTGTGCACTGAATATATTATATGTAAAAGCATCTATTCCCCAGGGCTCTCGTATGGATCAAGTCACATATTAGTAGACACTCAAATTTGGAACCATTTTGGGAAAAGCGTGCCTTTCAGCACAATGAAAGAAACAAAGTACCATAAACTTTATTTCAAAATGCATTTTAAAACACTTACATCCACACTGAACTTTAGTCAAGATGCCATCATGGAAGATGGTGCAATCACTCTTAACTGTAAAGTAAGACAGTAACGAAGAAACCGCAGGAAACTGTTCTGCTGTGCTTAGATCCTCTTTGGTAAATGCCATAAAGAACTCAAAAGAAATGAAGCATTGCTATAGGAAATTGTACTGAGGGTGGCTTTTTAATTGTTCCTCACTTTTGGCCTATTGTTTGAATAATTTTAAGGAAAAAAAATCCCTCCTGAGAAGGAAATATAATAAATACCACTTAGGAAATACAGAGATATAAATATAATTATGAGAAGAATGTGCTATTTCTGCCAAATTACTAGTGGAAAGCTAAAAAGGAAATTAAAGCTTTTTAAACCCCAGCAAAAATGTTCACTTTACAAAGAATAAATCCTGCTTAAACCTAACCTGAAGTGAGATTTGTGAAAGACTGACCTGACATTCATCTCCAAAAACAAGAATGAGAGCGTGAGCACAGAAGTATTTATGACTTTGCTCTTACTATAATGTGATCATTGATCTAAGTATTTTTCTATGACAACAGAGATCATGGCTGTTCTTTTATACATTTCCTTCTTAACAAGTCATTTTAAACTGTGTGTGTTTGTGTGTGTGTGTGTGTATTATATACGCATGTGTTTATATGTGTGTTTGTACACACATATGTATAAACTAGAAACTGTATGAGGAAGATACATACGTATACATCTTCCTCAAGCAGAATATAAAGATTGACCCTTAGTTTCATTACAGTTTAAATAAATTTCACTCTTTATTTTCCGAAAGTAAAGTCCTTGTCCAATGATCAACTACACAGAAAACCAAAGTCAATCTTTATCATATAAGAGCACCTCCAGGGGCGCCTGGGTGGTTCAGTTGGTTAAACATCTGACTCTTGATTTTGGATCAGGTCGTGATCTCACGGTTTGTGGGATTGAGCCCCCCTTGGGGCTTTGTGCTGACAGAGCAGAACCTGCTTGGGATTCTTTCTCTTTATCTCTCTCTCTCTCTCTCTGCCCCTGCCCACCCCCTCTCTCTCAAATAAACTTAAAAAAATAAAAATAAAAAAGAGAATACTTCCATGACAAAGATTTTAAAATAGAAGTGTAGAAATTCTCTACCCTGAAATAGATCAACTTTTCCATTTCTTTCAAATCACTACTTTCCTTAACCTTAATATGCCCCATTTTAACTTTTCAGTTCTCATTTCTCTCTGAGTAGGTAACAATAGTAAGTGACTTTTACACACTTTGGTAGAGATTCAATGAAAAAAAAATCAATATATTACTTATGCCTATCCTTGATCTGCCAAGAGAACGTTTTACAGCCTTCCCTTCCCCCATATCCATTGCAAAATGGGCCAGATCAGAAAAATATGGGAATAAATACACCACTTTACAAATGAGAACACATGTTATCCTTGTCCAAGTGGGCTATAGATCACATTTTGCTTAAAATATCCTAAATTTAAAATTCTCCCAATAGATTGAAGCAATGTAACATTAATTCATTCAACAAACACTTGTTAAAGATTTACTATGGGCTAAGCTTCATATAAGGTGTTGCAAAGAATATTAGGAACTATCAGGTCATTTCTTCTTAAAACATGAGTAAGAAAGTACATGTAGGTAACTATCTGGAAAGCCCAAATTTTGACCCAGACAAAAGAAAGGGACCACTGACAAATGTAAAGCTCTCCACTTAATTTAAAAATAATCTGTTTCGTATGTTCACATTTAGAAAGAACTGAGAACTGGCTAACACAGAACTCCCTTAAAAGTGTCTGTCATCATCCCAGACTGAGCCCCAAGATGTTAAAGTGCAATAAAAATATTTTTTAATGTTTATTTATTTTTGAAAGAGAGACAAAGTGTGAACAGGGAGGGGCAGAGAGAGAGGGAGACATGGAATCCAAAGCAGGCTCCAGGCTCTGAGCTGTCAGCACAGAGCCCCACTCGGGGCTTGAACCCACAAACCTTGAGATCATGACCTGAGCAAAGTCAGATGCTTAACCAACTGAGCCACCCAGGCACCCCAAAAATCTTACAGTAAATAAGAAACATTGGCCAGAATCAACCGAGGAGGAAGTGGCTATGTGCCCAACACACAGAAGATACTCAACAAACTGTTGGGAAATGAATCAATACATGAACTGTCTTCAAACATGGTTGTAATAAATACCTGAGGAATAAAGCAGGTTTGTTCCCTATTTTCACTTTTGTAGGGTGGAAATAAATAACGTGAAGAAGAACTGAAAAGAAAGCAGGTTCCTCAACCTATGGTCCTGTTTTGTAAATAAAGTTGTTTTAGAACTTAGAACCATCACACCTACTTAGTTACCTTTCTCTGTGGCTTCCCTTAAAGACTAGATTATTTACTACATGGATCTTTACGGCTATTCCCTGCCACCAGCAGCGTTCTAGCAGGGTCCATGGTAACCTTGTTACAATAGTGCTGATGAGTGTGTAAAATAAAGGGGTGCAGCGTTAATAAAGGGGAAAAGGAGAAACATCAACAGTGCATTTCATGTTGAAGTTTCTTCATTCTTTATTATTTTTTTAATGTTTATTTTTGAGACAATGCAAGAGACAGAGTGCAAGTGGCCAAGGGGCAGACCGACGGAGACACAGAATCCCAAGCAGTTTCTAGGCTCAGGGCAGTCAGCACAGAGCCCGACGCCGGGCTTGAACTCACGAACCGTGAGATCATGACCTGAGCCCAAGTCGGACGCTTAACCGACTGAGCCACCCAGGCGTCCCTAGAAACTTCTTCATTCTATTGCAGCTTCCCCTGGGCTTATTTTCTTGCTTTCCTACGTAGGATGATTTTCAAAAAATATGTGTTTCTGTGATCAACCACATTTAAAAAGGACTACACATCGTAAGCTCTTACTGAAGATTCTTAAAAATCTTTAAGCACCTTTTTACTTTTATTCTGATGTGATCCATGGGCAAGGAGCCAGGTCCTTTGTTTAACCCATTATTTGCCAATTATATTTGAGGAAGGAACTCCTGTTCTCAGAGCACTCTTTAAACTCACTAGAGTGCCAGCATATATGGGACTTTCCTTCAAGAAGATTGCTTCCTTTGTCCATGTAAAGGAACTGGTAGCAGTGTCCTAAGTAGTGTAGATATGCACAGTGGAAGATGACCATAAGGACAAGAATACATGACAGACATGACTAGAATACCAATAAAGCACATGACAAAGTATGGATCAACTTGGTGATTAGAAGTTTGTCTATACTAGGACAGTGTTTTTCCAAGCAGCCCACGGACCTTCGGCATCAGACTCACCTGGGATACTTGTTAAAATTGCTAACTTTGGAGCGCCTGGGTGGCTCAGTCACTTGAGCATCTGACTCTTGATTTTGGCTCAGATCATGATCCCAGTGTCGTGAGATGGAGCCCCACATCGGGCTCTGCACTGACAGTGTGGAGCCTGCTTAGGATTCTCTCTCTCCTGCTCTCTGCCCCTCCCCTACTCAGGCACAGTCTCTCTCTCTCTCTCTCTCTCAATCTCACTATCCCTCTCTCAAAATAAATAAACTTAAAAAATCTTTTAAAAAAGTGCTAACTTCGTGGTTCCACCCAAGACATAATAAATCAGAATATTTGTGGTGGTGATGTAGATCTTGATTTTGACAAGTCCGCAAGGAATTTTCATATCATTTTCATAAAGATTTTCATATCTTTATTATTAAAGAAGCAAAGCCTCCAGAAGATCAACAGAGATCTTTGGGAGACAATCCCAGGGCCCACTTGTCCATGATGTTCCTATTTTCCACAGAGCTTTGGTAAAGCTGTATATCATCCAAACATGAAGCCCTACTGCCTTGACACAATATCAGTGAAGGGTGTAAGCAGATTAATGTAACTCTGGGAAAACCACAAAACAAATATTTGCACCTATCAGAGCAATCTCTTTACCAAATTATAAGAAATCAAGAACACTTGCAAAGAAGTTTTGGCTTCATTTCGCATATTTCCGTAAAGCTTTTCTTGAATCCTTCAGTCTTCCAAAATGTCTTCGTCCCTTGAACTTGATTGTAATTTACTTTCTTTCTAAATATTTGTATTGCACTGAATATGATAAAAATCTTTTATTTTATATTTGATAATTCTTATCGCCCCGTTGCATATACTTAAAAACATGTTTGTACATTGTGGGACACAGCAGGGACAATTAACTTGGTTTTATGAAATACATGTGATGCATTCAATTTACTGAGAGCTAATCCCAGGTAGATAGTAACATATGTATCAACCTTGACAAGCCTTGTTCATGGCTCCTGTTCATGTCCCAGCTATTTCCCCATTTCTGTCTCATTTATAAAAACACGGGTTTCCATGACTTTAGGGAGATGATCTTGGGGGGAAGAGTGATTCCCAGGTCATATAATATTGGGAAACAGTGGCTCAGCGGTGAAGCTGGGAAAACAGAGTTTAGAGTCTGCTTGTTTCATTAATCAGATAGGCTCAGGCAGCAAATCCCCCGCAGTCACAAGGTACGAGTTGAATAACAACAACAACAACACTATTGTGCACAAAAAGGAATCTTTCTCCGAGTGGAGAACATGGTAAAAATTGTGCATCCCCAAGGTCATAGAAGCAACCAGGCATCCCGAGCCTTAGTTAGGAGAAGAAGGTGTCGAAAAGAGTTCTCTCGAGGTGCTAATGCGACGCGCATGTGTCAGGCGGGAAAGGTGCGGGATCGGTGATGAGGGGACGTGGTTTTGGTAGCTTGCTGCATGGCAGAACTATAAAGAATGGAATGAATGTATAGATTCAGAAAGGAAACAATATCATAAAAACATGAAGGCACAATTCAGTAGTGGTGGGGAACCCTTTGACAGAAGATCAGAGAGAGTTCTAGAGTAAGACCAAGAGGAAACCCCAAATATACCACTTAGACATTAGTTTTTCAAGCAAAGATGTAAGTGGGGGTCCACATTCCTATGGTCCAATAGAAAAAAAAAAGCCCAGGACTGCTCTCAAAAAGATCGGGGGCCACCACTGGGGGCAGCAGTCGGTGTGGGTGTGTGGAAGGGGGTTACCTCGGCAGTCCACCTTGGTGCTCAGATCATGATCCCAGGGTCACGAGATCGAGCCCTACCTGGGCACCAGCCCACTCCTGCAAGAACGTCTTTAGTCTTCAGCCAATTTTTCCTGGGTTTGAAGGAAACTTTGATTAATGAATGAGAAAAAAAAAAAAAAGGGTAAAAGCTGAATGTCTCTTTAAGTCTCAAAACAGTCTATCATAAAAAGTAAATTCAAGGGGTCTGTAAATTCATAAGGACAGGAGCCTGCCCCATGGCCATAGTAGGCACACGGGAATCACATTTGCAAGAGAATATAATTTTCCGCCAAACTTTCTCACAGAAGCAAAACTTAGTTATGCCTTTGAATACCTTCTGCGCTGAATTCAGCACAGGCAGCCTGAGGGGATGCAAGTTACCACCGTTAACAAGGAAAAGCTCGAGAAAGATCCAAGGGTTTTTGATCATCTCTACGTATTTCTATATCAGTGTCTACATTTTTACTAGATCTAGATATTTTGTAGATTCTATACGTGTATATTGGAGATAGGTTAATATCAGCCCTCATCTGTCTATGGCTTCTACCTACTGCTCCTTTCCGTAGTTTCCCACACTTCTGTTGGATTGTGGCAACAGAAAGGGATACACTGCAGAGTTATCTGGCCGGGCGGCTTACAGTTTGGAAAATAACTAAATGTCTTTGCAGTCGGCTGTCCGTATTCCTGGGATGGAGGAGGTCGGTGCCCTATTTTGGCGACCACACAAGAAGGAGTGGGTTCTATCAGCTAAAGTACTGAATTTTCCGAGCGAGGCCTCCACGTAGCAGATTACAGTTGTTTGTCGTTGTGTTGTTTGCTTGCTTCTGATTATCTGCTTCTCCCGCCCTCTTTCTGGGCTCTTTCAAGGTCAGCAGCTCCTGAGAGCCCTCCTCTCCCGACTTCCCCAGTGTCTGCTCAGAGTTGTTCCCAAGGAAGCTCCGGTTGCTGATCAGAAGTAGCAGCTCTGCTCCTCTCATGGTACATTTACTGAGAATTTGAGAGCAATCAGATGGATCATGAAGAGTAATCAGCTCTAATTGAGAGTGAATTGAACAGGCAAGATGCTGTCTTTGCCTGAAACGTATCCTTCAGAAACCTTGTTTTGTGGTTCGACCGTTATTGCCCTAGGACCCTAACACCATCTAGGTTGATCCTAAGCCACTGCGCTCTCTGACTACGACAGCAAATGTATTTCCCCTCTCTAAAATTAAATTTAGTTAAATTTAATTTTCATTTCTTTTTTTTAGAATTTGATACCAACTTTTAAGACGCTAACATTCAAACTGTATTTGAAAAGGAGACAATGAAGCTTTTTAAAACACTAAGATATGCCTGCCAGCTTAGAGATGACCCTTTCCGGGGATGCCTGGGTGGCTCAGTCCACTGAGCATCTGACTCTTGATTTTAGCTCAGGTCGGGATCTCATGGTTCGTGGGTTCAAGCCCCGCACTGGGGGCTTGGAATTCTCTCTCTCCTCCCTCTCTGACCGTCCCCTGATCATTCGCTCTCTTTCTGTCTCTCAAAATAAATAAGTAAATATATATTTTTTAAAGATGAACCTTTCCCTCCTGTTTCTACCTCACCCACTGCTGCTGTGGCCCTAGTAACTTTTGCAGAACCACAAGATGTCTGAGCGATGCTGTTGTGACATCAATGCTTTTTCAGATAAAGAGTATTTTGTGGGACTAACACTAGCATTCACGTTGTCTCCTGTAGAAGTCCTGGTTAGAGAGTGAAAGCTCAGGTCTACTCAGAATGTTCTCTCCTATTTACCTTCCTATGTGCCAGAAATAGACTTTCATCAAAAAATAATTTTAATTTTTTAAGTATTTATTTTAAGCCTAGACATCTGTGGCTGGAATGAACCAATTGAGAGAAACTAGTTTAATCATTCTCATCAGATAATCGTCTTATTATATTTATGTTTTGCTACGATTTTTCTCATAAATTCCAACTCATCCTTCTTGCCGTCTCAGAAAAATCTGTTGAACTTGGAGAAAATCCATGTTCTGAGTGAGAATATTCTGTCTGCCAAATGGTGACGGTTGGCATTTGAAGAAAAAGTAAACAGAAAGTGAAGTAGTGAGATAATTATTTTTATGAAAAGTCCCAACAGGAACAATATACCAAAGTTTGTTCTTCAATTACTTTAGACTATAACTAGGCAATCCGAAGAGGATGACGGGAAAGATGATTCCAGATTTCTATTTGAGTTACACTAGTTCCAAAATGTAAAATTATATCATATTCTCCCAGATATTAGTGCAATTAACCGAACAGCAGATGCCATTCTTTATGGACACTTGCTTATGCACCGAATGAGAAAGACGCAATTATTGGCTTGATCCAGATGGCCATGGGAAGTAATTGAGATTCAGAAATAGTAAAATTTCTGAAGAAATATGAAAGAGATACTGAATCAAAAACAGATTTCAGAAAAAGATCATGGGAAACAAATTCAAGCAAGGAATAGGGCTTTAAAAACTGTGTGATTTTAAAAACTCACATTACATGATTTTAGATGGCATGGATTTAATACCAATGTTGCAACTGCACTTTGTTCATTAGATACTGTATTAGTCTAAGATCATAACACTATTTCTTCAGAACCCCTGATTCCCAGGGCACAGTCAGATCCAAAATGATAATAAATATGTGAATCAGTAGCTCCAAATTTTCACAAATCTAACAATCATTCATTTCCAGAGTATGAGATGTGTCACAAAAATTCCTATGCAGTTTCTTGTTCTATAAAGGCTCTGAAAGCATGTCTAGTTATTCTCAAGAAATCTCAATATACAAGCGTGACATTCTTGCCACATAAGGCCAACCCTGTGTCAATCAGGACTACTGTTTGGAACAAAAGAAATGAACTCAGTTAACAGAAACAGAAAAAATAAATTATCATAGGGGTGCAGATAAATCAGAGCATCAGTAGGGAGCCTGGAAACTCAGATTTGAGGACCCAGGTTCAGAATGATGGTTAGCTATAACAAAAATCAAGGTCACCCACAGGAACAACTGAGGTAGTGTGTGGCTGTGTTAAGCTCTAGACCACCGAGAGTGTTATCTCCGGAACGTGGGTGCTCCCAACTCCAGTGGAATAAATTCTAAGTGCTGCTTGCCATCACAAATGGAAAAACCCAAGTGGGGATATTTACATGGACATACTTAGGTCCCTTGGCCTTACTGGAGCTAGACACGTCTTGGAGAGCAAGTATCTACTCATCTGTCCTTTCTCCTTCTTCCTTCCTTCCTTCCTCCTTCTTTTCTTGCTCCCTCCCTCCTTTATCTTTTTCTTTCTTTCTTTCTTTCTTTCTTTCTTTCTTTCTTTCTTTCTCTCCTTCCTTCCTTTCTCCTTCCTCCCTCCCTCTTTTTTCCTTCTCTCTTTCCTTCTTTCCTTTTCTTCCTCCTTCCTTTCCTCCTTCTTTTCTCCTTCCTTTCATCCTTCCTTCCTTTCTCCTTCCTTCCTTCCTTCCTTCCTTCCTTCCTTCCTTCCTTCCTTCCTCTCTCTTCTTTTTTGATGTAAGGTAGATTCAGAAAGCCGAGACACTGAGCATCCAGAGGAATGAAAGTGCTCATGAACAAGTGATATCATTTCTCCACTGTGCCCACCCAGTGGTGTGGTGAGGCAGTCTCTCAACTGTGACCACTTTCCAGTTCAGAAAATATGACACTATTGACTGAATTTATATTGCTTTGTTTAAGAAAGTTTTATGACATACAATTTCTATTATTGTTGTCAAGGTTTCCTGTGTTCATTATGAAATAATTGGAAAACAGACAGGCAAAGAGAAACAATAGCACTCATAACTCATCCAGCTGGAAATAACAAGGGGTCAACGTTTTGTTGTGTTTCTCAAGATTAAAAAAAACTTTTAGGGGCACCTGGGTGGTTCAGTTGGTTAAGCATCTGACTCTTGGTTTCAGCTCAGGTCATGATCTCATGGTTCATGGGTTCGAGCCCTGTGTTAGGCTCTGCCCTCAGTGTGGAGCCTGCTTGGGATTCTCTCTCTCTCTCCCTCTCTCTCTGTCCTCCCCCCCCCAAATAGATAAATAAACTTTTATAAACTTTCAAAATAAAAATATAGTTGTGTGTGTGTCTAAATATATATGCAAATATATACACATACCACACACACACACACATACACACACACACACACACAGTTGGGTAACTTAAGAATACAAAACAATATATCTCAAAGATTTTTCACATTTCACAGTTTTTCTACATCTTTTCAACCTACATAAATTCCATCAAATGACTGTATCATAATTCACTTAATGCATCCCCTATGGCTGCCATTCAGGGAGCTCTCTTTGTATGTTTTTCCTATGATAAACAAGCCTACAACGAACATCTTTATAGAAATTGTGCAATTATGTTCTTAAGACAAATTTTTAGACTTGGTTCCTCACAGGATCAAAGTGGGATTCCTAATTGTCTTTTATCTGAAAGCAAAAGCTCCAGATTATCTCACTGCGACAGAGCTGGCATCCTGTAGTGAACAGCTGCTGATTTATAATGGGATCCATCAAGATGAGAGTCTAAGTTGTTTCCCCTCTTTGCACTGTTTGATAAAGATAAGGCCCAAGAAGAAAGCGAACCCCTGATGGCCAATCAGATTCCCAGAATGGAGTCCAGTCATTAGGGAGCAAATTTAGGACCAAAAAATTCGTTTGCCTCTCTCTACCCACATCCAATAATGTCCAAATCCTCTTTATCTGTCCTTTAAATGATGACCAAAGTACTGCCATTCACGAAAGCTTCTTAAATGGGAGGGATTCCTCCCTGGGTTTCACTCCCTTTACATGTATTTCCTGCCACCTCCCCCCCCCCCGCCCACCCACAAATTTTGGCTGGGGAGTGTAGTTACTCTACACCCTGTTCTCTATGCCCTCATTTGCTCGTATTCCACAACCAAGACTCTACATTTTTACCTACCATTCTTTGTTAACCGACCTAGAAAAAAATCTTTATTTTCATCGCAAATATAACGTGTGCTAATTTTTTTAAAGCTGTAATTACAGAAAAGCATAAATAAATACAAACAAGTATAAATGAACATGCTCTGGAATCCAGTCCTTACACACAATCGGATTTCTAAGTGCCACTGTTCCCCAGGAGTGTTTCTTGGGGGCCCCTATCATCTCTCAATATATACCAGTCTTTCTAGTTAACATTGATAACCAACAGAGTCAACCAGTAATTTGCAAATGATTCAAGCCTCTTTCTGGATTTTGGATGCTTCTTTCAAGTGCCTACTGTATCCCTTTGCCTGAAGGATTATTTTGTTCAGTGTCTGTGCCTTGGCTCTGAGGCTAGTGACTCTTTTGATCCCAAGATGCCAGCCAGCACCTCCCACTGTTGCATTCACCCTCATGCATACCTGCCTGGTGGGAAGTGTAAACATCTTCGTCTTGGTTCCCGGTGTGCCCTGAGATTCATTCTGGTGGCTTATCTACAGATGATATCTTGATAGGATCTTGATTAAAAAAAAAAAAAACCCAAAAAACAAAAAAACCCGTGCAAATTGGCTTGTCTTGATCACTTGTTCCTCCAGTTGAAGAAGGAAGAGACTAGCTTTCTCAAACCACACAGCTGATCATGAGGAGGAGGTGACCTGTCCAAAAACTGTGACAAGAGAAACGGATGCTTGGGGCACTTAGAAATATTTGAATTCTTAAGCATAGACCTCAGACCTTCCAGTGTTCCTTTACAGCTCCATTTCTAATCTGAGCCCAAACTAGACTGCTCAGTGTTCTCAGAAATAGAATTCGGTTTTTTTGTTGTTGTTGTTGCTTTTTTTCTTTTTACTATACTTCTAAGGCTTAGCCTAAGTTGTTCTCTTAGCTTAAATGTTATTTGTACTAGACAGGTTTCCCTGGCCCTTATCACTAGTCCATCACGACCCCAAATAGATATAATTGCTTTTGAATCCATATTTCCATGGCACGTTGCAAAAACCTCCGTTAAGGTCTGGATCACGTAGACTTGCAGAAATTCATGTTTACGTTTCCGTCTCTCTTAGTCAGCTGTGAATTGCCAAGGCTAAGTCTTTTCAGCTTAATAAACCAGGATGCCTAAGAAAGTGCTTTGGTGAAAATGTAAACTCAATAAACATTTACCAAATTCAATTTTTGTACACTTAGCAACAGAAATATTTCAGAGTTGTGCATATTATTCTCGTTAATCCAATCAGCTTCAACCATACATCGTAACCGTGTGAGAAGGTTCGAGCTACTGCAGTATCACTGACATACAAAAGCATTGCAGTTATTGGTTGGTAACAACAAGAAAGCAATCTGTACTATCAACAGGCTCCATCATATTTATAGACCATTTTCTTCTAATCAAACATTTATTGAACATCTAAGCACCGTGCACAATGCTAGAATCAGAGGTTGTTGATGTTTTCTATAAACGTTGACAATAGTGAGGTTCTCTTCTCTTAAAAGTTGAGTGTTGTGGGTGGCCATCCATCTCCAAGGCCAAGCAGAAAACACTCCGAGACTGTGATACCGTGATTTTTCTGTGCGCAGACGAACGCTTCTAAGTTGCAATGCACTCCGTTAATTAAACAAGTCTGTATGTCCATAATTTAATTTGCTGAAATAATTCACACAAGGTATGGGAAACTGGGTTCCCCTGTTTCCCATAAATGTAATTGATGTAATGAGCAGCTTTCTCTTTTGAGTCACGATGCCTTACAGTAATACCTGTCTCATGTGATACCAAGCTCTCTTGGAGTTGCACAGAGAAATAATTTTCTAAGTGCAATTCAACTCAATGGAGATAGATATCGCATCGCATCAGAGACTTCAGAAGTAAAGAAAAGTGAAAATTACTTCAGTGAACTTGGTGGGTGGAAAGAGTAAAATCTGAGTCAAAGAATAATTCACGTGAACTCACACAACATATTTCCCTTTCCAGGTATTTTCAAAGTTGGCAAAATTTGAAAAGGACAGAAACCAATCTTAGACTGAAACATGGAATATGTTACACTGTATTTTGATCAGCAATTTTCTGAGCACTTCTACATGCATTACCTTGGTGTTTTATACAGCAAGCTTATGAATGAGATGTCTGTTATCACACTCCCATCATTCCCCTTTGCAAATGATAAGACAGGAGATTTAAAGGATTGCGTAATTTGAAACTACACTGCTTCCACGATGTAATTACAAGATTGTGTTAGCATTTATCACGGAGTCAAGATCCTACTAGATGCTCAGTATTTACCCAGCATATGGACCCAATAGCATAAAAGACCACTTTTATCATGACACGTATTCCTACAAAAATTTTATGCTTAATGCTGACCACCATGAGGTCAAATATCCTTATCAGTCCAATTTCCTCGAAGGTGACAGTCACAAATGTTTTGACTTTTGGTCTCGTTTAATTTTAAATGGGATTTTCGGGCCTCCAAGATAAAATAACCAATAAAAGAGGAAAAGAGAGTTTTTTATTTTCTCAATGCACTTTCTACCTCCCCCTCTTTCAGGGTTTACTTTCATTCTTTTGTTTCTCCCACTGACCTTCCTATTGGTGGTTTTTTCCCCAGTTAATTATTTGTAGACTTAAGATTTCAAATGCAACTCCTTTCTTCCCTTCCTGGGCTACCTTGTGAACAATCATAAAGAAAAGTAACCAGGGAGCTAATAAATGTCATTTTTTCCATGTTATATAAAGTATTTGTAAAACAGTAAGCACTGTTCAAGTATCCTTAGAATTGGCCATTTAAGACTTTAATATCTGGCACTGAGAAAAATAGTACTTTGAAAGCTTTCATTTTATACCTAGGCTATAGAAATTTCAGCACCTACTGATAGGTTGTGAACATTTACAAGTGAATGAAACAAATTAAATGGCAAACTCCTACCCGTGTTTGAAACATAATATTTTAGTGGCTGCTTTATTTATCAAATAAAAATAGAACACTGAGAAACTACTCAATTAACTTAGTTTTATGATTCTTTGAAACAACTTGGTTAAAAATTGCATTATAGGGAGGAAGATATATTTTATATTTTTTATTAATTCAATCTATTTCTCAGATCTCTGAGGTCTTATGCCAGAGTCTCAGTGGATCACAGAGACTATATGTTTATATCTGCATATCTGGCTCTGTATGTATTACCTCCTTCCTTTCATGAAGGTTGTTTGGAAATGTGAACCTGGGTGTTTTTCGTCTACAATATTTCTTTTGTCTCTCCTCTGTTGCTCCAACTCATTTTAGTTAACACTTTAGACCTTACAAGGCAACTAGCTCGGAGAAGGAATGATACAGCCAGAAAAAGTCCATTTCAAGCATCATTTGAAAGAATGGTTTCAAACGCATGGCCTGTTGATGTGAAAGGATTTTCAGCATAATGTGTCTGCATGTGCCATCAATAGGAGACAGTTTCTTGCCCCTGAGCTGGGAGTCTCCTGGTCCCCATCAATAGCCCCATCAATAGGAATTGTGGCAAGGGGACACATATCAGAATCTAGATAGGTTTATAGAATGTGAAAGTAGAAACTGCATCCCGCTTCATCTCAGAGACAGAAGAAGGGAAACAGCAGCCTTGCAAAGCTCTTGGAAGGACTCTGGTGGGGACACCAAAGGTGCTAAGTGTGGCGTCAAGGCACCGGGGCCTTCAATGAGCCCACAGCATTCACTGGTATCCCAGAGTACCCATGGAAAGCAGCCAGTGTTTCCCATACTCCCAGGAAGGCCATGCACATCAGCAGAGACTGGGGCCAGCACGTTTGCAGAGGGCTCGGGGTTGCGATGAGGGACTATGCTCGCAAATAACACCGTGGGCCATTGGTCAGATGATTTGTGAAATCAAGTCATCGGGGCAGGTGCTCACAAGAGCCAGACAGGACAACGTATCTATGGAGATGTTAGTGTGGTCCACATAATCTAGATCAGACATTCAGCCCCCTTCTACCCTATTATAAAAACAAAATAAAAAACAGACTTCCTGGTGTCTTGGTCGGTTAAACGTCCGGTTTGTGAGTTCAAGCCCCGTGTTGGGCTCTGTGCTGACAGCTTGGAGCCTGGAGCCTCCTTCAGGTTCCATGTCTCTCTTTTTCTCTGCCTCTCCCTTGCTTGCCCTCTGTCTCTCTCTGTCTCTGTCTCTCCTTCAAAAATAAATAAAAATTAAAAAAATATATTAAAAGATAAATAAATAAAAAACAAACAAACAAACATCTCCAGAATTATAGATCAGACCTAGGGAGGAAAGGAGATTAGATGGAACCAAACCCTAATTAATTCCGTAAAATACCTTCTACTGAGGGAAAGGAGCTCCAAATAGAGATGAGTTTGAAAAGATGAGCTTGTAAAAACTAGCATACCCAAGTTTTTTCTGTAGAAACATTACCTATTTCAGATATATCCAAGCTAAGCAGTACCATAAAGTAGTGCATGATAAAGTTCCTTAAGGATACAAATCAAAGTTTCCTAATAATTCAAGGAGAAAGCACAGGAAAAAGAATTTGGTAAAAGTGAAAAATCACCTCAAGAGATAAACCTGGGACAAAAACTCAATGGAGTTTGCATGGTATACTAAAATCATTCGACTTTTATACCATTCAAATAATGAGAAGTAGGTTGTTGAATAGGGGGTTGGCATAATCATATCTTCGATTTCGATTAACTTTGAAGAAGTGTCATTGTTTTTAAATGTTTATTTATTTTGGGGCGCCCCAGTGGCTCAGTCAGTTGAGCATCCAACTTCCGCTCAGGTCATGATCTCATGGTTCGTGAGTTTCAGCCCCACGTCGGGCTCTGTGCTGACAGCTCAGACCCTGGAGCCTGCTTTGGATTCTGTGTCTCCCTCTCTCTCTGCTCCTCCCCTGCTCGTGCTCTGTCTCTGTCTCAAAAATAAATAAACATTAAAAATAATATAAATAAATAAATAAATAAATAAATAAATAAATAATTGTTTGTTTGTTTGTTTGTTTTGCGGGGGGAGAGCAGAGAGAGAGAGGGAGAGAGAGAATCCCAAGCAGTCTGCATGCTCAGTGCAGAGCCCAACATGGGGCTTGATCCCACGACCATGAGATTATGATCTCAGCCAAAATCAAGAGTCGGACGCTTAACTGACTGAAAAACCCAGGCACCTCCAGATTAATTTTATTAAAAAAAATGTGAACTATGAATGCAAGATTTAGAGATTAGAATATTAATTGAGAGGTTATCGCACGTGTCCACACAGGGGATAATAAGGCAGTGAGAGTAAAATATGAGAGGTAGATATCACAAAGATGGAATTAACAGCATCAGATTTGACTGGTGATTAATTACGGAGAAAGAAAGTTGTCAGAAAACAATTCAGACTTCAAAGACTAAGGGTACATACGTGGTATTAATGAAGGAGAGGTGTTGACTAGTGGTTAATAGGATGATATCAAACACTTTTAGTTTTAAGAGAGGGAAGGACACCTATGATAGCAGGTAAGAATTAAATCAACAGGGGAAACATCTAATAGAGATGATAGTTGAAGACAGGGAGGGAGATAGGATTGCTGAGGGCAACAGTACAGGAAAAGAGATTTGCCTATATGTAGGGAACAAGAAGAGAGAAGAAAGAGCAGAGATGGGAAAGTAGAGAGGTGGGAAATCAGCAGAATGTGAAGATGCCAAGAAATCCAAGTCTACTTTCTCTCATGATCGTGGAGGAGTCAGTCAGTTGAATAGTCAACACAGCTCACTACAACACTGATTGTTCTTAGACGTGTATGGATAACATAGAAGCTGGTGAGTGTCTTAAAAGCAATTGGCAATAATGACAATGACTGAATTATGCATGCTCCTTCTTCTGGATTTTCCAAGAAGACTAATTCCTTTTTTTTTTATGTTTGTTTTAATTACAATGTCTATGCATAGTGTTTCATCCTGAAATTTTTATTTTCCAAATGGTTTTCCATTTTAAAAAGACTAAATAAAGATTCTGACTAAGCTGTACTTGTGGGAATTCCTAGATCTTTTTATAGGAAGTTATTTTAGTCAAATAGAGTTGGGAATCAGATTTCCAGTTGGAAAGAATAACAGAGACATGCAAATTCAGAATATAGCTGTACAGCACCCTCATGTTAGTAAAGACAGAAAATTTTGAGTCATCTAAATAGTAACCACTAAGCATCTGAGTATTTAAAAGAGTTGAGGCAGAAAAAGAAAAAATAAAATAAAATAAATCCTGTATGTTACTCAAGTTTTCATTTAATTTAGTGAACTTCAGAGGGCAAAAACACTGATAGAGATTGCTCTTTGCTTATTCAAATCCAGGGGTCCTTCTGTTTCCGGACAATGAAGATTTCTTGTTCAGGGTCCCTTGTGTTTAGTTGAGGCCAGGAGACTAAGTTATAGTCAATGGAATGTCTGACTCCCTAAACTGTAAATACCTTCCAGTCGTGGCCGCTCACATTTTTTTCTCATTGGTCATTTGGATGGGATGACCATTGGCATCTTAGAAGTTAAGGATGGAAGAGACTCTATCAGCCTGATTCCTCCAGGAATCATGGGGAACCAAGCGCCCGTGATGGATCTGGAGCTGCTCCGGCTGGCTTATTGAGAAAACTAAATTCCTATTGTGTTTGTGCCATTATGCATCTTGGGGTTTATTTCTTAAGCAGCTTGTGTTACTCCTAATTCAGGCACCCCCGAATTCAGCATCATTGGGGAACTTCCATCCCTTGTCCCTTCTCTCTCTGTCTCTCCTACTGACTCTTTCCCTCCTTTCCTTCATTTAATTATTACGCTCTTCCCCCCTCCTCCAGTCCTCATGCTGAAATAGAGAGGTGAGGATACCGGCTGTTGTTCTCACTCCTTACTGTCAGACACAGTTCTTCCCATAATGGACCCTGGTCATCTTGCGGACTTCCATGCCATAGCCCCACATGCACCGAGGTGATGACACAAAACTCATAATGGTCCTAAGTGTCTTGTTTCCGGAAGGTGTCTTTCAACACATCGAGCTTCAAACTTCTTGGCATCCTATGTTGCTACTTCATTAGTACACACTTCACTTAAGCAGCTCACCATCATATGCACATTGAACTCTTTGTCTTTCCCTTAAATGTGTTTGAATATTTTCAAATCTGATGTTCTCTTTTGGGTCATGGCTTCCCATTTCGCTACTGTGTTTAGTCTGGCACATGCATGCTATCTTCAATGGCTTCACCATTTCAATGGCCTAGGCTTATTCTCTCTGCCTATAAGCTTTGCTTGATATAGCGTCATCCAGCGTCTATCCAGTGTGTCGTATTTGAATATTAGTATCTAGTACCTGGATCTTATAGCCAATCACTTCAGCTACTGTTTCGCCACGAACAACCCCCTTATTCCTTTCAGCATCCCCCGCCACTGCCACGCTCATTCAGCACACAGGGTTTGAGCACTTCACGGGAATCTGGAGATCAGGGGAGAGGTCCAGAATGCAGTTATAAATGCAGGAGCCACCAGGACTTAAGGTCATGGGACTAGAAAAAAGTCTTCCAAGTGTGAGACTGTAACTAGAGAAAAGGGCCCAGAATCAAGTCTAAAATAACTCTTGAGAAAGAGCTAACGAAAAAGAATGAGGAAGAGAGTACAGTGAGCTACAAAAGAAAATTCAAGAGCATTTAGTATTGCTGAAGGCAAAAATGGATGTATCACATCAGGTTCTTGTAATTCAAGCAACAGAAAACAGATGAGGCTAACCTCAGGGAAATGAATTGATAGGGAAAATATTTTGAGGGACACAGAATTGAGCAAAAACTGGAGAAAACTTTGAAACCATAGGCGGTCTAGGCTAACTGGAACTTATTCATGGTCTTATCACTGGGTCGGCTAAAGTCTAAATATTTTTGGTCATTGTGTTGCTCTGTTTAAAAGTTACATGCCCAAGAATGTTACGCCAGGGCAAGAGTAGAAGTGAAAACCCACAAACCACACGATTAAGTGGTTAAAAATGATAAATCTCGGGGTGCCTGGGTGGTTCACTCAGTTAAGTGTCTAACTCTTGATCTCAGCTCAGGTCTTGTTGTTAGGGTTGCGAGTTCAAGCCCCGGGTTGGACTCTGCACTGGGTGTGAACCCTATAACTTTAAAAAAAGTTATAAGTCTAGGTAAGAAATTATTCATTGAAATATATTATTTGCTCCTACCTGGGCAAATATACCTTCAGGTGGAGAAATATGTGTAAAAATACAATTTTACATAGCTGAAATTGGGCAAGACATGGAGGATGAGTAGACCATATCATTGAGCATATTTGGATGAGTAATGACATGAAGACACACGATGTATAAATTATTACATGGTTTTTCACATAAATCATGTTTTGTTTTCATTTCAGAAAAATGCTGATTAAATCATTGTAAGCATTATTTTTACATAATTTTATTTTTATTGTGACATGAAATTTAAGAAAATGCAATTATTCAACCGTATAATTTTAAAGTATATTTTCATCAGAATTGTATATCAGAGTCTTTATAAGATTTGAAGAGTTAAGACATCTTTTCATATTTTTAAATGTCACCTTTCTTGAAAGGTGTTCAAAATTATCTTTAACATAAAAGGCAAGTTCTAATTAATACCAAAATATATTAAGTCATTTACATAAACTAAACTTTATCTACTTTTTAAAAAAATTTTTTAACGTTTATTTATTTTTGAGACAGAGAGAGACAGAGCATGAACGGGGGAGGGGCAGAGAGAGAGGGGGACACAGAATCGGAAGCAGGCTCCAGGCTCTGAGCCATCAGCCCAGAGCCCGACGTGGGGCTTGAAATCACGGACCGCGAGATCATGACCTGAGCTGAAGTCGGACGCTTAACCGACTGAGCCACCCAGGTGCCCCAACTTTATCTACTTTAAAAGTAATTAAATCTACAAGAATAATTAAATCTTACTAAGTAATGTTGATAAAAACAAAAGTACTTACAATTTTAGAATTTAAAATCTATCTGCCAAAATGGGAAGTCAGTATCATGCCTCACGCTTGGTAAATTATAGACCTACATGCATCAAAATTTGAATAATAGGGATTTTCAAAAATTGTAAATGTTTCTCAATTGCCTCATGCAAAAAATACACTTACATGTAAATAATGCCGTACTATTACAGTATGCCTCTGGAATCATGTACAGGAATACAAAGGGAAGCAAGAAAATAAGCGTCCAGCCCTACTGGGAAATGATAGCTCATCGACCAGTCCAAAGCTGTGTCTATTTTTACACCAGCAGAGGCATGACCCACAAACCTTAGACATAGCCATCTTTTAAGGATGTTGGGCAAGAGACGTGGAAAGATTTTCTATGAAGCCTGAATTGTACTAGGCGTCAGAGCAGATGTCAGGGGTACAGGTAATCCTGGGTCAGGGCTGAGCACTGGATCCTGAGTGATAGAACTATGTATTTGTTAAACAACAGAGCCCACAGTAGTGAACTTCATGCCAGGATCTCAGACTAGTCCTGGTTGGGTGATCCCCTAAAGTGAAATTACGGTATACTAATTAACTAAGGGGGAATAAATGGAGGTCAAACAAAAATACAAGAAGAGAGAATTGGTCAATTGGTTAAATGTGGCTTAAGTAATTTAAAAATCGGATATAGAAGTATTCACTTGAACTTTGCAACATGGGAGTCACTAATGGCTTTAGCAAGATCAGTGTCACTGAAGTGGAGAGGAAGGAAATCCGATTGAAGTGAACTGAATTGTGAATGGGAATGGGAAGGGAGGAATAGAGACAGTGAGGCTTATCCCTCGAGAAATTGTGTGGTAAATGTTGAGTAGAGGCAGGGGTGGTCGTGTAAGGAGGATATAGGGTATGCTGTATCAATGTTGTAAGATAGGAGATACTAGAGAAATGTATTATGCTAAAAAAAATTAGCATAAAGGGATACATGGATGGTTCGGAAGATAAGGGGAGTAAGTAAGAGAGCAAAGACACTGAAAAGAGGAGACCGAGGAGGGCCCAAGAAGAAATAGAAGAACTGACCCCCAGTATCAGAGGAAGGTGTAGCCAGAACACGAGGTGGGACTCATTACAGAAACTGATTCAAGGAGGTTTAGGGAAGCAGGATTTGGTAGGTAGTTACTTAGCTCCAAAACATATTGAAAAAGATCTTCTTCTCAACAAAATTAGTCATGATTCCAGGGTACTGTGGCCTAAGGCTTTAAAGAGCCCCACAACTCAAAAGGGATAGAGGGAGTCTCAAACTTACATAACACAAAATCAGATGTCATTGCACCCATGATGAACAAATGACTTCCAAAGTGGGAGAAAGAAAGCATGAAGAACAGGAGAAAAATGACACTCTTAACAGAAATGCGATGACAACTTGGAGTGAGTGCCATCTTTCTAGAAAACACTGGATGTGTTTAGAAGTGATAATGAGATATCTAAGTAGAAATGACTTCGGGACCCTGAGTCAGAATTTAGGACCAGATATTGGAATCTGGGAGTAATCATAGTCTCCTCTCTAACTCTTAGCACACACATTAAAAAAAAGAAAGAAAGAAAGAAAGAAAAAGAAAGGGAGGAAGAAGAAGAAAAAAAATAAACCGAACACTTTAATTTTGTATGTATAATATGAACAATTTATAGCAAAATAAAACATCTTTTTTTCTAAAAATAGATTCCTACATGTTTTCTTAATTCTACATTAAAAACAATTTGATCTTGTTTTGTACTTTTTAACAGAAAAACATTTATAATATACAAATGTGCACAGAGAGTTGAATCATTAACTCTATATGTAATAAGTTTAGTTTATTAAAAGCATTTTTATTGGTCTCTCTTAAAAGCGATGTCACTATTGCCTATGCAAAGTGAGTTTTAGCAAACTAGTCTAATATAACAAGATGAAACTTTCACATTGTTTGGATTTATCTCAAATCTTCTGGCTCATAGAGATGATCATGCCTTGCCTCCTAACTGAGCTAATGTAATTTGTGTCACTTAAATTATCGCTGTGAAACTAGGCGATAAAATTTCGATCCACATCTAATTGGTGAAGCTTAAATTGCTAAGTGTACTGATGAGAGATTCAAAAGTTTATAACAAAAGAATTAAGAGAGTAAAAATAAAGGGAACTGTCGAGTAGAAAAAAATATATATTGAAAACATATTTGGAGGAAAGAGTCTGTAGAAGCAATAATATTGTGGAGGTCTAATCTCTCCCTTCTGGAACATCTAGTACCACATCAAAGAGGGGGAATATAAAATATGCCACATTTAAAGTGCTCTCTAGGAAGTTTTAAGAGTTGAAAATTACAAATTAATGAGAAATCAAAATCCCTATTAATGGTTTAGACAGAATGGACTAAAGGGCTATTCTTTTTTTCCATTTTGAAAATTTTAACAGTATTTTTTGCCATTTTTAAATAAACTTTATTATTATTATTTTAGTTTTTGTTTATTTCTTTTGAGAGAGAAAGAAAGACAGTGCAAGTGGGGGAGGGGCAGAGAGAGCCGGAGACAAAGAATCCCAAGCAGGCTCCACACTGTCAGCATGGACAGAGCCCAACATGGGGCTCGAACTCACAAAACTGGGGGATCGTGATGGGAGCCAAAACCAAGAGTCGGACACTAAACCGACTGAGCCACCCAGGTGCCCCTAAGTAAACTTTATTCTTTAGGACAGTTTTACATTTACAAAGTAATTGAGAAGCTAGAACAGAGAGTTCCCATATATTCCACACTCTGTTTCTCCTATTATTAATGCGTTATATTAGTATGACACATTTATTACAATTATAAACAAATATTGCTAATTATTTTTTATTTTTTATTTCTTTTTTCAGCAGGCTCCACAACCAGCATGGGGCCCCACGGGGACTTGAACTCACAACCCTGAGATCAAGATTGAAGCTGAGATCGAGAGTTGGACACTTAACTGACTGAGCCACCCAGGAGCCCCATTGCTACATTCTTTTTCACTGAAGCCCATATTTTATTCTGATTGCCTTAATTTTTACCTAATGCCCTTTTTCTGTTCTGGGATCCCATCCAGGGTACCACCTTACATTAGTCACCACCGGCTCCTTAGACAGTTTCTCAGACTTATCTTCGTTTTTAATGACTTTAACTGTTTTGATGAACACTGGTTAGATACCTTATAGTTTATCCTTCAACTAGGCTTTATCTGATTTTTTCCCCATGATTAGACAGAGGTTATGTGTTTTGGGGAAACAGAAGAGAGAGGTAGTCTGCTATTTTTATCATATCATATCAAGGATACTTGGTGCTGACCTTGATCACTTGGCTGAGATAGTGTTTTTCAGGTTTCTTGACTGGACAAGTTACTCATTCTTAAAACCCCTTTCCATCATGAGCTCCCTGGAAGGAAGCACTGTGAATTGCATACGCTCAAGAAGCCATGCTCCCCACTCCTTGAGGTGGGGGGGATATCTACACAAATTATTTGCAATTTCTTCTGCATGGTGATTTGTCTCTTCTTCCCCATTTATTAATTTACTCCACCATTTATTTACAGCCGTGCGGGCTCATGCATATTTATGTTATTCTTTGGGTTATAATCTAATGCTATTTTGGTTACTCTGCTGCTCACATTATTCCAGTTTGTCCGTGTAGCCCTTCCAGTTTGCTTTTGTGTCCGTATGACATCCCCCACGAATGTGAGTTTGGATTACTTCTCTTGAGGACTTTTATACCTCCTGACACTTCAGGAGGCTCCAGGATCATCTTGTATTATCCTTCCCAAGTACTAAAATCAGCCATTGCTCCCAGGATCACTGTCTTCTTTCCTTAGAGAATGGAATTAGTGAGCCATTCTGGGTGCTGGGTGAGCTCACTGTGTCGATGCCACTGTGTTAGCCAGCGGAGCAAGGAAACATACCCCTGTGTACTAGCCTGTGTATGGCCGCACATCTACAGATATCTCTACATGTAGTCAAGTGATCTATATCAAGCTAAATATGAGTTCATATTAATGATGTCTTCAACTCTAACCTATGACTACACAGATCCTTCTAGATCCTTCTAGACTTTTCCCGTTGGCCAGTGCTATTTTAAAATTTTTTGTTGTTGTTGTTGTTTTGTTTTGTTTCGTTTCGTTTTGTTTTGTTTTGTTTTTGAGAGGCACAGGGGAAGGGCAGAGAGAGAGAGAGAGAGAGGAGAATCCCCAGCAGGCTCCACACTGTCAGCACAGAGCCTGATACAGGGCTTGATCTCACAAACAATGAAACCATGACCTGAGCTGAAACCAAAAGTCAGACGCTCAACCGACTAAGCCACCCAGGCGCCCTGATGCCAGTGCTATATTAAAAAGGAACAGAAAAGATATTTTTCTAAATACCTGAAAGAAAAACAGAGATCGGGCTTGAGCCCCAAATTACTCCCAATGCATATTTAATTGACATGGGTACATTTATTTATTTTTTATTTTTTTATGTTTACTTATTTTTGAGAGAAAGAGAGGGAGAGACAGGGTGTGAGTGAGGGAGGGGCAGAGAGAGAAGGAGACACAGAATCCGAAGCACGATCCAGGCTCTGAGCTGTCAGCACAGAGCCCAATGAGGGACTTGAACTCACCAACAGTGAAATCGTGACCTGAGCCAAAGTCAGACGCTTAACCAACTGAGCCACCCAGGTGCCCTGACATGGGGACATTTATTTAGACAGAGGTTAATATTAGCCCAATTTGCATGTAGGCCAATATTGTACATGGAACTTTGTACAGAAGCAGGCAACATGGATGCCTTCAAGGTATAATTTGATATTTACCACTACCCTGGCTATTTATAATTTTTGAAATCTCATCGTTTGAGAGACAACTACTTTTTAAGTATTCTTGGTCCTTATGAGCTCTCTGTGAAAATGACAACAGACCTCAGGAATATCACACAATCTATTAACAGTTTCATAAGCAAGAAGCATTCAGAATTCTCATGCTCAACCTTCACCAGCACTTAGTTGATAGCTGGGCAAAGAATTAGGAATACCAAAGAACTGACTGAATTTGGAGTATAGCAAGGATAAAAATAGAGACGAAGAATAATGCCTTGTGATCTCACGCGATGTTAGACTTCAGTGCCCAAAAGGCAACATGAAGCCACTAGGAAGAACTTGGGATTGACAGAAGCTTGGGCGAAGAGAGGATTTCTCAAAAAGGGTCTTACAGCCTAAACGTCTCCATTTCTATTAGTATTGGTGAGACGGATTATTCATTTAAAATCAGTCAGTGCAGTGAATGTTTCTTACATGAATTAAACATTATTCAATGATTGAGAACATTATTTGAGTTCCCAAAAAAAGGTACAATAATTTCTGTGATATAATTATTACCCACAATTATTTATTAGTCTTTACCATCAATAAAGGATATAAAGATTTACTCTATCAAATGTGCTTTAGTTAATATTTAAACAGTCCCCATCTTTTGAAAAACACAGATGATGAGGCCCTCGGTGGAATCCCGGTGTTCTCAAGAGGGGCTGCCTGCCCCTCCATCCCAGGCCTGGGACACGGGAGTCACTTCCTCAAGCAGGGAAGAGGAGAGAAGAGCTGTCAGAACTCCCCAGAATGAACATTCCTCTCTTTGATAACTACCCATGAAAAGAGAGAGTTGGAAGAAGTCAATTAAGGCTGCCCCCCCACCCCCAGGAGGAGAAAGCCGAAATCCAGTTTGTTGCCCTATTTGTGAATTCACGAAAGAGTCAACTCAGGGCAACTGGCCTCCATCCACTTCTTCCAAATATATGTTTTCCCTGCCCTCCCCAACTCATCTGTGTCCTCTGGATGTCTCTTATCCCCCTGACCCGTTTCTCTGCACTTTGGTGGGTATTTTCAGGCACTCCTGCTTCTGTGAATGAGGACGAAGACAGGAAGAGGAAACCAACAATCCCCAAACCCTGAGTACTTTCCGATGCTTCCTATTCCCTGTCTTATCTATATGACAGGAAAGAAAACCCAAATTCGTTTGCCAGGCATGACCAGAACCAAAAGTACAGCCGAGTCACAGAAGGCTGGCAGAAAGCAGATAATTGAGAGCACAGGATCGGGAAGACCACACGAGACTGGGAAAGATCGTATATTGTGGGCACAGACGGGCAAGAATTCGAGGCTAGAGAACATACTATTTATTAGCGTGGTGTGCAGACAGCCTGTATCAATCATCACTTGAGATGTTTACAAAAATGCAGGTTCTGGGGCCACCTACTGACTCACTGAACCAAACTGCTATCATAAATGTAGGGAATTGGCATTTTTAACAGTATGTTAAGGTTTGAGAATCACAGTTGCAGAGATTAGAAGGCTCAAAAGGCTTTTCCAGAAAATCTGTGGATTCAAAAAAAAAAATGCATACAGTTACCACAGATGGAAAAAATGTAGCTATTTAGGAACCCTGGTCTAAGGTAGAGATAAACCGGTGCCAATGAAGGATGGTGTATCTTCCCCTTCTGAGCAGATGTGAGCCTCTACACTCGGGACTTAGCAGATTCTCTCAAGGGCTCAGAGTCCTAAGGTCAGGACCTGCCCTCTCCCGAAACAGGGGCAGGAATGTTGGAATTAACTTCTCTTTAAGAAAATGAATTTCCTTCCAATTTGGGGATCTAAGAAGGGAGAGGGAGAGAGAGAGGCAGGAAGGGAGAGTCCAGATGAAGGTTTTCAGATAAATGACCCCTGGACCTAAGATTTTTATTTTCTTCTGCGCTCACCCACACATTCTTTCGCTCACAGAATTCATAGCTTCCTTTTCAGAGAAGCCAGTTAGGAGACAAGGACACATGAGGAGGGATTTTAGTGATGTTTTCTTGATGGGTTTTTTTGTGTGTGTTTTGTTTTGTTTTGTTTTGTTTTGTTTTGTGTTGATGTAATACCCCTGAGAAGTTTCCATTCCGGAGGACTCCTTCCCTCGGGGTCCGCAGTGTCCTGATGGAGAGTGGTGCTTTTGCAAAGACCCCTATCTTTGTTTATACTCTCAGCCCCAGGAAGGCAGACCCGAACAAAAGGCCTTCTGATTTCATTACCGTGTGTGCTTTGATCTCAGTGTGCCTGCCCCACCAGTGCCTGGCCATCATCCTCAGGCGGGCAGTCTGGGGTACCCCCACGCACAGTCTCTGCGGGACCCCCCTTCCACCAGGTTGCAGGGTCAGGGCTTTGAGCGCCAAGCCCCTGCTTCTTCTTACTCGGTTTTCCACACATACCATCCGTTCATTCCCAAGTATGCTTTACCTTGTCTTCCTCATTGATCTCGTGGCATAAAAACACGCCTGATTCTATCATCATTGCACGACGCCTCGGGCTCGCTGTAACTCACCAGCACCCAGGTTTTGCACTCTGCGTCACTCATGTGGCCGTATTGACTCTCCTGGGCTGTCGTTAGGGTAACTGTCATCATTATCTGCCTGCCATCTCAGGACCACGTTAGGCAATTAGCCAGGTCACTGGATCAAGGTTCACAGGCAAATGATTGATTACGATTCCTAAGTTACCTCTGACTGTCTACACCACTCAGGTGGAGAGGGTCCTATAGGACAGTGGAGGAACTGAGCATTATTAGAGAGCTCCTTGAGTCCCTCACGGTCAACTCAGCTCCCAGCTGTTCTGCCGAGACTGACCCAGGCTTCTAGAACATCCGCATCCCTCTCTGACCACACAGCCACGTAATCTGGGAAAGGCAAATCCGATGAAACGAACAGCCTGGACACGTCCCCTTCTGCAGGGCGATGTAATGATGCTCTGATGGCCCACGACTCACCGGAGAGGTGTGCCCGTAGTCAAAGGAGAGCTTTTCTATGAACACTCACGCTGATCGATGGTGTGTGTTGTTGCAAGCACAACATGCAAGGGGGAAGCGAGAGAAGTGGAACACACTCTCCAGAGCCACAGAGCTGATCAAAAGAAGGCGCATTTGACCTAGGCCTGAGTCTTGGTCAAGAGCACCTTCTTCCTACCGTGCTGCACACCATTCACAAGACAGCTGAATTACTGCTGGAGTCTGGAAAGGTGTTCCCAATTTTCCCATTCCCCAAATCAGACTGTTACCATCTCACTTTTGGGATAATTATACTACATATTCAAGGAATGAATCTCAAGCAAACTGAAAAATGTCCCCTGTACGCTAGACCATACCATGTATTTAGGCCAATAGTTGCCTCGTTCTAAATTAATTTAAAGATTTTTTTCTTCTCACGTATTCTCTAAATCCCAGATCTTTTTGCCCTCGTGTTTCCCCCTTGAGTGTTTCCATTTTGAGAATAGCAGAGAGGCAGTCACCATAACATAATTATTAATTACCTTTAATAAAATGGGGGCGATGACCTCTATCCCAGGAGATGTGAGCACGGGCAGGTGTGGGGTTTTTCAGGCAGTGAGCACAGGCTTGCAAGGAGCCCTCCCTATTTGTACCAGTCTGACCTTCCCCAGGAAGAAGAGTTTCTAGTTAATCCGCACACTCATCTGCTCAGTGACTTCCCTATAAACAATAAAACCACCTTAGCTTTCTGTTTACAAGCAAAAGCCACCTGCGGTCCTTGGTTGCCCAGATCTGATCGCCAGTTACATTAATCCTCGGAGCTTAAGACAGGAAGGGAAGTGGGGAGTCAGGAGAAAGGAATTCTGCAAATTGACTGAACATGAAAAGAACCAGGTTAATAAGAAGAGAGAGAGAGAGAGGGGAGAGGAGGGGTGGGAACCCCCCCTTGTCTGCTCTTTTCGGTTTCAATTTCAGTAAATAGGAGCATTATCTTCTCAGTAAATAGAAGCATTTCTGTTTCATGTCGTCTTTCCATTCTTTTCCATTTTTTGGCCCCATCACACTTGTTTAACTTTAGATGCCAGGTGTAACATTGGTCCCGAGATTGATTAAAGGAACCTCCAGGTCCCTGTGTTTTGTGCTCTCCTAGTTATTGTTAAGACTCCAGTTTTTGTGCAAAGTGAGCAGAATCATGCTGGGGTGTGTCTTCATCTTTGGAGAAGATATTCCCAGGAAACTGACTATGGCCCACGAGGTTCTAGGGGCTCCTCTAAAGAGGAGGATTAGCAGTCAATGCTGTGTGTTTTCCAGAACTATCTTTTGGGGGGAGTTTGGCGTGTTCCTATAAGAACGCTGTTCCTTTTTTTAAGTTTATGTATGTATTTTGAGAGAAACGGAGAGAGAACGAGCAGGAGAGAGGGAGAGAGAATCCCAAGCAGGCTCCATTTTGTCAGAGCAGAGCGCAACATAACATTGGTCCTGAAATTGATTAAAGGCTCAGTCTCCCAACCATGTGATCATAACTTGAGCCGAAATCCAGAGTCGGATGCTTAACCGACTGAGCCGCCCAGGTGCCCCCAGAAGTCTGTTTCTTACGTGTGAGCAGCAACTTCTCTCCACAAAATTTTACAACTTCCCTGAAATTAGTATGTGATCACAGGAAGTACACAGCTATGCCACTCAGTTAGTACAAGCAAATTCTTCTGAAATCCAATCCATTTCCGAAAAATGGAGAAAACATGGCAGCGATACTTAGCACACAGGGTTGCTCTGCTTTCCAAATGAGGTGAGATACACAAGAATGATCATACACTCCAAGACACTATACAACTGTATGGGTAGTGTGTGTGTGTGTGTGTGTGTGTTTATTCAACTGGTCATTAATATAGCAGATACTAACCAAGTATCTGTATGTTACAGGCATGAGGGGAACTGCTGGGCTTTGTCATTAAGGACCTTATGCCTTGCTCAAAAATACTGGAAAGAAAATTCCTGTTGACCTCTAACTTCCCAGATTTCAAGAGCTTTGTATTAGTGGATCATTTAATCTTCCTGCCTCTATCACCAACATCATGTTGGCTCTGATTTATTGAGCACTCACTATGTACCAGGGGCTAAACCCAACGCTTATGGTTAGCTTATGCAATCCTGGCAAACACGAGGGGTACATATCAGTGTCCCTCTCACAGATTAGAAGAAGGCTTCTCTAGAGGGTCACTTTCCCATAGGTCATAAGGACAGGTTACAACTCAAATGTGCCCCATTCTAAAACCCATGTACTCGGGGCCCCTGGTTGGCTCAGTTAGTAGAGCATGCAACTCAGGGCTGTGAGTTTGAGCCCCTCATCGGATGTAGAGATGACTTAAAAAAAATAAAATATTTAAAACTAAACTAAAATAAAACCGATCCTCGCAATCACCAGCCAAAATGGGTATCATGAGACTTGCAGATAACAAATCCAAAGTGATGGACATGAAGTAATAGCTTAAGGCTGCATAACACCAAACAGGACCAAAAGCTAAACCAGATTTCATTTATATGCAAAGCCCTGTTCTTTCTACCACACCGCTGGCCAGCACCCGGATGTCAAGACCCCAAGCCAGACTGAGCTGCAGAATGATAGCATTT
This sequence comes from Acinonyx jubatus, assembly GCF_027475565.1. Classification (NCBI taxonomy): domain Eukaryota; kingdom Metazoa; phylum Chordata; class Mammalia; order Carnivora; family Felidae; genus Acinonyx; species Acinonyx jubatus. The sequence goes on from NC_069380.1 coordinate 74,948,579, forward strand.
CATTCAAGGAGGACATCTTTGAGACAGGCCTCAGAAAATGATTTCCTTTGTAACATTTTCTTTGTAAAGACTATAGGAAATCTTATATATAGCATTTAATTTCATTTCTCATTTTATTAACATGACCGAGATTGTACTTTTTTCCTTTTCTGTTATAACCTGCTGGTTTCGTAATCTGTATTATTTTATGATGCATCCCTTAATTTTTTTCCTATTATTTCACACTGGGTGTTTTAATAGGCTTTTAGAAAATTTCTGTTTCTTTCTCAAAAAAAAAAATCTTTCTTGGGAAAGGTTTTCTTTGGTGCATTTCCAGCTGAGGACTAGTCTCCCAAGCTATCTCAAAGGTTGGTAGTTGTCTGTTCTCTCCTCTAGGTCTATGGAGATGAGCTTTTAATATTTATTTCTCAGGGCTGTTTTCTCTGTTTATATCCTGCTGTTGAAACGAGCAGTTCAATAAACTCCTTAATGAAGGTGGTTGAACCATTTCCTTTTGCTTTTACTTCTATTGCTTTTGAGATGACAGTGTGGTGAACATTCTCGGCGCTTTTAAAACTTCCTGTGAACTTGGAATGCGCTAATAAATAATCCCCAAATCATTAATTGGCGTAAAGAACCACTGAGTTTGGAATTATAACGTTTTCCACAAACAAGCATGCTTCCAAGCTTAGATTATCTCTAAAATAAATTCTCCTACAATTCCATCTCCATAAGGCTTTGTGATAAAGGCTACATCTGTCATTAAGGCTCATTACATATTGTATTCCAATGTAATATAGAGCTCAGATCCTGTGACATTAAAGCAGTACTACAGCAAAAGAAAATTGTTAGAGGCAGAGAAGAAGATTTCCCAGAATCCTGCGTGAGTCCTGCTACACCATGAGTTTCATTCCTAATTATTTTTATTAGATTCTGCGGTGGATTTCAAATAGGTTAAAGTGCTTTTCAGAATGTAGGCTCTGACAAAGTCGAAACTATATGTTGCCTCGTGTCTCACATCAACTAATAGATGTTTACTTCGTATTTAATACCACCAATGAGTAATCTAGTCCCCGGAAATACATTTCCCACACTTCAGAGAACAGCTTATTCTTTAAGAAACAAGAATAAGGAGCTCCTGGGTTGCTCAGTGTGTTGACCATCCGACTCTTGATTTCTGCTCAGGTCCTGATCCTGGGGTGGGGATCAAGCCCTATAACACCTCCACGCTGAGTGTGCAGCTTGCTTGAGATTCTCTCTCTCTCTCTCTCTCTCTCTCTCTCTCTCTGTCCCTCTCCCTCCCTCACTTTTTCTCTCTAAAAGAAAAACAAGAGGGGCCCCTGGGTGGCTCTGTGGGTTAAGCATCTGACTTCCAGCTCAGGTCATGATCTCACAGCTCCTGGGTTCGATTCCCCGCATCAGGCTCTGTGCTGACAGCTCGGAGCCTGGAGCCGGCGTCGGATTCTCTGTCTCCCTTTCTCTCCGCCCCTCCCCTGCTCATGCTCTGATTCTCTTTCAAAAGTAAATAATCATTAAATAAAATTTTTGAAAGAAAAAAAAAACAAGACTAAGGCAACCATTTTTTTTTCCAACAATGATATCCTACTGTCTTGAAAATAGACAAGTTATCTCCTCAAAGGTAGGTAATTATTCACCAGATTGGAATTATTCACAGGGAATAGTCATGCTAGGTTATCTCATCTCCCTATCTATCCAACTGTGTCACAAAAGATAGAGAGATCTACCACATATTTCTATCTATCTAGATCTTTCTATCTATCTCTCTATCATCACTGACTTGAAGGGAGGAATTCATCCAATTGCTAAGTTACTGGTGTATTATGTCAACATTATTTGAGCACATACAACATATGATGACTACAAGACGAATTCCAAGAGATCCAAAACATAGATATACATAAGGATTAAAAAAAAAACCTCTTCCGCTTGCTTGAAACATACATCTAACATGCATTATAAGAGAATAACACTAAAACAACTGCTAAAAAGGAAAGATAATGTGGTTTGTGTTTTTAAGGCTGGTGAAGTGAAACCGTGAGAGTGGAGAAGGAGTGAAAGAAACTGTAACTGGCTGTGATCAATGAACTATAAACACTGCTGCACTTGGACCCGCCAGAAGATAAGGTTTGAAAGCAGTAACAACAGGAAAGTCAAGTACACAGACCAACCCTCAGAGGTGGGATGAATGAGGGTTCTCGGGCTAAACTTCTTCTGAGGTCCAGACCTGTACTTGCTCCCAGAGCTGGACTTGGAAGGTGAGTTAGTGCCCCTGCTCTGAGCTGCCCTGAGACGGGGGCTGTTCACCTATATCCTCTCTTCTCGCCACTTCTCAAACTGGACATGAGGAGGACTGAGCTCCTACAAGTCCTGTAATTCTCAGGCTTGACTCGGCTAAACAGGGGAAGGTATCCTTCCTTTGTTCCTTTCCTGCCTGGCATTCCTGCTATAGAGGGTGTAATACAGCCAAGGAGGCGACTGGTCTTCGGTAAGGGATGAAGAAGAAATTTCTGGACACTCCTATGAAGATTCAATCTTCACTTCCAGAAACTTTCAGGTCATCTGTGACTATCTTTCTCTAGCTCCCCCCCCCCTCCATCAATTTGTCCTGAAGGGTGTCTCTCTAATTTCCCACAACTTCTTTTATTCGAGTTGCTCGGTCCTGGGCTCAATGCCCACCACACTCCAGACCCCCCATATGGATGATCATCTATTCTCCTCACTGAGGCCAGGATCACCTACCCAAGTCCAAATTCACACAAGTAATTATTATGATTAAAGGTTCCTCCTTAATGATTCCCCTCATTCCACAGAGATTAACATAATTGTCAAGAGTAATTGTTTTTATTCAGACTGAGTCATGCAACCCTAACATGGTCACTAAATCTTTCCATTCCTCACCTGTAAAATGGGAAAAATTCATTCACTCACTTACCCATTTAGAAATATTTCCTGAGATCTTACTATAAGGCAGATGTCGCTCTATTCATGAGGGACACATCAATGAACTAGACCCACCCCCGCAAAGCGTATGTTCTCATGGGTTCCAAAGAGAACAGAGATGAGCCCCTTGCCCTGGAGGGACTCAAAGCTACCATAGGAACTAACAAGATATGTCATTATTTAGGTAAACCAGAACAATTTAAAATGCATAAAATCTCTTCGATCCTCAATATTTGCCCAAAGAAGTTATGGATTCTGCATGTAAATAGGGTAAAGATGTACAAAAGAATCTGAGTGTGCTTAAACCCCCTGGTGGAAACCCAGCTCACCTCGTGAGAAACTGAGAGCAACTAGCTCGTAAAGTTGTTGAATCAAGTCATTGACGACACATTCCGTGCAAGGCGCCCAGCACGGAGCTTGGCGCGCAGTAAGAATTCACCAAATCTTAATCGGGACTAGAGCACTTCTTCAACCTGATTTCAGCCCACCTTGCGAACCCCGTCCTCAGCTAACTGACCCTACCTCTCTCCCCCACGAAACCTCAAAACGAGGAGAATTTTACTTGCTGGGGGGGGTGGGGGGGTGGGGGGGGTGGGGAGCACCCTTAACAGGAGCTTGCAAATCGGAACAGTGAAACCATTTTTATACTGGATGAAACTGAATGGTTCAGAATTCGATTTTCATTCATGCTGCTGATGGGCACAGAAGATGGGTAATAGAAATGCGGCCAGACACCTGTTTTGTTTGCCTCATACAGAGCTTTACAACATTCCGCGCCAATGCCTTCGCGTGCGGTGAGTGTTTTCCATTCAGCCAACCTCCTCCCTCCTCCCCCCCCCCCATCTTTGGTTTTATTCCTAGAAATCTGTGCTCATTAAATTTCCTCCTGTTCCCTGTGGTCATATAAGCTCGCCCATCTCTGAGATAGTTCGATAAATGATAACCCTCTCACAGCCAATGTATTTGGTTAAACAAAATGGTACCATTTCTGTTTGCCAAGACTTCTCCAACACAGAATAGAAACCCGGAGAGTGTGGTCTGGACTTGTTTAAATTTAGATTTGCTAGAAATACCAGTAGGTATGTCTAACGAGATGCTCCGTCCTCTTGCTGTCCATGCCATACAAAGGGGAGTCTTACCAAACTTTAGACTTGGGTCAAGTTTTTTTGAAGGAAAATTGATTTCCAAGAATCAAGCAAGAAATGCAACTGCGACATAATACACTAGATTCTTATTCCCATTGCAAATAATACAGTAAAGCCTAAAACCTCCCTGTAACATCTTGGATAACCATGAAAAACATATCTAAGTACAAAGAGAAACATTTTCTAAATTATCCTGTTTTCAAATACACAGTATAAAGCTAGTATACCGGAGAGGGATTCCCTGGGAGGGCTATTTTGGGGGGTTTGATCATAAAGCTTCCAGGTGCCCTCCAGTTATATTAGACATCTTATATCATTTATAACAAAAGATAAAAATAATCACATTGCTGGAGGGAACTCTGCATCTTGAACTCAATGACACCAGAAACTCCTAGAAAGTGAGATCTCAGAAATCCCAAATTGGAATTTAAGTCCATGCTACTGAAAGGAGATTGGAACCAGTTTGTGAACAGTTCGCGGTACAATTGTAATGAAATAAGGGTAGAAAGTGAGGCATTTCAAAAAATGTATGGCAATTTGACTTTGCTGTAACCTTATATTGTATTTTACTAAAATAAGAGTCCTTTATGGGCTGGAAATTGAAAAAATGGACACAGAACTTGGCCCTTCTCCACAGATGGTGTGAAAGTTCCTTTTGGAGCTGATAACAACCTGTTAGTGTCTACTGTGGTAGATTTCCCGAGCACAGGGGTTTGATATCAGGTAGACGTGCGGTCACCTCTGGTTCTGCCTCTCCAGGCTGTGTGTCCTGAGGGTGCTCATTTCGCCGACACTCAGTCGACCCTGCAAACGGAGGGTGGAAACGGTCCACACTTTAAGTGTTCCTTTGGGGGACTAAAAAGAGATAATGTTTATAAAGAAATTGGCATCTTTCCTGGGATGTTTTTCTAAAAAGCCTGTTACTGCCAGAGGAAAGTGCAATGTTTAAACTTGAATTGCACCTACTGAGTATGTGAAGAACTTGCGGGGGAAAAAAAATAAGTGTGTATCATTTCAGAGGATTGATTATAATGACCTAATAGTTGCACATGGATGTGAGATTGCCTCTCAAACACATACTGTAACATCCAGCACTGAACGCACAATTAAATCATTCTAACACAACTACTGCTCTCTGGGTGAATCACATTGGTAGGGTTGTTTTATAGGTCGAATGCTCATCTTTTTCCTTTTCTTCTCGGCCACAAAGATAAATATAATGTGCATATATATGTACATACATATATATGCACAGATATGCAGCTTCCATGTATATTTCTGGCCATTCTTGGTCAGATCAATATCCCCTGTGCAATTTTTAAAGCAAGCATCTTGGGCTGCAATAGGTAATTTTCCTTGTCCATTCCAACTTTCATATTTCTCGCTAGACCCATCCGCAAGTGTGTTTTATGGCACCATTACCCAGTCCCCTTAGTGAGACGGATGGCTTTCCTTGGGCAATTGAAGCAAGGTTACCCATTTGTATCATCCATGAGTCAAACCCTCCGATTCCACACGTATGGCCAGATCTGCCTCCAGAAGCTTCGTGCAGCCTCTCTGAGCCCTTTTAACCAATGGAAACTCTGTCTCATGCGATGAGAAGAACAATCACAAACATTTGTGTTTTACTTGGAACAATCCAATGTGCGTTTATAAACATGTTTTATTTCCTCCTCACAACCCAGTGAAATGAGATGACTGGTCTTCTCAGAACCCAGCTTCTGGAAGAGTTCTACAAGTTCCAAGACAAGAGGAACTTAGCTATTAGTGTCCATATATCACTCGCAGATGCCTTTGGACCAAAGAGTCATCAAGGTGACAACGGCTGGTTATTTCTTTTATAATAGATTGCTTTCTGCCGAAAGACATTATGTACTCCAGTGCACTAAGCCACATGCACTTCTCTTAATTCTATATTATATTTGATTACCGGATTTTCTTTTAATGAAACATTCATAATCATTTCCTTTATAGCAGCAACGTTCTCGGTTCCAGGAAAAATAAAGATTCATTAAATTATCAAATGCCAGTAATCATTTTATTTAAGCCAGCAATGCCATATACACATAAATACCCAGAAAATACACTTTAAGTTATCAACAAGGCTATTTTACTGAGGGAGATAAGCAGAGGACACAGGCACCAAGCAGAAGTGTGCTTTGCCTATGACATTTTCTAGATAATGAAATCGAAATGAAAAAGGAATGGAGAGGCGATTATTTATGGAGTTTGTCTAAAACTGAACTATTTTGCAGTTTACACAAAAGCTGACGCTTGATGTATTTTCCTCCAGTGGGTAAAAAACAAGCAAGTAACAGAGTCAGGCCCGCACCAAGGTTCCAGACTCTGGACACCATTTTCTTCCTACCCCTCTGCCAGGCAGCCAATGATGCTGTATTCATGACCTAATTCCCACATCTTGCCAGCACGTCCCACGTGTAATCCAGCGCTGTCTACCTAGGATCACTGGTGTGTTGAACTATAGAATCTGAAAAGCCTAAGATTGTGTTTGCTACGGTTGGGATTTAAGCCTGTCTGAATATGCCACTTTCTGGCCAAACAAACCAAACCCAAACTGAGGGAAATCTGCCAAGACAAACTTTCAAACCCCAAGTTTAAAAACATTGGAATTACTGTCGTGTAGCACTCCAATGTAAATGTTGTCACGTTGGGCCAGACCGTCGGTTTTAGCAGAGGCCAGAACTATGGGAAGGGTGGATGGAAAATTGTTTCTGGTGTCATTGACTAGTTCTTGTTGACAATGGCAGAGAACGTGACTTACTCGGCACGCTATTACTTCTCTTCTTCCTCCTTAACAAAACCCTGAATTTTAGTTGGACACATCGTTTCCTACCCAAGGGACTTTAATTCCCAGGGGCCTTCTTCCATATTAACCCACACCGCTTTGATTTGAACCCCATCACTTCTGGACCAAATTGATGCGACAGACTTCCAACTATTTTCCCTGCCCCCTATCCTGCCCACCTATGTATTGTTTTTCACATCACTGAGAGTGCTCTGGACAAAATCCAGATCCAACCCGACTTGTCCCCTGCTCAAAATTCCTTAATGCTCTTTATGACTTAGAATACTATAAGGCTAACTCCTTAACTTGGCACACAGGGCCAACACATGTCAGACTGTGGCCATCTTTTCAGCTCCCTCCTTTGTCATTGTCCCCTAATATATGCTATGCCATGGCAGTAGTGTCTTAAATAGTGTCTTACTGGAAACTTCCTAAAAGACCAAACCCCCCAAAACTGTTGTTCTTTAGTTTTTGTAGAAACATTTACTCACTGTTTTTGAAACATGGAAGCATCTACTGACCTTCCCCCTTTTCCTGGGTAGAAGCCAATATTCTCTGCTATGTTCTCAAAAAGTATTCTATACATTTCTTTTTTTGTATATATAGCTTTGATAACAGCTTCTTTATAGCTGATTATTTCCAAAAGCTATATGTGTCCTTCTTGGTTCATCCTTATGGCTCGGGGCCTTCTGGAGATTCTCAAGACAATGTGGGCAGTCGATATACATTTAATTACTTAATGGTAACAGACAGTTGGTGACTTGGGTGAGCTGTTGGTAATTTTTACACTACTAATGTAAATTTCTTATGTCTTCCCTAGGAATAGGAGATTCACTGAGGGTGCCAAGACATAGCAAAGGCCTCCTGTAACTGCATGCCCCGAGTTAAGATCCTGGACATAAATCCCTTCTTGGATGGAACTTGGAACTGAGTCATATAATGTTCTTAAGATTGAGACAGACTGGGATAGAGACTCGGTGGTCTGTGTTATTAGCTTAATTAGCTTAATTGACACTCAGAATACTTCTGCAAATAGATGGTCTTATTATTCTAATTTCATCATTTTTAAAATATCTTTTATGTACTCGTGGTCAGTCATTAGCCGAGATTTACCACGTGCAGATTCCCAAATTTTCTGCATGGGAACAACCCTTGAACTGATGCAGTTGTTATCTTTAAAGGCAAGTTTTCCTCTCTTCCAACTGTGTTTTCACATATCTGTTCTAACATCCGTTGGAAATCCTTGACCTGCTCCACAGGGCATCTGGTAATTTAATGACAAGACATAGATCCAGTGGAAAGTCACAACCTGATATTACCAGGTTTTCCTAATCAGCATCTATATTATACCAGTTATGTTCAAAGCCATAACTAGAACATCCCAAAAGTAGGTACCATAGCCATACATTTGTTTCTTGCTTTTCCTTTCTCCACGATGTACAGAAATTCCAAAGAGAGAGAAGCCTACCAATTCTCCATAAATCCACCTTCTTACTCAGATACATGTCTCAAGTTAATTGTCAAGGCTGAAGTGAGAAAAAAGTTAACTTTTTATCCTAAGATATTTGATAACATTTATTCCGATCACAGGTTCATATAGAGCACAAGTAAGCACACCAAATGGTATTATGTCATTTGGAAGGTCATGCTCCTAGTTAAAATGATCTTGCTCATTGTTTTGACACTATATCTAAAAGTTTATCATAATATCTTTATTTCAATGTGGTAAGACTTTTCAATCTTCAATTCATTTCCTTTAAAAATAACTAGTTGTCCTTTAAGTATTAAACCATGCACTGTTACTAGTATTTGAATTGGGAGTTAGTTCTTTGGTCACTTTACACAGTGGTCACAGATTAGATCGAAGCAGGGAAGAATGGTTCAGAGATACCCAGATAGAAGCAAGGGTAACAGACCTACGTATGACACCACAATTAGGTACCCATGTTGCTTCTAGAATGAAAGGAATGATAACAAGATTTATTGTCTATTTCAGGCCAGGCACGATTCTTGGCAATGTATGTATGTTACTCATTTAATTCAACATCCTAGCAGTAAGTGCATTCTCCTGATTTCATAAAGGAGTTGCCTTGGGCGTTAGATGTTTAAATATCTTGTCCACGGTCACAGAGGTAGTATAAGCATTGGTACCAGAATTCAACTTGGGCATACTGGCATCTGAAACAGATGCTTTTTGCTAAGGTCCGTGGGGTCCCTCGATAAGGTGTAAGCAGATTCCAGCACTCAGAACATCCCATCAGACCCCAACTATTTTATAAAGCGGAGATAGTCATGCCTTCTTTTTCCCTTCAACAGACACTATTAAGTACCTACTGTAAGCCAGCCCCTTTATAAGTTGCTAGATCTAAACAATACGGAAAAGCACATTTTCTTACCAAGTTTACATAATAGTAGGAGTGCCTTGATTTTATTTGTTATGCTTTCTGCTCATTCTATAAATATTTCCAATATTGACAAAAATACACCACATTGTGTACTCTCTTGTATGCATATTTGAATACACACACACACACACACACACACACACACACACAAATTCCACAAACCGTAAACAACTAAAAGGTACTTGTGTTTAAATTTTTTTTTTCTAAATTCTGTGGAAAAGCCATGAAGAGGCTACATACTGGCCAATTGAACTGAGAATATCAACTAAACTGCTAGCACCCACAGAGTGTAGCGTGAGTGTTGGGTTTTCAAACCTGTTAAATAACGCAGCTCCTGATACATGCTGAATACCTGTTTGAGTATACGCACTTATAGATGTTTGAGCTGACTCACCAATGGATTTAAGGTGTTTATATTATTTTTTAAAATTTTTATTAAGTTTTATTATTTATTTTTGAGAGAGGCGGTGGGGACAGAGGATCTGAAGTGGGCTCCGCTCTGACAGCAGACAGCCCGACGTGGGGCTCCAACCCACGAACTGGGAGGTCATGACCTGAGCCAAAGTCAGACACTTAACCAACGGAGCCACCCAGGCACCCCTGGATTTAAGGTGTTTTTAAAGTTAGTGAACAAATATCCCATGTCACAGTTGCAAATGACCAAATATATGTCTACCTCTACTATGGTTGTGATCGTTGAATGTATCAAAGTTTAATGATTTTCCAACTTAGATGTAATTTTTCTTGAACAGCAGGAATTATGATGATGACAGTTTATCTCCAATTCACATTTCCCAAATGTTAGTGTTTTGGGGTTTTTTGAAAGAACGTAGCGCATCAAATTCATGCAAAGCTACCACTATCTGAATGAGAAATAAATGGTTTTATTGAAGTTAATATTTCTACTGATCTGTATAACTCCCTTATGTTTATCCCATCATCCATTATAGTGACTGGAATAAAGAATAAGAAAGTAGTATTAAGACTAGGAAATCAACCTCAAAAATTAATTTTTTCAAATTTTAGAAAACTAAAAGCATTTGCATATTTTAATTTTATACTTTTCTGATTTGCATTGAAAATGTTGACAACTACAAACATGTCCTGTCTCTAAGAGGTCAAATATTCCAGCAAGTGTTTCAAATAAAGCATGCTACATACATATCGATAAAATGGTTATAGTGGATACACAGAAAGCTCACGGCCACACCTGTAAACAGGTAAGCACTTTTAGCAAACCATTTATTGGGCTCAGCTTTATACTTTCATTAGCAATCTTACCCATTGCCTTGTTTGTGGTTATACTCTTTTAGCTCCTGACTGTTGACTACTTACAAGAAATTCATGATGGAATTCCATATAAATCAAATTCCATATAAATTCACAGACCTGACATTTATTGGGGATGTCTCCACCCCTGTAGTTTTTCTGTACATTGATAACAACTTTAAGTGGGGGCTCTGGTCTTACTTTAAGTAAGAAGAAAGTAAAAAGAAGTAAAAAAGAAAAGAAGTAAAGAAAAAAAAAGAAAAGAAGTAAAAAGAAGAAGTAAAAAGAAAAGAAAAACATTGTCTTTAACCATAGATGCACAAATAGAAGTGTAAATAGTAAGAGTACAGCGACAACAAACATCTTACACATTGAAAATACAGGCAGAATTGTTTGGTCTTGAGAATGTAGGGAACAGGGGTTCATGCAGGTTCTAGGGCTAAAGCATGACATGATCCAAGTGGTATTTACTTTAGCAAAGATTTGTCTGATGCATGGGAGAAGGTGGAAAAGCAACAGAGGCTCAGGCATCATTAGGTGGCGCTTAGTGTGACAAAGGAGATGAGCCTGTGTAGAGATACTTAGTCATTAGAGATGGATGTGAAGCTTTCATATGCACCGTATTCTTGGAAGACAACAATCTTCACACAGTGGTGCGTGTTGGGCTCAGAGAGACACTCGTCAAACACACTACTGCCTTCATTTTATTTGAGACTGAAAAAGAATAATAATCCTTAAGATGTTCCACATGTGCTTTTCAAAAGCTCTTGTAGCTAAGCCAATAAACCAATTAGATCAGCCTAAACAAATTCTTACCGTTTTGAGAATTTCCTGTACCTTATGCATGTGTAAACATTTAAGCCATTATAAACATTGCAAGAGCAGAGAAACACAGTTCAGGCATCTGTTTGTTGAGTGAAGTTCTCCCAATTTTCTGTTTCCACGAGTTTCATAAAAATTCTCCTGGAGAAGTATCAGTAGATGAAAACAAACAAACTAATCCAAACTGTGGATCTACCATGTGGACAGTAAATTGTTATAAGCACTGTAATTCCATGATTTATTAGTCCTAGATGTCCATTACTGTGGTATAGCTTACTCTGAGGGTGCACTACGAAAGAGAAAGAACTAATTTTCTTAGGAAATAATTCTAAGTATGCAAACACACACACTTATGTATACACCTTCACAAGCCTTATAAAAGAAATATTTAATTAAAGGGTGTTCTCTCTAACAAAGAGAAATCAACCAATCCATATTGCTTTGAATTAAGCACCTAAAGATAAGTCATTAAAAAAATAACAACAACAACTACAACAACCCTTCTATTTGTTCTGTGATTTACATTTTACAAAGTATTACTATGTACATATTTGGTCATGATGATAGTGACCAGGATGAGTATTTCTGTCTTGGCCAGGACAATGACTTGGGTTCCCAATAGAAATAGTTTAAAGGGTACACTATAGACAAATACGCATTACTTGTTAACACGGGACCTTAACTTTCAAGCATTCTGCTCAACTCCCCTCCATGACCTCCCCCACACGACCTCCATTGTCCCCAGCCAGATTCAGGGTCTAAGGCATCACACTGAACATCTAACATTTTCTTGAAGCCTTGTTTTTATCCTAAATATTTGTATGTGAATTTCAAATATTCTGCCTTAATGTGTCCATATTCATCATGATATAAATGGTTCTCCCCTGCCTTGAAATCTTTCGGGAAAATGTAGCATGTTGATCATGTGGCTTTAAGTAGACCAGCATACGATGTCACATATGGCCAGCTTAATTGGAGAAGCACTTCTATAATGCTGAACTATCAGACCCTAATGGACTGAAGTAGGTGCAGAAAGAGTACTCAGCCCCAAATATCCATCTCTCTGCCTGTTACCTTGGTACCCACTTATCCTTCTGGTAGGGGTGGGGAGAATATTAGGAGGCAACTGTCAAGGGGAAGAGATCCTGGTCCTTTTAGTGCACCGTGCAAACAGACCTCCCAGGGAGAGGAGAGCAGAATAATGCAATCCAAAAGGAGGAGCCAAGAGGAGACACACAAAAAGAAGAACAGAGAGTTGACCTACTATGGCAACAAAAAAGCTTTTGGTATTTCTACATTCTTAATTTTCAGGTCTCACTTCTTAGGGCTATCACCATTTGCATTTTTAATCCCGACCCATTAAAATGCTTCCCTTTGGGGACTAAATTGGACCCTTTTTCCTCCCAGAGGCTGGATTCTGACTACCATCATTCCCATACATTTTGAACTTTCTTCTGTCAACACCAGGAGCTTCACAATTAACCACAGATATCGTTTTCTACAAAAGGGAGATTGACACAATATGATATAGTCTTATCTAAAACATTAGGAGATTAATTCTCCATCTTTGCCCTTTCTTCTGCAAATCAACCTGGGGTCAAGGGATAACTCAGCTCCTTAATGTCTTCTGATTTTCTCCTTTGGGGGACATCTAGAAGTTACTGAATTGAATCAGGTCATTGCTTTAATAATTTTTACCAAAGGCCCCATTGTACGTTCTACCAAAAAACACCTTCTATTTATTTGTCATCTCCAGTCATGATCCTGTGCCACCAGATCCATTAAACAGGTTATGCGATGCATAGCAGATGATAAAAAATACCTAATGCATGCCAGCCCCTGGGTGAGTGTCCGGGGTTAGGGTATCCAGGAGGGGGCTGGGCCAAAGGAGCTGCGCTTGGGCCACCTGGAAACTCTGCTGTGCATCCCCAGGCCCCAGACCCTGGCCCTGTGCCCCGCAGACACACAGGGCCAGGGTCATGCAGAGACAGAAGAGGGACAGACAGGTGCCTATCCCACTCTACTGTGCCCATGGCACCTGCAATGGACTGAGCTGGGCCCAGCCTTTCCCCCTGTGCCAGACACCCCGTTGGGGGGCTCCAGACCTTCCCTGTGTGGCCTAGCCCAGTCTGCCCCAGTCTCACCGACCTCAGCCCCATGTCCTGCCACCTGCTGGCTCTGGAGTCAGCACCGGGTCTCAGCAGAAGCCCAGTGATGCCCCAGAATGGGAGACAAGCCAGTCTGTGGGGAGACTAGAACCAGCTCCATTCAACATTATCACTAGTTATTTGATAACAACAGAACTCTACTAGGTGCGATTTATATCTATTTTTATTTTTTTAATTTTAGGTAGAGAGTGGGAGCAGGGTAGAGGGGCAGGGGGAGAGAAAGAGAGAATCTTCAGTAAGTTCCATGCTCAGCGCAGAGTCCAACAGCAGGGCTGGATCCCATGACCCTGGGACCGTGACCTGAGTGGAAATCAAGAGTCCCACACTCAGCCTACTGCGTTACCCAGGTGCCCCTAGGTGCAGTTATATTGACAGTCATGCCTTATATGGGAAGGACAGCAATTCCATTGGAAAGCTGCCATTGTGGAAAAGTTGTCCAGCTTTCTGTTCCAGAAAATCCAGCATAGCAGCACCACACAGACCTGAGCCAGCCAGCCGGCCACGTTGTCAGCATGGTTGTGGGCCAGCTCAAGCCCAGTGAAGACCCCATCATGGGGTTCTGCCAGATGTTCCCACTGAAGAACTTCAGTGGTGCATGGGTTTGCTCCAATGGCATGTTCAGGCTTGCCCTGCACAACTTCGGCTGACCTCTTCCCAGCCCGGCACTCTTCTTATTTTCTCCTCGTCCTCTTCCCGACACTATGCACATGTCTCCAGATGATGGAATACCAGCCCCAAAGCAGCAGGGCAGAGGTGGGAGCGGGCCCAGGGCACAGCAGCGACAGGTATCCGCGTGGTGTTTGGATGCTAGATTAGTTGCATCTGACGAGTTTCCAGTGCCTGCCTTGGAAAGGCTGAAGTAATGCAAAAAGTTGTCTTTTGTTTATTTTTGTTTGAATCTACTGACAAGTTGCTCAGTAATCCAAAGACGTGAAGGGGAAAACATCTGCTTCGCCCCCAGACATTGATTTGTTCGGATGTTTCAATGCCCCATGATACAAAAAAAGCCATGAAATCTTTCTTTCAAAAAACCACACACACACAAAATAAACCCAATCTCAATAAAACAAAGAATCTGGCAACATCTCTGTGGGATAAGTAACCATATTTATTTCCATTTAAGGATCAACACACACAAGTTAATTCAGTTACTGTGGGGAATCCAGCTAATCCACAGAAGAGCCAAAATTCAAATCCAGGTCTGATTTGGGGAAGTAAATCCTTCATAATTTTACTGTCCTGTGTCTTTCCCTTTAATACTTATCCCAGAGAATTTAAACTTTAAATGTTCTTTTCCAATGTATCTAATGTTCCTTTAATTCCTCTTTTCCCCACAATGTATGCAAGTAAATGAAAAAAAAAAAAAGCATTTTGTTACTGTTTCTTTATTTATTTTGAGACAGAGAGAGCCAGAGAGAGAGGGAGAGAGAATCCCAAGCAGGCTCTGCACTGTCAGCACAGAGCCTGCTGCAGGGCTCGATCTCACAAATTGTGAGACCGTGACCTGAGCCGAAATCAAGAGTCCAACACTAACTGACTGGGCCACCCAGGCACCCCAACCAAAAGTAATTTTTAAAAAAGGAATGGTCTACCAGTGAAGAAGAAAACCAAGAAAAGGAAGCCTTTGTACTATTGAAATATTTCTCATTATTTTCAATTTATTTTCTGAACACTATTTAATAAGAAAAAGAAAGAGTAAATAGTTCTAGCCTTTGGCAATACTACTTAAATAAATCCCTCCCTCCATGTTCCCTATAAGAAGACACTATATTGTTGCTGAAGTATATTTTTACCTTCGAATTATAGTGTATCTAGTCTTCTCTGTAACACAAAGTTCAGAATTCCAAGATTACTTTTTATGATACTTCTAAAATTATAAGAAATTTAGAGACAGCTGTGGAAAAGTGAAGAAAGTCTGTATGGAAAAGCCACTTCCAATAATAAATAAAAGGACTAGGGTGTAGGCATGTGTATATGGTGAGAGAGAGTCTAACTGAACTGAAAACCTCCCCAAAGCAGCAACGGCAGCCCCTTGCCCTTTAATAATGTTGATCAAAAATTTTTGTCCTAAGTCATCAAAGTTGTGACTGATTGGCTAAGTACCTCTCAAAACCTGGAAATTCTGTCAGGTCTAAGTTGAAGTATGCTAAACAGACTAAAAAAAATATCGCTTTCACCCCTAGAAAAACAAACTTTTTATTTTTATTTATTTTTAAATTTTATTTTTATTTATTTATTTTCGAGAGAGAAAGATAGACAGACAGAGCATGAGCAGGGGAGGGGCAGAGAGAGAGAGGGAGACACAACATCCGAAGCAGCTCCAGGCTCTGAGCTGTCGGCACAGAGCCCAACGCAGGGCTTGAACTCACGAATCAGGAGATCATAACCTGAGCTGAAGTCAGACACTTAACCGACTGAGCCACCCAGGAGCCCCTAGAAAAACAAACTTTTTAGATACTAATTTTCTATAGTGTCACATAGCAATTTCCTAAGCACCCAATTTCTTCTAGGTGATACCTTACTTTGTTGTTCATTTTATGACCATCACTGTTGTCATTGTCCTTGTCATTTTTGCTATTCTGTAGTACTTCCGTGTTCCTTTTGTGAGCTGGCATGGAGCTTGTTGAGGATGATGCCTTATGATTGGGTAAGTTCATGTCTATTACCATATGGGTTGTTGCAATAACAGCACTTATCTTCTAGATGGGTTACATAGCATGACAGTAGAGAAAGTAAGACAAAGAGCAGAAGCCTATTGTTTTGTGAAGAAAGCAACAAAAATGATATGGAACCCTGAATATTAATTGTATACAACTTTATGATCAATTTCTAGTGTCATCAAAACCTTTATTTAAAAGTCTTTAGGGGCGCCTGGGTGGCTCAGTCGGTTAAGCGTCTGACTTCAGCTCAGGTCACGATCTCGCGGTCCATGAGTTCGAGCCCCGCGTGGGACTCTGGGCTGATGGCTCAGGGCCTGGAGCCTGCTTCCAATTCTGTGTCTCCCTCTCTCTCTGCCCCTCCCCCGTTCATGCTCTGTCTCTGTCTCAAAAATAAATAAACGTTAAAAAATTTTTTTTAAAAATAATAAAAATAAAAGTCTTTAAAATCCCTTATCATTGGCTATTCAAACATGCTCAACTCTGAATTAAGGTATGGATTGAGTTTATATCTTCTTTCTTCAAAAAAATAAATAAATAAATGCCATAGTCTATTTTTGTAAGAAGGAACTTTCTAAACGTACTGGCTTTAAGAAATTAAGAAACAAATTGCTTATATATCCAAGAGCCTTTCCACAGGAAAAGTAAAGATTTATATTATTTTGTGTTTACAGTTTCTTAAAACCACTCGTACAAACAGACGTGACCCACAGTATGATTTAAAGTAACCTGGAGCACATTTTGCGCGCGCGCGCGCGCGTGCGTGCACACACAGACACATATTTGTTTTTAATTTGTTATATATGTGCCTGTTTGAGAGTTCACTCTCAATTACTAGCTCACTGCGTTAACAGACTGAAGACTTATTCATAAGGAAATGTATGATGTATACCCTCTACGCGGTGATAGCGACCGCAAGCGGTTTTGGGATATGACTTCCGTTACAAAGAGCGCTTGGTGTGCAAATGGAATACGTTGGCCAACCAATTTAGGAAAAATGTATACGAAACAACCTGTTTTCCATAAATATCCTTTTGGTAATATTGGAGATGTAGCTGACATATCTGCAACACGTCCCCATATCTTATTTTATTCAATTGCCAGAAGTCCAACTTGCACAGAATTAAAGCAACAAGGCCGAATACAAAGCAATATGGGGTGAGGGAAGTGGATGCTGTGTTGGGCCCCGAATCCACGTGGAAGGATTAGAGGACACACAGAAGAAGCTCAAGATACGTTAACCTGTACATCTTTAGCTTTCCCAATTTGAAACTAAAACCGCTCAAATGCAACTGTTTGTTCCCTCCGATTCTACAATGGTTCGCGCACGGATCTTGCCGCTTACCCAAGAACCTTGTTCGTAAGTGGACAAATATTTCTAAACATAAGATTCCAGATGAGCTGCAGCAGATGCCATGTGAAACTCTGGAGAGCACAGATGGTCTGTCAACAGTTAATCAAGTAGTGGGCCCTAAAAGGCCCCAAAGACTGCCGTCAACTCTAGGGTCTCTAAAGAGGATACAGAAACTTTTTGAGGGCTTGGCATCAGGGCTCTGTGACCTCACTGGGAGAACCAGACAGCAGTGCGGTGCACACACTCTCACACACACACACACACACACATGCACATACACACACGCACGCACAAGCCACACTACGGAGCAGAAGAATGATGCCAAGAGACGGGCAATGGCTTGGGATATGGGTAATGAGATCTGACGTCCTCAGCTCAGATCTTTAGTCTGTGTCAGCATCTTTAATCTTGTTCAATGCAACTGGGACGAAAAGTCATTAGCCTTTCCCGTCTGTTTCACATAATTATATAAAACGGGAGCAGGGCCCGCATCCTATTCTTGGATATCCCTGTCTACACTCGTTGGCCCCTAGGGGTTTCCCACCCCAAACCTTCAGAATACACTGTGATTATGAGAACGGTGTTTCATGATAATCAACGCAAACTGGTTTCGCGTGAAAATATCCAAGTCACTTAGCTCTCTGAGCCTGGAGTCCCCCCTCTGTAAAATGGTGTTTGTTAGTTGGCACTGTGGTCTAGGTAGAAATGTGTGCAGACAGAATGAGCTCATCCGTGTGCGGACAGAGCACAGCAACACGTACATTATCCCTGCAGAAAAAAGTTTAAGCAGTTGCAATCATGATGATGATGACGGTGGTGGTGGTGGTTTCCTCAAGGTCAATTTCTCATACATTATATCATTATTTAAGTATATGAATCAGTGCCTGGCGCACAACAGGCATTAGATAAATATGTGTTGAAAGAATCAGCACATGTTTGGGGCGCCTGGGTGGCTCGGTCGGTTGGGGCATCTGACTTCGGTTCAGGTCACGATCTCATGGTCGGTGAGTTCGAGCCCTGCGTTGGGCTCTGTGCTGACAGCTCAGGGCCTGGAGCCCGCTTCGGATTCTGTGTCTCCCTCTCTCTGACCCTCCCCTGTTCATGCTCTGTCTCTCTCTGTCTCAAAAAATAAATAAACATTAAAAAAATTGTTTAAAAAGAATCAGCACATGTTGAATATAACGGCAAAACTCTGTAGCATGGATACTAACACTGTCATGTCACAAAGAAAATATAGCTCATGTTTGGGGGGTTTAAATGAATTTCCCCCCCCACCCCCCGCAGCTAGTAACCAACAGAAGTGGGTGAGCAGAGATGTCCCCACTGTACCTTGTTCTATCGTGATGTCAATCCATTGTTAACTGGGCCAGGTCTCACTTGATCAACACGTGACACCGGGGAAGCAGAGAACAGGTTTTTACTTCGAATATGGGTGCTAAGTGATATCCAGAGGGATAGAACATCTCGCCTTAGATCATTGTGCACGTCTTGGGCAAATGGGTTGTAAGCTGATTTTAGCGATGTGGTTGAGGGATGGCAGAAAAATTTTGTTCCGGCTCCAGGATTTCCATGATCTTAGTGATGAGCCTAACCCAGTGGACACCTCTGGGCATGTCAGGCGCAAGAGAAGTGACATGCTATATCCCCAGACTTCATTATGGCTGTCATTTGGCCTCTTAGCTTCTGACACAGTGACCCATGCTATAAAGAGGTCTTTATCCCCCGCCACTGCCTACAACCGTGAATATTCTATTTTGCACTTTGAAAAGTACATCATTGTGTATTTAAATACAGCTTCTTTCCTTTTATTTCTTTTCTACGTTCCACCAGAATGAGATGTGACAAGCATTACTAATGTTGCCCTCCCATTGAAAACCTTTCTCACAATGACTCTGCTGCAAGAGAATATGATTCTTCAAAACACGTTATGATTGCCAACTGCGAGAGGGAAGCGAGAGGCTGTGCTGTCTACCCAGTCACAGATCGCTCTTTATTAGAGTACGTTTGGTGACCTAGAATATCTCTGCTTCTGAAAAGACATATCGATAATAATACTAATATATAAATATAACAATGACTAAGCCGTCTTGGTGCACTTAATATGCATGAGACATGCTCTGAGCAAGTTAGCCCTCACACGGGCTCGTTAGTACCTTGGCCCTGGTCACACAGCTACACAGGAGCAGAGCTGGGGCTCAACGCAGGTGTCTCATTCAAAGACTGTGCCCCTCGGTGGTTACAACTTAGAAGCTACGCTTTAAGATGCTTGAGGATGCCAATCGCTCTTTTTGGTGCTGACAGTTTGGCAGATAAAGTATCTTCATGCCTTTGTGAAGCGAAATAATGTCTCCTAGAGGCTTTTATAAAAGATGGTTAGAACATATAGGCACACGTAGAACATCACTGCATTTTTCAAACTGCTTTGGAAGAGCCTTTACCATGACGTTCAATATTCCATATGAAAGACATGTGGGAAAACTCAGATTAGACAAAAAGTTGCCTCTCCTGACTAATTGATGTACCTCCCTTTATTAGAAGGGGGGAGCCAGAAAGCCTCCGATTTCCTATTTCCTCTGGCTACCTGGAAACTCCGGGAAAGATTTATATTAATCTTAGTAGTGTTACAAAGCCAAAGTTTTCTTTTTTTTCTGTTTATTTCCTTCTCTGATTCTCTATTAGTTGACGCTGTATTATTATCATTTTAACGTAATGCAAGTTAATGAAATGGGCTTGCTTTAATGTAATCATTCTTAGTTTTATTATTTAAGCATTTTTGTTTTCCCATCTTGAAACAGATCCAGTCTTTCAGAAAAGCAACTTAGCTGGACTTTTGTTGGTGATTTTTGCATATGACTTTGGTTGAAGGGATGCTAGAATTTTAACATTCACATTATTCACTGTCCTGGAGAGACTCGCTGTTTTTCAGAAACCCACTAGGTATAGATGTGGTTGAGAAAAGAATTTAATTTTATCTGACATCTTTCAACAGACTCCTCTCATAGTTCAAAATTATACCGAACATGTTACATGAAATCCAAAGGGATAATAAGACTACTATAAATTATGAAAAGTCATACACATAAATCAATCACATTAGATTATAATTATAACCCTCATTCACATCAGACTAATAAAAGGGTTGATCTTTGACATATAGCTCTGGGCAAAATCGATCCAACATCCTAACTGCAATATAAAGGCTTTTTGAATAAAAACACAATATGTGAATTTGTCCTTAAGGAAGTATGGAGAATTCTTTGGCAGACTTAATCAAGATACAAAGATACTTGATGACATTTATAAAAAACAGAACCTCTTGACTCATTTAAATATTAACATGACACACGGAACATTTAACATCACATTTATAAATATTAATATAAAAAGATCAACACAAATGATTATCACGTGCTTTAGGAACTTATAGATTCTTTAGGTATTCTTCCTAAATTGGGTAGGCCCTCAAATATTAAAAATATAGGAAGCTAAAGTACTCCATTATATATTTTATTGTTATGCAATCTGAAACACATTTTTTTTATTTTTTATTTTTTAAAGTTTATTTATTTTTGACAGAGAGAGAGAGAGAGAGACAGAGACAGAGCATGAGTGGGGAAGGGGCAGAGAGAGGGAGACACAGAATCTGAAGCAGGCTCCGGTCTCTGAGCTGTCAGCACAGAGCCTAAAGTGGGGCTCGAACTCACAGACCACGAGATCATGACCTGAGCCAAAGTCGGACACTCAACCGACTGAGCCACCCAGGCGCCCATGAAACACATTTTTAAAAGGGAAAAGGAAATAAATGATATCTCAGGGGGCATCTATTACTTTATTTTCTTCTTACTCTTTATTGCATCATTATATTCCTATTATTCTTTTGTTTTATTCTCATATTTTCTCATTATTATGTGTTCTTATTTTTGTTTCCTGCTGATAAAAGCAAGATCTCTGATTCACTCAGTTCAGATGAAGACAACTTGATTTATCCTCCATTAATACTCACAGCTAAAAAGTTAGAAATTTTCAAATTCTAATATGCAAGCCTCTTTATTATGATAAAGCAGAAAAAGAGTTAGAGTCCCAGAGAGAGAGAAGACCGACCATGTGAGTTGGCAGATGATGTCTCTTGAGGATTCTATTGTTATTCAGCACATTTTCATACTTAATCACAAGTAGCAATAATAGGAGGACGTAAACTTTTTTCTTATTAAAAAAAAAAGTTAAAGTAACTAGGACACAATGGAGAAAATGAGGTGCTTCCCAGTATAAGAAAGTCTTATTGTCACTTTTCTGGAGGACGGGGGTGATTTGGGTAGGTAATGGAAACAGGAGAAGGACGGGAGGAAGGAACTTTGTTGCATCCAGTCACAGCAAATAGCTTCCATCTGAACTTATTTAACTGCAATTTTTCTTCAGAGGAGTTACTGCACTCTAAGTTTCATGAATTCCACCAAGAAATGATGTTGAGGTCCCCCTAAGTATAGCACCGTTCAAACGTTATCAATTGTACGAGAAATTAACCAGATGCTGGTTTGGGGGCCCAAACTCTTGGAATTCAGCCAATGAACCCCCATAGGAAGAAAAATGCCGATTAGTATTAGCGCATACGGTTCTTGTATAGGTGTGAATAGGCGTAACTTTGCTAAAGGTAAATAAGGGGAAAATACATAAAAGTCATAAAAAGTCTCAAGCGGTGGGTCCAACAATTCCAAACCTAAGAACGTTTCCTACAGAAATGACCCGAGATGTGTACAAATAGATTTCGACAAATAGGCACATTAAGTGAAAAGCTGAAAAATAAAGCAGGAATTTAGCTGAATATGGAGCATCCAAGGTTATGCAAACACAGAACACTTGCAACAACTGAGAAATAAGTAGCAACTTGGAAGAACATGCAGGACACATTCTTATGTGAAAGAAGCCAGAGAGAATTCTAGTCACAATGACAAATTATGACCAAGCGTAAAGTTACATTGGTTGCTATCAGGAGTAACTCTTGATGTTGTCGGGCTTCCAAAAATAGAAAATTGTTTCTTAACATGTTAAGTCATATCGTTAGGAAGCTTTGCCTTATAGAGTCATTCAGGGACCCGTTTTGATAGAAACTCTGTCATCTTCAACAGGCTATTTTTCTACGTCACTCTGGACCACAATTCTGAGCCAGCCACACAGAAAAAAGAGTAGAGGGTCACACAGGATTATATAATGGCCAGTCTTGGAAGTGGCTTATATTTTTTCCAGCCTCATTTTGTTGGCCGGAACTGGGTCCCTGGGCCACACTTGGATATGCAGTCTAGATGTATCCAAAAATCAAATAGAAGATTCAAACAGTTTCACTCTCCTTGTTCACCAGGGTCTGCCGAGGACTGCAACTTTACTTCTGTGTGTGTGTGTGTGTGTGTGTGTGTGTACACATTCATGTATGTACCTATGTTTTCCCTTAGGTAGTAGGATAATGCACTTTTATTTTCCCACATCTTTCCACACTTAAAATTTTTCCAGAATTTTTATATTACTTTGATAATAAAAAAAGTTTTAAAAATATATCAACGCTGAGATTCCATTATGTAATTCCTTTATATTTTTCTTTTTTCCCTCCAAATTCACCTAATATGAATATAAAGTTAAAAGTAGAAATACCTAATTATGGACAAGACATATTTTCTATAATGAACCCATATCTGAACTGAGGTTGAGTTTGAAAGAAAGAGATTATTCATGAGATACAAGTAAATTCTGGTATGCTTTATATATAACACATTAATTATTAATTAGCAAATGTATATTTTTGTTTTCTAGAGAGCAAAATGTATATATCACATATATAGCAAAAGCGTACATATATTTTATATATTTGTATATATTATACAGTTATATATTTATTTATTTATATATAAAATATATGTACGCTTTTGCTATATATGTGACATATACAATATATGTACATAATTCTAGGAACATTCCTTTGAACCACCAATGGAATGTTCACCAACAAGGTTTGTCTCTGTCTCAAAGCCCTCTTCACTGTATGGTAGTTAAAAAGAGTATAAAGGGACAGAAAGAAAAAACACTGCATGGAAGAAAGGGTACATTCTAAGAGATCAAAGTCTTCCCCAGCATTCCCTGAGTCAAAAGTACCAAATATCAACAAGGAAGTTCTCTGAAGCAAGAGAGAACATGGCTCAAGAACATCCCGAATCAGGCATTCGGCAGAAGTGACCACATGTCAGCAGCCCTCTCAGCACCCAGGGGACAAATCCAGTCTCCATAGATGGGGAAAATGAGGTGAAAGTCTCAGACATCTTTTTCCACCTGACTCTTAAAGTGCCCGCAGGTGCCTAAATCACCTGCTTTCCTGTGAGGTCTTAAAGAAAAGCATTAACATGCGAGCACCGACGGGCATAGAAATGTTCCTGAGGACCCAGATGGCTTGTGTGTATGGCACTGACCAGCCCACCCTGATGTACCTGTGAATACAGGACACAAAGTACAGAGAAGACCCATTTCCCTTTACCATTACTTTCCCTTGTACTACCTGGAGGCAGAAGTTACTGCTTCCAGACACGGCCAGTTTCACCTTGACTGATGGTTTTGCTTGTACCATCACCCTCCTGCTTGTGGGGACCACGTCTACACCAGGCTGGAGTCTCAACCTGATGAACTCCAGGATGGGGAAGAGAATTACGGAATCTGGCCGGCTCGGAGGATGTAAGGTCATGTCTGTGGGCAAGATCTCTGTTCCCTGCTGTCACTGGGAATCTTCGAGAAGCATTTGACCCACCAGGCTTTCATCTGTGTGGGCATTGCTTCAGCTCTGTTCAACGTATTTCACAAACGTCATTTCATACTTTGGCAGCAACCATTATGTATATTCTTTTCCTTTTTGACGTTAAATATTTTATACATTTTTTTTTCATGGAGTATTAGAAAAACCAATAAATGCAGAAAAAAAAATCTATGTAACATTTGGGAAAGGGATATACTGTAGTGTTTTTTCCTCCCCTCCCCTCCTCCTCCTCCCCCCCTCCTCCTCCCCCTCCTCCCCTCCCCTCCTCCTCCTCCCCCTCCTCCCCTCCCCTCCTCCTCCTCCCCCTCTTCCTCCCCCTCCTCCTCCTCCTCCCCCTCCTCCTCCTTCTTGTAGTTAACACCAGCACCTGCCTGTCCCTTTCATGGCTAGCCCCACCTCAGATCAATTGGTACAAAGTTATTGTGTGTGATCTCAGGAGACAAAGCCAGAGGGAGGCTTTTAAAACACTGGTTAGTTTGTTTCCTCAACATGAATGATCCCACATAGGAGAAAAAATAGATAAGTGATCCATCCCCATGGCCTGGAATAGATTCTTTTTGGAAAGTATGAAAGAGACAAGTATATTTGAGAACAGTGGTAACCTTTTAACCACAGGAGGAAAAAAAAGACTAACAAATTATACACTGGAGGTAGCTGTGTAGAATAAAATGCCAGAAATTGTTTTTCTAAAATTATTTAAAAGTAACTGTTGGCAGCATTGTGTAATTCATTTCCTGGGGGGAAAAAGGAGGGGCACACACGTTTAAAAGACAGGTATCCTCTGGGCACCTGGGTGGCGCAGTTAAGCGTTCGACACTTGATCTCGACTCAGGTCATGATCTCACAGTTTGTGAGTTCGAGCCCCATGTGGGGCTCTGCACTGATGGTGGGATTCTCTCTCTCCCTCTCTCTGTGCCCCTCCCCGACTTGTGCCTACACATGCTCGCTCTCTCTCTCTCTCTCTCTCTCTCTCTCTCAAAATAAATAAATAAACTTTAAAAAATAATAAATAAATAAACTTTAAAAAATAAAAGAGAGGTACCCTGATCGGTGCTCACTTAGTACTGTCACATGTATGACCCACTCAAGCCCTGGGGTAAAGAAGAAGTGATGCTGAAACCTTCAGTTGTCAGTTACATGCGCTCTAAAGGGGGGGGGGGGGGGTGAAGCCACACGGCAGGGCCCCAGGAGCCAGGCCCGGGTGGAAAGCCCAAAACTGTGAGTTCTGTGCTTTGCTCAGACACAGACTTCAGGTGTGATCTCAGACAAGTCACTTAACCATTATTAACTACTTAATTATTCCACCTATAAAAGAAGGCTTAGTGAAACCGGCAATATAAAACTTCAGAGAGAAAATAATGAAAGAGGGTCCATTCAATGAAGCATTCGGGCGATTTTCTCAAAAAGGAGTAAGAAATTGTGTCTCCAACTGCTATTTAGTTTCACTGGTTCAGTCTCTGGGCCGGAAAAAGATTTGGAATTCCTCGGTTGTAACTGTCTCCGATGCTTCATTTAAGTGATGATATTCAGTAATATCTTGGTAAATCAAATCTTCTGCTTTCCGCTGAGTTAAAGTTTTAAGATCTTTTTTTTTTTAGATTGGTTTGAGGTTTTTATGTATTTTTGAGACAGAGAGAAAGCATGAGCCCGGGAGGGGCAGAGAGAGAAGGAGACAGGGTCTGAAGTGGGCTCCACGCTCACAGCAGAGAACCCGATGCCGGGCTCGAACTCGTGAACTGTGAGATCATGACCTGAGCCAAAGTCAGATGCTTAGCTGACTGAGCCACCCAGGGGCCCCTAAAATTTTTAAATTTTATATGTATATTTTATATTTTATATTTTTATTTATATCTTTATTTATTTATTTATTTATTTATTTATTTATTTATATTTATTATTTTTTTAAACTAGTATATGTGTTATAGCAAGTGTCTGATATAAGGGTATAGAAACATGGAGACAGGCCTGTAAATTCTCAATTGAGAAGTCTTACTTAGACATTTAAAGTAATCCTAAACAGGGTGGGTAAGCTTCCGACTTCAGCTCAGGTCATGATCTCACAGTTTGTGAGTTCAAGCCCCGCGTCAGGCTCTGTGCTGACAGCTCAGAGCCTGGAGCCTGTTTCAGATTCTGTGTCTCCCTCTCTCTCTGACCCTCCCCCGTTCATGCTCTGTCTCTCTCTGTCTCAAAAATAAATAAACGTTAAAAAAAAATTTTAATTAAATTTAAAAATTTTAAAAATATAAAAAAATAAAAATATATAAATAAAAAATATAAATAAATAAATAATATAATATAATATAATCTAGTATAAACTAGATATGGAAATCACTATCCTTTGAGTCAGTTTAACTTTCAGTTTACCCATAAGTAGGGCTGATACATACAACACAGGATGCCAGTTAATTCTATGTTTCAGATAAATGATGGATTTTTTTTGAGGTTAAGTATATCTCGTGCAATGTTTGGGATATGCTTATATCAAAAAACAGGTCTTTGTTTTGTAACATTCAAATTTTACTCCGCACCTGGTAATTTTTCTTTTCTTTTTTGCTAAAAAAACTTCCAGGAAACATACCAAACTCTTTTGCCAAACCTCACTGGTCCATCCCTGAAACTTTTTGCGCTGAGCTGCTACCCAGCCCCTCAGTCTCCCTTCTCTTGATGAGTGATCATTACCAATCAATCAACGTTCCAAAGAGGTAAAGCCTCTTTCCATCTCACTTCTAAACACCCTGTTGCCTTATTGATTTGTTAGTTTTCCAAACTGCTTCTAGGTCACCTTCCATTTTATTTTTTGCTTGCCTTTGTCCTCGGGCTGACCTCAACTGTTGGTGCATTATATAAATGTTCATATCAACCCAGTAGTTTTTAATCATTCTGATCTCTCAAAGGTTGTGCCCATGTCACATAAATGCTTTAGGGAATTTGTAAGATGTTTTGTTTTTGCCACACACAAGGACTCAGATGTTGATAGCATACCTAAAAGGGTCACAGAGAGAAAGAGAGAGAGAGGGAGAGGAGGGGAAAGAGAGGGAGGGTCACATAAAATGCAAACATGCTTTAAAAAGAAACAGATTTGAAAGAAAAACAGAGAAGGGATTTTCTTCTACTTCATCTTTAATCTTTTGTATGGAGCACTGGTCATTCTTCCATGAATATCTTTCTGTTGGCATATTTTAAGATTTAGGATATGTGTTCTTAACTATTTATAAAAATGTTGCCCTTGTTAAGAGAACTTCTTAAGGCAACTTCCTTACACTTGAAATAGCAAAACCAAGATATTAAAGCCTTTTGAACGGCTAGGAACAGGTTCCAATTACTGCTTCTTCTGACCAATAATGGCTAATTTGTTCCTATATTCTGAGCATGAAATGTCCTTCTAACTTCTTATTTTTTTTTAATAACACACCTTTCATGCAGGAAAAGCCTCCAATAAAGAGTTAGCAATAAAATAAATAAATCTTTTTATTGAGAAGACAATAATAGAATATCATCGTTTTGTATTGTCCATGTCTCCTCATTTCTTTTATATAATAAGCATAGGCTTTCTCTTTGCTGTAACTCATGCAAATGAGAAATTTGGGAATGCTTCTAAGTCTATCCAAACTTGTTGACACAATTCTCTGCTACTTTTTATTATGCAAACATGTTCAAACTTTCTGTGAAGAATTAAGAAAGTACCCTTCATCAAGTTTTTTTTTTTTAACCAATAGACCAAAATTTGGTCAATAATACTAATCCTCAGTATTCAGTAAATGCTGTGGCAACTGTAGGAATTAGGGAAGGAAGAAAGGGAAGAGGAAGGAAGGAAGGAAGGAAGGAAGGAAGGAAGGAAGGAAGGGGAAAGAAAGAAAAAGAGAGAAAGAAAAAGAGAGAAAGAGAGGAAAAGGGAAGGGAAGGGAAGGGAAGGGAAGGGAAGGGAAGGGAAGGGAAGGGAAGGGAACGGGAGGTAAGGAAAGGAAGAGAAGGGAAGGGACGAAGGAAAGGAAAGAGGAAGGAAGGAAGGGTAAGGACTCTTGTCAAGGAGCTGTCGGCCACTGCCACAGGACAAAGGTCACTAGGAGGTAGTTTATTCCGGTGGTGAGATGGGGCTGTAGCTAACAGTTCAGCAATACAGAAACATGGCCAATGACATAAGCTATTGGATGGTTTTCTTTAAGAATAATATTAACTTATTTTGGAAAAAGTAATTTTGCTTTCCATGTTCTTATTGTTTTATCTAAATGATATTGTTCAAAGTGTCTCATTGAGACAATGAGCAGAAGACCAGTGAATATTTTGGTTCCTTTTTTGCATGCACGTACAGAAGCAATGATATAACCTTACTTCTTATCTGTGACCCATAACATCCTAAAGCCTCCACACTCTTCACGGTTTGCATGGATAAGTCAATGATTATTGTTCAACTTCCCATGCACTAACCACTCAAAACTGGCATTTTCTGGATCTCTTAGAAAATTAACATTTAAGATTATGCTTTTGGGAATAGAAAGGTCAAGGACTTTCATAATTTACTTCCCATATTTTTTTATAAAACAGTCACAAAGACTTCTTATAGTTTATATGTGTATTAGTTTGATAAGGCTGCCATTGAAAGTGCCATAAATTGGGTGTCTTGACAGACATACATTTTCTCATAGATCTAAAGGCCAGAAGTCTGAAATCAAGGTGTTGGCAGACCTGTGTCCTTTTGGAAGGCTTTAGGGGAGAATCTGTTCCATGTCTTTCTCTTAGCTTCCTGTGGTTGTCAGTGACCTTTGGGGTTCCTTGGCTGCAATATACCACTCTACTCTCTCTGCAATTATCTACAGAGGAGACAACTCTCCTGTAAGCCGGACATGACTGTGTTTTAATACTTAAAATGCTGAATAGAGACAGATGACCCCCTTTAGGAGTGAGAAGGTGAAGTGTAGGGAAGTGTAGAAATTTCAAATCAGAAACTTTGAAGCTTTAAAGCTTCAAAAATTAAAATTAACCTGGAGGCTATAGATGGAGGAATGAGTGAATAATTTCAAGAAAGAGCAATTTTATTTATTATTTTTAAATGTTTTTATTTACGTATTTTAGAGAGAGAGAGGACATGCATATGGGATGGAGGGGCAGAGAGAGAGAGGGAGAGAGAGAATCCTGAGCAGGCTCCACACTCAGAGTGAAGTCCTACAGGGGGCTTGATCCCACAATGGTGAGATCATGACCTGAGCCGAAATCAAGAGTCAGATGCCTGACCGAGTGAGTCACCCTGGCACCATGAGTGTAACATTTTAAATAATTGATTATAGTATTAAGAATTCTACTGAGGGGCGCCTGGGTGGCTTAGTCGGTTAAGCGTCGTACTTTGACTCAGGTCATGATCTCATGGTTCGTGGGTTTATGCCCCACTTCGGTCTCTGTGGTTACAGTTCAGAGCCTGGAGTCTGCTTCGGATTCTGCCTCTCTTTCTCTCTCTCTCTCTCTGCCCCTCCCCCACTCGTACTCTGTCTCTCGCTCTCTCTCTCAAAAATGAATAAACACTAAAAAAATTTAAAAAAAAAGCATTCTACTGAGATACAAGAGCTTCAAATAGATTTACAATTCTGTTGCTACTGTTGTAAGTTTATGTAATTTTTTTCCTGTGCATTCCAAGATGGCTACCATATTTTGTACATAAAAACCATGAATCATAATCTGTATTAGTTTCCTAGGGTTTTTGTAACAAACTACACAAACAGGGTGGATTATAGCAATGGAAATGTACTCTCTCACAACTCTGGAGGATAGTTCAAAATCAAGTGTCAGCAGAGCCATTGGTCCTCTGAGACTCTCAGTAGAATCCTTATTTCGTCTCTTTCCTACTTCTGGAGGTGGCCGTGAAGCCCAGACTGCTTGACGGTCTCTGCCTCTGTCATGACCCGACTGTCCCCTGTACACCTGTGTCTCTTCACCTCTTCTCTTAAGGACACCCACGGTATTAGGTTAGCACCCACCTTAATCTTAACTTGACTGTATTCGCAGAAACCCTACTTCCGAATAAGGTCGTTTTCACAGGTATTGGGGGTCAGGAGTTCTACAGAGCGTTTTGGGGGGGCACAGTTCAACCCCTCACAGTCTGTTCTGTGAGTTGCAACTTTTGCATGCGGTCCCCTTTAACGTGTCATATGAAGCTGATGTGGCTTGCCTGAAAGTGGGTTGCTTGACAGTCTGAGTTATGTTTTCGGGCACCGATGAAGTACTTTCAAAAGGTATTTTAAAAACAATTTTTTTTTTAATAAGAATGAACTCCCAGCCTATTTGGCGCTGAGAATCCCTCCAGGATGTGCTAATTTGGCGGAAGCGGCCAAAGTGAGCCATTCCCCATCATTTCACAGGGTCTATGTGGTATTTGCTACCCATTTTGTAGGTAAAATAGAATTAAGCAGAGTTTCATTTAATACATTATTTTCACGATGCCTTTTCGTGCAGATAATCGGAAACACCATAAGGTACCCAAACTGCCATGCAGACTCATCGATGCCAAAAATAGCTTTCCATAGGAATAAATATCTCACTATATATTAGAAATTAAATGATCCAAGTCTTTGGTATTTTTTTCTGAAAAATTCTATATTCGGTTCTGCTTTTTGCTTCAGTTGTCTATCCTAAAAAATGCATTTAGTAATGTACATAAAGCAGAAAAATTACCAGCTCTGAAAATGGCTTAATGATCAATTATTTTCATGTTAGAAGTGGCATCGAGATAGCTCTGAATAGTTTTATTAACTTAAAAACTTTTCTCTTTCAAATTTATTTATTTTGAGAGAGAGAGAGAGCTAGTGGGTCAGGGGCAGAGAGAGAGGGAGAGAGAAAATCACAGGCAGGAGCCACACAGTGTGGAGACAGACATGGGGCTGAAACTCACGAAACTGTGAGATTATGACCTGAGCCGAAGCTGGAAACGTAGCCAGCTGAGCCACCCAGATGCCCCTGAATAATTTTAATATACTAATTATTTGTAAAGATAAATTGGAGGTATTTCTGAGTGAATTCTAAAATTTTGAGATAAATTTCTCAATCATTTTGGACATGAATTTAAATCATTTTTGGACATGAATTTAAATATTTAAAGATTTCCATTTGCATACATGTTCACTATTCAACACATATCCCACAAATTACTCAAGAATTGGAACTTTTATTACAAATTTGGGCTTATAGTCTGTAGAGAAGAGGCACCAATCTGTCTTTTTCTTCTGGCCCACAGGGCTCCTGCTTTCTTCGTAAGGGGCAATCTCATGAATTGTCACAGACTCTGGCCTTAGGTGACTTCCTCAGCCTCTCGCTTGCTCCCCTTCCGTGTCGGTGAGACAGAGGGAATCCGATTAGGTTCTTTTCGAGCTATGAAATGCAGAGACGCTAACCAAATCAGTTTTGAAATGCTTGTGGATGATCTTGCTTTATAAAAACACACTTGGACAGTTAAGTGTTTAGACAGAGCTTAATGAAGAGGGTGTGTGAAACAGCAGAAACCACCCAGACCAATTCAGGCATGAAAAATTAGACAGTGGACCAGAGTGGCGCACACCTGCCTTCATTCTGGGAACAAAAAACTGTGTGTGACTAACCAATAATCCACCCCACCATTTACAAGGGCGATTAATTAACTGGGAATGCATGATTCTCGAATACAAACTTGTTCTTATTCAATGTGAGTCACGCAATACAAATTAACGTCGTCTCGTAGACTTACAATTCTTATGAGTCAACGTCAAAAGACCCGCCGTCTCCCGTTGCTGTATCTTTTCTAAAAGGAACAGAGCTCACGTGAAGAAATCTCATCAGGTGTTGTCAAACTTAACTCAAGCCACAGCTCATCTAGCCCGTGCCACATTTTATCATCATCATGCACCCTAGTTCGGTCATTATGCCCTTAGGTGCCCGAAGGTATTTAGAAAACAACAAGACAACTCCATTAAGACTGGCACATTCCCAGAAATCCAGATGCTGAAGGCAGTGTGCACGAAAGGGTTGGCAGAACCAGCATCCGGTTCATTAGACGTCCGAGGTGATCGGTGGAGAGTCAAGAGCGTCCATTGGGGATGTGTCACCCAGCGGCCGTGATTTAGGAGGGCCCAGTAGAATGGCACATAAAAGAGAACTGTTCGGGAAAGTGGGTGATGGGGACTGATATTTAAAAGGTGCTGGGCAATCCTCAAGCTTTTTCTTCTTTATTATCTTCTCTGCCCTCCATAGAAATTCTCAAGGTAAGCCTCACATGTGCTTCCATCAGAACTAGCAATGTGGCCGTGGTGACCCCAGTCAGTCAGGGCCCGAGCTGAGACTAGCACCTGATCCCTTGACTCAGGTGCCTGAAACTTTCCAGACTGTTTGAGGAAACAGTGCCCAGATAACACTCCATTAGTAAAGTATGATACAGACACCATAGTCCCATACAGAAATGTGTGGTCTTAATTATCTAGGTATTTTCAGTTAACAGTTATATTGTCCAGATATTTTCATAGCATTGAAATTATCTAAAGATTTGAATAACATTCAGACTATCTACATACTTATCTACCGGCTTTATTTGGCCTGTACCGTTACCGGAAAAATTATGATTCCCAAAATTCTGTATTAAACAAAATGGAAAACCAGCAAAGAAAACCAGCCAAATGCATGTGCTTACTAGACATCCGGATGACCTGGACTGACCCAGACAAATAGGGTGGGGTTGCTAGAGCAAATCATCAAGGCTGAATGTATCTTTGGGTAAGTTGTTTGGAGCAACTAGATACCGTCCAAAAAAAATGTAATCAGCTTAAAAATATAAGGAAAACCGGAGGATAAATATGTAACTTCTTAAGTGCTTCCTGCTTGTCACAAAGCCACCTCTACAGGTATCAGGGGAGAGGAGGAGACAGACATTGCCCAGGGCAGACCAGATGGGAGGCATGAATCTATCAGCTATCTACTGGCCAGCTTCAAAAAAGTCACAAAAACCTCTCCGGGCCTCAGTTTTCTCATCTGTAAAATGAGGATAGAAATGGAACAAACTGCATAGAGCTGCAAATGAAATAATGCTCCATGAAGAGCCTGGCCCATGGTAAGTGTTCAATAAACATTAGCTACGTGATGTCAAGTCAATGTGTGCAAATCAGTGGGACACAAAGATGTTTCCTCCTCTGAATTTGAAGCCTGTCTGTGGCACAAAATAATGCTGTGCTTCGATTTCTAGTTAACTCCTTCCTCACTACGTTCTCCTAATGAGCTCATGGACTAATGTTTAGATCACCTCTCTAGTGTCTTCCTATCCCTGCAGAATCGGCTGGTGCGATCAGTGACTTATTGTAGCACGTGCTAAATA
This sequence comes from Acinonyx jubatus, assembly GCF_027475565.1. NCBI lineage: Eukaryota > Metazoa > Chordata > Mammalia > Carnivora > Felidae > Acinonyx > Acinonyx jubatus. The sequence continues at coordinate 74,982,251 of NC_069380.1, forward strand.
AACTTCTGTTGTAGGGACTCAGGCACAAGATTTTAGCAATAGAATCATGCGAAATGATTCAACTGGATCGAATTTAAACTTCGATTTCTCCACACCACTCAGAATGTTTTTCATCGGGGCAAAAATGGAGACCCTTTGAGAATATAATAAAAACTATGGAGAGTTGCATCATATAGATCTATAGAATCTAACCCTGGGGTTTGAAAATGTAATGCCTAAAACCTGCGGTGGATTTCGCAAAAATAGAGCTAAAAATCTGTTCATTTCACTTTGGGCATTTCGGTAAGTTGCCAGTGTTATCGGTATATAACATGGCGAAAGACAGAAAGAGAAGGTCAATGGATGTGCTGTTTTTTATTTACTGTTTAGAGGAAATTAACTTACTTTTCTTCATTTTGTATTGACACGCAATATTGCTTTTTTGAATAATTAGTTACAAAATTCGCTACTCTACATCAATGGCATATGTTAAGTCCTAAGGATTTTTGAGTCGCTGGCAGAGAATATCCTTTTCTGATTCCTGAACTTAAGGCAGTTAGGCATTGATTTGGGGATTAGAGGAAGACAAACCAGTGAAAGCATGAGCCTGTCACTTGACATTCAGTGTTTGTACTGGAGGACACGAAGCTCCATGGAGACGGTGACTTTGACTTCGCCAGAGTCAGATGGCTCCCAAGTTTGTATATATCAGGTTTTTTCACCTTTTTGTGTCTTTCTTTTCGTGGTGCTCCATTGTCCCTCTTTCTCTTCCTGAAAAAGCGACCTAGTACCTCAGTCCTTCTAGAATCTCTATGGCCTTCCTGTTTCCGTAAGAGCTAAAACCCTTCCCTCAGGGCTTATGATGATTGAGCTCCTGGTGTTGACCCAAACTGGAATTAACAGGGTGTCACCAAGCAAGCCAGCCGCCCAGGATAGAAAAGGTTGCTTAGACCTCATTTGGAACCTGGCTAAGCACAGTGGGTTGGCTCAGCTTTAAGTCGTGCAAATAAAATAACAAGAGCCTCAGGGCTGATTTTCTTTGAACTTTCTTTCCCCACCTGAAAACAGCAGCTAGTTCCCATAGTCACAGGCGGGTCAGGAATTTGATTGTCTAACATTCCTCAGCATTTTATAGCCTTCATCATTATGAGAATGAGATCATTCAAAGAGCACTCCGCAAGCAATAGTTTCAAGAATTACGATCACAGCATCTGTTAACACTAACGACTGGAGAATGGCTGTCCCAGCTCCAGATGATCCTGGGTGCACGGGCGTGGAAAAAGCACGTGCAAGATCTTTCTTCAACGCTGACTCGATCCAGACATATCCATTGATAAACAGGGCCAATAATTGGAGCAAGAAAAAAGAGAAGGCATCGGAAACAACGAGCATTTGGTCACTGTGTCATACGGAGGTCTGAGCAGCAACTGAAGAGGGAAGGCTGGTAGGGGTCCCGGTCGGGGACTGTTTGAGGGGCAAAGAGCATCAGGCTGGGCCCTGCCTTCCTCAGCCTGGCACACAGTCAGTGGTGGTCACTTTCTTCCTGCGGGCTCAGCCTTGCCCAGGCCCCGAGGCAATCCGGGCGCAGCCTGGCTCATGAGAGCCACCCCCCAAGTCCAGGGCGGAAGGCCATCGGGTGTCTATGTGCCACAGAGAGCAGGTATAAGATGGGAAGCTCGGGGAACCCAATATTTACTTGGACGTGCAGGAGGCCAACGGAGGGCACTGTCCAGTTCACAGGAAAGCTTATCTACAGAGTCTGTCCATGTGTGGCGTTCACAATCTTGTCTCTTACACACAGGTACACACACACATTCACACCCACACAGTTCTTAGTAGAATATCATCTCTTCACAAAGTACGTCGTCTAAGCCTTCACGTGGCTGCTTGGATACAGCATCCCAAATTCAAGCAAGGCCAGGGGGTAAGTGGGCGGGCACCCCAGGATGGGGGAGGGGTGGATCAAGCCCAGGAAGGTGGGCCAGGACAGAGGTCAGGAACACAGGGTCAGACAGTGGGGAGCACAAGTTTCTGGAGCTTCCTTTCTTTTTTTTTTTTTTAACGTTTATTTTTCAGAGAAAGAGAGAGAGAAAGGGTGCGTGCTTGCGCTCTGGGGAGGAGGGGCAGAGAGAGAGGGAGACACAGAATCCGAAGCAGGCTCCAGGCTCCGAGCTGGCAGCACAGAGCCCGATGCGGGGCGCAAACTGGTGAACCGCGAGATCATGACCTGAGCCGAAGTCAGAGGCTTAATCGACCGAGCCGCCCAGGCGCCCCGAGTTCTGGAGTTGCTTAAGCAGCATCTAAACAGCTCAGAGATGCAGCATTGGGTACTAGCCATGCCAGCAGTAAGAGTGAAGGTGAAGAAGCAGGAGGCAGGAGATGGAACCTGGCTCCTCAGCTTTGCTCCTTTTTAATCAAAGTTTCCCTAGCTAAATGATGCCCTTTCTCCCAAGCTTTTTCCTCTTTACTATAGCAGACTGGGTCTAACTGGAGCCAATCTAGTGTGTCACAAGCATCACGCCTGCTGTCTATTAGGCCCTTCATGAGCACCTGCTTACTTGGACGGAGGCAACCTCCTTGTGGTCCTGCTGCTTTCTCTGCTTAGAGGTCGGACTGATTTGTGGGTGCGAAGCTGCCCAAGGTGCCCGACGGCTCAGCAGAGGGGATGGAACCAGGCTTGGGAATCTCACGGTCACTTGGGTAACTCGGGAAGAGCACTAATGAACATAAGGGAACCCCCCCCCCCACCGCCTCAAACCAAGTCTAGTAATTTCTGGCTGAAGACTAAAATGCGAATTTACGTGAAATGTCATTCTCATCGGAGACCTGTTAGGATGCAAAAATTAGGTTGGTGTCATTGTAGATACCAAGATACCACGACCGCTGGGGTGTGAGGCAGCTTGGAAGTTTTGGTGGAAGAGACGTGGAAATGGCGGCCATGGGTCACCGTCCTTCCCCCGCCCCACCCCCCAGCAATAGGTACCATTTTCAGGTCTGTGTCAGCCACTTTCAGCAACGCCCAGTCCTCCACCACATGCACAGGGACGAGGACACCCTCCCAGGATCTCTTTCACCCCGGAGACTTCCTCAAGGGCTGATTTTTGTTCGGTTGAGATTTAAGAGACTATGTAGACCTTGTGTGCTGGCACAACGACTGTTGATCCTGAGATATAATCTGAGATATACTTCTTTGTAAAAAGTGTGTATGTGGAGGCAGTGAGTTTGCTTTCTTACCAGGGTAGGAAATGGCAGGGCTTTTAGCTTCAGAGAAGAATGTCCCTGATGGTTTGTAGCTAACAATGGATTTACAAGGAATTTTAAGCCTAGAAGACACAGAAGCCTAGATGAATTTGCCCAGAGATAATCTCCTTCTGATGCAGGGCCTTCATTGTATCTCTAGACACTGGTCCAAAAATCTTAGCTGCTTAGCTTTGAACGAGTCAAAAGCCTCTTGTAAAAAAGGTTTTGTTAAACGCTTTATTATTTTGTAACTTTTAAACAGGCTGTATGGGATGGATGTTTAAAACATGAAGAAATTGTTACATTATAATTAAATATCAAAAAGTATAAATTTCCATATAAAATATGATATCATCTGTCAAAACTGCTCTAAAAGGGTAGTCACTGGATCGTATCCCAGAAGACTTCTGATACAAAGACCACGGTTGTCCAGGGAACAGACTATTAATTGCATTTAATCTGTTCAAAAGCGGAGTTGATAGCACCACACTAATCGAATCTAGATTTCTGTCTACTGCTACATTTCTTCCTTGCTCGGAGTGATATGCTTCGGATATATTTCCACTCCAGGACAATTACCTGTCTCAGAGCTCTCAGCCTGTCAGGAGCTATTAGTGAGTCCTGCTGACCACCCACTTATGCCTCCAATGAAACAGGACGGCGTCATGGATGCCCGCTCACAAGGAGAACTGAAGAGAAATTTTCGGGCCGGAGAACAAATGCGTCTATGGGCGAATCTGAAAAACCAATCACCGTAGAGTAAAACTAGACATCGAAAATATCACCTTGCGAAATGTGATCCTGAATATCTGATTTGCAAAGTTTTGTTTCTGATTTTGAAGGGAAGCAAACCACCTACCAAACAAGGCATAGAGCAAATAGATGGACAGAGCCTACAATCGCATCCTGAGTTAGACCTACAGGATTCAAATCCAGACAACGGTACCAAATTTCTTAAGTATTCAGAGCTGTTTCCCTATCCGTAAGATTGAGACTTTTTTTACACTACCAGCCTCATGGGCTTATTTGCGAAGTAACCCAAAAGTAAGATTTCATATTACTATGAAATAATCCACGTAACGTTCGGAGCCTCCTACAGCATATGCTGTTAGCACTCAACAAGCTAGCTAACCATCGTTGTTACTATCTTCTTGATTTACTTTGGGTAACATGAAAATTGCTGACATATGACAGGCTCTCGGCAATCACAACCACATTACTTTTTTCATTATGGGATGTTTTACAATTGAAAGGACACCTGACCCGTATAAGTTCATTTAAGCTTCACATGAAGTCTGCAGAATATATAGGTATCAAATCTAATTTGAGAGACTCTATGAGTCCTTTTCCCAACGACTGTCAGCTAGAGAGGATAGGAAACACAGCATCCTGGGGAAAATTAGGAGCTCTCTCAAAACAGCAACTCAAGGGCAGCAGCTTAGAAATGAAAAGTCACGGTAACTTGTAGGCATGGCCCTCGGCCACATAATAGAAGGATCGTGTCCACCCATGAATGAGGCCACTGGAACTAAATTATGGAAATGCACGGGGGATCAAATTTCAGCTATTCAGTTTCTCAGAACCCTTTGTGCACCGAAGAGATATCTCCTGAATCTTGCATGAGGACAAGCAGGCAGGGAGGTATAAGAGCGCCAGTCTGAGAGCAGACAGGCCTGGCCCTTCCTTCCTGCCTCAGGCTCTTTGTAGCTGAGTGACTATGAAACAGTTACTTTACGCCGTCTCAAAATTCATATTTTCCTCTCTGTAAATGTATATGGCGGGCGTCATCACTCTTCTCTTGAGTTTGTCACAAGGACTAGAGAGTCACTTGTGCAAAGAGCTTAGTGTAATTTGTAGAACATATTAAATATTCAGTTAATCATAGTCCTCACAGTACTGTTAATAGTTTATAACTCAAATATAAGACTAAGGAAATTTAAATAGTCTAAGAACCCCCCAGCCAATAAACAATTATACTAAACATATGTTACATAACACCAGGGAACTCTGGTCTTAGGGATACCAAGGTCCTCAGGAGACCAAAACCAGCCATGATCTCTCGTCCTAGAGGTGATCTTGCAAACAGTCACTACCATGGCTCTTACAGCACGTTCAGGTCAAGCGATGCGACGGGTGAAGACTTTAGGGGCCATCGTATCTCAGAGGGAGTTGGAGGCCATGAGGAAAACATGGGAAGAAGGAAGGAAACACACATGTTGTGTGCTTCCTATGTTCCATGCTGTGTTAGTTTTCAAGGATAAGTCCGTTTAGTATCAACCCAGGGGGGGTCACTCTTGCTGCTCCCATCTCGCTCACGAGAAAACCCAAGCCCTGCTATTGACTGATGGGATAGTCTTCTATTGGAAGGATCACTTGGGATTGGATTCCTGGAGTCTGAAGCTTCCAAGTAGTGGTGAAGAGACACAAAAGTTGTAGCTTCAAGTGAGGTCTTCGAGCAGCGAGATGAATGACATTTACTCAAACAGTGAAGCTCTACGTGGCCTACCTTCATTGTGGCAGAACCTCACCCCTGCCTGCTCCCTCACACCTCCAGCTCCGCTTTGAGGCTAGTTTGCTTCCTTGGCCTTTTCCACTTCCTAGCCCAAGGTCGGATCCCGTGGGCCAAGCTGGACCAGATCGTCCGGTTGCCCCCCGGTGACTGACAGCAGCATTATCTACATGTAACTACACTGTGACCAGGAAAGCTAAGAGGCAGAGTAGCCCATCCGAGGGCACAGTTGGGAGAAAGCTACGAGGTTAGAAAGCACAAACATTAAGACAAGGTCAAAATGTTGGACAGGAGAAGGGAGAGTGCTGCTGGGCGTCAAAGTCCAGATATGCGCAGAGGGCACACCCTGGTATTCTTCAAGGGCATCACGCCATGTTGACGGCCTCAGAGACCTCATTCACCCCCATACCCATCCCTCTGTGACATGATCCCTGTGGCAGTGTCCGGATCTCTGGTTCATAAGTCAGCTGTCCACTAGATAGGTCCATGGCAGGCGGCAGCATGAGCTTATTGACTCCCCTTGTCACCCCCCACCCCCCAAAGCAATGTCCTCTTCCTCCATTATCTTATCCTCCATATTCTATAATTTCTGTTAATGAACCCATCAGCTTCCCTCTCACACAGGCTAGAAACATCAGTCACCTTAACGTTTTCTTCATTTCACTCCACATTCAAATACCGCCTTCTTGTTTTTTGGTCAGGCATGCTTCTAGAAACTGGCTTCCCACGATCTAGCTCTAGACTGCGGCATGGTCTGGGTCTCGAGAGCTGTCCCACTGGGCAAAGGTTCTTCACTTGCCAGTTCCACCCTCCAGGGTGGCCTTGCTGACGGTCACATGCAATCACACCCCCTCTAGCTTCTCCTCAGTCATTGGTTCCCACTGCCCCCCAGCCTGAGGCTCTGAGCTACAGCCCCATCTCCATCTCTAGAAGCTGCTCCAAGCTCAGCCTCTGCTTCCTGCCTCACGCCCCACTGCAGCAAAGCCCTAGTGTCTCCCCAACACACCATGACCTGAGTGCCCTTGCCTTTGTGTGAGCCAAGTTCTGTGCCTAAGACTGCTTTCCAATGACACCAAGCTCAGTCCTTGACCTACTGTCTTTCTTACTTTAGACAAGAATCCTGTGGAGTACCCACTAGGATCTCCTTTTCTCACAAACAAAAGTACAGAGGTAGATGAAGCAGATTCCACAAGGTCATAGTACTAGTAAGAAGTGGAGACCAGATTACAACCTTGGCTCTCTGTTTGGATCACCAGCACTTTCTACAGCTGGAAACTCCTATGCACCCTTCCATGCCCATGTTCCATATCATCTCCGGAAAACCTTCATCTGGTCCATAGACAAAATGATCGATTCTGCCTTCTGCTCTCAAAACATTTTGTTCTTTTTCCTGTTATATTTATCATACTATATCATAATTATTTATTTTCATGTATTTACCCCCTACCAGATGTATTTATCCCCTCCAGGAGGATTTGAACCTTTTTAGTCTTACCAGAAATAGTGCAAATCTCCTGACACAGAATAATCAACAAATATTTATTAAGGTGAGTGAATGGATAACTGAATTCAGAGATAATTAAAGGAAAAAAAGAAAAACACCAAGGGTCATTCATTTGAATTCTTATTTCTCTAGATGTGGTGCTGCTGATTAGAAGTTGCATGTTTTTCCCTTTGTTTCCTATCCCCTGACTGTCCATACGATGTTTTAGCTTTGCTTGCCTTTCTTAGAGATGATGGCTTTTTCCCTATTCTCTGAAGTCAATAAAATATTGTACAATAAGAAAATATATATTTAATTATATATATATGTACATATCTATATTATTTTTTTAAATCAAGTTTAAGTGGTAATGCTGCTGTTGGAACGAGAAACCGTGAGCTGTTTGTATATATATGTACATATATATGTACATATCTATATTATTTTTTTAAATCAAGTTTAAGTGGTAATGCTGCTGTTGGAACGAGAAATGGTGAAACTGATGCTGTGACCCAGAAACACCACCAGACTGACAAAAATCATCATAAAACCCTGCCCCTCCCTCCTCATTCTCTAACTACTACCCTTAACACTCCCTTCTGTGCTTTTCCCCTGGCCCAGAACCACACCTTCGTCTCAGAATGTTCCTCCTTCCCATGGGTATAAAGCACACTCCCTTCTGCTTCAAAGAACTCAGGAAGGTCCACCTTCTCGGCCCCAGGAACACATTCCGTTCCCACCAAGAGCCTGTGGCAACTCCCTGGCCACTTCATGGAGAAAATGACTCATGCTTGAAATGGGAGAATTCCCTCATTACAAACCCCAGATGATAGCTATTCTCTCTGATATAAATAATAATTCGTTTGTTCATTCAATGGCCTCGACTACAGATTGTGCAGTCACCTTGGAGTTTGTACATTCCCCTATGCGTTAGTGCTGTTTTTAATTCGGGTTTGGATCGAAAGCTCCTAGTGGGCAAGGATTATGGTTGTTAAGTAACCACTCATCTTGGATGACTGATTAACTTCCAGCATGGCCTGGGCTCTACTGTACAAAAGGTATACTACCTTTCATGCCTTCTTGGGCTGTGGTAAGTTTATCTGCAAAATAGTAGTTGAATATCATGCAATATAACATACTAGGTGTTAGTTACCTAAAAACATTTGAGCCTTGGGTTCTGGAAAGAACTGTATACTGACCCACCTGATTTTCCTCTATAGTAATTGTTTACTGAGCGCCAAAATTGCTATTCTCGTGATTACGGTAACTGAGACAGGAACTGCTAAAGTCAGATTTTTTTAAAGAAGAGTAAGAGAACTGAAATCACAGAGCCATCTCTCATATAAACACAAAATAAATGTCTTCCTGCAATGGCAAGTAATGGAAAGAGGAGTACACAGTCTGCCAAGTTCATTTACTCGTGTCTTGCTTTTAAAGAGCAGGTGCAAGGCCAGCTGGCTGTTGCCAACACCTGTCTAGCACATGATCGTGGGGATGATTAAGTGCCTATCTTAATAACCCTCAGATAGTGGTGGTAAAGTAAAAATAATTGATGATAAACAGCTTAAGGGGTTGAATTCTTGCGTCTTTGTTCCTGAAACGTTGATGGCAGACGCAAGATTTGCTCGAGATGTCTGACTCTTGACATTCCCAACAGGGACAGGCAATTCTTGCAAAGGGGGTGCCCTATTGCTTCCAGAATGTTCTACTGCCAGGATTTCCAACTACCCCAGGATTCCACTGGCATGCAGGACGTTCATTTATCAAATCCCTCCTGTCCGGGACCAATGTTCACAACAGCATTATTAATATTACATATGAATATATTATTATATTATATCAATATAACCTGGGCTTTAAATTCACACTGTTCCGTGCAAAATATTGGAGAACATAATGTGGTTAAGAGAGCATCTGGCATCTCGTAAGCACTGGGCACATCTCGGTAGTTGTGGTTACATCATTATTTCTACTTATGCAGAGAAGGCAGTGTGGTGAGGCCATGTAGACCTTGATGGAGGGCTTCTGTGAACCAGTATCTACCCCCGTGACCTCTGAAATGCTCCAGGAGAGATGTCTGTGACAATTTTCCTTATTCTCATGGGAAATCATGAAGGATGACATTGACCTTCATAAAACAAAACATATCTAATAGATTGAAAGTACTCTGATTTTTCACCTGATTCAGAAACATACGCTTTACTTAACACCCACCCCTACTTAACCCAAGACCTGTGTTCACTCTCCCGGATTCTAATCCTGAGCGGAAATATTGGACACAATTCACGTAAGGTCAGTGAGACTACTCTTCTGCTCTGACTTTGAGATATGGGCTCCCTGTTTAATATGAATTTCTAGGCTTGCCTGGCAATCTGATTTCCTGTTTAAATGCCCCCTATCTGAAGCAGTGAACCAGAAGAAATTTGGGACATGAGGCATGCAAAGCGACTGCCCTACTTCTCATGGGGCAGAAGATGCTGAAAAACAAAATTGCGCACAGAAGACTTTATGTCAGCACAGAATTACACAGGGACCATATCCCCAATCTTCCTGGGTCAGAGACCATGTACCCCTGACTCCTGGCACAGTTCCAGAAAGCGTCCCTTTCACTCTCAAAAGTGTCCTGCTTTGGGTAATACGTTACGAGCTCACTAGAATTACGATAAATGCTGATAATGCTTCCTCTGAATTGTTAATTAAAGATTAAAATGTGGTCAGTCATCTCTTATAGGAAGGTAAGAGAGGTATACAAGGCATTCTTTGCCAGATTCAGCAAAAATCGCTGGGTTAAATAGTGATCTAGCGATTGTGTAAGCCTCAACGATCTGGAAATGCACTGCTGTGGAACATGTGTGTCCCAGAAGTTGTTCTATTAATGAAGTGTTATTGTAAGATGCTCCGATTTTGCTATAGTTTTTCTTAACAATTTATGACTGTAGTTTTAGATAAGTGTTATTGTTCACTCGGCTTTAACATGTAATTTTCTTTCTTCATGCGCTTCCTGTCCTAATTTCTGTCACTGACCTGTAAGATGGCCCAAGACTTCAACTTCTTCTGTGATCATCATTGTCTTACACCGAGTAAAACCATTTCATATGAGGCCACGCTTAACAGAAGGCCAGCATATTGTTGGTTTTCTGTGAATGTTACATTATAATGACAAAAACACAAGTTATTTTGGAGAGAAAATAGCTAATCTAACTTCCCATCTGGTTTCCAGGAAACATTATCCAGAAGCATTTCCCCAGAAAATGCTAAGTATCTTCCCTGGTTGACCAGGGTTCATTTCAGCTTGATCGTATTAGTTTTACTTCTTTTTCTGTCACTTTTCTCCTGCTTCCAGTACTTTAAGTTTCCAATTAAGATAAGATTTATGGTTTGTTGAAACAGTCTTGTTTAGCTGCCTTCTCCCCCCGTCTCATCTGAAAGGTTCTGTGTGGCTTCACGTAACGCAACTCGGTGAGGGGACTGCTCACGTGTGCCTCTATAAAAACAAATGGCGCGTTTCAGTCAATGTTATTTTTAGAAGCTGGGAATAGTTGCAGGTTCCACTGTCCACCATCCACGTGTACAGACCCATGCACTGTTGCCTGTTCCTCCCTTGGACAACAATAATACCAACAACAAAAATCAACATACGCTTTGAATGATTAGATTTTCTTTTCATGCAAGAAATGGGAAAATTATAACTAAGTCAAGCACTGTGGGGGGACCAAAAGTTGGATCAACATACAAGTGACGGGGCATTTTCTTTGAGCTAAGAGGAACCCAGACTCAGCATTATTTCATTTGTTTCTTTACACTATGTGATCAGTACAGTTGTCCTTGCTTTTTTAAAATCGATGTTGCATTTTTTAATTTTATTTATTCGGGTCTTTTCTCTTTTCTTTTTGATAAGTCTGGCTGGAGCCTTATCAATTTTATTAATTTTTTCAAAGAGCCAGCTCTGGGTTTCATTGATCTGCTCTACTGTTTTTTTAGTTTCTATATCATTTATTTCTGCTCTAATATTTATTATTTCCTTCCTTCTGATGGCTTTAGGCTTTGTTTGTTGTTCTTTTTATAGCTCCTTTAAGTGTAATGTCAGGTTGTTTATTTGAGACTTTTTTTCTTCTGGAGCTAGGCTTTTATTGCTATAAACTTCCTTCTTAGGACCACTTTAGTTGCATCCCAAAGGTTTTGGAGCATTTTGCTTTCATTTTCATTTGTTTCTGTCTATTTTTTTAGTTCTTCTTTGATATCCTGGTTGACCCACTTTATAGCAACTTTATCACCAATAGCCAACCTATGGAAACAGCCCAAGTGTCCACTGATAGATGAATGGATAAAGAAGCAGTGGTATACACAATGGAATATAACTCAGCCATAGAAAAGAATGAAATCTTGCCATTTGCAATGATGTGGTTGGAACTAAAGAGTATGACGCTAAGCGAAATAAGTCAGTCAGAGAAAGACAAATACTATATGATTTCATTCATATGTGGAATTTAAGAAACAAATCAGAAAACAGAAAAAAAAATAGTGAGAGGGAGGCAAGCCAAGAAAGAGACTCTTAACCATAGAGAATAAATTGATGGGTGCCAGAGGGGAGGTGGGTGGGACTAATGGGGGAAACAAGTGATGGGGATTAAGGTGATGAGCACTGGGTGTTGTATGGACGAGGTGAATCACTAAATTGTGCACCTGAAACTAATATAACACTGTATGTTATCTAATTGAAGTTGCAACAAAAGCTTTAAAAATATAAAATTTCTTAAAAAAAAGTGATGTACCATTTTTTATTTCAGGAGAGTAGGTAAAACACAATAACATTTCGATCCTAATCAGGAATTATCAAGTTTTGGGGTTTTTTTGTTTAACAGTATAGAATTTTATTTATTTTATTTATTTTTAAAAAAATTTTTTTAATGTTTTTATTTATTTTTGAGACAGAGAGAGACAGAGCATGAGCAGGAGAGGGGCAGAGAGAGAGGGAGACACAGAATCTGAAGCAGGCTCCAGGCTCTGAGCTGTCAGCACAGAGCCCGATGCGGGGCTCGAACTCACAGACTCTGAGATCGTGATCTGAGCTGAAGTCGGACGCTCAACTGATTGAGCCACCCAGGCACCCCAGTATAGACTTTTTAAATTGTGGTAAAATATACACCATCTTTACCATTTTCAAATGTTCAAAAGTTCATTATTGTTAAGCATATTGACATTTGCGTGTAACCAATCTCCAGAACTTTTTTTTCTTGCAAAACTGGCACTCTGTCCCCTTCAAACAACTCTTCATTTCTCCCTCACCCAGCACCTGGCAAGCATTTTACTTTCTGTGTCTATGAATTTGACTATTTTAGATACCTCGTATAAATGTAATCATACAGTATTTGTCATTTTGTGACTGGTTTATTTCACTTAAATGAAACCTTGAGTTTCATCTCTGTTGTGGCACGTGTCAGAATTCCCTTTAAGACTGATAATATCTCATTGTATACTGTTATTTGTTTATCCATCCATCCATTCATCCATCCAACCATCCATCCATCCATTGATGGACACTTGGTTTGCTTCCGTGAGTGATACTGCTAAGAACTTGGGTATTCAAATATCTCTTGAAAACCCTGCTTTCAATTCTTTTAGATGTTTACCCAGAAATAGAATTGCTGGCTCTTCTGGCAACTGTATTTTCAATGGTTTGTGCAACCGCCATACTGTTTTCTACAACAGCTGCACCATTTTATATTCCCAGTAACAGTGCACAAGGTTTCTGTTTCTCCACATCTCACCAATACTTGTTATTTTCTTTTTCTTTTTTTTTTATAGTAGCCATTCTAATGAGTGTGAAATGCTATCTCATTGTGATTTTGATTTGCGTTTCCCTAATGATTCCTGTTGTTGAGTGTCTACTCATATGCTTGTTGGTCATCTGCATGTCCTCTTTGCAGAAATGTCTATTCAAGTCCTTTGCCCATTTTTAAGTCGGGTTATTTGGTTTTTGTTGTGAAGTTGTAGGAATTCTTTATGTATTCTGGATATTAACCCCTCGTCACCTGTATGATCTGCCCATTTTTTCTCCCATCCTGTAGGCTGCCTTTTCACTCTGTTGATTGTGTCCTTTGCTGCTCAGCTGTTTTTAATTTTGATGTGGCTCAATCCATCTCTTGTTTATTTCTGCCACCTGTTGTCCACATCTTAAGGAGATTGAGTGATATTCACAGGAATTAAAAGACTTCCCTAAAGTCATACTAAGCTGCAGAGCTCAAATTTGAATCCAAGTCTACCTGCTGTGGAATCTCTTATGCCTTCTATCATACTTCCTGGCTTCATAAAGAAAAAAAAAATCATAGGAAGCTACCTAGCAGGTATTAAACAGAAGAAAATTTGAAGACAATATAAATGTAGTTGTAGGAGATGAGGACAGACTCATGAAAGAACAGAAAGGGAAGAAGAAAGATATGAGTAACATGGCTGAAAGCAGAAAGAGGTGTGTCCAAGAATGTTCACTGCAATGTTACTTAATATCCTAGAAAGCTTCTATGTGTTCCCCAATAGGACGGGTTAAGTATATTCATTGAATTGTATAGCATGCCACTGATAAAAATTATCATACAGAAAATCCAATAAAGGGCACTTTTGATGGATACTTTCATTGAACCCATTCAGCACACCCCCGTGTGTTACAGTCATTGCCAAGGGATTACCCATCAGCATCACTGCCACTGTTATCAACACACCTGCCCCACCTCCCACCCACCCAATCTGCATGCCCCCATCCCTCTTGCCACAGAGACGGACTCAGGAAGTATACTGTGGTAAGCCACCAAGACAAGGTGTTCACCCCAAGTCTATGGATACAAGGATCATCCACAGGTGGTAGTGAAGCCCGTGGTGGACCAATCCAGTGAAGGAATCACTCTTGCCTTCTCAGTCACATGAGCTAACCCCTCATGTGACTTCTCAGTCATGTGAGCTAATTACTTCTTACTGTCTAGGAGAGTTTGTGTCATTTTATGTTACTTGCAAGTGAACACACATAAAATAATACATAGTATATATATTATTTCTCAAATATAACATATAAATTAAGGTAGAAAATCAGACTAAAAATACATGCTCAAAGTGTTAGCACTCTTAGGGGAAGGGTAACAGGTAATATTTGGGTATCCCCCCTCCCTGTATTTAAAAAATACTCAATGTCGGGAATACATTTATTTTGTAATTAATGACAAAACCAGCTTTCTGCTAGAGTATATGTGCCTCTATATGCTTTACAAATGTTAGCTAATTTGATTATTACGACAACACTGTAAGATAATTTTAGAGTCTGGGAAACTGAGACAGAGATAAGTAAAATAACTAAGCTTGCTCAGTGGGCAAGGTGACCATGGTAATCTAGAACCCAGGTGGTCTAGCTCCATTTTAGCTCATCTCTTTTTGGTCCTTATCTCCCTGAGTTAGATGCCCACATTTGTCCCAAGAAGGTTCTATCAAAGTAGTTCCTCAAGGAAGGCAGAATAAACAAAAGTGTTCACAACCGTGCCTGCTAGAAATCAAATGTTACCTCTCTTGTAATTGTGAGAAAATGATTAACGTAAAAATTCTTAAAATCTATAAGATATTACTAGATCTACCAAGTCGTTTTGTCAAAGGCAGACTTGGGGGCTCTGTATATGGGTGTTGGGTCAAAGTCAGAGGGACTTCCAGAGAGAAACCTATCCTGTGATCTGGGAAGTGGCCAGCTAAGCATCCAGGTATGAAAGATCATCCCGGGAGGCGGTATGCAATTGGCAGGGATGATCGTGACAAAGACACTTACAGACAACCCATCTTCACAGGGGGATCTGCCATGGGTAAAGGGGTCTCATCCCCAGGAGGCAGTGTAAGGTTGACTTCTAGTTCCAAAGAGGACAAACACGAGGCTAACAAGAGGAAGTTAGCGCCCAAGTAATGACGGCCCAGGGTGGTTCTCAAGAATGATACTGTGGCATTAAGGAACAAGACAGTAATACTGTGCAGAGAGGGGCATAGAAAGGAAGTGAGGTTAGGAATGAAGTGAGTAAGAGGTTCCTGAGCTCTAAGTGGTACTGGTAACAAATGTGGTCAGTCCAAGGGACTGTTACTGGACAAACTTCACAAGGGCAAGACCAGAGGCCAAGCTGAGCCTCCCTCCCTCTACAAACAGGTGGGGATTGCAGCCAGTGCTTTTGGGATTCAGAGCCAGGGGACTTGAAAGTGTTGGCATTCCTTTTTTCCTATGTCTTATGGAATTCTCAAGGAGAGGGATGATCTCCCTCACCTCCGGCTTCCCTGGGCCCTGGTACAGTAAGTCTCCCATCTGTTGGGAGACAGGTCCCTCCCTTAAACAGAAGTCCCATTTATTGATTTTGTACACGATAAGCCAAAGACTGGATTAACCATTTTCCCTTTTCAGGAGGCCAAAAATAGGCTTTCTGAGACATTTGTTTATTCCGAGTATGTTACATTATCTTCCTTATTCCCCCCAGACTTGATATCCAAGTGTTTACTGGAAAAGAGACAAGATGGATGCACACTTTTATTCCCAGCGCACGCACAGCTTTCCCAGATAACTCATGCGGATAGTTAATATCGTGATTTTGAGGCTTTGCTGCGTTCTTACATTTCTCAAGGGATGTCACCACTAAAGAGCTCAGTTTCAAGCGGGCTAGTCAAATAACATCCTCTGTCCTCAAAAGCAAGAGGGACAGCTCTTTGATCACGGAGTTCACTAGACAAGGAAGAGCTGCCTTAGAATGTGCTTAGCATGCAAGGGTCGAAGGGAAGAAGAGTAATCAAAAACAGACCAAGTGTCCAAATGTGCGTCCGTGTCCATATGGGGTCTCCCGGAACACGGTAACAAGACTGTGACTAGCACTGTATGAACTTCCCGAAAGGACATTAGTACGTACATACTCTTCGCATTCATCTATAACCCGCACTATCTAACCTTGACTTTACAGATATTATTAGGCAGAAAAGGCTGTGTTTACTTTAGTTAAAAGCAGTGAACTGTTTTTTTCTTTTTCTTTCTTTTCTTTCTTTTTTTTTTTTTTTTTTTTGACAGCTTTTAGAGTAAAATCTTGAGGAATAAAACTTTAAGGGCTTTTTTAGAAATGGATTTCGGTGGTAATAATTTCCTGTCTTTGCTTTTGGACTCTGTGAAGTTTCCCCATGCTGTTCCCTTTAAACAGCTTTTTATTCCAATGTGGGCTGTAATGTGGGTACGAGAAAAATTCTGGGCAGGGCTTTAATATAGGCAGCTGGTGGTAAGGCCCCTTCCACCAGGCAGAGTAGAGGGAGGATCCAATATTTTCCACCTAAAGTGCTCTCTCCCAGACCCTTCCTTACAAATCACCCTCCCTTTCCACACTCCCTGCTGGTCTCCCAGCCAGCCGGCTCCCCAGGAATAAACCTTACTGGAAAGGAGGCTCTGCCCTGTGTTCTCCTGTTTATTGCTCTACTTTAAAATTTAATAACATCGCTTACATTGTTCTTACACTGAGGGTTTTTCTATAGTGATGAAGTACAATCTGGAGTTTTCATTTTTTAACAGTTTCTTAGCTAATGGGACACACTTTAAAGAGTAAATCAAGTCGAAGAGAAATATTAAGTGACCAAAATACAAGTTTAAAGAAGGTATGGGGAAATTTGTCACCATGATGTTCTCTGCCATTTGGGAAATGTGCACTAACAACTGAGCACTTACTGGATGGAGAGATGAACTGATTATAAGGAATGAAACGGACTTGGAAAGTCTGATAGTAACCCATGTGCCGGCCCACTTACCCCGCACTGTGGGTGAGTGACTCTCAAAATACAAGAAGACCTTGGATTGTGAGTAACTAATTCTGTGAGTTTTCTGCAAGACCAGCAAACATTTCTAATAAATTTTAACTTGATAAACGAGCGAAGTCTCGCGATACGGGTAGTACGGGACCCCCAACCTCACGCGACCGCAACTGGGCCAATGGTTCTTGAAATGCCCTTTGATATACGAGCGCTTTGATACACGGGCATGTTTCCAGAACGAATTACGTTCGCAAACCAAGGTTTTACTGTACACTCTCATGTTTGTGCTCCTCAAGCTTGTTGATGCCTGGGATACAACCTCCTTTACTGGTTTTCCTGAATAGGAATTAGTCATTTCCTTACGGCGTGTGATCAAATAAGATACACCCTTATTAGTTTCTCATTAGAACTAGTGTCTCCTTTCTGGTCTGTTCTGATGGTTTTCCTGTTTGGCCGAGCAGGGGGATGTCCCTCCTAAAGTCATTCTGGAGGAAGCAGGTGACCTGCCTGCAGCAGCGGTGGGTGGGACAGTCACAAAAACGTAGAAACGCACAGAGTCTCCTCAGGAAACGTCGCCATGAATAAAGGAAAACAGAGAGCCTTCCACTTTTTCTTAAATTGAGAATTTAAACCTCCTCTCACCACACTGAGAAGAGAGAGCCCTCAAAGAATTGACCAGAAATGTTACCTCAGAGCTTGACTACAGTTTCTTTTTTCTCCTTCCTTAATCACCTTTCCATTCTCCTTGTTTGCCTGTTTTTCTTTTCTTCCATCAATATCTTTTCTATGCAACAATTTATCATCTATTTGCATATTTATTCATGCCACTTAATCACTTTATGTTAATTCTCCTCTAATACCAAAAACATACTTGGGTTTCCAGGCATCCAAAGCCGCAATACATGTAATTGCCCACAAAATTGCTACCAAATACTATGAATTAGAAAGCTACTGAGTATTCACCAGATTCTATTAAATCTAATTATCTGAGATCCTTTGAATTACAATGAGATTGTTCATAGTTAAAGACACGGGGTAGTGCATAGTTAATTTCTTAATTTCTAAAATGCTACTAATTTTACATGGTCCCATTACTGGCTTAACTAGTTGTAGGGTATATTTACATCCTGCTACGAGTAAGGCAAGCTTTCCAGAGAAGGCAGCGACCCCTACTTCCTTTCCTCAATGTATTTATACCGTAGGAAAAAAATGTTAACATTTAAGGAAATTCACAGGCCCCTGAGCAGGGCACCAATTAGCCTCTGAGGACAGTGAAATGCACCTAATAATAATTTTCAAGATGTTTTTGTGAATCATCCCTTCCTTCCCATGAACAGTCACCTTTAACACGTGACTGCTCCATTGCGGATATTTGTTGGGGCAAATTCCCGCTTCGAGGTTAGCCTCTCACTCACATGTGCTAGAATTAGGGAAAAAAAAAAAAAGAAAGAAAGAAAGGGCAGAAAGAAAAAGGACAGTATTGGATTATACTTAAGATTGAATGAATTTGTGCTGTTGGTGTGCAGGAAGATTCAACCAAGAAGACTCAGATTATTTCAAATAAAACTCCAGCCCCTCCCTGGGATGCTTCTTTTCTGGAGTATTTTGGTGCGGCTGCTGCTCCAAGAGACACAATCGAGGTCATTCTGGAGGAAGCTGGACCCTGCAATGAAAGACTTGTTTTCATACCACCGCAGCGGCTTCCTCTTTCAAGGCATGCAGCAAAGCACACTCTCAAATGATCAAACAACTCGCTCTGCACAAATGGAAAACAACTCGACCCCTCAGGGAGCCAAAAGGAAGAATCAGGAAGCCAGAGAATCTCCTTGCCCAGATCAAAATTTCACAGCCACTAAGCCTCCTGGGGCGGCTGCCTTGGTACCTCCAAATCTTTTCCACCTTGCTTGGTTAAAACAATCGCTTTCAGCTGGGTGTACACGGAAATAAGATTCAGGCAATCAGGCTGGCTGGCAGTGTGGCCCTGGATGTGCAGGGAGAATCAGGCTCTTACACGCACTGGCTATACCAGCTCCGTGATGTGCGGGCAGGGTAGAAACTTACTTGGACCTCACTTTGCTTGTCTGGAAAAATCCGGATGAGAACGTTAGCTCTCAGAATTGTCCTAAGGGTCTAGCGAGCCAGGATCAGACCTTTGTTCAGGGTCCGGTAGCTGCGATCTCACTACCTTTCTTTCTCCACACTGAATTTGCTAGAATGCTGTTAGTACAGAGGCCACGTCATAATCACCACATGCACGGATCAGAAACGGCCGATGCCTTCCAAAGCAACCAAAAGGGCTGAGCTCATTCTCTCGAAGAATATCTTACAAGTCTCCTGCGTCACTTTGCAGATGCATTAAAATGCATGTTACTAATGCTGACACGTAAAACTCTAGACTCTGGAGAGGATGCCCCTGAGGCCTGGAGAAGTTCGGGGACTTGCCAAATATGACAGTGACAAGAAACAGCAGAACCGGGGCTCAACCTGGGGTCTCTTGCCCCCCCCCAAAGAACATCTGCGAAGCGAACCATGCCTCTTCCTCAATTAAGGTGTGTTTTTCTAGCCGAAAGGGGGCAAATCAGGAGGGGAAAAATAATTGCATGTAAGCTAATCCCCACCTTTGCCTGCACCCTTTCTACCCACACATGTGGGCTCCCGGGGTTTGGTCAGGCTGTGAGCTCTTGCACAGCTGTCAGACAAATCAAAGACCCACATGCAAAACGCAGCCCTCGCAAACGCTATGTGATGTGGTTTCCTAACACTTACTAGGGGCCTTGGGGTCTAGAAAATAGACCCAGAATTAGGCAGCCAAGGGCACTAAGAATAGAATTTTCATGTGTGACAAATGCAATCCTGCAGGAAGAAAAGGATAGTTTTCATGTCATTTAAAAGAGAATGGGGCTCACAGCAGCCCTCGATTTCTAGCACGTGAGAACTTGCTACCGTCTCTTAAGACCTCGTATTGCTGCGATGGGCGTAGCGGGTCCTGTTTCGGTGCTCTGTTTGACCAAAAGACCAGAGCATGTGTGGAAACCACTCCAGAAGGGAGACAGACGCCTGGGTGTGGCACTGGACGTGTCTGAGGCCACAGCGTGAGGTTGGAAAAGGCTCTGGTTACCAAGCGGTTCCTTTTTGAAGGTGCCGCCACGGAGAAGCCGGGTCCCCTGGTAACCTAGCAGCCGCAGAGCACACACAGGGTGACTTTCTGAAGCAGCAAGCCCAGCGCAAACCCAGCTGCTGATTCCGCTCACCTCAGCTCCCCCCCCGGCAAGACTGGAGTTGAACTGCGTTCAAAAGAGGGCTAACGACCCAGGTTTTCAAAACCGTTATGACAGGGGCGTGGGGTTCTATAAGGATGCAGCCAGCTCTCGGTGTCCCTTCCCACAGCTGCATGAATGCCACAGGGGAGCAGGACCAGAGAGTGGTAATCCATCCAGGTGCTAGGTTACACGTTCTCCGGCCAGCTCAGCCGCTGAAAATGATATCTCAAAGTAAGTGCGCGACGTGCCCCCGATTCCTTGAAACGGACCTTGAAAAGGACCTGTTATCATTACCTTCAGGAGAGATGTTCCCGACAACGTACTGGAGGCCAGAGTGCCGGGGCCAAGTCTACACCAAGACTCGGATCCAGGGACTTTCTTAGGGAAACTCTGCCTGGGAATCTATTGGCTCCAGTCTTGTCCAAATCACTTCTATCTTTGAGTGGTAAAATTACCATGAATCTGGTTTGGAGCTATTTGAACGGGAAGATCAATCAACTCTCATTCAGTTACTTTCAGCAACTGCAGAAAAAAATAGTAGCATTAAATATGTCTGAAAAATCTCATCCCCCTGAACAAGCGCACTCAGCCTCCCAGGTTATAGGTTATCGATTTTCCTGGGAAGACAGAGCCGGGAAGGCAGCATCCAAACCTGGGCTGATAACTTCAAAAGAAAAAAAAAAAAAGGTGGAAAAAGAGTAGGCGTCAGGATGACAGATCAGGCTAGGAGCCACGTCCCTCATGCTTTCTCTTCCCGGTCTTTTTGTTTTTTCTAGTTCCAATTCCGCAAGAGGAAAAATAGAGTGTGTGCGTGGGGGGGAGGGGGGCACATAGGAACAGGTGGTGGATGCCTGGATCCTATTAGGCCCTAAGGCACCCGGTAATGAAGCACGTGTGTCCCACCTGGGTTTTTACTCACAGGTGTACGGAGCTCTGCCTTGCTTTTGAAGTTCCACGTCAGGTCCCGGTAGTCGGGGCACACGCAGGAAGCGACGGAAGAAAGCTGACTCCTCAATGGTGTCCTCCGGACGGTCACAGCCACAGAGCTCTGTGCTTGGGCTGCGGTTCCCAGTCCTCCGAAGAAAGCGCAACCTCTCTCCGGACGTAGCCGAGTCCCAAGAAACAAACAGCCCTATTAAAGTGCAGGGATTCATTTCGGTGAATGCCGTCACCCTTGAACTCGGCCAGTCTGTAAAAGCTGCCTATCGGAGGGCTCCTGCCTCCCGGCGCACCTGGCCGGGCGGATGTCACCGGTGACCTGCACGCACAGAGATGCAACGTGTGTGCTAGACGATCAGCGTTAACGCCTCTCCGAGGGGTGTTCCCACTGACAACAAAACGCTGCATATTAAGGACTCTGCGTTCTATCAAACACGTTGTGGTGTGTATGTGCTAAACCCACAGTCGGCGTGGCCAGACCAGCCTTCTCTGAGCTGTATCCGCACAGCCCGTTTGAGATCCACGCAAAACTGCAGGGGAGGCAGGCCACCAAGCACTGGGCCACAGTGGCCAGGTGTCAGCTTCCTAAAGACGCTAAGGGGAAAGCTTAAGTTGAGCTACATGGAAATTTGCCTTTTGACCAGGTCCTGTGAATCTGTATCTATCTAGCTATCTATCGATCGATCTATCTATATCTCTCTCTATAAGCAGATAGATATAATCTTCATCATAGCGATTCTGAATATTTATGAAATTTTAGCGTTTTTCTCCCAATATTTGCTAATACGCTGCTAAACTTCCCATAACACGTTTAAGCACCAAAGAAACCCCTATGTATCACATGCTCATCAACATTAATTGCAAAATTAGTGTCAAAATATTGCACGCGATCTGTTTCCCTTCGTATATCAGTTTTCATTCTTTCAGTGCTAGCGTGTTAATACACAAAGATTCACAAAAATCCCAGTATTACTGTATTAGAGGCATGTTTTATGCCTGTGACAATTTAGCTAAGGCGATCCATGACCTCATATTTTTCCTATTATTTGAGCTGAACTGAACTCTTTGAAACTTGGAAACGTTCAGGAATCCCACTTGTAAAAATATCCAGGGATTTTAAGTTTGTACTAAAATGAGCAAGATCCATAATGAGCAGGAGGCCGCCTTTTCTTACCGCTATGTTTCTGGCAAAAACAAAACCAGGAAGCACCTAGACAAGCAAACCCAGGCAGGCCCTGGAGGTAATTATTCGATTCATTCCAGACACTTCTCATTCATCAGAGATGTGAGCCATCTTGATTGACAAAACAAGATGCTTCCCTTGCTAAAGTGGAACGTCAGAATGCAAATTTCTCGATTTATCGTTTGCTGCTGGGTGTGAGGTGACAGCAACTCATGGTGGAAGGCACTGGTGTTTTAGATGGCTTTTTCATTTTCAAACTTACTTTAAGGTAAGGACAATACTTTGATCACTTATTTTCAGTGATTAAAAGAAAACACTGGCCATTGTTTTTGTTTTTGTTTTGTTTTTAATTTTTTAATGTTTACTTTTGAGAGAGAGAGACAGAGACAGAGCGTGAGCAGAGGAGGGGAAGAGAGAGAGGGAGACCCAGAATTTGAAGCAGCTCAAGGCTCTGAGCCATCAGCACAGAGCCTGATGCAGGACTCAAACCCACAGACCGTGAGTTTGATCGGAGCCAAAGTTGGATGCTCAACCAAGTTATTTTCAATGATTTATGTAATGAAGTCTCGTGTGTGTGTGTGTGTGTGTGTGTGTGTGTGTGTGTGTGGAGGAGGAGGTGACTGTGTAACCAAATAAACATAGGTCAGAGGCTATTTAGGAAAAATAAAAGAAGCGATGTGATGGAGTCTGGAAGTGCATGGGCTGTGGCACTTACGAAAAGTCTCTAGAATAAGGCAGTGCTGATGTTTGGGCTCAATGGTAAGCAGGAGGAAACCATACAGTCAGTAAAAAGACCAGGTGTATTTGATGGAAATGTGGCCTCAGGGTCTGGCCAGAGGCTGAGTAAGGCAGGAGGCCAGCTTCTGAAAGTCCCCATCAACCGATCAGTCTTTGCTGAGTGAATGGAGAGAGCCATGATGAAATAAACAGGGGCCATCATCTCACGTGGAGCAGCTAGAGAGGGCATCTTTTAGGAAGTAACATGTAAGCCAAGACCAGGAAGACTGGGTTCGAGTTTGGAACATGAGAGCTGAAAAGAATATTCTCAATGGTGGGAACCAGATGTGTGGAAGCTCTGGGATGGAAAAGGATCTCGTGTGTTTGGAAAACAGAGAGTGGGTGGATTCGTTCCTCAGGGCTGATGGAAGAAGGTGTTACTTACTAACGTGGCTTAAATAACAGAAATGTATTCCCTCACTCCTCCGGACACTAGAAGTCTGAAACTAAGATCTCAGCAGGGTCACAGCCCCTGAGATTCTCGCATCCTTGTCAGGCAGCTGCGTCTCATTTCCTCACCCCATGATGCTCTCCCTGGGTCTGTGTGTTCCCATGGCCGTCTTCCCCTCTGATAAGGACACCAGTTATACGGGTTTAGGGCCCATCTTAATGACCTCATCTTCACTTGATTGCATCCACAACATCACTGTTTTTAAACGAGGCCACATTCACAGGTTCCAGAAGTTAGGACAGATTTCGGGGGGTGGAGGGGAGTGGCACAAGAGCACAATTCAACCCACAACATGGGGCCACCATGGCAGAAGTTGGTGAGCAAGTTGGAGAACGAATGGCAGGAGTTCACTCGGGGGATATAGACGTTGGCTCCAGCCATTCAGCCTGTGGTAAGCAGCCGGGACCCCATTCTACGTGAATAAGGAATCCTCATATAATGGCGACACAGGGCACAGCTTCCATTCTTAATGTTCTCTGGACATGGTGAAGGACTAATTTGGTGGGCTGCAAGAGTGATGGTGGAGAAAGACTACCACCGGGGTTTAGAGGAAGGAGCTACAGAGTGGTGGCCGAGGGGAAGCAGGAGGACCTGACCTATGTCGTAGAGAAAGAAACAGGATTTGGCAATGGCTTAGGTCTTTGATGTGCAGAGGAGGGACAGAGGGCTGGAGAAGCTGCCTCCTCAGTTCCTGGCTTGAGCAACGGGGTGGCTGGTGATGCCATATATTCAAAAAAGGAAGACAGACGGGGTGGGAGCCTGTCCGGTAGACTGTCAGGAGTTAGTCTGGACATGATAAATCGGAGATGCTTGTGAGACATTCGAGAATACGTTTCAAGAAAGCAGTGAGGGGCGCCTGGGTGGCTCTGTCAGCTGAGCATCTGACTGCGGCTCAGGTCATGATCTCACGGTTCATGGATTCTAGCAGCCCGTCCCCCATCAGACTTGCTGCTGTCAGCACGGAGCCTGCTTCAGATCCCATGTCCCCCTCTCTTTCTCTTCCCCTCTCCCACGTTCTCTCTGTCCTGTCTCTGTCTCTCTCTCAGAAATCAATGAACCTTTAAAAAAAAAGAAAAGAAAAGAAAAGAAAAGAAAGCAGCTAGCCAGGTGAGTCTGGAATCAGAAGACAGATTTGAAGGGAAGATAAGAATCTGAAAGATCGTGGAATCTATAGACGCTGTTTTTATTGTTCATACTTTAATGCACTAGCATTTCTAGACCAGATTATAGTTGTGTGCACCTACATTAGCTAAATCTAACATAATGAAAAAAGCTGAAGTTCAATTCACCAATTATGGCTTTGGAAGACAACCCAGTGACACAAAAAAAGCGATAGGGTAATGTTTCTGGTACTTGCAAAAAAAATTAAATGGCACATGGTCTACAGCACTGCTCAATCTTTGATTCTGCTATTATTGGGCAGTGTTTATATGTGTGTGTTAATTGGGATGCATTTCAAATTGCATAGGAAGCAAAGAGGGTGTTACAGTAATAAATATCCCTGGGCACGTGAACATATGATGCCCCGATCCTATCAGACCTGGTTTTTGTGAATTTTTTCAACTCTTTGCAAAATCACTTCATTATAAAGGCAGGACTCAAAGCCAAAGCTTCTCGATGGTTCAGGTTAAGACTTGTACCAACTTGTAAAATGCTTTTGCTTTGCACATAAATCCTCCAGAGGCCAGACTAAAGAGACCTGATCGCCGAAAGTCATCTATGGAGGGAAGAGGCTATACCTGTTAAGCATATGACTTTCCAATGCCGTCAATGTGAGCTTGAAGTTGTTCACCTCCCTCTGTTCCCCACCATCCCCCGCCATCCATGGGAAGGACAGTTAGGCCTGAAGTCTTGATTCAGGCAAATTGTGTTTTAATTTATATTTCGAAACATAGCTATCCTAACCTAACAGCATGACAAGACAGGCAAAATAGCTTGTGCCAGCAACATCCTTGAACAGAATAGTATAAATTTATATTCACTTATTTGGTGGTGTCGTGACAATTAATGGTCGGCAAACCTTTCAGGGAAAAATATATCTTGTATATGTATGTATATAATATACCTCTATAACATAGTATAGGCATATATATATTATATGGATGTGTATTTTTAAATTTAAGCAATGGTAAGTTTCTTTTTGCAGTAAAATGATTACCTCGGCCTAAAGTTGATCCCTAGCCTACATCATATGTTTTCAGAATGGAAAAAGTTTTCCATTTTTGTTAATCTAGAGAGACGGCAAAATGCTTTCAAATGTTACGTATTTAAAAAATAGAGAATCATCTCGGAGACTTTTGAGGGAGAGGGGATAGTGATGAATTGCTTTGTAAAATATGGGGGTTAAGAGCCAGGCTAATGTGGTTCCTGTGGTCACAGACTTTTGCCTGGATCAAAACCACACGTGTCAAGAACAAGTACAGTTCCAAGCATCACATCATTACAATAAATATAATTAACTACTGTAAAGAGGCCAAGCTCAGGAATCTGGGAGAGTCTAAAGATATTGAAGTATATTTTAAATTATTTTCAAGAACAGAAATTATATGGTCCTTGAAAGTAGTGCTCACACTCAATCTGATTTCATCCATTAGAAAATTCATCCTGAATACCCAGTGTCTCAAGTGAGCCCATGTGGCGTCCAATCTGGAGGCATTTGTTTGTTTGTTTTGGGCCTGACTTTAGCACCGGGTTCTATTTCATCATTAGAATCGGCTATTGTAACCGTTTGGCATGCGACTGGCCCTGATTGGCTTTGCCTGGTCTAGTTTAATAAAGGCGCTTGATTCCAGTGTTGGCAATGCTGACGGAATTGGAGAGAAGAGGGAGGGGAAAAAGCCTGATAAAATCAAACTGTGCCCAAAAGGTGAAGGACAACCGTTAATTTAAACCATCCTTGGCGATCTTCTCATCGCTTCGCATCGTATGTTATTGTAACCAAAGACCGAACAGACACAACACCAAGAAACTGACAGGCAGAAAATGTGCCTGCAGCGGTTTTGACTCCAAATACAACAGTCTCGATTCTAAATGATGCTTTGGAAATGCAGCTTCTTCAGACCCAGATCCTAGCTCCGAAATCAAGTGCTCTCAACCCAATACTATAAAACTAAAGCTTCTAAAAATACTGCAAAGACTTATCACCTTCTAATTACTCCTCAGGCGCCTAAAATCTACTTGAATGAGAAGGCCAAGCATCCCATGTTGGCTGATGAATTCAGGCATCTCCTTTTTTTTTTCTTTGTTTAATGTTCATTTATTTATTTTTGAGACAGAGAGAGAGAGAAAGAGAGAGAGAGGCAGGCAGGCAGAGAGGAAGGGGAGACAGAGAATCCCACGCAGGCTTCACGCTGTCAGCACAGAGCCACGCACCGGGCTCGAACCGTGAGATCGTGACCTGAGCCGAAATCAAGAGTTGGGACGCGTAATGGACTGAGCCCCCCAGGCGCCCCCAGGCATCTCCTTTTAAAACAAAGTGTATCAATTCATTATCACCCAGAACTTCTCTCCCCAGGATCCCATTTTGCCTGAATGTTACAGACCATTTCATTTAAAAATAACATTTGGATGTCTTTAATTCCTAACAACCACCTACAGGCCTCAGGTTCCTTTGCTGATAAGAAGCTGATTTTGTGGCTGTTCTCCTACGACACACAGACCTCCCAAACTCAGCCCATCCTGTAGGGCGTGAGCTTTGACCACACTTCACCGTGCGTGGGATTCCTGTGGGGATCCTATCAGATGCTGGTTGCAACTCAGGAGGTCTGCTCGGGGCAGAGAGCCCGCATGCCTAGCAAGCTCTGTGAAGCCAATGCCAGCTGGTTCCAGGATCAGTCTTTGAGCAGCAAGATCCTGGAAAACCCACGGTCTCTTCCCCCGGACTGGCTTCTGCACCCCGCACTCCATGGTTCAGACAGCAGCACCGTTACCTGCCCGACAGCACCATTCCACATTTGTCACACTCGGCTACCGCGCGCGTCGCCCTTCCCTACCTGCGCATGCAGACGGATCCTATTGGTTGCTCATTCCTGTGAATTCAACCTCAGAAACATCTGGATTTGTGCCCTCCACTCATGAACGTTGCCACTCTCTTATGTATGACATCCCAGTACCCAGACTTTCCTAATTATCTCCTACTCGACCCGTCATTTTTCTCACCGCTTTCTTCCCCTTCCATGTTCTTGTTGCGGATTCGGCCCCCAGTTGGTTACCTCTCAGTCAATGAGAGCAAGAAGAGGGCGTATGATGAGGCCTTACATGGCAACGTTTTACACAAGTCAGGGACAGGGGGAAGCCAGTGGTGTAGGATTAGGGACATGGGCCAAGGCGGAAACGCAAAAATTGTCAACATCGTCAGTAAGTGGCATTAATGATGCATGCCCTGGGTTGTCATTTGTCCCGAACAAGCAAACAAATGAACAGGCCCAGCCGTCTTGTTTAGACAGCTCCTGACGCTCGCCTTGATGCCACAGATCTCCGAAATCACGCAGTTAATAAAACACAGACCAAACCCGTGTCGGGCACCTTCTCAAAAACCTATCGTAGTGACAGGCACAGTTTCTGCAGGTGGCAATGCAGAATTGAGAACTGACGGCTTACAAGCTTGAAGGACATTTGGAATCTGAGCTACCCATTTCTTTCCCCAAATCATTGCTCACCCGTGTTTGGGTTTGTTTTCAAGTCCCTGCCTCAGACCTCCTCTCCGGAAGCCCAGGAAAACGCTAACGTCTGCACCTATTATCCTGGCCTGTTTAATCGCTTGACCAGCTAACTACTATATTTTGATTGTAAGAGTGGTCTCAAGAGATTTGTCAGATTGAAAGCAGGTAATTTTCTTTAAAGGAAGCAAGTGGCATAAACAGAACACTGACAGGGCAGAAACCCATGCTGTCAGAGTCCACATGCTCATATTTTTAGAACAGGATGCAGCGAAACAGAAGGAAAGGGATCTAGATAAATAAATGAGACACGGTTTGTGACAAGCAGAAGCTTTTTTTACCTATTGAACAAACACGGAGACTCCAACCGTCTCTGGCAGGAACTTCACAGGACAAAGCCAAGACGCAGATCATGCTATTTACGGAGCGATCCAGTCCCTTTCCTGAACGTCTTCCTTTATCAAAGGCAGACCATGAACAATAGAATATTAACCAATTTACACGCAATGGCCTGCCCGTGTGGAGAACCTGGTGCTGACATGGATGGCAACCATTATTTACGGGTCTCTACGGATCCCTCTCTGAGAGAGGGAAGCAGGAGTTGAGGCCACAAAGACTTTCCCCACCCCCCTAATCTCCACTGATCAGTGATGGAAATAAACAAGATGATGATGCTCCGATCCTATTTAATTGACCTGACTGTAATAAATTGCAGCGGGATATTTTCCCTTTATGGTGTCCCCAAGCCACTCACGCTTCAGACATTAGGAAGTTGTCGTATTGAAAAAGCCTTATCTCCGAGTCACAACGGCAGACAGCTGGAGCTGCGTGAGGCCTCTCTCGTTCTTCCCGTCCTTTCCCAAAGAGCCAGGTTTGGGCTTGGCTGTCGGCCCATAAAAACCTTCCAAGCAGCTATCCAAGAACAAAATGGGATTTCAAAGTCTACATGATAGAATAGATAAAAGCTGCCATTATTTATGCTTTAAATGTGTAAGTAACAACTGCATACGTTTTGCGATACGGTTTTAAACGAACAATAAAACGACCCCCCCCCCAAAATCCCACTGTTGGCAACGAAGAAGGTGTTTGCGAATAAACAGGTAAACTAGATCATTGATACCCGTTTTTTTTTCCTAGCACAAATCACGACCCACATCTCGTTAGTGCTTTTAACTTTGCCTTGCCTTTAAAAGTATGAACATAAATACATCTACATAGAAAAGCATGTCCTAGGGTTGTGTCTACCCGAGGCGATGACACTGAGCGGGGACCACGCGATTCGGTTCAGTTTAGCCAGAAGCTCAGTGCCTGTTTGCACAGATGCCAAACAGCACGAATTGGGACTTGCACGGAGACATTCATCACCAACAGGAACATGCCTGAGCACAGCTTTATCTAATCCGGCACAGTCAGCAGCTCCCAGGAAACAGCAGTAACACAGGCGCGCTGTCCCCCATGCGATTGTACCAGCGAGGGGTCCCCTCTGAGCAAGTGCTTCAGTTGTTCCCCCGGCAGGAGGGCACGGGGCTGGACCAGTCTCCAAACCATGCCGACAGTGGCTGGTTACGGGACGCAATAGTATCAACATCCACGAGGCCGTGGTTCAGGCACATTCCAACACAGCGTTACCTGGTTAGCAGAATTATCTCCAAATAATGATGGACTGTGGTGTCATTTTTGCTGCTAAATTCCGGCTGTTGAGTGAAGCGTTTTGATTAATTTATAGGCGTGTTCTCTCGGGGGATCACAAAAACTGTAGAATTACGGGGCCCCACGTCGTAGCCACTGGCCACGAGTAGCTATCGGCATTACAAACGGGACCAGTCCGAATTGAGATGTGCCACGCATGTAAAATATGTGTGGGATTTTGAGGAGCTAGTATGAGAAATGAACTTAGAATATATAATTAATAGTTTTATATTAATTGTGTATTAAAATGCTATTTTGGACGTATTAGGTTATGCAAAATATACTATTGACATTAACTTCACCATGTTATACATTTTAAATGTGCTGCTAGAAAAAAATTAAATTACATGTGCAGCTTGTATTTGTGGCTCATATTATGAGTCTATTGCACAGTTCTACTACAGAATGACCAATTTTCATGTCTAAAAATGTCAGTTTTATTCATTTTCACGGCCACGTTGGATACGATTTAACTTTTCAGCTGCATCATAAATTATGTCAGCATTTCGCCCAATCTCAAGATAAATTTTTAGGCTGCTGAATTATGGATTAATCAGTTTCATTGTAGATCAGATAGGCTATATAACTTTTGCATGTAATTAACTTTCTTAGAGGAAAATGTATGACACTCCACAGACATATACCAATTAAACAAATCCGTGCGTTCACTAACATGAAAAAAAAGAAACATGCACGTTGTACTCATTTTTGCAGGAGGCGGTGTGCTGTGTTCTGGAGGGGGTTAAAAGGCATAAGATAAATATCCTGCCTTCAAAGAATGCTCCGTGCAGGGCAAGGGCTGACCTTGCACACAGGTAAAATGACAACGACTGAAATGAAAGCAGAGAGACGAGAACACAGTGTGTGTGCGAACGCAGTGGACGGAGCATCTCGCTGCTCTGTGGATGCCCCCCGGGTGCCTGGGGTTTGCCCATATGTCCCCTCAGCCTTCCCATTGTACAGAGGAGAAGGTGGGGGATGGAGGGGTGAAATTATTTATGTACAGACGCCGGGGAGCCACGACACAAACCCCACTGAGCTGACCCTGAATCACATCACGGGGCCTCTCCACCACGGAAAGGCCGACGACAGGAGACACGCAGAGAGGGACCCTTTCCACAGAGGAAATACCATTTCCAAGAAACTCAGCTGAAAAGCTTCCGGGTGTCCAGGGGAGGGGACTAATTCTGTCTGCTAATCATCAAGTCTCCTGAAATAAAGCGGAGGTCCAAAAATCTGTTCCATTCTTCGCAATGCCACAATTTTCAAATTTTTAAGAGTCTCGGTCGTGCTGAGGGTCTACGTGCCCTCACATTTAGGTCCACCAGCACCCCCAAGAATCAGCTTTGCTACCCCAGCACTCATGCTTATGAGCGGGGCCACCTGCCGGGGGTGAAGTCCTGGAGGCCAAAATATTCTCTCAAGTGCTGACGCATCAAAGGGCCTCAACCTGGACCCCCCCCAAAACAAGATCGACAAAGTTTTGCCGCAAAGGGTCAGAAAGTAAATATTCTCAGCCTTGGGAATACTGTCTGTGTCACATGGACCCAGCTCCCCTGTTGTAGCATGAAAGCAGGCATAGAGATACAGAAATGAAGGGGCATGGATGTGTGTTTCAACACATTTTATAAATGAACGTTGAAATCCCAGTTTTGTATAATTTGCATGTGTTGTAAAATATTATTCTTCTTTTGAGTTGTTTCCATGGAGTTTTATGTGTTTGCTTTGGGGGTTTGTTTGTTTGTTTGTGTTTGTGTGTGTGAGCTGGGGAGAGGGAGAGAGAATCTCAAGCAGGCTCCACACTCAGTGCAGAGCCCGAAGTGGGGCTTGATCCCACAACCCTGGGGTCACAACCTGAGCCAAGAGCAAGAGCCGGATGTTCGGGGCGCCTGGGTGGCTCAGTCGGCTGAGCAACCGACTTCGGCTCAGGTCACGATCTCGCGGTTTGTGAGTTCGAGCCCCGCATCGGGCTCTGTGCTGACAGGTCGGAGCCTGGAACCTGCTTCAGATTCTGTGTCTCCCTCTCTCTCTGCCCCTCCCCTGCTCATGCTGTCTCTCAAAAATAAATAAACATAATTAAAAAAAAAAGAGTCGGATGTTCAACCGACACCCCCTTTCCAATGATTTAAAGAACCCTTTTCATCATGCCATCCCTGAACGTGCCTCCTCCTTGACAGTTATCTTCTGCAGGGAAACCTCACACCCTTCTCCTTGTGTCTTGGGTGAGGTCACTTTTGAGAATCTCCATCCTCCTGTCCCCTGAAATGTGGAAGCATTCAAGGATAATCTACGAACACATACGAACGCACATTTAAGATGGTTCATACCATCTTAAATGTGGCAGCAAGAATTGATGCAAATCCTCCCGCTGTGGTCTTCCAGGGCTGGCCACGGTGGAATACGATGTCTCGTTCACAGTCCAAAACAACTCTTTGCTGAACCATGTGTAGAAATGCTCAGCGTTGGGGCACCTGGGTGGCTCAGTCGGTTGAGCGTCCGACTTCGGCTCAGGTCCTGATCTCGCGGTTTGTGAGTTCGAGCCCCGTGTCCGGCTCTGTGCCGACAGCTCGGAGCCCGGAGCCTGCTTCAGATTCTGTGTCTCCCTCTCTCTCTGCCCCTTCCTGCTCCCATTTTGCCCGCCTGTCTCTCTCTCAAAAAAAAAAAAAAAATAAACAAAAAATAAGAAAGGCTCAACGAAAAGCATTCTAAACTTACAAAAATTGTTACGCTCCTTCTTATTTTCATGCCCGTTAGTATTCCTTGGCTCCCCAGAGGGGGGGAAAGCAAGCCCGCATATCACATTTCCATATGTGCACTGCCTGCCAGGCTCCCAGAGTGTTTTCTGGCTCCTCGGTAGGTACAAGTGACAAAGCTCCTGTAAAAGCCAGTTATTTAATGCTTGCAACCAAGCCGGGAGGTAGGACCTACTACCTCCTGTTTAGAAATGAAGATTCTGAGGCTGGTACCGTGCTTGGCACCCTTCTCCCCCTGTGCTTTCCCTGTGTTCCTTTCTCTGCCTCTGTCAGCCAGTGAATTCAGCACCAGGCTCCAAATGTGCCCAGCAGGCTGCTCCAGCACCCCCCCCCCCCCGCCTCTGTGGCTTTCACTTACAAGCCAGGAAGATGCAGGAAACAGCCAGCTGCCTTGTGAAGCAGAAAGTGCCTTCAGAGAGAGGGAAGAGGGCCCACAGGGAGGGCAGTGAGGGCCAGATACAGTGAGAAGTAAAAGAGAAAGAACATAATGGAGGCAGGAGAATGAGAACTTAGTTTGTGCTCTTGTCTTTTCATGCTTAGTACTCCTTCATGCCCTAATCTAATGTTTTGATATTTTTGTGGGAAGGAGGTTCAAATAGAGAAGCCTCTAAAAGCAGGATGGCCAATGGGTCTGTTTTAGGGTTGCTAAACCCTGAGGGTTTAAACCAAAAGAGAATGTACTTAAGAGCATGTCAACGTAATTTCAGGACAAAAGTGTTGCCTCTGCTGAACTGAGTCCACAATGTCAAATTTTCATGGCTCTGGACATTGGTGTTTTAAAATATCTACCTTAATTTCACTAAATAATATTTTATTCACATGGAGAAATATTTCCAATACAGACAAGGGAGTTTACATTGTAAAGCCAGGAAGCTTTGATGGTTAATACCAGCTGATTGCTCTGGTATATTATCATTTGTGAAAAAGTTAACAGTGATAATGTTACCATGTCTTGCCAACCTGTCATTAGTAAGGGGGTTAGGAGAAATACTTTTAGCCCAATTATCATTCCAGCTGCATGTCAATGTCAGTTGTATTAGCACAGCTGAGACTTAGCATTAAACCTGAGCTACAATCAAATGATTATTTTGTCTTTTATTTTTTTTTTAAATCAGACAATTGGTCTCCCCGCATTGAATGATATGTGAATTCTGTTCATTGATTGGAAAAAAATAAAGCCCTAATTAAAGTTAATATATGTAAAGAGAGCATTGTTTCTCACATTGAAATTAATCAGATGCATCCACGTTTATATGAGTTGTTTGTATTAACAGAAAATGCAGAAGCATCTGAGGATAATCCAAAATGAATTCTCCAATTGAACAATCTAAAAAGGAAGTTATATTTTGTTTTTTGGTTTCACTGAAAAATTGCAAAAGCTCAAAACTGGCATTCCTATGCACTGAAGGAAATTTGCAAAGAGTTTAAAAATTACCAAGCCCACTTGGTTTCAAGTCTAGCAGGGCAATTTCAATTTCTAACAGCCACGGTGATATGTGACACACCATCTTCTTTCTTACATTTGACGTGAATATTTACAAATAAGAGAATCCGTTTCAAAAAGGCTGCAGCCATACTGTGAAGTTCTGACTCAAGTTTCTAGTACCAACAGACTTGCCAACCCATGGCTGAAAGGTTCAAATCTCTGAAAGAACCTGGGGCCGCAGTGTATGTGGATTGAAGCAAATTTCCAAGGACTGAATGTGAGCCCTGGAGACCCTCATTCCCACTATGCCTCCTGCCAAACTGTAGCCTCCTAGATCCCCGGTGTAAGGTGTATATATCCCAGAGTGCAGGCATGGGAAGGAGGGAACAAAATACCAAAACAGCAACTCATGCTTTTAATCTATAAAAGGAAAAAAAAAAAAAAAAGCTTTTATGTACAGTGTGGATTGACTCATTGGCCCTGCTCTATCCACTTTTGCTAGTCGTTGTTTCGGTGATCCTAAGAACTAGCATTAATAAATCAACCCTTACAAATTAGACAGTGCCTTAATAACTCCCTCCCTGCAAATTCCAAAAAAACCCCACAGCCTCCAGATCAAAAGTAATACTAGAAACGCAAACACATGTGAACAGTAAGAACACAGCAAAGCAGAGAGCAAAGCTGACGCCTCTCCTACTTTAGAGGGAAGCCACGTACTTCATCTATTAAAATAAATCTTCCGAACGCTGAGTTTCAGTGGGATCTGAGTTTGTCGAAAGTAGAAAGGTGCAAACCGCAGTATCTTCTGGTGACTTTGATGACTAACTGATTGGCATCAGGGAAGATTGCAACTGACCATCCTTGGGTCAGCGAAACCTTGATGTTAGAGGAAGCGAGTTCCCAGTAGTTCCTTGTTGCGCTGCTTCTCTGTGGGATGGCTGCCCACATGACCTCTGGCGCCAGATGGGGGGAAGTATCTGGTGAGTGGGGATTTACATACTGATCTGCCCAACTCATTCTGGAGCAAATCACTCCTGCATTTTCAAAAATCCCCGGACAGTGAGGCGGCTGACCCGATGTTTAAATCTGAAAGGCATGTTTAATTTTAAGGTAAATTAAATTTAAGCTAAATAAGTTCACACAATGGTTATTTACAAGGCAAATGAGTACATTTACTGTATTATCAAGGTTAAGAGTGAGATGACCATTTACTTGCAATACTGAACGTGAAAGGTGTGCCTACAGGGACATTTCCCCAAGGATGTCACTTCCAAGAGACCAAACAGCAAGTGTGGTTGGGACTGGTCCCAACACCACATCCTGGGCAAGGTGGTAGATCTTTGACTTGTAGATCACCCGAGGATCTGATCTAGCACACATCTAAAGTGCTAAGGACACTTGATCTTCATATACACCCTAGAGTAATGAGTGTTGGAAAATAAGTTTAAGGCAAAGGAACTGAAGAAAAAATACAACTTAAATTCAAGACTGCCGTCGTAAGGAAATATGCCAAACTCGTAAGCTCACTGTTCGCCGTCCACCGCGCTTTTAGCATTGACTCGTAACAAGTCAATAAGTACAATCCTGCGTGCCACTGTCAGAAATGTATTGCTTGTATTAATATTCATCCATTAATTTCAATACATTGGCAAAGTGAATTTTAATTATTTTGCAATCCAAAGTGCTTTGCCATAACGTGAATGCTGATAATATATAGCAAACACGGAGTGCTCTGTACGTCCTTGCAAAGCTCTAACTGATTAAAATACACAACACATTCCCATTTTGAAGACAGTCACATTATCTACCCTCATAAATGAAGACTAAAGCCATATACGTTTGTTAGTTTACACAGATCATCGTTCCATCCTAGAATACAAAACATCTTTCATGCAATTTCTCTTTCAAATGCAATTGTTATTAAAAAATAAATAAATAAATAAAACAGCCTGGTCCTCGTTTTCAAAGGATGTATGGTTTGGGGTGTTTCTAAAATGTAAGCTAATGGATAATTGTGCTTTAAGTGAGTGCTTGCGGCTTTAAATCAAAGGCCTTTGATGACACAATCTTCATGTGAGACGTGGAACTCTCTGCTTTGCCTGAGAACAGGAAGAAGGAAGAATCTGATGTACACATTTTTCCCAAAGCTATGCTCCTCCAGTTGCCTTTGCCACTGTGTGCGCAGCAAATGATCTTCAGTGGAAGGAACTGTGTGCCTCAGGGCACCAGCACCTTCTTCCCAGCCTCATCTGCTGAGGTGTTCCTCATCTGCTTTCACACCTCTTACCCCGGCAAGTGCCCGCCATCTTGGAGATGTCGCAAAATCAATGTTTGTGAAATGAACGTCTGAGTGAAAAAGTGTGAAAAGCCTAACTTGTTCTAGGCAAGTCCTTCAGTATCAGAGACTCCAAAGCATATGCTTTCTCGAGAATGGGGAGGGCATGAAGGCTTTTTGTTTTGTTTTGGTTTTGGTTTTGTTTTCTTTCCTAACGGGGCTGTGACTACGAGCGGAGCAGTAGGGCTGCAGGAACATAACTGCAAACACATGGTCAGCCTGCAAGACACTTTTTTCTCATCAGCAGCAGAAAGACAAAAAAGATGAATCTGTCCTTCCTTCAGACACCTCATGTACACACGTGTATATACATGTACATATTCAGGTATGTATCACCATCGTGGGTATGAGCGTGCATTTATGTGAACACACAGGGGTATGCCACTTCCAAGAATGCCTCGATGTTGGGGTGCCTGGGTGTCTCAGTCAGTTAAGCATCTGACTCTTGATTTCAGCTCAGGTCACGATCTCATCGTTCGTGAGTTCGAGCCCCGCGTTGGGCTCTGCACTGACAGCACAGAGCCTGCTTGGGATTCTCTCTCCCTCCCTCTCTCTCTACCTCTTCCCATGTTGGTGCTCTCTCTCTCTCTCTCTCTCTCTCTCTCTCAAAATAAAAAAATAAAAAAATAAATAAAGAATGCCTTGATGTCAATTTGTACTCGTAAAATTATTAAGGAATTAAAAATTTTTAAATATGTGTAACAGTGGCACTGGTGGCTCGAAACAGGAGAGAAAGAGCAGGACGTAATGAAACCATAAGCCCCAGTTCCTAAGGACTCCCAAGGAAATCTTTAAGACAAGAATTTTAACATTTGGGATTGTCAATAAACAACGTTAGTCTCTCAACCTCATAATAATATTGCTCGGTTCTCCAGCTATTTGGTGGAACTTGTAAAAGTCTATCCTTATTTCCCAGGTTCCTTTGAAAAAACAAGATACATTTCAATATATGTAAATCCCAAAGTATTATTTTTCTTCCCTTATTTTATTCCCCCCTTGGGCTTTCTTATCTCAAGTTATAAAGAAACTGGCAGAGGCATAGAGGGGAGGGAATAAAGTTTAGAAAATCTAGTTATACAGGATGTTTTTCTCCACAGTAGAAAGGGGGAGGGAGGGGATTTTCTAACTTCCAACTTCTATATTTAACATTGCTATCTGAGAGCCAGCTCTGGTCACAGCCAGAAAGAAGAAAAGAAAAGAAAAGAAAAGAAAAGAAAAGAAAAGAAAAGAAAAGAAAAGAAAAGAAAAGAAAAGAAAAGAAAAGAAAAGAAAAGACACATGAGAAAATCTTCTCCTTCATACCTGCGTTAGTGCATGAGAAGAGGGTATGAAGGCGTCAGCAATGGTGAGTTACGGCTGACAGAAAGGAACCTTGAACCTGATAATACACAAAACGTCTCTTTTAGGAATGAGTTGTAAGATCTCTGGTTGCAATGAGGAAGAAAAATGAGGCATGGAAAATAGGGGAAACAGGTTTTCAGTACAGACGGGGAAGCTTTAAATGACGGGGGTAAAGCAAAACTACCCTTTCATCCGGAAGTTATAGACCAATGTTGTTAGCTGCAGACGATGGAATATCTAGTTTCTCACTAGTTGATGCATAATGGGATTTATTAAAGAATGTTAGATGCCTCGGAACATCTCTGGGGGGGGCCAGGAAATTGCACTTGGATGTAGTCACAGAAATTGAGCCTGGACTGATCCTCAGATCAGCTGCTGCCCAGCCCGTGCTGTTGGGGACAGTGCTACAGAGAAAGCAGACACTCCAGCACGGGCTTGGAAACACACCCCCACCCCCATGCATGTCCGCTGCTTCATCATCCTCATGTCTGTACTCAGAACTCATTAGATGCATCCATGTGTAGAAATGTAGCCAGACACGGGTCTTTAACTCACTCTCACCGATAGGCATGAAGGTGTGGAGTGTATGTTGGGTGAGCCAACCGCAGAGTGTTTGTCTCTGGTCTAGGATCTCGAGATACCCCAGTGAACAAGACGGAACAATGCTACTACCCATTTGCCTGAGATCATCTGTAGGCATGACAAAGAGTGCAGGGAGCATGACCTACCCACAAGGAGACTTGGCTTCTAGCCCTCTTGGACCCCACATGTGACTTAAGATAAGTCGCTGACGTCGCTGTCCTTTAATTTCCTCATCAACAAAATTAACAGCGAATAAAATACGCCCAGTTTTGTCGGTCAAGGTATAAGCAGGAAACAGAAGCCACTCGAGATGGATCCAATGAAGATGTTGATGAGGGAACTCCTAACAAAAGTGTGGGCAGATTTAAAGATGGCGGGACACGTAAGACTTTTCGCAGAGGGAAGCTGCTGTCCACCCCGGAGCTGAAAGAATGAACAAGGGAAAAATGCGGGGAGCCCACTGAATCCTGGGACTGTGAAGACAGGGTGGCAAGTGGAACCCAGGTTGGGGGAAGCAGCCACTCCCAGCGGGTGATCTCTCCATCTCCATCTTGAACTTCTTCCTAGTGCTTCCTGACGACCACGCTGGAAAGCCAGAGACAAGACAGCCTGGTGAAGAGAGAGCAGGCGGGCAGGAAACTATAGAGGAAAGACTGGGGAGAACACACGTGAACAAGAACCAACGCACCTAAATATTCCCCAGAATTATTGCTGGGACTCCAGAAGATCACATATACACGCGTACTTTAGAAAGCATTCGAAGTGTTGTTTTTAAAGTAGGGCAATATTTGTATTATGGAGAACTTCTCTCTTGGACGTGTTATTCTTTATTCTGCTCTTACCAAGGAACTTTCGATTTTTCTAATTAGTTCATGAGACATGAGGAGCAGCTGGAATGAGTTCAAAGAAAGTAAATGAAGGAATAAGTTCGAGGCGTGGAAGTAGAGGCCAGGGACAGGGTCTTGGGGGAAAAGTTGTGAAACAAAGATTGTTGCGGCCAAATGGATAGGAGATGAAGGGAGGTGGAATTTAAGCCCTGTGTGAGAAAAGATCATCGCAATAAATCCTCTTGCTTCTTGCTGTAAAGTAAATATTATTCTCTGGCTTTGATATAAATAATAGAGCGGTAATGGGATAGTAATGACAAGCAATACAATCAGTTCATCAACTGACACTTTTCCTCTGTTTAGAAATTGCGCCCCATCGGAATTCTGGCTTTGAGAAGGCACGGGCTTTCCTGACTCATTACACTGTTTTCCATACTTATGTTCTTCTGCCGAAGGTGAGTTAAAGACAAAAATGAAAGGCTCACCACGATACGAAAAGAAAAACCTGAAATCCAGGCGTGTTTGTTCATACTTCGGTCAGATGTCACCTCGACATCCACCGTTGGAAACGTTAGACTAGGAGTCGCACAGGAATGAGACACTCCATCATGTTTCAGTAGATTTCATTGGCAGCGGGGTCTGAAACTTAAATAGAATCCTTTGTTATGGTGGTGCTTCCATGAGAAATGAAAGCGTGAAACTAAGCTTTCAAAATCCTCTCTAAATCTGCCTTTTTAAGACTGTTACTTTGGGAGGTGAGATAACTCAGGGCATTGTCACAGTTGGCCCTTTGGCAGTGCACAAGGAACACATAAATCTCGGCGGATAATGACCAAAAACACTGAAAGTGATTTCACGATGTCAAGAAGGCACCAACTGGATATTAACTGCCTCGCTAAGCCTCAATACCGCCAGGTATATTTACTGAGCCAGAGTGAACAGGAGCCATGCACAGGAGATCCAGGCTAACAAAGATCGAACCTAAGGGTAAAAGCAAGACATCTACAAAAGTGATTCAGTTAAAGAGTGGGGTGCCGGTGTATGGAGGAATCATCGTTTATTTTATGAGGACTGTATTCACTTAAAAAAAAAATGAAAGTCTCCTGGCCACCAAGATATAGGTTTTCCAAAACCCGCTGACCACAAAAACATACGTTCACTCCCTGCCGACTTAAAACTCTGCGTCCAGCCTCACACTCTGTCCCATAGATTTGAAGTCAATTCCCCACCAAGCTACGGATCTGTTTCAGGTCAGCCTTATGAATGGACACCATTGATGCCATTCATCTAGCTTGTGGCCTTTCTTGAGCAGAATGAAATATGAAGACTCATTGTATTACACTCTGAAGGTATAAGCTGTGGTGAGATTGACGAAATAATTATGTAAATAATGGCAGACGTCTACGGAAGAATAATGGCTGAAAAAGCTGAATAACATTAAAAAGTTAATATATTTAATGTTAACCTTTGTAGCTTTCAGCAATAATTCAAATATAGCAAAATTGTTGTAGAAAGCATAGTAATATTAAAGCAAAGAGAAGAACGTCATGGTAATAAATGAATCCCCCGGTTTTCCGGGAAACTAGCAGGATATTATTTTACTTTAACACTAAAAGCTAAACACAAGATTTTATTAATATTGAGTGCCATTCTTCTTTGTAATGTGTTGGACTTACCCAGAAAATGGAGATTTTTAATTTCTAATTATTCAGTGTAATCAAACACCTAAAACATTTCAACAGAAAGGCTTGAAAATGTTACAATATAAAATAATCATAATTTAAAGGTCCGAATGCAAGAGACTTGGTTGGAGTTCTCGTGAACACACAATGAGCAACTCGTTAAAACTTTTCAGCAGTTAGGACGCCTGGATGGCTCAGTAGGTTGAGCATCCAACCTCGGCTCAGGTCGTGATCTCACAGTTCATGGGTTTGAACCCCGCATCTGACTCTCTGCTGTCAGTGCAGAGCCTGACTCGGATCCTCTGTTCCCCCCACCCCACCCTCTGACCCTCCCCAACTTGCTCTCTCTCTCTAAAATAAACAAACATTTAAAAAAATTTTTTAATGTTTATTTATTTCTGAGACAGAGAGAGACAGAGCATGAATAGGGGAGGGGCAGAGAGAGAGGGAGACACAGAATCTGAAACAGGCTCCAGGCTCTGAGCTGTCAACACAGAGCCTGACGCAGGGCTCAAACTCATGGACCATGAGATCATGACCTGAGCCGAAGTCGGACACTTAACCGACCAAGCCACCCAGGCGCCCCTCTCTCTCTAAAATAAACAAACATTTAAAAAAATCCAATAAACTTCTCAGCAATGAACATTCTATAATTACACATAAATTATATTTTCCCCCACCCCAAATATTAGAGACCAATAATAACACAAGGGCAGAATGAGATTAAAGGGGTGATCATCTTTGTTTCAATTTCACGGATGAAAGATAGCTTGGGACTTTGCCAAAGAAAATAATGATCTCCAGGAAAATTCTGGGTTCCTGGAACAACCAGGGCCATCTTGACATGGAGGAAGTGTTTGCTTTCTCATTAGGTTCCCTCAGGTCAGACTTGAGATCATCTCACAGAAGCCAAAAAAGTGTGTGTGGGGGGGTGGATTACGAGGAGTTTGTTTCATCTGGGAAGATCGAGAATACTGAAGATAAATACTGGAGAGTCTACGAATGTGCCCCTAACTCTTCTGTGGCTGCTTCCTCTCTCTGTGTCTACATTCTCTGCCAAGGAAAGCAGACGAGAAATCATTGCTCACATTCTGAAAAGGAAATGGGTAGAGCTGC
This sequence comes from Acinonyx jubatus, assembly GCF_027475565.1. Lineage (NCBI taxonomy): Eukaryota > Metazoa > Chordata > Mammalia > Carnivora > Felidae > Acinonyx > Acinonyx jubatus. The sequence goes on from NC_069380.1 coordinate 75,024,270, forward strand.
ATTTTTCTATCTCATCAATAAGATAATAAAGACAGTGGTCCCTGGACAAGCCTGCATACAGTTCTAGTTCTTTTAAGCCCCTTAATAAGATTTTTTTGGAATAATAAGATTTTTTTGGAATATCTGTAAATTGCCTCGCATTTGATTAAATCAACTTGTTGCCCATGACCCAAAGAGACTAAAAATTTATCTCTCACTTCCCACTTTAATTTTTTTTAATGTTTATTTATTTTTGAGAGAGACAGAGACAGAATGCAAGTGGATTAGGGGCAGAGAGAGAGGGAGACAGAGGCTCCAGGCTCAGTACAGTACAGAGGCTCTCAGTACAGAGCCCGACGTGGGGCTCGAACTCATGAGCTATGAGAGCATGACCTGAGCCGAAGTTGGACACTCAACCAACCGAGCCACCCAGGCGCCCCTCTCACTTCCCATTTTAAATAATATTTGTGGGCTTAGGGAAATAGATCTGTCTGAGGCTTTGTAGATTAGAGGTTACAGCCAAGGCAAATTCACTTTGATAACAACAAAATCTATGGATTGAGGGGATTCCATGAACTTTTGGATTTTGAGACACATGTTTTTTTCTCTTTGGGCTTTTAAGAAGAGCAGGAAATAAGCAAGTCATAGAAAAAGTAGACCTTTGAGAGCACACTTGACTTGCTTACCGCTGAGGATTCTGGACCAGGAAAATATGAATGCCACACCTTTGTAATGATGCTAGAAATCTAGAAACATATGACTTATGACACCCACCTCTCCAGCAAGGAGACATATCATAATGCAAGCTCTATGAGGAGCATATCCAGTTAATATTCCCCAAGCACGTTACATCGCTTGGTTCTAGTCTGCTGGCTTGAATGCATATTGCTCCCTGGAAAGAACTTACAATTCCCTTTACAATGCATTTACAGTTGATTAAAGAATGGATTTGCAATTCAGAGTCTATAATTAGAGCAAAGGGTCTCTATAATTTGAGTTACCCTCATCCACTAATGATGATGTTATGGAGATTAGCCACTATTATAAGGACCCTCGGCCACTAAAATGATTACTGGAAAACATGTATTGAGGTGCAGTGGCCCATTCTTTTACCACAGGAAGCCTATTATAAACAGTGTTATGCAAGGCTACTAGACAGGAAAAATGAGATTAACAATTAACACCTTGCTCAAAGGATTAGTATATCTCTTATGCTCTTATGACTTGGATTCTAATTAAAATCTTCAGAGGTGTGTGTGTGTGTGTGTGTGTGTGTGTGTGTGTGTGTGCACGTGTGCATACGCGCACGTACCCAGAAGTGTATGTGTTCCTTTCCAGGTGCCCGACACTTGCTTGGAGTTTTAGAAAAACACGGGTTGGTTCATGACATAAGCTGGAAGCAAACCCTTCTAGGAGGAGACATTTCTCATTGCTCTTTAACTGGAAACCGTGTACTGTCTTCCAAGGAAAATCTCAATATTAAAGTATTTAACTCTCCTGTAAGTCTATTCGGTTTTTCGTATACGATGCAATTTCGCCACTGATTTATGTAGTCATTTCTACAGGGTTCTGCAGCTAAGTACCTTCACCAGCATTTTATGTGGGCAGGAAACAGAGTGTGTAAAGGTGTTTACAAACCAGAGCCCCTCCATGCTGGAATTAGGGGCTGTGAAACTATTATAAAGGTGTGGGGGGGGAATGCAAAATTTCTATTTCTATTGTTAAAAATTCCTCCTTTTCTAATTTCTGTTTGTGCTTTTGAAAGTGCATGAATAATTGGTATAGTAACACATGTTATTATATAATTTATAAATAATTTGCATATATTAAATGCGTACAGGGTTTCTTTTCACTGAGAGGCGTTTGCAAACAAACAAAAAATATTTCTTGTTTTTTTTCAATCTTCGTCAGGCATGTGAACTTCAGGAAGCTAGTTCTAAGTATGTATGCGCTCACTCCGCTTCCCTTTTTGAATCCAAATGGGTAGAAAAATAGGGAAATTGAGATTCATTTTCTCCTCAGATCCCTAGTTATTCTTGGTTTCACTGACTTAGAATTATTCATGCTCTGGTGAAGCACTCTCATTGCTGGGGTGAAGACGGTAATGAGGAAAAAGTGTTATAAATAGTGTACATTAGTTGATAACTAAGTGCCATGTTTTAGGCTTCGTTAAAACTTCTAATAACTTCTATATAATCTCAGTAAATGAGAAAAGGGCGAGGTTACCAGACAGAAGAGGCAAGGAAAAAACCTTCCTCGAAACTGAGAAAACTTAGGGCACCTGGGTGGCTCAGTTGGTTGAGCATTGCACTTTTGAGTTCGGTTCCAGTCATGATACAAAGGTTATGAGATCAAGCCTCACGTCGGGCTCTGTGCTGAGCATGGAACCTACTTTGAGATTCTATCTCTCCCTCTACTCCTTCGCCCTTCTCTCCCACTCGCGAGTGAACACGCTCATCAATCAATCAATCAATCAATCATGAGAAAAATCAAACAGATTCAAATCTGAGACCCCAGTTTAGCCAGCATGGTACCTCTTAACTTAGTACAGTGCCTGGGACATAGTCTGTGCTCAGTAAATGTCATTAAAATTTTTTTTAATGTTTATTTATTTTTGAGACAGAGAGAGACAGAGCATGAGCAGGGAAGGGGCAGAGAGCGAGGGAGACACAGAATGTGAAGCAGGCTCCAGGCTCTGAGCTGTCAGCACAGAGCCCGATGCGGGGCTCGAACTCACAAACTGTGAGATCATGACCTGAGCAGAAGTTAGACGCTTAACTGACTGAGCCACCCAGGTGCCCCAGTAAATGTCATTTAAATAAATAAATGAACACATCTATGACATCACGGCAAACAATTTGAATATTTAAATATTTATCAGAAATAGTAATAAAATTCTTGACAAGTTTAAAAAAATTTAACGTTTGTTTCTGAGAGAGAGAGAGCGAGCAAGCGAGCATGAGTGGAGGGGGGCGGAGCAAAAGGGAGACACAGAATCCGAAGCAGGCTCCAGGCTCTGAGCTGTCAACATAGAGTTAGACATGGGGGGGGGGGTGCTTGAACTCACGAACTGTGAGATCATGACCTGAGTCAAAGTTGGATGCTTAACCAACTGAGCCACCCAGGCGCCCCTTGACAATTTTTTTTAAATTTGAAGATACATAGGATGCTGAAGAATAAAATGAGAACTCACAAATACAGCAGGGAGAAGACACAGACGATGAATTGCATATAGGTAAAAGTCACTTCACAATTGAGGCAATCCTGAACAACGTTTAAGATCTAATATAACTGCATACTACCTACTCTAAAACACATACACACTTGAAATAGCCATATTTTCTCTCCAATTTTGAGGGCAAATTTTCTATATATTAAATATAATTCTTTGGAAAAGGACAAAGGCATAACAAAACAGAAATCTGGTAATTTTTCATTTCTGTGAATTGTCATAGCCATTCTGCATGACGTTTTGTTTAGAAATTTTAGGAAATATGTGTGTCAATGACATTTGACGGAGGAAACACAAACAAGTTCAATTAAAATGGTCTATTAATGATAAAGCAGACTGCATATTCAACAAACATGGAATTATAGTAATATTCGTGATGATAGTAAAGTGGGAAAGATCATTTTAAACCAGATTTATGATTGATGGAAAGAGAATTCCAAAGTGATTGTAAAAAAACAAAAAGCAAGCTGTAGTATGATCTCTAGGGGATTAAAAAAAAAGGAAGAAATGAAGATTATAGGCAGAAGAAGAGTATAATTGTTTCTACAGAAATGATACGATTTTTAATTATAAGTGAAAGAACGATAATAAAAATAATAAGTAAATAGGATAAGAACTGCTTATATAAAAAAGCATGTTCACTTTAAAACAACACTAGTTAATAGAATATTAGCTCTAGCAAAGATGAGACTATTCCCTTCTTTATTATACATTAACATTTTCCCTCTCACATAATGCGTAATGAAGACATGAATGAGTGCAACAGAGCTCATAGCAAAATCTCAACTGATAAAAGTGTAGAATGAGGAGGTTGTTGGTTTGTTTGTTTGTTTCAAGTTAGGTACCTGACAAGCCCTGTCTAGATAACATAAGCAAAGAGATGTAGTAAGTATCTGGAAAAGATTTTTTTTTTTTTTGAGAGAGAGAAAGAGGGAGCGAGTGTGAGCAGGGAAGGGGCAGAAAGAGAGGGAGAGAGAGAATCCCAAGCAGGCTCCATGCGGCCAGCACAGAGCCCACCTAAGGGCTCAGTGGCACAAACCGTGAGATCATGACCTGAGTCGAAATCAAGAGTTGGACACTTAACTGACTGAAACACCCAGGTGCCCCTGGAAAAGCTTTGCCACACATGATGGAGTAAATAAACCCAAGCAATTATTCCTGGCCCTCTCACAGGACAAAACTAGTCACAGGACTGAAAGGACCTGAGAATATTGTCATGTAAATGCACTGTCATGTTCCTCCGATATGACACACGAATAAGAATTGATCTCTGGATTGCTTTAAAATGATATTGCCATTCTGAAAATTAAAAAAAAAAAAAAAAGGTAGGGGCACCTGGATGGCTCAGTTGCTTATGTGTCTAACTCTTGATTTCAGCTCAGGTCATGATCTCAGTGTTTACAACATTGAGCCCCATGTAGGGCTCAGTGCGGACAGCACAGAGCCTGCTTGGGAATCTCTCTCTCTCTCTCTCGCTCTCGCTCTCACTCTCTCTCAGTCTGTGTGTGTGTGTGTGCGTGTGTGTGTCTGCCTCTATTCCATTCTGTCTCTCTTTCTCTCTCAAAATAAATAGATAAACATTAAAAAATGAGGAATAATTTTTTTAGATGTGCCTGATTATTCCAGGCTTCTACACTATTTTAGGGTATGCTGCACAAAACAAAAGTGATTGGTCAATTTCATAAGAGAAAAAAAATAAGCTTCCACTTTAAAATGATCTTTACAAGTTGTGTTAAATTTGGGGAGCCTGGGTGGCTCAGTCAGTTAAGCATCTGGCTTTGGCCCAGGTCACAATCTCACAGATCAGTTTGTGAGCTTGAACCCCCGCGTCAAGCCCTGTGCTAACAGCATAGAGCCTGCTTCAGATTCTCTGTCTTGCTCTCTCTCTGCTCCTCCCTGCTCACTCTCTGTCTCTCTCTCTCAAAATGGATAAATAAATATTAAAAACAAAACCAAATTGTGTTAAATTTGCAAAGCATGTTTGCCTTTTAAGATAACTTTATCATAAAATTAATTAATAATCAAGATAGAAAATGTAAGGGGCACCTGGGTGGCTCAGTCAGTTGGGCGTCTGACTTTGGCTCCCGTCATGACCTCATGATGACTGATGAGTTCGAGCCCAGCATGGGGTTCTGTGCTGACAGCTGGGAGCCTGGAGCCAGGAGTCTAAACATCCTACACGACACAGGAGAACCCCACAAAAGGAAATTATCTGCCCCTAATGTCAATAGTGGGAACTATTTCAAGTAATGACAAACATTTTCTTATGGCTTAAATTATTTTAAAATATTTCAATAATTGCCTAACATCACATGATTTATCATAAGATATTTAACCCTTTCACATTTGGGAAACAAATGGTATTTTAAAATTTTAGTTTGGGGGCTCCTGGGTGGTTCAGTTGGTTAAGCATCCGATTTTGGCTAAGGTCATGATCTCATGGTTCATGGGTTCAAGCCCTGCATCGGGCTCTGTGCTGACAGCTTGGAGCCTGGAGCCCGCTTCGGATTCTGTGTCTCCCTCCCTCTCTGCCCCTCCCTTGCTCATGTTCTGTCTCTCTCTCAAAAATAAACATTTAAAACTTGTTTTAAAAATAAAAATAAAAATAAATAAATAAAATTTTAGTTAGTCCCAATACAGGTCAAATATCAAATTTGATTTTTTGATTTGTTTAGAGAAACTCCATGACATTTCTTTCACCTTCCCTTAAGTCTAAAGGCCCTGCTGAGTTCATATTGTAATTTTTATTAGATAATGTGAAGTTTGCTTCCCAAATGCTTGAAGAGGGTTTCAGAATATTGTGATCTTCTCTGCTCTTTTTTAACTTCTAAAAATACCCATTTACATTAAGGGCCTGATACTCATCATACCCTCTGTTGACTAATAATAATAATAATAATAATAATAATAGAATCTAATGTTGATTTGCTTGATAAATGAAAAAAATTACTCTTCATACTATACTCTCAAATTCAGCCACATTACAGCCATTTTAACAAGCCTGAGGGGGTTGCTACTTGATTCCTTGCTTTTTGAAGCAATGTAACATTATGCACAAACAGCTCACAGTCGGGTCTCCCGAAAACCCAAAACAAAAAAGCCAACCCCCCCCAAACAAAAACCAGATTGAAGACACGAAGACTTATTTGAGACATTTTCACAAATACACAAAACCACCCATTTTCTCTCCCATCAATTTTCCTAAATGTACAACTTATCAGTAGGTTTATACCACCGTTTCTATGCGTCACGAATTGTTAGAACATAAGTCAGTTAGGAAAAACAGTTTTTCTTCTGTGTCATTGTGTAAATGCCAGTGTGAAGGGTGCTTCCGTAAGAAACGCAACATAGGTTTCTTTGTGACGTTTCGGTAGCTTGGTGGGCATTTTCTGATGATGGCATGGACATCCATCATATGTATCATGCCCTACCCCATGAACCTCACATTATCATCTCCCCCAGTAGCTAAATCAAACACTTTGATGAGGAAATGGAAAGGAGAAATAGGGCCACTCCCCCTTCCCCAAGTAAATACCGTCAGACTAGAGCCCCAGTTGAAATTACCTGCGACCTGCTGAGAGCTCTCTGTCAGGTGGTCCCAACAACGGTCTGGAGCCTGTAAGGACAGACCATCATTGATGTGAGGGGGCTCTACATGAGGTTCAGGAAGTGGGGGAGAAGAGGCAAAGGGCACGTATACGAAAGATGTCACCTCTGGTGAAGTGTTTCTGTCACCTTCCCTGAGTTCAGACAATGATTGCAGTGAATGAGTCCATGGCCAGCTTTCTCATTTCTACCCATCTGAAGAGAAGAGCTCTGGGCAGCCTCCCTCATATCCATGAGAAGCTAACATGTACTAAGAAGCACCCGTGTACAATATTCTACACCGTAATAATTTTATGTTGCTCGTGTGTGTGTGTCCGTGTGTGAAACATCACTCTACGTCCAACCATATTAGAGATTTCCTTTTGTTAGTGTTTGCGGGTTCTATTCGATGCCTCCTGACCTCACAGTCTAATTGATATCTTTGGAAACAGTCAGCCTGTCACCTAGCATACGATGCCAGCTAAAGTCTTAGTGTCTTCCTTTCTCTCTGTGTCCAGTTTGGTTGTGAAGGCATCGTTCTCATCAGGGTAGAGGCTCTCCTGTAGGCGGAAGTGATTCAACCAGGGTAAGTCATCTGAGGTATGCACCCCCACGCTCCATCATCACAGAGGTGACGAGGAGCGGTCCCCTCCCATGGACCTTCATTTTGCTCTGAGGCCTGATGCCACAGAGCTGTCATCTCACTAACAGTGGGTTGTTCTTTGCAATTGGACTTTTCTCCCCTTATCAAGCGGCCTGTATCTTTCTGCCCTAAACTGTATCTTCCATTTGAAGGCAATTTTCAAATTAAGCGTAAGTCCATGTGACCGAGATTGACCTCAAACCTTGATCACGCGATCTCTTACATTTAAGACATTTAATTTCCGTTATTAATATTTTTCATTGTAAAGGGGAGATCAACATACGTATAGGTCTTTGAATTAAAGGCATTTGGAAACGTTAAATAAATAATATTAAGACCTATCTTGTTTAGTAAGTTGCTGGAGACATTTGCAGCAGTGAGGTCTAATATATTACATATCCATTGTTTTTTTACAGAAAACGGATCAATAATCCCCCTCCGTGTTAAGTAGGAACACTCCCTAAGGAGGGAGAGGGGAGGAGCTCTCACTTGTATACCACTTCTGGTTTCCCTCTCTGCCTCCTCCCTTCTGCCATATCTGAGGGCTGGTGTATTTTATCAGACCGGAAGTTTGGGTGAACGATGGGTATCCTCACTCTGCCCCCTCCTCCTGACGAGGCCAGCTGCCTCTGTCGAACTAACTGGAATTGTGTTGGTCAAGTCTGTGTGATCCTAGAACTCAGGGTGAGAAACTCGTTGTTACCACAGAGCCGACGCAGTCCTCTGACCCTGAGGGAAGCAGCCATCTGCATCTCCGTCTACATGCCCTTCATCTGTCACTCAGTCACTGAGCCTCTTCCAACACCCGAGTGTAAGGCCACCGTAGCTTCCCTGCGGATCACGTGGCACCATTGATTCGGAGCAAGTGCACGGTTCCCACTGACATTCCTAAGGACTGTTGTGAACACCTGTCCTCGCGAAATAGCACTTCGGCAGCCCTCAGGTCTGCAACCTTTAAGCAAATTTCTTCCGGCAGCATTCCATTCATTCCTGCCAAATCTGTTGGGATCTGGAGTTACTAACATGCCTGCCATTTTTCTCGACTTAATTTCATCTTGAAATTTGATTGAAACGAGCTTTATGTCTGTCAGAGTTATCCATGTCTGCGTGACTAGGATGAGCCTGGTGAGGCTACCAGCACTCACTGAAAATGTCCTCCGCTTTCCAACTCAATCTATTTATCAGTCTTCTCTCTTACGGTCCTCCAAACTGTCAAATTTGTTTTATAACGGAAGCATAAGTGCTATGTCGTGAAATGCACAGGTCTTAAATGAGCACTTTAATTAAGTATAACAAATGCATACATCCTTGTAACACACCCCCTTTCGAGATACAGAACAATTCCTTGCCTCCAAAAATGTCTCTCAGGCCCTTTTATCAATTGGTTCCCTCCCATGGGGGCAACTGCTGTTTGATTTTTGTCACCACAGACTAGCGTTTCCTATCACTTCTGACTGAGTTCTGTAGGTTCTGCGAATCCTTGTCTTTGGTCTTTGCCTTACATAAGGATGGCGCTGAATGGTTACTACTTTATGTCTTATTAACCAGTGGCAGAGATCCGTAATCGGCTTAAGAACTTACTCAAAAATCATTCTAATACTGAAGTGTGGTGTTGACAGTGTTTTGAGCTTAGATTTATCTAACACGATCTACAAGGTATCTACTGCCTGTTAGTTATTATCCCAGAAATGGGGTTTCATTTTCTATGAATGTGTATCCCTCTCTGTTTTATCTCTGAACACTGCTCACTCAGCTCGCCGTGGATTCTTCCCACATTCAGGTGCCAAGCTTAGAAAAACAAAAATGATACACACAGAACTGGGTGCTCACTTAAATTTGAAGTTTTGACAAATAATAATATTTTACTCTATGTCTCCAATGTTACAAAAGACATACTTCTCTTTTTCAAGAGCTATTCAGCATTCATCAGAATTTCAAGTTCAAGTGGGCATCCGCTATAGTATCTGAAAACCCTATCCCACATGAATTGTATTCCACTAATCCTACAATAATGAGGCAAATATGATAATCCTTTTGGCATGAAGATCAACTTCTCTTAGGAGTACCAAACTGAAAATAGATTTTCCCAACAGGATGAATCACAAGGCATGATACTTCCCAGGTAACACCATTTAACACGGCACCTGCTGTCGCACTTCATCGGTAAAACCTTTGATTTTTTTCATGAGGCTCTTTATGGTGTGTTTGGTTATGAGGGAGTTACGCAGAAAGTGAACGGAAGTCTCCACCACAGGCCCTCGGCTCTGTTTGTGGCTCTAGGAAGGCTTCTTGGAGGAAGTCATGCTGAAATATTGATCTCCATTTCCTTCCGTGTCCCCTGTTACTACCACTCATGCTGTTGCCATGGCTTATCTTCAACCCTATATGCAAGGTTGCAGTTCTCAACACTGTGATTTGGAATCACCTGGGGAAATTTCACAAATCCCATTATTCAGGTTCTCTCCCCAATAAATTAGGTCAGAATCTCTGAGAGTGGGTCTAAGGCATTTGTAAGCTCCCCAGGTCACTGCAGGATGCAAGCAAGGTTGAAAAATAGTGCTCTCTACCAACCTGATGGGCTGCATTCCATACATTTACAACAAATGTGGGCTAGCTTTTGCCTCCCACAGTCCCCTCCCCAGTCAGCAATTCACAGCCATCTCTCAAACTCTTGTTTTGTTCTCTGCTGATTCTTGAGTCTATCCTTTATTTTTAAATTTGGTTTTGGAATGTCACCTCCCTAGGTTCTGATTCCCAATGATCTCTTAAGGACTTGGCTCAGGGTCACCTCCATGGCTTTCCCTTTCCAAACACCTCGCTATCCTCTGCTAGCCCGCCCATCAAGACCCCACTGCTAGGTCTGCTGGTAGCTAGGATCACGCCACAGCATGGCAGGCCTACCTAGGGCCTGTGCACAGAGGAATTTTAACCGTTCCGTTCCACAGGTTGCCAATCCATCCCGTGATGGCTTCCTGAGCACTCATAAATCTTCTCTCTCTCACTAATCCTAGGGATGATTTAAGCCCTCTGCCTCCCTCTAAGGACTCCAGATAATAGAATTCCCGGTTCATGGGTGCTCGTATTGAGCACCACAATTACAAATTAAGTCACGACTTATGGAGTGGAAGACCAGACCACAAGTAAACAAAGAGCGAAATATCACTTGGGAAGCACTCAACTCTTCCAAGTTGTTGTAGCTGCCCCATGTGCGTGGCTGGGGTAGAGCTCCACTTCTTAAATAAATAATGCGATATCTAGGCAGAATTTGGGGGAAAAACATTGCCACTCCTACCACCTTCTCTCTCCGTCTTGGTAAATGGACAGCCTTTATTAATTAGCACTTGTTCTTTGGGCTTTACATCCAACAGAGAAACCTACCTAAATAAAAACAAACCTCGTAAACGGCCTTAGAAAACTAGCCAATCGAAACAGAACAGATGGTCAAGTAGCAGTATTTCTATCAGGGAAAATTATGTTGAAAGAGGTAAGTTATTGCTTTACACATCCTTCAGGTGGCTGACAAAAAGAAAAGAAAGAAAAAGAGAACAAGAGGAAAATTTCAGCCAAGTTGTTTTTTTTAAACACTTGATTTGGATAATGTAAAAAACACGTGTGTCTCTTAAATGAATTTTACCACATATGGGTTTTTAAATGCAGTGACTAATGCTCACATTTCTAAGAATTATTCTTGGCACCGAATCTATTTAGATACCGTGTTTAAGCCAAGAGAAGCACCATCATATGCCTTTCTAGATATTGTACACAAAAACACTAAAAGGTACACCATGGCTTTTCGTATAAATGCTATCTTACCTTAAAAATCTGAAAGGTTGCTTTTGAATTACATTGAAATTTATTTCTCCATCATTGTACATAAAAAAGTGCTTCCCTATAGTAAAGAGATAATAATCCTTTACCTCTGTATGTCACTTTTTTCTCCAAAGAAAGTAACACAAATAATAATAATAAAAAAAACTTCCACTGCCGGTTACTTTACACACATGTATGAAAAGAAAACAGAATGAATAAAAGCTAAAAGCATGTCCATATCCTGAAGTGCCATTAGCCAAAGAATGAGTGATTTTTGACTATTTATTTTCCCCTGTATGGCTAAGAAAACATAATATTACATGTACATTTAAACAAAACTTTCTCTATGGTGGAACATACACATATATATTCAAGGTTTAATTCAAGGTGTTGACATCATCCTTCACACCACTCGATACAGTCTGGATCCTGGTTTCCGCAGGGATTACTTCAGCAATAACTAGTAAGATAACTTGGCTCAGGGCACTGCCTCGAGTTGAAATATCTACCCTGAGAATCAAGGCATAAGTGCTTTAAACTGGGCTCCACCAGAGACGCTCACACTTAAGACAAATTATCAGTTTCCTGTTTTTCTTGGTTTCTCAAAGGGATGTCCTGCCCCAAATAAAACATAGTTTTAACCTAGGGAAGCAGTTTTTTTTCTTTACCCTTAACTGAAGATCCATTCCTTCCTACTTACTGGGCTGGCGAACCTTCCTAATGGAAGGACTATAGCAAAGGCACACATGGAACAGGGATGAGGAACAGGGATGAATCTATCCATCCAGCCAAGTGAACAAAATCAACTTTGGCTATAAAGAGATGTTGGACTTGTAGGCTTATGTCTCTCACTTTTATTCTTCTATCCCACAGCAAACGCAGAACAGCAGTATGTTCGTCCTTGCACGATGGGTTGGGACCCACCTCTGCCATTTTGAGGCTTACAGTTCGTGTCATCCTATGTCAAGGTTCACTAAATAATGAGTCAAGAGTTCATTTTAACATCTCAAATATTCACATACTTTGTTTAAAAGAATAAGTGTGATGTCAGTTACCAAGAAGCTATCTAATACCTTAACGTATATACTTTTAAAACTTTTAGAAGCATATGAGCTTACAGAATACAGGTAGTGAAAAGGTCCCTGATGACTGTCGCTTTTATAAGAAAAATGAGCGTGTATTAAAGCTGTAAAATCAACTATACGTTCTGCATTTGCCCATCAAAGCGGGAAAAAATGAACTAATCGGCCTTCTCAAACAAATATGGCTGAGCTGATATTAAATGGTTGTATTCTCAGACCCTAGTCACCGCTTAGCTTATAGCAGATGATATAAACCAATATCATATAGCAGATGATATAGACCTTATATGGCTACAAGGGTCTTCAGTTGAACTTGGGGAATTCATACATGGAGCACTCCAGATTGTTAGAGTAGTGATTATTTGTGGAGGGTGAGACCTTGATCCATAATCTGAAGGAGAACTTTGGTTTAAGGGGATTTCACCCAATTCCTCTTAAAAGATAAGCCTGAACATGGATAATTAGAACACATAAAGATTTCAAAATGTTTTGAAACGAAAAGAAACAATTCTGTATAATGCTTGACTTCTGAGAGGCCTCATATCAGCCAAAACTTAGTAGATAATCAGGAAAATGACAACCAGTGTTGGCTCTTCACTGGCTCACTCTTGCTCAGACCAAGAAAATTTTCCATATTGCCTCCGCCATATTGTCCAGTCTAGGTGAACGCATAAAGTTCCTCTCTTAAAATTCAAAACTTATTAGGATGAAGTAACAGTCACTCAGAAGAAAGGCAATGGCAAAAAAGACTAGCACACTTTTCCAGAACTAAGAGAAGTAGGTGAACCCAAACAGGGAGGACTGACGAGAATGGGAGATTCAAAAGAAACCGGCACAGCAAGAACACCCTGAGAAGGCAGAAGACAACACAAGGCAAACACAGGGTCCCAAAGACAAGGCATGAAAATCGCCAATTTTGTTCAAGGCTGGGGAATACATTCACTTCGCATATTTCTTGGGAACTTAAAAACATCTCAGTACTGCTCAAGGTTATACCCTCAGGTGAATCTGGTTTTTCTTTTCTTGAAAATTGAAGTCAGTAAATACCATACTGTCTTCTTTAGTTATTTGCTCCATGGCTTGAGCTAAATAGATCCCACATAACTATTTTCCATAACTTAGGAAAGAATAACACATTTAAGAATTATTTTTAAGTTTATTTATTTATTTTGAGAGAGAGAGACAGAGAGTTTGGGCAGGGGAGGGGCAGAGAGAAAGGGAGAGAAAGAATCCCAAGCAGGCTCCTGCACTGTCAGCATGGAGCCTGATGTGGAGCTCAAACCCAAGAAATGTGAGATCATGATCTGAGCTGAAATCAACAGTTAAATGCTCAACCAACTGAGTCACCCAGACGCCCCATTCATTTTTATTTTATTTTATTTTTCCTTTCCAAGTTTTTATTTAAATTCCAGTTAGTTAACACACAGTGTAGTATTAGTTTCAGGCATAGAATTTGGTGATTCACCACTTACATACAATACTCGGTGCTCATCACAAGTGCCCTCTTTCATCCCCGTCACCCATCTAGCCCACCCACCTCCCTCCAGTAACCATCAGTTTGCTCTCTATAGTTAAGACTCTGTCTCACCAAAACCATAACATACCTAGGAATAAAGCTAACTAAAAAGATCTGTACTCTGAAAACTATAAAACACTGATGAAAGAAATTGAAGAAGACACAAAGAAATGGAAAAACATTCCATGCTCATGGACTATAAGAATAAATATTGTTAAAATGTCAATACTGTTCAAAGCAATCTATATATTTAGTGCAGTCTCTATCGGTATGTCACCAGCATTTTTCACAATACTAGGACAAACAATCCTAAAATTTGTATGGAACCACAAAAGACCCCAAATAGCCAAAGCAATCTTGAAAAAGAAAAGCAAAGCCAGAGACATCAAAATTCTGGACTTCAAGTTATATTACAAAACAGTAGTGATCAAGACAGTATGGTACTGGCACAAAAACAGACACGTAGATCAATAGAACACAATAGAAAACCATAAAACAGAAATGAACCCACAACTATATGGTCAATTAATCTTCGACAATGCAGGAAAGAATATCCAATGGAAAAAAGACAGCCTCTTCAACAAATGGTATTGGAAAAACTGGACAGCTACATGCAAAAGAATGAAACTGGACCACTTTCTTACACCACACACACAAATAAATTCAAAGTGGATGAAAGACCTAAATGTGAGACAGGAAACCATTAAAATCCTAGAGGAGAACACAGGTAAATATTACCCTCTTCGACATTGGCCATAGCAACCTTTTACCAGATATGTCTCTTGAGGCAAAGGAAACAAAAGCAAAAAATACATTCTTGGGGCTTCATCAAAATAAAAAGCTGGTCCACAGTGAAGAAAGCAGTCAAAAAAACCTAAAAGGCAACCTTGGCAAAGATATTTACAAATGACCTATCTGATAAAGGGTTAGTGTCCAGAACTTCTAAATCTCAACGTCCAAAAAACAAATAATCCAGTTTAAAACATGGGCAGAAGACACGAATACACATTTTTCCACAGAAGAGATACAAACATACACATGAAAAGAGGTTCAACATCATTCATCATCAGGGAAATACAAATCAAAACCCCAATGAGCTATCACCTCACACCCGTTAGAATGGCTAAAATTAACGTATCAGGAAACAATAGATGTCGGCAAGGAGCAGAGAAAGGGGAACCCTCTCGCACTGTTGGTGGCAACGCCAACTGGTGTGGCCACTGTGGAAAAGAGTGTGGAGGTTCCTCAAAAAGTTAAAAATAGATCTACCCTATGACCAAGCAATTGTACTACCAGGTATCTACCTAAAGGATACAAAAATACTAACGGAATGGGACACGAGCACCCCAATGTTAACAGCAGTACCATCAACAATCGCCAACTTATGGAAAGCGCCCAAATGTCCATGGTCTGATGAGTGGATAAAGAAGATGTGGTATATATCTATAATGGAATACTACTCAGCCATAAAAAAGAATGAACTCTTGCTATTTATGACGCGGATAGATCTAGAGTGTATTATGCTAAGCAAAATAAGTCCATCAGACAAAGACAAATACCGTATGATTTCATTCATATGTAGAATTTAAGAGAATTTGTTTTTAGAACAAAAAAGATCAACTCTCTCAGGAGAGAGTTCTGGGATGATCCTCTAAAGCTGGCAAGAGGTATCTCAGCCAACCCGAGTCTGTTTCTGTGGGTTCATTCTTTGTCTTGAGTTGTCACATTGAGATGACCTCTGCAACCACCAGGCATCTTGTTCTTATTGTGAATGCCTTTGGCCCTTTAAATATTTTATCTAAAATTGGACAAAGAGGGGCGCCTGGGTGGCTCAGTCGGTTGAGCGTCCGACTTCGCTCAGGTCACGATCTCACGGTCCGTGAGTTCAAGCCCCGCATCAGGCTCTGTGCTGACAGCTCAGAGCCTGGAGCCTGCTTCAGATTCTGTGTCTCCCTCTCTCTCTGGCCCTCCCCCCGTTCATGCTCTGTCTCTCTCTGTCTCAAAAATAAATAAACGTTAAAAAAAATTTTTTTAAATAAAATAAAATAAAATTGGACAAAGAAAAAAATTAAAAATAAATAAATAAAATAGGACCAAGAAATCCCTCAGGACTGCAAATAAGCTGGCATTTTCAAAACCATCTTTAGTAAATAGCAAAAGCATAGAGAAAGGAAAGGAAAGTTGTGGAAGATTTCTTGAGTATCAGCTCTGAATCATCATGGGAATCATCCTTCCTTTCCAAAAGGTTCCCTAAATACAAGTTCTAGAAGCTTCTGGCCCTTGCACTGCCTGCTGTCTCCACTAGACAAGACCCATCTTTTCTCCTTCCTCAAGTCAACTGCTCTAGCCTCAAGAAATCCCTGAATTAACTTTTGACCATAAGATATGAGCATGATCATGTGAAGAATATTAAAGGCCGTGCCAATGCCCTGTGCATCTCTGAAATCGATCTGCATGCATTTTCTAAAAGCCGTATTTAAGGAAGCCAAACATCTGGGGTCCACTGGGGTGTTGTATTCTTTAGAATCCTTACATATGAAAACATGTATCTACATGATGCCCTTGCTTTGCTACTGAGGAGATCATGCAGCCCAAGCAATTTGACATCTTTTCTGTTTTCCTGCTGTAGAATAGGCAATTAGCACCAACTGATTGGATCCATTATGATAATCCGAATCAGTAAAAATAAGCAGGTTGGCTATGTTTAGGCTTTGTATTTAAATGAGAATTAAGTCCTTTATTGCTTTATAATAATACTGGTAATTGCTCAATTACTTTTGTCCAGAAAGGTGTGGGGGCAGATTTAGACTCTGACACGGCACCTGGAGTATCTCACACCAATGTCACTGATTTAACAATAGAAGAAAGAATGTATTTTCATCTACTGCAAAGGCAATTTACTTTAAAGAATACTCTGCAGAAATAGTTTTTTTTTTTTTTAAGGAAACTCAAAATGGCTAAAAACAGATTTACAGTCATTAACAAAGGGAATCTCTGTTGGCAAATGATGTCACATTTCAACACACAATAGTATATATAGTCAGGTAATCATATGCCATCATGTTTCCTGTTTCATTCACTAGCATTACAGTGAGGATCTGGGAACACTGCATTTCCTTTCATTATTTGCTTTATGTTCTGTGAATTTTCCCTCTTATTGTAGTGTTTGCAGGGAAACAATGGTGTCATGAAAGCACAGCGTATTCTTTCCTTTTCTCTTGTTCATAACCTTTACACAAAACAATCCCCTTTCAGATTAAATTTCAAGAGTTGGTCTTATTCCAGAGGTAAATTATCCTGGAGAAGTCGAAGGAAATATAACCAGATGTATTTGATTTTACATGATTTTTTAAACACACCTTGTTGATTTAAAAACAATCTGAAGCAGACAATATTCTGGGACATTGATAACTTAGAAACGAGTCCATGTATTTTCATCAAATTTTGAGGATTATAATTTAAGTAGTGTCCAGATGAAAAAAAGTGCTACCAAACCTTGTGATTTTTAAACTATAAAACACAAGGAGTCACATTGCCCCTATGTAACCTCTGTTCTTTCAGATTCTATGAAGGAAACTAAAGAGTAAAGTTAGCATTAAGAAGATACAATCGAATTTTCTTTTGTAAACAGTAAATATGTTCATATTTATCATATATTTTAATGGTAATAGTTTTTATGAATCATTAGCTAATTTTAGAAGATAAAAGAAATGTTAGAAAAACTATGGTAAAATAATACTATAATAAAACTATGATACTACTAAGAATACTAGGATAAAATAAAAGTCTGATAAATGTAAAAAAAATCTAAATAGTCATGGCAGTAAGCAGTAACATTATTCAAAGGAATATGTTTTTCTATAGTGAATTTAGAAAAGCAAAAATTGAAACTTTTTTCCCATAAACGCTGTTTTCCTGCATACTCCTCTATATTAAAAAAAAAACTTGCTTAAAACGAAATGTGAGTGGGAAATCCATATTCTGAATTCCTATTTTTATATAGTATATGTCTGAGACTAGTTGGTTCATTGACGAGACAGTGGATAGCCTGTTCTTAGAATAAAGATATGTTCTACCTTTTGTAAATGAAGCTGCTTATCTGGAAAAATTGCTGATTTTTTTAAATTGCTAATTTTATATTTCTCCTCCTATTATGGTGTTTTCAGGAAAATACAAAGGTATCCTCAAAGCGCATCATGCCACACTGCTGTTTTCATTTATTCCTAACTCTTCCACAAAAAGATCTCCTTCAGATTGACTTTCTAGGCTTGGTTTCAATCCAAAACTGAATTATTCCAGAGAAGCAACATTCTTTCCAAACCCAATTGCTCACTATAGCAGGTGGATAAGGATGAAAAAGTCTCAGTGCCTGATATAAATCCTCCAACGAGCCTCTTGGATTGGACATAAGCCTCAGTGAGTTAAGGGCTGAGAGCCAACAACTCCAGGGACCATTTTCAGGAGAGAGTGGGGTCTCAGAGACCAAACAGTTCCTTTGCAAAAAAATGAAGTACGCAAGGAATTGATGAGAAGACCCATCACCTCATTTCTCTGTAAAACCCAGAGCTTGCATTAATGGACTCTGACCAGTTGGAACAGGTTACATTATGCTGTGGTAACAACTGCAAACAACTCCCAGCCCCCAATAACCCCAAAAGGTTTTTGTTGTTGTTACTTGTTTGTTTGATTGATTGTTGGTCTGCCTTTTCTCTCCTCACCTCTCTATTGTGGTTCACCTGGGGCCCTGGCTTCCCTTCATCTTCCTTTCGGGACCAAGGTTGGCAGAGTGGCTTCTATCAACACTACTGTCTCTCTTGAGAAGAAGACAGAGAAAGTAATTCATGACAATTAAAGCTTCTGCCATATTTGTGCGTGTATTCCATTCACCAAAGCAAGTGAACAGGGCCAAGCTTTATGTCAATGGAGCAAAGAAGTATATCCCTCATGTCCCTGATGAATGTTGTTGTTTTTTTTTTTCCTTAAGCAACAAAGTCTGCTACATGGATATCACTGAGATAGACAATGATGAGAATTTTTCCAGTGGTACCAAAGAGAACAGAGTACCGCTCTTTGACCTGGAGTCCCTACCCTGAAGTTTCGAGACACCCCAATCTGGCCTCCCTTCTGATGAGGCAAAGAGCCAAGTGAAAACAAAAGGGAAAATTAACAAATCTGAATATTGGTTTAATAAAAATGTTTTGAAAACTAAGACACTATTAGCAAGATTGATGAAGAACAAAGAGAGAAACTTTAACAACAATATCAGGAACGGAAAATTATGCCAGATCCTGCTTATGTTGCAAGGATAATATGGGAATATTATGACTCACTTTACTCCATCAAATGTGACAATTTAGGCAGAAATGACAGATTTTTTGAAGGACAAAAGCGGTCACAATTAACAAATAAGAAAAAAAAATAGAAAATCTAAATAAATGGAGAAATATACTATTGTCATGGGTCGAACACTCAGTATTAATAAATGTTGATTCTCCGCAAATAGATCCATAAAGTCAATACAATTTCAATCAAAATGCCAATGGCTTTTTTTTAAAGAAAAGAGCAAGTTTATTATAATATAAAGGAAAAGAAAGAGATCTATATCAGCCCAGACCTTGACAAAGGAGAACAAAGTTGGAAGACTCACAGGAAAGTTAATTTAAGACTGAACCATAAGGCTACAGTCATCAAAAGAGTCCTTTTGCATAGATGGAGAGATGGGTCAATGGAACAGAAGAGACACAGAGCAGAACATCTATGAAAATAGCTTCGATTCATTTTCAACAAAGGCACCAAGGATATTCAACAGGGAAAAAGTATTTCCCTAGAACTGGATAAATGTGTACTAATAAATAGACCTCAGCCCCTACCTAACATCTATGCAAAAATAACCTGAACTAGATCACTGAATTAAGTGTAAAAACTAAGTGTATGAAGCTTCAAGAAGAAAATAGTAAAATATGTTTATCTTTTGGGGGGTAGGCAATATTTTCTTAAAGAAGAGATACAAAACATATTTTAAATGTTTTTATGCCTAATGTTTATGTTGTTATGCTTATGTAATGTTTTATGTTTAACTGTTATGTTTTTAAACACAACAGAAAAACTGTAATACATTAGACCTCGTCAAAGTAAAGGAAACATCTGTTTATCAACAGAAGACTTTAGGAAAGTGGAAAAGCAAGCCATAGAGAAACAGAACATAATGTTAAGGTATCTGTATAGATACCTGACATAGAATTGGCATCCAAAATATAAAAAAGAACTACAAGTCAATAGCAAAAAGACAGATAACAATTAAAAAAAGAAAAGGGCAAAAGACTTGAATAGTTACTTTGAGAAAGAAGATATATGTCCAAACAGCACATAAAGTGCTCGACATCATTAGTCATCAGGAAATTCACATTAAATCCACAATGAGATACCATTTCTCACTTACTAGAATGGCTAAAATTAAATAGGAAAACACATAAACACATTAAAGTTGTGAGGTTATGGAGCAAGGGGGACTCTGACACATTTCCACATGGGAGTGTAAAATACGACAACAACTTCAGAAGATCTTGGCTGCTCCTTATAAAACTAAAGCTGCACCTACACTCTGCCTCAGCAAGTCCTCTTTTTACACTTATCCAAGAGAAATAAAACTATGTGACCTAAAAGATATGTACAAGTATGTCTATGTCCTCTCCATTCATAATGGCAGGCACTAAAACTAAAGCCAATCAGCATGAGATGAGTAAGCAAAATGTGGTATGTTCATGCAATGGAAAACTTGTCAACAATAAAAAGACATTGAGTGGTGATTTATATACCACATGGATGAAGCTCAAAAACATTAGGTTGAACAACAAAAAGGCCAGACACATAAAATTTCATACATTGTGAATCCATGTATTTAATGGATATAAAAGTAAGCAAAACTAAAATACAGTGGTAGAAATCAGAATAGTTCTTGCCTATCAGTGGTACGTTTGTTCCAGAAGAAAACACTAGGGAACTTTGGAAGGTGATGATACATCTTGACTGAGATGGTGGTTGACTCAAGTGTGCACATTTATCAAAGTTCACTGAACTGTATCTCAAAGAATACACACATATCTTCTCAAGTGCACATGGAACGTTCCGTGTGAGGAGAGACCACATGCTAGGCCATATAAAAACCTCAAAACATTTCAAAGGATTGAAATCATACCAAGTGCATTCTCCGGCTGCAACAGAATGAAATTAGCAATCAGTAATGAAAGAATTTTGGAAAATTCTCAAAATGTAGACATCAAACAATACACTCCTACATAATCAATCGGTCAAAGTGGAAATCACAAGCACAATTAGAAGATACTTTGAGATAAATGAACAGGAAGACCCAACCTATCACAATTTTTAGGATACACTGAAGCAATATTTAGATAAAATCAGATAGTTGTAACATCTATATTAAACATAAACGAGATCTCAAAACAATGACATAAACTTGACCCTGAAAAAAGGAAGAGTGCAAATAAATCTAAACTGATCAGAAGGAAGGAAATAATAGGGGAGTCTGGGTGGCTCAGTCAGTTAAATGTCCAAGTCTTGATCTTGGCTCAGGTCATGAGCTCATGGTTTATGGGATTGAGTCTCGCACTGGGGCTCTGCGCTGAGTGTGGAACCTGCGTGAGATTCTCTCTCTCCCTCTGTCTCTGCCCCTGCCCGCCTCAAAAAATAAATAAATAAACAAACATTAAAAAAGAAGGAAGGAAATAAAAAAGGTAGAGTAGAAATTAACGAACAAGAGAATAGAAAATGATAAGTAAAAGAAAACAAAGTTGCTTTTTAAGAAAATCAACATATTTGACAAACCTTTAACTAGAATGAGGAAGAGAAAGAAAGAGAAGGACAAAACTCAAAGTACTAAAATCAGGAATGAAAGAGAATCATGGCCACGTGGAATTTATCTCAGGAATATAAGGTTGTTCTAACATGTGAAAATCAATTAACCCCGCACTCCTTATCCATAGAATAATGAACAAAAACCACAGGATCATCTCACTAGAGGCAGAAAAAGCAGTTGACAAAATCCAATGCCCATTAATAATAAAAACACACAACAATCTAGGAACAGAATGCAACTTTCTCCACCAGGTAGAGTGTCTATGAACAACTTGCAGTTAACATTGTACTTAATGGTGAAAGACGAGATGCTTTCTTTTTTTAATTTTTTTTAATTAAAAAAATTATTTTTTTGCATTTATTTATTTTTGAGAGAGACAGACCATGAGCAGGGGAGGGGCAGAAAGAGAGGGAGACACAGAATCCGAAACAGGCTCCAGGCTCCGACCTGTCAGCACAGAGCCCGATGGGGGGCTCGAACCCAGGAACCCTGAGATCATAACCTGAGCCGAAGTCAGACACGTAACCAACGGAGCCACCCAGGCGCCCCAAGATGAGATACTTTCTACCTGCAATCAGAAACAAGGCAAGATGTCTGCCTTCATGACTACTATTCAGCACCATGCTAAAAATTCTAGCCTGGGAAATTAGGCAAGAAAATCAAACAAAGCATCCAGCTTGGTAAGGAAGAAGCAAAACCATCTCTATTTGCAGATGACATGATCTTGAATACAGGAAATCTTAAGGAATTAAAAAAAACTATTAGAACTAATAAGAAAAACTTCAGCAAGGCTGCAGGGTATGTGATCCATATACAACAATCAATTGTATTCTTGTGCACTGGCAATAAGCAACTTGAATATGAAATTAAGAAAACAATTCCATTTGTAATAGCATCCAGAAGAACACAATCTGTAAAAAAAAAAAGTTGATAAAAGAAGTGTCAAGTTTATACTCTGAAAATTACAAAACATTGTTGAAAGACATGAAAGACTTAAATAAGCAGAAAGAAATCTGTGTTCACTGATCAGAAGTCTTACTATTCTTGAGAGTTCAATAGTTCCCAAATTGACCTACAAATTTAGCACAGTCATTATCAAAATCCTAGCTCTCTCTTTTTTTTTTACAGAAATTGATAAGCTGCTCCTACAGTTAATATGAAAATACAGGAACCCCGGAAGAGTCACAACAATCTTGAAAAAGAACAAGGTTGGAAGAGTCACAACATCCCAATTTTAAAACTTATTACAAACCTACTGTTCATCAAGACAGTGTGGTACAGGCATAAGGATAGACTCACATATTTCAATGGAATGAAATTAAAAAATCCAGAAGTGAAACATTACATCGACAGTCAACTGATTTTTGACAAGGGTGCCAAGAAAATTCAATGGAAAAGAACAGTCTTTTCCACAAATAACCCAGGGACAACTGGCTAGTTTCATGCAAAAGAATGATTTCATACCCCTTTCTCACAGAATACACAAAAAGTGAACTCAAAATAGATCATGGACAGAGATGTAAGAACTATAAAGTAGAAGAAAATACACGAGTAAATCCTAGGTAAATCTTAAAGAGGACACCAAAAGCACAAGTAACAAAAGAAAACAGAGATAAATTAAGTTCATCAAAATTAAAACCTTTTTGGTTCAAAGAACACCATCCAGAAAGTGAAAAGACAACCTACAGATTGAGAGACGTTATTTGCAAATTGTGTCTCCGATAAGGAACTTGTATCTTGAATATATAACTTTCAACTAATAACAGACAAGTAACCCATTTTAAAAAGTGGGCCACAAACCCTGAATAGGCATGTCTCCAGAGAAGATATACAAATGACTGGTAAATACGTGAAAATATGCTCAATATTAGTAATTTGGGAAATGCAAATCAAAACTACTCTAAGATACCACTTCCTGTCTACTACTGTTGGTTAACAAATTGGTCCCCTTAAAGGACCACAGAACAAGGAGAGACCAAAGAAAAAGTCAGGCCACTCTAGATTAGCAGGTGACAGGTTTGACAAGTGGGCTTATCTTGGGTACCAGCAAAGTAAGTAGATGTCTGCACCCACCTGCCAGAATCTTCCAAGTTTATATAGACACCTTAATGGGTTTCAATCATGTATTCAGTAGAGACAGTCTCAACACCACTTTATTCTCTCAAAGCTGCATCTCTGAAACAGCTCCTACCGTAGGGAGGAGGGAAATGGAGAAGAGGTGCTTATGTGAATAGGAATAAAAATGTCTGAAATTGATTGTGGTCCTGGTGGCATACTCTTAGTAAATGTAAAGACATTGAATTGTACCCTTAAAATGGATAGATTGTATGGACTGTGGATTATAGCTCAATAAGGATATTTTTTTTCAGTTTATTTATTTATTTAGAGAGGGAAAGCACATGCACAAGGAGGGAAGGGGCAGAGAGAGAGGTAGAGAGAGAATCCCAAGCAGGCTCCACACTCTCCGTGCAGAGCCCAATGTGGGGCTCAAACTCACAAACTGTGAGACCACAACCTGAGCTGAAATCAATAGTTGGAAACTTAACTGACTTAGCCACCTAGGGGCTATTTAGTTTCACACACACACACACACACACACACACACACACACACACACACACCACTCATCCAAACTCTATTAAGGAGACGTTTCTCAAATGATAATCAACATTTTCTCAGAGTGGAGCCTTCTCTAGATGTGAGTTCCTCCTGGTGTCACCATCGAGCGTAGAACAATGGCGGAGTAATGAGCACCAGTGTCCGGAGCTTGGTTGGCAGTTGTGCTGGGCTATCTAGACATCTGTCTACTTTGGCAAGTCCTTTAACATCTCTGGCGTTCGAGGATCTCACCTGTAATGTAGGGTGTCTGGACCTGAACGCCTCCATGGTTCCCTCTAGCCCCCAAATTCTATGCATTTTCCAGTGAACAATTGGACGTGTACTTTCATCAACAGAATGCTACCTTCCTATTCAGCATGTCTCTTAGAGTTTTCCCCATTTACTACTAAACTATTTGAAGCCTTTTTCCTAAACAGATATAGGTGTAATCTTGCTTCTAAATCAGGGCAAACTCGTCGACTACTGGCATGCTCGTTGCAATTGTGTACTACCCGCCATTTTTCTTGGAATGGAAAGTCTAGTTAGAAGAAAAACACCGAGGAGATGAATAGTCTGGAGGGCTTCATTTTACAGCCACAGAGGTGTTAATTTTGGATTTAGCTATATGTTTGAGAAATCAGTCCCCATGCTCACGATATTTGCTCAGATTTTAGAGCATCTGAATACCAGTTGGCCGGTAACGCAGATATTTGTTATTCACACTCTTCTTGACACGTAATACATTTCCAAACATAAAATAGCAACTTCCAACCATGCAGAATAAAGTGGTTTCTGTGCATTAGTAAGAAATTGAATACTGTGTTGGCAGAGTAGAGAATGGACTTCAGATAGAGGATATGTTAAATTGTGCGTAGTTGTCCATAATCTTGAGTCTGAGGCAGGGAAGGGGGCAAACTGTTTAAAGTCTTCGCAGTCTGGCAAAGGTCAGTGGCTCCATAAAGTGGGAGAAGATGTACTTCAAACAGTTTATTACTAATAGTTGAGTCTATTATTATGTAAGTTATTGATGCTTGTGGTGGAAAGCCTGGAAATTGAATTCCTGAATTGAGTTTCACATACAACCACAAAAACTCACATCAGACATTCTTGCATATTAGTTTAAAGTTTCTTTTAGAATTATGTCTATCCTCCTTTCATTTCTTTTATTTTGCAATTACTGCATAACAACGAGAATAGCTCGTGTTTTGCTTAAGCATCTCTCTTTGCCCGGATACAAGTTCCACAGTGACTATGTTTGCTTTATCTGCAAAGCACGTATCACTTCTGAAACTCAGTTCCTTTCTCCAACGTCTGATTCTGTGACCTGCAAGGGAGAGGTCAGGCTGCTATAAACCCTTAGAGGAAGAAATACTCTGAAGTTCTAGCAGAGGTGACAATAATGAAGTCCTTAGTTGGGAATGGGGTCTCCTTAGGGAGCGTGGGGCACTTGAAGACATAACTCTATAGGTTCTTTCTCCCTCATTCCCTACTCTGAATAATTATACACAAATAAAGCCAAGTTACAACATACGCTCACCGAGGGCTTGAGTGAGGGAAATATTATAAAATGAAGTCTATCAAGGTAAGAAAAAGAGAGGGTTGGGCCCACAATTTTCTTTAGATGATGTGTATGAGCTGATTGTCTGTATAAGAACTAGAGGTTAATTTATTCTCATTAAATGACTACCCAGGACCATTTCATTAGGGAGAAGAAGGAAGTTGCGGAATGCACGGCTCCCAACAATCATTTCAGCTTTCCATGACTGATAGGAAACTTTGCTTACATTCATTAATTTCACTTCTAAAAAACAGAGAAATGGATGATTGCCACTTATTATCCCATGGGTCACATTCCTATAAATTACTTGAAAATCTGCCCCAAGCTAGTAATTGTTCAAAAGAAGTACTAGGTTGGGGTGCCTGGATGGCTCAGTCAGTTAAGCCAACTTTGGCTCAGGTCATGATCTTGTGGTTCTTGAGTTCAAGACCCCTGTTCAAGACCCAGCACAGAACCTGGAGCCTGCTTTAGATTCCGTGTCTCCCTCTCTCTCTGCCCCTCCCCCACTCATTCTCTCTCCTGCTCTCTCTCTCAAAAATAAACATTAAAAAATTTTAAAAAACAGATACTGGGTTGATCATATCACCCTTTCTTAGGTATACATAGACTTTTTCATAAAAAAAAAATAAAAGAATCTATCAATATGGCTACAATTCATTTCTTCATTCTTTCAAGGCTTTTTAAAAAAAAAGTGTTTATTTATTTTGAGAGAGAGAGAGAATGAGTGGGGTGGGGGGAGAGGGAG
The DNA here is from genome assembly GCF_027475565.1 of Acinonyx jubatus. Taxonomy (NCBI): domain Eukaryota; kingdom Metazoa; phylum Chordata; class Mammalia; order Carnivora; family Felidae; genus Acinonyx; species Acinonyx jubatus. The sequence goes on from NC_069380.1 coordinate 75,050,891, forward strand.
AGAGAGAATCTCAAGCAGTCTCAATCTCAGGGCAGAGCCCAATGAGGAGCTGGATCCCACCAATCGTGAGATCATGACCCGAGCCCAAATCAAATCAGATTCTTAACCAACCCAACCACCCAGGTGCCCCTAGAGACTTTTTTAAAAACACAAACCTGTGAGTTGAAAAAGGCTTAGAGGACTGCCTGCTAAAGGTGTCCAAGCCTGCATCACAGAATCTGTCCCAGTGTAGTTAGCATAAATCAGTAATGAAGCAAGAGATACAGAATCTCCACTGTGGACCAGAAACATTTTCTCCCTAAAACTCAGAAGGAACTCTGTAACCTAAAACTAATTTAAGAACATTTTGAAATGCACAAGAGGAGACATTATTAAGACCTCTCCAGAATCTTCACAGTATCTATGGAGGCTGTCTCTGATGTGTTACGTGACCATTTTGGAAGCAGGGTAGTTGCAGATGCAACCAGTTAAAATGAGGTTCCACTGATGTAGGACAGACCCCTAATCCAGCATGACTGGTGTCCTTACCAAAAGAGCCCTACATACTGAAGGAAGATGATGTGAAAACATGGGAAGCACACCGTCCCTAAGGCACCCCAATGACTGCCAACAAACCAGCAGAAGTCAACAACCTCCTCTCACAGCTCTCGGGAGGACCCAACCCTTCTCACACCTTAATCTTGGCTTTCTGGTCTCTGGACTGTGAGACAATGAAGGTCTGCTGTGTGAGCCACCTTGTCCGCAGAAATTAATATAACACCCCTCGTAAAACTCGCTCCTAAGAGTGGAGATTAGTGGGAATACACCTGATATTTGACTGCCTCTTGATCTTGGCAGTATTTCAAAATCACTGTTAAGTCAGTTGAATTTGAACTCACAAAGGTCACCAATGATAACTAATGTCCAAATAGAGGCCCTTTCTTCATCCTGCATTCTTTTACAGCACTGCTGCCTTTCCCTTGGCTCTTGAAACTTCAGTGAAGATCCGGTTCTCTTTTCCACTCGGTGCTTCCTTGTCTTATTCAACCAAATGATTTTACACTTATTTTTCAAGAATCATTATTTTGATGTTACGAATCTAACATCTCAGTGTGATGCAATGACCCAAAATGCTTCACTCTCAGACTCTGAATCCATCATCAGATGTTTCGGGACCTTTTGTCTCACAGCAGCCATAATCGTGATCGTCAAGTACACATCCTTACTGGGCATTTTCTAGATGCAGCACTCTGTGTGGGCAACACAGCGAGCTGAACCTGTTACTTGGCCTCTGTGATTAATTACTCTGTGTGTAGTTTTGTGGTCAACTTGACTGTTCTATGGGGTGCCCAGATGTGTTTCTAAAACTATTCTAGGTATGTCTGTGTGGATGTTTCTAGATGAGGGTAACATTTAAAGCACTAGACTGAGGAAACAGATTGCCCTCCCCGGCCAGTGTGAGTGGGTCTCATCCAATCAGTTGAAGACTGAATTAAACAAAAAGGTGGAGCTTCCCCAGGTAAAAAGGAATTTCCTCCTGTCTGACTGCTTCATGCTGGAACGTTGTTTTTTGTTTCTTTGTTTCTTTGTTTTTTGTTTTGTTTTGTTTTGTTTCTTTCCCACCTTCAGATCTGAGCTGAAAAGTTGGCTCTTGGGTTTTCGCTTGATGATTTTTGGATCAGAACTTACATCATCTGCCCCCTGGGTTCTTGGGATTTTGGACTCAGACATAACTACATATCGGCTCTCCTGGGTCTCCAGCTTAATACTGCAGATCTTGGAACTTCCGAGTGTCAATAATCACGTGAACAAAACATTATAATAAATCTCTCTCTCATTTTCTATACCATAGTGTTATGTGATAGATTGATAGACAGACAGACAGACAGATAGGAACACATATGCACACACACCCTATTGGTTTTGTCTTTCTGGAGGACTCTAACACAACCCCATGGCTCTACAGGAGATATCCTGTTCTACTTCAGTTCTACAGATGAAAAAAAAAAAAAGATTAGTCCAGTAATATGTCCAAGGATGACTGTTGAAACAAGGCTGAACCAAGATTCAGATCTGGTTCTGACACTACACCTTAACCCTACCACAACTCTTCTTTCCTTTTATTTCTGTTGGGAAACATCACGGGTTTTCTGTGTAAGTCAACTCCAATCCTCAGAAATAACTTTGTCTCCTTATCTAACACTAATGCATCTTCCAAATCTATTCACGTGTCTCCCTCCATTTATATTCCAGCTGCTCCAACTCTGAGTCTTGGAATACATCACAGGTGCAAAAATCAAGCAAACTGGGGTGCATGCCTTTTCCCTTTTCATACTTTCACCGTAGTTTATCAGCTTTTTCTAAAAAGCATATTGATTGCCTCATTCTTGGGTTCAAAAGTCCTAAGTGCACCCCCACTGCCTTACCAAGGGCCATGGCAGGACTTCTGATTTGCCCCCACTCTGAATGGGTCAGGGCCCATGCTGTACCAATGGTTAAATATTTTCAGCGTCCCTAGAGCGCATTAACATCCATCCTGGGGAGCTTTCTCAATCTCCACGTCTCAATACACCTTCCACCCAAAATTCTTAGGTGGTAATGAACATCTATCTTCTGATATATTTTCTCTCTTGTAATTTCCTGTCGGAGGAATCGATTTCAAGCTGGCTCTGCGGTCACCATCTCAGCTCTGATCTCCCCTTCCAAGATTTCAACCCATTATTTTGTTGCATCCACTCTCTACTCCAGCCTCTGAGCACAGCCTTGGATTTGCCCTCTCTACGCATCTCTATATGCCAAATGAGTCACTGCAGGGGCCTCTGACTCCTTACCGAAATCCAACCCATTCCCAGTGTCCACCTCACAGCCTCCTTCCTCAGTGAATCTCTCTAGTCCATCGACACTGAAAGCTATCTCTTCCACTACTTGACTCTAATTGCCCCTCGGCTCACAGGGTGGTCCCACTGTGCCATGGGAGACAGCGTAACATGATGCTGCCGAGGTGAGAAGGCAGGTAAAAGCCACACAAGTAAGAGACCGGGATGTGAGGTCACTGAGAACAGATATCTGCACCCGGTTCAGGCGGTCCAGGATTTACTTAAAGCACAAGAGGCAGAGGACACAGACCCAGCCCCTTGCACTATGTTACTCCCCCTACCCCCCACCCCCCGCCCCGTCCCAGAGCCAGTGAATCCACTCCATAGCTGACCGCACCTCCCAGAGCCTGCTGTGGTAGAAAGACCCCTTCCTCTCCCTGTGAGGTCTGAGACACAGCAAGCTGGGGACATGCCTGGGGGCCACTGACGCATGGGTTTAAGCAAAACAAAGAAGTACAGAACAGAGAAAGGTATTCCCTTACAAGGCCATCAGCCCAGCCCAGACTGTGAGGGCTCTTTATCTCATCGGAAAGTATTCCAGACCCATTCTCAGGTGGCTAAGTGGGAGTGTCTTTCCCAGCTCTAATGGCCTTGCTGTTCGTACAGTCTGAACTGCACAAGTGCATGCTTATCGTTTTAGAGCTATAATTCACATACCTATGTCTTTGACCCTCAACTGGACTGCATACTACCTAAGTAACATAACAAGGCCTAGTTTGCTCTATGTTTCTCAAAGGACCTTGTATGTGGAGATAGTCAATACTTCTTTACCCATAAACATGCTGAGGATGGTCGTCCGAGTTAAGGAAGTTAGCACTGGTCATGAGGATTCTCCCAGGCCTCAAGACCAGGGGGAGACGGGCCCTTACATCGTGTAACTTGTGCAACTTCAGTATTTTCACACCCGTGAGCCTCCCTCTCCGGTCACGCATGTCTGATGCCTCCTCCTCTGCCAGCTGCAGACGTTCTGGAATCCTTTCTGCATCTAGAAACTACAGGAACTTTCACTTTCGTCCCCAATTCAAAAAATTAGTGACACAACTGCTCAAGGTGCATAACGTACTTACCAAAAACCATACAGACCACCTCATGGCTTTAGATCTTCTTGGTTTTCATGAGACACATCACCGGAAATAATTGGATGATTTACGACTGGGTAGTGAATGGCACTTTATGCCGGATTATTTATGCCATGCTGAGATTTCAAAGTTAGCACGAGATTTCAATCAGGATAAATTAGGGTTCACATAGTTTAAAGTGAGGGAGAAGATTTCACCAGCTAAATTCTTCTTGCTACTTCAGGTAGAAAATATTTCCCCCAAATTATTTTCTAATGCTGACATTTATGTTACTTGCCTTTATAAGATCTTTAAAGATTGGTTTTCCATAGTCCGGTGTCCTAGTTACAAATCACCATTATCAATGGTTTGAAAGGAGATCAGGGTGTAGACGTGGGGCAGTGCTACACTAAGGCACTGTTTTCTCTTGGAGTCTCAGCCTTATAGAGGTTAAGGTGACATTTACCTGTTTGGACTCATTTCCACTCATGCCTCACTGAATGCCTCTTACCAACCCCCAAACTGTCAAACCTTAGTGAGCCTTGGACTCAAGAGTAAACTTGGTTCTTTTGTATATTGAAACTACCTCCCTTCCCATGCATTAACTACATGGATTGAAATAATTTGGGTTTACCTTTCAAACCCCAATTTGAGGTTCCAATGACCTGTGATCAGAAGTTACAAGATGATTATACCCAGTACCCCTTTGAAAAGCCCCACCGAGGAGAGAACGGCTGAGAATTTCCCCATTGTGTTCATGCCAAAAAAAACCCATTTAATGGAACACCATGTGGCTAGAATCACTGCTGAAGCTAGCAGTTGATGAAACAAACAAACTACGAACTTAAGCTTGGATTTCCAAAGCTATTTCTAAAAAAAGAAATTTCTGGGAGGCCAATAGCCTTTTCATTTCATCATGGTGCTCAACTCCAACAGAAAAAGCTAGATTTTCTTCTTAATCTCCTCCTCACTCTCGGTTGCCCTTCAGGGGGTCCTAGTCCACCTACTTGTGATTTATTGCTACAGAGTTTTGGGTCTTTTTCCCCCCCATTTAACTGTTCCACTGTGCTGCCGAAAGCTTAACACTCAGGAAATTTTGGCAGAACCTTCAGCAATGTCTTTATAAAATAAAAAAGCATTCATTGGAACAGACTACCCGTGGCAAGCATAATGCTCCTGGTGCAAAAAAGACAATACCAGTTTCCAATTTTTTGATGATCATGTATTTTGTGAACGGTTCTTATTTTTCACTTGCATTAAAAAAAAAAAAAAAAAAAAGACGAAGACCTCCAGAAGCTCTTTCCTCTGCATGTCTAGCAATAAGGGTATTCACAAACGTCTCCCATCCAACACAGAGCCATGAACTCCTAACTCCTCATAAAAGAACTGGGAAGTGGCAACCGGTAGAAATAACAGTCATTGGACCCTCTTCAAAGTGGAGATATGGAGTCACCTTCACGGCCTCAGGAAGGAGGTGTTGACTTGGAATTGTGGATAAAAGGAATGCTACTTATTTTAATTGTTTTTAATGATTACTTATATTTTTTTTTGAGAGAGAGAGAGAGAGAGAGAGAGAGAGAGAGAGAGAGCATGAGTGGGGGAGGAACAGGGAGAGGGAGACACAGAATCTGAAATAGGCTCCAGGCTCTGAGCTGTCAGCACAGAGCCCGATGGGGGGCTTGAGCTCACGAACCACGAGATGGTGACCTGAGCCACGAGATCATGACCTGAGCCAAAGTCGGACACTCAACCAACTGAGCCACCCAGGTGCCCCAGAACACTACTTATTTTATACCGTAACCAGGTAGTGCCTTGTGAAAGCCTCTTCGATTCTCTAGTAGGTACTGGGGAGAAAGTCTGTGCGTACAAAGCTAATCTGAAAAGAAAAAAATGGAGGGAGAGAAGGAAGTGGAGGAGAAGGAGGAAAAAGAAAAAGAAAGGGAGCAGGGGGGCAGGGAGGAGGAGGAAATGGTAATTCTAAAATCATGGCATCGTTGGCCATTTTGTGTCGGAGTAAAGAACGTTCCCAAGTCATTCAAGTATTGGAATATTGGAATAAAATACTTGATGTCTATGAAATAACCTTTGTCAATCAAAACATGTATCACAATATTAATTCAGTGAAATAAATCATACATTTAGGAAGATTACCATCACTTTCCTTACATAGGTTTTGACATTTCAAGAGTGATCACTTAGCCATAACATCTTCAAATTCAGAAAACTAAATTCTTGATGACATCTTCATTGAATATCCTATTTTGTCAGTAAAATTCTATTATTTTCTCACAGTCCAGATCACTCTTTAGCACGAGTATCCATGCTGCTTTAGTGGAGACAGTGGTTACAGGGAACATTTGAGAGCTCCATATTTGAACAAATATTAATATTGATAATAGAAACATGTACACAATGCTTGGAATTTGCCACTGTTCAAAGAACTTCACATACATTAACTCATTTAATTCTTAACTAAAACCTTACGTGTTATGTCCTCTCCAATGCTCCATTTTAAGATGAGGAAATAACCCACAGAGAGATTAAGTAATTTGCCCAAAGTCTCACAGTGGACCATCTAATACAGGGTTTCCAAGTATCTAAAAGTTCTCTAGGCTTCAAAAATAAATTTAGTACCAGCTTCTTTGCCTTAAACCCGAAAGTGAATTCAAATCTAAATGTTTTCAACATATGGTTTCGTGGGCTATTGCCTATTGAACTGTTTTAATTAAGTGTTTCTGTTTCTTCTGAGGACAGAAAATATTCTACTCATGTATTTATGTTTGCTGTATCTTTCAAAGGAGAGTGGTAAAAAATAAGACCTATCAGAAAAGAACAGTAAATTAGGACATATTAAACAATTTGGGCCATTAATTGAGCACCTACTGTGTCTTGCCCCCAAACTACCATATCCCCACCTGGTGGTCACCCGGGTGCTGCAACCTTACATTGCATCTACAACCCAATAAAATGCCCGTATCTATTTTACTCTCTAGAAGACACCTAATATACCCAAGCTACAAATGCACATGGCTCTTACTTGACAGATATTGGTCCTACAGGTTTAAAAGAAGAGGTGCCAATACTCATTTCCGAGATCCACAGACCCACCATGCTTAGAAATGATCAACAGCATCTTGTTAAATGTCCCTTCATGAGCATGTCAGCCACGTCCCGTAAGTTTACTTGTCATTGCACAAACAAAAAATTATTTCAGGAGGAAGCACATTTATGACTTTTCCAAAGCCTGTACCCAAAGTTGTTATTCCAGCAAATGGAGAGATGAGTCTTCATTCATAAGCAAGAATGACAGATTTCAGGGCTCAGTTTCATAAGTGAAATATCTAAATGTCCTCTTGTCAAATGAATGGATATTCTCTGGCAGAACTGTACAGAAAGCAGCCTGCATTATCTAATAATAATAGTACGCATACATTTACCAGAGTTGCAAAGTTTGAAGTATTTGAAATTGTTTTTAAAATGTGTGGCTTTTAAAACAGGGTTGTCTTAGAGGTGCCTGACTGGCTCAGTGGTAGAGCAGGTGACTTTTGATCTTAGGGTGGTGAGTAGAGCTCACTTAGATTGATCAATCGATCAATCAATCGATCCTCTACATGGTAATGAAATTGTATCATTTCTTCAAAACAATGTCTACCTAAAAAATCTAAGAGTAAAAAAAAAAAAACAACCCTGTTTGCATTAAATAATGGAAATCTTCGGCACAACAGGCAGAAGTAATTGAGTAAATAGTTTATATAGGGGCTATTCAGTCAGTTAAGCCTACAAATTCGGCTCAGGTCATGATCTCAGAGTTTGTGGGTTTGAGCCCCACGTCAGGCTCTGTGCTGACAGCTCAGAGCCTAGAGCCCACTTCGGATTCTGTGTCTCCCTTTTTCTCTGCCCCTCTCTTGCTCGCATTCTATCTCTCTCAAAAGTAAATAAATGTTAAAAAAATTTAAACTATACAAATTATTTCATTGAAAATATTTGAGTTCTATCTCTAGAAAGAGAAAATTTAATTTATAGATTAAATGATTTATAGATTATAAGAATCTATCATTTATAACTTATAGATTAAATAAATCTTCAGTTTTTAACAGATGTATACCTAAGTTTTAAACCACTTGGATAAATACGCTCAGAGGCTCTATCGTTAAATAACCACAAGAAAGAGAAGACTGTGGCTTTTCAGCCAGGTCTAGCTGGGCACGGTGTGAAACGCAATGACCGACCCATAATTATCCTGTGGATTTAGGCAGAGGAACTGGGCAGTCAGGGTAATTCAAACCCTAGTCATCTGCATTTTCCTCACCCAACTGGCTAATTGCAAGAGGATTGAAAAGAGGCAAGAAGAGATAAAACAGTGACTCTTGAGTTCACGAGGGGATGGAACAGGCAAGAAGGCAAAGCAGACATTGCTTCCTGTGGCTGTGTGGAAACACTCCACAAACACGCAGCTTGTGTCTGCCAGCCACACTCTGCCTTCAGGAAAACAGGAGTAAATGTGGGTGTGGAAAACAAGATAGCTCAGGAAAACCTTGTTCAAACGAGTCTGTTCGCTAGCCGAGAGGGGAGCTTGCTGATTATCTTCTAGAGGTGCTGAATGGCTCTTCTGTAAATAATGCTTTGACGCCGAAAGGAAAAAAAATAATAATTGACTACTGATTTACAAGAACTGCCATCACAAAATTATTAGGCCTCCTTGGTTCCAGAGGCTAATATTCAATCCTCTAAGGCAATGATAAAGGAAGGCTGGGAGAACATACCACGCCAAGGGGGAGACTGACGATCAAACATCTCAGGGGGATGATCGCGGGCGAAATGTGATGCAGTCGTTTGACTCCCTCATTGAAGTTCTCATCATTCATAATGCACCTTTTGACTCATTCAACAAATATGTTTTAGGTGCCTTCTATAGCCAGGGGACAGAGATGAATGAGATACAGGCTCTGCCTCACACTTCCAGAAAGTACATTTCTGCCCAATTATCCAGCCGAGGCACCAATCCCTTCCACAAAGTCTCTGCCAAAGCTTTATACTACCACAGTAGAGTTAGCATTAAATTGCTAAGATGTATTCGCATTTTGACAATTACGGCTACCAGGCCACACTTCCTCCCTGTCATATTTATGTAGATTTTGTTTGTTTAAACTTAAGTGCACTATCTTATGGCTACCCCTGTAATGTACCCTCTTTCAAAAAGCGTCCCACTGGGGCGCCTGGGCGGCTCAGCCCGTTAAGCATCTGACTTCGGCCCAGACTTCACGGTCTGTGGGTTCGAGCCCCACATCAGGCTCTGTGCTGATAGCTTGGAGCGTGGAGCCTGCTTTGGAATCTGTCTCCCTCTCTCTCTGCCCTGTGCCCCCCCCCACTCATGCTCTGTTTCCTTCCCTCTCAAAAATGAATAAACGTAAACAAACAAACAAACAAATAAATACAAGCATCCCATTGTTCTAGCTTGTTAAAAACTTCTTGGAGCCAGAGTATTCATTAACCCTCCCAACACTGGGTAATTGCACGTGTCACACACAGGCCTGCCATGACTTCATCTAAGTCTTTATAAAGATACGGACCAGAGGATTCACAGTTGGGAAACACGGCTGGCCTGCCAGGCTGAGCCTCAGTGATCAGCATCGATAGATGGGTCAGTGGGTTTTGCCACCAGGCTCTTAACTGAATGCTATTCTAGTAACTTATTCAGGGCCCAATTGTAAAAGAAAGGCCTTTAAGAATCCCCACCAATGTAATGATAATAAATTATACAGAAGAGAGACGGTTTAGTTAGGCCCCAAAATACACATCAGGTATGTGTAGAGATTAATTACATGTACTGATCTACCAAGAAACCCCAGTTCACACCTGGGACCCTGATTCATTTGCAAAATATCCAAACGCAGATAATAAGTTATTATTTATGGCCCCCTGAGTTGCCGAGCAGATGAACTAAGTTTTTACAACCGTCTTCCCCTGTAAATCCCTTGGTCACCCCTCAAGCAAGTTTAGGGAAGCGATTTTCTCTCTTTCTTGTCATAATATCTTGAGTTCTCAGGCACTTCTGCCCCCGCAGAACAATAAACACTGGAGGGTTGCGATCAGTCACCACTTTATTCTTTGCAGCTAACATGGTTCCTGGCACATAGAGGCAGGCGATACGTATGTATTGGGTGAAAACTAAATTAATGAATACTGCTGCTACCCAATGGCCTAATCTGTCCAGTGTGATTCTGTGACTTTATGAATATGTTCTTAGGCTGGTGAGGACATGTGGATGCAAACGTGAATGCTGCCTGTGTGGACTTTCTTTGCCTTTTGGCACATCCGGTTTTGAGCGTTTTATTTGTTCTGCTCCTTCACGCGTTTAGCCTGTCAGGGGGCCCCTTGCCTCCTTCCACGAAGCCTCTCTAGACTTTAATGAAGTGTTAGATCCCCTTGCAAAGGTCCTGGGAAACTGAGTTAGTGGGATGTCGGTTTACCCCTCTGCTCCCTGTCTCCCCACATATATGACTGAAACATTCGGATTCAACGACAGGACCTACCACATGGGACTTCTGGTCAGAGACGATGATCCTTTGTCTCTATTCGCTTCTATTTGTCGTCCAAGATTTGTATAATCATTTATCATTCTATTTCACTTGTTTGCCATGATATACATACTCTGTACAAAGAAAAAAAGGATAGTTGAAATATGACCCATTCTAACTCAGAAGAAAAAAAAATCCTATATTTGGTGTTTATAATTATGCTCTGTGTTCAGGGGCCGTACTCAAATTATGTGATGCCTTTCAAAAGACATTTAGTTTAATTAAAACCTCATTATTGAGTCCCTACTGTGTGTCACACATATATTTCCCTCTACCTTCGGAACAATAGGAAAAATGACATATTCAAATGCCAGCGCATTTTTCTCTGAAGGGAAAAACCTTCTGAGATGAGATCTTTGTGCATTGGCTAGCAGATGCCAGGAATCCAACTTATTTTTAGAATAATTTTAGGCTCAGTACAGAAAACAGTTGAGTGCATTTTCATAAAGTCCTCTGGTTTCCATGGCAAATGGGGCCATTATTTCTTGTGAAATGGAAGGCTTTTACTTACACTTTCCAAATGCTTTTCATATTGTGCCAAAAACTCAAGTCAGTCCAGAAACAAGTACACCAGTGGCTTATTGTTAAAAGCAGTTCTTAAGTAAAAATGTGGAGCAGGTCAAAATGACTTTCCATTCAGGCCTGTGGAGAACACCAAATAATACACTCTAGTCAAATGGCATGCATTCATCTTGGGTGTAGACAGTGGGGCACATGAAGAGATTCACGACCCCAAGTACTTCATCACGATGAGACACGACTACAATAGGTTTAGATGTCCTCCACGAAAACTACCATGTTTGTTTCTTAAGTTACAAGATGTGGGCTCTAAAAGCCACTTACATGCAAATCTGTCTAATACCTAATACTCATTATGCATATTAAAACATAAAATACAAAAACTATATAATTTTGTAAGCTCTGCTTAATTTCACGGTAGGTGATGGTAATTCTTTCTTTGGGGATCACGGATTTTTTTTAATATTGAATATTAAATGGATTTTGGAAAGGCAACTAATTAGACTAATAAATATCAACATGATATTTATATTGTTCACCGGCTCTTTGCTTGTAAGAAAAAAAAATTATACTATTACTATGGGAAATCAGTTACAAATTAAAACCTTTAGGCACAAAATGGAGTTGAATCACCTTTTCCTTTCAGCACAGAATTTAGTGTTTAGTGTCAATTTTTTAAATTAATGGAGTTAAATCTAAATAAGTTTTGTACTAGAGCGCACCCTTTCCCTTCATATCAGTGTTTATTAGCCACTCTGTAAACTGTTTATATTGACTGCAGTATCTCTCTATAGGAGATCTCTACCCATTAAGATAGGACTGATATTTACATATAACAAATATATAACTACCCAAGGAGGGGCTATTCAATTATTAAATCCTTCTTCGATATGGAACCTGGATGAGCCACCTGGGTCAAGAAAGGTTGGTGAGCTCTTCTGTCTACTGGCCACTGCCCAAGAAAGCAGACTTCAATACAGGTGGCAAGCCCAGCTCAACCAGTCTTTGGTCCTTATTCTATGTGCTAAGCTTGCAAGCCACTGGTGCCTCTCCTCTCTGGCCCCCACCTCTGTACCAGCATAAGCAGCTCCACTTTGCATTCTCTCAAGATCTCAGATCACACTGGATGATAACCCAGCCCGATGCTAGCCTCTGTCATTGTCATCTCCGTAGGAATGAAATCATTTTGGATGGGTTTTAAAACCACGGCCAATTCAATATGGATGTGCGAGGCTCGCTAGCACTCTCTGTTACAGAATAAACATGAATGATGACGAGTTGACGGTTCATTTCAAAAGTGTGATTCACAGCCATGCTTTGTCTGCCACAGCCTTCCAGATGAGCCAGGTCAGCGCTCAGCGACACCATCGGTAACGCGATTGCAGTACACAAGAGGTCTACGTTTGACACGATGGAAGTGATTTCACTTTTCTAATGAACGTCCCCTTCTGTGCTACATTTAGCATCTCCTTCCCAGAGCAGGTGTCTCCCTTATTGCTACTGGGCCAAAATACACCCTTTTAGCCACTTTGAGTTATTGGAATAGTACTGAGTATTTAACACTTTGGTCTTTTTAATTTTATTGTCTTGTCTTGCGTTTGATTCAAAGTACCTTCCTTTCCTTTCCCCAAACTAGTAAGAATAAAATCTATGGGACCTACAGGGTTGGAGGACAGGAGTTGGGCCTTCTCTGCTACCTCTGACATTTTTGGCTTATCCAGAACAGAGTGGGGAGGAGGAAGAGAGAAACAGACAAAGTTCTTCATTTCCCGGGCAAAGGTGGGAATCTCTCTGTCTCTGCTCTTCTAACATCCATTGCTGCCAATAATGCCTGCCTGCCATGTGTAAAAATGCTGACTCTCTCCTCTTGGAGTCCAGATGTGTTTTCTGCAGGGAGTCCTGTGGGAGCCTCAAAATACACCTTTTCTTAAAATGAAAGCTCAGTCTCTTGTTACTGCTTTCCGCTCTTCCTCCGTTCCCACCACAGGAGAATCAAACAGAAATCTTTTGCCACCTTTTTAAAGTATCTACAATGTAGATCAATCCCACTTTTCTCCTACAACGTCCAGTGACAATGAGAAATGCACGTATCCTTGGGGTGCTGGCTTCTCTTAGGATATCCACACAAAGAGGTATGTGACTAACTATATCTTAAGAACGTTTTTTTTTTTTTTTTTTTTACCTGTATTGGACATCGTAGGCAAAAGGAAGACATTTTTGAGGGTGTGGGGGGGAGAGAGAGAGAGAGAGAATCCCAAGCAGGCTCTGCATTGTCCGTGTGGAGCCTGATGTGGGGCTTGGTCTTGTGAACTGTGAGACCATGGCGTGAGCCAAAAATAAGAGTCAGATGCTTAACCAACTGAGCCACCCAGGCACCCCAGGAAGACATCTTGTAAAATGACACTTCACTGGGCCACCTGGGTGGCTTACTTCAGTTAAGTGTCCAGCTCTGGATTTCGGCTCAGGTCATGATTTCCCAGTTCATGAGTTTGAGCCCCACATCAGGCTCTGCACCAGTAGTGTGGAGCCTGCTTGGGATTCTCTGTCTCCCTCTCTCTGCCTCTTCCCCACTCACGTTCTGTCTCTCGCAAAATAAAAATAAACAAACATTTGTTTAATGACGCTTCAGATAGTTAGCCAGAAAAGCTTTAGGAGACAGGGAACAGGCTTCCTGGTATCTGTAACACCACTTTCAGCCTTACATGAGGCTAGCCTCCCCCACCACTATAGATTGGTGTCTCTACGAAAGCTTCATCAAGATCTTTCCAAAGAACAAGGCAAAACAATAATAGTGTGATCTGATTTATTCTACACCTTTCCCCCAGATAAAATGCTAATGGTTTCTTTTCACCACCTTCTCATGTCTGAGTGAGCAAAACAAAACCAAAAAACAATTCAGAACAGCCAGCCAAGGCAGTGCTCGGTTTAGGATGCTGATTGGATGTGTCTTGTTCGAGGCACAAAACCACCGGGGCAAGAGTCTGGCTGGAGCAAATAGATGGGAAAGATTATAATTAATGAAGTACTTTGATGGTAAAGATCCAGGACTGGCAAGCATGGTGACATGTTACAATGTGCAGTAGGGCAGAGATGGTCCAACTGAATGTTGTCTGCCAAACTTCTATCTACAGGGAACTTAGGGACAAAGTACACTTGGGCTGGGAAGACTAGACAGGCAGCTAAGTGGCTTCCCTTGAAATGCGTGACGTTAGTAAACTCAGTGTTTTTCACGAGATCACATGTCGATTTGGGTTGCTTGCGTCACCCACTGAAAATTCCAACAGGGCCAGAACTTCTAACCAAGCACTCCTTAAAACACAGCAAGACAAAACAGAATAACTCTATTGATCCATTACGCTATGTAGAGAGGTGGGGATAGCAGAAGGGCCGGACGTCCCTTCAACAGAAAGCCTTAGAGAGATACCTGGGTGGCTCAGTCGGTTAAGCGTCTGACTTTGGCCCAGATCATGATCTCACAGTTAGTGAGTTCAAGCCCTACACTGGGCTCTCTGCTGTCAGCACTGAACCTGCTTCGGATCCTCTGTCCCTCTCTCTCTCTGCCCCTTCCCTGCTCATGCTCTCTCCTTCTCACTCTCTCTCTCAAAAATTATAAATAAACATTAAAAAAAGGAAAGCCTTAGAATAGCTGAAACAGGCAACTGCATACAGCAAGCATTATGCCCTAGACATTGAAGATGAAATCAGGTACATCGACATACACAAGGTTTGTAAACGATACTATGCATCTCTTGGAAGGTTAACTAATGGAAGAAGAGGCAGCAGATCAAAGATTGCCTGGAATTTTGATACTAGAAAAGAAGAAAATACTGGGTCATATGTTTAAACTCCCTTTTAATTTAATAAGTACCTGCTAGAATGGCTATTTTCCCAATTTGAGAAATAATGCTGATTTCTACGATGCCGCTGGCTTAAACCAATAGAATATATAGGTTTACAAAGACAATAGAAGATACAGATTCACTCATCTTACAAATGAAATATTAAGTACATAGAGTTTATACTACATCTTAAGAATTAAATGGAGGGCACCTGGGTGGCTCAGTCAGTTAAGCATTCGACTTCAGTTCAGGTCATGATCTCATGGTTCATGAATTCAAGCCCCGTATCAGGCTCTCTGCTTTCAGGGGAGAGCCTGCTTTGGATCCTGTGTCTCCCTCTCTCTCTGCCCCTCCCCTACTCGTACACATGCTCTCTCTCAAAAATAAATCTGCATTAAAAAAAAAAAGAATTAAGTGGTTAGATGGAGATGTTCAAATTTCATCAGTGATATTTCGTATTCGGATAGAGGAAAATGTGTAGCATGTGTTTGAAAGCCAACTTTTCGTGAATCCTTGTTAATGTTTATTGCTTGAGGTCCTCATTCACTGCTTGCAGGGTATCTCCTTGCACAGGTTACCAACCTTGACAAGCTCTCTACATGGAGGGCCTGAGGGTCTGGCCGACAATACAAGGTGCGTTCAGCAGGTCAGAGAGAAGGTATCGTTAGATACACACACCATCTTGGCAAAGTGATGGACTATTTCCTAGTACACGGCCCAAGTACCATCGCGTCCATCAGACTGGGGAAAAAAATAAAAATAAAAGCCTACACTATTTTATTTAAGGGTTCTATTTCAATTGAGGGAAAGCATTAAAATCAGCAAAGCGGAGCACCTGGGTGGCTCAGTCGGCTGAGCGGCTGATTTTGGCTCAGGTCATGATCTCATGATCCATGGGTTCAAGCCCCGCATCGGGCTCTGTGCTGACAGCTCAGAGCCTGGAGCCTGCTCCAGATTCTGTGTGTGTGTGTGTGTGTGTGTGTGTCTCTCTGTCCCTCCCCCACTTGCGCTTTGCCTGTTTCTCTCTCTCTCCCTCTTTCTCTCTCTCTCTCCCCACCTTCTAATTTCGTCTCAGAGAGAGTATTACTTCCTAATCAAAGAAGGCAATTAATACAGTTCCCATTGAAAAATAGAAGTGTGTTCACAGCTTGTGTAGTAATAACGTGCCAATAAATGATAACAGGTCAGTATTTGACTTCAACATTTTTAGGAAAAGCTTTACCTTAAGATCTTTTGGTTTCATTGGGGGCAATCCAAGAAGCCATACCCTAGGTTCCTGCTCCCCACTTTTCCTGACAGAAGGGAACTTCCTTTAGAGTTATACCTGCTTGAACAACCGTCACATAGATCTCTGATTCATTAACAAATTACGTTCCTTTAGTTCTTATCCAGAGAAGATATAATAAACGCATCTGTTTTCCTTACACTCAAGTCTTTGAAAAATGATACTGCGCATGTGACTTTTTCCATGTCCAAAATATAAGGACACTTTGTTTTCAGTCCAAGAGGAAATCTTGACTCATTTTCAAGGGCCATTTGAATCCATGCACCCCAATGGACAGAATAGGCATCCTAACCAGACTGTCATCACATTAGTGTTCGCTCTTCCCAAAGAGGGGAAAAAAAAAAAAATTCTCAAGTCCTTTTTTTTTTTTTTTAATTTTTTTAATGTTTATTTATTTTTGAAAGAGAGAGAGAGAGAGAGGGAGGGAGGCGAAGAAAGAGAGGGAGATACAGAACCCAAAGCAGGCTCCAGGCTCTGAGCTGTCAGCACAGAGCCCAAAGTGGGGCTCAAACTCACGAACTGTGAGATCATGACCTGAGCTCAAGTCGGACGCTTAACTGACTGAGCCACCCAGGTGCCCCTAAGCCTTTTTTTTTTTGAGATTTTTGTGTTTATTTGTTTTTGAGAGAGAGAGAAATAGAGTGTGAGCAAGGGAGGGGCAGAGAAAGAGAGGGAGACACAGAATCTGAAGCAGGCTCCAGGCTCTGAGCTGTCAGCACAGAGCTCCACGTGGGGCTCGAACTCTCCTACCCTGAGATTATGACCTGAGCCGAAGTCAGACGCTTAACCGACTGAGCCACCCAGGCTCCCATCTCAAGTTTTAAAAGAACTGAAATAACGGTAAGCGTGGTGTGTGTTGACTTTAAAATTAAGAATAACAATTTTACAAAAAGAAGCAATTTCCAAATTGATTCTATGGTATGTTACAATATATACTTATTAACAATTATATATTAAAGGCAATCGACACAAAAGGAGCCCACACACTTTTGTTAGCTATCCTTGATATTTATACCATCCCTCTCCTAAATACTAGCTTAAGCAAAAAAAATGTGTATTTCCAAAAGAGACAATATAAGATAGTATTTTAGAACTTACTGCCTTTGCCTTCTGCAAATTACTCAACATATTCCCTATGCTTCAGTTAGTTATCAATAAAAGTAAAGACATTAATGTCCTATTATACAAGGATTTTGTAAAGTTTAATAAAAAAAGATGTTTGAAACATGCTTAGAAGAGTTCTTGGTGCTTGGTCAATAATGGCTATTATTTTTAATAAAGTGAAAATTGGATTTTTAAATGTATATATACATAGTGCTGATTTGGGCTTTGTTCAGTCCCTTATAGGGCTCCAGTGATAAAATTGTATTTGGAATGCTCTAGAAGCTTCTATTCTAGAAGAATGGTTTGCTCATTGAGAGAAAAGTAAATTAAAAAGTTAGGACAGAGCCCGAATAAAGAGATCTACGAATAGTAAAAAAAAGCATCGGGGCTATTTTTCAGCGCTTTGGATAAATGATGCACATAAACTAGGATTGCTAGCTGTAAGTGTACTCTAAATAGATTCATTAAGAAAATTGAAGAACATGTTTTTAGGAAGTATTGGAACAAAACGATTAAGTGTATAGGCTCTTAATATTTTTTTGTTTGTTTATTTATTTTGAGAGAGACAGAGACAGGACGGGTGGTGGAAGGGCAGACAGAGGGGGAGAGAGAGGATTCCAAGCAGAATCCGCGTTAACAGCGTGGAGCCAGATGCCGGACTTGAACTCATAAACTGTGAGATCATGACCATAGCCAAAAGCAAGAGTCGGATGCTCAACCGACCGAGCCATCCAGGCACCCCTAGGCTCTTACTATTTCCATATGTGTACACACACACACACGCACACACACACATGCGCACACACACACAGATAATTTGATGATTCAAATATATACATGACAGTAGAACACACTTTGAGAGGAATTCTACTTTGTTCAGTGTCATAAATAAAAACAAGATCATCTTATCTCATTATTCCCACCATGAGATTCGTTCCAATTTATGGTGCCAGACCCAAGATTTATCACTGCTTTTGAAAGTCATCAAAGATCTGAAAACTAGATTGATCATTAATTCTAAATTGCACAGAATTTCTTGGAGATAAAAGTTTTCCACCATGTTTTCATTATTTTATTAATAGGTTATAATTTGTTGAATATTTCCAGTGACGTTGAATTTCATAGAGGAAAAAAAATTCTGCAGGTCTGCATACAGTGGTTTACATGAATGCTTAGTTTCTTTTCATTTTTTACTGAAAATTTCACTGTTAACTTTATTAAAAAGCCCTGGAGTTGTTTTGGCTTCTATAAGCAATCGAACTGGCAGATAATGATTCCACTGCTTTCTCTCTGTTCCTTTCCCTCTCCTCTCTCCTGTTCTTTCACGTGTGTGTGCGCACACACGCGCGCACACACACACACACACACAGACACACACAAACACGCTTGGACGTATAAACACATACACACAGCTGTGTGACACTCACAGGCCAAAAAAACCAAAGGATGTTGTAACCCATTACAAATCCCTTCCTGGGGCTCTTTAATGCAACTAAAATTAGAGAAATCCAAACTAAATTCAGAGCAGGCTTCTCACAACTGCACTCAATGACCACAGCTGGCGACTTAAAGGAGAAAAAACTCCTGCAGCATGCTTGCATTGACCATAGAAGCCAGTCTGAATGGAGACAGTCCATGGCCACCCAGGGTGGGCTGGGGAGGGTCATCTGTATGCCAGTCGGAGTACTGATACGGGTCAATCTCTTTGAGCTTTGCCCTAAGAGCGACAGAAAACACCTGATTACACTCACTTATCTTTGTTTTATTTGGTATCTTCTCTGAGGCACAAAGACCGCAAACTCATTCTCTAGGAACAGTTTCATCATTAATTTAGTGGGGATTTTTTCATGAACAACTATTGGCTAGCTCACTTGCCTCCCGGAGTGCTGATGGCCCATTTACATCCTGTATGCATGAATTCCCTTGGGGGTTACCCAAAGTGAATCTGGCTCTGAGACCAGCCAAGTGCTTCTATTATCCAAAATATCTAAGCAGTGGAGGATTCTGGAAGGCTTAAATATGGCCGGCACCCATTTGGCAATATCGTTCTAAGTCTCAGATTTCTGCAGAACCTTCCAAATAACAAGTTGAAGAAAGTGGAACTGTGTTTCCAGATGCCTTCCAGTTGATAAACTTATTTTTCAAAGCTTTATGAATATAAACATAGACCATTCTTAAGAGATAAACTTCAGTATTGCACATACTCCAGCAAATATTTATCGACCGGTGGTAATGGATATAACAGGTAGATGTACTTTGAAATTAGTCAAATAATCATGTAATCCAAGGAGCAGGCTGTTTATGTTTATCAGAATCCCATAACGGTGCTAAACTTTCACAGCTATTTGGTCATTGTTTAAACACTGAAAGTTGTGAGATATTACTGGTCCAGTTGAGGATGACACAGCTCCTGCTATGTAGCTGGGATTGTACAGAGAAAGAGAAGGAGGACCGTGACCCAAAGAAATCAGGAATTTTTGAGGCATCAGAAAATCTTTGGTCTAGAATCTATTCCATCTGAGATCGGCTGTGTATAACTTTAAGCCAGTTACATTTCAAGACTTGAGTTCCCCATCTGTTAAGCAGACATTGTAAATCCTGTTCTACCTGCCTCCCAGCATTGTTGTGAAAACTAAAGGGACATCTCATGTGAAGCCACACTGCAAATTACAAATTGCCATAGAAACACCATTTAGGATAATTCACTCATGCTTGCAAAGTTAACACATGCGTTAATTTGGCAAACTTCCCTAGCAAGCCTGTCACATGCTGGGCTGCATGCAGACTGTTGGACGGGTCCCTGTTTAGACAACTACGACTCCAGGACCTCTTTGAGTGATCCCCAAGTCTGCTCAGAGGACATTTGTCAAGGCCAAAAACCATGCATTAAAATATTTCCTCAAGCCTGCCACCCAATAGGAAAGCTCCACATATATACTGTTCATATTGTTTGATAGCTTTCCTCTTGCTACAGGAACAGGAAAACAAATAGGACAGGTGATCCCCATAAGCTTGCCAGGCAGCGAGTGAACAGACTAATGGCATTAAACCTAGAGATAAAGCAAATGGAGGAAGGAGATCCTCAGGTGCTTGAGGCACTAAAAAACCAGAAGCCATCAGAGCGCTAAATAGTCAAGACATCCTATGGATGAGACACAATACACCAAACATACAAGAAACTTATGTAATACACATGAGCTCTCAGGCGAGGTCTTCACTCAGCCACTTTTTAGTGACTACCCATGCTGTCCCCAGAGCTTTCTATCCCAGAAATACTGATCAATCCCATGGCTGTTCAGCAGGCTGCCAATCACTGTCCAGGCTAACTTGTCCCTGTGTCTCTCCAAGAGAACAAGTGTATGTCGCTGACCCCGGACACCTTGCTCCAACCTCAATCACCCCATCTGCAGCAAAGACAGAGGAGGCAGACAGACAAAATGGGTGAACATTACCTGCCCTGAATTCTAGGTGGAACACTTTGGTTATACTGTCAGCTTACCCCAACTTCTTCCCCTCACATCAGCCTGTAGGTTTTAAACTGATTAATAAACCATGGTCTGTGAGCATTTTAAGTTGGTTTATGAGGGGTTTGTTTTTTGTGGGTTTTTTTCCCTGCTCTCTGAACCCTAGGATCGATATTCTAGGGCTACCAACACATGGAGGTCATTGCCCACGTGACACGGCTCTTGGAGCAGGCGCAGCCTGCGGTTCGACTCTTTAAGTCAATCCTAATGATCAGATACCCTTTCACATACCCGCTGTCTGGCTACTGCTACAATAGCGACTGGTCCTGTTTCTTAGTTGACAAGAACTCTTAAACCATACTAATGTCACTGCTGATGCTAACGGCTCCCATGAATTGAGCTCTGCTGATCTCTATGCTTCTATCTATGCTCATATCTATTGGGCCCCTTATATCCACGATTCCACTGAATTCTTGTGAAAAACGTATGAGGTCGATGGCATAATTGTGCCCTCAGTTTTCAGATGAAGAAGATAAAGCTGCTTGCAAAGGTGTTTTCCCAAGATCATGCAGCCAGCAGGCAGGAGAGCTGAAATCCAACCGGAGTAGCTTTGCCCAAGAAGCCTTGCCTTAACCATCAGATTGAGAGCCGTCTGTAACCTGCACGCATGGCCTCTGATGTCACGGTCTTTTAGTGTACTCTGTCCCCTTGAGCTGTCAACAGAGCCAATGCCTTCACATTCCCTACTTCCCAGCGCACACTGGGTAATGGTGCAAAAAACATGGAGGCTATTTCAAAGGAGAAGACTGAGGAAAGACGAGAGCCCACATTGAGGACTGCAGCGTGGTTTTACACTAAGAGTGCACATACAGATACGAGTGATTTTAGAGCAGCTAAGCCCCTGGGGAGGGTGAGAGGGACGCTGTGTTTCCCTGGCAGACCATTCTTTCCTCTGCAGCCTTCACCGCCCAGGGAGGCCTATGCGTGGTTCAAATGAAAGGAAACTTCACTGTGACATGCAAATGACTCAAGAAGCTTCAGAAGAAATTGCAACCCCTTTCTGCTCTAATCCAGCTCCATAAGGCTCTTCCTGGCACTTGGGTACTCGTGATCACATTCAACCCACACCCGAGCCTATAAGAGGCAATGGCTCTATTTTAGAGATGAGGAAATGGAGATTCAGAAACACTCTGTAATAGCCCCAGAAGGCAAAGCTAATAAATCATAACAGTTGATTATGAACTCAGGTCTCGATGACAGCAGAACACATGTTCTTTCCATCATATTTCATCACTGGTGGGCCCCAACCGATAAGAAATGCCAAGACCCACAGTGTCACGCTACCCTTTCACCCCTATTCACTGAGACACTCCCTGACGATGATTCATTTCTGCTGCGGCCCCGTTTCTGGAGGGTTGGGTCTGATTGGGCTGAGCGTCCCACTGTCCTCCTGGGAGACTAGAGAATACAGAGACGAGCAGAAGACACGGAGCCATAGGCACGGTTAAGGCTCGGCTGTAACTGTTCTCTGAGAGTGGTTGATTTCTGCAAGCTGTAAAATGCTTCTCTGCCCACCTCCACCCCTACCCACAGCCCTTGAGTTCTTTCGGCCGGATCAGCTCATACGGCAGTCAGCTTTCAAAAATATCTCATTGGCCACCTGTGGCCCACATGTTCAGACATTCCGGAAATGTACTGTTTGATCTGTACATCCCCACAACTAACAGAGCCCTCAGGCGGTGCTGACCTGCAGAGAAATGGCCCCCCACATGTCCTCTACCATCTGTACTTACCTTGTTGCAAGAAACAAGAAAATTCAGAAGATGGTAGGGATTTGTTCCCGATTTATGGAACCGTAACCGTTAGGGGACAAACAGCACTGATGCGCTCTTACGACAGGGGCCAATTTTGCCTGTAATTCTAATTTATCACACTGGTTATTATTATAATTCTAGTTATCAACTCGTTGGTCACAGTTGCTTCTGTGGATTGGAAAACACATAACCTGTCTATGAAATTAGTAAACACTTCATAAGACTAAAATCATACTATTCTCATACACTGTAACCTTCCTTAATAAATCCCCCGATGGACTCTTTCTAATTAAAATCTGGATCGGTGGACCCTGAAGTGTAGAAAAGGGAACCCCGGGGGACTTTGAAGTTATTGCAAGATTTCCAAGAACCCACATAAATTGGGGAAAAAAAATAGGCTTTGCACATGTATGTATTACTACTTTTCAAAAGTATGCTTATTAACATGCAAATTTTCACCGACAAAAATGCAAATTCTCACATAATTGATACTGAAATCATGGCAATTCTTGTCCTTAGCCATTTATTTAATTGACTGATTCTAAAAAAATGGATTTCCTGTTATATGGAAAATTCTAGGAGACAAGCATTAAAAACGCATCCTTATATTCTAAGAGCCTGGGAACCACGGATCTAGATGGATTATATTTTTTTGGTATCACATCCATTTGAGTCATCAACAGTGAACCTTTGACCCAAGCTGTCAAGATTTCTTCATAGGCACAAGTAATCTACATCTGACCTGAATCAGATGACTCAGGCTGACTGGGAGCTCTCTGCTTTTTCCTTTTCCTTTAATTTTATCAACACGAATCAGCACTGTAAACCCTTTTCCAGTACGTTCTAATGGAGGCCCCGGGGCAGAGGTCACTTCCTCTTTGGAGTCACCCTGACCCTGCATGCAAAGCGTCTGTCTGTCCTCTGCCCCAATGCCAGGCCTTATAATCCCTCTATTATACCACCGACCACATCTGTCCCCATACCTCCAGTTGAGGGAAGGAGCAGAGACCCTCCGCCTTGGGAAAGGAGGCTATTGATCCAGAAGTCTCCCTATAAAAGTACTACAGTGACTGTCACAGAAGTTTCATCTAGTAACTACTGGATGAGTTACAGGTAATAATAATAATTAATTCTCTTCACAGCATGTCTTAATTATGGCTCCCCCCCCCTCCCAATGTGATTTAGAGAAATCAATAAACCAGTAAATTGAGAGAGCAGTGACAATAAACACAGATAACAGAGACCCAGAAGAAGGCCATGGGGTAGGTCTGACACCATTAGGAGAAGAAAGGGGACATATAATTTTTTAAAAAAATTATTAAAATAATAGTAAAAATGGTGAGGCAAGTCAGGTGAGAAGGCTGGACGCAGTTAGTAGATGGGTAGTAATCATAACTCATATCAAGAGATTTTATAGTGCCCCATTCTGTTGTTCATGTTCATGCCAGCACCAACGCACTTCCCTGAAAAACTCCAAGGGATGTATACTATTATTGCCCCCATGTTGAAGAAAAGCGAACCTGAACACAGAGAGGTTAAGTCACTTGTCCCAAATCCCATTCACAGTCAGTGAGTAGCAGAGGGGGACTCATATACAGATGAGCTCGGCTTCTGCAAAGTACACTGAGCCAGTCCAAGGGAGGACACGGATCCCTTTAACCCCCTACGCCATCCCTAATTCCTGAGCATATCCTCAAAGTCTAGAATGAAAGGCCAATACAGAGAGGAAAAGGCAGCCATCAGGAGGACACTTGTTCTGAGACACGACCATAAGCGGTTTTACTTTTGTCCATCAGACAACCCTATTGGGAAGGTATTATGATCTCCTATTTAGAAATAAGGGAACTGAGACAGGAATTTATTAATCCACCCAAGATCACACTGGAAGGAGGTGACAGAACCACTTCTGAGCAGAGACCATCTTATTTACCCTTATCACATGATAAAGCAAGATGCCTGGCTTAAGATAAAACATTTTGTAAGTTCATTAGGTAATCAGTTTCAAGGGCAGACATGCCCTCCGGCTATAGGCAAACCAGTGGGACTAGGAAAGAAGAGAGGGAAAAGACCAAGATTTCTTCCTTCCTCCCTCTCTCCATCCTCCCCTCCTTTTCTTTCTTCTTCCTTTGAAAAATATACATTGAGCATCTACCATTTCAAAAACTCTAACAGAAAGTCTAACAAAATGTGGCTCCCTAAGCCCCTCTATGCTTACAGTAAATGGGGGCAGAAACCCGCCATCAAATAATAAAAATGCAGAAATGCCGTGGTAAATAATACCACAGAGGTCCTCATGAGTAGCGACACTTCAGATAAGGTTGAACACCGCGAAGAAATGAGAAAGACAGAAAGTGGGGGCGGGGGGGGATTCCATGTGGAGAGAACACAGGCGTGAGGGATGAATTCACACCATAGAGACACAGGGAAGTTCTTCCCGTGGTCAGAATGAATGGGGGGGTGGGGGTGGAAGATTGGAAACCCTCGGCTAGAAGACCCCCACGCGCTGAGCTGAGGAGTCAGAGCAAGTCTTGAGAAGCTGCAAGAGTCCCCAGTGCTGGTGATGAGGACAATGCCAAAAAGACCGGATCTGCAGTTTAAAAAATCTCCCTAGTGGGGCGCCTGGGTGGCTCAGTCGGTTAAGCGTCCGACTTTGTCTCAGGTCATGATCTCGCGGTCCGTGGGTTCGAGCCCCGCGTTGGGCTCTGTGCTGACAGCTCAGAGCCTGGAGCCTGTTTCAGATTCTGTGTCTCCCTCTTTCTCTGACCCTCCCCTGTTCATGCTCTCTTTCTGTCTCAAAAATAAATAAATGTTAAAAAAAAAAAATTTTTTTTTAATAATAAAAAAATAATCTCCCTAGTGGGAGCATGAAGACTGCGTTGGAGCAGAAAGTGGGGACAAGAAGAGCAGTTGGAGTTTCCGATAAAGGCTGGGGGGTCGTGGCGGGGGGGGGGGTCATAAAACCACCGATCACACAAAGCACCTTCACAGAGTATTCAGGCATTCTCGGCGGCGTGGAGTTGAACCACTGTCCCCAACAGGTCTAGAATGTAAGGCACAGGGAAGAATGCGTAATTTGAAGAAACTTAAGATTGAATATCAAGGTTACGTGTTTTGACTTTTACTAGAGATCACTTCAGATTGTGTCTCTGGTTATATCTTAAGTTATCTCTCTGGAACTTCTTTTTAAGTAGGGAATCACAGGAAGAAAAATCCTACAAGGCTTTCTTTACTTCTTTTTTTTTTTTATATGAAATTTGTTGTCGAGTCGGTTTCCATATGACACCCAGTACTCGTCCTCCCAATAGATGCCCTCCTCAAGGCCCATCGCCCACTTTCCCCTCCCTCCCACTCCCCTAAAAATCGTAGAAGTCTTAAGAAGGATGTATTGCAGTCATCAAGGCAAGAGGTAGGAATAAAAAGGAATGGGCGAGCCCCAATGACACTAGAAGTCAGGCCCACAGGACATGGAGAGAGAGTGGTGACAGAGATGGAGAGATAGGAGACAGAGACCAGCATGGCTGAGGTTCCTGCAGGGCATACGAGAGTTAGACAAGCAGTGGACGCAGAAACACAGAGCACTAGCGAGCGCAGTGTGGACAGGCCACACCAGAGGTGCCCACGGGACCTTGAAACGGAGAGAGGTGGAGATACAGATCAGAGTCAACGGCGCACAGCGGCAGTTGAAGCCATCAGCGTCAATGAGCTTCATCCTGGAACATGTGTAAAGTAATGAGAGAAGAAAGCCAAAGACGGGTTCTCAGGCAACATGGAAATTTAAGGTCTGCACAGGAAGGGCACCTGTGCAGCTCAGTCGTTAAGCATCCAACTTGGACTCAGGTCATGATCTCACAGTTGGTGAGTTGAGCCCCACATGGGGGCTCGCTGCTGTCAGCACAGAGTTGGCTTAGGATCCTCTGTCCCCGTCTCTCTGCCCCTCCCTGCTCACTCTCTCTCTCTCTCTCAATAAAAAAACTAAACTAAACTAAACTAAAATAAAATAAAATAAAATAAAACATTTAAAATAAATAAGGCAAGAGGTCAAGAGTGGCCTCTCACTTTGGCCCCTGGAGAGTAACGATGACCCTATGTAGACAGTACAGTGAGGGTGCACCTGCAGAAATGTGCCACCAGGTGCCCTGAATGCTGGGGGCCGGGGGGGTTCCTGTCCTCAGCACCCGGGAAGAGGGCCAGACGACTGGGCATTCATAGGTATCGACTCCAATTTCTTCCACAGATCATGTTAAAGTAGTCACGCAAAATGCGTGAAGGCGTGCCTTGGTATTGTTTTCCCAATTTACATACATTTCCTTTTTTTTTCTTTCTTTCTTTTTAATTTCCTTTTAAAGCGCATTTATTTTTTGAGAGAGAGACTGAGCACACGAGCAGAGAAGGGACAGGGAGAGAGAATCCAAAGCAGGCTCCATGCCACCAGTGCAGAGCCCAACACGGGGCTCGAACCCACGAACCGGGAGCTCGTGACCTGAGCTGAAGTCAAGAGCCAAACACTTAACTGACTGAGCCACCCAGGCACCCACTTCCTTTTTTTTGTTTGTTTTAAAGCAAAGGAGAAATCCTCTAACCACTGCCCTTTTTCAGTGTTCCTTGGGCAACGCCAGTCCAGTCCTGTAACTTGTATTGAGCGTTGGAGAAATCGACAGACGACTTGTTCAACTCTCCAGACACGAATTTTTAAAAGAAACCGTAATAATCCATCTCTAGAACAAGAAAGCAGAAGAAAATCGTGTCCCTGGATTTGACCTTATTACCTAATGTTGAATAAGGTTGTGGTCACTTTCCCTGAGTTTTCCTTTGTTGCCACCAGACTCAGCCCCATTCAGAAGGTGTCAGAAGGATGACTCTTGATGAGGGGTGTCCTCTATTTTCCACACACCAATGGTTTGAGCCCATCAGTCACTGGCAGGGGTTGGATGGAGAATTTGCGTACACCTGGAAGCCCTGTGTTTGGCCCCTGAGTTCAGTTGCCCTAAAAACAGCCAGGTTCATATTCAAAAGCCAAGGAATATCGACCAGGCAATCCAAAGTGATATTGACTCATCCCCAGCAGAAATCCGCCAACGCTTGGTGGGCATTTATTGCCGTGATATGGGAGTAGCACAGGAAGCCACCGAGGCCACGTTCTGTCTGCACTTAAAAGAGCTGGCGGGGCTCACCACCCTCCGTGGTCATGGGGACCACCGCTCCCACAGCATTGACATCGTGTCACGGTATCGTCTGTGACACCGTCTCCTGATACGGTTTTGCAGAACAGCACTAACATTGCTTGGAAGTTGATGATTATTTCTCCTAGTTCATACCAGCTCTCTTCTTTTTCTTTCTTTCTCATTTAGAAGGAAAAGTGCAAAGTGCTACTGTTGACAGAAATGATGCGTTCTGTGCATCAGTAGGACTCTTTCGTGTTTTCGTAGCAACTTGCTGGAAGCCTTCTGTCCAATCTGGGCTTGTGACTCCATCCAAACTTGTACAAGTTTGCTTCACCACTGCCATCCCTCGGCGCCCAGACAGGCACTCACACCCGCGTGCACGGAGGCATGGCTGCAAGGTCCTCGTGCATCAGACAGAAGGAACAAATGTTGTTTGTACAACCACTAAAGCATGACTCACGAGCCATTACTGGGGATCATTTTGTCTTTACTGGGCTGTAGAGGTTGTACGGGTACTTGTGCAATTTGGCTCTATTCTTGGCGCTGGAAAATAGGCATAATCTCATTTTCTACATCTGGAGGCTTTTGCTTTGCAGTGACTCTGACATAGTTAAGAGGATTGACAACGTACAGCAGTTGAGTGATTAGGTCTCGGAAGGGGATTGTGTGTGTGTGTGTCTCGTGTCCCTGTTCTATCCCACACTGCAGACTTCTGTGATACCTTTTTAAGTAACTCTGACACATCTTTGGGGATCTTCTGAAGCTTTTCTCCATGCTCTTTGAGACCCTCTATTAATCTCCTTAACATAGACAGCCTTGTTCTTTGCAGATCATTTTTCATTGGGGAAATGTGCTTTATTTCCTATTTGCCACGGTCTTCTTATATAGCAAACACTCAGGTGCCTACACTTTTCCTTTTAATTTACAAGGGCACTTGAATTTCTTTTTTGGGCGCAATGTCAAATTCTTAAAAAAATAAAATTTGTCAGGCACTCTTCTCAAATTCCTCCGTGGAGTGAGGGATAACTCACTTTCTTGTATTTTGTTCACCTGAACTGGTAAAGCGAATTGCATTTTCTCATAACAGATGTTCGTATTATTTCAGTGCTTTGAACGAGATATCCCTGGACTGATACTGTCTTTCTTGCTTGACCTGTTTATTTTTCCTCTCTTCCCTAAACACACCCTCTTCCCGAACTATTTTTGAATAACTCAGCGCACTGTTTTCTCATCAGCATGTAAAGCTACCTAGGCTACGTGTGTGTAAGACTGAAAAATCTACCTTCCTACTCACAGCTTGGCGTGAAATCCTCATGTGCCAGCATCCTTTGTGGGGGTACCAACTGCTAATGCATTTCTCAACTCTACTTCATGCTAGTTTCACTCAAAAAAAAAAAAACAAAAACCTAACAACAACAAAGGTTTAACACAAAGACCCTTGAGGCCTTGAAGATGCCAACTCTCAAAGTATGATACGTTTTGATACTGGTTTGCTAGAAAAATCCCTTTGGGGTGAAGCTTTGGGCAGAACGACGACACCGTAATTTGTAGCAAACAACATCCCGGGTGAGAGGGGACGTGCCTGTTAAACCAATAACGAGGTTAAGAACGAACTTGGGAGTTCCTCACAGCTGAGTATCTACATGTCACCCTGAAGGGTCAGAAAATTCAGGGAGCACAGCCTTACAGACGATTTTGATGTCAGAAAGCAGCTTTTAAATGTACACAGTTCGGGGTTTAATAAGATCCAGAACAAGTTGTGACTCTATCCCTACAGTTTTGCCCTGACCTTTCTCTCAGGCAGGCAGAGAACGTTCTGGGCTTGAAAAAAGGACCCATCTCAATCTTCAGGCAAATCTTAAGTCTATACGTTACTGTACTCTTGGCCAATTCAGATGAGATTTTTGTTTACGCTGGGACTTTGAGTTTTTAATGCTTAGGAAGAATGGTGGGAGGTCGCTAATTATTTAAATGTAATGTTTTCCCCATTCAGAGCAGTGGTTCTCACACCAGGGTGATTTTGCATCCACTCCCAAGGGGACATTGGCGGACATCTACAGATGTCACAACTGGGAAGAGGTACCACTGGTATCCGGTGCGTAGAGACCAGAGATGTTGCTTAATATTCGACGGTGCACAGCGTGCCTCCCCCCGCCCCCCGACAACAAAGAATTTATCCAGGTCAAAATATCAGTAGCACCAAGGATCAGAAACTCATGTTTATACCAGCAGTGATGGTATTTTTTAACTGACGATAGGCAAAGATAAAAATCTTTACTGATTTTTAAACAAGTTCTGTGTTCTTTCCAGTTACGACTTAGTGCACATAACTGGGGTTTTCCCCTAAAACATAATTACACATCAATTGTTCATTCTCACCGCCGAATGACAGAAACAGTGAAAATAGGTGTTCATTTTTCTCAACCTGTAGCTCAGTAATTTTTAGACACTACACAAGGAACAGGTATATGTTCCTAATGGGAACCTGGGAAATAAGGCCTGAGGCATTGAAAAGAATGAATTCCAAATTACTCAGTTCTCATCTTTGAGAGCACTTTCTTATCTCAGTAGTCAGTAATGACTATAAATCTTCGCATGGTGATGAAAGTGTCCATTCTTTCTGTAGTTGTTAAAATCTCTAAATTGGTAACTTGCTCACTATGGTTTTCATGTCTTTAGCTTTTAGATGGACGAGACAATATGGGTATTGAAATTTCTAAATTATACTGGGTCCGGTTTCAGAAAGGCTAGTATTACACGTTAGAAAAGCATGCTGTGTCCTGTGCAAATCAGTCATAATCTGATGCCTGATATCGCAACGCTTCTCAGAAGGCTTGGGGCCATATAGACTTCGCCCTGGCCTACGTCCTTCCACAGTGGGGTGTCGCTTGCTCAGGAGGTCCCTGTTGGGGACAAGGCAGATACCACAGGAATAGTCGGTACGTATCGGTGCACGTGTGCAAGATGCACGCGGGCCTCTGGTTTAGTTTTGAATATCATTGTTTCCCAAGGCAGCTTCTCGAGATTTCTCTGGGGGGATTATGCCCGGAGACATCTCAAAGGTCTTCTTTCATACCATTTCCCATCTCAAATACTCACCCACAGACATCTGCTGAATCCAAGTTTCCACAGAAAGCCACGTCAGTGTTCTCTAGAGTGCATCCTGAGCGCGACATAGTGGGACAATAGTAGCAGGTGTTTCTTACTTTGGTTTCCCTCCGGAAAGGCAACTGCACTTTTGGTGACTGCGGTCAAATGACGTCAGATCTCTCAGACTTGCAGCCTCCAGAGTTGTGAGACAATAAATTCCTGCTGTGTGAGCCCTGTCTGTGGTCTCCTCTTACGGCAGCCCTAGCGGACGGACGCAAGTGAGCTCCTACCAAGTGCCGAACGTGGCGCTGGGCTCCGAATTATCCCACCTCATTTCAATATTCAGTGTGTCCAGGTGATGCTACCAAAATAAATCACTGAAACAATTGCATCTGAAATCTATTATCAGATGCATTGTTTCTCACGAGGTCTTCACAGGCTTCTCATCAACACCCTCGAGTAATGCTCACATTTCGTTGGGCAACACTTTTTCACTGAACTAGAACATAAATCCCTTCCCAGGTGATACAGTGAAGTCCCTAGAATTGATCATGAAAAACAGATTTCTAGTCTTTTGATGTGCCCCCAACAGGTGTTTAAGGTATAAGTAAACTAATAACTTAGTTACTTAAGTTATCCTGGTTTGGCAGACTTACGGTGATGTGACAGATTCTTCCCATGGACCGTATGAGATGCTCCTGAGATAGCGCACATCATATGCTATGCTTTATACCATTTAATAATAATTCATTTTCTGGCTTGTCCACTAGACTATATTTGATGGAAGTGGGGGCTGTTTGGGTGTCCTCGTCTCTACAGAAGGTATGCTACAAACACTTGTCTTGTAGGATTAAATGAAATGACGGACGTAGTTATGGCACTCAGCGCCACCACGCTGGCATGCCGGGAAGACTAGACAAGCATTAGGTACCCTTGCAGTTCTGTTATTTTCTTCATTACATTACCCCCCACTTTGCAAACTGTGCCGAGCACCGTGCCTGAGCCATTAGAGTCCCCTGGTGTGATGAATGAATGAAAATCATTCTGTTTCCAAATACGGATAAGGGACATCCATTTATACTAGAAGATAGGCTGAGGACAGGGACTGTTTTCATTTGGTTTTGATCGTGTTATTGTCTGCTGCACTATCCCAGTGTTTGGCGTTCGGTGAAACTCAATCGGCATGGGATGGAATGCATTGAAAGCCAAGTATGTAGGCGCACGGAGGAAAGACTTCTGCAGATGACTCAGTGGTAGGGAAATTTTCCTGACTGATCTGGTTCCCTCCCAAATTAAGAAGGGCAAAACATGCAGAATTATTCTTCCAGGCGGCATTATAAGTAAGTTACTTCTCCCTTCCCGAGAGGGGTCCGTAGTAGCAATCTCAGTTCTGTTTGTCTAGCTTTTTTACTTCATTAACCAAAGACTAGGTACATAACAAACACTATTATCAATTAGACTCTATCTCCTTATATTTATTTTAGTATGTTTCAAGAGTTCTATTGATCTGAATTCAACAGATTTATGTTGATCTGTTACAGGTATGCTTTTGAACCTTTTCCAGAGTGATCTTTGTTATAGTAGCATTAACTTAAAAAATAGGTCTTTAAATTATTTAATATTATGTTATAACATCTATTTAAGTGCCACGCCATAATATCCATAACATTTAAAGACAAATTTCAGGGGCACCCGGGTGGCTCAGTCGGTTAAGCGTCCAAATTTGGCTCAGGGCATGATCTCACGGTTCATGAGTTCAAGCCCCGTGTCGGGCTCTGTGCTGACAGCTCAGAGCCTGGAGCCTGCTTTGGGTTCTGTGTCTCCCTCTCTCTGCCCCTCCCCTACTTACACTCTGTCTCTGTCTCTCAAAAATAAACATAAGAAAATAAAAATAAATTAAAAATAAATAAAGACAAATAAAGACAAAAACGATAAAGACAAATTTCCAACCATGGTGCATGCTTCCATTTACTGTTAAATAATTATATAAAAATAATGTGTTTTTTTTTTTCACCATGTAAATACAAAATTGCATATTGTATCATTTTGGGTTGGGTACTGAATGCATGCACATGCATGTATTTCAAATAGCAGACTGAAACTTAACTATAATTATAACATCAAATATGTTTTCTTAAACTGATGCTTGTAATCCTTTTTCTGAAAAAAAAAAAGAAAGCGGTATATTTTCATAGTTGTTGTGTGTTGTTTCTAAATTAGGGGACGGGAGTTTTCGGGATGCTCTTTGTAAGCTCTTTTTCTAAAAATAATACATTGAGGACATGGAAAGTCTTTATTCTCAACAAATGAAAAGACAATTTGGGTATAATCATCACTACATTCTCCCCTTTCAACATTTGTTCTTTTGAAGAACTGGAGCCATCCTGAGAAGCCACATAAGAATTTGGATTAGATGAATGCAAATGATTGACCTGCTCATCAATTCGTCTTGAGGCAAATTTGCAGAATTAGTACCATTTTGTACCCTTCCATACTTATTGTGTTTGACCATCAATGTGTTAAAACAGTAACACATGCAGAGTGAAGATGATCACCCAGTCGATCTTAGCACCATTCAGCTCTGAGCTTGATTCATTTCGATACCCATCCAGTGGCCACCGCGCACTACGAGCTATGGAGGTTCTCAAATCGCCCACTTTAAAGGAAAAAAACAATAATAAAACTCCAAATTGTTATTGTATTTACTTCTTTACAAAGCAGACACCGAGGCTGACTGTACTGCTGTCTTTGGTAAGGGGAGCCCCGGGGAGTTTGTGATATGACCGGCCAGTTGGGGAGAGCTTCTAGAAATTCTTCCTCTCTCTCTGGATCGGCACTACATTTCAAGGACTCACGGAAGTTGGCCGCCACCCTGTAAGGTGAATAGGAGAAAGACAATGAGCAGTCCCAATTCTCTTTCCAAAAGGAAGAGGAGAGACCTATGAGGTGGGGGGCTATCGTGAATAAATACAGTAACGATGCTATCCTTAGAAGTTGCTTTCTTGTTGGAGCCATTTCATTTCCCAGATGCTATAACCTCCTCACACCCAGGATGAAGACGCAATTACTAATGAGATTTGGAAATCCTCCTCCCGTTCTCTGCGTGGACGTGGTGGGGAGAGGGCGTCAGCATGACAACATCACTATACTTCGTGCTTAGAGCTGCCTGTTCGTAGGACTCCATGCTGGGCTGATCTGTAGCATCCAATGGGGTAAGTTCTCTGAAGTCTAATTCAACTCCATCTTCCCTGGGCCTGTGGTTGCCCTCTGCCTTGAAACCCACATTCTCTATGATATCCTTGGCCAGGGGCACCTGGGTGGCTCAGTCAGTTGAGTGCCCGACTCTTGGATTCAGCTCAGGTCATGATCTAATGGTTCATGGGATCAAGCCCCACATCCTGCTCTACACCGACAGTGCAGAGCCTGCTTGGAATTCTTCCTTTCCCTCTCTCTCTACTTTTCTCTCTCTTTCTCTCAAAATAAACTTAAAAAAAATGATATCCTTGGCCATCTCCTCTGAATGCCCTACACCTCCAAAACTATTCACATAATTTTCCTCTTTTCTTAACCCGGCTCTTTAAGATCACTCAGGGGCTCTTTCCACTGCTCTAAACTTCTGACTTCTTCCTTTAACACCATTTCCATATTTCTCACCTCTCACCCCTTGCTGTAGTTCAGGATGATAGGTCCTAGAATTTTCCTTGGGGTTAATCTCACCAATCCAAATCTGGGCTTCTGTAGAAGCAGAAACGCACAGAAACTTCTGAAGTGCCATGTTTCCAATCCTTATAACTGACTTTAAAGTTCACCTCCTAAAATAGCTCTTGCTTTCTGCAATATGTGATGATTCATATGTAGCCACTTATCAGAGTCTATTCTTACCGGATTAATCTTCTAGTGAAACTGCTCTTATTTCGTGATTACTCCGTCCGCAACACCAGTCTGTCTGGGTTTCAAAGCCTACCATCAGTTTAACAAATTCAGTTCAATGCGTTCCCCAATAATAAGGTAGGAAAGGGGTCCGAAAGATTACAGAAATTTAGGAATTATGTAAGTTAGCAGAAAGGGACACAGATGTAGTATAACTGCATTTATTTATTTAATTATAAATTAAGCCCTGAGAATTTGCATCACTCATCTGAAGTTGACCTGAAAAGTTAATGAAGAGTTTGAACAGGATCTCAGAACCCAACAAACATGTCCTATTTATTCCTGCTCTTCTGGACCTCATTTTTTATGCTAAAAAAAAAAAAAAATTTGAGTCAAGTTGAGCACCCGACTCTTGATTGCAGCTTGGGTTATGATCTCAGTGTGTGGGACTGAGTCCCGCATCAGGCTCTGAAATGAGCATAAAGCCCGCTTGAGATTCTCTCTCTTCTCTCACTCTCTGCCCCTCCCCCACTGTCTCTCTCTCTCTCTCTCTCTCTCTCTCTCTCAAAATAAATAAACATTAAAAATATTTTTAAAGTAGATTTTCTTTTATTTAAAAATTTTTTTAACACTTGTTTATTTTTGAGAGACAGAGGCAGATCGTGAGTAGGGGAGGGGCAGAGAGAGAGGGAGGCACAGAATCTAAAGCAGGCTCCAGGCTCTGAGCTATTAGCACAGAGCCTGATGCAGGGCTCAAACTCATGAACCATGAGATCATGACCTGAGCTGAAGTCAGATGCTTAACCGACTGAACTACCCAGGAACCCCTGAAAAGTTTTTCTGATTGAAATTCTTTTATACATGGGGATGCCTGGGTGGCTCAGAAGCATCCCACTTTGGCTCATGATCTCAGAGTTCATGAGTTCGAGCCCTGCATCGGGCTCTGTGCTGACAGCTCAAAGCCTGGAGCCTGCTTTGGATTCTGTCTCTCTCTCTTTCTCTCTCTCTCTCTCTGCCCCTCCCAGCTCACTCTCTCTCTCTCTCTTTCTCTAAGGTAAATAAAAATTAAAAAAAAAATTTAAACAAATTCTTTTATATATGTGTGCACACAGAAAATACACATACACTCATACCTATTCAAAGGCCTTATATCCTGATAGATGAGGTCAGTGTCTGGAACACCTCAATGAAAAGTGGAAATGCCTAGGGGCCCCTGGGTGGTGGAGTCGGTTGAGCGTCTGACTCTTGATTTCAGCTCCGGTCATGATCCCAGGGTTGTGGTGTCTATTAAGAATCTCCCATGCTCACTGGCTCGCTCGCTCTCCCTGTCTGTCTCAAAAAAGTGCCTAGGATCAGGAATCAAAGAAGGAATTCTGATTCTGCTCTCAGCCTTTGCTCAAATGCCTTCTGATCTTATGAAACTAAGTGAATGACGTAACCGGTTTTGAACTCCAGCCTCCGCACCAATTGTCAAAAATTGCATCATTTGGCTCGGGTCGCACCATCGTACGTAGCAGGCATGACCCTCTTCAGGAGCTTCATGAACGCATACAGCTACAGCTCTCTTTTTTCCTCGCAGTTAATTACTTACCATCTCAAAGCCTTTATTAACAAGAAGTCCTTAGCCCCTCATGATCAACCCCTTCAAACCCAAGTGCTCTAGAGACACAGTCAGCTCAAGAAAGGTCAGTGCTACTTCCAAACACTAGACAAAAAGAACAAGAAAGTCCGATCAGTCCACGGAACTGCTATTTTGATTGCTTCCGCTGGACATTGTGTTGAACTGACACTTCAGAGACTCCTATGGCTCTCCGTGTCTTGATTCGAGCTGCCTCGGCTAGTCCAGAACTCACCAGCAGCCAGAAGGGAGCTTCGCACTTGAGGTGTGGAGACAACACGGAAAGCAAGTGTTATGTGGAATTAAAAACGCGAAGAAGGCTTAAGACGTCCAGATATTAATAACCTTGGAGCTCTGGGCACCCCAAATTGTGCTAAAAGCCAGGCAGTGTGCTCTGTGGTCACGATAGGAACCGTGGAATTCCAGTTCCTCTGTGACAGATCTTTGCGAAAACTCTAGAGTATGTGGCGAAGGGTATTTTTGGAAAGCTGGTGTTTATTGGAATTGGGGCTCAGGCTATTGGAGATGCAGTGTGCAGACCGACGTGTATAGACATGCCTTAATTCTTCAGAGGGCTATTCTGAGGGTAAATGAATAACAAAGGTAAAGGAACATTAACCAATACTCCTCAGGGAACCACACTAGCCACTGAAAATGCAGATAAGGCGTTTTTTTACCACCCTTGACAAGCCTTCAACAGAGGACAGTAAACATGACTTTCAAGCTCATTGTTCTCTTGTCCACACTGAACACACGCAGATGCTGTTCCCCAAAGCACAGTGCAGCAAGAATAACTGGGTCCTCTAATGGTCTCCAGCCTCAGTATCATGCTCTGCCAAAGCTAGTTCTTCCCCTGAATACTTCGGTCCAAGGTCATGCGAAAAGCAGGTCATTATCTCAATCAGAGTTGGACTTTCCTCCTGGGGAGTTCCTTTTTGGAAACTGCATCCTGTCAGAGTCTGGTTAT
Organism: Acinonyx jubatus; assembly: GCF_027475565.1. Classification (NCBI taxonomy): domain Eukaryota; kingdom Metazoa; phylum Chordata; class Mammalia; order Carnivora; family Felidae; genus Acinonyx; species Acinonyx jubatus. Next base: position 75,088,114 of record NC_069380.1, read on the forward strand.
GGACACCTAGCTCAACACTAGAAAGTGTCCCTCACCTAAGGGCTCCTTGTCACCTGCCTCTACCCTGACAGCCCCTGAACTCGGCATAAATCGGAGGAGGATTCGGCCAGGCCAAACTGAGACCTGGTTACTCTTCTTCCCCAAAGCAAGGACGCTACCTAATTAAAGAAAACCCAGGGAAGCTTTCCAAAGGAGAGATGTCTTACCTTGAGAAAACAGAGAAATAGCTGACATATTTTAGGACGTACTTTACGTCTTCTCCCCTGGCTTGATGACAGGTGGTTGATACAAAATATAGGGAAATGAAGGTGCTTTGCAATAATTAAATACATGACTCACCTGCCCTCCTTTTCTTTTGAAACACTAGAACATTTATTAAGTGAACCAGAGACTTTGGCAGGTGATGTGCCATTTGCCTAGCTGTACAGGTGTCATTCCAAACTTGATTGCACATTCCCTGGGGACAGAGGCGATGTCTGTACGCCGTGTGACAGTTCTCAAGGATCATAACGGGAAGGGCATGTAAAGGGTTCTAGAAACATTTGTCAACTTACTGGTTTACAGACACAACTAATCATTGCTATTTTCAAATCGTATCTCCTCCGCTGAACTTTTCGCATCCAAGGCATCACCGCTGGTTATTAGGTCCTTCAATATGTACTCTTCTCTGCTGACAGCTTTGCAAGGTCGATTAAAAAAAGATGAAGAAAAGAAAAACACCGTATCTGTATCTCAGTAACATGGATGATTCTTCGATGGCTGTGTCGTAAATCTCATTGGCCTCACTATTCACGGTCCCGGCCGCAGCTGAGCGAAGAGGCAGGGCTTTACCCACATCTTGGTGATGAGCCATTTGCCTAGCTGTACAGGTGTCATTCCAAACTTGATTGCACATTCCCTGGGGGGACATTTCAAATGTCCAGCAGGTGGACATTTCAAATGACAGGAGCTCTGACTGCAATCAACTCCCAGGGTGGAAAAGCACACTTCACAGCCTCCACCACGGCCCTCCTTCAATTACACGCCCGAACGGAAGAAACTGAGTGCCACGTGGCCATGGTTAAGACGGGCCCTGCTGCCCATGTGCAGAACAGGATGCAAATCCAGAGCCCAGGCCGGAAGAACCGGAGTCTTTTAAGCTCCAGCTGGCGTTTTGATTCCTTGTAATCCTTACATTTTGTGTCATCCCCACGTCCAACAGTATTTCTTTCTGTGCCGCTGCGAATGAGAAAATAAACTTACAGCTGCAAAAAGACCATATCAGAAGCACGTTTCAAGCTTTCCTCGCATACAGTAGCTTATTGTTGCATGAGGTTTTTTTTCCCAGGTAAGAGTTTCGTTTTCCACCCGGCCTTCTGGTTGACTCAGCACGAAAGCGTCCACAGATGCCGCCTCTGCCTTGAAAGGGAGCTGCTCACGCGCGCCTGAGTCATGTTTATGGGGAATTACGTTAAAGTGAAGTTGAGATGGTGGCATGTTACCCCGGTTCTCATTTCAATTCCAAAGCCACGTTTTCTCTCACTTACCAGGAAGCATAGCTAGTGAACGTGAAGTTCACCCCTGGCAGGGAACCAACTCCCGCAGCCCCAAACCTCATGGGATCCCCGCAGATAACATCAAACAGGACAAGTAGAGCAAAACACTGGGGTGAAATTGAAGGTATCTTGAGGAGGAAAACCCTAACCAAGATCAGAGGTTCTATGAACATGTTAAAGAATGTAAATGTTGCTGGTTTCAGAGAGTTTAACAAAATGCACACGGACTTAAGATAGAGTAAAAAAAAAAAAAATCAAGTTCAGCATTGCTTGGCTCAGTTTTGATCTCCCAAACAGGCAGCTATTGGGTTTTTCTTTTTTTCTTTTTCTTCTTCCTCCTCCTCCCCCTCCTCCCCCTCCTCCTCTTCTTCTTCTTCTTCTTTTTTTTTTTTTTTTAAGATCAAAGATGGGAGAGAATAAGAAGTGTTTGATAAAGGGAAAACAGGGTTGGTGGGAGACAACAGCACATAGAGAGAGGAGTCAGAATGTGTCTGTCAGAAGGGCCAGGGGGGAGCAAGCAGAGACCAGCCGGTGGTGGACCAGATTCCTGAGAACAGTAATCAGGGAATTACGGGAGTCACAGCTTGGACTCACAGCCGGCCACACCTGCTAGGGCACACGCCTGGCCTGCATAGCTCGTCCCTGAGCCCACACAATCCGCTGCAAGGAAACCGCTTCAAACCCCATCACCTTACACCTTCAAGTCCTATCCCCGGACGCTCAAAATTCGTCTAACAGAACTTAGTCTGGGATTACCCAGTGGTAATAAGATCCCTCAAGGGTAGCGTTGTGTAAAGCTCACATTCAAATAAAATTATCTGCATCAGATGAAGGGGGTGTTTTTGTACGTTGCAGAAAGGAACAGAAAGCAAAAGATGGGAAGATGGGGTACAAGGGGCTTGTAGGCAGGAAGTTGGAATTCGGGGGAGTTTGGCTGATTTGGGGAATTTACCTAGCATGGTCGGCCAAGAAATGGGAGCAAGGGTTTTGATTCCCCCCCCTCCCCCCGCCGGTGAGCGCCCAGTATGGGCCAGGTCTCCTGCTAGAGCCCAGAGCGTTCATGGAAAGGCAGAGAGTTCTCGTTTGCCCATCCGGTGAGACCCACATCAACCACAGCCCTCTGTTCAACACCGGGAGGCTGTGCTGAAGCAGCCTCAGTGCCCCCAAAAGAGTGTGACTGTTTCAGAGGCCAGAGTTCTGCCTTCATTCTCACTTTCTTCTCAAACTCCTCCCACTTGGTTCCCACCACGAGCAAAAGGGAATAAAGTCACCATATGATACACACATTGATCGAAAGATAGTTTTCAACACTCATCTTTCTCTAGTCCGTTCCTTGAGGTCCAGGTCAAATGCTATTTTCTGTGAGGAGCCTTCCTCAGTTTCCCTTGGGAGGCTAAGTATGGCACCCCTTGATTGAGTTTGAGGCTCCTCGGGTATTGGATTGTCTCCAGGGGAGGAGCTCGGCACTGAGCTGGCGCTCAGCTGGGCGCAGAAATCAAGTTAAGGAGAGTAGGAACAGCTGAGTTGACAATGAGCTTGGTCCCTATTTATTTCTACCATTTTTCCCCTCACATTTATCATAGTGTCATCACTCTTGTTGTTTACTTATTTTCTGAGACCATGGGTGGGAGGAGACACCCAGTGGCATTTTCCCCTCTCTCTACAATGCTATCAATAATATATTTGCCGATCATTCATCTAACCACCAATGGATGAACATTCATGCTGTATCAGCAGCAAAGGCATCCATCCTATCTCTCCTCAGAAAGTATTGCCAGGGACACCTGGGTGGCTCAGTCAGTTGAGCGTCTGACTTCGGCTCAGGTCATGATCTCTCGGTTCATGAGTTCAAGCCCCACATCAGGCTCTGTGCGGACAGCTCGGAGCCTGGAGCCTGCTTCGGATTCTGTGTCTCCCTCTCTCTCTGCCCCTACCCCACTCACATTCTGTCTCAGTCTCTCTCAAAAATAAATAAACATTAAAAAAAAAAAGGAAGTATTGCCACATATGACCCTCCATGAAGATCCCCAAAGTTCCTGCCGTTACTACCCCCTTTCTGCCATCAGTTTCTTCCCACTCACCTCTTATCTAGCTGTGAAGCAAGCAGACAGAGTTGAAAATAATGAGCATCTTAGGGAATCATTTTTACAGACACCAGACTGCTTAATTATTCCAAATTTCATCATTTCAGCCTACATTGATGCTTTCTGAACTAAGGTTTATAGGTCGTACTAGCTCATCAACTCAAGACTAGCAGCATCCAGACATGGTCCACCCAGCCTTAAACAGAGGAGTAGAAATGAATGCATGGGAAGAAGAGTGCTCTGGGCATCTTGATACTTGTTAACGGGGAAAGAGAAAATCCAGGGCCCTATCTCCACCCTGGAGATGAACACTTCGTTTCATGCATCCTTGGGCTGAACATTCTTTAAAGAGTAAGAAGCATTAAATACACGGGGTGGAAAGGGGTTATCCCAGCATATCTTGAATGATTTTTTACTCCACATACATATGATTGCAAAAAAGCATGAAGTATGGTCAAGTATGACTCTTGTGCTTTTCAGGACCTGCCCAAATGCCCAGCACATGAAAAATGTTCACGCTATGGTTGCCGAATGGACCGATGCCAATAACACTATTGTTAGTCTCTTGGAGAAAGGGGCAAACACTGCTGGGTGTTTCTTCTTACCCACACTTTGAGAAAATAAATCAGTAAATAATAAAAGGGTGACAATGCTATGATGAATAGCAGACAATGTCCCAGAAATGACTGAGGAGCAAATGCTAGAATGAAGACTGAACTAGCTGTCAACTCAGCTGTTTGCACTCTTATCAACTCAGTCAACGTCAGCAGCCCATCTGGCCTCAGTTTCCCAATCTGTTTTAAGGGTGTTGCAATTATTGGATTTCTAGGGCCTCTAAATTCCTTTAAGCCCAGAAATACCGTGCTTTTTCTTTTAGCTCTCAGCATGTGAAGGCTTTTGAACCTTTTTTAAAAAGAACAATTTTTTCAAATGAACTTTCTTGGAAAACTATTTAAAAAATAAAAACAAGCCGATATTGCCACTATTGTTGGTGTTTCAGAGGAATTCCCCATTTAAGAAAAAAAAAAGGCTTCTCATTTATACCCTAAGAAGTTGGGGGATAAACTGAAAATAAAAATCAAATATCAGGTGAAAAATAGAGGACAGCAACTCCCTCCAGCTGTAAGAGCCAAATGGGGCTTGGTAATACTTAACCTCCAAATTAGGCAGCACTGAACTGAAACAAACCTCAAGTCATGGAGAGGTGGGCAAAAACAGGTGCTCTAGGTTCCCTTTGAAATTCTGATGTGATCTTTGATAAAAAAGAAAAAAAAAAGAAAGAAAAGAAAAAAGAAACATAGAATCTTGGCAAGGCTTAGATCCCAAATAGCCTTACGACAATCACCCAGCAAAGCAGGCGCCCCAAGGACAAAACATCACTTCTTTTCTCCAAAGAGAGCCCATTCTGTGTATCCAGTGGGAAAAATCGCTGTGATGTTTCATGATGTGTGGGAATGCTTCTTTATTATTCTTAGAAATATTCTACATTTTTGGACTGGAAATAAAGATTACATTTGGCCTTTAAAATGGCACAGTGATACCCACCGTGTCCAAAAATAAATTTCGGCATTAATTTCTTGTAAAATTGTTGCAAAATCAAATTGTGTATATTGTGATTTTTACGATACTGGAACATTTTCCCTGAAATATGTAGAGATTTATAATTTTAAAAAGTACATCAAGAAAAAAATGCTTTTGTAGGAATCAAACGGTTGTAATTTTCTACGAAACTTTAAACTAGCCTCTGATGGTTTCAATTTTACATCCAAGAAAACCAAGATAAATTTAACAGGTATATGAGAGCCTTCCTTGCGCATGTAAATGCTCAGGATCATCATGATATATTAAGAGTCGGACTCCATGGACCAACACAGATATATTCGTCTGAATGACATACCCTTAACATGCTGGATCAGAGTATCTCTAATTTCTTGCTTAACATACTTGAGGAAGAATAAAGAAATTTTTCATTTTAAATGGCTCATTGTGGCAAATCAGGAATCTTTTCAAAACTGGCTGTTCGATTGCAAATTTGAATAACATGGATGCGACGCTCAACCATATTGAGTTTTTGAATTCCTCCACCGAAAAAGAATTTATGGCAACAGGATATGATTAACCATCTACTAATTTTATAATCACAAAATGACTCATGTGAGGCTGAGAGTCAGAATTTTGATAAAAGAAAGCACAGTCTAGTGGATGGAAGTAATGGCAGGAAATTTACAGATAAAATTAATAAACGACTAGGCATATGCAGTCATGATGCTGAGTCATTGTTTATTTGATATCTAACTTGAAGGTTTTTTCAGGCGTCTAAGCTTATGATTTATATTATTTAAACAAACATAAAATAGGTGAATTCTTCCCTGTGATGGATATCAACACACAAGAATGTAAATTAAACATAATAACACGATCTGAGTATTCACGGCTACAAGTGATCAATTAATGCCATGCCACCTTCCAATCAATCATAGCCTTAAGATTGCAAGAGGTGTCCTGAGTAATACAGAGCGATATTTCTGTGGCAATAAGGGGAGAAATAGAGGTAGCTTAAAATAAAAGAAGGAGAGTTAATAGTAGGCACAGAAGGGAAATTCCTAACTTGACTTTTCTTATACGAATCTAATTGTTTCTTTCCAAGGATCTATCCTTCATTTCTGTAGCACCAGTGTCTATCCCAAGGCCTGACTCAGAGAAGGTTTTCAATAAGGCATCTGATAAATGAATATGTGAATGACTGACTCAGGATATTAATCATTCACCACACGAGGTATGAATGTGGCAGGCATGCGCACGGGCCATGGTGGGAGAGGGGGAGGAGTGGGGGGGGGGGGAGGCAGGGAGGATGTAGAACAGCAGAGATGGAGACAGAATCATGGAAAACAGCCCCATTTTGAGAAAGGGAAGGGGGAGAGGAAATAGTGAACCGGAAGGCCGAAGGTAAGGGAGGAGTACCAAGCATAAGAAGTTAAAACAGTGAGAACAAAGGGACGTGGACACTCAAGAGCAGTTGCGGGGGAGGACTGGAACAGACATTATGTTCTAGAGTTTAAACAGTGAGGATGGAGAGTTCTAGAAGCAGTGAGTGGAGACAAAGAACCCTGAAGAAGGCCTAGACAGTGCATCAGAAAGAAATCAAACGGGAGCACCCAGGAGGCTCAGTTGACCGACTTCAGCTCAGGTCATGATCTCACGGCTGGTGAGTTCGAGCCCCACATCGGGCTCTGTGCTGACAGTTTGGAGCCTGGAGCCTGTTTCCGATTCTGTGTCTCCCTCTCTCTCTCTGGCCCTCCCCATCCTGTGCTCTGTCTCTCTCTCTTCAGCACGAGCAAGGGAGGGGCGGAGAGAGAGAGAGAGGGAGACACAGAATCTCAAGCAGGCTCTCTCAGCACAGAGCCCGATGCGGGGCTGGAACCCATGAACCGCAAGACCATGACCTGAGCCAAAGTTGGACACATAACCAGTTGAGCCACCCAGGTGCCCCCCAAAAAATTGTTTTAGAGAAGGAAGTCCAACAGAAGCAGACATTCTCAGGAGGAACAGAGAGGTGCATTGATCCTGGGAGCAGGTGGGCTTCCAGTCTATGTTCACACCTGTGCCAGCGTGCTTTGTAAATCACGCTGAAGCATGATTTTTTCCTGAAGCATCTTGCATGCAAAGAGCTATCCTAAATGCCATCACATTACAGCAAAGTAAGTCCTGGCGTGTCCTCCAGCTGAGACAAAAAAAGTTGACGGAGAAATTCACAGATGAAAGAAGGAACGTCCTTCTTTTATAACTGGAGTAATAGATAGACGAAATGGCTACATTCCTAGAAACTGATAACCTACCCAAACTGAAACAAGAAGAAATGGAAAATCTGAACAGACTGACCAGCAAAGAAATTGAATCAGTAATCAAAAAACTCTCCCAAAAGTCCAGAACAAGATGGATTCACAGGGAAATTCTACCAAACATTTAAAGAGTTAATACCTATTCTTCTCAAACTCTTCCCAAAAACAGAATGTGAAGGAAAGCTTTCAAATTCATTCTATGAGGCCAGCATTATCCTGATACCAAAACCAAATAAATACACCACAAAAAAGAAAAGAGAGAGACTACAAGCCAATATCTCTGATAAACATAGATGCAAAAAATCTTCAACAAAATACTAGCAAACGGAATCCAACAATACATTTAAAAAATCATTTGGGGCTCCTGGGTCGCTTAGTCGGTTAAGCATCTGACTTCGGCTCAGGCCATGATCTCACGGTTCATGAGTTTGAGTCCCGCATCGGGCTCTGTGCTGACAGCTCAGAGCCTGGAGTCTGCTTCCGATCCTGTGTCTCCCTCTCTCTCTGCCCCTCTCCTGCTCGCATTCTGCCTCTCTCTCTCAAAAGTAAATAAACATTTTTAAAAATTTAAAAAAAGAATCATTTACCACTATCAGGTGGGATGTATTCGTGGGCTGCAAGGGTGGCTCAGTATTCATCAATCAATCAACATGATACATCACATCAATAAGAGAAAGAGTAAGAACCATACAATCATTTCATTAGATGCCGCAAAGGGTTTGACAAAGTACAACATCCATTCATGGTAGAAACCCCCAACAAGCTAGGTTTTGAGGTAATAAACTTCAACATAATAAAGGCATTTTTTTGGAAGACCCACAAGTGATATCATCCTCAATGCGAAAAACAAAAAAACAAAAAACAAAACAACAACAACAAAAACCCAAACCAAAACAAAACAAAACAAAAAACAACCTTACAGCCTTTCCCAAAGGTCAGAAATAAGACAAGCATGTCCACTGTCACCGCTTTTATTCAACATAGTACTGGAAGTCTTAGCCACAGCAGTCAGATAACAAACAGAAATAAAAGGCATCCAACTCAGTAAGGAAAAAGTAAAATCTTTCACTATTAGCCAGTGACATGGTATTATAAATAGGAAACTCCAAAGAGTCCACCAAAAACCGCTAGAACTAATAAATGAATTCAGTAAAAGTCACAGGATGCAAAAGCAATGTACAGAAATCTGTTGCATTTCTATACAGCAATAATGAAGCAGAAGGAGAAATTAAGAAAATCCCATTTACAAAGGCACCAAAAGTAATAAGATATCTAGGAATAAACCCAACCAAAGAGGTAAAATACCTGTCCTCTGAAAGCTATAAAATACTGATGAAAGAAATTGAAGACAGCACAGAGAAATGGAAAGACACTCCATGCTCATGGGTTGGAAGAACAAATATTGTGATAATGTCTATACTACCCACAGCAATCTACGCATTTAATGTAATCCCTATCAAAATACAACCAGCAATTTTCACAGAACTGGAATAAACAATCCTGAAATTTTTACGGAATCACAAAAGACCCTGAAGAGCCCAAGCGATCTTGGCAAAAAAAAAAAAAAAAAAAAAAAAAAAGGAAAAAGAAAAGAAAAGAAAAGAAAAGAAAAGAAAAGAAAAGAAAAGTAAGAAAAGCAAAGCAAAGCTGGAGGCATCACAATTCTGGACTTCAAGTTTTATTACGAAGCTGTAGTAATCAAAACAGTATGGCACTGGCACAAAAATAGACACCAAGATCAAAAAACAGAATAGAAAATCCAGAAATGACCCCACAGTTATATGGTCAATTAATCTTTGACAAAGCAGGAAAGAATATCCAATGAGAAAAAGACAAGTCTCTTCAACAAACGTTGTCGGGAAAACTGGACAGCAATATGCAAAAGAATGAAACTGGAACATTTAATTATACCATATACAAAAATAAATTCAAAATGGATTAAAGAGCTAAATGTGATATCTGAAAACACGAAAGTCCTAGGAAAGATTACAGGCAGTAATTTCTCTGACATTGGCCATAGCAGCTTTCTTCGAGACAGGTCCCCTGAGGCAACAGAAACAAAAGCAAACATAAACTATTGGGAATACATCAAAATAAAAAAGCTTCTGCACAGTGAAGGAAACAGTCAACAGAACTAAAAGGCAACCTTCTGAATGGAAGAAGATATTTGCAAATGACATATGCAATAAAGGCTTGACATGCAAAATATATAAGGAACGTACGCAACTCAACATTCCAAAAACAAATAATCCAATTAAAAAATGGGCAGAAGATATAAACAGACATTTCTCCAAAGAAGACATCCAGATGGCTAACAGACACATGAAAAGATGCTCATCATCACTCATCATCAGGGAAATACAAGTCAAAACTACAATGAGATACCACCTCGCACCTGTCATAATGGCTGAAACAACCCAAGAAACCACTGGTGTTGGCGAAGATGTGGAGAAAAAAGAACCCTTTTGCACTGCTGGTGGGCATGCCAATTGGTGCAGCCACTGTGGACATCAGTATGGAGCTTCCTCAAAAAGTTAAAAACAGAACTACCCTGTGATCTGATCATTTCACCACCTGGCGTTTACCAAAAAATACAAAACACTAATCCAAAGGGATACATGCACCCCCATGTTTATAGCAGTATTTACAATAGTGAACCTAGGGAAGCAGCCCAAGTGCCCAACAAGAGATGAATGGATAAAGAAGATGTGACACACACAATGGAATAATATTCAGCCATAAAAAGGAATGAAGTCTTCCCATTGGAAATGACATGGTTGGAGCTGGAGAGTATTATGCTGAGTGAAATCAGTCACAGAAAGACAAATACTATATGATTTCGCTCATACGTGGAATTTAAGGGGCAAACCAAGAAACAGACTCAACTACAAAGAACGAGCGGATGGTTCTCAGAGGGGCAGGGTGGGGAGATGGGGAAAACAGGTGATGGGGATTAAATAGTGCACTTGTGATGAGCGCTGGGTGATTATAATAAAAACTTAAAAAAAAACGGAGTAAGAGAAAAGGCAATGTAAATACATTCAATAAACCTTAAAGTATAATATTTTTAAACGCTGTAAAGTGATCTCCATTTGTTTTCCACCAGAATAAAGGATCAAAAATCACAAGAATACAACCAAAAATTACACACAAAAGTAAAATATCCAAATATAAGCCAGGGTCTTTTTTACACAGAGTTGATTTCAAAGAGAATCCATCAGCCAAAAGTAATGTTAAAAATAGAATCATCACTTAAGTGTTGTGAGGAACGCTGAGAGAACCAATCCACAGGCTGCTGCAGTGTTTCAAACTACTTTTCTCTTGTCTCCGATTTCCAGGCTTCCTGAAGCTGTGCCAGAAGCTTCTCTCACGGACCCCCGTCCCTCCAACCCATCCCCTCACCTGCCCCCAGGTTCTGGCCTGCCCTCAGAGCCCTCTCCTGGGGATACCCCCTTACTTCTTTCTCCTCTCCACTTGCTGCTTCGAGAAAGCCCAGGAGTATTCTGGAAAACACAAGCCAAAGTGCCTTTTTTTCTTTTGCAATATAGGAGAGAGTGAATCACATCATACTACTTAGAGTACTTCCACTCTAATAATAGCTACGTTTCCATCGGAAAACTTATGCCAAGTTAAGGAAGATTTTGAGCCATCCACAACCACTTCACCTGGCATAAATGGCCCCCAAAAACAGTATATCCACTTAATTTCTCCTGTTTGTTCACATTCCTTAGCTAATGTCCATTTTGACAACTATATATATATATATATATATATATATATATATATATATATATGGTTAAGGAGGGGGAAAGAGAAAATGTTCATTGCAAATGGAAAATGAACCCCTGTCTACTGAGAAAAAAAAGAATTTGAAGGGTTCCCAGGTGGCTCAGTGGGTGGGCGTCTGACTTTGACTCAGGTCATGATCTCTCAGTCCCTGAGCTCGAGCCTGTCGTTGGGCTCTGTGCTGACAGCTCAGAGCCGGGAGTTTGCTTCGGATCCTGTGTCTCCCTCTCTCTCTGCCCCTCCCCAACTTGTTAAGAGAGCGCGCGCTCTCTCTCAAAAATAAACATTAAAAAATTGAAAAAAAAAGAATTTGATAACTCCATTTTCCTGGCTAAGGTGCACAAGTGTATGCCTATGTGTGCATGTGTGTGTGCAAGTGTGGGCCTATGTGTGTGCACGTACAAGCATGTATGTGTATTCCAGGGAGGGTATTTGTGCATTTGTAGGGCGCATAAGTGAATGCCCTGTGTTTTCACTCGGATTAGGGAAATGTAAACCTCCTTCATTTCTCTAAATTTGTTCTAAATGACTATATGCCCTTTCTCTCTGCAAATTTGACCTCAATGAAAAATAGAAATTTCACATGGATAAATCCATCATGCAATTGTAATTAACCTCATTAAAGATATCAAAGGATCCAACCAAAAGACACATATTTAAGGACAGCCAAATTACTATTTCAAACTAAGTCGAAGAATTTAGCAAATTTCAAATCCTATCTGATGGCTATCTTGTAGGACCAAAACCAAGAAAGTAGCGAATTACGCGTACTAACAAAAGTGCATCTGCCTTCCTCGAACAGCCTCGATTTAAAACTTAGATGAAGCCATTTAGACTCACCACAGTACAACAGATAAAACCTATTTTGCACAATAAAGTTGAATTTTCCATCATAAAATACGGTGGGGTTTTTAAAACTTTACGTACATGAGCTCAAGCTTTCGAGACATTGCTTCCTTGTCTGTCTCTGCTCAGATCGAGTGAAATGAGACTCAGATAATAATAAAACAAATATAAAGATAGAAGGGGATCGACTTGCCTAAAATGGAAATGGCTTCTGGGGCAAATAAAGAAAGCAAAGTTCACCTTTGACCTTTATTTGCTGATCCCTTGTTTTTGGTGACTCCCCTCCTCCCTCAACAAGATTCTTCTACCCTGACAGGTGTCATTGTTTTTAATTCTGCACAAAGCATCTCTACGGGGGGCTCTCTGGGAAAAAAACGGTCTTAATACATGTTCTAAATCCTTCCCTACATCTTCTGTCCAGCCACGTTTGCTGTTCCCCCGGGGCTTTATTTTTGCCCATTCAAAATGCACTCCTGAGAATCACCAGGAGTGTGCTACCCTGAATGATGCTGGTCTAACAGGAAAACATACTCAACAGTCAGAGGAAAACCTATGGTTATGTGCACCATACAAGATGATGTAAGCAGGTGGAGGCATATTTGGTGAAAAGATGCTGACTTAGCCTGCGGCATGGACCATAAAAAGCCTTTGAAGCTTCGAGAAAGGCACTTAAGAAATCAGGTACTTTGGTATCTGCCTCAAATGCCATTGCCTTATCAGTTAGAATAATTTATCAGTTTGGACTCTTAGCTGCAAGGGAGTGGATGCAACATAGAAAACAAATGTGGCCAGGGGCCGCTCTATCCCAGAGGAGGAGGTGTCCCAGGCAGCCCCGGGCCCACGGACCCCCACAGCACCTCACTAACACAGTTGTGCCTCCAGCAAGGGTGTCCCCACTCTTGCAAGCTCATTGTCTCCCATTTTGCTCAGAGCAACCTCAGTGAGAGAATCTCATTAGCTAGTTTGGGTCCCATAATTCATTCTCAACTTAATAAGATAGAATGCAGCCCCATAAGTGGCCCAGGCAAAGCAGCATGACCCTTCCTGAAGTCAATGTTAATTATCAAGGAGACGCGAGAGGAGAAATCTGGTGCAACAGACAAGAAGCAAAAACACCAGCTAACACATTCCACTGCCCCAAGCACCGAACGGATGCGCTACTGGTTTGTGCTCAGTTTGGGGTATGATCTTGCCCTTGAGAATGAAAGCAAGGAAGGCAGGAGGAGAACAGTTTCCTCCAGTGGAGACAGTCAGACTGGGGTTCTCAAGATCATCAGATCATGCCCCCGCCCTGCCTCACCTACGTACATGGACCTTACATGGTCAGTGGGCGTAGGTGATCTCTGAACCACTCTGCTTTCTGTTCTTTTCCTTGCTGTCCATTCCTCTTTTTTCCTACATTGCAAAACAAAACAAAAGCAAGTGCTTTGACCATCTGGGGATTTCCATCTGCTGCCATGGCTGGTCCTCCCTGTCGTAACCATAATATTGGTGAGCATTCAGCTCCCTTTCCTTCTTGCATTTAATTTGCCCCTCCTGTTTTAAAAACAAGTAAATAGGAAGAGGTTGGGGCACACGAATTTGCTTCACATAAACACATGCATAGGGAAGAATTTCCCACTGCCATCAACATGGAGCACCGTGTTTCTGAGCCATTTCCAATTCCTGAGGGCGAGGGGGCACCAGAGAGCCCTGGGCCGGAGGCAGAAGCTCTGTGAATGTCCAGCTCTGTCACGTTCTAGAGGTTTCCAGGCCACTCTAAATCTCATGGTCCTCGTAAAAATCGAAAAACACTGCCTCTTCTGTCACAGGGGAAGGATGAAACAAGACAAAAATATGCAAACGTGTAATAAATGAAGAGCCAGACAACTGTAGGATATCCCATGAAAGTGGGTCAGTGGCAGTCATTCTAGGAAGTCAGGGTTGGCATCTGTCTCTGGGCAGCCTCAAATGTGACATACACCCTGGAACGCACCTGCCCATAAACCGCAATCCCAAACGCAGGTGTCTCTGGATGCAGGGCCTTCGTGGTACCGTTCTCAGGACTGCACATCATTTATTCCTGCCATCTTTCCTAATGACCCCGCCGGCCCTGCTTACGCCCTGTAGAGGAGGACCAAGACGGTCCCACGGCTAGACTCTGCTGGCCCCAGAATTATCTGGTTAGCAGATGCTGCCCAGTGCGACTCCTCTAGGAATGTCTCTACCCAGGCTCTGGTTGCTGTTTCCTGCCTCTCTGCGTTTTTGGACAAATGGATAAAAAAGTGGTCTCTACAGGAGTAAGAGGGAGACAGAAAAAGGAAGAAAAATTGTCTATTATTTAGGATTTCCCATAGGCTAAGCTGCCACATGCCTCACCCATATTTTTCCATGTTATCCTACCTACAAAATTTTTAGATAGATAATATTACATAAGAACAAACTAACATGGAGAAAATGTAAATAATCTCAACCCCCCTCCCCCCACCCCCGCCAAGGTCACCCGGCTGGCAAGTGGCAGAACCAGACTGGCCTGTGTCTATACACCGTGCACTTGGCACACAAACGTAGCCCAGCGTAGCCTGGAACTGGAGCACGGGCCTCTCCTGGGAGAGGGTTAAAAATGCAGATATTCAGCCCTCCCCCAGAGAATGACTAAATCGGAATCTGAATCCTGACATCATCCCAGAGGGAATCACACACAAGCTACGGTTGGAGAAGCCCTATATTAGGTTTCATGATAAGGGGCAAGTGGATAAAGGAAAGGTGTAAGGAAGCGAAATTCTAGCAGGACCCTTTGAGGACTTCGGGCAACAGAACAGGTAGGATTTGGCACAGCCAATTCTAGCCAAATACATTCTGCTCAGCTATTGGGCTGTCGCGTCGATAACGACGTGACTCCTTAATGTACCTCTCAGAAAGAGTCTACCTACTGCTCGTAGGAAGGTATTGATCTACACAGAGAAGGAAACATTTTGAAAGGTTTGATTAAAAATACAGGTTTTTAACGGACACCCACAGGCCTGGCACTAAAGGATTTCACTCACCCTGTCTTTTTTTAGAACCGTGTTGCTTCGAAAAACACGAAATGCAGAGACTCAGGACTCTTGCAAAAGGCTCTTTTTGTTAATTGATTGCCACCAGGACTGGGTTTTTGGACGTGTACCTGGTAGGCGTCCACGTTGCCAAGAAGGAAACTATGCAGAATACACCGGGCCAAAAAAAAAAAAAAATGCGATACAATTTAAAAGGCAATAAATTTAGAATCATCGAAACTTCTGTATATGGTTCACGCTGTGTATTACGCACAGAAAGGTAGTTCGATGATCCTTGAGGTAGGAATGAAAATGAAGAGTGCTTTCCCCCCCTAGTGATTCACAGCCTTATACAAGCAAACAAACAAACAAAAAAATGCCTGAAACAACACTATGAATGAAAGTTTGAATCCGCTCTGGGGGACAGGAAAACAAGTTGCCAAATTAGGTAAAATGTTTTCACAAATTTAATCCGCTCTACAACTGGAGGTTTTGGGTCCCGGCCAGAAGGAAACAAAGACACATTAACTGTGATCGAAATGGAGGGACGGCTACTCTGTCCACTGGCCCTAATCTTTTCTAAGCGAGGTGGGCTGTGAGGGAGGCAGGTGAGGGAGGCAGGACACGGGAACAGCTGGGGACCAGCTGAAATCAAAGGGTGGCCTGTGGCCAGTAGGGGGTAGACAGAGGACCTGGTCAATTTCGAGCAACGCTGTATATTTCTGATCTGGAAAAGGGAAGGACACAGCTGTGCTTTGAGCCGGGGTCCCTGTTTAAACCCCAGGACTGGCCATAGCTCATTTGTTCCCTAATGAAATCCAGAGTGGACACTTTTATATGGAGAGTCTCTCTAATCTGCAGTCCAGGAAACCCAAGTCCACATCAACATCTGGCCCCGCAGAGAGGCCCGATACATCATTTACAAAAAAGCGGGGAAACTGTGAAGATTGATTCAGCCAGTAAGAGGCTGCTTTCAAATATCTCCAGAGTTGAAGCCGCAGCTTTATTTAGAATAGTCCTAACACTCGACGAGGAGAACATTCATTCCTCTGTGATGATCCCACATTTTTTGCATTAGTCACATGGACTCTGCTCTACAGACGGAAGGATATTTCTCTAAAGGTTTTCGTTTTATTACATGCGTGCGCCACAAACGCTCCCTATTTAGGGGGTTTGCTTATGGTGTGATGCTTGTGGGTGGATCAGCTGGCTGTCTGGCCTTGGACAACTCCCTGCCCACACTGGGGCAGGAAGGGTCTTCTGGTTAATCCTGGGGCCATTCGGCTCTGCAATTTAGGGGCTTAAAGCAACAGACATTTGCTCTCCCACAGATCAGTAGGTTAGCTTTCCAGGTTGGCCAGTTGCTCTGCTCTGCTCTCGGTCCTCTAAAGTCCAAAGTCCAAGTGTCGGCCTCTTAGGCCCCCATGGGAAGCCTCTGGAGAAGAATCTCCTTCCGCATTCTGTCGGGATGTTGGCAGAGTCCCGGTCCCGTCCTCGGGGGATTGAGGTCCCTGCTTCCTTACTAGATGTCAGCTGGGCCAGAATTCAGCTCCTAGAGGCCTGTCCCTGGTCCTTACATTTGGCACCTAATCTCGGAGCCACAAAGGCAATTGGGAACCTCCTCCCGCTTGGAATCGCTATGATGTCTCCTTCAACTGCATTTTTCTGCTTCCAGCCGGAGAGAGTTCTCTTCCTTCCACAGCTCACATGATCGGATTGAACCCATCGGAGAAACCCGGGACGGCTTACCTATACTAACATCCATAATACTAATTTCATCTTAAAGCCTCTCCGTCACATAACGTAACATATTCACAGGTTCCAGGACGTATTCACAGGTCATGGACATTTGAGGGGAAGGTCTGAGCATCATTCTGCCTACCCACAGTCTCAGAGTAAGGACAGGTGAAAAATGGCTATGCACAGCTGGTAACCATGAAGAAGCGTCCCCTCTGGGGCTGTCTTGAAAGGGTGGATGATCTTCTAGCAAACATGCTTTTTTTTTTTTTTAATTTTTTTTTTCAACGTTTATTTATTTTTGGGACAGAGAGAGACAGAGCATGAACGGGGGAGGGGCAGAGAGAGAGGGAGACACAGAATCAGAAACAGGCTCCAGGCTCTGAGCCATCAGCCCAGAGCCTGACGCGGGGCTCGAACTCACGGACCGCGAGATCGTGACCTGGCTGAAGTCGGATGCTTAACCGACTGCGCCACCCAGGCGCCCCCAAACATGCTTTTTTTTATGGGGCCCCTGTATTTTTAGAACTATAAATATTTTGTCTTTAAATAGCATAACATCTTGCCTTGTGTTTAATACTATGCATCTATATACGATATACTCTAGGTATATATACTATATATTATACATATACTATATAGATGTAAATACATCGATATACTATAGGACTATGCATCTAATTCTGTGTCTCTGTGTGAGTGTGAATTCTTCTCTTAAATCCAGGAGTTATATTATACTAGCTTTTCGGATTAAAACCCTGAAATTTAGAAAGGATGAGTAAAGGTCTAAGTTTTCATTATAAATACATCTAGAGCTGGCCCCTGAACCCAGGCATTCTGAACACTGATCCAGGGTTGACCATGTCATATCAACTTGCACAAAATCGTTATTCATAGAAACCGTGATGTAGTAAACTCATAAAATGAGGGAAAATACATCATGATGTAACTCCCCATAGATTATCAACATACAAACATTACAAGCCCCCCCCCAGATATTTGGTAAAAATAGAAAACAATGAAATAAGAATGCCTGAAATCTTTTTGCAGATTGTATAGTTCAAACAATTAAAAAAGAGAGAGGGAAGGAATTATAGGCATTCTCTAACTTTTGTTTACAGAAACAACTCAAGTCCATCAGGTAAAAATTTAACACCAACTAAACTTTTTTCTCCCCCTAGATTTTTTCTTTTTTACTTTTCAATCTTGCTTAATTGACAGAGGAAGGACGTGAAATCTAGGTCATGGGTATTTCTCTGTGACTGTTCAACCTTCAAATGCCAGATTCAAGTATTGATAAGTGGGAAAAAAAACCCTCTTGGCTACCACAGAGACCTTGGGGAAAGAATACAGTCTCTTCTTACAGTCTGCCCAAATGTACCTAAGCATTTGCACACAGAATTTATTTTGAATAAGATTTCTTATTCTTTTTAATGCTTACTTATTTTAAGAGAGAGAGAGAGAGAGAGAAATACTCAAAGACAGACATGAGCAAGGGAGGGGAAGAGAGAGAGACAGGCTCCAGGCTCCAAGCTGTCAGCACAGATCCTGACGCAGGACTCGAACTCATGAACCGTGAGATCATGACCTGAGCTGAAGTCCGACTCTTACCTGACTGAACCACCCAGTCGCCCCCAAGATTTCTTATTTTAACATATCTTTGTGATCGTTCATTTTTGAATCTGTCCTAATGAGAAAAAGGTAGATTCAATGCATATATTTTTAGAAATTTATAGAACGTTTTGTTTAAAGGGTTGGTGAGCGGCTAATGCAAGATCAGAGATGTGTGGTTGACAGTGTAATCCGTTGCGTTTAAAACATTTCACAATAAAATGTGTCAAGAGTCAGAAATCATACTGGGGGCGGCGGGGAAAGGCACATAGCACAACACCAAGAGAATGTGAGTTTTGAACCATTTTCAGGTGAGATAAAACCCCTTTCTCAATGTATTAATTGCCCATAACCAGTATCACAATATGGTAAGAGCCAGACTGATATAAACCACAGTTAACTGGACAGCTAAAAATAATGTTGCAGTGACAGTGACAGGGTTTTGGAGTACGCAGAAAGAAAGAAGGCAAGATTTAAAAAGGAACAGGAAAGTAGCTGCCTCACTCGGCCCAAACCCTCAAAGTCAGTGTCCACACTTGGAAGGAAAGCAGATGGAAGACAAAAGGAAAAATTGCCCTTGACCGCAATTTTAAGCAAAATAAACACAGAAGAAAAAGAACTTTCCCTTCAAACAATCCAGACATGACTCAGGCGGAGAATAAAGGTTGATTTGAATTCAATTGTGTATTTTCTCACTAAAGGAGGTTGTCTGCATAATCCGGTTCAACTCTTTTCTGGGGAAAAATTGTAACACTTGGAGGTGAAAAACTGGCCTCTCCTCGTCTCCAGGTCTTCTGATTTCCACATTAGTGCTTACTCCACAGCACCAGGCATGCAGAAAGCAAATTTGATAAATGACGTGTCAGGCAGCAAAAAACAAACAACACTCTCATTAAAATTTTTTTAAAAATCTAGAAATCGCCCCCCAAACTCCTTTTCTTTTACTTTCTACTTAGTTGAAGTCTCTCCTTGTCCAGTCAATGATGCTAGCTTTTCAATAAAGAGCGACCGATACGCGTTCATTACATGTCTATGACTAAAAATCTGCTCTAATGCTTTCATTACATGTCTATGACTAAAATCTGCTCTAAGTCTTAGAAAGTAGCAAAAGAAACACTGTTTCAATCTTGAACAAGAAAGCTGCATTCTGATGAGGATTTGAGATTTCAGACACGGATAGTGCTATGCAATCAGATCCTGAATGGCATTTTCTAGGACTATTCTGTTGTTAAAAACCTTTACAAATTTGTTTTATTGTATAGAAGTAGTATTTGGGGATAAATTTTTCTACAAAGCAAAAGATACTTTTTATTTCCCCCTGATTCCCTAATGCCACTGTGAAAAATAACTATTAGATTAGACATTCTTTTTTTAATCTTCATTTCTCAGAGAGAGAGAGAGAGGGATAGACTGTGAGGGGCAGAGAGACAGGGAGACCCAGAAACCAAAGCAGGCTGTCCACACAGAGCCCAACATGAGGTTCAAAGCCACGAACCAAGAGATCATGACCCGAGCCAAAGTCAGAGGCTTAACCGACTGAGACACCCAGGTGCCTATGCATTTGTGTCTACATCTAAAAATACTTTCTGCTGCCTTTCTACCGAAAAGACAGTTTGGCTTAGTGGACAATCTTTGAGTCTCTATTTTCTTGAGTACGTTATAGATGAAGTTCTGGCAGTTTTCATTACTGAACATTGTAATGGAGAAATTGTGAGCCAGCCAGAGTTTTCTTCTTTGTAGAGGACTTAATTTTCGGTCTCTATGCCCTACGGATTTTTAATGCTCATAAATTTATGGGCACATATCTCATATTTAAGCATCATTTCTATTGTTATCTCATACATAGGAAATATTTTCAAGCTAGAGAGTCACTCTTTTATTTGGGGAAAGTTTTCTTGAACAATATCTATAAATGTTTTCTCTAGATTTTTTTCTGAAATGCCAATCATGCATGTGCTTTCTCTTGACTTCATACTTTATCTGCTTGTGTTTTATTCTTGTACAAGTGATTAATGATAGTAGCCACCTCCCTCACAGGGTTGCAGTAAACATTAAGCAAGACATAAAATATATAAAATGCTTACCATAGTTCCAGGCACATATAAGCATTACATGATTGCTCACAGTGCTATTTTTTTGATTCTGTCCATCTAGGTTTTATTTTTTTTTTAAACTGTGTTTTTAGTAATATCAATTCTCTAGTTTTCTGCTTCCAATGTGGTCTTCGTTCCGTTCATTTTACTATTCAACATATTTTGTGATCAGTGCCAGCTTATCTTTTATCTCCTTCCGTTGTCCAGCCATGACTTCTTTCAGCTCTGCTTTATAGACGTAGGGGGTTCATTTTCTTGTAGTAGCTTTGCATGCATTTTCTTTCTCCTTATCCTTTCTTTTTGAATGAAGGTGAGTCCTTCCAGAAGAACCTATCAGCAGGAGCTTTCTGTGATGGGAGGGCATGGCATCTCCAGCCCAGAGGGATGTGCTTGATTGTAGGCAGACTGTAGTGAGTGCCATGGGAGCTTGGTAGAATGACACCTCCGGTTGTAGTGACCATGCGATTTTTCACGGGATTGGAATTTCACGGTTTCCTGGGAGAACAGGGAGGTCATTGGAAGTAGACAGGATGGGCATGGAGACATGGCCAGTGGGGAGGGAATGAGAACAAGAGACCATGTCATCAGCAAAGGTAGAATAGGTAAGTATGTTGTGTGTTGAAGCAACGTGGAAAGACAGCCACGACTTACTGAAAAGCATCTGTATCTCACCGTGTCTCTCACATTTTTTCCCACAATATACTCAAGAAATAAGTCATAACATCCAGGAATTGTCTGCCTTATAAAATCACAGTAATCTTCTGACAGCTACGAGAGAAGGGGAACCCTTCAGGCATCTTCCCAGCTGTGTTGTTTTACTCTGGAGCAGATGTAAGTGCAGGTGATTCTTTTCTTAGCCAATGTTAGAGTTCTTCTGACAGGTGAGTTTTTAAAAAATCCTTTGATTCTCTATAAAACAGTGGCATGTTCTACTTAAGAGGCTCTATTTTTAGAATTATTTGGTGTGTTACATTCTAGACATTTTACAGTTTTGTATCTTGAGGGTAAATGTCTTCCACAGAATACATTATTTTTAAAAAGTTACAAAAGCTTTTGTGACGTGACCTCTCTCTATATTAGCGTTTAGTTCATTGTAACTGTATGCATATCAGACACGGTCTTTATGTGAAATAAAATTGGTGAAGGAATGGTGCCCGGGTGGCTCAGTGGGTTGAGCGTCCGACTCTTAGTTTCAGCTCCGGTCATGGTGGTAGGGTCATGGGATTGAGCTCCTCGTTGAGCATTGAGCCTGCTTAAGATTCTCTCTCCCTCTCCCTGCTCATACTCCTCCTCAAAAACAAAAACAAAAACAAAACCAGAACCTGGAGTGTGCCTGGCATATAGTGTTGACGATTTCCTCATTTGAAAACCAAACACGAAGAAAATGACAACATGTATAAAATTTATACATGTGAAATAAGTGGTTTCACAAACTTTAATGAAACCACGAGTGGAATTCAATAATTGTCACAGTAAATCATAAAACTGTATAATAAGGTCAAACCAGCAGTTGTGGCCTGAGACGTATTTACCGCTCTCCTAGATTACGTGTGGTCGTACTTTTCCAAATCAAATAGTTTGGCAGAACAATGCAAAAAAAAAAAAAAAAATTCACGTGTATTCACTATTCCTTTCTGTTTCATGCTACAAATATTTACTGGCCACTGTTTTCAAGTACTTACAGAAAAGAATCCGGTCCCTGATGATTATGTAGAAAAGGAAACAGAAAACGTACAGCCCCTACCGACAATTTCTGGAGGGCAAATGAGTACACACTTACTTGAGAATAGAAAGGCAGGAGGGTAAAAATCAACATATACATCAAGGGTTATGGAAATATGGAGAAAATCTGGGCAAACCCAGGGTAGAGGCTTCACAGAGAAAGCCCTTGGTTGAGAGTAAGTTCAAGGATGGGTTGGAGGCCGGATGGCAGGATGGGGCATCCAGGCTAAGAGACAAAAAGGTGAATCTGAAGCAAGAACTGAACAAAAACTTCAGTGAGAAGATCACGGCAAGCGAGGGAGGGAATCATAAGTGGACATCTCGGTGAAGACAGTGCGCCACCTGGGAAGGCATTTATCCGACTGACGGCCGTGTCCAGACCGGGCGGGGTGGGGGGTGGGGAGCCATTTCTCCCACATGTAAAGCTGTGTCAGAGTTGGCACAGTGCAGGTGTTAGTTAGACTCATCCCGGTTCTGAGTTGGCATCTCTGTTCCCTGGGCCTTTGCCTTTCCCTTGTGGTTGCAGTATGGTTGCAGGACCTTCAAACTTCATGAACTCAAGCCATGGCACACGAAAGCTAAAACAAAAGATGTGGTTCCGTTCAGAGAGGAAATCTCTGCCCCAAGCTCCCAGGAGGTTGTTTTCAAATGCATCACACAACAGAAGAGGCATACATGTTCAACCCCAAATGAGTGAGATAAGAGGGTCTTTCCCAGAGGCCTCATAAAATTGGGTTCTGTAGACAAGGAAAGGGGTAGGGACTGCTGTGGGCAATAAACAATGTGTGTCACATGGAATCTGGGGGATTATGGACTAATTATTTGACATGCTAAGTAAATGGGGTTCAGCAGGTAGTGAATGAATAACCATTGAAAAATATGGGCAGGAAATCATCACAAGATGATAATTTAGAAGATAACCATTGGTCATGTGAACACGAGCCTAGGCAGGAAAAGAGCAGAGAGAGTTAAGAAGTATGCACAGTAGCTTAGGGGAGGGAAGGCAAGGGCCTGAACTGGGCAGAATCAAAGATGGAGGACAGGGGCACTTGGGTGGCTCAGTCGGTTAAGTGTCCAACTTTGGCTCACGTCATGATCTCATGGCACATTGGGCTCCGTGCTCACAGCTCAAACCTGGAGCCTGCTTCGGGTTCTGTGCCTCCCTCTCTTTCTGTCCCTTCCCTGCTCACACTCTGTCTTTCTCAAACATAAACAAACATTAAAAAAATTTTTTTTTAAAGACAAAGGAAAGTAAAGGAGTTGTGATTATATTTTCTTGATGGTATTAAAAGGAATGGATTGGCTGGGTGTTAGGGAGTACGCTGAAGAGGAAGAAGAGTTGAAGTTCTCAAAGGTGGTTTTTTTGGTTTCATTTTTTGTTTTTACTTTGTCACTAACTGCTGAGGCCACTGGAAAGGAAGGGATCTGTACAGATGTGAGAGACCCTCCAGTTGATAAGGTAAGGAATTTGAGTTTTGATTTGGGGGCATTGGAGTATCTGAGCAAGAAGTCACCAGTTTAGCTGGGTATTTAGTAGTTAAGGACATCAGAGTACCTTTACTTGCCCTATGGTTATATTTGTTTAGGGTGTTTTTTTTAAATGTTTATTTACTAAGTTTGAGAGAGTGAGCATGTGAGAGGGGGAGAAGCAGAGAGAGTGAGGAATAAAGAGAATCCTAAGTAGGCTCCACACTGTCAGCGAGAAGTCCAACACAGGGATCGATCTCATGAACCATGAGATCACGACCTAAGCAGAGATCAAGAGTCCCCAGGAACCCCACCCTATGGTTGTATTTAAATTAGGCAAAGAGGACCAAGGGCAGAATCAGGGGGAGACACAAGCATGACCTTGTAAATGTTAAAAGATCCAGAGCAAAGGTATTTAAGATGGAAAAGAAACTGGGAAACACAGTATTACAAACTATAAGATAAGACTTTCAAGAATAGCGGTGAATGTACCAAAAAACATAAGGGTCAAAAAGGAAAAGACTTAGGAAAAAGTATATACATATACAAATTGGGAGATTCTTAGTAATATTACTGACAGCGGACTTAATAGAATGTTGGGTGTAATCCCTAGATTGTGGTACGTTATGGAATAACTGGAAGGTTGGAAGAAAATTGGTATTATTTCCAAAAGTTTGCAGAAATGTGAATACAAAAAGCATTTTGTGAAGATATCAGGACCAAATGATAATTCTAAAAGAAGTGGCTTACGTATATCTACAGACAGAGGGAAAGGAAAATTCTAAGGATGGTACAGACAGACAATATTGAAGATGCAGGAGTATTTGAACAAATGGAAAGTCCCCAAAAATAAACCTAGAAAAAGAAAAACAACTAGGGGCACTTAAAAAAATTTTTTTTT
The DNA here is from genome assembly GCF_027475565.1 of Acinonyx jubatus. Taxonomy (NCBI): domain Eukaryota; kingdom Metazoa; phylum Chordata; class Mammalia; order Carnivora; family Felidae; genus Acinonyx; species Acinonyx jubatus. The sequence continues at coordinate 75,112,749 of NC_069380.1, forward strand.
AATTTTTGTTGATAAAGCATATCTTGAACTGCAAAGACTTTAAATATAGAGTTCTGACAAATATAGAGTTGCAGAGTTCTGACAAACGCCATTTCTCATGTGACAATACCCCAATCAAGTTAGAGAAATTTCTATCACCCAGAAATTTTTCTCTTGCACTTTCTTCTACTCTCCTGCCGAGGAAACCACTAGTCTAACAAGTTTTTATTACCGTAATGTGGTTTGACTTGTTCTGGAACATCGTATGAATGAACGCACACAGTGTGTTCTATTTTGTGTCTAGCTTCTTTGCTTCAACAAACCGTGCCAGATTTGTCCATGGCATACAGTTGTCCATGTATGCCATTTTCCCTCCTAGTGTAGGGTTTTCCTCTGTTCTATCATCATACCATTGTTCGCTTATCCATTTGTTGGATCGTCTTTAAGATCTTATTAATAAAGTTGCAGTGAACATTTGTGTCTTATTCTCATATATTTTCATTTTCCTTAAATATCTAGGAGTGCAATGGCTGGGTAATAAATTAGGCGAATGTTCAACTTTTAAGAACTTGCCAAACAGTTCACGGAAGCACTGACACCTGTTTGCACCACCAGCAGCAATGGATAGTCCAAATCCTCACCAACATTGGGATTTGCCCATCTTTTTCAAATTTTAGCCAGTTCAGTAGGTGGGTAGAGGTGTCTCTTGCAGCTATAATTTGCTTTTCAAGTAAGGATACCTGTAAATGGATATGAAGTCTCCACAAAATGAATTTTTTAACCAAAAGCAAGACTGGAGAGAGAGAGTATTGGGGTTGACTGTAATATAGACTTTTAAGATAGAGAATATAAATGGAATGAGAAATTGAAATCTCTAATGGGTGTGCCATAGAAATTGTTAGTTTGAGAGCATGCATGTGAGATAGAGAGATAGAGAGAGAGAGTGGGGGGTGGGCAGAGAGAGAGGGAAAGGGAGAATCCCAAGCAGGCTCTGCACTGTCAGCATAGTGCCCAATGCTGGGCTCAATCTTATGAACCATGAGATCATGACCTGAGCCAAAATCAAGAGTCAGATGCTAACCGACTGGGCCGCCCAAGTGCCCTAGAAATTATTTTCTAAGGCATCAAGTAGGGGGATGGGAATTATAAAGGAGTAGGCTGAGAATGGTGGGCAGAGCCTGGGTCAAATCCTGAAACTGAAGTTTAGAGAAGGGCAATGACCTAGTAGAGAAGGGAGGCATGGTTCAAGAGTTCAAGGTTTCTGACATGTCCAGGTGATGACAATATCTAGGTTTTAATACAGAGACAGTTTGCTAAAGGACAGAGAAGAGAGATGTCATTTGAAGTGAAGGAAGTCAAAGATTTGTACGGTTCGGGCATCGGCTCTACTGTATCATGAGAATTCATAAGCAGAGTGTCAAACGTTATGACCTGGAGAGTGAAGGCAGTTGGATATTAATTTTCAAGAGCAGCTCTCTGGCTCATAGAGCTCTGTCTCCTAACACCACGATACAGCAGAGAATTGGGGCCATAGACAGAATCTTCTGAGATGTCTCCCTGTATATGAAATGTGTGGGACCCTGCGAGTGAGAACAGAAGTCGCTTATAAAACTACTCTCTCCCCACGGCCCTAGAAAAACCCAGAACACACATGGGACCACCCTTTCTATACAACCTGGAAGCGATTACCGGTCTTCATTTCTCCGGAGAGAATGCGCTCAATATGAAGCCGTAACGTTAAGTCACTTACAAGAATAGTTTGATATACTTGTTCACATTTGTTAATATTCATGGCTCTGAGAGGTTAGGAGTAAGTTGTGATCGCAGAGCAAATGTCCGGGTGGCGTTCTAGGAGGACGCTCAACGAAGATCAAACAACACTACTGCTTGTTCTGGCCAGGACCAGGCTGGGCCACCGTTCAGACGCTGGCATGAGACCCAGAGGACCTTCGTTATTCATTAGAATCAGAAAGCCAGTTTTGCTGGCAACAGCCTAAAGGGGCCAATTAGGACGGGATGGATAAACACCCCCATTCTCATCGGTGCTGCCTCATGTTGACGCATGGCCGTGGTGACAGCAAGTTAATATATTCATGGCACCCCCTGGAACATATTGGAAAAGACTCATCATCTCTCTGATTCTGCTAAATACAATCCTAGAAATGCTTTTTTAATTTTATCCACTTACTTGAAGTAGCTTATTCAATTGTACAACGAGCAAGGCAAAAATTAATATCTCGACTTGTCAAGAAAGGATTTGGAGCCATTTAGACATTCTAAAGGAGTTTTTGTTGTTTTGATTTGCATCAGACTGCTCTGTTTTTGAGGCTACCATTCAAACACCTTCCTGGTTTTCCTCACTCTATTATTAAATGGTATTGATACCCCATCTCTGAATGCGACCATCATTGGAGAGTAAGAAGGTGGGGGTGAGCCAAGAGTGGATGGCTAACTTGTAAAAAATGAAAACACCAACACATCTTAATAAACATCCCTTTTGGTGATGATTTTACCACAGCCTAATGGAGACATGCTGATTTTTAATAAACTATTTTCCTATATTGGGTCATGGGTTTTCGACATTACGTTTCCGCAAGAGAGTTTTAGGTTTTGATCACTATTTTGAAGTTTTAATTTTTAAAAAGGCCATCGAGAACATTTTTATTTTGACGTAGATTTGACTCCCATATCTGAATAATGCACATAAGCAACACAGAGTCAGGGGACCTGCCATTCTAGGTCATGCTCACATTTTGCATGCATGCGAACACTCTCCCTTCACAATCTCACCGGTGGGTGATAAATTAAAAGGAGATTTACATGGTCAATTAAGTCAGAATTCACTTTTAATACGTCACAAAAATGGAACAAGTCTTGAGAGAAGACAGTATAAAATGACTTTCAAATTCTGAATTGCCTTCCATCTCTGGCAGGAATTGCCTTGAGGAAGGAATGTTTGTGGATTTCCACTGTGGAAAGGTACCAGCCCAGTCTGTTGTACAAGATGGCCTCACCTGGTTTCAAAAGCTCCTTCAAGGCTTATTTCTGCCATGGGACTGGCCACACAAGTTCCTACCATACCACACCTTCCCATGAAAAGCTTACCGTAATTCAGTAACCGGGTACATCAAGCTAAACTCGGCTCACCGGCGTTAACAATGTGATAATTGCCCACCAAATCTTCTTCATCCCATTTCGGGGAAGTCAAATGGAAGACGCGGTCCCTTCTTTTCTGAAATATGGAATGATCATGGGGCTGACTCCAGTGAATGGAAATGAAATGGAAGTCATAGTTTCCTCCCAAACTGGAAACAGGTCAAATGTCCATCGGCAGGGGAATGGGTAAGTAATTGCACACTCGTACCATGGAACATTACTCAGCACTGAGGTAACTGATGATTTATAAATACAGCAGCCTGGAAGAATCTCAAAATATTCCTGAGTGAAAGAAGTCCACAAAAAAAGCTACATACTGTATTAGTCCATTAACATAAAACACCGGAAGATAAAAACTAACCTAAAAATGTTTTCTAATATTATATATTTTATTTTATAGATTTCTATTTTATAAAAATAAAAACTAATCTAGAACAACAAAAAACAGATGAGTGATTCTCAGGAAAAGGATGGAAAAGAATGGGAAGGCACCTTTATAAAGGGGTCTGGGAAAACTTTGGGGTACAATGGCAGGTTCTCTGCCTCGACTATGATGATGTTTCCATAGGTTTATACGAAATCACTTTAAAGACGTGTTGTTTATTGCATACCAAGTATACTTAGTTAAAGCTATTTAAAAAGAGCTAGGTAGAGGTGCCTGGGTGGCTCAGTCGGTTAAGCTTCTGACCTCATCTCAGGTCATGATCTCACGGTTCGTGAGTTCGAGACCCGAGTCGAGCTCTGGGCTGACACCTCGAAGTCTGCTTGGTATTCTCTCTCCCTCTCTCTCTGCCCCTCCCCCACTCACAGTGTCTCTCTTTCTCTCTCTCAAAAATAAACAAACATTAAAAAAAAAACAAACAACTATCTACCAGAGTAAAAGGCAGGTGAGAGTATATCCGAGGCATTTAAAATGGCCAATGTCAAGATTTGGTGTACAAAGGTGCATACGCGTATGTTCAGCGTTTGAAACTTAGGGTAGAAACTTGATGCTTCTCTGCATCTCCTTATATCAAGTCCAGATCCCATACTTCCGCTCAGATTTTATCTACTATGGCTCCCAATTCACATACGCCCACACTGAACTACCCACTGTCTCTTAGATGATGATGCAATTTCCTATGCGCTACCCGTGTTTATCATTCACCTGTCTTCTACTTTCTCCCTGTGCATAACACTCAAAGGAACGTCTCATCCTTTCTGGTATCTTCTCAAATTGTGTTCTCATTTTTAAAAATTTTCTAGTTCCAATAAGGCGAGGATGCTTTCATCCATCCTGTGTGCCCCTCAACTACCCTGGCGCGTCAGCAGCTGTTAGGGATCCTCCGGCAGGTGAGTGGATGAAATAATACGTGAATGATTAATCTGATTAAAACATTTGTAAAAAAAGAAATTACTTGTAGCAAGATAAATGTGAGAGCACTTCAAATTGAGTACTTCTGAATGTCATAGTAATCCCACAGGATGGTGTTACAAATAAAGAAATCGAGGCTCAAAAGATGAATGAGTTTTGGGAGGCCACGGGGCTGACACACGACACAGTTGGGAGCACAAGTCAGGTTTGCTCCTGTTTCGAAGTCTGCACTGGGCGAGAGGCAAAGGAATCCTCGTCTTTGCCCCGATACAGGGTTTTTTCAACCTGCACATACACCCTTCGCCGCACTGATGTCACTGTTTATATTCTAGACTCCAACTTCTTCGTCTCCAACTCTCAACTTTTCTTCAAGACACTTGAAGTTTGGCTTCGGATGCAGGCACATACTTGGGTGTCAGCACGATGGGCCCTGAACATTGTCCTCGACGCACACGCACCTGGACCTTCAGAAGACCCCACCGTTTTTAACACTTTCAAGCCACATGCCAGCTTTCTTCAGGATTGAAAGGTATACTTTGGGAGCACCTGGGGGGGTGGAGCTCAGTCGCTTAAGCTTCCACCTTCAGCTCGGGTCACGATCTCACAGAGAGTTCGAGCCCTGTGTCGGGCTCGTTGCTGTCAGCCCAGAGCCCACTTCCGATCCTCTGTCCCCCACTTTCTCTGCTCCTCCTCCCCTCTTTCAAAAATGAATAAACATTTTTTAAAGTATACGTTCAACAAAACATGTAACATATTTAACAGAAACAGAGGACACAGAGATGAGATGGCTACACATTCCCTAAGGACTATTTCAAAGACACGTGTGGGCTCTCACTGAGACAACACAGGTTGCATGGTAGGAAGGAACGATGGTGTCAGCTAACTGATGGCTATTTGAGGTTTCCGCAGAAATACAGTAACGAAAAGATCGTTCGAGAAGATAAATGCAGACGCTCTGAGAACGCGGTGTAACTGCAGAGCCTGTAATGAGGCATGCCTTCAGCACCTGGCCGGTTGCTCAAGCTAGACGCCAGAAGTCACATTGAACTTCCTTCTCTCCCTCAACCGCCACATCCTTCTCCGACAGCTGACACCACCTGCAGGTCTCCTCTGGATCTGGCATCTCCTCTATTCCTATGCAAGGCCCCCGCCCACTCCGGCTATCACCTTGTGTCCCCTGAGGCGTTCATGGCCTTCTAATCGGCTTAGACAAGTCCACTCTTGACTTCCACTCTCCACCTGGAAGACAAGGTGATCCTTTCAAAATACAAAGCAGGCTGTGCTGCCTGCCACCTGCTTAAACCCCAAAGGCCTTCCATCAAGCACAGGATGAAACCCGAACTCCTCACCATGTCTCACAAGACCCAGTGTGGTTCATCTGGCCCCGGTGACCTCCAGGGCTCAGCTCCCTGTCCCTGCCTGGCAGGGACATTTGAGTGCCATGAAGTGGTCCCAAAGCAGGCATGGTTCCTGCTCATAGCAGAGCAGCTCAGTGCCTGTTTCCTTACACCAAATTGTTCTGCGGCATTGTTCACTTCATGACATTTTCATTTGAGAGAGAGCGAGAGAGAGAGAGAGAGAGAGCATGGGACAGGGACAGAGCGGGAAGGAGAGAGAACCACAAGTAGGCTCCCTGCTCAGCACCATAGCCCAACATGGGGCTCGATCCCGTGACCCTGGGATCATGACCTGAGCCGAAATCAAGAGTCAGACATTCAGCCAACTGAGCCACGCAGGCTCCCTACTTCATGATCTTTTCCGAGTCAAGGCACTTAGAGTTTCTATCTCTGGTCTAGTTGGTTTTAAAGTGTTCCTGAACACTGTGGTTAATATCCTTCTCTTGTAGAATCTCTGGGACTCTCATTATAGACTCAGGGCACCCTGGTGTCTGGGGGCTTAGATAAGAGGAACTTATAGTCCAGAGTTCCAGGATGCTCCCCCACCTGACACACAGGCTTCGACCTTGGACCCAATTCTATGCCTTCTTCTAGGCTGTGGTTGCCTGTCTAGGGCCTCAATTTCAGTATCCAGCATGGGGACTGCAGGGCTCCTAACAGGTGAGACTTTGTTGACGCCGACCTTCTTGAATTCCCACATATGATCTTCTCTGGAGCTTCCAGGCACTGGACCCCATTGTCTTGTCCATCTCAAGAATCCACTCCTCTTCTTAAACCATCCCACTTTTGTTTAGTAATAGTTTATTCTAATATTCTTGGATATACTTAATGCTACACATCTAAGAGTACATTTATTTCCACTCTTACAAGTTATTGTTATAATTAGATCAAAACATACTACTGTCAATATTAACATGTAATTGGGTCTTGTAACAAATGTTAGAGTGCAATATTTTACTAAAGCATGCTCTATCATGTTTCCTCTGGGCAAGACAAACAACGTGGTTTATGCAAAAGTAGTATTAAGTAGAAAATAATACTAAGGTGGTATTTGCTAAATATTCTAAACTAAAACATTGATTCTAACATATAGTGTGAATTTAACTCAGATGTGAAAAAAACAAAGTCAACTTAAAGTTGTGTGGTTATGGGACACCTGGGTGGCTCAGTCAGTTAAGCATCCGACCCTTGATTTCTGCTCGGGTCATGACCTCACAGTTCATGGGATTGAGCCCCACGTTGGGCTCTGTGCTGACAGTATGGAGCTTGCTTGAGATCCTCTCTCCCTATAACCCTCCCCGATTCACCCCACCAAAAATAAATAAATATTAAAAATAAAATAAAACAGGGGTGCCTGGGTGCCTCAGTCAGTTGAGTGTCTGACTTCAGCTCATGATCTCATGGTTGGTGGGTCAAGCCCCACATCAGTCTCTGTGCTGACAGCTCAGTCTGGAGCCTACTTCAGATTCTGTGTCTCCTTCTCTCTCTGTCCCTCCCAAATGTTAAAATTAATTAATTAATTAATTAAATTAAAAAAATTAAGTCGTGTGGTTCAATTTCAAAATATCTACATCAGTATTTAATGGATTAATCCATAGTTAATGACGTGCTTAAAAACAGAAATTTCCTACCACCCTATTTCGGACTAAAGTAAAAAAAAAAAAATCCTAAAAGATTTAAAAAGTAACCATAAATCACAAAGCCAGATACTTTTCAAAAGCCTTCCAGAAACTTGAGATAGTCTGAAAAATTCAATAACAATGGCCCAGAATCTGTGATACTGGGATACTTACGTGTAGTTTTATCTAAATTTAGTTTAATCTCTTCTTCTAGTGAAACCTGACACAAAGCTTAGACTGTCTACTATATGTGGTGTACCAGCCGTCTCGTGCTAGCATGACATCTCTATTAAGATTGTAAATTCCCCAAGGACAGTATTCCCTTAGGTAACTTGTTCCAATATATTCTTAAGTTTGATCTCAGCTGTCACTCAAAAGGACCAAGAAGATTTCTAAAATTAAAAATTAGAACCCAATTAATCTTTAGCATAACGTCAACATGTTTCATATTTCCTCCAGTGAGCCAAGAAATTTTGGAAGGTGACATCATGTCTGCGAAAATGTCACACCCAGCAGGAAAGATTCTTTGACTAATTAGAGTAGCCCCTTCGAGGTGATACTGTGCAGAAAAAGTGTTGAAAATGTACAGTTGTCCAAAAAGGGATGGATCAGTTCACTGTTCTTCCACATTACCCAGTATTTTAAATCCATTCTCAGGAACCCACAATCTCGTGAAACCATTCTGTTTTGGGGCAACAGAGGCCACAGAGATGATATGGTTAACTTCCTGCTTCCCAGTATATCAATGATAACAGAGTGAGAGAAGCAACGAGTAGCTACAGATCTAAGGCAATGAAAATTAAGTGTAGCAAATGGTTGTTCTCATTGTTGGAAAGACCAGTGAATTTTTGGCCCATTGCAGTTCTAGAGGGCTGAACACAAATCCTCGTTTCCTTTCATGCTACTTGTCCTGAGAAGAAGAAACCAAAGAGAGAACCATCGCTCAGATGTAGTTAAAAAAAGGCCAGCTCCTTGAATCCCAATAAAATATCATTGTGTAGTGTGATTTATTAAAAGATTAATTGATTTCTGGCTGCAAGATAGTATAAGTTGATCAAAATGATATTAAACAGCGTAAATATGTTGTTAAAGACCTCGCTTTATGTTTATGTCATTGCTAAAATAAACATGAAATAAAGGCGAGGGTTAATATGGGAAATCTTTTTTTTTTTCTCTTAGGATTAATTTGTTCTTAGAGAAATATTGCCAAAAACCAACGTGTTCCAGTTACTAGGTCCATCTCATCTCTTCAAGAAAATAAATACGCTTTTAAAAATAGCATGTGTTGGTATTTTGAAAAGCTTAAATAATTCATAAAGTATACATTATGTGTTCCCTCTCTTAGTTATCTCACCTTTTATTTTGTTTAAGTTTATTTATTTATTTTGAGAGAGAGAGTGTGAAAGCGGGGGACGGGGTGGGGGGGGAGGAGAGAGAGAGAGAGGGAGAGAGACAATGAACGAATGAATGAATGATTGAATGAATATCCCAAACAGTCTCCACACGGTCAGTGCAGAGCCTGATTCAGGGCTCGAACTCATGAACCCATGAGATCATGACCTGCGCCAAAATCAAGAGCTGGATGCTCAACCAATTGAGCCACCGAAGCGTCCCTATCATCTCATCTTCTATAATATAAACAGACTTCTTTGTGATTAACTCTGACATTTACTGATACATTGACCCCTCTCCAAAAGTTGGCCCTACATTTCCAGCCGCCCACTCGCACCTCCACCTGGCTGCCTCATGCACACTCCCCATGACAGTGCTGGTGGCTGGGCTCACCACCTTCCTCCCCAAGACCACAGGTCTCCCTCCAGCTCCTGTCCTGTCTTCCCCCCAGGACCAAGTTCAACACCTGGCCTTCCATGACCCTGCTTCCACAGTCCTCCGTGCCCATCTTGCCCTCATGTCCACGGCACTCCCTGCTTCAGGCCCCCACTCATAGTCCTCGCTCATCTCAATCAGGACCCTCTTCTCCTAGGTTGTCCCACGAACTCCACTCCTTTCCTCTCCAGTCAGGCCGGCCCCTATCTTCTAGTTGATCCTCAAAATGTACCAGTTCTGCCCACTTGTCCGCTAACACCTGTGCTAGCGATCACAGCCCGGGCTCCCAACCACAGCTTCTCAGGCCTGGTGTGATCTAACTTCATAGATTATTTTCCAAGACTTCCTTCGACCTTCCAAAGCCACAGCTTGTCACATTTTGCTTTCCTGCCTCCCTATATTGCTTTTGTAGCTGCTTAGATGTATAGATACCCAGACACTCCACATCCTTCAGGCCCCACTCAAATGCCACTTTTTCCATGACCTTTCAGTCTTGAATGGCTCTTTTCCAGGTTGCAATGGCAAGGTAATGTTACTACTTCTGTCACTTACCATTTTCCATCTTGTGCCATCATCATTTCTCTACGGATTCCAGCTTCCCCCCACCAGAATGTAAATTTCCTGAACGACAGTATCTTCGTAACTTTTCTGCCCCATTTGTCTTAGAGATGAAAAGAAAATACTTATTCAGTTAAAGATGGTCTTTCTCCTATCATAAACACAGTGCATCATTTTTAACTCTAACAAGGGATTGCGATTTACTGGTTTTCATCAAGGAAGAAGTCGATTCTTCAAGGGTTGTCTTATTGTCAGAAAGAGTCCATTGAAATAAAAACACCCATAGTGCCTTATAGCCGTGATAAACAGGAAATCTACGAATACTTTCACACGAAGCTGAGGGCACTGTGGTCTGCCCGAGACTTTGCTTGCTCTTCCCATGTTTTACAAAGCATGACCTTAAAATTAGGAGATTGATTCCACAAGCCAAATAGGAAAATTGGAGTAATTATTTAATGGGCATATATCAAATGATACCCAAACATCGTAACCACTGTGATTAAGAACATTAAGTGAAGGATGAAGATCTACTGAACAGAAACACTTAGCCATATGGGAAGGAAATGAGGTACTAATACGTATGGGCTCAAATAAATCACGTCCTAATAGAAGTGAAGTGGGTTCTGACGATCATTACCATTCCTTCCCTCCAGTTAGAGATGGCGCCTCCCCCCAACCTGAGGAATAATCTTCCAGCCTCCTCTGGCGTATTGTTCATGATAAGAAGCTAACCACCTTTACAGCAGCCCTTTGTGTTACTTACACGATTTAAGCAATCGTAAATGCCATCCTTACGTCTTCGAAAATTCACCAAACTTTGTTGCCAGTCCCGTATCTCTAGAGAAAAGTACAAAGTACGTTCTAGTGTGTTTTCACAAAATGCTTTCAAAACTATCAAGACAGCGATTGTGTTTAAGAAACAACCTCCTTGCAGGCGGCTGGGGGACTCAGTCAGTTAAGCGTCTGACTCCGGCTCGGGTCCTATCTCATGGTTCATGGGTTCGAGCCCCGCGTCGGGCTCCGTGCTGACAGCTCGGAGCCTGGAGCCTGCTTTGGATTCTGTGTCTCCCTCTCTCTCTGCCCCTCCTCCACTCGCTGTCTCTCTCAAAAATAAACATTAAAAAAAAAAAAAAACCCTCCTTTCTTTCAATGGTTATTATTTTATACTATCCATGCCATACCCCATCCTGGTCAATTTCCCCTAACATGTTCCATTTTGTTTATTCATTTGGTGCTCATTTGCTGAGCAGTTTGCAAGCATTAGCCTCTCCACCTGAGGGGGATTCAAAGATGGACAAGGTGATTTACTTGCAAATACAGACTTCTTTATTTCTAATGCCATTATTCCATTATACTTGCACTGGGAATCTCAGATCATTTGTTTTTATCTGGACAACTGCAGGTGTGACAGCCAACTTTGAAATACGTGGGTCTGAGAATTCTTCCAAAAATGTGCCATTGGCCAAAAGTTCCAAGAAAAACTAATATTCCGTATAAAACCCCGGTGAAAGTTTAAAGCATGTCATATATACTCAAAGAATACATTGCTTAGTATATGTGTGTGGCCTCTATGGAATGCAAATACGCAAAAGCTATCTTTTAATATTTGCCCCACATATGATAAGGTTAAAAAAAAAATCTGTGCCATGTGTTCATTCCTGATTTTGATTTGGCCACCTGTACTGTGAGAGCACATCCAACAGTTGGCAGAGAGAGTCCATCTGAGCATAAGAAAACATCCAAGTGTGGCTAGATTTTGCAGAGGAAGGGACTTCTTCCAAGGATCACATAATATGATACGTGTACCCACTCTTGGGGATGGAAACCAGTTATATATTCTAGCTTTTACTATTTTTTTTAAGCCAAAGCAGAGATGTGATGAGTCCAGCTCATAAAAATTCAAGAGAATATATATATATATATTTTTTAACAGATGTGGTGGCCTGCTATTTCAAACAGCTGAATTAGAGTAACTTGGAAGTATAAATGCAGCTCCCCGACTGCCTCTCTGAAGCCAATCATATAAATGATTTTAATCACCCTGCATAAGTGGGAACCAAAGAACAAAGATGGCGGGGCCATCGCAATGTCAGTTGCTACCACTGGCTTTCAGGACACAGGTATGTGGCGAGGGAGGTTCTGGACTTTAGACTTCCAGTGGCCTGAGAGCAAAGCCTCTGCTCAGACACGCTGGTGGAACCCGTCCAGTGTCCCATGGTTCTCTGTGTTTCTGCTGCCTCCCCCACTGGCTATGCACTGTGCATTCCTACTACAACGTCAAGAAGAGGGATCTGATAAGCTCATAAAATGGTATTAATCATTTATCGTCCCTCCCGGCATTGCTTGCATTTTTACAGGAGTCAAGTGTGTAAAACTTTCATCTCCGGGGGTGGAATTTCAGGCATGATTGGCAGAGCAGACTGGGGACTCGACGCCCTTCGTGTCACCACCCCCACCCCCAGACAGCTCTCCACTCTGCCTATAGGTAAGGGCAGCTCTGAAGACTGTCATTCTATGGGACTCATGAGATGAAACGGTTATTTTGGGTTCTTAGGTCTTAAGGAAGAAGAGACATATGTAAAATTACCCCATAGCATCCTTATCACTAAAATTTTCCCCTTCTTCCCACAAAAAAAATACAATAAATAAAATAAAATAAAATAAAATAATAGATTGGCCATGATATTCTTTTCTGTACTAGAAGGTTCTTCCTCTCGGCTAAGAGCTGTGTGTGTAGACCGTGATGGCATCCTGAGCTCTGTCCACAGACAGACCACAAACCACCTTTGAGGAGCTGGTAGACGGCGGGTGGTTGGACTTGACCTGTGATTGAGGCTGCATTTCTCCAGGAACCAAACACCCTGGTCCAGATCACAACGCTTGGTGAGCTAGAGGTAACCCTCTGACTCACCGTGTGGTTCCCCCAGCCGCCCCATCAGAACCACACGCAACCACGTTTTTTTTTTTTTAAATCATGGTACATGTGGAAGAAATACACTGACATCAAAGTCTTCTGAAAACAGAGGCAAATATATTTAAGGGGAGTTTCTGCTATTTTAAACACTTAAAATAAAGCTGATAATAAAGCACCCACCCCCAAAAGACCAAACTAAATTAATCATGATCTCAAGATTAGAAACTAAGCCATATATTAATAAAGGCAAGACATCCATTCAAAGAATAAAACATGAGGGAGCCTGGGCGGCTCAGTTGGTTAAGCATCTGACTCTTCATGTTGGTTCGGGTCATGATCCCGGGGTCGTGGGATCAAGCCCTGTGTTGGGCTCCATGCTAAGCATGGAGCCTGCTTGAGATTCTCTCTTTCTCCCTCTGCTCCTCCCCCACTCACATGGATGCACTTTAATAAAATTTTTAAAAACTTAAAAAAAAAAAAAGCAAAGAATAAAACACAAACTTCCAGAGAACTAGGCTGTTGGTGTTTGCGTAGCCCTCAGATACATAGAACGGTTCTTTCTCTCAGTGTCTTCCCTTTCCGCCTTACACTCTACTCTGCAAACAGAAGTCAAAAGGATCCTGTCAGTATGGAAACCAGATGACATCTTGCCTTTGAACAAACCCTCCAAGGGCTCCCTTTTTCTCAGACTGACTGTGGGGTCTTGACAATGGCCTGTCGGGCCCTACTTGCTCTGGCTCTGGACATCTCTCTAGGACATCCCCCTCGTCTCATGTTCCAACTCACTGAGCTCACTCCTTCTCTTGCCCCAGGACCTTTGCACTTCTCAGCCCCCTGCCTGGAAAGTTCTGCCTCCCATAGCCGAAAGGCTTAATCAGCCACCAAGTTCAGGCTTCTGTACAATTGTCACCTCACCCTATGGCTTCTCTTGACAGGCCTGAGACAGCACACACACCGACACTGTCTGCCCCATTTCCCCTCCTTGCCTTGTCTTCACAGCACAGTACCTTGGGCCGACACAGGTATATGTCTTGTCTTTCTCTCCCCCAGTAAAACTTGAGAACAAGAATCACAGCCCTCATCCCCTTGCTTTATTGTTACGACTCCTAAGAATGTCCAACACATAACAGGTGTTCAGTAATCGTTGACTAATGACATGACTAAAACCATCGTCCCCATGCGCATAACTCACACACCACACCAGTTTTTAAACCTTGATGATAACCTCGTGAGTCGGTATCGTGAACCCTTCGCTTGGAAAGATTAGGAAATGATGGGATGCTGTAGGCACATCGACTTCCCCAGTCTGGGATCTGGCCCCCACCTCTGCTGACTGCTGCGGAGAAGAGAAAAATCACCAGCGCCTGTGCTAATTCTGACGTCCCTCGGTAAATAACACCCTTACGTTTACGACTATTATGTATAGGAACCTCTGAAGGATGGCCAAAAGCCATTGGAAATTGTAAGGTTTGTTGGGCCCATCCACGGCACCTTGGGTCTCAACTCGGTTGGTGACATTCTAAGCAAGACCGCTTGAAATTACGGAGTCTTACAATGTCGCTTGTCTTGAAAGCGACAAAATAAAAGGGGGAGCAAGAGAGAGAATGAAAGAAAGGAAGAAAGAAAAACTTCCCCTCACCAGATACACTGAAACAGAACTGTCAAATGCAGCAAAATCTTGTAAAACGTTCCTCCGCTGTAGGCCGTAGACTAGAACTGTAATAAACTCTGACCCATAAAAAGTCATGTAAACATTATAACCTGTTTTTACTAGCCCTTTAAGCACGGGGAGCAATTGATCTAAAACAGCTTGGCTCTCCTATGTTCCCAAGTCTCCAGGAGAAGCCAGCCTCCAACATGGGTGTTCAAATGCCTCCGGCACTGAAAGCCAAAAATAGGAATGAGCTCGAAAATCGCAGCTATTTAGCTATTTGCCCTGGGCAGATGTTTGATATTTCCAAGAGCAAAACATCCAAAAGGAAAGCGACTGCAACACCTATTGCCGCGGAATTATTTAATTCGCAGCGCCCGTAACCGAAATAAATAGCCATGTGGTCCCGGGCCGCTGGTTTGAGCTGTCCCTAAAAATCACACTAAGAAAGTTTGTCATGCAATAAAAGTAGTCACATCACTGCCTCAGGACAGATCGGCTCCGACTGTCTCCCTACGGCTAAAAAGCTTTACCGTATGAAATATAAATGTGGAAACATTCAAGTGAGATTTTCACAGGTATCAACATGAACGCTCATTCCATCACCCATGTGCGGAATGCTAGTTAAGCCTCCCTTGAAAATGCCCTTTTCCTCTCCACTCCGAGCATCTAAAAGAAATGCAACGGAACGCAGGGAAATGAGGCATGAAGCCTAGAGGTACATCAGCAGCTTATCAATTGTTACACGTTTTCCAGCCTTTTTTAACGGTCCTTTCAAGGGATCTAGTGTCTATGAGTCGGCCTTAGTCGACAAGCGGATGGTCAGGTGGCCCAGAGCAGAGTCAGCACGGTTCCGGAACGGAGGCGTTGGCTAAGTGACGGTGACTCCGAGGTGACGTACCGTCACAGCCGCACAAGCACCTCGGCGTGAAACTTTGCTGTCGCGGCTCGTCTCCAGGGGGCCTCACCGGCACTCACTCACCCTGCTTCGTCGGTGACATCACGTCACGGATGGGCGGAGGGCCTCAGCTCAGCGAACACTCTCACTGCCTGCACAGAGCCAGGGACAGCAGCGGAGGCTGGTGAGTGGCACGGGCCCAGCTCTGAAGGCGCTCTGGAAACCCAAGGCATCACAGGGAGCCGCTGCTGTCTGCCTCTGCTCAGACACTCTGGGCAGCTTGACGAAGGCGGGTGCTCACATTCCTGACACCCGGTGCAAGAAGCAAAGGGGCCGAGTGGCTGGCTAAGTGCTCAGCGCAAATTGCCGTCAAGCGGAAAAAGAAAAAGCAGACCTGAGAAAAGACATTTTATTCACTCACGATCTGAGACTTTTCTGAAATGCTGAGGCAGACATCAAAGTTTGGGTTTTATGAATGCGCTTTCCATAAATACATGTATGAATACATTTCGTAACTGGGACAGTAACTTTCCCTATGGAGGATTCATGTTTCCGATTAAAAAAAAAAAAAAAAGAAGAAGAAAGTGGTAGAAACCCGAATGTATCTCCATTTTTCTCTGCACACAGAAACTTAGCAACGTGCTGAGTTAATAGATTTGAGAGGGGAAAACATTTCTTTCCACCTTCTGGTATCCCACAGCACTGCAGAAACAAAACAAACAAACCAAAAAACACCATAATTTACCTACGTACAGTCTCGGGATAGACCCGGGAGATCGGCTGGTTAAGACGTTATCTCCGTTTTTTAGATGTACAAAACTGAGGGGTGTGGGGGAGTTATTTATAACCTCAAACGTTTAGTGTTCTTTCCACGGTGGCAAGTTCGATGTCAACACCCCAGGTCCCCCATTGGCTGCTGTTCTCTTTTCTGACCATCCTTCTTGAACAGAAGCAGGTGAAGGCGATAACCAGAGAGAAGAGATTCCACCCAGAAAGAACTGTCCCATTTTCTAAACCGTGGGCTGGCGCTCCATCTACTATCCGCGATGAATGTAATCCTTCCATCTTCTCAAAATAGAGAAACTGCTCCATATTTATCACTACATTTGGATTCTGATGAGTGCTCCATGGAATATTTGGGGGAATTAACACTTGAGATCAAATAAATATGGTTATCCCGAGTGTTTGTTATGTGCCGGGCACAATGCAAAACGATTTCCGTGGATCTCATTTAAACCTCGTAAAATATACATAAAATAGGTTCTGTGATTATTCCCATTGCACAGCCATGGGAATTGAGGCACCAAGACGTTAAGTGACTGGCCTCAGGTCACACGGCTTATAAAGGAAGACAGCAGGACAAATACCCCAGTTTTAAATCACTGCATTGTGCAGAGAGCAACTGCTATAGACTGAAAATTTGTCTTGAACCCTCATCCAGGTGATGGTATTTCGAGGTAGCTGGGTCATAAGCATGGAACCCTCATGAATGGCATCTGTGCCCTTCTGATGAGCCCTCAGAGAGCTTCCTCACCTATCCTGCTAGGTAAGGACACAGCAAGAAGATGGTCGTCTATGAACCAGGAAGAACCCTTACCAGACACCAAATCTACCAGTGTCTTGCTCTTGAACTTGAACTCCCCAGACTGTGACAAATAATCTGTTGCTCATAAGCCCTCCAGTCTATGACTATTCTGTTATGGCAGAATCTCATGGACCAAGTCAAAAATACAGTCAAAGGTTATAGCCACTTAGTGTTCGGACCTGCATCAGTGTGTTTACTTGTATAAACAGGTGGAGATACAAGCTGAACAACATTTGGAGGATCCGCAAATAAACTAACGGGTCTTTTCTCTCCACCTCAGGAAAATGACGAGGGCATTTGGGGCAGACGAGGTCTCTATGCCAACTGGGTAGCATTTAAGTGTCACGTGAGAAGGTGACAATGAAAAAGGGGGCTGAAAAGGGAAAGGGGAGCAGAGAAGGGAGAAGGGAGGATGGAGGGAACGTGCTCTATCCATGGCATGATTCCCAGGCTCCCCATTTGCATATTTCCACAGCCACAGCAGATTAAATGCCCTTCAAGGAATGGTTCCAGAACAGGATCTGGGGAACAGCACCATCACATCAACTTCTACTTCTTGGGTAGAAGCTTGGATCAGAGAAGAGACTTCTCCAGTTTTTCCCATGGGTTAGTCTCCTCAGCACAGAAAAATAACGCTTCTCCATTTTTATCCGTCCCTGGCATACGCACGGTACCGTGAAAACTGTAAAGAAGGGTGGTGCTTGCCCACCGGGCCGCACTTAGACTCTCAGGAAGAGAGGAACATGCCATCGTCCCTCTCAGGATGAAAGAAGAGATTAAGAAACATGCGGATAAATAAACACCTTCAAAGCCTGAGACTCCGTGTAGGAACATTACAAATTACCTACTGTCGTTCTCTCCTTCTCAAGGTCACAACGGAGAAAACGGGAAGATGAACTAAGCTTCCAACCACATGGTGTTATTTGTGTTTTCGTAAAGGGATCATTAACCTTTCGAAATGATCAGAGCAGGTGAAATGGGTAAGCTCGTTCATGAACACCAGCAGCGGCCACGTGAACAGAATACAGCAGTGATGTGTATGTAGCTAGGTGTATGCTTCTAACGAAAATCAAGTTGGATTCCACAGTACGTGTGGCAGAATCTTGCCTAACAGTAGTTATTTGGGCCAGTTGAGAGAGCAAGTTATGGAAGAAGCCTGAAAGAGTCTGCTTTGGATGAGAAACTGTCTCGCCTTTCCCCCAAGGAGAGAGTGGGCAAGAATGGGGCACCAGGGCAGAAACACAGAGAAGGTGGATCCGCATTTCACTGATCGTCCGCAATTTGGCAGACTGGTGTTTTGGCCAAGGACCACCTTGTCTGTGGCCGTGAAAAAGCCTTCAAAAAATCATGTCCGGACATTTCAGATGAGTGGCTTGACGTGAGTCAGGATTCATATGAAAACATGTGTCCACACTTTGGGTTTAACCCACTGTATGTCCTGCATTGTTTTTCAAGTTCATGGATCCGAAAGTTGGCTGGGAAGGACATCTCCAGCCTGATCTTCCCTGAGAGTCGGTTCTAAGGATGAGGTGGCCTGAGTTACTAAGGACAGATGCTGGTGGTTGCTTCATGAATCCCCGCACGAAGGAAACACGGAAGCTCACAGTCTGAGGCCGTCCACACTCTCAGCTGGAAACTGGGGGCCAGAATGAGCTCCCAGCAAGTGAGAAGCAGCATATTCCTCTCTTTTCCTCTGGAATGTGTCCATTAACAGATTTAAGAGGGCAATTTAGCAGTGGTCTTGGAAGAGAGGTAGAGAAGTGAGGCTGATGGTCATTTCGCCTGCCTCCTGTTTGGTGATTTGAAAGGATCTAGGCGTCTTCAGTTCTGTCTCGACTATCAGACCGTGAAAAGAGAGGAAAAGCTAATGGCCGACTCTGACTTGGGGTTTACGAAGTACCAGGCACTCTTCTGAGAGCTTTGCGTGTGTTAACACTGAGCTATCTACCGGTCCTACTCCAGAGGGAAGAGAATCCAAGGTCACATCCAAATCACCGCGTGCAGGTCTCTGTGTAGACAGACGATTCCTGCATTAGGGTTAGCAGACTGCCATCACTTCGGATGGTTTCCGGAAAAATTGGGGGAATTCATTTCTAATTAGAGATTCATAAACTTTAGATGCCTGTCTAGGTTTAATGTGTTGATGAAAAAATACAAAGTTTCACAGCTTACTGTAAAGTAAATGACTACCTCAATCCTAGGAAATAGCTAAGTAGTAAGATAAATAAAACTCTTGATGGGAGGAATAAATTTCGTATATGAGCAAATTCAGGGCTAATTCCAGCAGGCCCGAGGCTGGCGCCACCTGGGGTGGGGGGGTGGGGGGGTGGGGAAGGTGCCTTTGGAATAGGACAGAAAGGCTAGAGAGGCCGAGGAGGGTCCTGTTAATTATGTAGGACCCTGAAATCCCTGGGATCAGTGTCTCACTTTGGATAAACAACCAGTGATTTCCAGCAAGGTCATTGAACGCAGCCCAACCTGCCTGCCTCCGGGTTCCCGGAAGGTTCGATGTTATCGAAAGCCTTCCTCATTTGGGAGCAGCAATGGCACAGCAAGGCTGGATTTGGGGGAGCAGACAAACCCTGGCTGGGCAGGATGTCATCCCAGAACCCAGTAAAATGGGCAGTTTCATACCCTTTCATACCTCTGGAGTCCCCGGGGAGAAAGGAATCAAAGGAAACAGCAGGAACCTGAAAGTGTTGTTTCTGCAATCTGAAAGCAGCCTGGGATTTACTCCCACATAGTTTACTCACCTGAAAGAGTAACCCTATAAATCCCACTTGGAAGACGGCCTGTGTCTGCATAATCCCATGCAGAGCACCCCACCCCCAGATTCCCAGCCAGCACCCAGGCACTCTCTCCCTTGGCTGTAGCACCCTTGCCAACAAAGTTCAGGAGACACATAGCGGCTCTATCAGAATAAATCCGAGTGTGTGGGGACGGACGGACTGAGGGACACAAATGACTCCCCCGAAGCTTACCAGGCTTCCTTCCTGCGTTTGCATGACTCTGTTACTGGAAGACCTTCCGGGGGCCCAAGTGGCCTGGGCTTGTCAGGGATTCCTTTTCCTGGGGCATTGAGGGTGCGGAATGCCACCACCCAGACATTAAACCAGAAGAGACGAGAAATCTTCCCGGCAATAAATCTCTAGAACAAGACTTGAGAGCCTTTCACTACAGTCCGCTCTTTCAGTGGGTGGGGGGAATGATTTATATGAAATAAATTAGGGCACAAATTTTGTATGTTTCTCTTCTCCGTATTTTTCCTTCTGTGTTAACAAAAACAAATTCCTTTGATGTTTTGCAGTTTCTTTGTTTCTCTGTTGTGTTCGCTGTTGAGTTTTTGTTTTTGTTGTGTTAAGTTTTGGAGGAAAAAAAACCTCTCAAATATCAGATTTGAAAGTACAAAATCTGGCACTTGAGACACCAAATGCTTTTGTTTTTAGGTATCGCAAAACGCACAGATGTTTTGGAATACGCAATCAGTCTCAGGGACAGTGCTAGAAGAAAATAGCAAGTCAGGAGAATTCTTGCGAAATTCATGTTTGGTTCTTAGAATCGGGCCGCCATTCTTTGGTGGCCCCATCTCTGTCCGTCCTCCTTCCCCAGTTACGGGAACCTGCGTGGTGTTTAACTACTCAGAGTCTCCAAAGTGGAGGCCTGCTCAGAGGGCGGGGGCACATAGCCTACCCTCTCCCCCACCTATTTCTCAATCTGTCAACAAGGAGAAAGAAGAAGGGGCTGACTTCATTTGCGTGAGGGCAGCATCAGCTAAGACGTGATCAAACGCTTAATTCGCACCAGGGGAACACGTATCAACAGAAGACGACATCATCCTGAAGGGTGACGATGAAATGTGTGGACGGGGTTCCTGGAAAGGTCGAGTTCCTGCACAACACAGAGGACACCAATGAGAGTTGCCTCCATGCTATGCTTGTCTGTCCATCCTAGTCCAATGAAAATCTCACCGGTACTTTTGCAAACCTCACCTTCCTAATTCTGGCACTATGGATTGAAAGCCTTTATTAGCCATTCTGCCTTTATAGTAACTGATTAATGCCATATAAAAAGCAAATCGTTATAAAAGCAGCATCCAAGGCTTCCAGTCAAAGAAGAACATTCATACCTCTTTCACATCTTTTTAAATATTTTATTCCCACTCTGTTGCTTTTCACACTATATAATTCAGTCATAAAATGCAATTGGCTTACAGAACAGTTTTCATGTAGATATGTCTCGGACACGTACCCTCGCCGAAACGATCAGAATAAAGTAGATGGTATTTTAAGCTTTTGTTATAAACTTGAATGAAGTTTTGCTTGGCTGTTGTATAAAAGGTATTTGAAGTATTAACTGCATTTATCATGCATTTTTCACACCAAATATTATTTCATAAGAAATAATATCACATTAGGTCAAACCCATGGTTTTTACTCAACTGGTGTTCTATTTGGACATGCACTGAAATATTTATAGAATCTAATAGAAAAGGATAATATAACAGGTCTTGAAAATCTATACCCTATCAGAACGTCCATCTCTGCTAACACCTTGGGTGGGCTGGCATGAAATACAAATTACACTATTAAATCTTGAAAGGTTTGAAGAAAATCCGGAATGAATTCTAGGTATTTAGATCAGTTTCAAGGTACTTTTTTTAAGAGGAAAAATCAAACATATAAATAAGTGGAATATCATTTGGTGAATGGATTGACGTATGAAATATTAAAAACTAAAAGATTTGAGATCACTTATTTTTTGAGGTGACATTTGAGACTTGGATTAGAATTACAGATTTGACATCTATCTACAGATATATCTCTTAACTAGACACAGCTATGATGAAAATATAACTACCCCCAAAAAATCAAGACTTGCTTTCTGTAATTTACTGTGATGAGTGTGTCACACACTGAAGGCTGGAGGGCTTGAGTTTACTTGTGACTTTGAGCAGCAGGACAAACCCACTTTTAGCTTGTACACCAGCAATACCTTCCTTAAACATTCTTTTTTTTCCAGATTTTTATTTAAATTCTAGTTAGTTAACAGATAGTGTAATAATGGTTTCAAGAGTAGAATTTAGCATTTCATGACTTGCATATAACACCTAGTGCTCAACACAAGTGCCCTCCTAAATGCCCATCACCCATTTAGCCCATCCCCCACCCACTTCCCTCCATCAACGGTGTTTGTTCTCTATTGTTAAGAGTCTCTTATGGTTCGTTTCCCTCTCTCTTTCCACCCCTCCTTCCAACATGCTGATCTCTTTTGTTTCTTAAATTCCATCCGTGAGTGAAATCATATAATATTGGTCTTTCTCTGCCTGACTTATTTCACTTAGCATAATATACTCTAGCTCCATCCACGTTGTTGCCAATGGCAAGATTTCATTCCTTTGGATGCCTGAGTAATATTCCATTGTGTGTGTGTGTGTGTGTGTGTGTGTGTGTATACACATATGTATATATACATATATATATATATATATACATATATATATATATATACACACATATATTTTTATATATGCGTCCTCCTCTTTATCCTTTCATCAGTCAATGGACATTTGGACTCCCTCTAAAGTTTGGCTATTATTGATAATGCTGTATCAACATTGGGGTGTGTGTGCCCCTTTGAAGCTGTATTTTTGTATCCTTTGGGTAAATACCTAGTAGTGCAGTTATTGGATCATCGGGTAGCTCTATTTCTAACTTTTTGAGGACCCTCCATACTGTTTTCCACAGTGGCTGCCCCAGTTTGCATTCCCACCAACAGTCCAAGAGGGTTCCCCTTTCTCCACATCCTCGCCAACAACTGTTGTTTCTTGTGTTAATTTTAGCCACTCTGGCAGGTGTGAGGTGGTATCTCACTGCGGTTTTGCCTTGTATTTCCCTGATGATAACGTTGAGCATCTTTTCACGTATACACTTATTTTCATTCAATACAACTCACGTGTGCACAGGAAGATTGATGTGACAGGGATCCTGACAGTGAGTTTGGCTGATTATTTTTAATGTTTATATATTTGAGGCAGGAAGGGGTAGAGAGAGAGGGAGAGAGGGAATTCCAAGCAGGCTCCATTCTCAGCATAGAGCTGATGCAGGACTTGATCTCATGAGCCCAAGATCAAGGCCTGAGCCAATCATCAAGAGTCCAATGCCTAACCGACTGAGCCCCCCAGGTGCCCGAGTTTGGCTAATTTTAAGTAAACTTGAATATGTCAAAGATTACTAACCAAGAGATCATCCTAATACAATCTTTTATTGATTGATTGATTGATTTCAAATGCCTGTCAGTTGTTTGTTTTTTTAATATAATTCATTGTCAAGTTAGCTCACATACAGTGCACACAGTGTGCTCTTGGCTTCAGGGGTAGATTCTTGTGATTCATCACTTATATATAACACCCAGTGCTCATGTCAACAAGTGCCCTCCTCAAGGCCCGTCACCCAATGTCCCCTCTCCCCTGCCCCGCCCAATCAACCCTCAGTTTGTTCTCTGTATTTAAGAGTCTCTTAAGGTTTGCCTCCCTCTCTGTTTGAAACTATTTTTTCCCTTTCCCTTCCCCCACGGTCTTTTGTTAAGTTTCTCAAGTTCCACATATGAGTGAAAACATATAATATCTTTCTTTTCTCTGACTCATTTCACTTAGCATAATATCCTCCAGTTCCATCTGTGTTGCTGCAAATGGCAGGATTTCATTCTTTTTCGTTGCCAAGTAGTATTCCATTGTATATATGAACCACGTCTTCTTTATCCACTCATCAGTTGATGGACATTTGGGCTTTTTCCAAAATTTGGCTATTATTGAAACTGCTGCTATAAACATTGGGGTACATGTGTCCCTATGAATCAGCACTCTCTATCCTTTGGATAAATTCCTAGTAGTGCTATTGCTGGGTCGTAGGGTAGTTCTATTTTTCATTTTTTGAGGAACCTCCACACTGTTTTCCAGAGCGGCTGCACCAGTTTGCATTCCCACCAACAGTGCAAGAGGATTCCCGTTTCTCCACATCCTTTCCAGCATCTGTTGCTTCCTGAGTTGTTAATTTTAGCCACTCTGGTGTGAGGTGGTAACTCAGTGTGGTTTTGATTTGTACTTCCCTGAAGATGAGTGATGTTGAGCATCTTTTCATGTGTCTGTTGGCCATCTGGATGTCTTCTTTGGAAAAGTGTCTATTCATGTCTTCTGCCCATTTCTTTACTGGATTATTTGTTTTTTGGGTGTTGAGTTTGGTAACTTCTTTATAGATTTTGGATAGTAATCCTTTATCTGATATGATATTTGCAAGTATCTTCTCCCATTCTGTTGGTTGCCTTTTAGTTTTGCTGACCGTTTCCTTCACTGTGCAAAAGGTTTTTATCTTGATTAGGCCCCAATAGTTCATTTTTGCTTTTATTTCCCTTGCCTTTGGAGATGTGTTGAGTAAGAAGTTGCTGCAGTTGAGGCCAAAAGGTTGTTGCCTGCTTTCTCCTCTAGGGTTTTGATGGTTTCCTGTATCACATTTAGGTCTTTCATCCATTTTGAGTTTATTTTTGCGTATGGTGTAAGAAAGTGGTCCAGATTCATTCTTCTGCATGTTGCCATCCAGTTCTCCCAGCACCATTTGCTAACGAGACTATCTTTTTTTTTCCATTGGATACTCTTTCCTGCTTTGTCAAAGATTAGTTGGCCATACTTTTGTGGGTCTAGTTCTGGTGTTTCTATTCTATTCCATTGGTCTATGTGTCTGTTTTTGTGCCAATACCATACTGTCTTGATGATGACAGCTTTGTGGTAGAGACTAAAGTCTGGGATTGTGATGCCTACTGCTTTGGTTTTCCTCTTCAATATCACTTTGGCTATTCGGGGTCTGTTGTGGTTCCATACAAATTTTAGGATTGTTTGTTCTAGCTTTGAGAAGAATGCTGGTGCAATTTTGATTGGGATTGCACTGAATGTGTAGATTGGTTTGGGTGGTATTGACATTTTAACAATATTTGTTCTTCCAATCCATGAGCATGGAATGTTTTTCCATTTTATTGTGTCTTCTTCGATTTCTTTCATAAATTTTCAATAGTTTCCAGCATACAGATCTAACATCTTTGGTTAGATCTATTCCTAGGGATTTTATGGTTCTTGGTGCAATACAATCTGTTCTTTAAAACGACCTAGAAAATTTTGGACGGGTTAGACAATAGACTCTTAAGTCTTGTGAACCAAAAGATTAAAAAAAAAATCAATAGTAGAAAAAATCTGATGGGAAATAGACTTATTTTTTTTTTAGAGAATTTCATTTTCATTTGGGGAGATATGAAAGAGAGGAAAAAATTTTTAGGACTTCATAAGATTCTTAGTTTATGAAAGTAGCATACATAAAGTCAGCGTTATTTTAAAAAAATTAGTATCAATTTACAATTCCTTGTTGACTTTGAGGAGCTGGGACTTTCCCTGCTCTTTCCTGAGTCTGGCAGCTAGTTCTAGAATTGTGATTATAAGAGGCAACACAGGGCAAGATAACCCCCGCATGCAGCCGGATCACAGAGAACAAGATCACCTTGGGGAGATTTTGAAGGAGAGAGAGCTCGTTTGGGATGCTTCCCTAGATGCTTTCTTTTCTCAGACTCCAGACACACCCACTGCCCTACACCAACCCCTCTCCTCCAATCCTTTGTCTCACTCCCTCCACCCTTGAACTCCCAGGACGTTCTTCTTCCTGTTAACCTGGAGATCAACTACAGCCAACACATTTGTGACGAGGGCTCGAGAACAGACCTGTGCCAGCAGTATGGACACTTACAGAGGAGGGAAGGTTTTGGAACTGTACTCAGAACACCACACTGGACAATCAGTGGGGTTTCCCAGAACACCTTTCCACGATTCCAGTGGCACTGCTATGCCACACGCCCTGCACCACCACATTCAGCTTCCCACCAGGGAAGTGGAGCGCTAAGTGGGAATAAGGGAAGACAGAGCTGTACAAGAGGCCTGGCTCCAAAAATCAAGCCCCGCAAATGCGCAATCTTGGCCCTGCTGCACATGAGCTGTGTGGATTTCAGGTGCCATTTCCATAGAAACCGCCAACTGCCTCCTGCCTTCGAACAAAGACATGAACAAGTGTGGCCAAGGACAGGGACTCGGCCCGCACGTGACCTCACCAACAGGTGAGACCTTTCCTGGACCGGCTGCTCAGCTGAAGGCTGAGCTGAGGTCTGCTACAGAGAGCCTGGAGAGACGAGGCCCAGGGTTAGCCCGCGGGATACACGCGTGTCTGATACACACTACTCGACAGCAAGTGGTAGGCCTCCTCTTGTCTGAGGAAATTATTCTTCCTCTTGGCCAACCCCCAAAGAGGACAAGCAGCCTGCAGGTCTTGTAAATGAGAATGTACATAACATAGGAAGCGTGGGACCTATTCCCTGAGCCGATTGACATGCGTGAAAAAGGGAAGTCTGGGATTTGCACAGAAATGCGCATTTGGGGTCCCTAAATGGACATATGTAATGATTGGCACATGGAATATGCAAAGTGGCCTGGTTTCAAGAGCAGGGACGGTTGCCCATTAGTCCTTGATGTCACCTTATGTCGGAATTCGCTGATTTCTTATTTATCAGAAGGAACTTGCCGCACAGGATAAGTATCTGGACAGGGAGCAGTCTAAAAACCAATGAAAATTGCCACACAAGGAATGGTCATTAGGCCAGGATTTTTTTTTAAGACCATGCCTGCATATCTAATTGGATGCTAAAAATCATCTACTACGTCCAAACATAGTTGTTATAGGATCTCGATCCCTCTCTCTCTCTCTCACTCTCTCTCTCTCTCTCTCTCTCTGTCTCACACACACACACACACACACAATGATGGAGGGAATCTCCGCATAGCCATAGTAAACTTCAAGTTCAATACCAGATGCCTTTCAAAGATAAGCAGATTCGTTTTGAGTCTCCAGGTGAAACACAGCAATAAAAATAGTTCCAAATTCAAGGCAAGGAGACAGGAGTTCCAGGTGCCAAAGATGGAAGTTTCAAGAAAAGAGCCAGCCGTCAGTCATCGTTCCCTGATGTCAAGCCTTGGCTCTGTCTACGTGCATCCTACACGCGTTTGTTTATATCAAGCATTGGGATGTTATCCTCTCCTCAGAAGCGAACCAGACTTGCAATCCATCTTTGACTTGTGCCAGTTCCCCAACTGGTAGAATTTGGGTTCACCTCTGTTTCTACAAGCTGATAAGGTGAATGGATGGCTGGGGAAATTGATGTTTGTGTTTAGCTATCCCTAAAGCCTCAAGTACTTCAAACACCTGTGGCAGAACTATAAAGAAACAAGTCTTCCAATACTGATCGACTATTAAGTTCAATGAATACATTAATTTTGCCAATAATAGATCTTGGCAAAGAAAAATAATGTTTTCTAAGCACACCGTTTGGTGTCTTATTGGTAACTGGCTTTCTGAAATCTTGTTACAGTTTGTCACCAGGTCTCAGGGAGATTTTGAAATAGGTGACTCCCTTCTCTTACAGAGAAGTTTTGTCATGAAGAATTCCTTGGCTTTGATGTAACAGGACTTCAGAGCCAAAATAAATACGTTCCTGATAATGGTGTAGAGCACCGTTCCCACCTGAATGGAAAGTTCAGAATATTGGGGCCCAAAGTCCCCAACTTTCCTACACGGAGTTTGAAGACAAGATCATTAAACCCCAAAACAAGCCTCAACAAAGACCATGTATTTTTTTTGGAAACCCCCCCCCGCCCCCCACAACCTGGCTGTATTTTGACCTCGCTCTACTCCACACTGACCATGTAGGTGTGTCGCATGCCCTCTTACTCTGTCACCTCAACAGTCACACGCCCTCTTTATTCAAGATACTGGAATGGCCAGAATATACCTGCTGCGTGCGTCTAACCTCAAGAACAGAAGAACGGCAGAGGTTCGGGGTAGCCATTTTTTTAAGTTCTATGCCTTTCACCATGAAGTTGACCGCCTACGGAGAAACAGCAAGGCAAGTTTACAGCATAATCCAGTGGCAATGTCAGGGGGTCGGGCAGCATATCTTCACTGGCCAAAAACATTTGGAACCCTCGTGTGTCCATTGATGATGGTGTCTCCTGGCCAACCACCAGGAACCCAGCTATCACACCTCAGCCAGGCCACACTCTGAAAAGCTCATCTGTTGTCTTCTTAATGACATCTCTTCATTTGTGGGTTATCACCCATTCTCAGGAGGTCCCTCCCCAATCACGTTGATGGAAATTACTGATGTGAGTTTTCTTGTGACGTCTGTGAGTTGTGCCTTCCTTCACATCCCTCTTGGTGTGACTCTTACTATAACCTGTAATGGAGTTATCGCTGAGAACACAGCAATATCATGCCATATTTCAACTATGCCTGCTTAGCAAGCGTGTTTAAGTGATTGGCACTTCCTTGTGAAACCAAATGAAAAACTGGTTTTACTTGGCTACTCTACAGGTAAAACCTCCTCCTGAGTTATCTGGCTGATTTCTTCTGAAAGGGAGATATAGATAAAGAGCTGTTGTATTCTTGTAACCTACAAACCTCAAAACCTCTCACTTGTATTCCTACACGATGATATCAAAATGGCATCCTATGGTTTGACTGATTGGCTTATAATAACCCAGTTTCTTCAGCCCCTCCCTTGAGTCTACACGTACTGATTTTATTAATAAAATCCTTATCGTAAAATGTAAATAGAAGAAAAATAAGTCAACCCTAGAGACTCCAGAGGGAACCAATCCCGCTGATAACTTGACCCTAGCCCATTGAAACTGATTTTGGATTTCTGGCCTCCAAGAACTGCGAGAGAATGAATTTGTGTTGTTTTCAATGACTCCGATCATGGTAAATTGTTACATCAACAATAGGATTGCAACACATGCCCCTCTGTCCAGTAAGTAATTCAAAAGACTTTGTTAATTTTGCCATTTGTCAACACTTGAGATTTTCTTCTTTCTTGAGGTACTCATTTATGTTTTTATGCATTTTTCTATTGTTACCCTTCTCTCACTGATGTGTAAGTGTGGCTTATAAATTTGATACACTTAATCTTTCCTGGGTATATAAATATGTCTGTAGTTTTAGAAGTGGAGATAGATAGATATCTATATCTATATATGTCTATATGTCTATATAGATATACAGATAGATATATAGATATCTCACTACATATTAATCTTTTCTTATATGGTTTACTTCAATAAACAGAAAATCTTAACTCTGATGTTTATATTTATTGTTGAGACAGAGCATGAGCAGGGGAGGGGCAGAGAGAGAGAGGGAGACACAGAATTGAAGCAGGCTCCAGGCTCTGAGCTGTCAGCACAGAGCCTGATGTGGGGCTCGAACCCACAAACCGTGAGATCATGACCTGTGCCGAAGTCAGGCACTCAACCAACTGAGCCACCCAGGCACCCCAGAAAATCTTAACTTTGATGTTGTGACTCATTATCAACCTGTTCCTTAATGATTCAGGATATTAATAAAATTAATCTCCTGCCTTGAAACCATAAAGATACAATTCTACATTATATTCTGAGAGTTTTACAGTTTTATTACACTTACGTGTTTCACACAGCTGGCATGGATTTTGGCTAGGTGGTGAGCTGTGTGAATTTTATTTTTCTTCATACAAATACCCAATTTTCTCACCATTTGCTAAAAATCTAGTTGTCTTTTACTACTGCAATGCCACATCCGTATGTGTACATGTTTTTTTTTCCACCAACCCATTTATATCCCTATATCTATCCTACATTGTCTTTATTGCTGTAGTCCTCTTTAATTCAGGATATCGGATTCATCCTCCCACTCGGTTCTCCTGTATTGTGACTATCTTAGCTATCCTTAGTCTTTCGCTGTTTTATACAAATTATAGATTTAGCTTATTAAGTTCTACCAAAAACCCTGTTTGGGTGTTCATGGGACTCCATCGAATGTATAATTCAGTTGGGAAAATGTAGCCTACCCACATATATATATGGACTATCTTCCCATGTGTTTAATGCCTGTCTATGGGGCTTTATAATTCCTTTTATAAATAACTTTCAATTTTCAGTCCTGTCATTGTGTGTATTCTTATAGGATATGTATATTTGATGCTGTAGTAATTGGTGTCTTCATTTAAAAAGTTTAGTAATATTCAGGTTCTTACATTTATTTTAATAACACCCTATACTTGGGGTGCCTGCGTTGCTCAGTTGGTTGGGCGTCTGACTTCGGCTCAGGTCACGATCTCATGGCTAGTGAGTTCAAGTCCCACGTCCAGCTCTGTGCTGACATCTCAGAGCCTGCTTCAGATTTTGTCTCTCTCTCTCTGCCCGTCCCCCACAACTCATGGTGTGTGTGTGTATGTGTGTGTCTCTCTCTCAAATATAAATAAACATTAAAAAATTTTAAATCCTATACTTAATTTTAAGCTTAATTTTCAACAGTAAATTCCTATCCTAATGCTCTAAGTAGGTTCCAGAACTGTAATCACATCAAATGCAAATACTAGAAGGCTAATCAAATGACTGCTAGAGCCAGAGGAGCCGGCAGCTCTGGAGGGGAAGGACCAAAGAATCAAAGCCAACTGCTTGTTGCATTTGATCTAAATCTGCATTAGCACCGAAGCTCTCTATATCATTAAAACACTATACACATTTTTGCAGAGCAAGTAACACCAGTCTACATGAACTCAAAATAAACTGGTGATTTTGGACTTCAAATTTTCACATGTAAAGAAATGCACGTTTCAAAAACAAGAGTCTACTGTTCACCTGACAGTGATAAATGGTGGCAGGAATACAGAAAAACCAACCCTCTTCCACACCGCTGCCAGTTTCGTAAATTGGTGTAAACGTTTTAGAGACCAAGTTAGCAATTTCTATACAACGGAATATGCTTGTACCTGCTGTCCCAGAAATTCTACCATTAAAAAGTCATACCATGAGGGGCGCCTGGGAGGTTCAGTTGGCTAAGTGTCCAACTTCTGCTCAGGTCATGATCTCACGGTTCGTGGGTTTGAGCCCCGCGTCGGGCTCTGTGCTGATGGCTCAGAGCCTGGAGCCTGCTTCAGATTCTGTGTCTCCTTCTCTTTCCTGCCCTCCCCCACTCACGCTCTGTCTCTCTCTCAAAAATAAATAAGCATAAAAAAATATTTAGAAAGTTATACCGTGAACATATCTTCACATGTGCACAATGAGTGTGAATGGGATGCTTGGTGTAGCTGAAGTGTATTGCACACACACCATTGTGCAGCGGTATGAGGCGTGCTTACATAGTTGAGAGCAAGGCAGAAATTAAAACAAGGAGTCTGGAAAAAATGCTCCCATGAGTACTTTTCTTAAAGATAGGTAGGTAACAGAGGAGAGACAGTGTGTTATGGTTCTCCAGAGGAGAAGAACCGGTAGAATGGATAGATAGAAACGCCTGGAAGTTCACAGAAATTTTCCATAAAGAGACACTAAAAACCGGTAAAAGTTGCTTCCATCCAGTGAGACAAAGTCAGGAAGATGGTTGACTTGATTTTATTGTTGCTTCTTCTGTGATATTTTCCTTTTTAAACCCCGTACATGGGTTACTTTTTCGATAATTAGTTAAAATGTTAAATCCCGTTAAGCAAGTGATGAACGTGGAAATACATGGAACCGCTCTCACTAGTCCCATTTTCCTCCACTCGTGTCCCCGCCACCACCTTCCAGGCCCTCCCCTTCCCCATACCTACTGTTTCTCAGTTAAACTGAGATTTTCATGGGAGGGGTCATTTTGGATTGTAACTTGTTTGCTTCTGTGTCTTCTAGTGCAATGCCGGCCAGAAGATCTTGTGCTATTCTTTCACGTGTCTGCCCCAGCATCTGGCAGAAGGCTCTAGTTGACTCTGGTTGAGCATCAGAATTATGCATGTACCCGACTAACAGTATAAAATTCCGGAGAGTCTATGGCCCAGAAATCCGGACTTTTGCAAAAATATCCACACAGACTGAGTAGACTCCATCCATATTAAGGCCTCTTGGTTTAGTTCACACCTCAACTTTCTCTCGACTGTCAGTGTTCCACATCCCCAGGGCTATTTTCATCACCTGTCTTCTCCAATACTTGAGTAGATACTCACCAGCTGCCTCCTTTTTCCTTCTTTGGAACTATCACGTATTGGGGATCTGCTATTTGGCAAGTGATCTGCTAACAACCTTGTGTAAGCGAGCTCTAATCTTCACAGCCTTACCAGGTGAGTATTACTGCTTTAAAAAAAATTTTTTTAATGTTTATTTATTTCTGAGACAGAGAAAGACAGAGCATGAGTGAGGGAGGGGCAGAGAAAGAGGGAGACACAGAATCCGAAGCAGGCTCCAGGCTCTGAGCCATCAGCACAGAGCCCGATGCGGGGCTCGAACTCACAAACCGTGAGGTCACGACCTGAACAGAAGTTGGTCGCTCAACCGACTGAGCCACCCAGGTGCCCCGTAACTGCTGTTTTTAGATGGAGAAGCTGAAACAGAGAGGTTCAGTCACGTGTCCAAATTGGCACCCACCACCAGTAGGCGGCCACAGAAGACCCAGTTCTGCTGAACTCCAGGATCCTGTGTTTTTTCTGCTCGGCCCTGTTGCCTGTCCTGAGACTGTACCACCACCGTAGGCTGCCAGGGGCACATTCCTGTGATGCACCTGTCTCTGCTGCGTGGGTCTCTTCTTTGCCTCCTACCTCTAGAAGCAGAGTTGACAGTCAAGGGTAGAACTCCCTCTAAAGCCAAAGTCTTCTGTCTCCTGGGTCTACATGCAAAATCATTTATATTCTGTTTTGAAACACTTCCGAAATCTGTATGTACGTCCTTGATGTGATTTCTGTTTTTCTACTAGAACCATCTAGGTCAGCCCTTCTCAGCCTCAGCTCCAATGACGTTTTGGACTAGATCATTTTTTGTGGGGGGTGGGGAGGTGCCGGTGCCTTGCAAGGATGCTTACCCACTAGATTCCAGGAGCCCGGCCTGCTCCCGGTTGTCACAATCAAAGTGTTCCCAGGCATTCCAAAATATCCCCAGGGGGAGGTGTGTAAAATGGCCCCACTTGGGAACCACTAGATTTTAACTGGATGTCCTCCCGGCTCCTAAACTTCTCTTTGACAAAAATGAAATTCCTAGTCTTCCCCCAAACATCTCCATTTTACTTCCTGATTTCTATTAGTGGGTCTAATTTGCCTCCGCTATTCACACTCTAAACCTCTATACCTTCCGTGTTGATTCCAGCTTCTACCTGCAACCCATCGCTAAAATACACAGCGCTGAATTCAAATCCTAAGTCTCTCATTTCCAGCTTCTCTCCCTGGTGCTGGCTTCCATACCCTCACCCTAATTCCCTACCTTCAATTTCTCCTAGCCAATGACACTGGATAAAGCCTTCCCAAAGGTAGCTCAGGTTATGGCTTATTATTATTATTATTATTATTATCATCATCATCATCACCTCCCTATCATAAGCTCATTAAAGTATCAATTGCTCACTCTTGCATTTCAGGGCCCCTCCATATGGCCCCAGCTCCCTTTCCAGCCTCATTTCTTTGTTTTTTAAGTTTGTTTATTTCGAGAGAGTGAGGGAGTAGGGGAGAAGCAGAAAGAGAGGGAGAGAGGGTCTCCCAAGCAGGCGCTGTGCTGTCAGTACACAGCCCAGTGCGGGGCTCGAACTCACAAACTGTGAGATCATGACCCGAGCAGAATCCAAAAATCAGACGCTCAACTGACTGAGCCACCGAGGCACCCGGCGCCTTGTTTCACACACCTCCTCCTCAAGTGCCAACGTGGATGCTTATTGTTCATCAAAAATAGTCTGTGCATATGGCCTGATGCCTTTCACTTAGGCTGTCACCTCCATTGGGGAGTTCCTCTTCCACAATTTTCCCTTAAAAAAAAGGCTGTTTTCTCAAGGCCAATCTGCAATCCCGCACTGCACACAAATCATTTCATGGTTGACCCCTCGGAACATATTCGCTTTCTCCTGAGTCCTTTTAACCGCTCACACGACCTCTCTCGTGTCACCTGCCCCCTGATGTATTTGTGGTGGCAACAGCTTGCCTGCCAGATTGTAGCCTTCCTGATGGCAGAGACGGGGTCCCAGTCTTCCTACACCCTAAGTCACCCAGCACAGCCAGGTGCGCTTTCGATGTTCTTAATTATTCTCCCAAACGAGTAACGAACGAGAACTTACCTACTCTCTTAGTTCAGTTCCTTGCCATTCCTCGTGTACGGATTCAGTCTCTCCCCTGGTTTGCTGATTCACTCCTCTCCGCCCCATTCTCTGCCTGCTACGCCAGTAACCTCTCCAAACACAAGTCCGATCAGGGCAGACACAAACTCCTTTGTGTGGCATACAAAACCCTCTGTGTTCCGGCTACCCTGCTTTGTCTCTGCAGTCCTATTTCCAATCACTTCTTGGGACGTGGTGGGGAGTTTCCAGTCCCAGCTGTCAGGCGAGGCTTGCTTCCCCCATATGTTCTACACCTTTGCTCACACCTGCTGCTTTTGCCAAGAATGACTTTGGCCAACCATATCCACCTGCAACATTTGCTCGCGCATCGCCCTGTGCCGGGAAAGCCCTTGAACTCCCAGTGAACCTCTCCTGTCTGTGGACATCCACTAATACTTGATTTAGCTCCTCTAATATTTAATTTTTTTTAGACATGCTTAAACCTAACTACCACATGATCGCACAGAGACAAAATGCACAGTGTTTTATAGGATTTTCCATTCCTGATGCCTAGCACAGTGCCTCACGATGGAGGAAGTCAACTAAGACCATCTTGCTGAGAGTCTGAATCGATGAACCTAGACCAGAAAAATCAGTCGATTTTCGTTACCGATAAGAATAAGAAGTCCACGTATGAAGCGTCACCTGCCTAGTAAAGCTGTTTTGCAAGACCTGAATATCTGACGACATCATCGAGAGAGGGGACCATCTGAATGAGGCAATTTGCCAGTTTGTTGCCGTTTGTCAGATTTATATTTTTAAAATTCTAAACTGGCATTATATATTTCCCTGGCTCGGTCAGCAAGATACCCAGGAAGTAGTTTCACTGTTTTTTTCTGTATCGCAGTTGTCGCGAAAGTAAATTTCTCTGTGTGTTTACCTAGTTCACCCCCGCAGATGCCACAAGAGAATAACCATCTCCTGAGAAGCACCAGAACATTTGCCTTTTTCCCTCTGCTTCCTGCTTTGCCAGCAGCTTCTACTTCTCATCCTGTTAGGAGATCTACTCGAGGCACCAGTTGGCTCCTTCCACCACGTCTTGACCCCTTATCTGCATCTATCTTCCGACTCCGGCGGGTTGTTAGGACACACCAGAAAAGCAAATGTGTAAATCACATACCTATTCAGACACTTATCAGTTGATACTCTCCTGAGATTACTATATATCTGTCTCTGGAGAATAAAAAAACAAAAACAAAAAACAAACAAACAAAAAACAAAACATGTGAGTTTCATAGAAGCTGATCGCTGAGTGTCACAATGGGTTGGTACCCGTGTTTCTGTGTTTGACCTCCGGTCCCGGTTCTTAAAGTTGACCACCAGGGGTTCATCTGCCCCTGGAGAGAGGGAGGCGGACACAGTTAACAGAGGCTGTTTTCTGTTTGCATTTTGTGTCCTAATCCTAAGAAGCTAAAATGGGCTGTTGCAATTAAAAAAAAAAAAAAAAAGAAAGAAAAGAAAAGAAAAGAAAGAAAAAAAAAAACTTTTAAAATAGCACCGAAAAGAAGTGAACAGATTGGAGAAGACCAAGAATCTATAAAGAGCTATAGAAGCGTTGCATATAATAGAATATAAAAGCCTATACTCATGATTGAGGAAGAGAGAAAAATTTATCCTAATCATCTTTAAGAGGACAGAAGAGGGGCGCCTGGGTGGCTCAGTCGGTTGAGCGACCGACTTCGGCTCAGGTCATGATCTTGCGTTTTGTGAGTTCAAGCCTCGCATCGGGCTCTGTGCTGACAGCTCAGAGCCTGGAGCCTGCTTTGAATTCTGTGTCTTCTTC
The DNA here is from genome assembly GCF_027475565.1 of Acinonyx jubatus. Classification (NCBI taxonomy): domain Eukaryota; kingdom Metazoa; phylum Chordata; class Mammalia; order Carnivora; family Felidae; genus Acinonyx; species Acinonyx jubatus. The sequence goes on from NC_069380.1 coordinate 75,148,683, forward strand.
TCTCTCTGCCCCTCCCCCCGCTTGTGATCTGTTTCTGTCTCTTCAAAATAAATCAACATTAAAAAAATTTTAAAAAGAGGACAGGGGCGCCTGGGTGGCTCAGTCGGTTGAGCGTCCGACTTCGGCTCAGGTCACGATCTCGCGGTCCATGAGTTCGAGCCCCGCGTCGGGCTCTGGGCTGACGGCTCAGAGCCTGGAGCCTGTTTCCGATTCTGTGTCTCCCTCTCTCTCTGCCCCTCCCCCGTTCATGCTCTGTCTCTCTCTGTCTTAAAAATAAATAAACGTCAAAAAAAATTTTTTTTAAATAAAAAAAAAAGAAGACAGAAGAAAATAATTGAAATTAAGGCACAAAATGTGGCTTAACAACATAATTCGCTCGCTAAGAAACAGAAATATAAGTTCAGAGGAAGGAATCTGTCCAAAAGAAGAATATGGCCAAGTCAAGAATGGGAAGAGTCATGGCAGCCCCCAGTGTCCAGATGGTAATAACCAACATCCCCTGGGTGTGTTCTCTGTGGCAGGCCCCAAGCAAAGTGTTTTGTATGCATTGTATCTTTTAACCTTCACGGAAACTTTCGAGATAGTGGCAAATATTTTTGCTTAATTAAAGATGAGAAACGTAAGTGCTTCTTTTATCTATTGCTACAAGAACACCACCTATAAACATCCACGAAATCTCAGTGGCATAGAACGATAATTATGTGCTCAGGAGTATTCATTGTGATGCCGATCTGGCCTGGGCCCCCACACACCTCGGCTGCACCTGCTCAGGTGTATACGGCCAAACGCAGGTAAGCTAGTCACCCGTGTTTGGTAGTGGGCCAGCTGACAGCTATTGCAAGAGAGCCTCAGATAGACCTGGAACGACTGACATGGGAGCCACACATTCCATTCTTCAGCAGGCCACCCCAAGCGTGTCTTCCCTATGGCAATGGCAGAGAGCAGGAGTGCGAATAGGAAAGTGCAGGTGATGTTCAAGTTTCTGCTGGCTTCCCATCAGTCTAAGACAGTCACCTGGCCAGGCCCAGAGTTGGAGTGGGCAGACAAGGCGACCTTTCCAAGAGTGCTGCTAAGGGGTGGGCTTAAGAATGGGTCCTCGACGCAATCAATCCACCATCCTGTAGATTAGATCAACTGGGGTCACATGCCAAAGGTCGCCAACTGCTGGAAGCCTGGATTCCGACGAGATCTATCTGACTCTATCACCTGCCTTTCAATGGCTAGAGAAGACAGAGAATCCGTAATGTGTCAGGCTGTGAACCTGTACGTCAGTTAGCAAACAACATATCCAAGAAGGTATGCAGATACCACAATTTGAGGCAGATGAAGTAGAAAATTGCAGTTAAAAAAAAGTTAAAAGCAAATGAGATCAAAACCAGGCGAAGATTGCAGGGGTAAAGCCACCATGAGCCCAGACATTCTGATGCACCCGACTCTAAGTTTGCAAAAAGAATAGAAGTCATTCGGCCCGCAGGGAAGAGTATTCTATGGAAGGAATAAATGGAGAAATAAGGGTACATGGTGAAAATATAGGTTTAGAGCATTTATATCTCAAGTGTGATTAATGTCGTATGCCTGGATATTTTTAAAAGGTTTTTTCTAGCTTTGAGGTATAATTGATAAAATTTTAAGATATTTCAAGTATACAGTGTGATGACTCACTATCCACGATAGAAGGGTTTCTCTCCCCTATGGAGTTAACATTGGATTTTAGTTTTGACTAAAGTCTTAGAAGTCTGCATTATGTAAATAGACTTCCTGATACAATATACTATACAGTGGACCTTTCTGAAATTTGCTAACAAAACGTGCCTTCCAAATTCCCTTTAGAAATTTGGGGAGGGGCGCCTGGGTGGCTCAGTCGGTTAAGCATCTGACTTCGGCTCACGTCACAATCTCACAGTTCGTAGGTTTGAGCCCCATGTCGGGCTCTGTGCTGACAGCTCAGAGCCCGGACCCTGCTTAGGATTCTGTGTCTCCCTCCCTCTCTGCCCCTCCCCTCTCACGCTCTCTCAAGCAAAAATAAATAAAATGTTAAAAAAAAAAAAAACTTAAAAAAAAAAGAAAGAAAACTAAAAAAAAAAAAAAAGAAAGAAATTTGGGGAGTTATTCATCCCAACAGAGCCAACCACCATTCTTAAATCAGCTAGAGTGGCTATTAACCGTCTGAGTCACCTTCTGTTTCCAGAATTTTGCATGACTTTGAAGGCAACAGAGATAGCTAAGGTAAATATATTTGATGACTACTTTCTTAAACGTAGTCCTGATTGTCCATTAAAGTGGTGTCAGGGCTGAACAGCATAAAAAGCAAGCAAAGAGATCCTTAGTGTTAATTTGTCTAAAACAGATCCTTTTTGAAGGAACCTATGTGAGATTATCGCCACCCACCTTCAGATTCGACATAAAGTAGACAGGGAACATTTTCCATAGCTAATGAGTGACTCCATTTAATTTTATCCCGTGGCTAACTTTTAACTCTGCATCTCGTTTGACAAAACCACTTTCCTTACAGGGCTCATCTGAATGTCACAACGATATTCAGGAGTATTAGCGTCACTGCCACTCGTACCTATTGGCCCTGCTGTTCTGACTTTTGCCTTCAAAGTCTCTGACGTTTCCTTACCGGGCAAATGAGAGGCCACACGGGAAAGCTGGATTCTTCCTTGAGGCAACTGCTCAGGACAGACAGGAATGGTGCCCGCTAATAGGATCAGCGCTGGAGAAAGCCACACTCTACAGCAGGGGACGCCAGGCTTCTCCGGTTACTATGGCAGCCGTTTCTACCTAACTTGTCCACACTTATCTTTGTCATATTATCATTAGTAATCCTAGTAGGAACATTAACAGTTAACCATTTTTTGAGTGCTGAATTTGGCATTGTACCCACATTGTCTTATTTAATCTCCCAAACACCTTCTCACAAGCCATCCTTATGGGTATTTTTCAGGCAAAGAAATTGAAATGGAAAGACATTGACTAACTGTTCCAACCAGGGCCTGGCAGAGCTTGCTGTCCAAGCTAAGCTAGGGTTCTTTCTCCCAAGCAAGCCTACCCTTTTTCTTATTCTTACACCTTAACCTTGGAAAATAGAGCCAAGAGGGTTGGGACCCTATGGTTCTTCCATGGTTTTGTGTTCGCCCTTACAACCTTTAAGAAGTCAGACAAACTCCTTGGTGTAGTTTCACAGGCTACCCTGTGAGGACCAATGAGGATAAAGTACGGGAAAGTGTTTCACAAACTGAAAGCAACACACACATGCTATTGTGATATCTGCCTTCTTGTTAATCTCCTGCTCGGGCCTTGGAACAGCTGTGTCATGTTCTGTTTCCAGAAAGGACGCATAGCTGGGCAGTCAGGCTAATATTATTCCACCTTTAACTAGATTACCCTCCCGCTGACCCTCTGCGCCTTTTCCCATGCATGTTGATTTATCTTTTAAAAGCAAAACAATATGTTTTGGCCACTTCCCTCCTTAGACTACGCTTGTCATTCTCTGCCGGTCAGTTGCGTGCGTGTGTGTGTGTGTGTGTGTGTGTGTGTGTGTTTGCATATGTTTTAAGAGGGCTCAAGGAAGGGGAACCAAATGCAAACCGTCACCACCAATTAACACAGGCTCACCCCTCTTCCAAGTGATTTTGTTCCTCTCCCCCACAAAACACAAAGGGCAGTTTCCTTCCTTGACTTTTTCTCAGCTACGAGACGCGGAGATTCTGGACCTAGGAGCAAACTGTAACCGTTAGAGCGACGGTCGTTTGTAAAAATGATCAGTGCTGTCCTGAGGGCCTCAGGGAGGCATCCCACAAAACCTGTTTATACCCTGAAGCTACCTTGTTTAGAGAGTATCTTTGACCTAACGCAAACCCAAATGGAAGCCTCTGCTGACCCCAACTGAGGAAAATCATAGGGTGACCAGCTGTCCTGGTTAGTCGGGGACCGTCCCATTTTTAACACTAAAAGTTTCCCAACCCTGCAAACCCAGCCCCCCGTGGGCTGGAGGGGCAGGCACCCCGGAGATGGATCCAGAGGCTTCCTGCACCTGCCCGGCTGTATTTCACAGGCTCCCGGCGCCCCAGGTCGTGCTCACCTCTCCCCTCCCACTGGCAGGAAGCCTTTTGGGAACAGTGTCAACCTTCAACGCTTTTCTTTTGCTCTCACAAAACACCCTGTCCCCCAGGAGCTGCAGCGAGCTCCCAGGGCCGCCGTGGGTGTCCTCCAGAGTCACTCTGGGTCCCTTGCTGCATATCCTGTATTCAGGCCCTCTTGATCCACTATCCGCTGGGCTTCATCTCTGTCGCTGTCCCCGAACAATAAGGCAGAACCGTGTGTCACCCGTAAAGTACAACCTCAAGAAGGGTGTGGGAGTGTTAGCCACATGATAGCCAGACAAGGGGAGGGGGGACTGGAAAAACGCTGTTGACAGAGGAGCCCGCACTTTGGGGCAGAGGTCCACCGGAGCTCCCTCCCGGAGGACGGGCCCCACCCCGCTGCAGCCCCGGGTCCCCTGCGCGCACCGGGGTCCCCAGGCCGGCGCCTCCCACCGGCTGCGGCAGCTGGAGGCCGGAGGGGAGCGCGCTGGGGCTCGCGGGTGGCCGGGGCGCCCTTCACCCCGGGCGGGGCCCTTCTCGGCGGCGGGGCTTTGATGCCCGGTGTCCCGGCCGGGCAGCCGCGGGGACCTGCCTCCCGCACCGGCACGAGGGCCAGCGGGGCCGCGATCTCCGCGGAAGCTGGCGTTTGATCCTCGGTCCCCGCCCTCCTCCTCCTCGGATCCCCTCCCCCCGCCCCCCCAATGAGGGAACTGGGGAGAATCCAGCCACAAAGCCGCATTTATTCGCTCTTCTGAGAGAGGCCGGGCCCTCCTCTCTCTAATCACTACCCAAGGAGAATCTCAAAGGTTTGAAACTCCTGCCCCGGACAGGACATCCTACGCCATCAACCCAGAGTTCACAGCTTCAAGACCACGTGCCTCTGTTTTCAGATGCTGTCAGTTGTGTGTGTAGTTTGTTCCTCTGAGGTTGTTTTAACAAAAGTCAGTGGAGGATGCTGAGGGCCACCTTTCAAGGATGGAGAGCTTTATCACCTGCACGCTGGAAAGATCCACAAGATCTTCTTCTTAAAGAAGAAGAGGGGGGAGCCTGGAGTTGAACGCCTTCTGCTGACTTACCCTTCTTAAGGGACATATGGGGCGCCTGGGTGGCTCAGTTGGTTAAGCATCCGACTCAGGTCACGGTCTCGCCCTTACTGAGTTCGAGCCCTACCTCAGTCTCCATGCTGACAATGCAGACCCGGCTTAGGATTCTCCCCCCACCCCTCTACCCCTCCCTGGCTCAAGTTAGTGCTCTCTCTCACAATAAATAAACTTAAAACAACTTTTTTTTTTTTTAATAAAATTAAAACAAGAACAGAGAACATGCTCACTTGGGAGGGGGGAGATCACGTGTCCTCACTGAGGCCCAGAGTCCTCAACCCCAGACAGCCGGTTCCTGGATCTTTAAGCATAGCACACAGCAAATCACAACAAGTAAGAAGAGCTTCTCTGCAGTTCACAGAAGGTTCTAGAGACCCTGAGACCACAGAGCTGCCGCAGGAGAGCAAAGGTTGACTGGGGCTCCACAGTCCTAAGCTGGAAGGTGTATTTTTGCCCCTTAGATCAGGGATAACCTTGGCACTATTGATATTTGGGGTTGTACTAGCTCGGGTTGCTGTCACCAAGAACCATGGACTGAGTGCCTTAAACAACAAACACTGCTCTCTCACAGTTCTGGAGGCTTGAAGTTCAAGATCAAGGTGTCAGCACAGCCGTTCCTGGTGAGGGCCCACTTCCTGGTGTGCCCATGTAGGAGAGAGACCTTGTCTCTTGTGCTTCTTATTATAAAGGCACTAATGTCACTCATGAGGTCTCCATCCTCATAACGTAACTACCTCCCCAAAGCCAAGTACCATCACAATTGAGGAGGAAGACTTCCACACAGGAATTTGGGAGGGGCACTTAATAAGGCCTTCCCTCCAGGGACTACTAAGCAGAATGCACACACAGATGGGCCAGTAATCCCACTAGCTCCCCTCTCCGGGTAGGGCGAATCTCAGTTTTTGCTCCTAAGGTCTTCAGCTGATTGGATAAGGCCCACCCACACGAGGGAGAATAATCAGATGTAAAGTCCACTGATTGTAGATGTTGACCACATCTACAAAACACCTTCACGTCAACACCTAGATGGAATACATAATCGGGTTCTACAGCCTAGAGGAGTTGACACAACTAATCACAGGTAATTGTTTGTTGAGGGGGTCTGTCTGGCATCCTACAGGACGTTTAGGAGAATTCCTGACTTCTATCTGTTAGCTAGCACTCAGCACTTCCCCCTGCCCCCAGTTGGGACAACGATGCTTCCAGATTATGCCAGAAGTCCTGAGAGAACCACTTTTCCAGGCCACAAGGTAAGGAACCCGGGTTTCATGCATTTTTCCCACATAGAGTCTGCACTCTCCACCATTTGAGGTAGAGAGCCCAGGTAGTAAGGCTCGTGTTTTCAGAATCCTACATTTTCACTCAGATGCTATTTTGACACATTGAAGGTTAAGGAGCTTAATATTCTAAGTCTACAATGAGCAGGACATTTAAACCTTTGGTGGGAGCAATCTTTTCTTATTTTTATTTTTTTTAGAGAGAGAGAGAGAGAGAGAGAGCACGAGCAGGTGATGGGCAAAGAGAGAGGGAGAGAGAGAATCCCAAGCAGACTCCACGCCCCAACACAGGGCTGGATCCCATAACCCTGGGATCACAATCTTAGCTGAAATCAAGAGTCAGAGGCTCAACTGACTGAGCCACCCAGGTGCCCCAGGAGCAGTCTTAAGCAGTAAATGAGTTCTACCTTCAAGTACTACCTTGAACTCTCTTGTTGGAGTGACAGTGGCTTCTCCCCTAAATAAAGATAAAATCATGCAACCAAAGGGGAAATTTGTCCCAGAAGTCTCCATTTACCTGTTTGAGCTGGGCCCTTGACCCAAGAAAGGGTCTCTGCTGAACGTTCTGGAACGTTCATGTCACAAGTTTGATATTTCATTGAACAGAATATTTTTACTTCCTGAATGCATAAAAATAGCTTTGAGCTTGATATAGATGAAGGCAATTTGACAAACATTCACTTATCCTAAATTATAGAAAATTTTCTTTTTTTGGTGCCTTGCTATTAACAGATTTTTATATGTACCCTTCTAATGTTAAAAAAAAAAAAAAAGATGTCCTGTGTTCTGTGTTCTTCCAACCATCTGGTATGAAATGACACATGGGTGGCAAAGTGCTATTTTAAGCACTGAATGCATTATCTATAAGGAAGGCATGATTATCTCCTGCATTGTTAATTTCCTGCTGTGCTGCTGTAATTCCAGTATTTTCCTGGTCACACACAACTGTTTGGTATCTTACAAGCAGTCTACATACATTAAAAAGAAGAGGGGTGGGGGGAGGCAGAGAGCTCTTTTATGGGACTTTAACCACAAAGTTCTGGTACCTGAACTTGGAAATGAATACCCCAAAAGGCTAATAAGCCATTGTTTTTAACTGAGACATACATATTTATTAAGTGGCTCCACGCAAGGCAAAGAAAGCACCCAATTTAGAATTTTGACCCATTAAGCATCATGGCAGGATATGGAAACTTCTTTTTGGCATTCCTCTTTGCCCGTTAAAAAACAAACAAACAAAAAGAAAAAAAGAACGGGAAACGAAATCCCACATGTTTTACTGGGCTCGTAAGTGGCTACATCTCCTGATTTACAGTGTGGGCAGCTGAGAACCAGACGCTGAACACGTTTATTGTAAAATGCACTGGACGTCAGCCCTGCTGGTCCAATAAAGCATTCGTTCTGCTAACCGAGTTTTAAGGAGCCTACTTGGACCCAGGCAGAAACAATACTCTGGGTTCATTTCTGAAGAAAGGCTTGTTTTCCTGCAAACCTACGTCGATGTTAGAGTGAGGCTACTTCCCAACAACAGATGGGTGAAGAGAACTTCTGTCCTCTTGCAAATGTTTAACCAGAAATGGATCTGGCTGGTGAGAGAAGGAGCAGTCAAGATGTTGAAGGACTTTTTTTTTTTTCATCCTCCATCTTAATCCTCTGTGTGTGACCCTTTTCATGTTGCCTTAAGGAAAAAATGAAAGTGATTTATGCATCTTTATGCACCGACGCAAACACAGATACGTGCTCTGCATGAGTTAACTGGTATAAACTCTCCCAGGTTAGAGGTTAATCTTACACACTCAACAGTAAAATAAAAGCAGTATTCTTCATGATGAGGATGTCACAGATTAATAGTTCTATTCGCTTTGAGCCTTCGAGAGTCCATCAATGATGGCCCCACCTACTCTGAGGACTGGCATTCTGACAAACTGATTTGTCACTACAGACATCCTGGATTTGTCACTTCACATGCCTTTCTCAATTTCTCTCTCACAAGGATCTTGCAAAGCAGCTAAAGTGATTCCCGTTGCCAACGTAGAAACCGAGACTTGTCAAAGAATGTGCCATTAATGAGAAGGGATTTTAGGGGCACCTGGATGGCTCAGTCGGTTTAAATGTCCAACTGTTGATCTCGGCTCAGTTCATGGTTTCATGGTTCGTGAAACCAAGTCCCGCATCAGGCTCCGTACTGGCAGTGCAGAGCCTGCTTGGAGTTCTCTCTCTCCCTGGCTCTCTGCCCCTCCCCCACTCACTTTCACACTCTCTCTCTAAGAAACAAACTTTAAAAAAAAAAAGAAGCGATTTTAAGAACTATACGATGATCAAACCTGTGATCTTGCCACTAATCGGGTAGGCTCTAATTCATTAAGATGTCTAAATAATAAGCTCTGGACAGTTACAGCCCCTGAGCCCCAATATCCTCTTGCTTCTGGGCCCAAGGACATCAAATGTTGGCATATCTACCACAGGTTATGATAGGAGAGGTCTAGTGTTAAACATCTCGAAAGGACAGAAGACAATGAGGGCTTGGAGAGAGACCTAAAGAATGAGCCATCAGATGACGCAAAGTGTCTTTCCATAAGGAGATTGAGAAACGTGAACCTATTTCTAGTTAATAGACCTAATGTGGCATTTTTTTTTTTTTTAAAGAAATACCCCACACTAAGAATCTGAACTTTTCCACAGAGTATGGCAAGCATTTGCCTGCGCGGGGGTTCCCAGAGCCACGCCTATGAATTACAAAGCACACAGATGGAGGAAAATCAAACTTGCAGCCCACACCCATTCACCCGCATGTTCTCTGGCTTTCTCATTCAGTCTTGCCCCCATCACATGTGCAAGAACCACCACCACGGAGTGCCAGAAACTTCTCCGTTCTGCCGTTTGCTGGGTTTCTACCCTTAAGCCAGTGCCTGGTATTTGAGACCTATTCGGTAAATATTTACCAAATGAGCGATGTAACAATGGATTAACATGTGAATAAATGTGTTTTAGGTCACAGAGACTCAAGATGCTCCACGTTATGACTTTCTAAAAAATAGTTTAAGAGAGCTGATAGCTTTAAAATATCAGGCAAGGGTACAAAAGATTTATCTCTGGTCAGAGGAGAGCCTAAACCACATTAGACATTAGTGAAAGCAGGGGCGCCTGGGTGGCTCAGTCAGCGAAGCATCCAACTCTTGGTTTCGGCTCAGGTCATGATCTCACGGTTTGTGAGTTGGGGCCCCGTGTCGGGCTCCGTGCTGTCGGTGCGGAGCTTGCTTGGGATTCTCTCTCTCCCCCTCTCTCTGCCCCTCCTCCCTCCCTTCCCTTCCCCTCTCTCACCTCCCCTCTCCCCCTCTCTCTCCCATCCAAGTACTAACCAGGCCCGACCCTGCTTAGCTTCCAAGATCAGACGAGATCCAGCGCGTTCAGGCTGGTACGGCTGTAGACTCTCTCTCTCTCTCTCTCTCTCTCTCTCTCAAAATAAATAAACTTTAAAAAAAAGACATCAGTGAAAGCCTAAGTGGAAATACACGGAAAGGATTTTCCGTGTAACGTGAGTCTATCCTGAGAGGCTAGGAGTATAGATCTAGACCCACCTTGTGAATGAATAGCTGGCTGGAGTAAAAAGAAAAGATAAGAAAAACCTTGTAGTTCTGCCAATTTTCTCACTGCTGCTTAGCTGTCACCTACTGTGTAATACATAATTGGCTTAAGAGACATGGCGAGGGGATTCTAATTATGGAAAAGCTAATGATGCAAAAAAAAAAAAAAAATGACTCCAGAGCCTTTTGCAATGTGTGCTTTCCATTTTATGGTTTTAGTAAAGAGAATGGGGATATTCATCACAGCCATAGCCAAATTCCTTCAAGGTGATGGAAATGTAGCACAACTTGACAGGAGAGAATTCCGTTCAGCAAGTTCACGAGCGGCCCCTCCTGCCAAACTCCCGGCCTTTCCTTCCCATCCCCACGATGGACTTCTTTCTAAGACCTGTCAACCGTCTCATTGCATGTAGGGTTCTTAAGTATATATGCTTGCCTGCCTTTCTTCATTTCCTCCCAGCACTATTTCTTCCAAAATATCACCCAGCCAATTTTCTCTATTTATCATATTTCAGCTATTTCGTATTTCCCGTGTGTCTTGCCAGCATCCTGGTAGGTGCGTCTCCTCAGCCTACACCCCTCAGACAAACACCCACAAGGTACGTTCCTTCCCGAAAGTGTTGGAGGATAATGCAGTCACTAATTCTAGAAACTTCTGGTTTTTCTCCCCCTATTTCCTCTTGTTAATTGCTCTGCCTCTAAGCTCCAGTTTCCCCACGTTGCCACAGAAGTATTTGTTTCCCCCAGGAACGCTGTGTTGCGTGCGGGATCGCCACCAAAAGAGCGAGGAACTTGCCTTCTGGGTCTGCACACCCGCTCTAGACAGAAGCAGGAGAGGTGTGATTTATCAGGGACTTCTGACAACGTAGAAGCTGTCTCTGCGACTGGCAAGGGTGCAGAATGCCTCCCCAAGGACCTTTCGACTTGGGAAAGAAACCGAGATATCTGGAATAATTTGTGAAAGGCAGTAGGGCAGCAAAAACTCTTGATTCTCTGGTCTTCCCAAAGCAAAACCCTGCTCCCGGGGCATTCCCACCACGCGGCACCTGCCCCCGATGAGGGGGGGGTCACACGCTTTTGCAGAAAAATGTTGTCTGGCCACAGATCGAATGAGAGATAAACCACCTTGCAGTTCGTCACATCTGAGGTCTCCCAAACTACAAGTATGTTACGAAGCAAGGATTTCGGGGCTCGAGATTTTAGTTTCCTTTTCTGCTTCTTTACCATTTCCCAAAGACTCACCAACACACCAACTGCCCTTGCCTAAAAGGCATCTATCTGGGCAGCTGACGCTTCCACAAGCCAAACGACATCTCGATTCAGAAAACATAAAAAAAAAAAAAAAAACCCACTTAACGCTGAATTAGAAAGCACCGTTAGCCTCTAAAACCGTGTGTCCTAAATTCTGAAGTCCCAGTTAATTCTGAAAGCCAGCATGCCAAGGTGTGGCAGCACACTTGGAAAAGCGTGGGTGCTTGCTTGTGTATCTGACGCATTTCGTTCTAACACACACGGCAGCTGCCTAGGCCACAAGAGCCACGGAAGGTCAGAAAAAGACAACATATTCAGCACCCAAGAACGTGTTAGGGGTAAACGCAGGCTATTCTAATGAAAAAGTGTGCATAGTCAAAGAATGAGACTTGAGGAGAGAGGCTGTGATCAGGAAAATCCACAGTAGGATAGGATATAGAGCAGCCTTGACAAATGTCTTTCGATTTAAGGAGATGCCGTCAGAGGTTGTATGGTCCAACCTCCTGCTCATCTACCAACCAGGCAAAACCCAGGCGCAGCCAGTGCTGGCTTCCTGCCACCTTCCCAGTGTGTCATAGCTAAGCTCCTGGAAGAGCTGGGATAGGAATGTGCAGGGTTGGAATTCTGATCCAAAGGTCATTGGGTGGTCTATGATGCCTCTTGGAAGGGAGAAAGTTCTCCTTGGAAGGGAGAGAAAGATTTCCATAGCTCCTTTAAAATACAAAGTGTGTAAAATAGAATTGAGTGCTTACAATTCAGAAAAATCCCTCGACCGGCACACCTGGGGGGGCTCAGTCGGTTGGGTGGCCGACTTGGGCTCAAGTCATGATCTCACAGCTCGTGGGTTCGAGCCCCGCGTCGGGCTCTGTGCTGACAGCTCGGAGCCTGGAGCCTGCTTCGGATTCTGCGTCTCCCCCTCTCTCTGCCCCTCCCCGGCTCACACTCTGTCTCTGTCTCTCAAACTAAACAAACATTAACAAAAATTAAAAAAAAAAAAAAAAAAAAGCCCTTGATCTAGATTACATCAGAGGACTGGGAAACATGATCTCCCTCTTTTACTGGTTTTCTGCAAAAGAACAAAACATTGGGCTTTATTTTTAAACACCAAATTTCCACTGTAAGCTAGACCCCTTCTCCCTCAGTGCCACTGGTCAGAATAGTAGGGTTCTAGTCCTTTAGCTGTGAGTTAACCTGGCAAAGAAATTCAACTTTTTTATGGCTGAGAAAAGCCAGCTAATTTTTCGTCTTAACCGTTCTAAAATGCCAGACAATACAAAATGTAATTTTGTGGATTCTAGATTCATCCTGTGATTAATACTTAAACACCCAGGGCAGAGGTACTTGAAAGGTGCTCCCTGTTTTTGGCATCTCCATTTGGGGTTACAAATTAGAACCCCCTACACATAGCATATGCTTGGGTAATTATAATTCTGTGGTCCATAGTCTAAAATAAGTTTCTAATTTTAGTCAGAAGCTTCTAAATGCAAAACTAAGGAGGGAGGTGGGAAATGGGAAGAAAAACTAAGTCCTCTTGTGCAAAGGAAGGCAGGGATTTGAGGCGAAGGACAGCCAGGTTTATTCAGGTAAAATGCACACATGGCGAGATTCATTCTTTCTAGGTGAACAGTTGTAAGAATTGTAACAAGTGCAAAGTAGTATAAGTGTCACAGTTAAGATATAGAACAGTCCTATCACCCTACAAGTCTCCCTCATCCGAGGCAGGGAACCACAACTGTCAAGCAAAAGAGACCCCAAAAAGGAAATTTTAAGCAGTGGATAAGTAGAAAGCCAACAGGGAGAGTATTTTATCATTTAAGTAAAGGGAAAGGAACATTTCAAGAGCAATGGCGGGGAAGAGGGATGGGGGTGGGGAGAGGGACAAATCTACACTTTAGGGCAACCTTTCAAGAGTTATTTTTCTTTCTCCTTGAATACCTGAAGCAGTTTCTCTATCTTTAGTATGGTTCTTAGACGCTGTCAACTAAATTATAGTTTTAATTAATTTCAATGTCTATACATTGACACTTATTAGGAGCTCTAAGACATGGTAGGCTGCATGACTCATCTGTTCAATTAGACCGTGAAGTCCTGGATGGCAAAATTTAAATTCCACTTTTGTATCCAGCAGGGTACCTAGCCCAGCACCTGGTAAAAGGCTGATGCTTATCGATATATGTCACGTGTCTGTGAATACATCTATTGATTAGAGATGGTAAGAGGAAGTACTTTTAAAAAGTACATCTTCCCACAGATTTTCAAAGAGTAAATTTTATTATAAACTTATTTAGAGGATTGCTTGGTTACTTACAATAGCTAAGATAAGGGAAACGACTTAGCTGTCCATTGATTGATGAACAGATGAAGTTCTGGTGTCTATATATACAGGGTAATATTATCCAGCCATTAAAAAATGAGAAAATCCTACCGTTTATGGCAACATGGATGAATCCTGAAGGCATGATGCTAAGTGAAATAAGTTTGACAGAGGAAGATCCACTGTATGATCTCAGCCACATGCAGAATCTTAAAGAACTCACAGACAAGGGTATCCGATTTGTGGTTGCCACAAGTGGAGGAAAGAAGGTAACCCAAGGGTACCAACTTCCAGTTAAAAGACCAAGAAATACTAGAGATACAACATACAAAATGACTAGCGTTGACATTGCTGTACAATAACATATGAAAGTTGTAAGAGGGAATCCTCAAAGTTCTCATAATCAGAATTTTTCTTTTCATTGTACGTATGTGGAAAATACGGATGTGTTATCTGTGGTCATCGCTTCACAATATGTGTAAACCGAACCATCAAGCTATCTGCCTTAAGCTTTTATAGTGACATATGTCGATTATTTTTCAACAGAACCACAATAACAACAAAAAGATGGCTTGAATCTTCCACCACGTATTATGTTTCCCTTCTTGGTCATTTGCTGGCTTGTGTAAATAATTATATAACCTCTGAATTAGTACACAGCAGAAAGGGATCAATACCAGACATAGACGGATGAATATACCTCTGAGAAAATGAAATCATTATGGTTTGTGAACTATGAAATTATGTACCTCCACCAGGCATATGCCAAGAGCTTCATGCAATGCGCCTACAATAAGGCATCATTAACTTCCAGAACTCAGCGAATGGAGCCCCCCTGCAGCTGGCCATTTGTTGTGATGGGCCCCAACTACTTTATGTTATTGACACATGCATAAAAATGATGCCGCCAATTGGCCGTGCACTAGAGGTAACCTTCGCCACAAGGTAAATAGATCCACTGTCTTAGAAAGGCAACCAGCTCAGTTTGTGATCATTGAATACCTCAGTCCGAGATCATTGCTGAGGCAACTTGAAAACTCAACCACCTCTCCCCCTCCACCCGTAGTTGGTTACGTGTTAGGAGGACCATAGATCTTTCTGTTGCTTTTCTTCAGTACGAGTGGGGGAAAACGTGCCAAGGAATACAATCTGAGCAAAGCAGACAACCATAGAAATTTCATAATTTTAAAGCTACTCTGACTTCTATCTGTTGCCGTCACAGAATAAACAGCCTAGTAACTGCACCTATCTCTTTCTACACTGGTCCAGGGCAACATTCTGGGAAAATGGAGGAAAAACAAAGAGGTCATGGCTTCAGGTCTCTAGGATATTATAAACGTCTTTCTCCTCGAATTCAAGGGTTGGTGCTGAAAACCTTCTGTCTTCAAAAAGTGATTTTATCCTAAATATACCTCTAGGCTAAATTGCCTCTGAGGATTATTATTGGTCATTAGAGGTGTGTATGTGAGAAAGACCAAATCAACTTTTTTTCTGCCTGACAGTGAAAAATAATCCTTATCTTTACATTGACCAGCAAGCACAGTGAAAAAGGTGAGGTGCCTAGATCCTAATCGTGTCAAAGTCTGGGAAGTGAATTGCTAGGGAATAAGTCTTTTGGTCCTTGGTTTCTTGGGCAAGACCAACTCCTACTGAAAGAATTGAGTTTTCCCTGAAGAGGGGATGATCTCACCATGAAACAGTCATTCCAGAGGCTCTGAACACTGTGAACAAGTAAACAAGTCTAAAAAATGGTGACTAAAGTCTGATCACTCCCCCACTGCCCCAGTGCAGAGAATGTTCCTGAAATTGACTAGTCTAGTTGTTTTAGGCAAGGTGAGATGTAACCCATCACAAAATGGGGGATGGCTGGGAGGGACAAGTGACAAGAAGGAGGATTAGACATAAAACAAACTACGTTTCCAAATACACTACAGACCTTGCTTAAGGGGGATGGGGTGAAAGAAGGATGCCATCCTCAAAGGATTAGGATTGTGTTAATAATTATGATAACCTCAGGAGCCTTGATACATTGCCACTCACTGCTGGACCCCACAAACCATCTAAGGACTATCCTCCTCAAAGCTCAATTACTGAAATACCAAAATATTTTTAATGTTAAAAGAAATTTAATGTAATTTTAACGTACTAGGTTAGGGTCCCTCAACAACGGATGCCCATCCAGAAACTCAGAATGTGACCGTATTTGGAAATAGGGTTTTTGAAGATATAATCAAGTTAAAATAAGTTCATACTGTACTAGAGTGGGCCCCAATCCAGTAACTGGGGTCTTTAAAACAGACGGCAAACTTGGACACAGAGACTCAAAAAAAAGTTAGAAGAGGACGCACAGGGAGAATGGTATGGGATTGGCGTAATGTGTCTACGAACCAAGGAACACCAAAGTAGATAGCAACCACCAGAAGCTGGAAAAGGGCGAAAAGAGCATCTGCTTCAAGGAAAAGGGCACCTGGGTGGCTCAGCTGGTTAAGCATCTGACTCTTGGTTCCAGTTCAGATCATGATCTCATGATCTGTGAGTTCGAGCCCCAAGTCAGGCTCTGTACTGACAGGGCAGAGCCTGCTTGGGATTCTCTCTCACCCTCTCTGTCTCTGTCCCTCCCCTGTTTGCTCTCTCTCTCTCTCTCAAAATAAATAAACTTAAAAAAAAAAATTAAAAAATCCTTCAAGGAAAGCATAGCCTCGCGGATGCCTGGGTTTCAGACTTCTAGCTGCCAGAACGATGAGAAAATACTTTTCTGTTGTGTTAAACCACGCAGTTGGTGAACCATTATAGATATACTACTGAAAATAATAATTACGATTATAGAAATAATATCTACCAGGGTGCCTAGATGGCTCAGTCAGTTAAATGTCTGACTTCAACTCAGGTCATGATCTCATGGCTTATGGGTTCAAGTCCTGCATTGGGCTCTGTGCTGACAGCTCAGAGCCTGGAGCCTGCTTCGGATTCTGTGTCTCCCTCTGTCTCCCTGCCCCTCCCCTGCTCATGCTTGGGCACTGTCTCTCAAAAATAAACATTAAAAAATATTTGAAAAATATCAAAGAAAACTGCCCTACCATTTAAACAAAAAGAGAAATATCCCATTAAATGGATGGCAGGAAGCAAGAAATAGGCTCCACAAGTAGCAAGGACTTGGGTGGAACATTAATCATAGCGCTGACTCTCCCAGGACCCCTGGCTCCTTACTGCTAAAAGGAGGTCAACAAAAATCCTTGTGTATATTTCATGTAGTTTTTTTTTTCAACATGGACATTTGAAAGGTCAAACAAAACATTTTAAGGCAATGGCAAGTGTAAGGTTCTAAGCAGATATAAATCACCATTATTAATAACCATAGGCTGGTTTGGTTCTTTAATAGCATTGAAATTTAAGAGAATAATTCCAGGCAAGTTGTTTAGAAATCATTGCTCTTTAACTCTCCTGGAATAAATTTCTCAGCCTGGATCAAAGATTTAATAAAAGGGCAAAGAACAAACGGATATTAGCAATCAAAAAAGAGAAAACATTTACAAAGGTCAGTCTACCTCTACAAGCAACAATATATTTTACAAATTAAAAATCTACATAATGGTGCAAATGTGTGGCTTAGGGAATAATGGACTAGAATTGTGTATAAATACAAAAGATACGTATAGATACAAATACGCACAAACGCTAACATGCACGTACTCTAGGGTTACGGCACATAGCATACATTTCTTTAGTTGGGGTAGTCTCTTAAAAAAAAAAAAACAAAAACAGGAAATACCATTGACCTCCACAAATTGTGGTCAAGAAAATACAATGGCATCTCCAATCCAGGCTAAAATGTCATTTGTTACTTTGTCCATCAGCAGTACTAGTCATGAATATTTTTTTACTATGTTTGTAAATAAGTATGGTTAAGAACCGCACTTAGGTAGCCGCCACTCTGGAAAACAGAGGTTCCTCAAAAAATTAAAAACAGAACTACGCCAAGACCCAGCAATTGCTCTACTAGGTATTTATCCAAAGGATACAGGAGTGCTGATTCGAAGGGGCACACACACCCCAACATTTATAGCAGCGCCTTTGACAATAGCCGAAGTATGGAAAGAGCCCAAATGTCCATCGACTGATGAATGGATAAAGAAGATGTGGTGTATATGCGTGTGTGCATATATACACACACACACACACACACACAATGAAATATTGCTGGGAGATGAAAAAGAATGAAATCTTGCCCTTTGCAACAATGTGGATGGAACTAGAGTGCATTATGCTAAGAGAAATAAGTCCGAGAAAGACAAATATCATGATTTCACTCATATGTGTGATTTAAGATACAAAACAAATGAACATAAGAGAAGGGAAGCAAAAATAATATAAAACCAGAGAGATGGAGACAAACCATGAGGACTCTTAAATACAGAAAACTGAGGGTTGGTGGCAGGGTGTTGGGTGAGAGGAAGGGCTAAAGGGGTGAGGGGCATTGAGGAGGACCTTTGTTGGGATGAGCACGGGGTGTTATATATAAAGGGATGAATCACTAAATTCTATTCCTGAAATCATTATTACACTATGTGTTAACTCGAATTAAAAAAAAAAAAAAAGAAAAGAAAACCGAGGCTACGTGGCTCGGTTTGTTGGGCATCTGACTCTTGATTTCAGCTCAGGTCATGGTCCCAGGGTCGTGGGATTGAGCCCCATGTCAGGCTAAGAACTAGATTAGCAGTAGCAACTGGAACTCTATCTCTTGAGAGGATTTTTTTTTTTTTTTAGTATTTATTTTTGAGAGAGAGAAAGAGAGAATGAATGAATGAATGGATATGGAAGCAGGGGGTGGGGCAGAGAGAGAAGGAGACACAGAATCCTAAGCAGTCTCCATGCTCTGAGCCTTCAGCACAGAGCCCAAAGCGAGGCTCAAACTCACGAGCTGTGAGATCATGACCTGAGCCAAAGTTGGATGCTTAACTGAGTGAGCCACCCAGGCGCCCCTCAAGAGGAAATTTAATTAGTATTTATTGAACAATTATATTTTAAAACAGTTGTGTGGCTCATAAAAAATGAAAAAAATATATATATACCATATGTATTAGTGTCACTATGGTCAACATTGAAGTCAAATGTCTACCACATTCGAAGGGAGTTTTGAAACTCAAATAAATGAACAGTATTTACAATGTCTAAACAGGCCCCCTTACCTGGCCTCAGACTTCTCAAAAATTGTGTTCCTTTTTATTCTGAGCCCACACTGTCACATGAGAAAATGAAAAAAATATACACCATATGAAAAATATGGTATATATACCACACCATACCATTGTCACATGATCCCAGCTAAGTCTCACATCCAGCAAAAGCCCACTCATCCAAAAGGGCAGATGTGACAAATAAAAACCTTTCAGTGCCCTGCAGATCCTGCCCTAAATTCCATTCACCCACATAAGCTCTTCCGACTGGGGAACTCTCATCTTCATAGTGAATTCTCTGAAAGGTCACGAGTGCCTGCTTTCTCATCAACTCCCAAGCCCATTTCCCAATGCTCAAGCCCGTCCCCTTTCTCTGATTGCTTGGTGTCCTTGATCGCTGATTCCTGAAACTTATTCCTCCTCGACTTCCTGGGTTTCCATGTACTGTCCTCATCATCCCTTCCCAGGCTCCTTGCTGGCTTTGCTTCCTACACCCGATTCTCAAAGGTAAATTCTCTCCAGCCAAGGGTCTTCAGCTCTCTGCAGTTACCTCAGAGACTCCTCTGTTCTTCCCTAGTCTTGACCTCTGTCTTCAACTGGAGAGCCACAGCCACCCCCCGCTGCTTGCAAGATTATTTTCAAGAGGGTATATATGGTCTATTTGGTAATTCTTCCAAAATATTTTAGTATAACCAGTGGTGTGTCCTTTTGTGCATCATCTTGATTTACTTGGGCTGGTTTTACTATCATATATTAAATTCGCCATCTATATAGCAGCTACAAAAAATGCTTTAAACCCTATTACCTAAGTTATATAGGCTTAGTATAAATTATGCCAGAAATTTTTCATTGATGAAACAAATATCCATGAAAGATTTCATAGAACCCACTGCCATTACAGGAGACAGAAGATATGGGAGTCTCATACCTAGAGTTATGGTTTGCCTTCTTTTCTGCCCCTTCAACTCTACCTTCTGTTCCCTATCCCCAACTCACCTCACCCCTGCCCCTTTGCACCAACTACACAGAGGGGACTTCATTTCCCGACCTGACTAGAAGTTTGGCCAACCCTTCAATCGACTACCATTGCATTCATCTTAGAATTAACCTTTCCTGCAAGGCACTCGCCAGAAGGTGTGAGACAAAGGGGAGATGCCTGTGCACTTACGAGTACCTCCACGATGTGTTGTTGTTGCTGTTTTCCTTGCTTGCTAATTATGTTTTCCCTTGGGGAGAATTTTGGGCTGATAGTTGCTATAAGATATAAACACATAATGAGGTTGTGGCAGAGACAGGTTGTAGCTGAGAATACATGTAGCCCCTACCTAGAAGTCTACTGTTAGGGATCCCCTGACCATTGCTGAATAGCAGAATTGCCTTAGGTCAGCATACAAATGCAATAAAAAAAAAAATTCACTGTTATTGAAGTCATATAGTCGAGATCGCCCAGTTTTCTACCCTTTCCAAATGCCTGACTCCAGGTTTCGTATTTTCTCGCCCTCCCAGTCTGGAAACATGGTAGGTCTCCCTTTCTCCCCCACCTCCACATCGTACAGCAGTCCTGTCTTATTACCGCCTTTCCCATTACGCTCCGCTGTCCGTTCTTGTTATGGATTGAATCGTGTCTCCATAAAGTGGCGAGGCTCTAGTCTCTTATACCTGTGTATGTGACCTTATTTGTAAATAGGTCATTGGAGATGTGGTCAAATTAAGATGAGGTGGTTAGGACGGGCTTAATCCAATAGTAGTAGGGCTCTCATAAGAGGAAAAACACAGACACCAGGGAAGACAACCATGTGAAAACAGGCAGAAACTAGAGTCCTTGCTGCTATAAGCCAAGGAACCTTGGGGCTACCAGAAGCTGGAAAAGGCAAGGAAGGATCCTCTCCTAAAGGTTTTGATGGGAACGTGGCCATGCTGACACTTCAGAACTAGGTGACAATACATGTATTTCAAGCCACCCAGTTTGTACTTTGTCACGATAGCCCTAGGAAACTCCTGCAAGCCCCAACATTACTGATCCTGCTTAGCCCTCAGAATAAATTGGTGCTCAGTAATTGCTTGTCATACGAACATCTGATGATTGATGACTTCAAGGCTCTGATCCCATTCGCCTCTTCATCCTTTGTATTGAGATGAGATTAATTTTCCTATTGCGTGGCTTTGACTCTTGTGATTCTCTTGCTAAAAATCCTTGAGGATTATTACCTACATTTAGAACAGAGTCAAAATCCTGAGCAGGTCTCCAAACCCTGCTCTCCAACTGTTTATCTCCTTCCCTAGACACTGGAGACCCCAGCCCTTCCCCCAAAGCCCTGTTTCCCACACCTCTACCCCAAACTGTTCCCCACTTGAACTGCCCTTTCTCTTTCCTCCACCAGTCAGACCTAACTTACAAGCCATTGCTTGAGTAACGGCTTTTACAATCGCTAGAGTAGGCATTTGCATCTTCCTGCTTCATAAAACCACAAGTATTCGTATCTCTATTGTAACACCCTGCAATTCACTCTACAACACAATTTTCTATCTCCCCCCACTGGGTTCCAAACTCCTTTTTGCGTGCTCCGCACTGCCTCCCGGAGACACTGGCGTATCGCGTAATATTGATTGAACTGGGGAAAAAATGAATTGTGGGTTGTCTATCAAATTCAGTAGTCACTTGTTAATGAAGCAGAGTCCATCCTCCTTATCAAAAGTGTCCACAGACACCTGTGCAGTCAGGTCAAGTCTTCATAAGTTGCCAAGCAATAGATCATGCGTCAGAGACAAATGACCCTCATGCAATTGTTTGGTAACATGCAAATGTTTGGTAACGTGACCACTCTGCATGCCCATGGACACGAACACTCTAGTCACTGCTTATGTTTTCCTTCTCAACTTTTCTAAATGGAAAAAGGGAATAGGTTAGCGTGCATATACATTCATATTTATAGATACATCAACAAATGTCAACTCACCATACGCCTAAGAGAATTTGCTAAAAAGGGAAGAGGTTATCAGAAATATGCTACCTAAAGACAGGAAATTGAGTCCTGTTACCTAATCTTTATAGAAACCTTGGAATTCTTTTGCTAGTGTCATGCCACAACACACAATTGACACAGGCTGGTATTTATCTTTGCAACTTATGGCAACAATAAGGCTGGATCATGACTAACTGCGGAATGCCATTTTATAGGAATCCTTCAGTTCCTTAGTGTTCAAGCATTCCAGTTGCTGTATGTAGCTGATTAACTGGACTTAATAGACTTTCCTTGCTAAGTTCCGTTGTTGCTTCTGGCTCTATGGATTTATTCTGGCTCAGCTAATTGATGCCCTGTTTCAAATGCTCGCAGTAAAAGGTTTGCGCGTAAGAACTATTTTACTATTTTTCTGGAAAGAACAAAAATTAGAAATAAGTGGTGTGCAAGATCTAGGAAATGACTGGGAGTGAGGAAAACTGGTTTGCACATGTCTTGCCAAAAACGAATACCTTGAGATAAGTACTTTTATTACGAAAGGTAGTATCCAGCATAGAACAAATGGCGTCACCTGCAAAAGGAAACGTGAATTTCAAAACCAAAAAAGGCAATCTAGTTTGCATTTTCACGTCTATACTTCCCAGTGTCAAACTGCATTCTTCATTTCTGCCTCGCCCCTGTGCATTTCCAAGACAATGAAGAACTTAAAAAGATGCAACATCACTAACTCCACCAATGCTCTGAGTAGAACACTTGAGTGTTCCGAGTTCAGTCTTGAGCATTAACTTCCCATTGCATCATTTTGTTTTGCTTTAAACAAACACCACTGTGTCTTACACTCAAATCCTTTGCTATATATCCTCATAACTCCCAAAGACCAAACGATAAAGAAGATGAGTGACAGGCTTCCTCCGTCCCCACCCCACCTCCATCATGAGCTAGCTACTCAAATAACACAATCAGATCTCAGCAGTTCAAATACAACCATATATCCCGACTTTCTGTGAAAACAGGTCTTGGGGAAGCGATGAAGACTTGATATCTATTCATTGTAAGAAACAGAACTTGAGTTCCGGCTCTCCCACTTTTGCATAAAGTTCTCATTGATTCTTAGGGGGTTAGCAATGTCATAGCTTTTAGAAACTGTAACCAAGAAGCTCCCCAGAGCATTAGGTTTCACCATTTAGTTTTATTCCTTTGGGGATTTTCAACTTTAATTATCATCAATACCATGGTTTTATAAGGATAAGAATGTGGATACTCATAGGAAGGCGGGGAAACGCTGGATATATCTGAACTATGTTCATTAGCAACCAGTGGGATAAATTCAAATGTTTCACAGACTTATGTACATACCAAACTAATCTTCAGAGGTACTGAACATTCGGATTGTGTTTCCTCGTACAGCGGGAGTGACTTCACAGAACACCGATCATATTGGCTTCTCCTCAACCTATTTCCATTAAGTTTTCCTGTCCCCCAAAAGCATTTGAGAAAGCAAAAACCAGGTATGTTACTGGTCCTTGAGAGGCTAAAGTCAGTTGAGAGGTCAGAAGTTAGGGAAAATAGAGACATGGAAATTGTTAAAGTCATAATGATGTCATAAAGAAAATTGTTTCAAAGAGTTTTTCAGTATAAACATTTTCTATGGGTTATATTAATCTGGAAAGATAAGTGACCTTCCTATGAGCAATTTTAAAGGTATGAAGGACCACTGGTATTGTTCTTAGGACCATGTATAACATCTCAAGTAACAGCAAAACAACATAGCAACCTCATTACTACACATTAAACTTTAACAGCATCATATTTCTATGTATAACAATATTAAAATAGGAGTGGAGTCATAAGTTGGTCTTTTTCCCATAAACATTCCATTTGACATAATACCTAGAGTTGACTTCCTTCCCACGTCCGAAATGTGAGTCAGTAAAAGTCAAACATATTTCTGGGGCGCCTGGGTGGTTCAGTCGGTTATGCGTCCGACTTCCGCTCAGGTCACGATCTCCCGGTCCGCGAGTTGGAGCCCCGTGTCGGGCTCTGGGCTGATGGCTCAGAGCCTGGAGCCTGCTTCCGATTCTGTGTCGCCCTCTCTCTCTCTGCCCCTCCCCCATTCATGCTGTGTCTCTCTCTGTCTCAAAAATAAATAAACGTTAAAAAAATTTTTTTTTCAAACATATTTCTAAAAGATACAAAGTTATACCAATAGACGGACACCAACTGACATGCATCCTTAGCATTCAACTTCACAGCTGATCTTGAAAATGATGCATCAGAAACGAGTGTGCTCAAAAAAGTCAGTTTTTTTTTTAATTTTTTTAACGTTTTATTTATTTTTGAGACAGGGAGAGACAGAGCATGAACAGGGGAGGGGCAGAGAGAGAGGGAGACACAGAGTCTGAAACAGGCTCCAGGCTCTGAGCTGTCAGCACAGAGCCCAACGCAGGGCTTGAACTCACGGACCTGAGTTCAGATCACGACCTGAGCCGAAGTCGGCTGCTTAACCTACTGAGCCACCCAGGTGCCCCTCAAAAAAGTCAGTTTTAACGGATTTCAACTCCCCATAACAACTGGAAATCCAGTTTTTAAAGTTGACTTATTCAAATACTTTGTATCATGTAAACCAAATTATCAGAAATATTTAACAAAGAGCAATTTTTATCTCTTTGGCATGTTAGGTCTCAAACAACAAAAACAAAACACAAACAACAACAAAAAAAAACATGCCAGGTTTCCTCAGTTAGGCTTAAGTACAAAAATTTCTGGTACCCAACTTTTCCACTTTTTTTTTTTTTTGCAACAAGATAAAAATAAAAATGTATCCTATTAATTAAAAAAGGCATCAAGATGACAAAATTCTTTGAGAAATGCAAGTTAAAATGGAAAAAAAAAAGGTGGAAAGGGTACAAAAATTACGGCAGAAGTTCAAAGTAAATAACAAACTGCTTCATAAATACTGGAATTTAAAAGGAACAAAATGGAATGGATATTTCTGAAATGAACATATGGTGTCTTCCCCTTTAATAAATTGGTGTTAGTATCAACAGCAAAAATAAAAATAAAAGATAAAGGAGCTAATGCTTATTCAAAACCAATTCCAAACTGTAGACTACACAAAATAGACTTAACGCAATGCAGGAAACCCCACAAGTCTCCAGATTGGCACTTGTCATTGTTCAAACAGGAAAAACAGTGAAGTGTTGATTTAAGGATCTGTAACGTTGTCCATAAAGAAGTAGCATTGGGGTAGATATAATGGAGGTAAGTAAAGTGTTTCCCTTTCTCAAAGGATATCCTTTACTCAAAAAAAAAAATTCATTTAATGGTTTCAGGGAAACAGCACACCGCTTTAACAGAGAAACCTCAAGATTCCGCAATCGCTCCTGTATTGAAGATATTCCCAAGCATAACAGGGAGCTCGCCAACCACCTGAGACGGGAAATTGATCCTCTACTGTAAAATGCATCTTAACACCATGGTTAGTCTCAAGGAATTTAGGAGACCCAAGAATACATCTCTGGCGTGCCTTCCCCGCCACAAACATGTGTAATTGTAGTGACATTTGAATCTGGATGCACATACCTCTCTAAAAGTATAGAATAGTATGTACGAATGCCACCAGGGGAAACCAGCAGGGAATAGGAATGTAACCGAAGAGCCTGTGTGGATATGTGTGCACACATACAGGTGAGATTTTTAAGTCAGCAACATTTTCTACGGTTGACTTTTCCTTTTTTTTTTTTTAAGCCACTTGGAGGTGTAACTGATATACACAAAGCCATACAGTTTCATGTGCAAAATCTGATGAGTTTGGAGATAAGTGTTCACCATGAAACTATCACCACAATCAATGTCCTAACCCTCCATCACCTCCAAAAGTGTCCTCTGGACCTCTATTTATTTATTTACTGTTAGAGGAACACCTAAGATCTACCTTCTTAGCAACTTTAGGTCCACAACAGTGTCAGCTATAGGCACGATGCTAGAAAGTGCATCTCTGGGACGTATTCAGAATATCGTATCCCTTTGAATAATACCTTCGCGGTCCCTCCCCCTCACCCAGCCCCTGGCAACTGCTATTCCAAGCTCTGCTTCTATGAGTGACCAATTCTTCCACGGTAATGGTACCATACGGTATTTGATCTGTGTCTGCCTATTCCCCTTAGCTATCATGTCCCCCAGGGTTGATCTTAAAGTGACACGTATACCCAAACTAAACTGTGATCAGTATTAGTGGAATGATTCCCAACATTTCAACAATTCGAGAGTACTTTACTCTATGGATTTCATGACCTGAAAGGTCTCAGATTTTCCTTCCGAGGAAAATGGAATTTAAAATCTGTTTGCTATTGCATTCATTAGAGACAAATTTAACTGAAGCGACAGCAAAAAACAGCACCTGGTACACAAGTTGCTGAAGTCTTATTCCATCGAAGGATTTAAAAGATCTTGTGCGCACTTAAGATTCTGAGAACCAGTGTCAGAGACCCTTTGACTTAGAAGCAAGAAATCCTGCTGTAAATCTTAGCTCTCATATTTACTGGCTGTGAGTAACCACTTAAACCCTGTTCGGGAACCTCAGTCTCGACGTCAGTAAAATTAAGGTAAGGATACCATCATGCCAATGTCATAGGTTATTGTAAGGATCAAGTTTTTTAAAAACAATATATGTTTTACCACACCAGACACATTCATTATTAAAAGTTTAACTACTTTGATGAGTATTTCTGGCATACACAAACCATAAATGATTGGACCATTCCAAAGTAATGGTGAAAGGGATCTATACATTCCCACACCACTACACCCCGCAAGAAGCTTTGTAAAATCACAACAGACAGACAGTGTCGGGAAAACACAGAAGCACGCGACGCGTCACAAAGTCAGAAAACCCTTGCTGTTAAGAATGGTTAAGAAGGATTAAGAATCATCCTAAGCAGACCGAACCCTTCTGATGTTGCATTTGGTCAGTAAATTGCCATAACAATGGCAAAATGACCTTATCACTGCAAAACGCCATTGCGAGTAATTTTGGTAGTAATCACAGGTAGTAATAGAGGTAGTAACGAGGTGAAGGGGAAGGGGAAGAAAAGGTCAAAGTTGTTCATATTCAAGTGTACAAATCAATACTAATGTGGTTTGACCTGAACTTTGGTTCAAGTTTATAGTTATTAATTTGCATGAGGAAAATCTGTGAATCTACATATGAAGAAAACGTTGTGTTAACTGAACAGCTAGATGGAACTCGTAATATCAAAATACTAACGTGACTTAGCCAACGAAGATTTGAGCATACACCACGTGCAACTCTGCTCCAAGTACAAGAGGATTAAGGTTTTGATAACAAATAACACCCGGTCCTGGCAAGGGTGAAGGGCAATGACCTCTTGCATATTTCCGGGAGATAAGTGTATTACTACATCTTTGAAAATATTCTGCAAATACATATGGCTTTTGACTTGCTGTCGCCCTTTTGAAAACCAGCCTACAGAGATCAACAGAAGGAAAGATATGTATAAAGGATATTTACTGCAATGTTTTTTATAGCAGAAAAATTACAACACTAACAAGTACAACAAATCTGGAACGATACTTAATATTCATCATTGGGGAAAGAGATAAAAAGGCAGAACATTAAAAATAATGAGCTAGAACTAGATAAACTGACCTGGGAGAAGTCCATGATACATTGTTAAATGAGTTAAATGAAAAAAGGAAGTGTGAGAGATTCAAGGAGTTCTGTTTGAATCTCTAAGTAATAAAACCATATTATAAACAATACCTGCTCAATTTTTTAATTGGCCAAAGACAATTTTGAAAAATGGCAAAGAAGGTAGTGAGATGATTTTGAGTTTGCACTCAAGTAACTTCAAAAATAGATGGCAGACTTTTAATTAACTAAGTTTAAAAGAAAAAGCACTCAATAGGAGGCATGTACTTCATACTACCAAAACACACAAAGGTCATTGAGTGCAGCCGCTGAGTGGCTCACTTGGTTAAGCATCCAACTTTGGCTCAGGTCATGATCTCACGGTTCCTGGGTTCGAGCCCGCATCAGGCTCTGTGCTGACAGCTCGGAGCCTGGAGCCTGCTTCACATTCTGTGTCTCCCTCTCTCTCTGCCCCTTCCCCACTCACACTCTGTGTGTGTCTCTCTCTCAAAAGTAAACGAACATTTAAAAATTAAAACAAAAAAAAAGAAAGAAAAAGAAATGTCATGGGTACCTGAAGGGTGGTTAAAATTGAACTGGAAGGAATTTGGGTAGAATGATTGGATAATATACCCTCCTAAGAATATTCTAGATCAAATGAAGGCAGAGGCTGGGAAAAGCTGAATGAGGCAAAACGATACTGGACTGAAAGATTTATTCTTTTCCATTTTCTCTGTCCAATAGACCAGTTCTGGTCAAGTCAACAAAAGACTAGTTGTTACCTCACTTGAGCTCTTGGGAATTGAGCCCACTGAAATGTTTGGTTGTATCTAATTTTACTGTAATTTTGTTCGTAACCTAAGAGTGTCAAAATACTCTAGAGATAAAGACATTAATTAGCATTTCTAAATAAATTTGCTGAGCTATAATCTTAATCTGGTAATATTCTAGATACATTGAAAAAATAATTTAGTAAAAGAAAATGCTTATTAGCAATCAATCTTGAAAAGGCAGCATATCCTCAGAACTCATAGATACAGATGGCAATGCTTGTGGTGGGATCACAATGAAATGCTAAATAAACCAATTTGTATACGATCTTCATCTCAAGTAATAGAGTATTTGTTTTTGTGGGATTCTGATTTCCAAAATTACCCCCCATGTAGACCTGAACATCATTCAGGCAACTACTTAGCACTTAAAAAGCTTTCACCGAAACAGATGGCATTAATAAATAAATCTGCATATCAAACACTCACTGATAAAACTATAAGCCAGCTATGAAAATTAAAATCCAAGGAAAATAGGTAAATATGGAGGAAAAAAGTTTGGTGTGTTCCCAAATACAGAAAAATAAGCGAACCCTGGGAAAGTTCTTAAAATGGCAGTTCTAAGCTTCAAGAAAGTACAAATTAAGTCACATGGGGAAGTCTCAATGTTTCAATTGCAGTCAAAGCTTAGTAAGTGTGAGTGCAGTGAAGAACAGGTCCCCAAAGTAGAAGGTATGTGAGATGGCAGTCATGTGGGACTCAGGTTTGACTTCGCAGTGGCATCTCCACATCAACATAACCTGATGTAGCTAACCAGACAACATTCATCAAAGGAAGAGTTTCTAATAAACAATACCTTCCTGCATGGTTTTAGCATCTGAGAATCTAAGAGTCAACTGCTGGGTAGATGGTCACTTCTTTATCTACACCAAGATGATGCAAAGATAACCATAGATTGTTTTAGATACGACATTCATTCCAACTTGAGTAAGAAATTACTAGAGCGAAAGTCACATGGCTTTGATTACTGTAAAGATACTGGCCAAAATCCTCTTAGATTCTCCAAATGGTGTATATAAATGTTTGCAATTCAGTTTTTACTGATAGTATAGTTTAGGAGACCCGATGCCTACCACCCATAGTAAGAAATGCAAAGAGAAGTTCATGATTTCCATGGCAATTGCATTTGAGAAAAGCTGTTAAACAAGCTTGTTCAATGAAGTTTACCTTCCTGTTAAGATTACCATCTCCACTCTGGTTGAAAATCGGTGTGTATATTAAATAGCATGTTGAACAATATAAATTCACAATAAAACAAAAGAAGATTGCATTGAGTGTATAGGCAGACGTACCACAGGATACAAGCAGGCTAGGAAATGCTCTACTTGGACATCTGGAAAACTCTCCCAGTGTTGCAGTTAAGAACATCATTGAAAGATCTGGGAAGAGAAATCCAAAATCATGGCTTTCTGGCAACTTTGCTTCTGAAACAACGTAGACAAACAGCTATTTTTCAGAATTAGCCACATACTCATGAGTTCTGTACTAAGCTCCTATATCCCCCTTCTGCACACAAGCCTATAGAAGGCCTCCATCCATGAATCATCGGTTTTACCAATTGCTCTCGCAGCCACGTTCCTGAGAGGAAAGTCTGTGCTCACTCCCTCTTCCATCCTGACTTCCATCTCTCTTCAACAGCTGCTTTCTTGGAACCCTTTCTTCCTGCAGTTTCTGGGACATCCCTCTACCTACTGTCAACTCTCTCCCTTCATACCCCTGCTCCTTAAGTTCTCTTTGTCCTCTTTCCTCTGCTTGGTATTTACAGGTGAAGGATTCCTTAGAACTGTCTTTGGTTTTCTTCTTAGGCCACCCAGACAGACTCCATGGAGGAGTCTCATCTACACTCCCCTAAATATCTCCTGGCAAGGTCTCTTTCCTAGTCTCAAACTCTGTGTATCCATTTACTGCTGGAAATATCCACCTGGAGTCCCAGGAGAAATTCACCCTCAACAGTTCATCGCTTACGTGATCAAGGTCTTTCCCTGTGACCCTTCACATCTATTTGTGCTCCTGTATTTCTTGCCCTGATTAATGGGAACCTTTTCTTTGACCAAGGAAGCATAATTAGTGTGGAAAGAGCTTGAAGTCCTGGAAGATGGGAGACATTTTGCATTCGCATTTGAGCCCCAGCATGACGTGACAAAGAGTTGATGGCCAATAAATGTTTTTTGAATGAGAAACAATATGTGAATTTTATAATGAAAACCGTTGAAAAAGAGCCACCCCAAAATTGAACAGGCAACAAAAATGTGAAACATTGAGATGAAAAGAACTTTTTTTTTTCTCTGAAGTAACTGGAAGATAAAAACCAGTGCCTGTGTACTGTTGAGCTTGTAGGGAATGTCTCTAAGACCTGGTAACAACAGGCATTCAATAAATATTTGTACAATGACTTCATGAGTTAACTCATCGGTCAAAAAAGCTCTATTTTAGACTTCAACTGCATAATTGAGTAAATAACCAACACTTAAGGCTTTCTGATATTTGTTACTTCTCGCCATAAAAAGGGTAAGAGCGCCTATTGACGTTGGAAAAGTAAGTAGGCGCTTTGAGATCTCGAAGAGTTGGACACGAGTCCTCGTTCTGACCCTAATTTCTGTAGGCCCCAGGCAAGCAGCTTCCCATCCTAAGCCTCAGTTTCTTCGTCTGTAAATGGGTTTAATCACTCCCATCTTGCATGTCCTTATTTCATCTCAGAAAACGTCACGACCGCACACAGTGAACCACCACACCAAAGACAACACACAGCAATGGAGCAGGAACATAGATTCCGGACCAGGCGATGTTAAAACGGGAGACTTAGGAAGTCCTGTGGGGGTTTAAACGAACTAGAGTCAAAATCTCTGGGAGCGAATCTGGCGTCAGCTTTGCTATCCAACTCTGAGTTAATCTGATGCATAGAAGCCAGACATTTGAGTGCCACTATCTTGGTTGAGGGCAGGCCTATGTACTCCATGGTCTTCTATTATTTAAAGTGCTTTCAAACACATTCATGTTATCCGATTCTCTCAGCAAGTCAGGGACTCATTGATTCATTCATTTACTAACCCAGTAATGATTGAATATAGGACACTGTGTTGGATGTCGGGGGAGAGGGTTGTAGACTGGGGGAAACGACCAAACATTCCCTAGTCATGGAACATACAGTTTGCACGGCGGACCTTACTCAGATACTACCTTGAATAAATAAAATCACGCTGAGCCGTGAGTTAGGAAGGAGACACACACGTCACTATGAAATATCATCCTGGTTGCGTCGGCAAGGAAATCGTGGTTAAGAAAGGTTAACGTACATCTTAAATCAGCCTCATCCCATGACTTAGTTAAACACACACACACACAAACTAGATTTATTTTACAATGAGAATTCTGCCATCTGTGAAATGATTCTTATCAAATTCTGGCCTCAATGTGTACACACAACAGACAGTGGTAAGGTTCCAGAGAGCTCACATGTGATGAACTAACCTTGAATTATGGCGATTTTAGGAGTGCCAAAACAAAAGAGAAAAATATCCCATGGATGCCCTGAAACAGAGCTTCAAAGCCATGGCAGGGCCAAGGTCTAGAGATAAACAAAGGCCAGACAGGCCAGCATCTCAGAGAGCAAAGCAAAAATAGAAGATTCTCAAGCACGCTCATTCATGGTTGGTAGATTTGCCCTTCTTGAGAAATTTGACAGGATAAAATGTTTCAAGTCTTATAATTGTGCACATCCTTGGGTCCGGAAATTCCACTTCTAGGAATTAAAATTTCAAACATCTGCTCAAAATACAATGACTAAATGTGTTTTATTTTGAAATGTTATTTATAATTTTAAAAAGTCAGAAACAACTTCAATATTCCTCTAGTGTTAGACACTGAAGTACGGTCTAGCAATAAACTTGAAAGTATGCAGCCATTAAAAAAAAAAAAACAGGGGTTTTGAGGCAGAACATGTTTACTGCATAAGAATAAATGGGGAAAAAAACGTTACATACATGGTTTGATCCGGATTTTAAAAATATGAGCACAACAGTCATCAGTGTGAGTGTGTGTGTGTGTGTGTGTGTGTGTATGCCTCTGCCTATTGCAAATGTGAATAGGTACACCTGACAAAAACATTCAAATATATTAACAATGACCAACTCTGCAATCTTCTGTCCATGAACGTGCATCTGTAATGAGAAAACAAGGGCAAGTGTTTATAAAAAGAACAGTGTCTTCTGAAGAACCACATCTCTCTGCCCAGGAGGCTCGTGGACCCAGATGAACAAAGCCAAGGGCTTCTCAAAGAGTAGCGGCCGGTTGACATTGACGAAGAGTAATTTTCACGAGTGACCTTGGCAGTGAGGGTCTTCCAAAAGGACGGGAGTTTTGTTCTCTTTCAGGAGCCCAGAAGAAAACCTATTACTGATCATTAAGATGCTTTAAAATGACTAAAAAAAAAAAA
Source organism: Acinonyx jubatus (assembly GCF_027475565.1). Classification (NCBI taxonomy): domain Eukaryota; kingdom Metazoa; phylum Chordata; class Mammalia; order Carnivora; family Felidae; genus Acinonyx; species Acinonyx jubatus. The sequence goes on from NC_069380.1 coordinate 75,181,340, forward strand.
TCTTATTTCCACAATTTGGGGACGAAGTAGTCTTAATGTGGATTTATTACAGTAGAATCAGCCGTGCCTTAAACTATGTCTGGAGAGTCAGGATCAGTTTTTCTAGAAGACTCCTCTCTTTCTTGCTCTCTCTGTTCACCTCTCCATTAAAAGAACTCTCACATTCATGTGTGCCTTCTTAATTGGGAGAGCTAGAGTATGTATAGTAGCTATATTCTCTTATATGAAGCCAATAGGGGATACTGTGACATCAGAAAAATGCAACGTAAGATCCCAGATTCAGAAAAGAGGTCTCCCTGGGAACCTTCCGGTGGTGACAGGTTGACAAGGCAGTATCTGAGCTTGCTGACCGCCTAATGGAGTGACACGATGCACTTTTACGTCAGGTCTGCTGAGCCCCGTGGATCTGGGGGGTGGAGGGGGGCAGACGCACAGGCTGCCCTCCCAGCTGGTGGCCATCTGCCTAAGTGACAACTGCCAGATGGGGGCGGGGGGGGGGAGGAGGACTGAAATGGGGATCAAACATTAAATAAAAGGATTTCTTGAAAAGCTGCATTGGCATTGATTATTCATGTGACATTCTAATGTCTTGGAAGTTTTCATTTGACATATTTGGGTAGGAATAAAAAGAGATAAATTCCTGGATGAATACGTCTGGTGTGCTAGACATGAAGTGCTTTGTGCTTCCTATAGAAAACACACTGAATTGATTTATAAATGGACTTGTTCCGTTCAAACTTCCAACTCAGATCAAAGAATCAATAAATAAAGTTTATATCTCTCCCCCGTGGGAAAGGGAACCTTTCGACTCTCCCCTAATCACATTCCCAGTTGCCGCCGTGGTAGAGTCCCCCCCAAAGCTGTTCTATGAACCTCTCACCTGCGTGTCGTCTAACTTTGGGGACTGAGCAATGAGCAAAGGAAAGGATGGGAAGAGATGGGAGCAAGAGACTGTAAGAGATCTCTGTACCTTCCTCTTGGTTTTGTTGCAAACCTAAAGTGCTCCAAAAAAAATAAAGTTTAAAAAAAGTGGTGAAAGTGCCTCAACTCTCACCCATTAGCAAGCCATAACTGGGGAGGAGAGCCAGTCACGGAAGGGACCAGAATAAATAGCCTCGTTGGTACATTTCCTTACTGTTTTCAAAATATTATAAGGAGGGGCGCCTGGGTGGCTCAGTTGGTTAAGTACCCAAATTTGATTTTGGCTCGGGTCATGATCTCACGCTTGGTGAGTTGAGCTCTGTACCGGCAGTGGGGAGCCCACTTGCAATCCTCTCTCCCCCTTTCTCTTTGTCCCTCCCTCGCCTTCTGCCCCTCCCCCACTCATGCTCACTCTCCCTCCAAAGTAACCATTTAAAAAAATATATTACAAGGAAACAATTTTTCTGTAGCATCACAATTTTTTTTAATGTTACTTTTGAAGTTTAGGGCAATATTCTAGAAGAAACAATGTCGAACTAAGAAAAATCGGAATAGTAGTAGAGACATTGTACTTGCCATTATTAAGAAAATAGTAATTAGGGGTGCCTGGGTGGCTCAGTCGGTTAAGCATCCGTCTGCCTCTTGTTTTCAGCTCAGGTCATGATTCCACAGTTTGTGAGTTTGAGCCCTGATTCAGGCTCTGGGCTGTCAGCACAGAGCCTACTTGAGATTCTCTCTCCCCCCAGCTCTCTGCCCCTCCCCCAGACATGTACACCTATTCTCTCTCAAAATAAACTCTAAAAAAAATAGTAATTAACAGTCAGAAAAAAAATAAGTCAGGGAAGAAATCAGATTCTTCAAGAAAATGTGAATTATAGATAAGAAGACAGAAAAATTATTATTTTTTTTATAAGACCACCCATCTTCCTAGTCAAATCTGGATCAAGTACATTCCATGACCATGAACTTGCAGAACAGAAGTCAGAACTGAAGAATGGACCACCAAGGATGTTCAGGTCTTCCTCCGTGATCACGACACAGGCAGGGGTGATGTTCTTACAGCCCTGAGCACAGTGGACTCAGTCTTGAGAGCTTCTCTCCAGGATAGGTGCATGAAAACCTCATCTCGCTCTTCAGCGGCTGTCCCAGTGGTGATGTCCATTGATAACAGGGAACAAACGGTGGTCTGGGGACAGTTTAAGTCCATTTCCCACTTTTAGGCAGCCGACCAGGTCTGCCTAAGCACAGGCTTTATCGAAACTAGCAGCACTGAGGTGAAAATCTCTAATGAAAACCGATACATGCAAATCCTCCCATTTGATCTTTCCTGAAATGTTCAGTTTGGTTTCAACTGAACTGAATTGTGAGTTATTTTAATATATTTACAGCCTTATAATTCCTGCTTCTATGGCTCATATTTTTCATCTGTGGTACAGCTTATCTTTTCTAGTGTTTTTATTGGGGATCTGCACTTGGACAAATACCCGAAAAGGATACAGGGCAACCTGTGTTTACATAGAGACTTTTTTTTAGAGAAAGGTAGACCGGAACATTCTCATATAAGTTTTAAACACTACTTTGAAGAAAGCAAAATAAGTTCAATGTAGGCTCAATGTTTAATTGTCAGATTTACTTCTAAGAAAATAATGGAGACCAGAAGACCCGGAAATCTCTTGCAATCCCTACTGAACCATAGCCATGCATCTTCTATAACGTGCATGATTCTGCACGGGAAACCTACAGATGTCTATGTGTTACTGCAAAGTTAAGAAACGCAAAGAATGGAAAAGATAGGGAAGGGGAATTTTATAAATGGCTAGTTACTTTCATATGTATCAAGTTGAAGGAACATAGATCAGACAGCATGGGACATTAAGCAAACAAATGCATCCTCCAGGCACAGACGCAGATGAATTCTTAAAATGCACTATAGTAAGACAGAGAAGCCCTGACACCCTCCATGTAGCTTTTACTAAGATGGCTAACTTCAACGGCCACTGGTCTGACAGTGTCCAAGCCCTCAAAACACATGGCCAATTAGACATTCTTCCAAGAGGTTTAGAGAGAAAAGCACAGTAAGTTGAGGTTTATCTTTCTCTGCTGTTTGAGATACTCTTGGGCCATCGATTCTTCCTACCTGCCCTGGGGGGGAGGGACAGGAATTATTCTCACAAAACAAGGGATTCACCCAGGACATATAGATTGGGATGCAACCGCCTGAGTGCCTGCCTCCCTTCAGTTTTGCAGATAACGTAAACTTCCACGGGCCCTGCATGTCAACATCAGCTATTCCGACCTCCCTCGGGATAATCTGGGGGAATGTTTTCTCATAGTACGTCACACTTTCTCAAGTGCTATGCTTTAGAGAAATGTTTCCTGTTTTGTAGCCAGAAAAGCCTGTCAGGAAATATTTAAGTTTCTGGTGTATTTTCTGGTGCCGAGCTTTTGTTTTGGACTACAGCTGCTACACATCCCTAGTGGTTCTAGACAATACTGTACATTTCACTCCGGACCGTTCCTCCCAGGTTGTTCAGAGAACAGCCACGGTTTCAAAGTCGCCCATATTTCAGAATAGCTTCACTAGGGAAAAATGCAGACTTGAGTGTCAGAAAAAAAATCAGAATCTTCATCCTGCTGCTTAGCTAGAGGATTTGCACTATGAAAACTGATTTTTTCACTTCGGTTTCCTTATCTGAGCCATGATTATCACATGAGACGATTCATGTAAAGTGCCTACAACAGTGGCTGGCTTACCAAATGCTTATTACTAATAACATTAATAGCAACCGACCATAAGCCCAGGCATCAGGGCTTCTCTGACAGCTGTGACTTGCCTGTCTTCTAAACCACAATTAACATGCAAGTAAGGCAAAGCTGCAGGAAGCTAGCTAGTTTCTCTTCGAAACGCTTATCTAGGAGACATGCTAAGGGATAGTGGCAATACTCCGTGTGCTTACCAACGCAGGTGGCTCTCTGTCCCCAAGCAATGTTAAGGTACTCTAAGCTACGGCAACAAACCAAGAATTTCCTAGTCCTCTGTTAGTATGCTGCATGTACAGCTAGCAGTGCCCAACTAAATATCACCAAATAAGTGTATTTAACATAGGAAAGCTGGTTAACGTAGCAACAGTTGGCCAGTAGTCAGGTAGGTGTTCCCTACCCTTGACACAGTCCCCTTTAGAGTGAAATCACCCTTCCAAAAATCTAGAATTCCCACGCCACGCCACCCCACCCCACCCTCAGGCTAGTAGGGAAAACCTTTCAGTTATGGTGGTGGCCAACTTCCAATTTCTTGGTGCAGTCTTTCTCTCAACCGCTATTACACTCCAATGCCATAACAGAGAACAAGTTCCATTTAACGAGCTTGGGTTTAATCATGTAATACAGCTCAGTTATAAATCACTGGCAGAAGAAGTACAGACCCTAAGCCAATCATTTCAAATGCAAGCAATGTAAACATGCTAATATGCAACCACAAACGTGTCAAGCCATCAATAGAGTATCCACAGAGTTAAAAATCATTTTTTAAAAATGGCTAACCAAGGGCGCCAGGGTGGCTCCGTCAGCCAAGCACCCGATTCTTGGTTTCGATTCAGGTCGTGATCTTGCAGTTCGTGAAGTCAAGCCCCGTGAAGGGCTCTGTGCTGACCCCACAGAGCCGGGTTGGGACTCTCTCTCTCCCCCTCTCTCTCTGCCCCTCCTTGCTCTGTCTCCCTCTCCAAATAAATCAATAAACAAACTTAAAAAAAATTGCTACCCCAAACATGAGCACAATAAAGGTTAAGTGACCACCCAGAAAAAAAAAAAATTTTGTAGTTTTTTAATACATGAAGAGGTCTTATAAACCAGTAAGAAAAGAAGTTCTACAGAAAAAAAGAGGTTAGAAAATATTTTTAAAAGCCATTCTTTTATAAAAAGAGAAATGCAAATGGCTGATAGATCAAAAAAAGTTTAGTCCCAATATTAAAATAAGTTAAAATAGTAAAATGGAAAAGTATTTACCTAATAGATACAGAAGTTAAAAATACTGACCAGTACGAAGTATGTGAGAAAAGATATGCGAGAGCATAAATTGCAGAACTTTCTTAAATATCAATTATAACATTTAGACAATTTTTAAAAATTTTTTTTTAATGTTTATTTATTTTTGAGACAGAGAGAGACAGAGCATGAATGGGGGAGGGACAGAGAGAGAGGGAGACACAGAATCGGAAGCAGGCTCCAGGCTCTGAGCCGTCAGCCCAGAGCCTGACACGGGGCTCGAACTCACGGACCGTGAGATCGTGACCTGAGCTGAAGTCGGATGCTCAACCGACTGAGCCACCCAGGCGCTCCACATTTAGACAATTTTTAATGTGTACGATCTACCTTAAAAATTAAAGAGTTTAAGAATGTATGTATAAAGATGCTCTGAATTATTTATAATGCAAATCAATTGAAGAGAATACAAAGGTCCATCATTTAGGCAATTGGTTTTAACGTGTCTTATATCTGGGGGCACCTGGGTGGCTCAGTCAGTAAAGTGACTGACTCTTGGTTTTGGTTCAGGTCATATCTCACAGTTTGTGAGTTCAAGACCCACAATGGGTTCCACAGCTGGCAGCCCAAAGCCTACTTGGGACTCTTTCTCCGTCTCTCTTTCCGCCCTTACCCCCCACTCCTGCTGTCTCTCTCATAAATTAAAAAAAAAAATTTTTAAAGTACATATTAGATCTATTAAAATTAGTCCTATAATATTTAAAATATAGAAAATTTATTTAAACTATTATTGATAAAGAATGAAGTTTACAAAGTAATCGTTGCATTTAATGCTACTGCCTAGGTAAAATTACGTATGCTACAAAGACTTAGAATAAGGAAGGTCAAAAATGTGATTATTTGGAGGTCCTAAACATCACATATGCTAGATATTCTGTATTGTTTACATTTTGCTACGAACGTGCACTCATTTTAAGATAAATACCATTTCACTCCAAACAAAACAGTGCTGCCTCACCTAGAATGGCCCTTGTCCTCTAAAACTTGTGAATTGTCTGCAGCTGCCATGCAATTCCGCAAGAAAAAGCCCATCCTTGGTTAGATTGCAGCAGCCCTGACCACTCTCGGGGGGCGGGGGGGGTGGGGGGGGGAAGGGGGGTAGCAGACCCCGGGATGTGGGGAAAGGGAAGCCCATCCCTCAGACCAGAGCGGTGGGGGTGAAACAGCAGCCAAGGTGAGCCAGCGCCCCCGGACCATCCTGCTTGCTGGAATAACCTGCACTAAGGGAACCGCTGGGCAGACTGGAATCTCCCCGGTGGGGGGCAAGGGGAGAAGCCAACGTCGGACAGGCTGATGCTGGGGGATTAACAACCCCTCTCAGGCTCTTGCTGTCAAGGTCCCAGCAACAACCTATTCCAAAAGGCAAAGAGGAAAGTGCTGGCTGTATCTGAGGTCTTGATGCGAAAGGGGAAACAGGGCAACATCTGCGACCTGGGAGGAGGAAAACATCTCCCACCTGGGTCCCCAGCTGGACGTGCAGGGGTGGATGCCTCTGGAAGAAACAGGGCCCACTCTTCAACCGTGGACACCGATAAGGGGTACCTCGTTGCCCGAGCTCCCTCTCCTTAGCTGTCCTAAGGCCAGGGCTTCCAGGGCCATCTGTTCACACCCCGCCCCGTGCCTCCCTTTCCCCTTTTCACTGTGTTTCCTGAACAGGGCTCTATAAGCAGGACACTTCCCCATGCACTCAAACTCTTCTCAGGAAACTTCCTCTTTTGCTAGGTTCTCTTCAACCACTCCGGAACCACAACACCCTCTCTCTCAAAAGACCCCTGGGCTCCTTTCGAGCTCATGCCGTCCAACTTTTCTCCCTTTCCCGCATCCTTGACGTGAAAGAGGTCCTCTGGTCACCTCCAGTCGGCCCTTCCCTCAGTCAAGAGCCCAGCACCTGACTCACCATCCTCCACTTCCGTCCCAACTCCTGTTAGGGCAGCTCCACATGCAGACGGGCAACCCACCCAGTACCCAGCTTTGCTCCCAGGACTCCCCAGTTCCAATGACCTCTCTTCCACTCTACCCCAGCCCCTCCTACAGCATTCACTTTCTGACAGTGTGCTATTTCCCGGCTGACTCACCCGAGTGTCTCACAGGCAGCCATGTTTGCTTCAATGCTACCCATGTGTCTGGCACTATGCAAAAAGCTTTATCATTCTATCTTCAAAATAAACCTAAGAGTAAAATACAACTACTGATGCTTGGACTTAGAGTCAATTCTATGCGCCTCACATTTTTTCTGAAGCTCACGTACGTTCACTAGTTAAGATAACCCTCTGGGGCAAGTTGGTTGCCATTTTCATTTAATGGACGAGTGTATTTCAGCACGGAGAGGTTATCTATTCATCCAAGGTCCTAAAGCTGCAAAGGGGTGAAGCTGGAGTCCCCTTGAGGCTATATTGTCAATAAAGAGTCACCCGGACACGTATCTACACTTACATCACTTTCTTCCTGTTACAGGTGAGGGCCTGCCCACCTCCCCCGGCGAGGTATGTAGTGTATTCCCTGGAGTTCATAACCGCCCTGCCTTCTCAAGGACCTGCCTTCGCCATCACTCTGCTCCCACACTCACCACAGTTTGGCCCCTGACCCAGGGCCCCTGAAGATCCCCTGGTCAGGTTTGTCTGTAAGACCCCTTTGTTGCTTAAGGCAACGTAATGTCTGCGGCCTTCTCAGCAGGACTGACACCACTATTTTATCCTCCTTGAAATTCTCTGTTTTGGGGGTGCCTGGGTGGTTCAGTCAGTTAAGCGTCCAACTCGAGCTCAGGTCATGATCTCATGGTTTGTGAGCTCGAGCCCCACATTGGGCTCTGTGCTGACAATGCGGAGCCTGCTTGGGATTCTATCCCCCTGCCCACTCTCTCTCTCTCAAAATTAATAAACTAGGAAAGGAAAGGAAAGGAAAGGAAAGGAAAGGAAAGGAAAGGAAAGGAAAGGAAAGGAAAGGAAAGGAAAGGAAAGGAAAGGAAGAAAATTCTGTTCTCTTGGCCTCTCTCATCAACATTCTCAAAAGGTCCTCTACTATTCTATGAACTATTTCTCAGTTTCCTGACACCAACTTCCTAAATTCTGGAGACCCTTAGAGATAAATCTTAGGGCTCCCTTTTCTGCTCACTTTTTAGTCTCTCAAAGAACTCCCATCCAGCCCCACTGTGTGTTAGAACACTGAACACTCCACATAATAACCATGCCCTGCCTCGTGGCTAAAAGTGTCTTCTATGTACCCTAGACTCTTCTTCTATCCCTAGCTCAGAATCATTTTTTGAGCTCATTTGATATCTCATTTAGGGTATTTGTGATTACCTCAAGCTTAACATACCTGAAACCAGTCTCTGGGGCCACAACCTTGTCACCCATATCTTCCACTTTTTGACCTATTTCTTTACATCTGATTGCTCGTACTGAGAACTCCAATGGTCACCTTGATACCTGGTGACCTTTGGAAAGAAAGGTCTTTCCTTTCCACCCTACGTCCAGCTTCATACACAGAGCTGTTCCTTCCAATTGAACAATCTCGCTCCATTCTCTCCAACTCTTTCCACGCCTTCTCTGACCCCACTTTGGCCTGCCCCTAGTCTAACCTCTGTACTGGAATACCAGCCTCTCCACTTGACAGTCTATATTCTTCTCACAGCAATTTACTAATCTCCTAAAAAGGGGGGCTTGGAACATGTCAATCTCTGAATCGAACATAAACTTGTCATGTGATTCCCCTTCCCCGTAGCCTTGGGTCTGCAGCTACTGAAGAGGTTAAGCTTCTTCCTGGTCCAGACCCTTCACCAATGTCATGCTTTCTTCCTGGAATGTCCTACATCTCCTTTCTGCTTCATCGGACTCCCACCAAAGACGCAGTTTTCCATTTAAATGCCATTGCTCAGTGAGGTCGTCCCTGACCCTCCAAGATTAGCTCGTTTACCCACATGCCTTTGTTTTATATATATATATATATATATATATATATATATATATATATATATTCTCATCTTTCCTGAAATTTATGATAGTTGACATTTTTATGTCTGTCTGTGAAATTACATATCAACATTTGGCTCCCCTACTTAGTAACGTGAAGGGACAGGCTGCCTCTGTCTTCTTTATCAATGGAGACCTGGCACCTTTCTAACTCTAGGCAGTTGCCTGATAGCATTTGGTTGAGCAGAGAGATTAACCCAAGAAACCTACCCCGTCATGCAAGATACCCTACCTAGGGGACAGAAACAAATACTGGACTCCCCCTGCCCCCAAGGAGACTGAATAGGAATTGATGTGAGACAAACAAATGGAACTTGAAAGTAGAAATCTTTAGTTGAGTAGATTTGCTCAAGGTAGTACCTAAAAACATCAACTGTTCAACCTTATACTGTAATAAAGGGAGAAGAGTTTGGTCCAAAGTAAGCAGACATGGGGGCAGGACTCCCCTACTGAAAAGAGGGCCAAGAACAGAAAGGGCAGGATGATACTCCCAAGTGCCGACAATAATGGTTTGAGGAGTTTCCTCTCCTGCGTTCTCCCTTCCCCTGTGGTTTCTGATTCCTACATATGACACTCCGGAAAGACACCGAGTGGATGCCTGAGTGTCTATTATGTTCAAGGCAAAAAATAATACTAATAATTCATAGCTCCTGCCCTTATACAATTTAAAATCCAGTAAGATGTGGGGCAGGCACATAAGTAATGATATCATAAGTTAATGTCAGGTATGTTGCTATTATAGTTGACAGCCTAGGCAGTGTGATGCCTTTATTCAATGTAAAATGTGTTCAACGCTGTAAGAATGGTATAGCCAAATTACTATAGAAGCATATTACAGGGAATCCTTATACTTAAATTGTAAAAACAAAGTAATATTTAAGAAGATACGTAAAAGCAGTCCAAACCGTTCAACAAGGCTCTGGTTAGATCCTAACGAGGAGGATATTCCCGAAGCTAGAGATGTATTTTCATTGAAACCACATGACATTTAGTCATCTCCCTAGATAGTTAAGCTGGGCAGTGTTTGTTTAAAGACAGAGCCTCCGCTCTGAAACAGCTGGCCTGCCGTGGAAGGTGCTGACATAAAGCGTCTCTTAGGACGGGAGACCTGGACATCGGCCGCCTTCTTGCTGCCACGTCCAGGATCAGTTGACATCCTCCATGGACCCCTTTCCAATCCAAAACATAACTTTGTTACGGTATAGCAGTAAACAAAACATAGCTTTGTTTACTGGTGTAAGCCCCTAAAACCAGACTCTTTTATGATAATCCAAAAATATGTTAGATGCAGGCTTAGGCTGACAACATGAATATAATTCTTACGTCCTCAACACATGTGTCCACATTCTTATAAAAAAACTCCAATGAAACCTATTTCTGGGCTCTGCTACAATACTTACAGTATTTCATTTCAACTTGCCCTGAGATCAGAATGGCACGCAGATGAAGTAATACAAGCGAGAAATAAAACATACTTGTTGTCCAACTTCTTTTGCTTAACAATTGAAACTAATCTCTTTAATCTTACATTCATTTGGAAGGGCACAGAAAGGGAAGGGAAGAGGGATGTTTACTGCATATGTTTAATGGACCCGTTACTATATTCAGAAATCATGTATTTTCTTGTTCAATTAGCCCATCACGGCAAGGTACAAATCTGCATCCGTATTTTAGAGATACAGAAACTAAGGCTCCAAGAAGGTAAAGGCGTAAAAACTGTCACCGTAGCAGCAAGCACAGCCATGCACGCTCATTAACATGGTGTCCCAAAGACAGCAACGTGTAGATTCCTATGACCTCAGTCTTTTTACATAAGGAACATAAATAGACTCACCATCATTCTCTACTCTTTGAACCCTCTTGAAATATTCAAATTGCAAAGTGTGTTCACATTTTTCTTAAAAAAATGCAACAGCTGTAATAATAAGTCAGCCCAATTTATTTAAAAAAAAAAAAAAAGGAAAAGAGGAAAAAAATGCATCCTATAACCCAGAAGAGCAAGTTCAAGGCAGAGCTATGTCTGACAGTTCCACTGCAGGTTAACAGGGACAGCTGTGTTCCACGTAAATTTGCTGACCCTCATGAACTTTCCATCAACAAGATTTTCTCATCCTCCCATTATTGCTGTCCAACAATTAATCAACAGCTGTTGAAACATTATAAGCATGCTTGTAATTTGGGGTAAAATTAATGATTGCCTATCTATTAAAATGCTGAGGGAGGCTTCGTTTCCCAGCCCCAGTGTGAACTTGCTGATTTATTCTTCAAATCAATTACCCTCCTGAACTCCCTTGCCTTCTGACGGTTGGCTGAGAGCATCCCACACCCTACACGTCTAAGCGAGCTTGCGATATATGTAAGAATGGGGAGGCTTGGCCGGCTGTGGGAGTCTATAGAACACAAATACACTAGCAAAACAAAAGGTAAGTGTAGTTAGGAAAAATAGGATTTTGTTTTATTGTGCCTTACAGTCATCTGGAGGTCAATTTCTGGGAAGAACAGCAGTATCAGAACAGTTACCACGAATGCTGTAAATCAACGACTCAAACAGTAGTACCAAGTTTTATATAAAAATAAAGCTAATGGAACCAGTTTGAATGGATTCACTCTCCTTGCTGGCTAGTATTTGCAAAGTGTTTCATGATTTACTTAAGATCTCGACCTGTTAACCTAGGACATAAACACTTCACTTCAGTAAAGTGGATGGCTCGTCAGTGGTGATGGTCTAGATTCAGGCAGGCTAAGCATCAGGATTTTGATGGCAAAGAGTCTTCTTGAATTTTTTTTTTTTTTTTTGAGAAAGAGAGAGAGAACATGAGCAGGGGAGGGGAAGAGAGAGGGACAGAGAGAATCCAAAGCAGGCTCCGTGCTGTCAGCGCAGTGCCCAACGTGGGGCTCTACCCCACAAACCATGAGACACGACCCAAGCCGAAGTTGAAAGCTCAGCCAACTGAGCCACTCAGGCACACCCCCCCCCCCCCCCCCCCCCCGGTGAGCTACAGTCTTGACCCGGTTCTCGCTCACCCACTGGGTCAGGAAGAGAAAACCCTATGCTCTGCTCCTTCAGGCTCATTTTTGGAATGGGCTGGACTATTTCAATTATTAGTTTGGGTTACCTTTTGATAGTCATGACCCATGAGAGTCATCAAGAAATAAAATAATTCCCTTTAATTCAGAAAAACATGAGCGGGGCATAGAGACAGATGTGGCTCACTACTATTCTGTCTACACTACTCTCTACAACACCCACTGCCCTGCTACTACTTGTTATTAAGTCAGGCAAATAGTAGGTAGTCAAGCCATCACATCTCCAGCCTAATAACTCACAAGCATACACGCGCTTCAAGTCCCTTACGCAGACAACTACCCGTAAGACAACTCTAAGTGAAACTACCGTTCAGACGAGTTTCAGCTCCATTGCCCACTGAAGCCAATACAAAGGTCATTTACCTGTTTGTGTTTTTCAGATTACATATAGGAAAGGGAAAAAAAAAAAAAGATCGGAATATTCTTGCAAAGCTAGAAACACATAAAGCTAGGAAACACATAATTTGGGGTGAGCAGATTTTTAATTATATGACACATTGCACATTTCTATCTTCTTCTGTCTGTATGAAATGCTTCGGTTCTCAATTCAGCCCGTCTTTGTTTTCCCTCAAAGTACAACAAAATATTTTCCTCTTCTGCGAGGAAGCAATATTTTTCTATAAACTACCTCTAATATATTAGTAATAGTGGTGTGCCACTTCAAACAAATTACAAACTAATGTTAGTGTTCTTACCAATGGCACACCAAATAATAACTCCCTGCAGGCCAATTTGCATACAAAATGTAGCATTTAAAGCCAACTTACAATTAGCACTTTATTACGGAACCCGGTGATTGTAATATACTGCAGACGACTAATACCTGCTATGAGGATTTTCCTTTATGAAAAATTACACTATTAGAATTGTCATTACAACAGACCAACCTGCATTCAATTACCAACCAACTCAAAGACCAAGAGTCATTGTTTATCCTCAAGGAGCGAGAAAAGCCAGAGCATTGGACCCCCTCCGACGTGACAGTGGAAAGGAAACAAGATGGATGGCTGAGCGATCTTGTAATTACAAATATCGTGACACCGCACCCTGTGCACACCCCCCAATAAAGTTCCATGCCAAAAGAAGCAAGCATAGAAGAAGGTGGGTAACTGCAATCAAAAAGGGAAAGTCAGAAATACCACTTGCCTTTCAAAGTGCAGGATTTACTAATGAATCATGTGGGGTACGGTGGGTTTCTTCACAAGAATTTACAAAATTGGATAATAGCGTCACCAGTTCTGCTACATACATTACTGTTTGAAACCTGAAGTCATATAGTGTGAGCATGTGGGTATATGGGGGGAGAGGGCGGGGGTGTGGGTATCAGTCCTCACCAGGACTGATTTTTTCTCACTGCTCTTCCAAAATGTCTACATTCGGCTTGTGAAAATCTAGTCTACGTTTTAAGTGAAACACTGGTTCTTAGTGGCAACTCCCAAATTCTTCACTCTGAAGAGAACCCGAGTTCTCCCATGGTCTGAGTGTCTGCCTCTCATGAAAGATGCTCGTTGCCTAAAATTGCCTTTCTACCCTTCAGGTTAACTTCAGGTTATTTTCTATGTTCCGCCTCAGTATAAAATATATATATATATATATATATATATATATATATATATATATATGTAATAAAAATAAACTGAAGTTGAACACGTTTACATTTATGGTTTCGTTTATACCATAAAGTAATAGAGCAGCCTGATTTATTAAGATATTCCAAACACCGAGAAAAGCCAGAGATGGTCACATGAACCCACACACGCATATGTCTGATGTGCACACACACATACAGCCGCACGCACTCGCCTTTCACTTGAATGAGTCTTGAAGACAGCGCACGTGCAAACCCAAATCCCATTTAACAATGATCTCAGAGTCTTTAAGCATCTATTAACAATCAAAGTTCCATTCTTCTCATTCCTCGTTTCAGCTTGCTGTTTTTGTGCACTACGAATGATACAGTCCCCCAATCTTTTGCATTATTCCCTGGCGTAATTTTCTCCCCATCGCAGATATTAGTCAGAGTACAGGACTAAGTGGTGGGGGTGGGGGTGGGGGGAGATACCCTGCATGGCAGGCTCTATAAATACTGGAGCTAAATTCCGTTCTGGGATAAAGCAACAAGAGTTACAGCTGCCATCAGCGACGGAGACGGAGGCTGCGCGCGAGAGAAGACATTCCCCGGTCATATTTTTATAGGGACTAGAAGACTACAAAGTAATTGAAATTATAGCTTCCCGGGAAGCAGGGTTAGCACTGACTTTAAAGTATGTTCACTGCTTTCCTGCTGGTTTGGGTCATGACCTTAGGCAAGTCATTGAACTGCTTGGTGACTCAACTTCTCAGATGCTACATTGGCAGAAACCCCCATCTGACATCTCCCCATTGGCAACACAATGAATATTCCAGAGGCAGTATGGGTAAAGGCAGGCTGGATTCCAGAGTCAGGAGAATGCCATTCCCGTCCAATGTTAGCATGCACTCCTTAGGAGGGAGTAGAGAGGTGCCAGTCTGTCTATCATGCCTTAAGAACTAAGGAGCATTTAACTCCTCAGGCTACAAAAAGCATTGGAATGTTTATTAACATAAATCCTGTGTAGCATCGATTGTTAGTATGCCTTCTTGTTCAGCGTGATATTAGCATCTACTCCAACGATCTCAGAGTTGATATCCGTCCACCAGCAAACAGGTCAGTCCTCAGTCGGTGAAATACTATTAAAACCACGAAAATACTATTGAAATGTAAAACATATTTTGATGGAGATCTCCACAAAACGTAAATAAATCCGAGCCCTTCATTAAGGAGATTTCTTTTCCTTATTTTCTTGTGCATGCTCCCTCCAATAGAACGAAGAGAAAATGTGTCAGCACCCAGCTCACTGTAACGTCTGTTGGTGCTGAGTTAAAAGACTGGTGGCCAAATTACCTTACTCTCCTCTGGGCTTCCTGGTTTCCCCGGAGTCAGATCCTAAGAGGCCCGTGAGACGATGCTCTCCTCACACCCAGGCTATGATTTCTTTTGACATAACTAGAAAAGTAGACAGAGGCTCTGGAGAAGATGGAGGGTTTTCAACTGATTATCACAGGCAGTCCTCAAACATACAGTTCTGGTTTGTCATTGAGTGGGTGTTCGTTGTTTGTTTTTGACTCCTTAAGGAACCCCAAGGAACAAACTGCAGGGCAAGTATCTACCATGGGTTATCTTACTCCAAGAACAATTTGGAGGCAACTGTCAGCGTTATTGTCACGAAAATAAATGCCAGACTAAAAAGTATTGAACAAAACAAGGAGTCTCTGGCATCTAGCACAGTGCCTGGCCCACGTGTGAATGAATAAGCACACTTGTGAGAAGCCAAGGTCAAGGACGCCATCCATGCCATGTCACCTTTACTGGTAGTGAAGGGGCCTCCCGAAACCTGGGAGAAACTCGACGCTTGATGGCTGGTCCATGATGACTTTCTTGAAGTTCCAATTTTGATTTAAGTCATTTCATGTTTGAGGTAAGTCGGTTCTCTTCCCTAACACCACTCGTCACTGAAAGTCCAATGGAGAGGAGGAGACAGGGTCTTTTTCCTTCAAGTTCTAACCTCTAGTTAGTGCAGAAATCAAGGACGTGACAAGGCATATGGTCAGTAAATGCGCACGTGACACAAAAGGCCATTAACTGTGCCCCGAGGCTAAAAAACTAAGGGCTAAATGAGAGGAGAAGCATCTCTGAGAAAGAGCAGAAGCGTTTAAATATTGCTGACATTTTAAAAAATGACTAACAGTTAAAACATAGATGGATTTAGGGGGCACCTGGGTGGCTCAGTGGATTGAGTGTCCGACTCTTGATTTCGACTCAGGTCATGACCTTGTGGCTCGCGAGTTCGAGCCCTGTGTCGGGTTCTGCATTGATGGCATGGAACCTGCATGGGATTCTGTCTCTCCCTCTCTCTCTGTCCCTTTCCCGCTTGCGTGCACGCTCTCGCTCAAAATAACCTAAGATAAAAAACACAGATGGATTTAACTGGGGAGAATGAGAAATGATAGGCCAGTGAAACAATGCCGACAAATGTACGTAAAGGACATAAAAGGACAGAGGGTTGCGTGACCTCCGAGGAAAGAAGAGATGATCTCCCGGGCTATGATGTAATGGGCATGGTGGGATGTAGAACTCCCCTGAAGCTTCTAGTTTGCAGACCCACACTCCAGACCTGCTGGGCTGGCCAGAGGGTCACTGTGCATTTCTCTAGCTACCTTCCCATTAAAATTACCTAAGAATGCTTCAGATGGCCTATATGTCACATTCTTTATTGCTTTGTACTGGGTTTGCAACCAACTAAAACCTGCACATCCTTTTAGCAACTCTCGTGCATCGCGGTCCCACATAGATTTTTGTAAATTATTTTATTTTAACCTGATACAAAGTCTGACACTGCTGTTACATTCTTCTTGTCCTGGGGATTGTTTTAATTTGTCAAAACTTTCTTTCGATCCTGACTTTGTCATCCTCGATAACAGCTACTCTCCAGGCTTTGGGCAAGGACATAATTTACATGTCTAATCACACTGCACATTTTGAAAGATTCAAAGACAGAGCCTTGTGGCATGCCACCAGAGACCTTCATCCAGACAGTGTTCCGTCTATGATATTTTTACATATTGACTGAATGAGCTTTTCATCCCCATAACTCTCCGGTTACCCAGTCTTCATCTCTCCAACTTGAACAGCACAAGGTTTCTGAGATACTTTTTGAACAACATTGCTGGAAGTAAAGCTTACACTCTCACTCCCACCCAATAAGTATTTAAGAGTATGTTCTGTGCAGGACTGGGTTTCTCTTAATAGAAACAAAACTTTTACGGAGTATTTCTGTATTGTTAATTGGGTCATTTGTTGATCTTTTCAACTAATATTTGCCCACATTAGTTCTTCCCGGTAAGCCAGAATTTCAGAAGAGCCCGTGGCAAGCTGTCATTGGCATGCACCAACTTACCAGAACCAATTGCACTCATGTCTTTACAACTCTATAGTCACTGATTCTCGTTGGTAGGCTAGACAGGCTGGCAAGGATATTTACCCTACTAATCAGCCTGTGTGCTATATATTGGGGATTGCGGTCTCTCTCTGAGAAAACTTGGTTAAACATTTACAAACATAAAACCGAGAATTGTTCTAATCATCCTCCAAGATTTTGAGCTTTGGGTGGCTCAGATGCAGATAAAAACAAGTTTTGGATTTAAAAAAAAAAGGGGGGGGATCCTGTGAATACATGATGCATTTGAGGTGATCTCGGGACATCTTTCAGACATTGGGCTCACAGGTGGAAATAAAGGAGTGAAGCATGGGGAAAACAGGGAAAAGCCAGAGACACCATTTGGGAGCCGTCAGTATATTGGTATCAGTGCAGTCTCAGACGGGCTGAGACTTACGGGAGGGTGTGCGCAACAGAGAGAGCACTCGTCAGCGTCTTGTGAAGCACCTGTTATCGCAGAGCACACAGAATACATGCAGGCTTGCTTTAGAGGAGAGAGAGAAGCCCAAGATGCAAGAGGCGCCAATATAAAGCCACTGGTGCATAGATTAAGCACCAGCAGAGGACAAGAGAAGCTGGTCTCAGTGCTGGGAATCAGGCCTGGAAACCACGCTAATGCGCCTTTAATCCTTGATGGATCCGAGTGCGCAACCTTATTTTCTAGAATGAAAGGGACTCTTCAAGCAGAATGATGATGTAAAGCATTGTTGCAATTTCAGCCTGAAGAACGCATTTATATCAACACGGAATCTAGTCTAATTATCTTTCATCACTTCAGAATCTATTTTAATGTTCTCTAACGTTGGGAATCTGAAAACAGGTTTTGTTCTTCCCTTCACCCACCTCGGCGCAGCCCTGGTTCATTAATCATCACTCATAAACTTGGTGTTTTCTTTTCGATGTAGACCCATTGGAAGAAAAGGAAGGATAATTAACAATCCTTCCCAATAATGCTTTGCCAGCATTCTTGGAATCCCTCTAAAGTGCTACATTGTTCAAATGAGTCAGCTCCACCTTTTGGAATTACAGATGCTCTTGATGGGATTTGTTGAGTGAGATTTGTAAATCTCAAGAAAAATTTTACAGCAGTGACAAGTATAAAATATAACAATCTAAACAAATAGTAACTTGGAACACACGTACTGCTTCCTGTTTTCCAGATATTTATACCTTTTCACCCAAAGCTGTAAATCTTGGGCTAATGAATGAGGATAAAGATCTACTCCAACTGATTTCTGCAGTTTTCATAGCTCTCCAATACCCCCATTCTGGATTATTGATGTCACAGGAAGTTCCAAGAAGTGTATTAGAAGCGCGTTTTTTTCTCCTTCTGTGTTTACGTTATTTCCCAAGCTTTCTACGGTGCACATCAGATTTATAATTTTTTTAAATTAATCTCAAAAGGGAGAGTACTCTTTTTGGTATAGGCTGGAATTTTCATTCGCAACCACATTTATATAGGTTTGCTTTGTGTTGTCAAAAATACAGCTAAGAGGAATATTTACATGTAAATCCCATTAAGAAACGGCGTTTACTCCCTAAAGGACTTGGAGGAGATTTTAAAGTAAGAAATTGTCATTTCATAGGAATTGTTGACAATTTTAAGAGAATAGTTAAGTGCAGTATGAATTGGCATAAATACAAACTTTTCATAAACAGAAAGGTCTTCATCAAGACTAGGATAAACCATAGAGCCCCTAAAAACTTGGAGGATCCCCTTTAAGTGTGGACACATAGCCCAAAGTCTCCATTTACGTTGCCATCTATGAACAATTTAGAAAGAGCTTTAAATTACTGTCAATTTGTGTGCAAGTGTGTAAGTTTTGTCTGAATTATATTTAATGTGTGGAACAAGATTATTTTTCTCTTCTATGATTAATCTCTTCTTTTGCTTGGTTCAAAATATATTACTCATTTCTGCCAAAAAACCATTCTTCCAGCAACAGATGTTATGTCATAAAGAGACTTATGCATGTTGGTATAAATAACAAAGGTGTTAGCTAGAATTAAAGGGAGACATTTCCTGTTTATATATATATATATATATATATATATATATATATATCCGCAATGATTACTGAGTGAGGGTAAAAATCTACTATAAATAAATTTTACATAAACAACGTGTTTAAGGAACATTGGAAAGACTGACTGAGAAAGAAAATGTACCTTCAAATTAATGACTGTTTTGTTCACCCCATATAGAGTTTACATGACTGTTATACACATACAGATTCTAAGATATTCATTAATCATCAGCTTTGGATTAAATCCCCATTTGAAGAGAGCACATGTGCTTCTGGATGTGATTTTTATGAACACCAAGATGCCTTTACCCCATACCCCATGTTTTGAAATCTAGTATTGCTTCCAAAAGCTGCTCTTGGAAAGAAATCCCAAATGGAAATTGTCTTGCCTTCTCCCCCTGGTCAGCTACTCGGGACAAGCTCTGGTCACCCTGATGATACCAGATCACCGTGTCTCATGCAGTGAGGTATTCCCTGCTCACTCAAGCAGCTGCGGGCAGCTCAGCCTTTCCAACAGCTGTGGGACCTCTGGCTCTAGAAGAATGATGCTCCTATCAATCCAGGATTCTGGAAAAAGCATAGAAGAACACTCTTGCTCATTCCTTACAGGTCCCCTTTCCAGGGTCTGCCCCCCCCCCACCAGCTCTTGGTACAGCAATTTAAAAACAAAACCAATCTGTGAGCTCTACAAATAGTACGGTTCAAATCCAATCTCTTCCACACAGATGTGGGACCTTGAACAAGTCACCCTGCTTGCTTGTGCTTCACTTTCTCCTCTAATAAATCAGGAATGATAATACCTGCCCCACAAGGTAGTGTGGAGTCCTTCATGCATGAAAACTATAAAGGACTTGGAAAAGTGTCCAGTACAAAGTATTTAAGGCAAAAAATAAAAGTGAGACTCCATTGAGCCAACAGTGTGTTCATGTATGTTCCTTAGTTTCCTAGACACATAAGGATAGGTAAGAAATCTGAGGCCAAAGAGGTTAACGAGATGGTCAGACAAAAGTTAACCGTCTACATGGAGAGTTTTCCACAGCCCTCGTTCAATAAAATGTAATGTTAAGAACAACTCCCAAGCTACTAGTTAAAATATTCACCAGGGTCACTGTATGCCCTTCTACCTTACTCCAAAATGGATTTGGGAGGCTGATAAAAAGCACAAACAAAAGTAAATAAAGAGGGAAATGTTGGCCATCTTTCAGAACTAAATGACCATAGGTCAGGGATTCTCACTATCCTGCAGGTCATAGATGACTGACGATTCTGACAATCTTGTGATCTTACCTTCAGAAACATGCACATGTCAAAATCTTTCACAAGTGTTCAAATGTCTCACAGACGCTGAAACCCATCCTAGGAGTTCAGGACCAGTCTGGTCTATTAACTCCTTTCAAGTCCTATCTAATTACCAAGAAACAGAAGAGAAACTATTAAAGAGAAATACCATTAATGGGATTTTTCACTGTGGGAGTAATGTAACTGTTCTCAAACTGGGCTACTCTAAGCAAGCACGGGTAAGGCAGGCATTCGTTAACAATTAGAACAAAGGAGAAAATTGATACTTCACTTGGTGTACAGCCATCCTTTCTGAGCAAAGTTAAGAGGAGTGCACGTGGATAGGAGGGTATACATAAGTATCTATTGATCCACACGTATATATCTGATTCAGAAAAGAGCATAATTGGAGGAAGTCCTAAACCTATGTTATATATGAAACAGGTAAAGCAATTAAAAATTGTATTCTTGGAGAGAAGATGGAGGAGGTAAAGGGCATTAAAAAAACAACAACAAAGTAACAAATGTGAACGAGGGATCACATTTCTTCTCCTTTCTCCCTGATTGTTTAAACCTACAGGTAAAGGCAGAGGGTGAGAGCATCCAGTGGAAAGATGTCACTGTTGTGGCAGAAAAGAGAGCTGTGCCTGGAGAAGAGCTCTCTGGAATTAGAGGAGTCTGCTCCAAAGCCAGATACTCAACTGTTGGACGTTTATAGACAAAGTCAGGGAAACTTAGTGTATCACCATTCGGGCCCCCAGCCGGTCTGTGTGACACCCAAAGACCATATGTCTTGCTCCTCTCCAATCTCTGTAACCAACACAGTGCCCAGTGAACAAGAAATGTACTGTGCCTTCTTGAAAGAATAAAGATGGGCTAGACGGCTGGATGGATGGAGTTTATGGTGATAATAAGGTAATAAAATATACACCATTGCTCATATTTATGTCCTATTATTTACCAGGAATATCATATGTAAGACACACCATTAGTAAAAACGATTACACAGAAGACAATATGTTGTCTGAGAAAATGGTTTGTGAGGAACAGGGTCAAGTAGGCTTCTCTCTGTATACATTATAAAATTCTCTCATGTTTCTGTATTGTACAATTATAGGCTTGCCTTTAGACCAGGATATGCTTGATTTTACTTGTGGAAGTACTTAAGTGCATTAAGGCCCTCTGGAAAGTGTGTGTGTGTGTGTGTGTGTGTGTGTGTGTGTATACACACTGTATATGTATCTATAGATTATCTATGTGGTATCCATCATTGATCTATACATATAGAGAATACAGATATAATCTATAGAGATCCACAGATCTATAGAGAACGAACACGCACGCTTAATGTGAATTTATCATTGATGAAACCCTGAAATAAAGGCAAGCCGATAATCGCTTTGATAGAACAGTGTTATATTGTTTTATATACGCACCTTCCAATATGCATAAAGCAGCAGCAAAAACAAAATTGTGTTACCAGTTCAGAAGTGGTTCAGATATTCCTGTATTATTGCGTTTCCGCGAAACAAATTTCAGATACTTTATAATATATTGATATTCCCAGACTGTCCATTTCAGGAAAGTTAAGGACATCTTAGCTTGTGTCCGGAAGTCTAGAGTTAATGAAAATAGTGAAATGCAATTCCACTGGCTTAATTTCACTCATGTCGTGAAACCGTGAAAGAGCGAAAGCTATCCCCACTCTCAGAATAGGAGAGAACAGACCAGCTGCCCCACTCCACATTCCCATGTTGAAATCCCAACCCCGAAGGTGACAATGTATTTGGCGTGGGGCCTTCCAGAGACGATTGGGTCATGGGGGTGGAACCCTTACAAATGGCATCAGTGCCTTTATTGAAGAGACCTCAGAGAGCTCTCTCACCCCCTCCCTACTTCCCCCATGCAGAGACACAGAGAGAAGACAGCTGTCTAAAAACCAAGAAGTGGGTCCTCACCAGACATTGAATCTATAGGCACCTTTTTCTTGGACTTTCAGCCTCCAGAGCCATGAGAAATGAAGGTCTGTGGTCCACAAGCCACCCAGTCTATGGTGTTCTGCTGTAGGAGTCTCAACACACTAAGACCTGTCTACAGAAGACACAACGAGGAAGGCTTCCTCTGGTGAATTTTTCTGGGGAGATAGGTGGGCAGCTCACTGGGGATGGCTCCAGTGGTAGCATCCTCCCCTGCTATTTTCGTCCTGATTTTTCTGTGTCTTCCCCCTCTGACGTTTACTTTCAAAAGTAGAAAAATAGACGTCTGCTATTTACTTTCAAATCGAAGGCCAGTTTTGAAAAAAAAATCCAAAAATTTAAGATATTGGTGGCAAAGACTGCCCTGGACATTCAATTCTGCGTGCAAACACTGCTATTTAAAATGCCTAAACAGGACGCCTGGGTGGCTCAGTCGGTGAAGCGTCCGACTTCAGCCAGGTCACGATCTCGCGGTCCGTGAGTTCGAGCCCCGCGTCGGTCTCTGGGCTGATGGCTCAGAGCCTGGAGCCTGCTTCGGATTCTGTGTCTCCCTCTCTCTCTGCCCCTCCCCCGTTCATGCTCTCTTCTCTCTCTGTCTCAAAAATAAATAAACGTTAAAAAAAATTAAAAAATAAATAAAATAAAATAAAATAAAATAAAATAAAATAAAATAAAATAAAATAAAATAAAATAAAATGCCTAAACACACCCCTGAGACAGGTAAAGGCCCATGTTAAGAAAGGTGTTTCTACAGGATTATGGTTCCAGAAGTTGTCAAGATGGATTTCACGGTCTCTTCATAGTCATAATGTTCAATACGTATGACAAGGCTACTGACTATTCAGAAGACTCCTGATGAATCAGCATGAACATAAGCTATAAATGCCCCATAGAATTACATGATGCAACCCAATGCACCACTGGCTGTTCCTAGCTCATTGCTGGATCAGCCAGTTCTCAGCTCTGCTGCACATTCAACTCACATGGGGACTTGGGGACATAATGTGCCCATGTAGGCTCATCCGTTGTAACAAACATCCCACTCCGGTGCAGGGGATGTTGATAGTTGAGGAGGCTATGCTTGTATAGGGGTAAGGGATGAATGGGAACTCTGTACTTTCTGCTTAATTTTTCTATGAACCTAAAGCGGCTCTTAAAATATTAGGAAAAAAAAGTGACGAATGTCTGATTCCCATCTCCGTTATGATTTAATATTGGTTATGACATGGTGTGGGATTTGAGAGTGCCCAAGTGATTCTAAAATGCAGCAAAATTTGGGAACTCTATGCTGGCTGATTGGTGTTTAAGTCACTAAACTTCTCAACTTCAGGGAGATTCCGGGGATCAGAATGCTTAACTGATTTCATGATTTAAAGAACATGAGTATTGACCTAAATATGTGAATTTGTAGCAATATTCAAATACCACCTTCAAATTTTAAGGTGGTACACTCCTGAAGTATGAGCTTATTTCAGATTCTTAAGCATCAATTGATTTCATCACTAAGTAAACCCTCAGTCCCTCTCCTCTCTCCGTTCTACTTTCTGTTCTCACAAAGTTCATAAAAATGGAACGTTTCTTTTATAAGTGTCTTTATCATTCAGTGTGTTCAGTTAAGGGCCTGGTGCACCAAGTGTCTTCATTGGTTGAGATATTGAACTTTTAAGCTTCCTAAAAATGCTCCAAATGTAAGACAGACTTTTATGTTTTCCTTACTAACACCTGAAGTTTAAAAATCAAAACTGGCAAACCAGAAAGTAAAAATAAGACATTGATGAAAAGCGAATGAAAAGTTTTAAGTGTGCTACATGACACAGAAATCTACGGATAAGTGCAGTTAGGAGGATGCACGGAGTTGAAGGAAACATAGGCAAAAATTGGAGGAATTCTTGTCTTTTAAGAAAAATAGACATAATGACTTCCATGGTGGGGTGGTTTACCAGAGTAGAATTTGGTAGATCTATACTCTATTGATACATCACCTAAAAATAGCAAATGTCATCAAGACTGAAATATTGTAGCAAATGGAGAATTGTTTCTCAAAAAGTGGTTCGAAACCTCACATTGTCTACTGTGATCGGACTCAGCAGATGCCCAATATTATTCGCTGAAGATTTAAGGATTACAACATAATGACTTCAGATAGAACAATGTTAAATATTAGCAGAAAATAAAGTGAATCTACCTAATAGTATTTTTTTTTCTGATCCTGACGATACAGGGTAGGAAATTTCCATTTAAAATAGCAGTGTTTGGGGTGCCCGCCCGGCACATTCAGTAGAGCATACGACTCTTGATTTCGGGGTTATAAGTTCAAGCCCCACACGGGGTGTAGAGATTACTTAAAAATAAAACCTTTAAAAACAATTACCTAGAGTGAGAATTCGTTTCTATGGTCGTTTTGGGGGGTTTCATTCATTTACAGTTTTTATCCTCAAAGCGTGTTGTATGTGGACACCACAGATAAGAAACGAATAATGGGTGATCTGAGTACAATACAAAACTGTCAAAAGGTTCAGCATGAATAGTTGAAATGGGGGTTGTTTCACAGGCCTCAGGGGTCGGGATGGTTAATCCACAATGCTGGCCAATTCAACGTTCAATAATGCACGATAAATGAACCAATATTCTTCCCATATTAATATTCCCACATGTGCATTATTAATAGAGAGTCTAAATGCGAGGTACAGAAATGTTCAAGGACGCTGGCATGTTACATTGGATGTGAAATAGCCCAACCACAATTTCCAAACATAGTGTATCATCGTCTCTAGTATATGAGCTATCCTCTGCCCCCACAGCCCCTATCCTGCTTTACTTGGTTGTTAGGAATACTCTTCCTTTTCCCTTCCTTCACATTTGTGCGTAGTCCCTCCCCTGCATGCCTACACCCACCATTTGTAACTTAGAGATAAATATCAAGAACTGTGGCATCTAGACTTTTCATGTCCTCCCTCGTACAAGGAAGTGGTCAATGGAATTGACTAATATCTGTACTTTCATGGACCTTTGCAATCCTGAAAGAATGCATTAAAAACAAATTCGGAGGAGTTCTGTGATTGCTGAGGATGAAAGAAACATTTAATTTAGCAGAAAGGGATGCTTCTCATTATTCTGACTCTTGGCTCTTATGGATCATACTTCAGAGAAAAAGAAGCCATACTTTGGTCAAGTAGGTGTTGTTCTATTCTCCCAAGTTGCCCTCAGTGTTCATTCATTTTCTACAAGCAATGCCACCTCATTGTTCTTTCTATCCTTGTAAATGTGATAAAGCCAAAGTGAAACATTTTTTTTAGACAAGATTTGGCAAACTAAGCAAACTATGGCCTGGGGACCAAAATGGGCCATCCACCTGTCTCTGTATGGCCCACAAACTAAGGATGTCTTCCACAGATGAACATTTGCGACTGATTTGATGAAGGAATATGAACGCAAGCTAATTAAAAAAAAAAAGAATTCTCATAAGCACATCTGTGTTATGTTATATTCGAATTTAATGTATTTTGAATTTAATAAGAAATCTGTACAATTATGTTTCCTTCCATGGTATTTAAGTGCTTACATCATATCCTTAATTTTATCCTTGGTCAACAATGCCTAAACTGCGTCCCATCTGACCCATTACAGGAAGAGTTTGTGGACCCAGGATTTAGATCGCCAGTATTTTTTTTTTTTCAAAAGGACACACGACTATTCCAACAGATCAAGCTTGACAAAGTAGATGGAGAAAACGGTCACTCCCGGCAGCTGCCCCCCTGAAAATCCACATCAGTCCTTTCTCCTCCTTCTCTCCTTCCAAACAGAATCTCAGGCTGGTGTCGTGCTACAGCCTGCCACATCTCAGGTAATAAATCTACTTGTTTTGGTCACAGTAACTCCCTCATTCCCTTAATTAAAATCTCTCCTCCCTTAGAATTGTCCAGATTTCAAACTCCACCCAGGTGGGTGCTCATTTGCCCTCCCCTCGCCAGGCTGGAATCAGGGTATGGTCACCCTCCCCTAGCCCACCCCCCAATTGCTGGCTGGTTCCCAACCCTCCAGGGTTGGGCGGGCCTGCGGGTGGGAAGAAAAAGGGAGGGGAAGCCTCTATTTAATGAGCCTTGGCGAAAGGTAGCATAGCTTCCACGGACCCTGGCAGATGTTAACTTTCTTAAAGGCATGGTGTTAGCATCTGGTGATCTTGACTTTCAGTCTGGAGACATTCCTCCGACCTTTTCTTGCCCCATTTGGCTTTAGGAGAAGGAAAAGGGCGATTGATAAAGACTGCTGACCCATTAAGAATTTGATGACTGGTGCTTCACTGGTCATAATTCGTCACAGATAGAAGTTAAGTCTCAAACTCTGCATCCATGCAGGTGAGGGCCCCCCCACACTCCCCCCCCCGCATTGCTTGAAGATATTTGAGCAGCATCTTCTAAATTTAAAATTTTTTTTAATGTTTATTTACTTTTGAGAGACTTTGTCAGCAGGGGATGGGCAAAGAGAGAGAGGGGGATAGAGGATCCAAACCAGGCTCCCAGATGACAGCAGTGAACCCTACGGGGGGGGGGATGTCAAACCCATGAACAATGAGACCATGACCTGAGCTAAAGTTGGATGCTCAACCAGCTGAGCCACCCAGGTGTGGCTTCTAAATTTTAACACTTCTAAATTTAGAAGAGAGAGATGGGAGAATGAGAGATTGGGATACATAATTCTTGATAGAATCATGGGGAAATGATGAAAAATGCAATTGATCTTATTATTTCCCGGTACAATGATTGGGTAATCATTTCAACATTTCAACTATTCCAACATTTACACACAAAACAACTCTGCCAACATGTTTATCCAACTCAGTTTCACAAATGCAATTCTAAATGGCTTCAGATTAGCTGCTCTGTCCTCTTAGCAGTGACAAATTATGCAGTGTTCCTATGAGCTACAGGCATTCTGTAATACCTCCAAGCAATTTCTTATAATGTTATTTTTAGGTCATCACTGAATCAGTTTCTTATTTTTGTTCCACCACTTGGAGAATTCTAATCTTTATTGTTACAAAAAAAGAAAGCCTTGCTGATTTCCTAGTAATTTTCCTCAAAGGTATCTCCCTAGGTTATGTTCTACAGAGGATTACTATGTACATTTTTTAATTTTATACTTGTATTTTAGGTTAAAACTATAACTTGAAAAAGGCAGCTGAAATAAAGAAAAAAGTAATTATTTTCCCCAAGAAGTGAGTCATTTAAAGAGTAAGAAGTTAACTGTACTGATTTGAGTTCTTAAGTATGTTTGTGGCTGAATATTTCCATTCTAGCCTGCATAGCATGGGTAAAGAATAATCTTAAAACTTTCCTTAATAAATTCCTCTTCTTTCCATTCATGATCATGTACTTCCATGTTTCGAGAAGAGGGAGGGAGGAAACCTACAACAGGTAGACTCTCCTATACCAGAGAGGCTGTCATAGCCAACGGAACCACAAGGAAACCTAACGGCTCTACGGAAAACCCAACTTTGAAGAGAAACCACTCAGATCACAAGAAATAAGCGAATGTAACCTTTCCCCCACTGTTTTGCATGAACATCTAAACCTCCAGCTTGAATATCCACCTCTCATTATTATTGGTAGTCAGTGCCACTGATAGGATTAGAGTTTGCTGGATACCATTGTGAGAGAATTCAAATATAAGGGATTAAGTGAATGAAGATTTCGAGTGTGGACATGGAACGAGTATATCTGGAGAACAAGTATTACTCAAGGCCTATCATCTTTAAAGCACTGGCTTTATCCCACTACGCTTCTGTACCACCTTACAACACAGACCGCTATGTAGAGTCTGGATTAGACAACACTAGAAGATAAGGTTGCGTAGGCAAGGGGGGGAATATAATGATGAAAGAGTTTGCACTTGACATGGTGAACTTTCAGATTCTCCCTAGATTCTTGGAAGGGGGTTATGTCTAGAGCATCTATTCTCAGAAGTGATCAAATAAACTGAATTTTCAAATTCAGAAAGTGGAAATTGGTTCACAGAATTAAATAGGTCTTTTCCTCAGAAAATATAGTATCATATTGCTTCTTTAAAAATGACATTAAAAAAAAAAACAAAACGGGAAAATGAAGTATTGTAATCCCCCTAATTCTTAGCCCTGAGAGGAAAGAGTTGTTCATCGACTCTACAAAAAGACCCAGCCTTGTGATATTTTTTTTTGTGTGTGCCACAAAACGGTCAGGAGAGTGAGTTATGAATAAGAGCCGGTGAGATATTCATTAGACACTGAAGATTTCTTCCTTTTGATATATATCCTCAGTCCCATAAAAGGTATTCATTCTCAAGCATTGCTAGAGGGAATGCAAAAATGGTACAATACCTACCCATGGAGAAAGATCTAGAATTATGAACACACTTACCCATTGATTCAATTGTCACACTTTTAAACCCTCTCCTATAGTTACAGTTGCAGGTAAAAGTCAGAACATACAGGTCTAGCAACAAGGAATTTGCTACATAAGCTATAGTAAAGCCACACAATAGAATTCAGCTTTGTGAAAAAGCGGGTATACTTCTCCTTCCAGCCATGATGAAATACAAATGGGATTTACTCTACCATCTAAAACAAAAATGAAAATATATAGAACAGTCAGCAAGACAGTGGCTATCAGTTCATAAAGAATAATGATCTTTGAGAGTCAGGAAACGAGTAAGTTCGACAATTGCTTTAGCTTATTGGCTTGATCAGCACATGCAGGTCCGGAAACTGCCTGAGAGGGAGGAAGGAGCCACAGGAGGGGATTATTAACAACAGTGCCCAGCACAGACATAGGTCCAGGAATTATGCCTGTTCCCACCATCAGACTGGTAAACCTCAAGATTTACAAGCGTTGAGGAAAATACACAGACGGGCATTGTCTCGGCAATGGAGAAAACTTAGCCTCAAACTAAGCATTGTTCTGGACTTAAATATTAAAAGCCATATTCATCACCCGCTAAGATCAAATTTACAATGTCTGGCATCCAAACAAATTACCATGAAAGAGACAGGAAAAATGACTTATGGTAAAAATCAATTAAAATGTTCTAAAATTGATATTGGTGTTAGAATTGCCAGAGAAGGACATTAAAAGAGATTACAAATATATTGCATATATTTAAAAATGAAGTAGAGACATGGGAAGCATTTTTTTTTATGATCCAGTTCAAACTTCTAGAGAATGCCTGAGATTAAAAAATAAAAAATAGCCAAAACACTGGATATTAATAGCTGATTGGATATTGCACAGAAAAAGATTTGTGAACTTAAATATACAGCAATAAAAACTATCCAAAATGAAAACAGATAAAAACAACAGAGCATCAAGGGTCTGTGGAACAACTTTAAGTGCTTTAATATGTGTATTTGTAGTCCCTATAGGAGACAAGATTGGGAGAGGTCAAAGACAAAAAAAAAAAAAAAAAAAAAAAAAGTTTGAACAAATAATGGCCGTAACATTCCTAAATTTGATGAAAATTATCAACCTGCATATCCAAGAAATCCAACAAACCCTAAACAGAGAAACACGGAGAAAACCTCACCAAGACCCATCATAATCAAATCCTAAATGTCCATGTAGACAATAAAAAGAACTTCAAAATACATAAGGCAGAAACTCCTGGAAGTATAATAAATTCCCAATTACAGTGAGAGATTCTAATATCTTCTTAACGAATGAAACAAAGATACGTAAAGGACAGCAAATATTTATAGAATATTATCCATTAACTTGATCTAATTGACATGCATAGAACACTCCTCCCAACAGAATACACATTCTTTTAAAGTGTCCACAGAATAGTTACCAAGATAGATCACTTTCTGGGCTATAAAACATGTCTAAATGTACTTTAAAAGATTTCAGTTTGGAGAATAGTTTCTGAGAACAATGGAATTAAATAAAAAAAATAGATGTTTGGAGAATCTCATAAATAACCCATGAATCAAAGATACCAAAATCAAAATTAGCAAATACTTCAAACGGAAGGAGAATGAAGACACAGCAGAAGAAAACATCTCAAATCTGTGAGTTGCCACAAAGTTACTTAGGGAAGTAACAAAGAAATTTTTTAAGGAAAGGAGGACAGTACAAATCAAGAATCTAAGCATTCATCTTCAAAACTAGAAGAGCAAAACAACAAAGCTTGAAGCAGTGGATAAAGATCAAAGTGGAACTCAGTGAAATAGAAAACAAAACGAATAAATCAATTAAAACTATAAGCTATTTCTTGGAGAAAAATCAAGTTGACATACCACTATCCCAACGGATCAGAAACTAAGACACAAAACACCAATAATCATATGGAAGATAAAAGATATCCCTATAGCTTCTATATATATTAATATGGTAAGGGAATATTATGTACAAATTTATGCTAGTAAATTCAACAAACTGGATGGAACAAATTCCTTGGAAACGGCCAAGGCTTGCTTATGCACATGCTCATTCTCTGCCTCCCCTCCCCCTAGCCACACACAGATAAACTAAGAATCCTGTATCCATTAAAGAAATTAGGGGGCACCTGGGTGGCTCCGTCAGTTAAGCATCTGACTCTTGATTTTGGCTCAGGTCATGATCTCATGGTTTGTAGGATCAAGCCCTGCTTGGGATTTTCTCTCTCCCTCTCTCTGTCCCTCACCTGCTCACAGTCTGTCTCTGTCTCTGTCTCTGTCTCTCTCTCCCTCTCTCCCTCCCTCAAAATAAAGATATAAACATTTTAAAAAGAGAAATTACATGTGTAATTAAATGTCTGTTCCCAAAGAAAATTCCAGACCCAGGTAATGAACTCTACCAAAGGCTTAAGGAAATAATTTTACTTTTATAGAAAATGTTCCAGGAAATTGAAGAGGGAATTAATACTTCCCAAATAATTCTTTGAATCTAGAATTACCACAATAACAAAAAGATAAAGGCATTGCAAGATAACAATGGACCAATATACCTCATGAGCATAGATGACTAAATTCTAAACAAAATTTTAATCCAAGATGTTTAAAACAATACTGTACCTTGACTATGTTTGAATTCTAAGGTAGTCCCTAAGAGTCCCATCCCCAGGTATAATGCCCCGTATAATCTTCTATCCTGAAGTCTGGGTAAGATCTATGGATAGGATAGGACGGTAGTTTGTTAAATAAGGAAGTGTGCACCACTGGAATGTAGCCATTTAACTCCCAGCTATTAAGAAAAATGGGTGTATTCATCCATTTAACAAATGTACGCTATGTTCTAGTGTAATAGTGAAAAACTGGGAGCAATCCTAATGTCCTTCAGCAGGAGAATGGATAGACAACTTGTGGTATGTCCATACCAATGCTATACGACACGTTAATAAAAATACTCAATATGGATGAACCCGAAAAACATTATGCTAAGTGAAAGAAGCCAGTCACAGGAGACCACATGTTGTACGATTCCGTTTGTATGAAATGCCCAGGACAGGCAAATCCATAGAGACAGAAATAAGATTTGTAGTTGCCAAACGGGTGGGGCAGGGGAGTGGACAGTGACTGATAATGAGGGAGTGGTTTCTTTTTGGAGGTGATCAAAATGGTCTAAAGTGAAATCGTGGTGTTAATCGTCGTATTCGCAAGTGTGCGAAAACCACTAAACCTTCTACGTTACAACCCACACGCTATCCCTCTCACCGTTTGATCTCGAAGATGTTAATATCGCTTCCACGAATTTTCATTGAAATCTACAAAACTGTTCGGAAGCCTTGTTTACATTATTCCTTATTTGTATTTTTTGGTAGCCACCCATTAAGCAAGATGGATAGTATAGGTCCTACTGTACAGACGCAAAGAAATAATGCATTACGGTTTCCAGATCTACCAGCACCCGAGTCTGGAATAGCACCATCTGGAAATTTAAACTGATACTCTTCCACCTATGCAGGGTCATAGGTAACTCCATCCGCACTCAAATGTGTAGATTCCCCTGCGTCCCACTATTGCATCAATGCCGCACTGACTTGAGATGGACTTTTCCACAAACTGACCCAACCAGCTGATGGACGAGAAATTCTTCCTATACTGACTCTTGCTGACAGGTATAAAATAATCAAACGTCAACTGAGGCTGGGAGCACAGGGAGGTCATCCAAAGGTTCATTTAAGTATATTTTAATTGATTAACTAATGAGACAAGCTTAATATCATCTGCTCTATCAATTAAATGTCCCCTTTCCCCCTTTCCTGGACTGCACTATGGAACCGAAAAGCTGAAACCTTAAATCCAGATGGGTGGTCTGGAGACGGGACCAGCTGTGCCGAGAACATGACAGGACGAAAAGAAACAAAGTCCAAGGTGAGATAAGCTTGGGATGGCAAAAGTTACAGAACTAGGTCAGTAAAATGTCAGCATTTCAGTACAGAAAAAGTACAAATTAGGAGCTTAGAAGTAACCTCACTTGATTAAATTAGAAGGACCACACACAGCAAGTAAAAAATAAACCCAGATCTAATTATTGTTCTTTCAAATTATTTGGAGAATCATTATAATTGGAAACAAAAATTCCACGCTGACGGAGGTGACATGATTCCTCAGGAGCTGCCTCCTGAACACAAAACCACAGAGTTAAACGGAGCTTCCATTTGTCATCACCCTCAAAGACCAGTAGGGAGGTAGAAACTCAGGACTTGAGAGAATTTAAAAACAAAGCAAGAGAGAAGGGAGTAATGGAGCCGGTCGCTTTACCTGGAGTGAATAGAGAATAACAAGCAGGCTGTTTGCCCCAAAGCTACGTGCAGATTAGCCATCCACAAACACTCTGATTTTTCTACCTATTTTATCTTTAATGTAGGCACCTGGTATGAAACTGTGACGTTTTCCGGTTTAAAGTAGGAGAGAAAGCATTCCGAATGTCTCTAAATACCTGGATTATGCCTAGTTCCGAATCAGCTCCCGTTCCTTTCTTTACACAAATATTAGAATCAAGAAATCTATTTACATAGAGGGAAGAAGAAAGAAGAAGTTTAGAACTTCCTTCTCGGATACAAACAAAAAGAAAATCCTTCTCCCTGGCTTACGGAGCCAAGGGGGACAATACACAGATTGTCCCGTTTGGAAAAAAAAAAGTGACTCATGTTCCCGAACTTGAGAAAAGCTACAAGAGCACGCGCCCATGGATTCACTGTTGTCTGCACGTGAACCTTGACCAAGGGCTTGCTCTGGCCCTGGTGGCCAGTTTCAAGGAAAAACGTATTTAGAACGACACGATCTATGTTATAATGAAGGCACCACCGAGCCCAAAGCTAATATGTTTGCAAATGTTGCAATTATTTCCCAGACACACGCTCCCACTCTAAATGATGCCACTAATTCAGCTGCCACACGTGATATGCAGTTGAAGACCACTGTCAAACAGTATGTCAGTATCCCTTAGAAATAAAAGATCTTACTAGAACAAACCGAGCAAGTGAATCCTTCATGTGGGCACATGAGGGTCAGACTGGCAAGCCATCCTATCCCTTCTGCAGCCACTTCCGATTTCCTGGTCTTGCCCTGGTCCTTCCGTCCCCCGTCCCCAGGCCATACTCCCTATAACCCCATCCCGCCCTTGTCCCCGTTTCTCAGGTTATTCCACAGTGGCCCAGAGCGAGGTCTGCCACAGGACAGATGGCAACGAGAGAAGCCCTTCCCCTCCTCCTCCCCAGACCCTCCCCGGGTCTCATCCATGTCTACCTCAGCCTACAAATTCCTTAGGAAATAGAGGGTCAAGAATTGCGAACGGCCTGAGCTTTTACCCTGCTTTTAAACTGTCAAGTTACTCTGTGACGGTCTCATGGATACTAGGAAAAGACACAGGATTCCTGGGTCAGAGAAGGACAGCCTGGTATTTATAGCAAGTGCTGTATGTAGCCAGAGGACCACAGTTGATGCTGGTTCCCCAAGCCCAGCACCCACAGGACGTGTCAGAGCGGCCAGGTGAACATTACCTGGAATCCTGTGCTCCTCATAGGGCATTACAGACAGATAGCAGTAACTCTGTATACAATTTGATTTCTTGCTTTTTTGGTTTTCTAAGCAGTTGATTTCTCGACACATTATTATTGCGGTCCTAAAGAATTCCGAAGGTTGAAAATTATGCTGGTAGGACTAAATAAAGAAAAATAAAGGGGCTAAACGGCCGACAGGTGACTTTGCAAGGATATACAGGCAGTGTTCCCAAGACCGTGTCTTTCTGAGGAAGGAATCCTCATATTGTCAAATTCAACCTGGAACAGGTTGCTCCCTCCCCTTTGCTACCTCTCCAGTCATGGGAAGGACAGAGGCAGCCACCCAGGGGTTATTGGTCTGAACATCTCGGAGGCAAGCAATTTACTTGAAAATAATGTTGAAGAGGAGTCTTTGGCAAAGGACTGAACTCACGGAATGAGAACATTTTTGAAATTATTACAGACTTATTACAGACTCTGATACTCAGAGTGGGCAGTCTTGAATGATGGATGGGAGATAATCCAAGGGGGAGAGCTAGCTCTGAGCCACAATTGGCAAAAAGGCTCAGAAAGCCCTGAGGAGGGCAGGCGGGCTCAGCCACATTGGCCACAGCGGCACTCAGCCGACTACATGGTTATGCTTGAGGACGTAGGTCCCAAAGTGTGCAGAGTTTCAATTCCGTGGGAGGGGTTCACCATCTACTCATCTTTTCGTTGTTTTCCTGGAGTCCCAAGTTATACAAAACTTTTACATGTTAAAAATAGCCGCTTGGAACAAATGTACCACACCTAACAAAATCACACCTAATTCTCTTGAAGAAGGTCAACTTAGCAAAGGCCTTTCCTCTCGGAACATGCCACGCTTCATATCTGCACCGAGCGAAAGAATACATTTATTTAGCACAGTCACAACCTAAATATTTCCTTGGGGAGAGAAGTCTTAGGGTGGAGAATTTTCTTTAATGTTTATTTTGAGAGAGGGGGAGGGAGAGAGAGAATCCCAAGCAGGCTCCATTCTGTCAGCACAGAGCCCCACACAGGGCTCGATCCCAAGCACCATGAGATCATGACCTGAGCCGAAATCAAGGAAGAGTCGGACGCTCCACCGACTGAGCCAGCCGGGAGCCCCAAGAGCTGAGTATTTTTGTAAATGTGCCAATAGATCCTGACTTTGTCTGCTTCTAAAGAAACTTTGGTGAGTCCGGAACCGTAGCTATTAATAGAGCAGGTATGGAGGTCCTGGAGCAGGGAACAGAGCAGGGCCTCATGTGGAGGACCCGCCACCGAAGAAAATACATGAAAAATGTACAATTTAGCCATAAGTCATCCCCCTTGCGAAACAAACAAGCAACAAAAACAAAACTAAAAACAAACAAACAAAAAAAACACCCAAAAAAGCCAGTTCTCTTTGTTGTTTTTCTCGTCTTGTGTAAACGCAGACCTGACTCTAATGCCCCCACCATCTGAGCCTCTGAGCCCCCCAGCAGGAAAACCCATCCCTTTTCCTCTCAGATTCCGCTCAGGGATTTGCCAAGGTCCCAGAGTCCTGTGTGCAACCAAAGAGCTGGAGACCAATTTCGAAAAGGGTCGTCAACCCACTCTTGTTATCATCAAGTCACCAAGAGTCTCACGCCTTTGGCCCTTCAGATCTGGAAGCTCAGCCATCTGTGCCATGGCAGAGGCACTGAAGTCCTCAGAGGACCTGGGAGACCATCCAGAGGCTGGCCTGCCAGACGCATGGACCCCTTATTCTATATGGCGCCCCGTCCCCCTGACACTGTACCTCAGAGACTCATACAGCTTCTCATCTGAGGGAACATCTCCCCACTGTTGGTCCTCAAAAGCATTTCTCCATAATGTTCTCACTGTGATCAAGTTAAGCTGTTGGGGGGGGGGAGGGAGAAGGAGGGAGAGAGGGAGAAGGAAAGAGAAAGGGAGAAGGAGGGAGAGAGGGAGAAGGAGGGAGAGAGGAAGAGAGAGAGGGAGAAGGAGGGAGAGAGGAGGAAGGAGGGAGAGAGGGGGAAGGAGGGAGAGAGGGGGAAGGAGGGAGAGAGGAAGAGAGAGGGAGAAGGAGGGAGAGAGGCAGGTGGAGGTATTTAAGCAGTGTCTGCTTCGAGGTCTGTAAAACATTCAAGACAAGAACAGAACCCAAGTCCTCAAAAGGAGCCCCATTACCTTATGGGCTTGGGGGGAGACAGGCATGTGGCAGGTGTGCCACAGGGAGAAAAATAAAGGACAGACAGATCTGTTTCTCAATTACTCCCCCCATCAGCTCCTGCTCTGCTGCGATTGACCTTGAATAACGCATTGATCGAGTCTGGGGCATCATTTCCCTACTTATTATAAGTGGAAATTGGAATTCTTGCCCCCCCCCTTGGGATAAAATCTCTTTCGTGTATCTATTTACTGTGGCTTTCTTGTTTCCAATGTATTACTTAAATATATATATATATATATATATATATATATATATCGAATATAAAAATATACATGTGAACGACAGCATTAAGAAAGGAGTCACATGCTGTATGCAGAAACAGGTGAGAACTACTACCTTGGTGGCCGAGTTGATTAATCACTGAACACTTACTATAGGCTGGACACTGGGCTACCTATGTGCACTTCCTGATCAGGACAGCCATGGTCCTTGTCCTCAAGGGCACTTTTAAGTCCTGTGTCACCCATCATAATCCACCTCCAGCATGCCCGTGACGAGGGAAGAGTTAGTAAATTACACTATGAATCTGTAGAGAGATGGTTTCATAGCTCAATAGGAACCACAGAAATGAGAAACAAAGTGGAGGTTAAGGGTTGTAAATACGTGAGAAGCAAGTTCTGGTCCCCCATAAATGGTAGACGACTTCTATGTTACCGGAAATCTACATTGAGGGAGAAAAAAAAATTCAAAAACGCAACACAAAGTATATGAAGAAATATGAAGGCGGTTGTCTGGCGCACCCGGGTGGCTCAGTTGGTTGGTCTGACTCCGGCTCAGGCCGTGATCTCCCGGTTCATGAGCTCGAGCCCCACACCGGGCTCGCTGCTGTCAGCACGGAGCCCGCTTCTGATCCTCTGCGCCCCTTCCCTGCCTGCACGCTCTCAAAAATAAAACACTGCATAAAAAGAAATACTATGGTGGTTCTCCTCACAAGAAATTCTGTAATTGTGTATGGTCACGGAGGTTAACTAAGCTCATTGTGATCATTTCATGATGGCTGCAAATAGCAGATCATCTTGTACCCTTGAAACCAAGAGGTCAATTACACCTCGCTAACAAATTAAGGTGAAAGTTCACAAATCCTGTGAAGCTTGAGGGCGAGGACGTAACACATTAAGCTGACATTCTCTCAACTTCAAGCTCTGCTCATAATCTTCTGAGAAGCTAAAGCCCAGGACAGTTTCTAATACAGGGTGCGGTGAGAGATTCAAACACTTCAAAACTGGTCAGTGGCAACGGACTTCTGAAAGCGATTAAAAGGAGACGCAGGGGTCAAAGATGGAAGGGGAAAGGGAGGACGGTCTGGAAGCAAAGAGGGTCATTTTTTTTTTTTTTTTTAAAGGTGGTCTTGCCTGGGGAGAGAGGGGAGATGTCAACATGGGGAGGAAGGAACAGAAAGACTGAGAGTCGGACCGTTACTGCCCTGGGAGTTCGCATCCCATGGCCCGAAAGCTTCAAGGGCGAGCACGTAGGAAGGTAGGACCAAGAACCAGCAATGATTCTAACTCAAGCAAGCGGAGGGATGACATTAAGGGGACTTGTCGTACAGAGGGGAAGGGGAAGAAAACTTAAAGTGTAAGGAAGTTCATAGATTAAAACGGGATAAATCATTTGTTAGTTCAAATAGAATTTTTTGCTTAGACTGTAAGTTTCCATGTGTCCTGCCATAAAACAAAGTTAGGACCTTTAAGGAGATTAAGACAAGGTTAGGTGAAAAACAGCTGATTTTTGATAACATTTTATAATTTTAGATGGAATACCTCCAAGATCTTCTAAAAATTTTGTTTGGAAAGGATAAGAACACATGAAAAAGCAAAGGTCACTACCAAGAAGAAAAAGGATATAAATAACCCAAATTCGTCTAAAATTTTTTTAGGAAGTGTTCATCATTCTACAGTATTTTAGGATATATTTAAATAATTATTTACATATAGTGGATATTCTGACTATAATATATTTCAGTTCTTAAATATCTGATTACTACCAATCCAAGAATAAAGCAGAACCTCTAAAATGTATATAGTTTCTATTTCTCTAATGGCAGGGGCTGGGGGGGGGGGTGGCTTTCCTAACTACTCTGCTTTTCAGGCAACAATTTAAGAGATTTAACGATGTTAAACATTAGGAACCTGTCACTTATTATGATTAGTTACCATCACTGATAAGAAACTCACAGGCTCATAAAGTAGCGGCCAAACTAGTATATGTTCCATCACGAGAAATTTGGACTCCGTGGAAACACGGAATCTCCTTGAAGGAACAGGACCAAAATACACAATATGCCAAGCATTTTCCGCAAATACAACATCAGCAATCGCTGTGCTTTTTTGAGCACTTTATGAATATTCAGCAGAAAAAAAAATTCTAGGGACTCCGGTGGGTATGTTTCCAGGGTGAGAGGACTATCAGAAGAATAGTTCTCAGCTCCATTTTAAATTCTTCATTCAGAGAAGAATTTGCGTGAGTTTAATACCTATTTTGAGTAACTTATGTTACCGTTTAAAATAACTTTTCCTTCCAGGCAAGAATAAAAAACAGCTCTGGGGATCCACGGGTGTTGAAAGAAAGGGATCTAATGGCCAATCGATAGGGTAGGGACTACCGAACAGTGAGCATGTGAATTTCTGAAACGGCCTCCGTGTATGGGGTATTTTGTAAGATTATTCACGCACACATGCTAAGGATGATAAATGTACGGTCCAGCTTTCATTTCTTAAGCAGTCATGTTACTGACTCGAAACTTTTAAAGAGCCATGTTTAGAATTACCAGGATTTAAACTGGATCAAAGTTGAATGTGTCTGAACATTTTAAACATACTTCAACTGATTTAAATAATCGCTTTCCCCTATAAAATGAGCCTAAGTATTAAAAATGTGCCTTGAAGCTTCTATGGGCCCAAATACTGATTTAATCTAGTGGACTGGAGCTCCATTAAAAAAAAAAAATCTTGATTACTCTTCTTCCATTTGTGCCTTTAAACACAGAGAAGTTTGTGGGGCTGCTGAGGTCCATCCTGAGGCACATTCTATAGATAAACAGAAGACTTTGTTCACTGGATCTTTTCATTCAGAGCCTTTCATGAGCTGTGAATTCCTTCTAAAAGCACCTATCAGCATGAATAAACTGATAAAAGCAAATGTGTGAAATGCCTTTCACTTAACTAACAGGCATGACTCCAAATTCTAGAACTCCCACTGCTTTCTCTGAAACCCTAGCCCATGATGATGGGTAACATGAATTCATGGAAAGTCCTTCACTAATGTTACAAGATCTTTGGCTATTGTGAAGTGATAGCTAATGGAAAGCTTTGTCAGGCATAATCCATTCCTGTACAGTCTTTGGGATTATCTCTCGTGACTGTGGTATTTCGTTTTGTACAGAGAGTCAGATTAATAAATCGGCTCAGCCTTCCCAGAACATTCATTTCATTCATTCATTCAGTGGCTGCCACCCTGGGACATAAGGAGGTGATAAGTTACGCCCTTTGCCTTCAAAGTCCAGTAAAGAAACCAGGCCCAGAGCCAGATTTATCTTTTAAAAAGGAGGGGGGGGGGCGGGGAATGTAGGAAAAGCCTATAGAGTTGTCGGGAGATGTGGGCAAATCACACCAGTGCCATTTCTCAATTGATGGGCCAAGATGACAAAAATATTAGTAAAGACACAGGAACTTATAAAAGTCTAACTGGAATGAACCCCCCCCCCCCCAATGTCGCACAGAGAGCACACATTTTTCTCAAGCATACGTGGAATGTTTCAGTCCCATACATTCCTTCAGAGGTCAAAATTTTCAAAGGATTTAGATCACAAAGAAAAATGAGGTAATAGTAACACAAACAGTTACTATTGGAAATCTAAGACACTTCTAAATTGATAAAAACAATGGAAATGAAAAAAAGTGTTTGTAACCAACAATCAAAACCCATTTAAACACTTGCAAGTTTCAGCAAGAGACTATTTCAAAGAATATTAGACTTTAAATTACTACAACAGAAATGATAGGATAGCTTAACTAAACAAGTTAGAAACCGTATAACAGAATCAATCCAAACATTTTAAGAAAATGAGATAATGCAGAATAAGAAATATGCAATACAGAATTGACAAAACCAAAAATAGGTTCTTCAAGCAAATAAGACAGACAATCTTCTGGTGAGAATGGTAACTATCAACAAAGAAGGCAGAAACATTCCATTCTACGAATGAAAAGGGAGATACACTCCGAGAAAGGATTGAGAGAACATTATGAGCAAATCTAGATTTTTCTAATAACTTGTCTACTTTCCAATTTATTGATATAATTTTCAAAACAGATTCAAGGAGAAATAAAAAGCCCGAAGAGTTCTAATTAATTAAAAAAAAAAAAAAAGACTTTTAGAAGTAGTTTCGAAACCTTCCACAAGAGCAACACTTGGACCAAATGGTTTCATAGGATTTTTCCATGCGATTCCACTTTTATATACAAACTCATCAGAAAATAGAGAAAAATCGCTCTTCAATTTGTACCCTGAGGCTTGTATAATATTGATCCCAAAGCAGACAGAGGGCATGGCAGGAGATCAGAACAATCTCACTTAGCAACTTGGAGACAAAATTCCTAAATG
Source organism: Acinonyx jubatus (assembly GCF_027475565.1). Lineage (NCBI taxonomy): Eukaryota > Metazoa > Chordata > Mammalia > Carnivora > Felidae > Acinonyx > Acinonyx jubatus. The sequence continues at coordinate 75,222,422 of NC_069380.1, forward strand.
ATGTATTAGCAAAACCAAATGGAGTCTTGAAATCTCTCTCTTACACACACTCACACCTCCCCCCCCCCCCCCACCAAGCTCGTTTTATATCGGGAAAGGAGAGAAATTTGAATAGTGAGAATTTGTAGGTATAATTCACCACATTAAAAGATCACAGCGCCACATACCCATCTCAATAGATGCAGAAAACGTATTCGATTACCTCCACTCAGGATACAAAAATGTCACCCAGAGAGATGAGATTCCTTAACATTACAAAGGTACCTATGAAAAACCTAGAGCAAATTTAATTCCTAATGAGAAACATTCTGAAGCATTCTCTTTAGAAATCGATCTGCAGTAAAAATTAAGACTTCTGGGGGCCCCTGGGTGGCTCAGTCCATTTAAGTGTCTGACTTTGGCTCAGGTCATGATCTCACAGTTGGTGAGTTTGAGCCCCCCATCGGGCTCTGTGCTGACAGCTCAGAGCCTGGAGCCTGCTTCGGATTCTGTGTCTCCCTCTCGCTCTCTGCCCCTCCCTTGTTCACACTCTGTCTCTCTCTCAAAACTAACAAACATTTAAAAAATTAATACTTCCGTACATTAAGTTTTGGAGTATATGGGCCAAAGGAAATACCAGCACACTGTTGACGGAAGGAGAATTGAGTCCAACCGCCTTGGGATAGGATTTGACAATAACTTGACATTTACTGAATCTACCACCCAGCAAGTTCTCAGGTGTATGCAGAACCTAGAGAAACTCTTGAACATGTGTAGAAGTAGACAGGTACAGGAGTCTTTTTCTTTGCTATCAAAAACAACCATAGAGAGGAAACAATCCAGATGATTTTCGGCAACACAACGGATAAACTGGAGTATGTTCACAGAGTAAGAAGTATCACATAACAAAGTCGTTTACCATCATTTTTCTCCCCCTGCAAGTTCTAGCCCTGACCTGTAGGGACGGAGCCACCAAAGATGCTTCGTAGGAAGCCCTGATCCTTGCTAATCAAAGCGTGGGCCAAGAGTAGCAGCATAGGATCAGCTGGGAACTTCGTAAAAATGCAAACCTCTGGCCCCATCTCGAACTTACCGGGTCATAGTCTGTATTTTAACAAGACTTGCATGCACATTAGAATTTGACAAGGATTGTCCTTCAGTAGTATTCACTGTTCAGCAGAGCATCAGCTAGTTAGACCCTCTATTGCATCCAAATATTGTTTTCGGCCATTCTAGCATTTTTCATTCCAACGTGCATGAATGTGAGGCACACTCTCCTACTTCCTTACTGCCAGAAATACACACACCCAAAGAGCACACAGACTCGCGTTTATTTGCACACTCATGTGCACACTTGCACAAGTTACGGGACCCCGTGTGACCAAACGGAAGTTTTTCATGCTTTTCCTAATGTGAGTTTTACAGTGTTCATGGAATTACGCACATAATCGTTTTATTCTCATCTTGTGCTTTAACGTATCCCTGCGATGATTAGCGATCACGGCTCCTTGTAGCGATACAAAATAGGTTTTAATACGAAGTTTCTGTGTCATATCACATTTCAAGAAATTGGAGAGCTTAGACCACCTGAACTCTGGTTACCTTTCACACTTTCGCTTGGAACAGAGCACAGTTCCTTCCTATCGGTTAGGCTGCACCTGGTCATTGAGTTGATTTCAGGAGGGCTAGTTTGGACGTTAATCCAGGCACATTTTGAAAAGGGCCAGTAATATTCCTCTTATAAATTCTACTACGTTACATAATGCCTTTTTTTCCCCATCCTGAAATAAGTTTCATGATTTACTACATACACACGCACATACACATACATATAAACCTTAATATATATATATATATATATATATATATATATATATACACACACACACACACACACACACACACACACACACTCTTAAAAACCTGTGAAATGTTTACATTCTACATAGGAACATGGTGGCCACAGCAGTTACAAATCCCAGTTGATACAGGTGTCTTAGACTTGGACCCCATGAATGCCGCTGCTGTGCCTAAGACAGATGGCAAAAAGCTCCAGATAAAGTTTCGGACCCAAAAATGCAAACACACCTCAACTTACAGGAGACACCCATTCCTAGAAAATCCACTATTCGTATTAAAGCTTCATCCAAAATGAAATGTGGGGCCGCCTGGGTGGCTCAGTGGGTTGAACATCTGACTCGGTCTCAGCTCAGGTCTTAATCTCAGGGTTGTGAGCTTGAGCCCCACATTAGGCTCCACGACCAGCACGGAAAAGCAAACAAATAAGACATGAAAGATTTAATTCTGTTTTAAAAAATAAGTAGTAAATAAGATGTAAAACCGTTAACTTCTAGGCTTGGATAATTTTAAGTTTCTGTTTTTCCTTAACCTGGAAGAGTACCCAGTAAGACATTAGAAATCTACAAAACCCTGGGTAATTTTTTGTTCTATAATAGAGATCTGACTTTCGCAAGATGTCTAATATCTTTGGCCTCTATTCAATGATCTCGGTCCCCAGTTCACTGTGACAAAAATTGTCCCCACAAATCTGCCCAGAAGAGAAATCCTCCAGGAGGCGGTAATGCCCCATTGAGACCGCGGTTTTAAACTGGCTTCCTGGGGAAGTCACCCACATTGACCCCCTGCACTGCTTTTGAGATTAGCCAACTCTCTCTGTGCCTGGAATGTCATAAATGGATATTTACCCTTCATCACTTCTGTATTTCCTCTTCTCCAAACACAATGGTTCCTACCAATGTGTTTGGTTCCTACTGGCTAGCAAGGGCCAATTATTAAATACAGAAATCTTGCAAGCCAATTGAAATCATGCTAGTAGTTTAAATCAACCACGATGGGAATATTTATACAACAGAAATTGGCAAATGCTACAAATCAGGGCTCATTTTGTGGGGAAAGGGACCAGTTGGTAAATATTTAACAGATTTTATATGAAGGACCTTTGGCAGCATCCCCTTCTTCTCAGTTTTACAGATTCAAGTTCCCTTCCTTGTAGCACATTTTTTTTTTTTCTCTTTTGACTGGTAATGTTGAATGGAATTACTCCTGTACAACCCACATTATTTTTCCAGTAAATTACGTAGAGCCCTACTTGGCCTCTGTGATCAAAACACTTGCCCTTAATGTCAAGGTACAAAAATTACCTGTTGTTCACTTTCTTTTTAAGGCAATCTTTAAAATCTACTGGTAACAACAACAAAAAACGTCCGCAGGGCTCTAGTCTCGTTGCGGGGGGGAGCCTTTTTAAATCTGTAAGTAGTGATGAGGCATTTTTGGTAAAGGTGGAACTCGTACAAATGTTGGGGAAGGTGGATAGAATGGGGAAGCTGGAATGATTTTTCCTTCAAGCTGGGCCCTACATGCTGGGTTCGAGCCCCCTGTGGTTGGTGGAGAGAGGTCGCCTGCCGATGGAGCTGCTCAGACAGAGGATGGGACTTTGAACCCACAGAGCTAACAGGACAGAGGCTGTAAGTTTGGCTCGGAGGCTTGGAGACTACTTGAGATCACGCCCAGAAATCCACACTCTGAGAAAGCTAGGACACATCTGCCCCCTACCTCCAACACTGGAATTGCCTTGGTTGGGGGCGGGGAGGGTGCGGGCAGCAAGGCCCTTCCCGAAGGTGGGGAAAGCAGTAAAACAGGCAAGTGAGAACAGGAGAAGCAGAAGGAAGGAAGGAACGTGGCTGCGTCCTGGGACTGAATCGACAGGTCTGTTGGCATCTCCTTGATGAGACTTCTCGGGGCTTCTTGAAATAACCATAGGTCACTTTAAATTTTTTTTTTTTAAGTTTATTTATTTATTTATTTATTTATTTAGAGACAGAAAGAGCAGGAGCAGGGGAGGGGCAGAGAGACAGGGAGGGAGGGAGAGAATCCCAAGCAGGCTCTGAGCTGTCAGCGCAGAGCCCAACGTGGGGCTCGAATCCACCAACCAAGAGATCATGACCTGAGCCGACCTGAAGAGTTGGATGCTTAACCGACCACGCCACCCAGGCGCTCCCAGAAGTTACTTTAAAAAGCAGAAACGGGATGGAAGCTGCTAATTCGGCAAACATCTGGGCTGCCCTTCAAGGAGGAACACCCCTTGCGGGAACTACCGGTAAGCAGCCGTGACACTGAAAGTTACTATTAGACCAGTGATTCCCTAACTCGAATAGATATAACGGTCTCTTGGGGAACTTCATGAAGATGCAGATCCCCGAGGGGCACCTGGGCGGCTCGACCACTTAAATGTCCGACTCATGGTTTCATCTCAGGTCATGATCTTATGGTTTGTGGGACTGAGCCCCACGTGGGGCTCTGCACTGACAGCGGGGATCCTGCTTGGGATTCTCTCTCTGCCCCTCTCTTGCTCAGATTCACGCTCGTCCCTCTCTCCCTCCCTCCCTCCCCTCTCTCTCTCACACACATACATAATAAATAAACCTAAAAAAAAAAAAAAAAAGATTCAGGTTCCCAAGCCCAACCCCAAGATCACTAGGCTTTGGACTGGAGGTGGGGCGGTGTGCAAAGCCGAAGTTTTAATGGTCACTCCTCTAACGCAGATTGCTCCAAACATACCGGGTAACCCTTTGCTTTTCTTTCCGAGCAGAGAAAACAAGTTGCTTCTATTTAATGAAGAAATTCACCTTCACATGATCTAGTCAGCGTTGTACATTAATTCCTATACTTCCCAATTGCTCTTCTCAAAGAATTCGTAATCTTTCTGAAGAATATCCTTTAGGATGACATATTTAAAACCTTTAAAAATCTAATTTAATCAAAGGGAAATATCACACCATAGGAGGGACTAGCGTCTGTTCAATCAACAAAATGTTACAAATTACTTCCATTCGTAATCAGTAAACCAACAAATCCATTATAGCCAGATTAGCTCATAAGGAATATAATGAGCTAAATTCTTCACTATTTTGAAGGGCATATTAATTCAGATAGACTAGAATGTGACAACGATGATCTAAGCATGAGTTCCCTCTCTGCGTTCCTCGGTCTTACACCCAAAACCCACAAACCTCACCTTCAAATTCTGTCTACAGGACAGTGACCTACTCTAATGAAAATGTCCCAAAATGTGATTTCTTTTTCATCTAGAACCGAACGATAATTTGTGCGGTCATTCATTCCCCCACTGCATAGATCCTTTCTGGCACGATTTCAAAAACAATAATGGCAAATGTAGACGGGTGAAGCACAGACATTACTGAACTTGCAGCACAGAACAAAATATACCAACGTTCAAAGTTTGTTCGTCTCGCAAAAAACAAGACAAAAAAAGAAAAAAAAGGACAAAGATTCCTCAATACCAAATATGAAGTCCCGATTCTCAATTCTGCTTTTTAATTCCCCACATCTAGTTATTTCCAAGAAAAGCGGATTTCCCCACCACCACCCTGCTTCATTTAAGGCAGATAATTTTTTTTTAATTTTTTAATGTTTATTTTTGAAGGAGAGAGGGAGAGAGAGAGAGCATGATAGGAGTGAGGGTTATGTGGGTTTGGGGAGAGAAGGGCAAAAAAATTATGTAATTAACACGGTGTTCAACTAACGGCCCATAGGACGTTCAACCATAGGATGCCGTGGACGTGTCAGTCTAGAAAACTGTAAGAGGCATCCTTTTTATGCCTTAAGAGGTCATTGGCCCTGAAGACGACTAGCACTGGGTTACTCAATGACCGACTTGGCAAATGTGAGCATTTAATACTGCACTTCTAATACGAGAATGGTTTTTATGAAGTTACAATGCACACAGTCACATGATACCACGTTAGGCAAAGTCTCTTTCTAAACCAAAAAGAAAGCAGCACTTCCAGACAATGCATTTAATTCACGTGTTCCTCAAAGGAGGATGCATGCAGGTACAAATTACGCCAGTATTAACGATTTTCTTCCCTTGCAAATATAAATAGTACATTTAAGCGGGGTTTTTTTAATTGATATTTTCATATAATATTTTTCCTCTTTACCATATCCCTTTAGCCCGGGGAAAATTTTATGGAGAAAAAACAAAGAGAAAAATCAAATTAAGAGGGATGTCAGCCTGCCAGGTTTCATATTAACAAAAACAGTGAAGCATTTTCCTAGCAAAGTCTAGTAGATGCATTTGGTATTTCCCTCATTCCAGGAAAAGGAACAGCATTTGCTCAGAGGCATGTTATAATAGCAACGTGCACAAAATTAGCTTGACCATAGCACGAGATCTCTCCAGACCGAACTGGTGCCTGTTTTGCTAAAAATTCTTATAGGTGATGGTCTTCCAGTTTCCCTAGTTTAAGTTTTTCTTTTTCTTGACGTGAAACAAAACTTTCAAAGAAACCCTCCACAGTTCCAGCGCCCTGGGGATATGTGAAGTGGGAGGACAGTGGTCTCTGCTTCCTAGGAGCTCACTGTCCAGCGGAAGGAAACAGATGCACACGCAATTGGAGAGGACAGAGAAACGACAGAGGGGCTTCTGTAGAAACAGACGTTTTCCTGGAAATATTTCTGTCTTATGGCATCAGAAACCTCTGCATAAAAAGGGAGAGGTGGGTTTCACCAGATGATGGTACATGAACAGAACTTCCTAGCCAAAGGAAACACGAGGAGGAAAGGCACACACGTGCCAGCACAATGGGCTGAGTTGGATAAATTAGGATGTAAGGGTGTAAATGATGAGGAAAGAGATCTTAGAATTCGTGACGGCAACAGTAGGTCATAGAGATCCCCAAAACCACATTTAGAAGTTGGAAATTTATCCTGTAGGTTACAAAAAGGCATGGCTTATGGAAGAGTTTTATGGAGAAAATGGAATGGATAGGGAGGATTCCCTGGCATGAAGGGCTGAACTAAGAGTCAGGGGGAGGTGCAGGGAGGGAAAAGATGGAGTGGGGTGGTCAGGGATGTCCTAAGACTCAAGGACAGGCAGAGCTCACAGTGACATCAGGCTGCCTGTTGAAAGTGATCACTGATAGAAATTAAAGGAAGGAAGGAGCTTCGATATTTGGGGTTTCAACCTGTCCCTAGGCCCAAATAACTATAGCAAATAAATCTTTTCCTCTTATTAGTGTCAAGATGACTGCATCAAATCAATATGGACATATTTGAGTCGGGGGGAAGAAGTCTTTCCTAAAAGGAGTGAAAGTGAGGGAGGGTTCATCAAAGCTGATGAGGCCAAACAGGAAGTGTGGTAATAGAAAGAGGAAGGAGATTTGTAATGTCTCTTGCAGGTGTCATTCAACTGGGTGATCAACCGGGGGGGAGCCAAAAATGAGGAGTCAAAGGTGACTCTGAGGGTCCCAGCTTGGTGACCGGGTACAAAGCTATATCCACAGGTGCCCATAGCTAGACAGAACCCAATTCTAACTCTTCCGCTTAACAGAAGAGAAGTCACATATAGATGGCATCAACACACGTATTAGCACCCCTTCAAAAATAATACTTTTCCCTAAAGAGTCCAGTCCCATAACTTCTATGATCTCCTCCTACCTAAAGCCCACATGTTTTCCACTGCCCTTTGTGTGGAGACCCAAATCCTTGAAGTGGTCCACGCAATATTAATGGCCTCACCCTCATTTCTTTAGCCTCGCCATCCTGCCCCTTCCTCTCTCAACTCCAGCATCGTTGATCTTTCGTCGTTTCTCACTTTGCTGATTCCTCTGCCATGAACTCACCAGCACCATCTACTGCAAACATTGAACCCACTCCCCCACGAACATGAACTCATCCATTTTTCCCCTCCCCCAATCACTTTCTTAGAAAACCCTTCCTTGACTGCCCTGCTAGGTTCCTTGGAAATACGTTTTCACAGAACCACCTAACTCTCCTCGGAAGCCACTTTTAAAGTTTGTGGCTACACATTCAACAGTGATGTTATGTCGCATCAGGCTACACCTCGGGAGAACAGAGCTGCATCTGTTTCGTTGTCCACTTCATCCGCCAGCATCTAACACGGGAGCCTCCCTGAAACTCTTGAGTAAACAGAGAATCCGTGAAAAAACTGAGGGTCTCCTAGTTGACATGAGCCGAGCCTTGCCATTTGGGGGAAGGCTTTCCCCAGCTCAACTTCCCTCCACCATATTAGACCAAGAAAACAGCACCGGCTCCTTCCTGGCCTGACTGGGGCTTGGCTGTGTTACAAGAGACACTTTGGGAGCTGTCACTGGTTGCCGTCTCTGCTGTCCAGAAGGAAGAGTGCCAGCTTCAGGTTGCCAGCTCTGATTAAATTCTTTTTATTCTGGATTTCCCTCTGATAGAGAAAGGGGAAAGGGGGGTTGCCGGTTCATTCTCGTACTGTGGGAAGTGAAAATAGATACAGTTTTAATTTATTAGAGACCGCATCTACCAACTAGCACTCAGAACTCAAGAGACATTGTCTCATTAAAACAGAACAACGCAGTTTCAGGAGAATCCATCACTCTTTCCGACTTCATTTGGCTCCTACCATGACCACACAGGTTTTCAAAACTCCAGTGTTCTGGTTTCCAAAACCCACTTGGAAACTCCATCCGAGTCCTCCCCCTGCCAGAGGTTCCAACGCTCAGTTTGAGAATTAAGGCATGAAACACATGGAAATACAATGTTCCAATCCATCTAATTAATGCATTAAGTCCCTCATTTGCATAGTACAAATTTCCCTTTATGCTTTCAGTTGCTTGGCAATTGCCTGCCCCAAGAAAATATATTAGCAGTTAAAACGCAGCTTAACAATAAGAGAAACAAAGACATCAGCCCTAGTTCCAAGAGCATATTTCAGAAGGGAAAGGGAAAATCCATCATGTAAAAGGATTTCAAATCCTAAAGTGGCTGAACCATTCAATTTTGAGGAATAATTTAACCGTAGTAAGTAAAGTAACATATCACCCTGGCAGGCAGAACGGGTGTCAATTAAAAGTCTGTAGAGCAGATGCTACCCGCAATCCTCGTAGCGTCTCCCCAAACGTATCTTTGCTATAACAGGGCACAGAGAGATTGAAAGCACCCCCCCCCCACTTTACAAGAGGACAAACAGATCAGATTCCAGAATTGCATGAGCCTGACGGTGGTGCTCACATTAGAACCAAAGGGCTCCCCCAAAGAAGGAAGGTTTTAAACCAAACTTACAACACCCCGAACCAACAAAGCACCATAAACCGTACTGAATCATTGGAAACAGGCAGAGGGAGCTTCAACTTTGATCCTGAATTAATCCCAGCTTGTGTAAAAATGCCATGTGCTCCACAGGCTTCTGGGGAGGGGCGGGGCTGGGAGAGGTCTGCGCACGCTCTCCCGGGACGCAGACATTTGTGTGAGCGCACAGATGCCCACGCCTGTAATTCTCCGTCCTCCTGAATGTGTGCAAGAGAGCTCCCCAGAGGTCAAGGCAGAAGGAGCAGCATGACCCTTCTCTAATTCAAATGTTAAAGAACAATAAACGTGAATTCGAGTGGAGATACATAAGAGACATATTCCACCGCCCACGATAAAGTATTATCCAGCTCAGGGAACACCCAAAAGAACGTTTCAAAACGTGGGTTCGAGCACGTTGGACGGTTGAAAGGCCACCTCAACGAATATCTCAACGTTCTCACATGTATCATCAAGACGTAAAAATACATTAATGTTACTTCTTTCACCGCAATTTTAGAATACCTAGCGCTAAAGAAACAAGTTAGGGAGGGAGCCAAACCATAAGAGACCCTTAAAAACTGAGAATAAACTGAGGGCGGATGGGGAGCGGGAGGGAGGAGAGGGTGGGTGATGGGCATTGAGGAGGGCACCTGTGGGGAGGAGCACTGGGTGTTGTGTGGAAACCAATTTGACAATAAATTTCATATTTTAAAAAAAATGGAATACCTAGTACTGTACTTTTTAGTAGTACGTTAAAATATAACGAAGACTTTATCAAGTTACTATTGCTACTTAAACTTTGGGAAGTAGGAACTTATCTTTTTTCAGAGGAGTGCATTGGGCTTCAAACTGGAGTCATCACCTGTCCAAGATAGGAAAAGAGAAAGTTGAAGACACGTGACAAAATCAGATTTGGGGATTCCAAATCCCATGAGAAATGGAAGTTATGAGGACCCACAACAAGAAAAATATACTAACCAACCAAGCCAAAACAGACAAAATTTAAAAAAAGAAAAAGGAATCAAACTGCAGGAATATTAGTCGTTGGTTTCCAACCAGCTACCCTAGTTTGAAAGCATCAGGTTTGGAGCCAAGTATTTGGACGGCACCTAATAAACTCTCTTCAACAGAGGAATGTGCAGTTGGAACCCAAGATGGCTCATGCGTTGGGATGGCCATAGGGGACAGCTCCCCACTGCTCAGGCAGGCAGTGATCTGTCTGAGGAACAGCTCTACGTGAGGCTTGCCCACCCTATATTCCCCAGACTCCAGTTTCAGAGTCTTCAACTTCTTTCTCCAGTTTGCACCTTTCAGCAGTCCCCAAGACCTTGAGGGAATCTCCCATAGCTTCGTGATTTCCACACCCACCAATGATTTGGGGACACCCTTAAATGTTCTCCTGTGCCACAGCCTCTCAGCCACCCCAGATGCCATCACTGGAAACTGACTTCATCAATCCCTACTCAAACCCCCTCAAACACCTGATGGAAAAATTCGGCCTCCTTGGTCTGTCACAAGGCTTTACGTTGCATGGCCCAAACCCACCTGCCCAACAGACCTCGTGCTTCCCCAGAACAAAAGGGCTCACTACCTCCCTTACATACTTATCCCCCATCCCTCCTATTCTTCTTCCTATTATTTCCCTTCCCACAAAGCACTCCCCCCCATCTGAGTTGGGCTAGTCATTCTTTGAAGGTCACAAATGCTACCACCCCCATCCACCTTTCTCTGAACGTGAGCTTGCTGGCCAGATGGTTGATCTGGAGTTCCATGAAGCTTTATGTAGCACCCCACGCACGCAGGCTGGGCAGTGTGGCTTCCCTAACACAGGCTCTTACCTCCCCCAACCAGACATCCTCTTGGTAATCAGCAGACCATGTGCAAATCCAGTGGTATGCTGGCCAATGCTTAATGACTAGCTCTTGGCGAGGGGACCCCCCGGGTTTGTAGTGTTTGCCAATTTGGGCTATAAATACTCCCACATCACCAATTTCAAGCAGCTGACACAGTATCATTGAATGCAAAATCAGAGCGACGCACATGCACAGCACGATGCAGTATTTCCATCGTGCCGAAAAAGACACAACTTCAAACACGGAGGTAGCGGTAAACCGTAGCAGAACAGGTGATGGATTCTGAGCATTTTTCATCTTTTTAAAATAGAACTTCTATAACTGCAAGTTTATGTCAGCTAAATTTTTAGCAGCGGCTCTGTTTACTGATCAGCTGCAACATTCCCGGAAACTTAAAAAGCTGTTCCTGCGAGCTGGTGCAAAAAGTTCCAGCAGAGAAAACCCTTTTCTACCCCCACCCCCAGAGCAGCTTTGTGTGACCTTGAAGAAATTACTTGACTTATGGAGCCTTAGTTATCTGAAATACGGTGATTCGCCATTATGTTATTTTCTGAAAGGATAAAACATTTAAGACTATGAATACGGTGATTCGCCATTATGTTATTTTCTGAAAGGATAAAACATTTAAGACTATGCCTCACAGATGGTTAGATTTCAAAAAATAAAAACAAAAAGCAGTTTTCAGGACTGTTCGCTCCATTGTTGCAGGCCCTATAGCTCTTAGCACTGTATTTTGTTTATAATAAGACTTTAAGATCTTTGCAGGAAAAAAAAAAAGGTGTAATTTGTACAACTATCTGATTCCTAGACATCTCTCAGTATGCAGACCTTAGGGATGATAGCCAGGAAATAATGCCACCAGGACCCAGGGGCTGCCTTTTTTGTCCTAAGGTAGTTCAAGGTCTACAGTGGGGACACAAATCCAATATGGAAGACAGCTACATTAAACTCAGTGAAATCCGTTTATGGAAACCGACGCCGTGTTCCCAGAAAAGTCTCATTTTTGTAACAGGTGGTGTTTGAGTGTAGACTTCGACTCGCCATTTATCGCGGCTTTGATTGGTAGTTTCACCTCGAGTCCGCATTAGTCTTTTCTACTGAAATAAAAGACTTTCTATCTGGAGGATGCTTTGTGGTCCAGTCATCAGCCCACAAATGCTCAGAGTATGTGCTGATGAAGCAGACGCCCTGTGTCCAGGGAAACGGACTCAAATTGATCTCTCCTTGCGCTGAGCACCATTTGATGCGGGAACACATGTAAAAGTCGAGCGAGCTATTGCTTTGCAGGGAAGTCACTGGATGTCCAGTGCAGCTGGAAATCTCTTGCGACTTGCGCAGTGCCCTCGTACCTGGCTTTGTGGATTATTCCAGCTCTTCTCCCAGGTCTCCAGTTTCTGTGCCGACTTTCTCCTGTCGGCCAGCAGACAAGATCGAGGTTTCCTTCCACCTGACCCAGCGCTGCACGTGCCAGCTCACTGGTCCTTGTGCTGTGATTCTTCCTGGCACAGCCAGACTCTTTAAAGAGACTCACCCAGGCTCATTACCTCTACTTACTCACTTCCTCGTTATCCCTACATTACATGAAATCAGGGTTTCGGCCCCAATCCTACCGGAACCCTTCCGGTAAGGCAAGCCAGTGCCTTCCCAATCCCACAGCCACACTGGCCACCGTTCTGTTCTCAGCAGGCGAAGATCCTACACCGGTGAACACCCTGTGGCCTGCCTGTTTCTTTTGTCAGTCTCCTTCTCTTAATGTTTTAATTCTAGGACTCAACTATCACCAGTTCACAAATGACTCCCCTGCCCGTGCCTCAAGCCCGCATCTTTCCACACTCACATTTCCAGCTGCGGACTAGACATTTCCAAATGAAGCCTAAAAACACACTCAAAATAGAACACAGCTGCCTTCCCTCCCCCCTCCACAACGACAACAACAAAAAATGTTTTAACTCTATTCCACTCTTTAGTTAACGGTATCATTAACTGCCCAGGAAATTAAAGTTAAAACTCGACAGTCACGTTTGATGGGTGTCTATTTCATAGCCATGCCCCAGCATACAGGAAATCCTGGAAAAGCCTTCCATGGAATTAGACCGCTTTCTTTCTCCTCCACTGCTGTTTTCTCCTAAGGCTCTTCCTATCGCACCTGAGCTATTTCCATGGGGTATTAGAGAGCTCTCCAGTCTTTTCCGTTTCCCATCTATCCTCCACGCTCCTTTCCCAAAACGTGTTCCCGAACAAGAATCTGATTACTCTTCTGCTCGAAGTCGTGATGACTCCCCACCAGGTGTGAAGTACAAATGCCCAACCCAGAATGCAAACATTTAGTTGGCCTCTACCTGCCTTCAAGTATTGTTTCTCCATCCTCCTCCACTCACCAGAACCACCTATGTTTGCTGGAACGCTCCACTCCCTGCCCCCCAAAGCCCCTACTATTCTGCCTCGCCCTACGTCCAGCCGTCCCCTTCTCCGCCTGGCATTCTGTGTTTCCCTACTGGAGAACCGGCTCACATCCCAGCTTTTCCAGAGCACTTCCAAATCTCCCAGCTGGAATCCACCTTTCCTTCCTTCCTTCATAAATGCTCAATGCCCCAAACCACTATGCACTGAAATCTAGGTGAATCTATAGTGGGTCCTTTAAAATCGCACACCTGCATATATACACAGTTCTTGAGAGCAGGGATCTAAATCTCCTGTGTGTGTGTGTGTTTTTCTTTTTTTCTCACACCGTTTTTCACAAGAGATACTTAAGCACTTGACAGAGGACCTTGCTAAATGTCTCCCTCTGTGCCATTCCAGATTCACTCATCCTTATCTACCCCATAGCCATTGGAAGCAATAAAACCTGCATTTTCTGTCCTTCTCTTTCCAGCCTTAGTCACTTTCACTGTACCTATTTCCTGCTCACATATATTTATTTTGTGGTCAGATGTTTTACGATAAATTAGGCAAATTTTAGGACTCAGCCACCCTGGCGCCTGTGACATCGCCTTGAAAAGCTCATGAAACTTAACATCCTTCCCCCTGGGGCAAAGTACATAAGTAAACACACGAGCATTTCTGTACAACTTCAGAAGGTTCATCAACAGCCCCTCTCCCTTAAAACCTACTGACAACTAGGGGGACTGAAACTTATCCCTGACCTAGGAGATCTCTGCAAACAGAAGTCCGAAAGCCACCTAAAACTGATAAAGAGGACTATAAGAAATTAAGCAGTTAACATGACTGAGAGATTTCCTGAAGCAGGAGCTGTAGTTCTTTCTGTTCTAGAGTTCTAGAAAAGTCAGGAAGCAAATTGTCTTTTAAACTTTTTATTGCAAAACAAAATTTAATGAGCGTGCTATGTCAGTTTCTAAGTCATTTTCTGAACTATTTGTAAGTAATCTTAGGTGATGTCTATATTAGTCTCCAAATACAGATAAAATATTTTCATACCTCAAAATATGAACGGTGCTGAAAGTATTTGCCCTTTTTAAGGCTGCCCTTCTGAATCTAAGGGATACACTTAAAAGGAGTTGTACTAGTAATAAAACCCATTTAAATATCCTGTGGAATAATTTATCTCACCAGCAAATTGTAAAGTAATTCTAAAATTTTTAAGTCATAAGACATAGGAGTCAATTTGTCATTCTAGAAAAGTACCCTAACTTTGATGAAAAGGGCTCAGATGAGAAGGGCAGACCCGTTAGTCCATTGCTAGAGTCCTCTTACAGAGATGGTGACGATCTCAAGTGCCATGTTGGTGGAGAGCTCTGGTCAGGGGGAATGGCTAGTTCTTTATTCCAGAGGATTCTCAAAGCTGATCAATGGAGTCAGCGAGAGGATCTGGGAATGAGGCCAGACACTATCTAGGCCCCAGGCATTACTTATTGGTGACTTAACTACTGAGTTTACATGTGACGGGATCACCAGCCCATTTGGGACACTCTTGCCCATTCCAAATTTGAAATCCAGCAGGTCATCTCACAGTGGGAGAGGTCACAGGGCAGCCCACAAATTCATTTAGTAGCCTTTCCCAGGAAGAACCCCGAATTATCCATCTTTGCTCTTATAACATCCTTAATAGGCTTATCCCAGAGGTGTCTCCCATGATAAAGTTGTTCTTGATCATTCTAATCAGACACAGTCTCTCACACCCCTCCGCATTCCCACTGAACTTTGCATTCTGTAATGACCTTTATTGTTTTCCAGATAATATAGTTTAAGCTTCAAGGTATGGTCAAAAAACCAAAAGTTACACACATGCAACTTACACATCTTGAGTTTGGATGTACCCATCACCACAGTCACGATGCTAAACATAGCTCATTTCCAAAGACTTCCTTGCGCTTGTAGGTTTGTTTTTGGTTCTGTGGTAAGAACGCTTAACTTGAGATGTATCCTCTTATCATATTTCAAAGAGTACAATAGCATGTTCTTAACTACAGGTAGATTTTCTTAAACCCAGAGACTTTTTTTTTTTTTTTTGGACGTAGCATCAGCACTCGTCAATACTTAATCAATTGATCCACTTAAAGATATAGGAAGAGTCTGGCTAGGGTGGGGAACAGTATCCAAACTCACTTTTTTTTTTTAATTTTTTTTTTCAACGTTTATTTATTTTTTTTGGGACAGAGAGAGACAGAGCATGAACGGGGGAGGAGCAGAGAGAGAGGGAGACACAGAATCGGAAACAGGCTCCAGGCTCCGAGCCATCAGCCCAGAGCCTGACGCGGGGCTCGAACTCACGGACCGCGAGATCGTGACCTGGCTGAAGTCGGACGCTTAACCGACTGCGCCACCCAGGCGACCCTCAAACTCACTTTTAAAACAACCTAGACCCCTTCTCATAAGTAAATACCTGTAAATACCCATAAGTTGATTATATAACTTTATCTGCTCTATTTTTGAAAAGTCATTGGATTTAAAGTGTTTTTACTGCATGTTACCTGCATGGTTCAATAGAATACCAAAAAAAAAAAAAAAAAAAAGAAGATTTAAAAAAAAAAAAAACCCAGCCTATATCTTTGCACACAGATGAAAATCAGGATAAATGTTAGCTCAAGAGAGAAGCAGAGGTTGTAGAATAACACGTGGTGACACGTGTAAGAAAAACATTTAATTTCTAGATTTTTCACTGGGATTCTAAGGCAAGCGGAATAAAGCAAATTGTACTCCAAGGGAAAATAGAGGTAGAAAGGTAACAGAGTTCTTGGAAACAACCCACAGGAGGCAGAGAAGAAAGGGGCTTGGAGGAAGCAAAACATCGTAACAGTTATGGATGTAATATTCACCATACGTCCCATATGTTTTCAGATTACAACAGAGCAACTGTTCCCCTCAGCCCATTTGCAAGTGGACCTAACGACTCAGGCCCTCCGAAATCAAAGGGTGTAATCTACAAAAATCCTGCCACGCTAGATGGAACGAATATCTGTCAGATTTTTTTACTTAAACTTCTCTTCCTTTAAGAAAGCAGCATCTGGCTCTAAACTGCACATTTAATTGAAAAATCCTTTAATAGCAGCATTAATTTTCATCATTTTGCATTCCGGCAGTCTGTGACAAGGAGACAGGAGCTGCATGCGTTCAGGCGGCCAGACTGCAGAGCGGAGGGAGTAGGGCACAGGGGAGGGAGGGGGGAGAGCTGGGGGAAGGGGGGCGGGTATTGTTTGCCTGCAGCCCTGCCCTGGGAGATCAGGTGCCGGGGGACAGGTCAGAAGTAAGGAATAAGAGTTCCACGGTTTTTGATGGAGGTCATTCCAGCAGGACAATGCACTTGGAGTTTATCAAAAGCAAACCGGGCACGTTGAGAAGGAGAACTGGACAGTAGTGACAAAGGCCATGAATTCCAATCCGAGGCTAGGACTTAGACGTGGTTCCAATCGCAGTTTTTAACCGTCTCATGTTTGCATTCTCGTCGGACTCTATCTCAGGGCCTCTCTTTCCCAATGGCTTCTTTCCAAGGAAAGGATCAAAACGGAACCTATCAGAATAAATGAGTCCCACATGCCACACGGCCGTGCCCATCCCTGGTGGGGGTGGGAGCTGGGTGGAGGGGAGGCTGGAGGTCCACTGGCAAATTCCTCTGCAAAAGGGGAGGTACCACAGCAATACACCTGCTAAAGGGGAGAGTGGGGAGGAAACCAGCAGCCTGAGGGTGGAGGGAGGGAACGGAGGCAGGAGAGGAAAGCAATCTGAAGAAAGCGCCCCTTCTAGGGAGGCTGGGTAAGCAGAGAAAAATGCCCCGCTTTTGTTTGGCCTTCCCAGTGGCCGGGAACCTGCAGATAAAAGGCCAGCCTTTCCCCCTAGAAGGGCTACAGGGCGGCACTTTTGTTTGTGAACCTCACACACCCTGGGGTGGGGATTCCTTTGCTGTTGCCGTGACCAACCCCGTCACACTGGGTTACAAGTCCTGCCCTGGCCCGCCCTCCTCCTGCTGCCTTCAAATGGCCCAGATTTTTTGCTTTTGCTTTTCAGGAGGGCAAGAACTTTGTTTTTTTGAGGTTTCTAAGCAGATGATCTAATTTTGAAGTGCATTTCCCTCAGTGGCCCAGCAAATCTCCATGAAGGTACATGAAGAATATTTTATTTTTGTATTCAGGGCTTTTCAGAGAAGTTCCTTGTTTTATTTAAAAGCTGTGGCGGCGGGGGGGGGGGGGGGGGGGACATTAGCGAAGCATAAAAATAACTGCTTAACAAATGCTGCAAAATGGGGACTAGAGTAGGTGGCCCCCAGGGTGGGGTGGGGTGGGGGAAGAATGTTCTTGGACTTAAATATTTTCCTAGCTATCTTTCACAGAAGCTAATAAGTAACCAAAAAAATTTCAGAAAGAAAAAGAAAAAGGAAAATCTTTTTAGAAGTGCTCTGTGGTCTGACCCTTCTTCAAATCTAATTTTATTGCTAATGTTGGGTGACCAGTCATTACCCTACTCAAAATCTCATCAGTGGACTGGAAAAAAAAAAAAAAAAGAATCAAGCCAACTAGACCACGCCTGGCTTTCTGCTCAACTTCAGAAACGTTCCAGTTCCTTAAGTGACCAGGTGATGACATTAGAATTGAGGCCACCTCAACCAGCACATCTCCCCACCCCCATCACGGTCCCTCCATTCCTCTGTTCTAGAACAAAAGCCCCATGGGACAGACTTTCTCTCAAAGAGTTCATGATGGCTAGCCCCGTTCCTGGCATACCAGAGGTGCTCAACACATTTGAAGAGGAGAAGCGGGATTATTTGTACATCAGATGAACCCAAGTCCTAAGATAAACATAATTCAGCATCCCGGAAGACTTGAGGAGAAAAACAGCTGTGTTATTTTTAAAAGGATATTAACTCGTATTTCGTTTTTCTCCCTGTGTGTCAGATTCCTTTCTTCCCACCATCAAGTTGGTAGTGTGGGCTGAGCCTATTTTCCTAAGGGCTGCACAAGGTCATATTCCAGCAAGAACCAAGCATGTGGTTTCCAAAGATACTATATATCCAACGTAGCAAAATATCCTTGCAAAGACACACGAAGGAAAAGGAAATATTTCTTAAGATTAGATGCTCCGGGCTGGCTGGCAGCTGCTAGGAGTTCTCTGGATGGGAGAGATTTCCCAGGCTTCTCCCAGAAGCCTGGGGGCAGGTCACTAGGGATGATTCCAGGCAGACTCCATGGGTGGCCTAGGGAAGGTGCCCACATAGAAGGCAGGATGACCCCTCGGGATAGGCAGCAAAAACTGATTGAAACATGGCCTTCCACTTCTAACACTTTGACTCTTAAGGTTCCCCTGGACACAGGTATAGAAGGGGGGGCGGGGGGGGGGGGCAAGAAAATCAAACACTGAGGTCAGGGTCACGCAAGAGGACCTAAAATTGGGGTATAAAAATAGCCTTCTTGCTTCGGTCGAGTTTGTGAATGGAGAGCCACTCCGCGTGTAATATTTTAAAGCAAGCGCGAATGTGCTTCACGTGACTTTATAAAAGGAAACTCCTACTTCAAAGAAACCTGTTCCTTTCGGCGAGGACCCCTACCCCACCCGACTGTTAGCGTGAGGACTTCTACCCCAACCGGCAGAAACGGTTTTGCCCGTGATGTCTCCCCAGGGCCCGCGTGTTGCTTCATTTAGAGAAGGCGGTAAACCGTTGCTGAATGAATAAACATATTTATAACCGCCTCTTCCGTTTGGGATGATTCAGGAGAGAATCCAGATACTCTGAAAAGGATGCAAAATAGACATACATGCTAGGTACTGGACTACAGTCCACTTTAAAAATAGGATTTCCTTTAGGCAGATTCGCATCATCAGCATGTAAAACTCTTGATGAGGACACAGGATCTATCTCCTTGGGCTACGGTAACAGGATACGACAGACTCACAGGTGAGTGGCTCACACAACAGGGGTGTACTTTCTTGCAGTCCTGGAGGCTGGAGGGCTGAGGTCAGGGAGCCCACGCTGTAGGGAAGGACGTTCACACCTGAACCCGGCTTATGGACGGTCGCCTGCTCCCTGGACCCTCATGTGGCTTTGCCTCTATGCTCTTCTTAAATGGCCCTTCATCCCATCCTGAGGGCCCTACACTCCTGGCCTCATTTAACCCTAATTACCTGGCCAAAGCCTCCCCTCCAAATATCCCATTAAAGGTTAGGGTTTCAGTTTATGGTGTTGGGGGTTGGGGACACACAGGCAGAGCTGGGCGCATTCAGTTCACAACGTGAGGAGATCGCACACCCACTCACCCTTTCTCAGTCAGTTGCAGCCAGCCCAGGATCCTTCGCCCAAGAAAACAAGAGCTCCGTGGCTTTTATGCGTTGATTTGTTCTTTCCAGCCATTCTGTATCCCAATGGCTTTACAGAAGTGTATCTTCGGGATACCTTTTCTTTTTTCCGTTTTTACTCTCCAACTAAGAAGATAATCTGAGAAGCTTTATGGCCCAGCACATGTCAGTACGAGGCGAGACAGATGTTCGGTATGTATTAGTATAGACATCACTTTCTTCTGAACAACAAACCACAAAACAGGGCAGCGTGGAGAAAGTAATACGTGCACCTTGAACAGGCAGCAGAGGGAAAATTAAGACACGGAACCAGGGAGAGAGAGAATATTAAAAGTAACAGAAAACCAAGTTGAAAAGGGCAGGAAGGCTGCTCACTGCTCACTGACTGGGGAAGGCGGGTGGGGGGGGCCCATGCCATAACCAAAAGGCAAGGGCACCACCTGAAAACACCGGTATGGCCCCACCATGCACACCAGGCCAGGTATGTGTCATCCCCCTTGCTCATCGTCTCCGACAAAACCAAGCGTGGGTATTATCGGTGGTAGGATCTGCCGCCCGCTTTCACCACAACTCTTCCATGGTCTTTCCATCAGCCCACGCGTTGACTTTGCCTGTCTTCAGCCCTTCTGCCGTTTAAACTTGGTTTTCTTAGTCTGGTGCAATCAGACCACAGGCGAAGAAAAGGCCAAGTGGCTTACAAAATAGGTCTTCCCCCAGGGCGCCTGGGTGGCTCAGTTGGTTGAGTGTCTGACTATGCTTCAGGTCATGATCTCCTGGTTTGTGAGTTCAAGCCCTGCATCGGGCTCTCTGCTGTCAGCGCAGAGCCTGCTTCGGATCCTCTGTCCCCTCTCTGCCCCTCCCCTGCTCGCATGCTCTCAAAAATGAGTAAACATTAAGAAATATGTCTTCCCAGGGCACCTGGGTGGCTCGGTCAGTTAAGCGTCCGACTTCGGCTTAGGTCACCATCTCGCCGTCCGTGGGTTCGAGCCCCGCGTCGGGCTCTGTGCTGACCGCTCAGAGCCTGGAGCCTGTTTCAGATTCTGTGTCTCCCTCTCTCTCTGCCCCTCCCCTGCTCACTCACTCTCTTCTCTCTCAAAAATAAATAAGCATTAAAAAAAATACGTCTTCCCCCATCACCATGCCCCCCATCTATCCCAATCCAAGCCTCTCGTCACTCTAGAGTTACAGTAATAGTTTCCACATCAGTGGCCTTCCTGCCCCTGCTGTCTGTGAATACACGCCAGGATTAATCTAATTAAAACACCACATCTATCTGTCCCTCTACCATTCGAGGATTTTTTTCTATAATAAAAAAAGAACGGAAGAATGAAAGAAATAAAGAACAAAAGAGAAAGAAAGAAAGAAAGAAAGAAAGAAAGAAAGAAAGAAAGAAAGAAAGAAAGAAAGAAAGAAAGAAAGAAAAGAGAAAACAGCAGGGGGAGGGGCAGGAGGGAGAGAGAATCCTTTTATTTTTTAAAGTTTATTTATCTATTTTGAGAGAGAGTGAGAGAGCATGTGAGCGAGCACAACTGTGGGAGGGGCAAGAGAGAGAATCCCAAGCAGGCTCTGCCCTGTCACTGTCAAGCCCTATGCGGAGCTTGAACCCATGAATCTTGAGATTATGACCTAAGCCCAAGTCAGACACTTAACCGACTGAGCCACCCAGGAGCCCCAGGGATAGAGTCGCAAGAGAACTCCCCACTTAGGGCGGAGCTTGATGTGGGGCGCAATCCCACGACCCGAACCGAAGTCAAGAATCAGACATTCAGTGGACTGAGCCACCCAGACTCCCTCAAGGAGTTGTAATAATACTAACTGCTCCTCTAAGAAACACTTTATATCGTTTGGACTAGCTTTCAAATTCCTGCTTCCATTCGGTCAACATATTTTAATTGAATGGTCACTAGGTTCCAGATGCAGTTTTAGGCGCTGGAGACTCTGTGAGGAAAAGGGACAACGTACCGTCCCATTTCGTGGAGTTTTAGATACGTTAGCCACATCATCACGGAGGTGGAAACCGACAATAAACCCATCACTACTTTTGAGCTTTTGTTCATTTTTTTTTCTTCCCACCTCCCTTTTAATACTTTCAAATCCATCGATATCCTCGGAGCCCCGGGACATTGTAGACATTTTAGCAGGGCGTGGGAAAGCGAGCGACGTGGTCTCTGCCCCCACGGAGCGAGCGGCCGCTCACAGGGCCTCCTTGCCCCCAACAGGACTTGCCTGCCAGGACCAAAACAGGTGTGAATCTTCTGGTGTATGCACTTCGTTCCTTTTTCTTACTGGGTTTACTGCTCATTTTAGTAAGCAGGGTCACCTCTCAGTGTCATCGCTTCACTAGAGGAGAGAAGCCTTGGCCCGCAACAGTATATGGACACAGCCAGGCTTATTTCCAGCTCCCTCCAGCACCTAAACCAGCGTCGTCTGGCATATGGTGTGTGGTCAACAGATATTTGTGGAACAGAGGAGGAAATGGATGAATGCATTGCCATTCTCAAATGGTACCACTCTAAATGCGTAACTCTGGGGGGAAAAAATACAATCATGTAATTAGGTATGGGAAACCATCCTAACACTAGATATTAGGAATAAATACCAGATACAGCGGAAGACAAATTTTATACTGTTTCTGTTCCCAGGAACTTTGGGGCTTTATGTGATAATGCCTATACGTCATGATGACAGCTCATATTCAAGGCAGTCTTACTAAACACTAGCTATTGTTCTAAGCATATTACCTGTATGATCTGATCCTTACGACTGTCCCGATGTAGGTATCGTTGTACCCATTTTACAGAAGAGAATGCGGAGGCACAGGGCAATGTGCTGAATCTCAGATCAGTTACTAATTAGAACCGCCTGTATTGAAGCTGCTTCCGGTAGGATGGCAGGGGACCACGGCCATAACCATCAGTCCCTCCTTTAGCCCCAAATCACTTCTCAAACGTAGGATACGTTAGCACTTGATAGGCTGAATGAATCAGACTGCCTGCTTTAAAGGATATCCCTCCCTCGTGAGGAAGACAAGATTTTTGTTCAATGAAAAGTAGGCTAATGAAGTCATGACTGCAGAGGTCTGAGAGCCCGGGCTACAAGACACATCAGCCACCACCTGAGAGGTCAGAAGGCTCTGGAAGAAAAGCCACATTTAGGGGCGCCTGGGTGGTTCACTCAGGTGGTAGTCAGACTCTTGATTTTGTTAATTCAAGCCCCACATAGGGCTCCACACTAACAGTGTGGAGCCTGCTTGGAATTCTCTCTCCCTCTCTCTGTGCCCCTCTGCTCATGATGTCTCGTCCCCTCTCAAAAAAACAAGTGTTTTTTCTTTTTTCTAATGTTGGTTTATTTTTGGAAGAGCTAGACCCAGTGCGAGCAGGGGAGGGGCAGAGAGAGAGACAGAGAATCCAAAGCAGGATCCAAGCTCAGAGCTTCGAGCTGTCAGCCCAGAACCTGATGCAGGGCTTGAATTCATGAACCATGAGACCGTGACCCGAGCCAAAGTCAGATGCTTAACCAACTGAGCCACTCAGGCACCCCTAAAAAGAAGAAAGAGAGAAAGAAAGAAAGAAAGAAAGAAAGAAAGAAAGAAAGAAAGAAAGAAAGAAAGAAAGAAAGAAAGAAAGAAAACTTAAAAAAAATTTTGAAAAGCTGTATTTAGGCTGCGTTGGGGGAGGCAGAGAGAGTATAGCACATCGCGCAGTTGACTGGGGGTTAGACCTCCTAGGCCACGGGGACAGCATTTGCAAAGGCCAGCAGCCACAGGAGCATGGAAATTTTAGAAGATGTGCTACTTGTTTCATATGGCTTGAGCAGAGACATCCATGTGCAGGGATTAACCTATAACGAAAGGCAATGTTTACCACATGGACATCTTTGTAGGTCATGGGAAGGATGGGGACTTTGTCTTGATGGGCTTTACACAGGAGAGGGATGTTGCCAGAGATGCCTGGTGGGAGGTGGATGGGAAGAATGGAACCCCCAAAGCCAGCGAGCACCGAGAAGGACGCCCAGGTGAACAGGGCACACCAGACGTAGGCTTGGGAAGAGAGGCTATGAATAAACTCATTAAGGAGGATGAATCCTCCGACCCACGGACCCAATTAAATGCCTGGCCAAAAAGGCAGGTAGAAGAGCCCTGAAACCTTGTTTGAATTCTGAGTGTTTGAACGAGCGAGCATTCTTTCCGTCATCGGAAAGCACCTTCTTGGGGGTGCTGAAAGGAATTCAAGGCCATTTTTGAAGGGTTATTGTCTACATGCTGATGGCCTTTAGACAGGTATGCAGACTCCATCTAGAGTTTTTACAGGCGACTCTTGAAATCGAGATCCAGATTTGACGTCATCAACATCTAGGCGGTCGTTTGTGGGTCCAGCATTGGCCCCTGTGCAGAGAATACGATGAACTTCAAAGCAGTGGCAGAGCATCAGGCGAAGCTCAGAGTGCTTCTGAGACCGGGGCCCCACGTGATGGGACAGATCGTATCCTCACAAAGCCAACCCCGGCGGGGACAGAGGTGGACTCTACACAGAGATGTGGAGAACGTTCAAGGAGTGGGACACGGCATGGTACGTGAGAGGGAACGGCAGTGAACTTGAGTGCAGACAATCAAGAAGCATGAAGTCACGCGTTGGCAGACATCTTTCGGGTCTTAAATAGGAGGCTTTTCTCCCTTGAGATTTAGTCAGAACCTGCATTCGATTATGAAGTTTATTGAATTCCAAGTCAGAACAGGTATCAGACCCATTATCCGAGCCTCCCAAGAGAGTTAAGTCATTTGTCCTAGAACGAAAGCTAGTCTATGTGGCAAACCGGATGCGGATTCTCACCATGCGGTCACGTCTGCTCACTGCCAGTGAGGACCCAGGCCAGCAGATGGGTTCCCAAAGGCCCCAGGCAAGGCATTAAGGACTTGGAGGATTTAACCACTGTCCAAGGTCTGGCCCTCAGCTTTACAAGCATCTACTCGGGGGCAGAAGCACATTTTCCAAGCTCATTAAACTAATATAAAGCAAGAATGCCAATTTAATAATTTCAGAGAAATAAAAGTACCACACACACTCAACATGCCCAGCACATTCTGCCCCTACGGTGAAGCTATAGGAAAAACCAAGTCATGATCAGGGACCCCCTTCTTTGAGATCCCGAGACTTGCTGCACGGGGACCTGAGAGTATTGCATGGAGCTTGTTCTAGGTAATAAGTCAACTCACTCATTAGCTGGAAGAATTTACCACCGCAGAAACCAGAATCCTGGCAGACCCACCAAGAGGAAGCCAGACTCCAGTCGGAATGTTCTTTGCGAGCAGACTCAGAACCAAGGGGTTAAGAGAATTGGGGATTTTAACAGCATCTGGCAAGGAGGCACCAAGATGCCCACTCACAGAAGAGAGCGTTTCTGGCATCGGGACTACAACACGGGGGGCCACTTGGCTAATAAATTCACTTTTATCAGCAGGACCCCTCCCCGTGGAAGGGTCTCTTCCCTAGAGGGAGGCTATCAATACATGCTTGTGAGACTGTCAGAATCGGTCACAGACCTCTGTCGTCCATCAGTCAGAGCTGGTTGTCTAACAAACACTTTCCTCCAGTTATGGAAAGGAGTCTAACCAGGGTTAGAGGGGTCCAGGCCCAGAAGCCATGTGGGTTCTTTGGACAGTCATCCTGCGCATCCACACTGGGCTTTATCTGAATGTTCAACTATAAGGCCACCACTGAAGTGTATTTCCTTCCCTTCTAAGGGAAGGTGGCGGTGGTGGTGGGGGGGGGGGGGTATCCTTACTGTATCCTTTGGGACTTAAGGAACTCTGTGCAGGAATTGAGACTCAGCCTCCCAGGCTGAATCCCAGCCTGTGTTCTTCCCTCTGCTGTCGCTCATTTGGTCCACCAACTGGCTCAAAGGTTTTACACAATTGGATCTTCCACCTCTCCTGGTCTCTGGCTCTGGAGGGTTCTCTGAGCAGGGGGCTGTAGGATTACGGGGAAGGAAACTAAAAGGAGATTCCACTCCTAAGGACTTAGTTTTAGATCTGCATCCTTAAGGTCTGATTTAGATTTGAACCCAGCTGCTGGCGTTTGTGAATCTTAAGTTGCATTAAAAGTAGACATGACATTCAAAGAGTGAGGAGTAGCTAGTCTTTCTGTCTTCCTTCCTGCCCGCCCCCAACCCCAGTGATTTTTGGAGTGGGATCTCTGGACCAGCAGCAGGATCACCCAGGAACTCGCTAGAAATGCAGAGTCTCCCGCCTCTCCCCCTCAATCAGACGCCAGCACCGGCTTTAACAAGGCAAGAAGCCCTCCGCGGCATTCTGTGCACCCTTGCATTTGAAAACCGGTGCTCTGACCTTTGCACACATTACTAACCATTAACATTTTAATAAGAATAAAATGAGGGCAGTTATAGTAAATTGGCTCCGAGATGAAGTTGTGGTTATCTTTGTATCAATTAGGTCATAGTTGGTTAAGAATTTAACCAAGATAATCTGCTTGTTTTCACTTAGCTAAGGAATCCCTGACCCACAGTATCTTAGAATAGCCTAGAGAAGAAGTCAGCTGACACTCTTTGGAAAGGCTCAGAACCTTTCGATAGGCAGAGGAGGTCAATGGGTTTAAAAGAAACCTGGCTAGATTGATCAAAAGAGATCATTTAATGTCCTCTGGTGCCACTTTTCAACATCCTTTCTCTCAAACCCTTAAGTAAATACATTGATCTCCATAGCTTTATGTAAGAGTCAAGCTCCAAGTAAATGCTACAAGGTTTCCTTTACTCAGTGACAATTGCACACTTCACAGATAAGAAGACAAAAGGTCCTCAGAAAGTAAAAAAATGTGAATGACATAAAAAGGAGTAATTTAATATCATGTTAACTCATTCTATATGATACAAGGTAATGCTGCCTCATGGCAAAGACACGGTGCAAAGTACTCCCATATGATTTCAGAACCATTAATAGGAGAATTCCATATTTTATAACATCAACAAACCAGATGAACCTCATCCACTTAAAGTAGAGAACAGTGAAAAGAACAAATGTCTTGTGAAGAGTGGAAATGAGAACAACGTGTGTGAGGTTAAACAGTGGAAATAAGTTGCGGATGCGATGCATGAAATAATTCTTTCTGCAATGCCATTTCTGCATTTAGTTTATAAGCATGTCAGGGTGTGCAATCCAGGCATATTTCAAAAAAAGAAATACCAATCCATATGACGGGTGGAGAAAGTTGCCGCATATAAAGCGCCATAAAAGACTCATTAAAACGAACTTTGAAACGCCTCTCTGACCAGAGTATACGTATGGAAGATGCGCCTGTAACGTATTTAGACCTGCTCGAGCTTTTATCATTTTTCCCAACTATCTGACCTAAAGAGGTGGAGAAAGGAGCTTAAAAACAAAAGAAAGCTAATACGAAATTTTAAATTGCTACCACAAACAGTAAATGTGCTTTGGTTTACCTAGGCTGGTTTCTCATGTTCTGGATGTTTATCATCTAGATAGGTATTGTATTAGATGCTGTGTTAAAGAGACCACCCTGATTTGCACATGTGTGTGCACGCACACACACACACACACACACACACAGAGTTTCTGAAACAAGGAGCAATGGTGTAGAGCATTCTTAGGTACTCCATCATACAGAGAAAATGTAAGAACTTCATAAAAGTGCAACAAGTCTAAGATCTGTCTGATAGCATGACAAATTAAGGAACTGTTAGCTCAGGAAGGTAAAGGGACTTCTTCAAGGTCACAGAGCCAGGGATGGTTAGATCCAGGACTTGGCATTCAACCTAGTGAATTTAAATTTTTTTTAATGTTTATTTTTGAGAGAGAGAGAGAGACAGAGCACGAGCAGGGGAGAGGCAGGGAGAGAGGGAGACACAGAATCTGAAACAGGCTCCAGGCTCGGAGCTGTCAGCACAGAGCCCGACACGGGGCTCAAACTCACAGACTGTGAGATCGTGACAGGAGCTAAAGCCGGACGCTCAACCGACTGAGCCACCCAGGCGCCCCTCAACCTAGTGAATTTATAGAGAAGCCCGTGCTATCCCCTTCAAAGTGGCCACTTAGGACAGCGCTAATGGGACAGCTGGGGATGGGTTCCCTGCAGGCTGGCCTCCTGGAGAGCCCCAGGCAGGTCAATCGAGACCAGCACTAGGCATTCAGTCAGGTCCAGGGCTGAGCCAGCAGCTCAAACCAGTTTCTGCCACAAGTCCTACACTCAAGTCGTCTGGTTGTACCAGTGGAAGGACTGGAACATCCCCCATTATCTCCTATAACTTTGGGGTCTCTCTTCCAGCATCCCTGTGCCAACGTCTCATGTTGGCCATGCTAGGTGCCTGGGCACTGGCCTAGAATGCATTGGAGTCCCACCCCGTCCGTTACTCCAGTCTCACTCTGAGTGTTGAGAAAGAAAAAAAAAAAACCCTCCCCAGATCCCACCCCCCAGTAGGTCTGGCAAGTGGGATGCATGCACATTCACACATGGGGCTTCATGACTCGATCGTCCCTGTCCTACTGCCATTACTAAAAGCTCTACCATATTTGAATTTCCCTTTTGAGTCATCCCCTAAGCCTTTCTTTGGAATACTATCAGTAATGGACAATCTTCACACTTTGGGTTTTATTTCTGGAAGGGGGGAAAAAAAGACCACGGTTGTTCAGAACCAAGTTTTGTGAATAAAGGGGAGTAATGGAGCTGTGTGATGCTAGTTGGTTGAACTAAGTGATGTACTCGGGAAGAACTACGTGGATTATGTTGTTTGGTTCATAAATGGACTCTGAAAGCTATTCTAAGATCAGATCTGAGTAACAGCCGGCATCAAATTCTAAATCTTCTAAAGAAGGGTATTTGAAGGACAGTCTTCATCTGCATGGGGAAGTTTTGAAAATGCTTAGGACTCAATAGATTCTATCCACATTGCAGAGATGGAACACCTATGAACCACTTCCTACCTAGGAGAAGCTCCACACACCCATCTGCTTCACAGAAAAATGTGGCCCCTTGAAACATTAAACTAGTGCTCCCTATGGAATCATATGATATCTCCATGCAAAATGAGATACAGCAGAAATATCGCTTTTACCAAGAGTTAGAAACCCAAGGTTTGGGACAAGTCTAAGTAATGCTTTCTGAATCGGTGCTTCCATAGATCCAAGCACGAACACGTGACAACCCAGTCAATGTTTAAGAATTTTCCATTCGCTATTTAAGCTACACCTCACACAGAGGTTGGTAGAGCCAGCTGGGCAACCCGTTGCCTCCCAATTGCTAAGAGAACAGGCCAACCTGCTGTCTCACACAGATCCCGAAGTCCCTAAGTCCGAGCCCCAGAAAGCAGATGAGGCAGCTTCACCCCCAGCTGCCGCCAAGTTCTCCGTTGCATTTTCCCTTCTCTGGTTTTCTAGGAATCTGAACCCGGAGGAGCTGGTGAGAAGAGAATCAAAGGGTACAAAGGTCAATTAAAATCGAGTTTAAAATATTAAAAGTCACATGAACCGGAAATGGTACCAATAGAAGTGGCTAAGTATCAGACCTCAACTACTCAATATTAACTCAATATTAACATCCCCTTTCTGAGGAAAAGGATTCCAGTGGAGAAAACTCTATGGACTCCGCCTCCATATCCTCCGAGGCCCTAAACTATTCGATAGGCAACGTTGCCTTCCTCAGGCTGGTCTTCTAGTCTCTTCGCTTCTGTTTACTTCAGCCTTCCAGCTTTATTGTGCAGATTTCAAAACCACTTATCATTTAGCTTGCAGTGGAAGGCCTTCTCCTTGGTCGTTAATGATACCCCTTTATTTGTATAGATTACATGGGACTTATCTGGTTATAAACTTAATAGTTTTAGTCCAACACTAATGTTACTGCTACCTCTTATACTCACCCAGCAAATGATAGCCATCTATGTGGATCCAGAAGGGAAGCCAAAATACAATTCTGACATTATTGTCGAAGTAGAAAGGAAATTTACGTTTAGAACAAGCAACTACCACTCTCCACTCCCAAAGAAGTAATATAAATCCTAGAATAGGCTTTACTCTTCTATGCACAGACTTCAAAGAATTTACAGCCAAATACCCTTTTTAACTAAAAGAATCAACTTTTGACCAAACCAACCTTAGAGCAAAGGATTTTTCTTTGTTGGTTTTCTGCATATAAAAGGGACTATTTTTTCATAAGCTTTTAATTTCCTGCAGGATTCATCTTAAAGATTCACTCAGGCGTCATTGTGATATTGAAGAGTGGGTGCTCTCCATCTTTATTTCTACTTGGTCATCCTTCAAGTTTGCTATTATTTTTTTTAATGTTTATTTTTGAGACAGAGAGAATGAATGGGGGAGGGTCAGAGAGAGAGGGAGACACAGAATCCGAAGCAGGTTCCAGGTTCCGAGCTGTCAGCACAGAGCCCGACGCAGGGCTTGAACTCACGGGCCGTGAGATCACGACCTGAGCTGAAGTCGGACGCTCAACCGACTGAGCCACCCAGGCGCCCCATCCTTCAAGTTTATAATAACCATTTCCAAAGGGATTCCTGTTTTAAACCTGTACACTCCTAGGATTATTTAGGAAACCCAAGAATTTACATTTTTAAAGATTATCCTGAGGCTGACTGAAATTAGATCTGCAGTTAAGACAAAAATGCTTCAAAGATCTTAAAACTATCTGGACAGGCAAACCTGAATGATCTGCGCGGATTTAACTTCAACATAAGTTGGTAGTCCGTGTTGTTCTAAGAAGTGGAGTGCCGTTTGCGTGTTAAATTCTGATGTGCACACCCTCCACCTTCTAGTTTGGAGACCTCAATTCTACCTTAATGATTAATGTGGACTAAAAAAACTTTGACAGCCTCAACTTTTTGTGTGCCTACAAGAAAAAGGACTTTAGTGAAAAGAGAACAGTCAGGAGTATATTAAGAAAGGGAAAAACATGGAGGACAGAGTGAATTGGGAGGCTCAGGTTAGTCTGTGGGATGGACCTAGAGGAACAGAGTCACGGGACTGACACCGTAGTTCTTGCCCCATGTGACAAAGAGATACAAAGCCCCCCGTGAAGAGTTTTCCTTAGGGTCAGATGGAATCGGGGATCTAACTCTCCAGGACTATGTCAGCCTGAATGAATTTCAGGTTTAAGTGATGCTCTTGGGAAGCAGAAGCTTAAGGGGACGGTACACAGGACAGGCACCTTTTTGATGGGCAGGCAAAACAGGAAATCTTTGGATCTTAGGTCCAGTGGGGAGAGGGAAAGCAATTAGGTGAGGAGGGACAGTTGCTCAGAGGATCAAATACAAGTTTCATGTGATGGCCCTCAGTCCTAAGACCGACCAAAGACAGGATTCAGCAGAGGGAATGAGCCTACAGAAAGTGGGAATCTCCCTCAGATGCCTATTCCAGTACGTTGGTTTCTTCGGCCACGCTTTCCATTTGTTGTTTGCCTGTGCCTTCCTTTTCTTCCCTTAACGTACTTCTAGGACAAACCAAAACAGGGAATTGGTTCAGTCAAATCAGTGTTCGAAGAGGGAAAGTATGAAGAAACTCATTCTGGGAAATAGCGGAGATCCTTTTGAAGTTCTTCAGGGTTGGCCCAAACATGTCAACTGAAAGGTTTCTCTGGAAGAAGCCAGTTACCATGTGGGCAGCAGACTTACTTACCCAGCTCCTTCAATTGATAACCAATTCCTAGCTACAGCCACTGAAAGCCACCATTCCTGCCCACCTGTTCATAGTTCTACACATTAGAAAGACCCGGGGCTGGGGGAGGAATTGAAAGCCAGCAGGAAAAAGGAAGCAGAGAAAAGGTCAGCTGAGTGGGTGTGCCGGGGGAGCGGTCTACACCTGCTCAGAAAAGAAGATGGTGGACGTCACCAAACACGCGTCTGGAAGGCCACCTTTACTTCTCCCCTTCCTTCTAAATGCCAAAGCCACGCAGAGAACACAGACCCAAAGTATTTGCATTTTCCCTCCCCGCCAGGGAAGTTTTCAAAAATAGAACTCTCTGCTGTCATAATCCAAGTGAGCAGCAATCATTTTATCTGGTGACTAAAGTCTTAAACGGTCTTAAGGAGAGAACCCCCTCTCCTGTCTTGGATCAGGGGAAAAGCAACGAGGCTCTCGGCTCCAGAAAAATGGAGAGGAGGAAGGGGTTTCCGCTCTTTTCAGCTTCTCTTCTGTGTTTCCAGGAACGGTTGCTGGGACAAGATGTTTGAAAGGGCAAGACAGACCATCCCAACCTTTTCTCGAGCAGATGTCTGCTGCATGCACCAATACTCATTTGCAATGTGTCAAGTGCTCCAATAATATTTACAAAGTCTCAGTGAGAGAAGTCAAAAAGACTATGGGTTTTCGGCAACTGGTTTTTGCTGTTGTTGTCTTTAAACGGAGCAGTTATTTAGATCTCTATAGCCCATCTCCCTCACAACTCTTTAAACCATATCCAAGCCACATAAAAGAATAGATTCCACCAGGCTTTACTTCCTTCCTTCAACACCTTCACTAAATTACAGTCAGAAACTGAAGAATCCCAGATTTCTTGTCTGTATCCTAGGCAAAATTCCAGTTTTGACTGATACATGTAGGATGCTTAGCATCGTGAGTCTTCAGATGATTTTCTGACCTAACTTCCTTGAAAATTAGAGGTGGAAGAAACATACTGTCCATTCACCCTACGTGACATGCCTTCCAGACATCTAAAGGGGAGGCTATATCGGCTGTTGGCGGGGAGGAATCCTCCTTAACTGTGGTCATTTGCCTCTAGACTCATGGCTTCATAAACTGAATCCTATATTTGTTTGTACGTCCGATAAGTGCTTTTCTCATTTGTTCGAGCCTTGGAATGGTGAATGTCAAGAACGGTTCAAACCGGTTTGTAAAACAGGAGCAGTATCCTGATATACAAGACTGCCTACAAAAAATTGGTCAAAACACTTTTAGATGACCTCTTTTTAGGAGGAGGATACAAAGATGAATTTTAATAGAGAACAGAACTGGGAAACACAGGAGAAGCTTTAGGAGAAAAGTAGGACAAATGAGTATACAGAGCTGAATGCAGAATCGGATGGTTTGTGTCATGAAAACAAGCTACTGAAGGTGCTTATTCCGCCCCCCACCCCCCCACACACACATTTGCTCAGAAGGATATGCTCTCCCATTCCCCCCTCCAACTGCTAAAACAGAATGTGTAGGACCTCAGGAAAATGCTTTTATAGTCAGAATAAGCCTACAATGGACAGTCTCCTAGCTTTAAGCCTCTCACTTGTGCCTTGTTTTCAGGCAGAAAGCACATAATAGCTATCAACCTTTGAAGGAAATAGGAGATTTGGGATGACATGGGCATTTGAATCTCAATTTCTACATCGCTGGACTTGGATCCAGTTAAATAATGCCTCCCACTGTAGTCCCCCCCAAGCCCGGTGCAAAGTCAAGCCCCAAATGGCTGAATGAAGATCTGAAGGCTTGGAGCAAATAAATGAACTGCCTGCTTTTCATTACGCTCCAGTCTCAAGACGGGGATACATCTGGTTTTCTGATTACACTTTCCCGTAGTAAAGAAAATTCTAGCCTAGCAGGTCAAACCAGCTGATGACTAGCCAGCTCCAATTACTGACCTGACCTGCTTCTAACCTCAAAGGGGAAAAAAGAAAACCCTTTTTACTCATTCTTAGAAACCGAAATATGGGTGTAGAAGGTTGTTAGGTTTTTTCCTTGATTAATTAAAGTTGCTTATTCAAATTGTGCTTTAGTACAGAGTCTTTAATTATAAACAAAATAATGCCTGACTTCCTCTATAAACCTCCACTCAAAGGCAAAGAGAAAGAAAGACCAGACTCTTTTATTCTTATAATAAACAACAAAAGCACACTAATTTCAATATGGCATTTGGAACTTGATTTGTTCTATTTAATGAATAAAAGAATAGTTCTCAAAAGAGACTGTCTACTAAGATAAGGGTTGGTTGTTTTTTTTAATGGACACTCTAAAAGCCATTCCTAACTTCCAAATAAACTTCAACATGGGTTTACTCTGCTGAACAATGCCCGTGGCTTTGCTTGTGTACTCTAAAGTGTTAACCTGATCCAACTTTAGTCTACTCAAAAAAAAAAAAAAAAAATAGACCCATCGCTCCCCAATTTGTAGAAGGATTACACAATTTAAATTTCTGTCAAGGATTTTACAGCAATAAAAAAAAAATTCTGCATGTTGAGAGGATGCTTTTTGGCCAATGGCTTAGAGGAGAACGCACACATCCCCACCATTTCTGTCAGCATATTACAATTCAAAATGCCAGTTGCTTACGGGACTGTAGCTTCTGTGTCCGATGGAACAAGATGAAATTGTTAATCCTCGGCTTTGGACCTAGAAGCAGCATTCAAAAGGTTCGATTTGAGTTGTAAAAAGCTATTGAATGCAATGGGTTCATTAAGTTCAACAGATCTAGTTCTTTTTAGTCTATGACCATAGGTGGCTTTTGAATTATTCTCCATCTGAAGAGGAGGAGTTACCATGTTTCTCCACTATCCATCCGCAAAAAACCACGGTCTCCGTGGTCTTCCAAAAACACTTTGGAAAATAAAGCTAAATCCTTCCCCCAAAGGAAGCCCATGAATGCTCACTTTGATTTACATTCTGTATCATCCCTGTTAATCAGATTGTGTTTTGACACGATCTTTCTAGAGCTAGATCTTTCTAGATCTCCATTCTAGAGAGGAACCAGTTAAGGAGAAGTTCTAAATCAAACAAGAGAGTTACTCTTTGAATCTGGCCTGGAGTCCACACCTACAGTCTGAACTTACGATCTCCTTTGGAGAATTTAAATCATGCCCAATAAATGAATGCTGAAGCTTGTAATGACAAAAGATCTGAAAAAGTACCTAGATGCTTGCTTACTCACTGGTAGGAGTTCAATCATACCAGTAAAAATACCAGATGTATTTTGGTGAGTATATTTCAGTTCAATTTCAATTGTTGCCTGCCTACAGGTATCCAGCACCTCACTGAATGAGGTTAGGTATGAAAATTTCCCGGGAGATGGAACACAGCTCATTAGTTAGAACCTAAAAAGTCAGTGGAAGAATACTAGCAAAGACTGATGAAGAAAATAAGCAGAATACCATAGAAACTACGTGGGACTAGACCACAGAATAGCCATACACCGAGCAGGTGGTCACAGAAGCCTACTGCCATCTCCCCGTCTCATTTCAGTTGACGATGCTTCGGGAGAATCTCCCATCAGACAGCATTCCCACAGCCAGACACACACTGACAATGAAGTCTTCAACATGCCAAGCAGGAAGTTATTCTCTGGTCTGGGCTTGTTATTCCGACAGCCCTTTCCAATAGCACTTTCCAACCTGCTGCCTGCTACAGTTCAGTTTACCCCTTTTTACTTCTGCATCCCTCCACCCCAACACAAATTAGGAGGAACAAACTATACCCACACTTCTCTCGGCCACTAGTCTTCAACCATGAGCTACTTTCCTCCCGAGGTCCATCTGATCTAAAAGGAATGTCCCTTTTGTTGTAAGGAAACGGAAATGGTGAATGGTTTCGATAGAGTCTATATCCTTTGGTGCCTTTGGTATTATGTCTAGCAGAGGTTGATGGTTCCGTAATCATAGGAGCAATTTGTAATCTCTTAAAAATAGCAATGTCAACAACCATTTAAAAAAAAACAGGTACTAAAACACTGCTGGCCTTGCATCTCCCCAGATAAACAGCCCCTTCAACTCCAGCCTTAAGCACAATTTCCCCTCTAGCACTCTTTCCGTCCTCAGCCAAGTCTTCTCAAAGTGCACTGCACGGTCTCCCGTTCCCCACCTTCCCTAGGTCCTCCTTATCCCATTGTAATTGGCCACGTCCCATCACCATTGCCCTCCTACTGGATGACAAGCGACCTCTATGGTGCCCAACTCAATGGGCTCTAAGCAAATGAACTTCTATCTTCTTAGACACCTAAACACACCATCCCTGAAACTGTCCTAAGTGGACTCCCTGACTTTCTTAGTCCATTCCATAACAATACCATAGACTGGGTGGCTTGTCAACAAATTTCGCACGGTTCTTTCTGAAGCCTGGAAGTCGAGGACCACGGCACCGGCGGTGTCTATTGAGGACCTACTTCCTGGTTCACAGAAGGCCATCTTCTCCTTGTGTCCTCACATGGCCAAGGGGGTTAGACAGCTCACTAAGGTATCTTTCTTAAGGGCACTAGTCCCATTCATGAGGGCTCTGCCCGCAGGACTTCATCACCTACCAAAGGCCCCATCCTCAAGTATTACCACATTGGGGATGAAGTTCAACACATGAATTTCATAGGAAAAGAAACATTCAGTCTATAGTGTTGACAATACTGATTCCTCTCTACTTCTGGTCAATCCTTTGTTTCCTTCATGGACCCACCATGGCTGCCTTGCCTCTTGAGGCTCAGTGTTCCTAAGATTCCAGTCACTGAATCCCTCTCCTTCTAAAGAGACACAGAGCACTCAGAGACCACTGGTCTCTCCCATACCTTTTTATTCCTGACCAGATGACCCACTGGTAGCAGCACTAAGTCCCAACTGGAGTTTACCATCTTTCTCAGTAAGGATTTATTTCAGGTAGTGATACCAGTATCCACTCAACATCTTAAGCCAAAAGCTTCGGGGACCTTTCTGACTCCTCTCCTCGCTCTTCTGTGAGTTTGTTACAAAGGTCTGCTCTTCCCGATTTCCTAAATATCTTCAAAGACTCTTCATCCACTCCACGTCTCTCATTTACTTTAGACAATTAACTGGTGCCAACAATCAGTACCAAGCCATGTTTTAGAAAGCTGTCGAGAGGACCTAAGACTCCACATAAGCAGGTCATGGCACTGCCTATCCTTCAATGGTCCTCCACTAATCTAGACTAGATAGTCTCCATCTGACCCCAAAGCTTTGGTTCCGGTCACGTTCACGTGGATCTAAGCTCCAGCAATCCAAAGTACTAACTACACCATTCCCCAGTCATCTTAGACTACCTCTTAGCTTCTAGCACCTTCCACAGAAGGTTTCTCCCACTAGAAAATGCACCTATCTTCCTCCTCAAGCAAACTCCTACTCAGCATTCAAGACTTCACAAAGATGACACAGATTAGGGAGGCTTCCACACAATCCACCACCTCCTACCATTGTCAAGATCAGACACCGCCTGCTGGGAGCTGTGAGAGCACATTAGACAAGATAGCTCCATTTTAGCACTTGTCTTATTTCACTGTAGCTGTTACAGGCTCCTTCAAGATCCAGGTTTCTCAATCTTAGCACCACAGGCATGTTGGACTGGATAATCCTGCTGCAGCTAAGAGGTTTCGTAGCATCCCTGACCTCTACTCGATAGAGGTCTACCCTGGTCGTGACAGTCAAAAAACACCCACAGACATTGCTAAATACTCTCCAGGGACCATTGTCCCCAGTGGACAACTAGTCCTCTAGACGGTGGGTTTTCACTTAGGTGAAGTGCTCACCTTGATCGCCAGCATCAAGCACATGATGTAGCCCTGCACGTGTTTAATGCAGGGCTATTGAATGAGGTTTATTGAACAGATGAGGCCCGAAGCCTTATGAATCAGCTACTTGAAAACAAATCCCAAAATGACACTTTAAGGTAACTAAGAACAGGTCATCCTTTACATCTAAGATTGTATCTTAGTTGATTTGCAAAGGACGACTCCATTTCTGCTCTAAAGAGCACAACTCAAACACTACTTTATAAAAGTAGGTTACTTTAGTAAGAAAACAGGCAATTAGAACCAGGATATTTCAGTGTGTGATTTCTGTTTTCACACAAAGAGAAAGAACACCTTAGCTGAATGTACTGTGTTTTGATGGATATTTTCCCTTGTATTAAATTAGATCTGGCTACAGTAAGGAACTCCAGAGACAAGGTAACACTTGCAATACGTTCTCTGAGCTGTGTTACAACCAATCATTGGCAGTGACCCTTATGCTTTGTCAGATCTGTGCTTGATTAAAACTCACATTTTAAACCTTAAATGAGGCCCACCAATTTTAAATCTCTTTCCTTCTCATCCAAACCACACAACCAATTACATATGTATTTTCTTTCAAAAGCTTCATCTCTCAAAAGGATCCTGCTTGCCTTCATCCAAGGATTATGATGAGGCAAAAACAAAACAAAACCAAACCATGAGCCCGAGTCTCTTCTGAGAGAACTACTAAGTAATTAAAAGTTTCACAAGTGAAGAATCTGTCCATTAGTTTAGGACAAAGTTTGGCTTCAAGCAAAGAACCAAATTAAACGAAAACCTAAAAGTAATTGATTGTAAGTATTATTGAATCTTACCCCTGGCCTTCATGTTCTATAATCAACAATCACTTTTTTTTTTTTTTTAGGTCCTCTGAAATGGGTTAACCAAGTAAACTAAGCCTACCTCACTTCTCCCTTCCCCAGTTGCCCACCAGGAAGTTTAAGGAAATAAAGTTCTACATGGCCTGGTGGGACCAAACAGGAAGATCCGAAATTAGTGGAGTGCCATTTAGAAACCAGAGCATCGCTCCGAGGCTTTGACACAGTATGCCTAATTGTCAAAGGTCACAGACAGCTTCAAATCTGAGGCACATCCACCACCTCTTTTTAAAGTCTGCATTTCTCTGTTTTTAGCATTTGTGATAACACGGTCATAAGAAGTGCTTTACAGGAGGTGTTGAGTTTTATTCAACTAAGGATCCTTGAAGACCAAAAGATCCCTTAGACTGAGAAATTCTTCCACAATAAGGGTGCAACACAAACACTAATATGCCTGAGGCCTTAGAACATGTAGCAATCCAGAAGCCAGGACACCTAGCCAACTGCAGAGAGGATCTGAAGAAAACCTGAAACAAAACTGGTTCGTAAAAACAGTGTCTGATGGAATGTTTTTCATTTTAACTCTATTTCAGGCTCGTAACAGATTTGTGAAAACCTCAAAGTCAAATGCATTCTGCAAGGATGGCTCTGCTCAGTCGTGGGCTCCCTGGGCTTCCTTCTCGGACCTTGCTCCCTTCCACAGGACACCTGGACCGTGTGATGCCCTGTGAGTTCCCAGGACACCTTCTGCCTGTAGGATACCATCCAACACCCTGCAGCATCCAGAATACAGACCTGAATGGTCTCCTCCAAACGCAAGCTCAGCTGAAGGAGCCCAGTCTCTAAATACCACCTTCTACTTTCACGGCTCTAATCACGGTATTGACTGCCCATTACGTGAGACCTGTAAACCCCCAATCTCCCCACTTTTTCATTCTCACGTAGCCCCATTGCTTCCTCACTTCCCTCCTTCCTCAGCTTCAGTTCTAGCTCCTTCATCACAGGCACTGCTTGAGTGAACCCCGAACTCCCTCCCCGCCGCCTTCACATTTGTTGGCCAAACCCCAGTCCTGGTTCCATCTGAGTGGCCATTCTCTGCCAGGGTAGCTGAAGGCACATGGACAGAACATGAGTAAGGTGACTGATTGTGGTCTTCAAAGACGTCCACTAAAGTCATAGGACCCCTCAGTGCCACCAGTAACCACCTAGGTTTCCTTTTTTTTTTTTTTTCCATTTTTTTAACGTTTATCTATTTTTGAGACAGAGAGAGTGACAGAGTGAGAGCAGGGGAGGGGCAGAGAGAGGAAGAGACACAGAATCTGAAGCAACTCCAGGTGCTGAGCTGTCAGCACCGAGCCCGATGTGGGGCTGGAACCCACGAACCTGGAGACCATGACCTGAACCAAAGTTGGACACTTCACCAACTGAGCCACCAAGGTGCCCCAACCCCCTAGGTTCTCTTGACCCATCTCTTTCGCTACCTCCAGAAAGAACCACCTCGCTCCTCAGACATGTAGCATTTCATCTCCTCTCTCCTCACAGTCAGGGAGTCTTTGACTTCTAGGAGAAACACTTAAGACAGAAAAAAAGGCCACTCACTCTCAACCATATGTATGGCCCAACTTTATCAACAGCCCATCTTTGCCTTCCTACCTATAATAATGGCAGAACTTCCTGCTTCAGAAGGCTGAGACTTCCACACTGGTCGTAGATCCCATCCTTTCTCACCTACTCAAGGGAGTCTCTCCAGGAATTCTTTCCTCTCTCCTGCATCCTCCCCTGGTCACTCTGAGGTTGTTTCTCATCAGTAGAGAAACACTGGGAGGATTCCAAGGTAGGATAAAGAACCCTGGTATCCCCACAAACATTATTTCTATGCTCGTTTTCATATTGATCTTTCTTTGGGTCCTTTACTTTTCTTCCACATCTCCCAGATCACTGGAGGTCAGGAACCCCCGAATTCTTGTCCAGTTACCCATTTCACATTCTCAAGGGTTCGACAGCCAAGTCAAGTTTCACATGCCAAACTGAACTCCCAATTTCTCCCACCTCCAGAAGTAGCTCTCGTTGTCCTTTCACATAGCCCTGCTATCAAGTGAGTGGCAAGTACATCTCGGGAGTTGCTCCAACAAAATACGTAAACATATACATAAATACATACATAAGTTATTCTTTGAGAACATCCCCATTAGGAAATATGCCGATATATTTAGGAGTGAAGAACCATGTAACTATTCTCAGATCATTCAAGATGATTGCATACATGTACACACACGCACACACACACACACACCCCAAAAGGGGGAGGAGGAGAAGCGAAGCAAATGGGGTAAAATGTTAACAGGTGAGTAAAGGGTATGACTGGTGTTCCTTGAACTAGTCTCCCAGCTTTTCATAAGTGTGAATTTTTTAGCCAAGGTTTTCAAATGGAACTAATGCTGACTCTTCCCTCCTTCACCGCCTCCAACCCAGGTCAACAGAAAATTCTGTTGCCACTACTTTCCGATAATGCCCAAGATATGGCCCCTTGTCACCATCTGTAACATCCCTAGTCCAGCCCCCACGGTTGCCATGTTCTCTGCTCTGCCCCCCTCCTGCCCTGCCCCCCCCCCACCACGGCCTTCTGTAAGAGCAGACAAAGGCTATTCCTGCTCTGCTCACAATCTGCCTGTGGTTCCCATGTCCCCTCAGTAAGGGCTGTGCTGTCATCAAGGCCTCATGGGCACCATGTAGCATTCCCCTCCCTCCATGCAGCTGCAGGTACTCTGAGCCAAACTCAATCCCTCAGGGCTTCCACACATTCTGTCTAGAATATTCTTCCTCCCGGTGTCTACGGGTCTTGCTCCAGCAATTCTTTAGGTCTGTGCTCAAATGTGGTCTCGTCACCATGGGTTCCTCTGAGTGACCTCTCTCGGAAGAGGCCCTCTTCTCTCCCCCAGGGCTCACCACTTCCTCATCTGATTTTCTATCAGAGTTTAGCAAAATTTTCCTTAGAGGGCCAGGGCAAGTATTTTCGGCCATAGGGTCTCTGCAGATGGTCTTTCAACTCTTATTGTAGCACAGAAGCAGCCATAGACCATAAACAGATGGGTAAGACTTACATAAGGTGGCCGGCCAGATTTGGCCAATATGCCCTCATTCTAGACCCCTGTTCTGGATGAAGGCTACTATAGATCTTGGGTTTCTTCATCTCCCATTATTGACTTGCAAGCTCTGTGAGAGAAGGTACGTGCTTTTGTCCACTCCTGGACCTTCGGTGCCAAGAGCAGGTGGCACAGACTCTGATGTTCACTGGATAACAGAAATCCATCCATGCAACACCTTCTAGTCCTACTACATCTATTTCCTTCCTCCAGTGGAGGAAGTGCTCCTTCTGATCCACCTGTCCCCTCGGTATTGTTTCCTTGTATTTTACTTCAACTAGACTCTACCCTCCTTTATAGCAGAGGTGGCTTTCTTCCATCTGGAAGTCCAACGTGCTTCAGAACACTTAACCGAATAGGCTCTATAGATCTGTATCGAAAGAAGAAATCGATCACGATAAGAAGGGAGGTAAGAATAGAGAAGGCTAAGCGGAGATGGGAGAGAAGCTTACAGGAAAAAGAGGATCGTAGGAGTGAGTGCTAGCAATTTCCTCTGAGGAGAGAAAATGCGGAGGATGCTCTGCTCTACGTTTTGCCAGCCAAACAATACCTGGAGGGCTTTGTTCCTATGCTGGTGCCCATACTTTAAGAGGCAACTTCGTGTGGTGCTGATTCAAGAGGAATACAGCCAAGGTAGTGAAAGGAAATTTGACATTTGAAGAACCATTGAAAAAGCTGGTGACTGAAACACGGAGATGGCTTAGCCTGGGAAGGAAGAGATGGAGAGGTACAGGATCACAGGCTTCAAATACTTAGACCGTCAGATTTGAGAAGGATTAAATACTTGGTGTTGGTCCAGAAATCCTACTGTGAGAATTACTGAAGTTGATGTTAGTTCAATAGAAGAACTTTCTAGAAGCTAGAGTGTCTGAAAACAAAGGATCAAATCACCAGAAGACATGCGGTTCCATCACACAAAGGATTGTTCAACCCCTGCTCAGGAAGAACCTGGAAGGATCTGGGTGTGAGGTCAAGATCTTTGCCCGGATGACTAGGGTTCCTTCCAACTTGGAGACTAGAATTTTATCAAAGCTGTGAAGGGTATCCAAATGCAGAACCGAGTGACCAACATGCCAGCTGTTGCCTCAGCT
Organism: Acinonyx jubatus; assembly: GCF_027475565.1. Taxonomy (NCBI): domain Eukaryota; kingdom Metazoa; phylum Chordata; class Mammalia; order Carnivora; family Felidae; genus Acinonyx; species Acinonyx jubatus. The sequence goes on from NC_069380.1 coordinate 75,264,639, forward strand.
GGTTGTTGAACTCATCTGACAGCGCCCCAAACATGTTCAGTAGACAACATTCCCAAGAGGAAGTTAGTTCAATGTCACTTAATGGTCTTAGAAGAACATTTTTAAAAGTCTCCTAAGTATTAGTTGTATAGATAAATGGAAAAAATGAAGATCTGTATCCCTACTTTGTATCACAGAAGGAGAAACTCATGAAAAAGGTCATCTTATAATAGGCCCAGGACAGAGCCTCAGAACAGGACCGCGGAGGAAGCTACCAGAATCAGGTCCCTGTGGCAGGTACTCAACCAGGGCTCCCCAGGAATCCAGTCCAAACTTAAAAGCCCTGCTGGCCAGTCGTCCCCTCTATTTTCCTCTTTATGTAGATCTTTAAACTTCTCAGGGGCACCCGGGTGGCTCAGTGGGTTAAGTGTCCAACTCCTGATTTCAACTCAGGTCATGCTCTTATAATTCAGGAGTTCGAGCCCCCCATCAGACTCTGCAGTGCACAGCCTGCTTGGGATTCTGTCTCCCTCTCTGCCTTTCTCCTCACTCACACTCTCAAAAACAAGCATTTAAAAAAAAAAAAAATGAACTTCTCAAACCTTACTTCACATTCAAACATTAAAATACCTTGCTTCGGGGGCGCCGAGGTGGCTCAGTTGGCTCAGCTTCGGACTCTTGGTTTCGGCTCAGGTCACGAGATCACAAAACCATGAGTTGAAGCCCCACATCCGGCTCCATGCTGTTAGGGTAGAGCCTGCTTGGGACGCGCTCTCTCCGCCTCCCTCTGCCCCTCCTCTGCTTGTGCTCTCTCTCCAAATAAACTTTAACAAATTGAAATCAAATCTCTGGTTTCAACCATACACTCTTCCCCAACAGCTCGGTCATGCTATCACCTCCCCAGGGAAGACTCATAAATGACCTGCCTCTAACTTCTCATCTGCCGCCGTTCACTCTGCGGACAGGATTTTACCACACCCTTTACCGAGCCTCTGGTGTTGAACCCTCCAGAGGCTTCACAGGTGCAGCCTTGACATGAAGTTCTGAGAGCGCTGGGTACTGCTGGGCTTTCCCCGCTCCAACGTGCTCTTTTGCTTCTGCGATAATTCACCACTCTTTGGGGCTGTGGGTGTCGGGCACGGAGCTGGCACTTGAAGACAACTCTGAAGAGGATGAATGTGGTTTCTGCTTCGTTTATGACTTTGCTCGGAATCGTACAAGTGTCATGGACTGAACTGCACCTCACTAAAGGTCCATTCGAGTTCCAAACCTTAGCACCAAGGAGCGGGACCTTATTTGGGAACAGGGTCCTCACTGACATGGGTACGATGCAAGTTACAGTGAGGCCATACTGTGGGGAGGGGGGATGATCCAACAATTGGAGTCCTTACAAGCGGATTTGGACACCAGACACAGGAGATGGTCCTGTGAAAACCCATATTCAGACTCAGACAGAAGAGGTGAAGACAGAGGAAAATGCCACAGGAAGATGGAGGCAGAGGGTGGAGGGACAGACCTACAAGCCAAGGAACAGAAGGAGCATGGTCACCAGAAGCTAAGGCAGAAGCATGCGACAGATTCTCCCCATCAAGCCTTCAGGGAGAGCAGGATGTTGCCAACATTTTGATTTGGGACTTCTAGACTCCATAACAGAGAAGAAGTTTTGGTTTTAAAAGCTCCAATTCTTGGGGCGCCTGGATGGCTCAGTCGGTCAAGCATCCGACTTCCGCGCAGGTCATGATCTCACAGTTTGTGAGTTCGAGCCCCACATCAGACTCTGTGCTGATAGTGTGGAGCCTGCTTGGGATTCTCTCTCTCTCTCTCTCTCTCTCTCTCGCGCGCGCGCGCGCGCTCTCGCTCTCTCTCTCTCTGCCCTTCTCCTGCTCACACTCCCTCCCTCTCTCTCTTAAAAGTAAACATTTAAAAAAAAAAAGACCCCAAAACCTTCAATTCTTGGTCCTTTAAGGCAGCCCTGGGAACCTAACAGGAGCAGCAATTGGGCAATTAATGGTAAAGCAGGTGCTGTAATGAATTACAAGACGCTGCCGGTGAAAACTAGGTTCGTGAGAAGCATTTTGCTTGCAAGGGACAGGAATGGGACCCCAACAGAATCAAGCAAATACCGCAGAATAGACGAGTACCCAAGGGTTGAAACACCCATGTCGGGACCCTCCCCCCTGCTCCGTCCTTTCTCAGGCAGGCTGCCCCCCCAAAGGCAAGCAGAACCCCAGCAGGTACAGGCTGCCCTGGTCCCCACAGCCTCCCTCCAGGGATAGGGGCTCAGACTCTCAGCATCCATGGGAGTTCTTGAAGCAACACGCCCACTGGCAGCCGAGGCCACAGGTCTGACTTTACCCGGAAAAGGGGGCCTTTATGATTCAGACCCCCACACGGTGTAGAGGAACAGGGGTGGAGAGGAAAAGAACTTTCCAGGTATCAGGAGAGGGAGAACATGGTGCGAGCGAGGCAAGACTAGCAAGGGTCTGCAACACTGCCTAAGTGTTCGGGGAAGACTTAGAGACACAAAGACCCGACTGGTTAGGACCTTAAGGAAGCTGGTAACTGGTCAGGCTGAGGGTAGGAGGGAACCGGTTCCAGGCAGAAGGAATGAAGTGTCCAGAAGCCCAGTGCTGGGTCCTCATGACCCCCTGTATCTGTGTTCACTAGGAGCAGAAATCCTAACTCCCATCCCGAGGGGGGAGGGGGGATCAGCTTTGTTCTTTCCTAGAATTCTCACTGGCCAGCGTCCTTCCCAGGCGTCTCTACCTCCTGCTTTCAGGGTTAGGAGGACATTGGAGGTGACAGTTCCACTTCCCATCATCTCTGCTGCCGGGTCCTCAGGGAGCCTCCCGCCCTCCCCAGCCAGCACCCTGCCAAACACCAGGACTGTCCTCCTGGGACCCCGGCCCCTGGCCCCTCCCCCCACGCCCCAGCACTCCGCACCTCCCCCGCTTCCCAGACTGGCTCCTAGTTGTTGCAAGGCCTCCGCCAGCTGCTTGCTCTGCCTGGAATACAGTCTCCTTGTGCACTGGCTGGCTGGTTATGACGTAACAAGCCACCACAATCCCACCAAGTGGCTCAAAACAGCGACACAGAGCTCTTGCCTCACTCTACTGGGGTCACAAGGCCCACACAAGACTCACCGAGCCAAAGTCAAGGCGTTGGGTGGGCTGCACCCCCATCTGGGGGCGGCTCTACTCCCTTACCTCTTCCAGCTCCTAGAGGTCCCCCACATCCACGGTGCCTGGCCGCTTCCTCCAGCTTCCGACCCAACGGCAAAACGAGCCCCTCTGGAATCTCCCCGCTCTGACTCCCTTCTGCCTCGCACGTCCACCCTTAACAAGGACGCTTGTGATCGCATGGGGCCCGCCTGCAGAACTCGGCCGACCCTCCCAGAAGTCAGCTCATTAGCGACCTTCACGGCCACCTGCAACCTTAAACCCCCACCCCCACCGGGCCAACGACATCTGCCGTAGTCGCGAGGCTCCCGGGTGGCCATTCTTCCGCCAGTCGCGCAATTCCTATCCGTCTTGCCACCCCATGAACATTCGTGCTTTTGTCCACTCTGGGTGACATCGCCGGCTGTTCCCCGCGCCGGGGGCACACGTCTCTCTTACACAACCCCCCACTCCGCCCCTACGGCTCTCCAGAATCCGCCACCTCCTCTGGCGAGGCCCTCCCAGCACGCTGGGGTGGAGGGGGGCGGGCGGGGCCTACCTAGCGTGGGACGATGTGGTCCCATCGCTGGGTTCCAATGAGCTCCCTGTGTTCACGTTTCCCACAGCACCTGCAGTGGCCGCACCGCCGTTGATTGTTTTCTCTGCGAGGACTCTCTATCTCCCGCCTGGCTATGAGCAGGCCCCCAACGCTTTGCCGCAGACCCAGCCTTCCAGAGTCGGTCCGGGCTGGAGTATTTAACCCATAGCTTCAGCTGGAAGGCCGAGGCCTCGCGCCATTCATCCAAAGGCTCTTTTGGTCTTTGTCCCCAAACAACTTCTCGCTGGTTTCCCTTCTCTGCTTTTCACATAAGCATATGCGTGTCTAGTAAGGATTTCCTTCCTTATGCTTCAAGTGACTTCCCTTAAAAAAAAGAAGCCGAGGTCACGTATCCTCTGTAGATGCCTAGCCCTAACCTACAGACCAAGAGGATGATCGCTTCACGTTGCCAACGTTTATTTAGGTCCAAATTTTGCCGGGGGCGCTCGCATACGAGGCTCTATTCATAAGCACTCCAGTAACAGCCCACAAAGAGTGACAACGATTACAACGTGTTATTTGTACACACCAACACACGCGTTTATAATCAGCGCATTTGTGGCGAGTTTTGTTATTTGCCCAAAGATGGCTATCACGTAACTAAGGTCATGTTACCAAATTTCAGAATACCGGGTTACCCGCGAGATTTTGTGTGGCATCGTTCTTTTCCCTCCCCTCCCCAATATTGTAAAAAGGCCACAGATCTCAACTGATGAGCAATGTATGAACAAACCTCGAGGAATGTAAATCATTAGCATTAATCATATGTTCATTATAGTCCTCAAAATAGAAATATTCTGCACCGCATGCCTCACAAAATCAAGCACATAGGGCAAAGTTATGATAAAGCTCTCTGTCAGCAAGTGTAAACTCTTACAATACAATCCAGGAACTAAATGCAATTACCAGTGTCACTGCTTACAGTAAACACATAATGTGCGTATAATGAAGAAAAGCAGGAGTCAGATTAAAATAGAATTGCATCTAGAAAATTTTCTTTAGGGAATGAAGCTTCTTCTGGGGTTGATCTGGGCTATGATGTTATTTATTGACCAGGAAAATACAGGGAACTAACTCCAGGTGAGAAGTGTGTGTCTACAAAGGTGGAAAATACACAAAAGCACAAGGGGTTCAGGGAAGGACGGGCAGACTGAGAAAATCTCTTGGGAAATGTGAACAGATATTATCAGAGAGGAAAAAAGGGAGAATAGTAAAGAATTCTTAAGAGGCCTGTAGTTTAGATAAAGTATTTAATCTTTGCATAAATGTTTGTTTGCCACCTACTAATTGCCAGCCCCTGTGCGACTTGTCAGCTTTTTTTTTTTAATGTTTATTTTTGAGAGAGACAGAGCATGAGCAGGGGAGGGGCAGAGAGAGAGGGAGACAGAGAATCCGAAGCAGGCTCCAGGCTCTGAGCTGTCAGCACAGAGCCCTATGTGGGGCTCGAACTCATGAACCATGAGATCGTGACCTGAGCTGAAGTTGGACGCTTAACCAACTGAGCCACCCAGGCGCGCGCCCCCCCCCCTTTTTTAATGTTTATTTTTGAGAGAGAGAGAGTGTGTGTGTGTGTGTGTAAGCAGGGGAGGGGCAGAGAGAGGAGAACAGAGGGAGCAGGCTCTGTGCTGACAGCAGCGAGACCCAGTGTGGGATGTGAACTCACGAACCTTGAGATCACGACCCGAGCAAAAGTTGGACGCTCAACCGATTGAGCCACGAAGGCGCCCCTGTCAACTTCTTTTGACGTAAGGCCTTTGTCATCGGATGAGGCCGTTCTCCTTATCTGATACCTATAGCATTGACCTCACGGGATACATGGTGATGAGAGACTATAGTGTGTAACTAATTGCCAACAGTTGAGTTACAAGACATTACACTCGATGCCATTACATTTCATCTTTCATTTTCTCATCTGTGGTTTCGCCTATTCGCATATTGATCCAGCCTCCTGATAAGGCCATCCACAGTAATAGCTCCTGCCAGCTTTGTGCAACCCACAAAGCAGAGGCTTCTCTGGTTTAATTCAAGTCATTAACGAGAACATGAAATTGCACCTGACTTCAAGCGTGGGCTCTAATCAAGAATGAGAAACACGCAAGTCCAATGGTCTCCACTGACAGGGCAAGTCCTTGAAGACAAACAGCTGCCTATTGTGCCAAAGCAAACAAAGGAGCGCCCAGAGAGGAGGAGGCTCGCCCAGTAAAGGAAAAAGCCTCCCTATTCCAGCTCCGAGCCCCCGATCTGCTTCTAAGAGACAATACCAGTCTCCCCTTTCCTTTAGCGGGGAAGGTTCCCTTCTGCTGGAATGATGTTCACTAGATCGATACGATTAAGGTCAATACTAACATGTTCCTTGCACCTGGCCTGACATTCCTACGTAGTCACGCATATCTCTTCCAATAGGGGAGGAGAAGCCTCGGATTGTGTTCTTTAGGAACCATAACTTTTCTCCACGCCAGGAAGCTCAGATCTCTGCACAATTAATAAAGCTTCTAACTTTATCACCCCGAAATTCCTCAGTCTATCACTGGCTAAAAATTGGACCCCAGAACCAAGATGTGCTGTAGGACTCACGCTTGGAGGGATTTCTGAATTTCCTCATTTCTCAACTGTAGTTTGAATGCCTTGTCTGAAGGTCCCGCTCTTCGAAAGGTCTAGAACGGACTTGTTTTTCCTTCTAGCCCCTCTACGCAGGAGAGCTGTGGGGTAGCTCATGTCTAAATTATGACCAGCTGTTCAAAGAGAAGCCACAAAGAGCCACAGTGCTTTAACTCCGTCCATACATATTCATTTTGCCCCAATGAGTATCTTAAGGGCTTTCTCAAAGATCTCCTGAAATCCTTAATATGCAAATTCAACACATTAAAAATATCCTCTGCCTTCAGGCGAGACAACACCTAAACCATTATTAGAGACCTCCAGAGAAGACTTCACCATCTCCTTCAATAACTGGTTTCAGCATTTAATAACCCTTTCCATCAGCCAGCTCTTAAATCTAACTTAAATCCTGCTTCCTGGTGCTTAAGTTGGGGAATATCCTTCTATGAAAGAATTTTAAAGTTAGAAAATTACTCATCAGCCTGGGTATTACCGCCAGCAATTAACCACACATGGAAATATCTGAAGCCTGATGCTTTTGAAAATAGAATTCCATTATTCACACTTTCTGCAGCCAAAGACAGAGCCACAAGATAGTATTGTAACCTATTTAGGAAGGCAGTCTGGCTCTCGGATCCAACCGTGAGAACAAGCTCCAAACTCCCCACTAATCTCAGTCCAGCCGGGCGTGATTCATGGAAGCAATCCCTACGTAATAATATAGAACACTGAGTGGTTGGGGGCGGGGGGTGCCTGGGTGGCTCAGTGGGTTAAGCGTCCGACTTCAACTCAGGTCATGATCTCACGGTTCATGGGTTCGAGCCCCGTGACAGGCTCTGTGCCTGACAGCTCGGGGTCTGGGGCCTGCTTCGGGTTGTGTGTCTCCCTTTCTCTCTGCCCCTCCCCTACTCATGCGCCGTCTCTCTCCATCTCTAAAAAATGAATAAACATTACGAAAAATTTATGACATAGAACACTGGGATCATTACCGTCCCCTTTGGTTCCCTCCCTGTGGTAGCAAGATGCTTACACATCTTTTCAGAGCTCAACAGAACACTAGTAGAGATGGTTATATGCCAGAGTCACCAGAATTTCTCCTGGGGAGCCTTTGCAATCAGAGTTCAGCCCACCCCTTCCATCCTTCCCTTTCTCTACATGACTCTGTGCAAAGAATATCATTCTGTTTGCCTTAACGTCCCCTGGTGTAGACTGGGCTAGCATCACCCAATGGTTGCTTCTCATTGGTGAGAAAATCATTACCCTATGCTCTTCACGAAATTCTGAGACACCTGTCTATGCAACAACGACAGTGTCACTCAGCAGTTGGAAGGGCGAATAATGCCCGTAAAGTTTGGTATTATTACAGCCATAATAACATAGGGCGTTTTTATATAAATCCTTTTAAAAGGGAGCCTGTACATATTTCCATGCACCCCGGCAAGGGAGAAAATTGAACAAATCCTTTCAGTAGGTGTTAAATACCATCAACATGTGAATCATCTTTAAATCATTTCCTTAACAATAGGTCCATTTTGAATGGTACAAATTACTTGGCTAAAAGAGACAAGGTGAATGCCAGCATACTGATAAACTAGCAAACGCAAATGAAGTCAGTGTGACTGTCACCTCGTATATGCTCTGCTGGGGCACGGTGGAGAGGCCGCAGAAATGCTTACAATTTTGTTTTGTGAAACATGACAGACCTCCCTTGACAGGACTTCTCCCTAAGCAGGCCTGCGGAAACCGGAGGACGCTATGTGACTCTGTACGAACGCTGTCTTGTTAAAGTGGCCCCACCACCCCCACTGCTCGTCATCATCGACGTGGTAGACAGTGCTCCCCCAAGTGTCCCCCATGTCCCCATGAGGACATGCCCTCGTCCCCAGAACCTGTGAATATAGGACCTTCCATGACCAAAGGATCTTTGCAGATGTAATCACATCAAGGATCCTGGAAGGTGGAGATGATCCCGGATGGTCCAGGTGGGACTAATGTCATCACAAGGGTTTTTATAAGAGAGAGGCGGAGGGTGACCGTCAGAGGGGATGTGGCTGTAAAGGTAGAGGCCGAGGCCAGACTGCTGAGAAGAGAAGCCGATGAGCCGGGGAAGTGCGCAGCCTGGGAAGCTAGAAACAGTAAGGAAGTGGTCTGTTCTTTTGAGCCTCTGGAAAGAACACAGCCCCATAGACACATTGATTTTAGCCCACTGAGACTTCTGACATCCAGAACTATAGGAGAGTAAAATTACATTTAAAAAAAAAAATTTTTTAATCTTTATTTATTTTTGCAAGAGAGACAGAGTGTGAGCAGGGGAGGGACAGAGAGAGAGGGAGACACAGAATCCCAAGCAGGCTCCAGGCTCCGAGCTGTCAGCACAGAGCCCGATGCGGGGCTCAAACTCACAAACCGTGAGATCATGACCTGAGCCGAAGTCGGACGCTCAACCGACTGAGCCACTCGGGCGCCCCTAAAGTTACATTTTCGAAGCCACTAAGCTGGTGGTAGTTTGTTACAGTGGCTGATACATGGGAGTAATGTACTGCTCACAGAATGAAAACATAAACCAGAGATTTATACAGACAGGGACTTAAATATTTCCTTTTTTAGGCAGTTAAAGGTTATCGCGTGATCTAGTGTTCGGGATGTGTGTTTGAACTATGCTTCTTCTGTTCAGGTGACTCGATGTTCTGAGGTCTTACGTCTGCTAGCATTGTCTAAGATGACCATTACCCCATCTCCCTGCACTTCTGTAAACAGCAGGTGCTAAAATGAAATTATATTCAAAGGCATTTAATCGAACCCTCGAAAGGAACCAGTTAGCTAAAATCCTGCACTTCCCCAATAACTTCAAACTAACTTCAAAAAGAGCGGACATAGTTTAGAGCAGACTTTGGCAGACTAGCATACAGGTCACATCCACCTGTTTTTGTAAATAAGGTTTTATTAGAACACAGCCACGTTTTTAGTTTATGTATTATAAGTGACCTGCTCTCATGCTACGACCTCAGAGATGAGTGGTTTTCGCAGACCATACACTACACGAGTATCTACATACCACCCTTGACTTTGTCTTTCAGCCTACAAAGCCTAAAATACTTACCACCTGGCTTTTTTTGTTTTTTTTAATGTTTATCTATTTTTGAGACAGAGAGAGTGCAAGCAAGGGAGGGGCAGTGAGAGGGAGACGCACACAGAATCAGAAGCAGACTCCAGGCTCTGAGCTATCAGCACGGAGCCCGACGTGGGGCTTGAACTCATGAACCGTGAGATCATGACCTGAGCCGAAGTCGGACTTTCAACCAACGGAGCCACCCAGGCGCCCCTCCACCTGACTCTTCACAGAAAAGATTGGCTGACCCCTGGATTAAAGGACTCTCTTTGGAGTCAGACAGACTTAAGTTCTAATGGTGACTCAACCACTGAAGAGCTATGTCATTTGAGGCAAAGCATTTAATCTCAGGGAGCCTCATTTTTCTTTATTTGTAGAGGAGACAGATATCCACACCTACCTTAGAGGAGACTGAAGCCTAGAATACAGTGCATAGGACATTTGTCAAAGGGAGCATGTATTAATAATATTATATATTAATTATTTTGCAATTCTATAAAATATTAAACACCTCAAAAATTTACTTACAAAGTAATAGCTAAATAAGCAATAGATGCTTCTAACAATAACATTGCTCTTTAGCAGATGCTCTGTAAGTATTTTTGAATGAATGAGTAATCTGGATTTCCAAGTCATGAGATGGCGTCATGCTAAGACTGAATTATGTTGGGACATTAGAAGGCGTCCTCCCCAAGTCTTTACCTACTGAACTGATCACAGCAATACACAGCAACTCCTCTGGTACCAGGAAGGAACCATCTCCAGGGAAGGATAGCAGGCTGCAGTAAACGTCAAGGGCAAGGAAGCTTTAGGCAGATCATCTGAGAACAATCGCAGGAGTAGGGAAAACGTTAAGTGCCCTACATGAATTCCCACTTCACACCAGTGACCTCCTCATGACTTACTTGTATCAGTTCAAGAAAGCACAAAGAGATTCCAAGTGAAGAGACAAATTGTACCACCCTTATATGGGGAAGCAACCATTCTAATTCATTGTCATTTCATGGATTTTTCTAATCCTAAAATTTGGCATGATTAGGGAAGCCTTTGTATTCTTTCTAACTCAGGAAAATGAATTCTTTAAGTTGACTAAGCCTTGACCATGACTCTTTCCAATGCTTTATCACAATCTTATCACTTTCTAGACACACCCTTGGCGATTATCAGTGAAAACAGTTGATTGGGCTTGAGTCACAACATCCTGGTCCAGATTCAGCCCTGTAACTTTTCCTACTATCTTAAGTAAGTTCCTACTTTTCCCTACTTTTCTACTTTTTCATCCATTAAAATGGAGCTAAAAATATTTAAATCGTGGATTTGTTCTAAATATTAAATGAGATAACTTACATAAAAACATGCACCAAAAGCACTGTTTTGCAGGTTTATTATTAGCTAATTACATGGTAGAAATTAGATGCAAACATGCTCTAAATGCTGAAGGGCAATGTAAACATCAGCCATTTGTATACAGCAATAAATAGACTAAAATGGATTACATTTTCATGTAACTGAAAAAGTCAGATTAGGGGCGCCTGGGTGGCTCAGTCAGTTAAGCGTCCAACTGCAACTCAGGTCATGATCTCACGGTCCATGGGTTCGAGCCCCACGTTGGGCTCTGTGCTGACAGCTCAGAGCCTGGAGCCTGCTTCAGATTCTGTGTCTCCCTCTCTCTCTGCCCCTCCCCCATTCATGCTCTGTCTCTCTCTGTCTCAAAAATAAATAAACATTAAAAAAAATTTTTTTTAAAAAGTCATATTAAAGCCATGGAACTATCATAGTTTATAGCAGTATTTCTCACATTGCACAAAAACTGGACACACAAATGTTCGTCAACTGGCAAATGGATAGATAATTGTGGTGTATTCCTCCTATGGAATACAACTGAACAATATAAAGTGTTAATACGTGCAATAGCATGGGTAAATCTCATAAACCTTATGCTTGAGCAAATGAAAGCAAACACAAGAAGCCATGTGACAGTTAATTTTACATATCCATTTGGTTAGGTTGTGGTACCCAATTGTTTTTGTGAAACACCATCAACTTGGTGCTGTGAATGCATTTTTTAGATGTGATTAACAATGAAGTCGGTAGACTTTGAATAAAGCAGATCCCCCTCCACAATATGGGTGGGCCTCGTTCAATCAGTTGAAGGTCTTAAGAGAAAAGACTGAGCTTCCTTAAAAAAAAAAAAAAAAAAGAACTGCCTCTGGGCTGCCTTTGGACTTAAAAGGCATCAACTCTTCAACCTTTGGCAGAACGTCCAGGCTCCTGGCCTGCATTCCAAATTTCAGACTTGCCAAACCCCTGTAACCAAATGACTCAGTTCCTTCAAATAACAAAAATATTTCTCTCTTCTCTTCTCTCTCCATAGGTATACATTGCATAGATATTAAATATATTTCATAGATACGTGTGTGTGATCGCCTATTTCTCGGGGGACCCCGACAAATACAGGCTGCGTATCCCATAATTCCATTTCCATGAAATTACGGAAAAATGAAAACAGTAGTGACAGAAAGCGCATCCGTGCAGATGAGTAGTTCCGTGGGGCTGGGAGAATGCTAAACTTCTTAGGAAACTCTTTAGGATAATGGAAATGTTTTACACATTTGCACCTAAATGTACAAGTGGCTGCATGATTGCACCGATTACCAAAATGTCTCAAACTGTGTATGTGTACTTAAAATGGGTGAATGTTACTGTATTTAAAATATATCTCAACAGAACTTGGAGGGAAAACTCAGACTGCAAACCATGTAACAGGCTGCAATATTCTCCTGTACATCACGAGCAAACTTAATGAAAAATTATTTTGTGTATAACGTTATTTTTTCATGAATATAAAAATACCAGGATTTGTTGAATTGCCATTATTGCCTAACACACTAAACACGTTCAAGGGGAGCAAATGCTACTATATCTGTCAGGCAGAATCGTGGGTAATTCACATACGCATTATTATGAACAAGTTAATTAAAGTCATAATACTAATAAATTACATCCACTAAAGCCATTGTTTTATTCACTTCTGATTTATGTACAGTCCCTCTCTTGAGTAAATGGAAATTTTGATGTGACAGTAAAAGCTCAGTAACTAATATATCAATCCATAGTAAACATCATCCAAAGGCAACTGTGATAAAATTAAGTCCTCCTTAAAGTATCTGGGAAGAGAAACTGTATTAAAAATAAAGGTGTTTATAACTTCAAAGGTACCAACAGCATCACCAGTTCTGACGCAGCGATTTTGATCTCTGGCTCCAAAGCCATTTTACAGCAGCTTCCGAGTTATCAGGAAGTCACCGGCTCAGGACAGAGCAATTGACAAAGGTAGGAGAGCCTCAAATAAACAGCTCAAAGCCTTTGCTGAGAATTTCCACCTTTGCTCTCTCAACTGCCCTTCTGGACAAACAGTTCCATGACAAACAAATTGGTCTGCCCTCGATTTGCTACCACATTTCCTAGATACGGGTTACCCAGCAGCGTCTCTTGACTGCAACCATGAATAATGATTCCCCCTATGAATCAAGACACTCGCTTCCTCATGCTACCCATGCAGCTGAGCCCATCCACAGCTTTTAAATGCTTTATTGTCACTATGGAGGGTGATTGGGAACATTACAAAATGTCAGAAATGGAGAACTCTGTCTAAAAATACCTCACCATGTAGTTTATGGCATTAAGTCCATTTTACCATTGATAACAGATTTTAGAAGCACACTTGGATTTGATCGGCAATTCCGACACTTTGAGCCTGAGACAAACCATCGACCTCTCTGAAACTCAAACTCAAAATTGGGAAAATTTTGAGTCTGCCTGTTTAAAGGCTCAAATAGGAAAATAAGAGTAATTATGCCAACCATGCCTGCCTGTTTAAAGGCTCAAATAATGTTTGTAAAGCCTCTACTTTCAATGCCCAGCCCTCGTAAGATCTCAATAAAAGCGGGGCATACCGCCAGGCTTATTCCTTAAAAGAGCTGACGGGGAGGGGTGGGCTTGTATTTAATTCCTGAGACAATTGTCATCTCCTGTAAAACCCTGGTCCTGGGATGCCTGGGTGGCTCAGTCAGTTAAGCGTCCAACTTCAGCTCAGGTCATGATCTCACAGTTCGGGAGTTCGAGCCCCACGTTAGGCTCTCTGCTGTTGGCACGGATCCTGCTTTGGATCCTCTGTCCCCCCTGTCTGTGCCCCACTTTGCTCATTCTCTCTCTCAAAATAAATAAATAACCTTTAAAAACAAAACAAAACAAAACAAAACAAAACAAAACCATGGTCCTAAACATCACGGATTCTAGTAGGTTCCAGTTAAAGTAGCAAGCCAACCTTATGTGGACATGTGTCAAGTAATAGCCTCCCCTCCTGAAGGAGATCGACCCTCACGTCCTGAAGAGCAGGGCTTTCTTTCGAGGGTAGAACCAGCCATCTCTTATGCCCCTCAACACTGATCCCCCGATATACCAGTCTAAACTTTCATTTTCAAAGACACAAAATCAATAGATGCCCGCTAAGCTTGTAACTGAACTTACTCCTTCTAAAAGAAAATGAAAGGGTTGACAGGTGTCAATACATGCTGATTGATTTTTAGGAGACATATTAAAAAATGAGGGTGCCAATTTATTTTCTCTGCTGATGACCGATAACGGTTTCGGTCGCCTTAAAATACAACCCCGTCCCTTTCAGACACCACTTTGATTGTCCAAGATTTCTGTGCCCCTCTCTTTTTCTGTCCTTTTTTCTCCATCTAATACCTCGTTACTCGCCGATCGATCGCAGTTATGTCTTTATCATTCACGCTGAAGCCCGATTTTGTCACCACCACCTCACCATGAGCACCACTGGAAACGCCGACGTCCACACTGGTGACTTAGCTGACAACGTCCGCTGCAGCAACTGTAAAAGCAAAGCGTGACACCAAAAGTCTTCTTTGCAAAGATACGGGACCATTTGATGCCTAGAAGTATGCAGAGTAGTGCATCAATATGACGTGTCCTGGCACTAGAAGCTCTTTCAGGGGGCATGTATTATCTTTCTCTGGGTTTCTAGCCCGAGAAAATCACTTGGCACAGAGTAAATGCTCAATAAATACTCGAGGAAAGAGTAAACAAGCCATGTCTCACAAAACACGCCAAAGCGCGACAGAGACAGAAATAACTTTTTTTTTTTTCTGTCCAAGGGAAATTTTTTGAAGAATGTGCAGTGGAGGAATTCGAGAGGTCCCCCCTCCCTTCATACCAGCCTAATTTCTCTGAAGAACCCCGCAGCACTAAAGCCCGTCTGTATCTCAGGTCACTAAATGAAGGGGTCTTACATACGGAGAAACCAAAAAATAACACTGGAGAAAGGAACAGGGAACTTACGATAGCTGCTCTCTTTGGGACCATGGAAAACAACCAGTTCCGTCTTTGGCATGGCTGATAGTCATGATTCCTATTCAAGAAATTATTCAGGTAAGGCTTTTATAAATTATTTGTGCAGTGAAATGCATAGGCACTGAAGTAATATGGAATGAAGGCACAATCCTTTCCTTTGTGGAAGACAAATGACACCATGTTGGAAAGGTCTTATGTTGGGGGCACCTGGGTGGCTCAGTCGGTTAAGTGTTGGACTCTTGATTTTGGCTCAGGTGATGATCTCACAGTTCGTGAGTTCGAACCCCGAATTAGGCTCTGCGCTGATAGCGAGGAGCCTGCTTGGGATTCTCTTTCCCCTCTCTCTGTCCCTCCTCTGCTCACACTCTCTCGTGCTGTCTCTCTCTCTCTCTCAAAACAAATAAATGAACATTTTTTTAAAAAGGTCTTAGGTTCCAACAGTTCGAACTTGGATTGGCTTTCAGAATGACTTGGATATAATTAGATGTATTTTTTTAAAAAAAAACATTTTATTCATTTTTGAGAGAGAGACCGAGCGTGAGGGCGGGGGCTGAGAGAGAAGGAGACACAGCATTTGACTCAGGCTCCAGGTTCTGAGCCATTAGCACAGAGCCCTACAGAGGGCTTGAACTCAGGAGCTGTGAGATCATGACCCGAGCTGAAGTTGCATGCTTAACCAACTGAGCCACCCAGGGGCCCCAGATGTACTTATATAGTGCTGTTTTAATTTGCCCCACATGCACTCACTGAGATGTCTTAGACTGGACGTCACATAAACAAATCTAGTTAAGGTTGGCTCAACTGGAGAGAAAAAGAAATCCACGATATCCCACCAGGATGGAAAACCTTTCATCCCATGTCTTAGCCAGTTATTTTCCTCTTGCCAAATTAAACGATCCTGACAAATACGGGGCACGCACCCACGGACAGGTAAAATTAAAATGGCGAACTCTTGTGTCCGAGATCTTCATTTTTCATAATTTCACCCGAAGAGCTAAGCATAACGTTAAGTGCTAATAATGAACAAAATTCTCCTTATTTTTATTTCCTGACACCCCACTTCCAGTTGTGGGTTTTATACATCTGTCCAACAAAAACTTGCAGACTAATCGCAAAAACATTTATAAACACGGAGAAGTTCGGCCAGTATGCGGAATATGAATTTGAAAATGTTTACCTATGCAAATATTTGGGAACTAGAATTTCATTCTTGGCAAAGAAACTGAAGGGTTTTTTGCTAAGCATGTTGCTGCAGAAAACACAGCCAGGAATGACTGTTTTTCCTCGGAAGAGGCTCCAGGAATGAGAATTATACCAGCATTTATTAATGTTGATCAAATGCTATTTAAAAAAAAATTTTAATGTTTATTTATTTTTGAGAGGGGGGAGAGAGAGAGAGCACACGTGAGTGGGGAGGGGCTGAGAGAGTGAGACACAGAATCCAAAACAGGCTCCAGGCTCTGAGCTGTCAGCACAGAGCCCAACGAGGGGCTCGAACCCACAAACTGAACCGTGAGATCATGACCTGAGCGGAAGCCGGATGCTTAACGGACTGAGCCACCCAAGTGCCCCATCAAATGCTATTTTTACGTTAAAAGGAGCTGAGGAATTTGTCTTAAACTTTGACCTAACTGTCCTTTTTTTCCTCATGTTCATAATCAAAGCTATTATTTCAGAGGTGGGTTATTCTGTCTCTCTCAATTTCACTGACGTCCATCAAGACTAAACAGCACGAAGCTGCATACTCACTTGGGTCATTAAAAAAATAAACCGTGTAATTTCAGTGTTTAGTCAACAAATGAATTCAGTAAGATTCACATGGTAATTTTTGAGTCTTTTTTTTTTTTTTTTAGAAAAATAGAGCCACAACTTCAAGTCCTGTGGGCCACAGGTAGGGGTCAAGGTTGTGGCCAAGCAGGTGACTTTAGTGGTGCAGATGCAGGGGGTGGGCTCCAGTCTGAGCAGAGCATCTGTCCCCAGATTCCCAGCAGGGGGCGGGTGGGGGGGGGCGGGGCTGGCTTCTCTGCCTGGACTGATCGTGAAATGGCTGAGGTCTTTATGTTTTATTCTCAAACACCAATTCCATGCTATCTTTGAGTGTTCAAAAAAAAAAATGGAAAAGTTTGCCGGTCACATATTTAATATTTACCTGTTCATAGGTGAAAATAAATACCTGGCATTCCATCCGCAAGCTAGTTTGCTTTGGTCTCTGCTCTGGAGGAAAACTTGGAAAACAGGTTTTACCAAATCCTTAGAAGAATGTTTTGTTACACAAAGAGAGCATTGTTCCTCGGGACAAGATAGGTAATTAGGAGATAATGGATAAGTTTGTCTTTCGCGGTGAACTTAACAGAAAATAGAAATAAAGTAGAGTGATTACTGATTACAGGAGTTCTCTTACCTACCCTGGAACTTGTAAGAAAAACAGAGGAAGTTCGCTTTCCAAAGGGGCATTCAGAAAATGCTCAGTTGGTAACCCAAGCTAATGAAAACAAGGAAATGTGTAGTTAAGGCTGACTTCCAATGCCTCCCACAACACGGTGTCTTCCTAACTACTTCCCTTAGATGTCCCTTTGAGTCCATCGAGGAAGGTCAGCTTAAACTGTGAATTTCCTTATGATTAGTTTCTGTCATGACCCTGGTGTTCTCTGAGCGACTTTCTGGTTAGTACATTTAATTTCCTCTCTTTAACAACATCATATGACCCTGAGAGGGTAAGCTACCACAACTGAGAGTCAATTATCGCCAAGTGGAGGGATTGTTCTAGTTTGAGTCCCCAAACATGGTAGGTTTTGCTTTATGACCAGATCCCACAGGTCGCCACAAACAGGCTTTTGGGGAGGCCCCATCTTCATAAAACGTTTTTCGAATATTAGCATACAATTTATTTCCTGATGTTAATACAATTTTGTATCTAAATGCTTTTTAACTTGTGTTTTGTGGTTTCAAAAACATGATCAAGAAATCTACCTTCTAGGGCGCCTGGGTGGCCGAGTCAGTTAAGCGTCCTACTCTTGCTTTCGGCTCAGGTCACGATCTCAGGGTTGGTGGCACGGAACCCCGCTCAAGCCCTGCACTAACCACTCGTGGCCTGCTTGGGATTCTCTCTCTCTCCCTCTCTGTCTGCCCCTCCCCCACTCACTTGCACGGGTGCGTGCGTGCACGCACACTCACTCTCTCTCTCTCTCTCAAAATAAATGGATAATCGCTTAAAAAAAAAAAGGAAATCTACCTTCTGTGTAAAATTACTACCGTGATTTACAAGAACGCATCCATAGCCATCATTGGTGGATTGAAAGGGAAGGATTCCATTGGACCTGAGAAAACGATGCTCACTTTTTCAGACTGCCCTTTCCTTTCGAAACCCTTCGCTGTGGACACTGAGCCAATCCTTGGGCGGCGTCTCAAGTAGGTCACCTGATGTTCATGATCGTTCTCAGGTAAGGAAAGTTCTGCAGTTATTCTAATATAAAAATAGTCTAATTTCAGTCACGTAAATGTCTACACCAGTGTACCTGCCGAAGTTCTGAATTTGGTTTAGAGGTAGTTTGTCTCCCCCACACCTTGGGCCTACTTGCAGGGGCCTGGAATGGAAAAGGGGTTGGCTTCTCCATCTCAACACCTTCTCCTTTTCTTGCCCTACCCTGGCCCACTAGGCTGCCTTCTGGCTCTTCCTGGGCTGGAGTGAGCCAGGGGGAGGAAGGAGAGGTAAGAAGGCAGAAAAGGTGCTGATCAGTCACTGGTATTCTCAGGACGGCTGAGTCTTCAAAGCTAACTCTTTATGTCTCGAATATATTTGTGAGTTCTTTGGAGACCCCATTCCCAAGAAAGATCTCTCCTTCTAGTTCCCTTCATGGGATAAAAATGAATTCTCTGGCTGTTACTCAAGGTACCCCTCAGCGTCTGTGGCAACCCTCCAAGCTTTTGCTGTTGGCAGTAAGTGCTCCCTGATGGGGTCGCTGTAACAAGCTGGGTCCTTCCCCGGGGCTTACTTCTGGTCTTCTAGCTCCCAGGGTAGCTGTGGCCCCTCACAGGACCGGCTACATAATTACAGGGCCCAGGTTGAGAGGAAACTGCAGGGTCTCTTGTTCAAAAATGGAGAATTCCAAGATGGCGACAACAGAACGTTAGGCCAACTGTGAGTCCCTCTGAGTGTGGGAGGATTGCACCGATGTCTGGCCCAGCTCCTCACTTACCTCCAGAACAATAGCATTCACACCTGCTTTCCTCAAGTCTTCAACCCCACTCCACCATACTTCCCTGAGTTTCACAGCAGAAAGTGGGGGAGAAACCCTATGTCCCTGTCTTTGGCACAGAGGAGGCCAACGCCAAGTACTAAGCTCCTCTAAGGAAAATTTCTTGATTTCATGAGCTTCATTCCTTGCTACCCTGGAGATGCGCTCAGTCAGGGGTTGACAAAGATCTCCTTTCCAGGGATGTGCCCTAGTGAACACCCAACAAAGTCTTCCAGTAATTGTGCCAGATTTTTCTCTAGGCCTCCATCCTCTCCACTACCTTCCGTCTACTTGCTAGAAGATTATTGAGAAGTGTGTGGCCAGGCCTGAACCATCAGTACATCACCTTCTGCTCACCAGAGGCCACGACAGGCAATGGGAGCTGTGAGTGAGGTGCTGAGGAGACTTGCTCGTCCCCCTCAGGAAGAGACCGGAAGAGCGTGACATGGTGTGCAGTCTGCTGGCTGCCATCCTGTGACCACAGAAGTGAAATCCGGATGGAGGTGGAAAAAGGCAAAAGCCTAATTATACCCTCTGAGCCCCTACATCCAGCTAATTCTGTGATGTTGAGTTAAACGAGGCCGTGGATTGATCCCCTTCTGGCTTAAGCCAGTTCGAATTAGGTTTTCCGTAATGTACAACCCGGAGGCTTAACTGTTACATTTACCAATATTAACCTTTTATAGCTCATCAGTTCAGTTTTATTCCTAAGTAATAATTATTATGAATATGCACTTTAAACAGGGTGCCTGGGGGCGCCTGGGTGGCACAGTCGGTTGGGCGTCCGACTTCAGCCAGGTCACGATCTCGCGGTCGTGGTTCGGCCCGCGTCAGGCTGGCTGATGGCTCAGAGCCTGGAGCCTGTTTCAGATTCTGTGTCTCCCTCTCTCTCTGCCCCTCCACCGTTCATGCTCTGTCTCTCTCTGTCCCAAAAATAAATAAACGTTGAAAAAAAAAATAAATAAATAAATAAACAGCGTGCCTGGGTGGCTCAGTGGGTTAAGCATCCGACTCTTGATTTCAGGTCAGGTTATCATCTCATGGTTTGTGGGTTTGAGCCTCCATCGGGCTCTGTGCTCACGGCACAGAGCCTGCTTGGGGTTGTCTCTCTCTCCCTCTCTCTCTTTGCCCCTCCCTTGCTCACTCGCTCTCAAAATAAATAAATAAACATTTAAAAAATAATATAAACTTTAAAGAGTGCTAAAATGCCATGTACTTTTACCACGATTTCCCATATATCTTCCAACTATTTTGTTATTTTTCAAGGGCTGGTGACCACGTTACTCCTTCATACTCGGGTAAAAAGTAATGAACATTATGGATAAAAGTACACAACTGATGACACAGGCCTCATGTGGGAAGTATAGCAGTTTGCAGATGATGGTAACAAAGTGTATAAGGCATTTTTGCACCCCTCGGAGACGTGTCCTGGGAAATACCAATGAATTAACCTGAACAGTAATCGCGATTCCTAATTGATGCTGGCAAACAAAATAGAATGTCATCACTTACATCACTTACGAAAGTTTCCGTATAATCTACGTGACTTTTTTTTTTAAAAAGATGGTTCTCACTGTTCTTCAGGTTGTTGCTCTGGCATTAATAACACTGTCATTTTTGAAACAATAAAAGATAAAGGAAGAGGAAATTATTAGCAAGAACAACCCCAAGAATGTTTTAAAACTTGACCTTTCATGGGGCGCCTGGGTGGCTCAGTCGGTTAAGCGTCTGACTTCGGCTCTGGTCATGATCTCGTGGGTCGTGAGTTTGAGCCCCGCGTCGGGCTCTGTGCTGACAGCTCAGAGCCTGGAGCCTGCTTCAGATTCTGTGTCTCCCTCTCTCTCCGACCCTTCCTCGTTCATGCTCTCTCTCTGTCTCAAAAATAAATATTAAAAAAAGTATTAAAAACAAAAACTTGACCTTTCATTTCCTCCCTACTCAGTGAAACTCATCTGTTAAAGGGAATCTATAATATAACTTATTCCACATTCTCTGTCCCTCAAAGACACTGCCATTTGTAAATCTTCTCCTCCCCACACGAACACTTCCCCGAACGACAGCAACGTCAAACCTCACAAATACCATCGAGAAGCAAGAAGGAAGTTTCTTCTTGGAAGAAGACACGAGGCTTAGGTGGTCTTCTGTTCTAGAAACTCTACCACGCTCCCTGCTCACACCCACAGTGTGTTTCCCTTCGACTCCTCCTGCTTTAAAGACAAAACTGGGGCAAGACCACAATGGTGGGGATCATATTTTAAATTCTCCACAGCTGCATTCGTGGGCTGCACTCTCTTTGAAGTATAAAATTAACGGTTAAACTGGACACCCCAAACAGGGCCCCAGAAGGTGACCATGGCATGCCATCTCTGCGATTTTCAAATGTGAACATTTCCAGAGGTGGGCATGTGTGCATGCTGATAACATCTCCATCTGGGGCCTATTCCCCCTGCCAGCTATTTGCAAGCCGTCTTCTTTGAAGTCTGAGGAATCCTTGAGGGGAGGTGCGGAGAAATGTTGCCAGGATAATGGGCCAGGGACACTCCTGACAAATCTCACCAGAAACAAAAAACAAAAACCAAAAGATCCTGAGCCACCACTGTGTTGGGATTGAAATGCAGCGTCCCCCGCCACCCCACCCCCGCCAAAAAAAACCTCTAAAAGCCTCTATATATGCCCCCATCAGAAGAACAATCACCATAACAAAGATAATCATTTCGAAAGCATTTCTTGAAAGGATCCAGGGGCAAAACCTAAGTGCTATAGGCTGAGTGCGGTTTGTTGGAGACAGAAAAAAAAATGGGATATTTCAATGACAATGACAGGATTAATTATCAAGTGTGCTGGGGCCTCCGGATCTCTACCTACCAGGCCCCCCTCCACAGACACAAGCTACCCAGAGGCTAGCTGGCTCATGGGTAAGTCTGAGCCCTCAGTCTCTCACCTGAAGCCCCACATCAGCTCCCCTCTGCCGGCCCAGGAGGCGACAGCTTTAGGGTGGTGTGCAAAATCTATTCAAGGTCGCGCCCTGCCTCTTTCCAATCTCACCCCCGCCCCCCGCCATAGCCCTCCCCCTGCTACACATGCACACCTCTCTACCACCACACGCTCACTCGCACACACTCACACGCACATGCACACACTCATGCTCCCACACATCCCCCACACCCCGGCCAAGCTGAAAGTCTTGCGGATAGGGCTTTGCACATGCTGTGGCGCCTAACTCAGGGGTCAGCAATTTTTTTTTTTTTTTTTGTAAAGGGGCCAACGGTGAACACTTTCAGCTTTTGAAATAGAACCATAGTTGCAACTGACTCTGCCATTGGCCGTAAGGGAATGGGCATGGTTGTGTCCCAATAAAATGTGATTTACAGACACTAACATTTGAATTTCATGTAATTTATATGTGTCATAAGATATAATGTTTCCATTGTCCCCTACCATCTAAATAGGTATATATATATAGGGGCACCTGGTGGCTCAGCCGGTTGGGCATCCGACTCAGGTCATGATCTCAAAGTCAGTGAGTTCGAGCCCCACGTCAGGCTCTGTGCTGACAGCTCAGAGCCTGGAGCCTGCTTCGGGTTCTGTGTCTCCTCCTCTGTCTGCCCTTCCCATGCTCATGCTCTGTCTTGCTCTGCCAATAATAAATAAATATTAAAAAATAAAAATAAATAAATAAATATAAAAAAAAAAAACCATTTCTAGCTCCCAGGCCACACAAAAACGGGCAGTGGGCCAGGTTTGGCCCCCAGGCCATAGTTGGTGAGCCCTGCTCTAGGTATATGGCCTGAGTCTGCTTATGTGTCAAACTAACTCTTTCAGACAGTTCTGGAACCTTCCACACCCAGGCAAAGGGCTGCCGTGGTCATAGTAATACAGCTCTCTGAAACTGCTTTTTCAATATTTTAAATGTTTCCTACCTTTCCTCCTAACCAGGCTCTGAGCTCTATATAAGCAGCAAAAACTCTTAAAGCAATTTTGTTTCCCACCAAGCCCTCAACCTGTGCCAAATTAATAGTTACATAAAGCGAGGAGACTCAAATTTTCAGACTCCTTTCTCTCCTCCTGCAAAATATTTTCTTTTCTTAATGTTTGCTTGCTTGCTTGTTTGTTTGTTTATTTATTTTGAGTGAGAGAGAGACACATACACACACAGAGTGTGAGCGGGAGAGGAGCAGCAAGAGAGGGAGACACAGAATCCGAAGCAGGCTCCAGGCACCGAGCCTAATGCGGGGCTCAAACCCAGGAACCATGAGATCATGACCTGAGCTGAAGTCGGACACTTAACCGACTGAGCCACCCGGGCACCCCTCCTCCTGCAAAATATTTCTGACGTGTCATTTGTCTGGGAATAAAAGGCACTAGGTACAGTGGGACCAGGAGACGGTCTGCCTGGGAAATCAGAGTCCTGCCAGAGCCAGATCCCGGTTGTCTGTGGGGATAATTGCTAATATGACCTGGGTTAGGGTGGGGTGGACAGTCACCCTTCCCACAAACATTCCACTGCTCCTGGGTGTTAGGGCTGTAGCTGGGAACAGGACAAAGATACTCCTTGCCCTGAGGGACTTACGGACTGGTCAGGAAGAAAGACTGCAAAAGCCAGTCTGATGAGAAAGTCCAGAGCGCCAGGAGCGCTGAGCAGAGGAAGCCAGTCCTGCAGGGAAGGGAGAGGCTCCAGGAGGACCTTGAGGAGGTGAGGTGCACACTCAGAAAGTTGGAGTTGGCTAGGTGAAAAGAGAGGGAAGGGTGTCTAAGTAGAAGGAACAGTCTGCATGAAGGCTCAGAGGTCAGAGAACCAGAGACAGGGTGTCCAACCGTCCCAGTAGGGCAGGAGACGGCCGAGGTCACCGAGGGGATGGACGGAGCCAGAGGAGAGAAGAGGTGAGGGACTGAGTCCTGAGCCCTCCGACATGAGAGCGATTCATTGTCGTTGCAGAGCTAATGGATTCACTGGCTGACTCCCGTGATACAATTGTCCAAGCGATGCATCAGAACCATGTGCCCTAAACTCCTTTATGTTCTAGCAAATAATATTGCACAGAAGTGAGAATATGGTGTTGTCATTTTGGGTTTTTTTTTAAAGATTTCTTCAACTTATTTATTTTGAGAGCAACAGAGACAGAGCCTGTGCACGCGAGCTAGGGAGGGACAGAGAGAGGGAGAGAGAGAATCCCAAGCAGTCTCTGTGCCGTCAGCGTGCAGAGCCCAACGCGGGGCTCGACGCAACGAACCCATGAGATCATGGCGTGAGCCGAAACCAAGAGTCAGTGCTCACCTGACTGAGCCACCCAGGCACCCCTCGGCATTTCATACTGGCAAAAAAAATATACACATAACTATCTTCCACACAAAGTGAAAATTGCGCACACACCCACTTCATAAGGGAAATAGTGCAGAAAACACTACTCGGTAACTCCAACTCAGAGCCTAGCTGCAAAACGGGAACACGATACGCAGGGACAAAAATAAAAACTGGCCGAGTGTGGTGGGACATGGCAGTTCACTGTCTTCTCCCTGCCGGTGAGGGTTTTGGAGCCCGGAGCAGGGCTGGCGCTGTGCCTCCCCAGGCGAAGACCTTTCTGAAACTGATTTGATTTTGATGAACTCGGGAAAGCAGGGGGGCCGGAGAAGATCAAAGCTCCCCCGCCCAGCCCAGCAGCAGCCCCCCTCTCTTTTCTCCAGGTCCGCACTTAACCGGCAGATCTCACAGGAATCCCAACATCCCTAACGTCAGGGAAAACACATTTTAAAACCAATCTTTGAGCTATTGGGCGGTGGGGGCGGGGGGGCATCTTGCTTGCTCCAAGAAGTCAAGTCCTAGAGCAAAGCCACAACAGTGAGCAGGACCCACTGCCAAAACGTGAGACTTTCAGCCCATTATCCAGAGGGCGCATCACTGCAGGAGGGCAGAGAGCACAAGGGCCTCAGCCCGGGTCCATCCGCTCCGAGCTCAGCTTCCTGCCTCTCCGCCCCCCGGCAAGAAAGCAGAGCTGAGGGGAAGCGCCCCCCACCCCCTCCCCTGCCCCCGGGGGGCCTGAGCTCTCCGTGCACTTAGGGAAAATTGCAGCATTTCAGCAGAAATCTCTGAGCTGCACTCAAAGATATCAAAGCAATCCGTCCTACTAGGACCCTAAACATTTTGAAGGAAGGTGGCCTTACTTTTTCTCTCCCCCTTCCTTCCTTCCTTCCTTTCTTTTTCTTTTTCTTTCTTTTTTCTTTTTTAATGACAAGCCCTTCAATTTACTGGAGCTGAAGAAGGCCCTCTCTTCCTGACAGGGTAAGCTGGCTTTCTTCCCCCCCCCCCCCCCAGAGGAATGGCCTGTTGCAAGAATAAGGCCCCAGATGCTAAATTCTTGGGCTCTGCCCCTGGTTCCGGCTGTAGTGATGGCGAAGCTGTATCTGGGAGCCTGTACGTACGCGGCATAAATATGTCAGTTCTGCCTTCACTCCATAGAAACGCCTCGATCTCTTAGCAGGGTCACATCACCATCATTACAGGGCATATAAGCCAGGTGTGGTTTGTAAAATTAAAACAGCAACAACAAAAGGTAGTTGGGAGGAGGGTCCCCCGAGTGGTAGAAATTGCGTTCACCCTGTGAACCACCCTGTGGTTTAGACCACGTTCAGTTCAGTCGGACCACTCAAACCAGTATACTCCCACCTGCCATGATCAATTTCAGAGAGTTCCATATTGTTTCACTAGGGGAAAAAAATGAGCAAAACTCTGTTTTTCTTATACCAATGCTTATTGATTTATGAAATGAAAATGATTCATGAATGGGGGGAAATGGAATTATTCCTCCATGCTTCTGTCCTTAATATGAGATTTTAATGCTCTGTGTGCCTTCTTTCCACTTTGGACTCAGGAACAAAGGAGTAACCAACAGATTTCACTCTGCTTCCTTATTTAAATGAAATGCAACAGTCTCAAAAAAAGTTGTTGAAATCAACTGGCGGTTAGCATGTCTTCTTGAAAATCTGTTTTTGTGTATCAACCTCATACTCTTCTCAGCCTGTTTTCTTTTGTCTTGACAAATATTATTTTCCTGGGTAAGTGACGGACACGTGTCCGGGCGCATATGCACTGAGCAGAGAGGCACACACTGGGGTTTCTTTGTTCCTCAGAAGGCTGACCCGGAGCTCGGGACCCCAGAGATGGAATGGATTCTCCTGGGCTCCCTTACTCATTAACTGCAGGAAATTCCCAGGGGCTGTTCCTGAAGGTTGAGTCCAGTCTAACTTAAAATGACTCAGGTATGTAGGAGTTCTCCAGAGTTCCACGTCACAGACCTACCCCACCCTGCTTGCTGGAATCACAAGCCACGTCTTCTTTTCTAAGATACGCAGTAAAGCTCAAAATTTTAAAGGAACTGAATAAATTCCTAGTGAAGTCCCTTCCCACATAATTTGCAAGCAGAACTGAGACATTGACTTTATTGAATACCTTGCACACTGAATAATTAACAGATGCTATTTTTTTTTAACACATTTTGCACAAGTGTGGCATATGCAGCGTAAATGCTGGAAACAATTAGATCTGAAACACATAAACCACGCTGGGCATCTCTATTTGTAACTTTAATCCCTTTAGTATAAAATACCCTGTTCCTGACTCTTTTCAGTATTGTATTCACCAAATCACTTGACATATAAATATCAACGACTCCATTTGTACCTGTGTGTGTGTGTGCATGTGTGTGTGTGTGTGTGTGTGTGTGTGTGTGTGTTGCTTTCAATATCTTCTCGTTTGTTTTTGAACAAAGAGAAATTGCCAGAGTCACAGGCACGGCCTTTAATTTTAAAGGAATTTTCTTTTCTTGCAAATCTGCTCTCGCTGTAATCCTAGAAGTACAAAAGACAGCTAAATTATCTATCCCGCGTTCTGACCAGAGCAGCGTCTAACGTTTACCTTTGATTCGGGTTAAACAGCACCCTGGCAAGAGATTTCGAGAAGATCCTTCAGAAGGTTGGTACCTCGTAGCATACGCAGCTGCTTCCTGAAGTTTAAAGGGCAGGGCTGAGGCGTAGCGCAGGGTTGCCATGAAGAACAGTAAATAACGATTATAAAATGCTTGGTAAATGCTTCTAATGTGACACATAAATGCTCTATAATAAAAGAATGTTCCAGCGAGGGACAGGGGACCCTGTGCAGGTGGAGGCGTTGGCCTTCAGATGAGTCATAACCCTGTTTAGCAAAAACCTCAGCGCTCCTCCGAGAGAGAGCTATTATGCCAGCTTCCCAGATTTGTTCTCTCCAAATATGGGAATGTTCTTCCTCATGTCCCCTTCCAAAGCGTGACTTCTGGTCGAGAGCACAGAGGTGCCAACACTTGCTCCCGGACACCGCGGGAGTGAGTCACGGCCGTAGAAATCACAGGAGTGAAGGCAGCGGATGGTCTCTTGGGTTGGGTTAGGACTGGAGGCATGGTCAACACCCTGTCTGGTTCGCCAGCTGCTCCGCGGGCCCCTTCCACAGAGTCTCCTCCTCTGTTTATTCAGTGCTCTATTCACGTACGTATTGCTCGGTTTCGACACGAGCCCATTCTCCTGAATCTCACGAACTAGCTTCCCTTTATGACACGTGGCGTCCCTGAAACCAGGCAGGCAGACGTCCTCCAGCCCACGAACGGCACTCTCAGGCGCTGGCATTTCATTCGAGAAACACTTCCTTTAATCAATCAGGTTAATCGCTTCTCCCTACCCAAATCACCTCTTGTTAATTTTACGCGGCCGACCTTCCGACTAAGTTTTGCTTAACGATCTGACTGTCATCCCACTGGGACAGGTGTTCAAAAAGACGTTGTTTCTGCACAGAGTTATCAGAATTCATATAGAAACCGCTGTCCTTTGTCCTGTGACATATTGCACATGCTAGTGAGGATATCGGTCATAAAATTTAAATAAATAGTCAACGCACCCATTTCCCTGATGATGTTTATACCTCATGTTCCCTGTTTTTATTGCCTAAAATTTCTCCGTAAAAATCTGTTTATCCAGCAGGGAGTGTTTTACCCAACCTCCCCCCTGCTTGGACCAGTCTGTGGTTAAGATTCTCACGTAGGGACTGGAGAGGCAAGGAGAGCCATGAAAGAAAGGATAGAGGACATGCTTCCCTGTGAGGCAGAGTATATTTACCTTCTGGGGTCCTGTTTTTCTTTTTTTTTTTTTTAAAGTTTATTATTTTGAGAGAGAGAGAACGTATGAGCAGGGGAGAGGCAAAGAGAGAGGGAGAGAGAGAATCCGAAGCAGGCTCCAGGCTCTGAACTGTCAGCACAGAGCCCGACGCGGGGCTCGAACTCATGAACCGTGAGATCATGACCTGAGCCGAAGTAGGACACTTACTCCACTGAGCCACCCAGGCGCCCCTGGGGCCCTGTTGCAAACACATGAATGCACCACAGAGATTTCGATATGCTCCCCTTTTGACTTGTTAATTCAGCTAATATTTGTTTAGCATCTTCTATAACCCAGGCTCTGCCCTCTGTGCGGGAGGAAATCCCCGGCAGAAATGGGACCTTTTTCTCATCAGAGATGAGCGGCACAGAATCAGGAGGACTCGTCAGGAGGTGGAGTCCCGTAAGCACCAGTCACTTTGACTTCAGTGTTTCTTGGCCAATGGTTCAACCTCTCTGAAACTTATCTTCCAAGAAGAAGGCTGGCTTCCTGCAAGATCCTGGGTAAGTCATTTAAACGCTCTGCATTTTAGTTTTCTGTCTCTAGAGCCAAGCCATTGACTTGTGAGAAAACGTTTACATGTGGACAATAGAATGTTGTTTGCCAAATGCTTTTTTTTATACCAGGGAATCAGGCTGCATCACCGTCTCTAACACGCAACAGCTAAATCATCAACAGGCCCCAAATGCATGAAGACAGTAAAATCGCAGCTTCCCCGGGCGGAGGTGTTACTTCATCATCTTGGTAGAAGCTGTAATGCTTTCTCCTAGGGTCTGTCACACTTGCATTTCCATGTGTGGGGGAGGGGGAGTTCTGAACACTCCCCTACTGTCTTATTCTTACGTGTACAGCCAGGGAAGGAGCTATATTTCAATTGGCTCTAGGAGAATTAAGAAGACTAAGACCGGGGCACCCGGGTGGCTCAGTCGGTTGAGAGTCTGACTCTCAGTTTCGGCTCAGGTCATGATCTCAGGGTTGTGGGTTCAAGCCCTGCCTCAGGCTCTGTGCTGACAGTGCGGAGGCTGCTTGGGATGCTCTCTTCCTCTTTCTCTCTCTCTCTGCCCCTCCCCTCTTCATGCTCTCGCTCTCTCAAAATTAAAAACAACAACAAAAAAAAAGACTAAGACCATCGAGTACTCGGAAGAATTTATGGAAACAGAATCCCCCATTGGATTTGGGAGGATTATAGATGTCACAACGACTTTGGGGTGACAAGTGGAAACATGCGTGTCCCATGAACCAGTGCAATCCCATGTCTGGGGAGACCCTCATATGTGCATGGAGAGGCAAATCCAAGGATGCTTGCAATGGCATGACTGGAATAAAAAGGGAATAGCCCAAATCAGAATCGAACCTTCAGATGAGAAAGGGACTGTCTGGGTAAAGCGTGGTAGTCGCACACAATGCATTAGGCACGATGGTTGAACTTGATGCTGTCCATGACTGTATGCATGTCTCATCGCAGCACGCGATGGCAATGAAGAAAGCGTCAGGCTGACCCATAAAATAGGACAGGGACACAGGAAAAGCAATCGATAGGTGGGAAAGATATTGGAAGGATTCTCACCTGACTCAAGCTGGCTGTTGTTTTGTTTCTGAAGAGGGATACAGACTGAGGAGATGGGGTCAAGGTGGTCAAAGAGGTGCTGAGGTTATGTCTACAGGATGCACTGTCTTTCTTTTTGCTCCCTTCTTCTTAAGAGAATTAATGCATACTTTCTTTTTACTTTTTGTTGCCCATCTCCTCCCCATACCGAGAAAATTAACACCTACCTTTCCTGTGTGGTTTTTTTTTAAACAATTGTTTTTATTTATTTTTGAGAGACAGAGCACAAGAAGGGGAGGGGCAGAGAGAGAGGGAAGCCACAGAATCAGAAGCAGGCTCCAGGCTCCGAGCTGTCAGCACAGAGCCCGACGCAGGGCTCGAACCCACGAACCGGGGGATCATGACCTGAGCCAAAGTCGGATGCTTAACCGACTGAGCCACCCGGGCGCCCTTCCTGTGTGATTTTTAAATAATATAGATAGAGGGGCACCCGGGTGGCTCAGTCGGTTAAGCATCTGACTCTTAATTTTGGCTCAAGTCCTGATCTCATGGTTCGGGAGTTAGCGCCCCGCATCGGGCTCTGTGCTGACAGTACAGAGCCTGCTTGGGATTCTGTCTCTCTCTGCCCCTCCCTCTCATGCGTATGCAGGCTCTCTCTCGAAATAAATACACTTTAAAAAATTAAAAAATATAGATAGATAGCAAAAAAGACATAGGCAGCAAATAACACAAAATACTAGCAGCCTTCAATGTGGATATTTTATCCTGAATTTTTAAATTTTCTTCAAATGAGAAAAAGTGAATTCTAGAAGGAGGTTACCAGTGTTTTCATTTCTCACATTCACACAGGCACGCACACCACAGAGCCATCCACCGTTCGTTAGCTGTGAGATTCGGAGCACATCACTTAACCTCTCAAGACCTGAGGAGTCTCCCGGGGTGGGGGACGGGGAATGACACCTGACCCTGCTGAGAGCCCAGGGCTGCACCAGATGGTCTCTGAGATGCTTTAGTTCTTAACACGGCCAGGTCAGCTCCGCCTGCCTCCCCGGAGACAAAAGTCACAGATCTCACTGCCCCTCCCCTACCTTCAGGTGCCACTAGACTCCTCTGCAGCTTGTCCCCTGCATCCGAGAGGGACAAGTGCAGTCCTGGTCCAAGCTGGCTCCGTGGCTCCTGCAGAGACCCCAAGGGAAGCTTTGCATGAGGACAGGGTGTGGCAGCAAGCTGGGGAGGCCTCGGGAAGTGGACAGAGACAGAGGGGAGTGAGCACTGGGGAGCGGGGGGGACCAGGGAGAGGGAAGGTTGAGGACACAGGACCAGCCTGAGGCAGAAGTGCAGACATCAGGAAATGTCAGGGACAGGCCAGAAAACACACAGCATTCTAGGCTGACTTTCCAGCAAGCACGTCATCTGGGTATGAACTTGACGGATGGCCCAGAGAGGACCCTGACTTCTCATGTCAGAGCAGAAGAGATAAGGACTGTCCAAAAGGCACGGCTCTCCGCTCACTGGCACGGATCCTCACAGACGCAAACAGCCACCCGCTGCGCGTGTCTCGACGTGGTGGTGTTACCCGCTCACCAGGTGAACACGAAACCCATCTGGGAGGCGTCACGTGTGAAGAGGCTTACCCAGGTGCCCACGCCAGGGTTCCATGCCAACTGAGCAATTTGTTCCTCCAGGTCTCATGAACAGCTCTGGATTGTTTTCCTGGGCGGGGGCGGGGGGAGACAGAATTATCTTTTTCCGTTGCAAGTTACCTAAATCCCCCGTTCATACGAAAATGAAAAATTGCCATTTCTTAGAGCACCAGCCTGCCCCCACCCCACCCACACAGGCGTGTGGGTCGCAATGGCTGTTAGGTCAGGATGCATTTCTGATCACCTAGCAGGAACTATTAGCGTAAGCGAATATCCAAAGAGGTGTTTCTCAGCCGGTCCCACCAAGCTCTCTTTAGCAGCCAACAGTATGCGGATAGTACATTGTCACAGTAAGAACTAGACAGGAGTTATTTCAACAAATCCCAGGTGACTGGCCTCCAGTCAGTTTTAAGTGGGCTTTCACAAACATGGGAACTTAGCTCTGTGGATTGACTTTTCTACACTGGTTTAAAAATCCTTTCACCAGATGTAGGTTTCAACTACACGTAGATATACCGTGTTCATATATATAATTTTTCCCTGAGTTCTCAAATTCCATCATAAAAATGGGCAGAGTGATACAGACAGTGCTTCTCTATTCGGAATTTAATATGTAAGATAGAGGGCTTTTTTTTTTTTTCTTTCTGGAAAAATGTGAATCCACATTGTTCCAACAGTTGGAAAATTATTCCTCTCGTGCCAAACCTATAATAGAGCAATAAAATGTTTAGCAGTTGGGTGGAGCTCCCCAGATTCCAGAAGTCTGTGAAATGCAGAGGCCCCCAAGTTTAAAAAATAAAATGTCTGTTTATTTTGTCCTTAACACATTTCTAATTTGTTTTTGCAGATTGTTCTTTATTAACAAGGGAAAGCTATTTTTGTATTGTTGCCAAGAGACTTCAGAAACCAACAGCCTGATCAAAATAATAACTTCCTGTAATGAACAGTCTTGCTGGTTCAAAGATATTTAATTCCATATTTTTTTTTCTGAAAATGTAAATTAAGGGCTTTTAAGCATTAGTGACATGACAGGGTAGCTTTGGAATCTTTAAATCAGCCTGTCCTACTTTCATTGCTATATTGGGCAAGGTAAAGAACAATGCTTTTTGCTCTTTGGAACACTCTAGCACTTTGAAAATACTGACAGAGTTATGTATTAGTTTTAAATGCTATTTGCTTAAGGTTTCTTTAAAAATGATAGGCTAACAAAAAACATAGCGCAAAAAGACCTGTGACACGTTGACAGCCTAACATGATTTAAATAAATCCTAAAATAAAGTTTGAAATGTAAATTCTGCTCTTTTTTTTTCCCCCTAAAACTTCACATACACGAGGTAGGAAATAAGTTGCCAATGACATAAGCTACAATATCATAAATTCATCTCTGTCAAAAGAAGCTATAAATGTGTTTCTTTTTTATGGAAATATAATTGACATATAACATTATATTAGATGTAATAGAAGATATATTTCTTGTAAGTTTCCTGCATTAAGATTGCTGGATCTTCTGATAATGCACATTGGGGCCCCTGGGTGGCTCAGTTGGTTGAATGTCCGACTTCGGCTCAGGTCATGATCTCGTGGTTCATGGGTTCGAGCCCTGCGTCGAGCTCTGTGCTGACAGCTCAGAGCCTGGTGCTTTGGATTCTGTGTCTCCATCTCTCTCTGCCCCTCCCCCCACTCGCCCTCTGCCTCTCTCCCTCTCTCTCAAAAATAAACATTTAAAAAAATTTTAATTGTACACCAATGACCTTGTAAGATATAATCTTATCCTATCATCTATTGTAAGAGTAAATTGTATCACGCTACAATTCTGGTATTTATTACACATCTTCTCTGTAGTATTCACATGTGTTAAATTTGCATGTTCTTCTACTCTACATCCCTCTACGTTTCTTTGAAATTTGCTCGTCAACGTCACTGAAAAGTCAGTGCTAGGAGACAGAGGAAGGGCAAATTATAGCATAGACTTTTCAATGTCAAATATGTTAAAAGGTCAGTACTTGAAAATACATAGTTTTGGGGGTAAAACAGCAACATGCAAGGATGCCAGTGAAGAAATTTTATAACCTCAGGTATCTTTAACTGGAATTACCGAAGGGTCAAAGAAAGAAACAAAGCAATACTTGTTTCTACACTGGACTATCCCTGCTCCCTGCCTCCCGTTGGTTGTGAAGTAAAAAGGAAAGTTCACCCAAATTATTTTTAAAATTACGGAAAAGTACCGTCATTAGAGCTTGAAGAAGCAATTAAATTTCTTTTTTGATCCAAGAATCCCTTTCACTCAGAAGGTCTTTATTCTATGAATTCAATGAAAATGAATCCTTGGAAACTCATACTCTTTTTTTTTTTCTTATTCTTTTGTAAACTTATTTTATGAAAGCACTAACTTGATAGTCCAGATCAGGCTGTCCTCTCCAAATGTCTGTGGAGTCAGACCTGATGAGTAAATCTTCTCAACTCATTTTCTCCAAGAAAGCATTCCAGTCCTAATTCAAAAGGCCGTAGCACAACGTCCTGGCAAATCATTGCTACTTAGGCGGGTAATGAGTGCCTGTGCTCTGGCCCAGCCTGGTAAGAATAGTGCTTTCCATGCTTGCCAGTGTGGCCCTGGCTCCCGAGCCAGCAAATCTGTACAAACAAGCTACAGGCATCGTGTTTGCTCATTTTGAAGACACTAAATAATACTTAAAAGAACAAATATTAACACAGGATGGCCTTCCTTAAAAAAAAGTGTTAAAATAGGCATGTAAGCCAAAAGTCATGTAAAATAAAGGAAGCATCGAAGTCAGTGGAATTGGGGACACAGGCTGTTTGAAAACCAAGTACAGTGAGTTGCCTCGTTCTCATACACTACAATTAATTACAGATGAATTGGGAGTTTAACGTATGTGACGTATAAACAAAAACATAAAGAAGCTGGAAGACAGAATTTAGTTGTTTTTCTGACTTTTAATGCAGAGGCAGGAAACTTTCTAAGCACCAGGCTATGGTAGACATTGAAAACTTTCGATATTTTAAAGTAAACTCCAGATACAAAAAGAGATCACTAATGACATTAAAAGACAAGCCAATGAGAGACTATATTCACAGTAAACATACGTAAAATGGGTTAATAGCTTGAATTTATAAAGAACACTTCTCATTAAGGAGAGCACTAAGACCTCCAATGGAGAAAGAGGCTAAGTCACAAGCATGAAAGCAGGAAATGCACAGGGGTGGTAAATCTATGTTAACAAAGGTTCAACTCACTAATAAGCAAATAAATGGGAATTAAATTGCAATAGACTTTTTATAGCTAGTAAATAAGCAGATTTTGGATAATAAAACTAGGTAACACTGGTGAGCATTTACTAAAATAAACGTTATGGCGTTATTGGTCTACATATTAGTAGAGTCCAAGTCAATTAACACCAGCTTGGTATGGCCTGCCCAGTCAGAAAGGATTGAGGCCACAGATGTGGAGAGGGTCCTAGAGTTCACCCTGTGCCTTGGGAAAGTCTGAGGGCTCCCGGGAAGGGACTGGATGGCCAGGGAGGAGGGACTCATACAGCAGCTATTTACGAACCAGCACATAGGTTGGCTGTACCAACGTGTGGTGACAGAAAATCGGTTCAAGTATTACTTTATTTAAAGAAATGAATTGCAAAAACTAAAAAGAAAAAAAATGATGACTTTATCCTTTGACCTAGTAATCCCAATGTTCTATCGCTCATTAAGAAAAGTTGAGGGGACACCTGGGTGCCTCAGTCAGTGAAGCAACTGACTCTTGATATCAGCTCAGGTCATGAGATTGAGCCCCATGTCTGGCTCTGCACTGAGCGTAGAGCCTGCTTGGGATTCTCTCTCTGCCTTTCTCTCCATCCCTCCACCACTCATGCTCTCTCTCTCTCTCTCTCTCTCAAAATAAATAAACTTTAAAAAAAAAAGAAAAGAAAAAAGTTCAGAACAATTTATGAACAGGTATTGATCATGAAATTAATATCAACATAACAATGATAGCTAAATGAATAACATGTTCACTATATGCCAACCATTCTAGGCGATATAGATTATCTCATTTAATACAATCGTGACACCTAGCTTTTTATCATAATCCTCATTTTATAGATGAGGAAACCGTGGTATGAAACCTAGTGTGCACAAGGTCACACAGTTACTAAGTGAAAGAACCAGCATTCAAACTTTGCCCCCCGCCCCCCCGTCTGCATTTACTCATTAGCAATGTGGTTAATAATGCAACTTTGTATGAATTAGCAGGCTTCGTAGTAGCTTCTTAAGCAAAAAATAATGATTAGCCTATCTAATTATATTTAGGTCACTTATATTTTCATTGGCTAATGTTATCTCCTACTCCCTAACCAGCTATTCTCCATAAGGTAACCTTATACTTTAGCTGCAAATCGTCGTGTGGTGATGATTCAAACGATCTGCCTGAAAGGACTCATTTCTCTTCATCCCCCCACAAAGTGGTAAATGTGTTTCGATTAGAACTCATCATTAAAGCCATCGGAAACAACATTCCGCTCAAAGCAAAAGCGTAGGCATGTCTTGATTGGCCGGCCTCGCTGGGCCCCACTTGTGTTGGGCGCCTGCCCCCCCCCCCCAACCACCTGCTGCCGCTGGAGTCTGGGTTTGGAGCCAGAACCAAATCAAAAACACACTATCTCTGTCATTAGATTACATCATACAGCACAGTTCATGGTTTTACGAGATGGTAAGGTGTATCTTCACAAAGACCTTTCAGGAATGAACCATTTCTTTTTAAATCTCGGAAAAAAATTATCTAAAAATAATTACTTTTTTCCCCTAAATTTTAAACCCAAGTTTTCCTCCACAATGGAAATCTTAATACCGGTTTTTCTAAACTTGTGTGATTATGGAAATTTGCAACAAACACGCCTCTTCAAGTGAATCCTACTTTATTCTTTGCCTCCTCTATGGCTGTAGCCACTAATCACGTACAACATAAAGAGATCCCCTGTGGGGAGTGGGTTCCAGGCTTAGCTTTCTGTGTCAAAAATGCAGTTCACCAAGAGTGCCTCATCTGAAATCCCTCATGGGAATTTCTCTCATGAGCACTATCTCGTCCTGCTAATACACCCTCGAGAAGATGATACCCGAAACTCACGTCAGTCTCATTCTCCAGATTTTTACAGAAAGTTCTGCAGGCTGCTTGTGTATTTGAAGATGAAAAACCTCCGTGACACAAACTGGGCTTTTTTTTTCATCCTTTGAGCCGATGAGCTCTGGATTTGCTCCTGAGCAGAGCGGGAACCGTGTTTAAATGTGAAGCCAGGGAAAGAGAGCTCACCTCACCTAATCTCTGCCTCTTCCCATCTGCCTTCACTCAGCACCACCCAGAAGGTTTCCACACCCAAAATCAAGCACTGAAGGCCAAGGGGGCCGGCAGGTGGGCAGAGTGAGCTCAGGCCCTACACCGGGTCTGTGCTGGGGCAGGGAGTTCAAGAACCAGGCGGGTCGTGTCTCTTCCCTCGAAGGCCAGGGTTGCACAAAAGGGGATAAAGCTTAGCGATTTACTCTGTGGAGAGGCGAGGACAGTAGCCATGAGCCGAGCTGACACTTGCCGACTGTTGACAGTGCATCAAACACACAGTGCTCCGGGTCGACGGGGCTCCCACCAGCCCTGCGAGGTGGGGCATCTCATTAGGTCCCTTGACAAATGAGGCGATGTAGGCAGAAGTCGCTAGGAAACATGCTCAGGTTGGAAAAGGACAGAAGCGAGGTTTAAACCCAGGCGTCTGGGGTCCAGAGCCCAGGTTCCTAACCGGTCAGGGAGTATGGGCTCTTACCAGGGAGTATCGGCTGCAGTGCCGACTGAGGAGCTCTGGCTCAGGTCGATTAAACTACATGATTCTTCAAGGGCATTCTGTTTCCTCCCAGGTAGGCTGATGGAGCCAAAAATGCCCCTGTGTGCTTGCTGCTGCAACAAGAAACGGCTCATAGCAACGTCCTGATGCGCCTCGCAAGCAGGTTCAAAATCGGCTTTGCTTTATCCTAAATGCCCCTGTTTCTTGCACTAAAAGAAAATAAAGGGCACCTGGGTGGCTCAGTCGGTTAAGCATCCGACTTCGGCTCAGGTCATGATCTCCTGGTTTGTGAGTTCACGCCCACCTCGGGTTCTGTGCTGACAGGTGAAGAGCCTGCTTGCAATTCTCTCTTTCCTTGTCTCATCTGCCCCTCCCCAACTTGTTCATTTTCTCTCTCTCTCTCTCAAAAATAAATGAGTTAACAAAGTTTTGGAGATGGTCCCAGAAAGAGAGAGCAGTCATAGATACAAGGGAGGGCGTGGCTGTCTCTCAGTGGCTCCATACGGTGCAAGAGTAGACCTCAAGAAGCCCAGAACCCACAGGAGAAAATGGTGGATGGCTGCCCAATGGGGGAGCCAAGCATCGTGACCTTCCTGGAGGCCCTGGGGGAGTCACTGAAGATTTTCTCATTCAAAATATTCAGATTTGGTGTGGAGCAAGCACGCTGACGGTGGCAAGGACAAACAAAGACGGGAGCGGTGAGATTGGAGACTGGGCGCTATCAGGACGCGACAACAGTAGAGGTCATTTTTGAACGAATGCGGGCAGAGCAGAACGCAGGGTAACAAATATTTCTCCCACGCGCGGCAGGAAGTGAGAACCACTACCTCGATCCTAACCGTTGGTAACTTCAAGCGTTTGAATTCCACAAGTGTTTTCAGGTTCCCCCCTCACCCGCCGCCAACTCCCCCAAAGCAGGCTCTCACCCACGAAATGTGGTGCTGGAAAAATGTCCACGGTGCTCCTATTCGGTCTTCCGAACCCTTTTTGAGCTCGGGCACCGGAATGTGGCAGTCAGCAAATCCCGCCAGAAACAAGTAGGCCAACTGTAATCGTTCTAAATGAGAAAGTTTCAAGGTGGCTTCCACACGCGCAAAGGGTATCCCTAGTACTCAAAGTCCACGCGGGGTTCTCAGCAGTGGGTAGAGGTCTGGGCTTCCAGATAGCCCTGGAATCTACTGCAGCCCAGTGTTTTCCTGTCCTTTAGGAGAGCAGACTGCAAACCATTCATTGATGACAAGCACCAGAAATTTAGGTTGTTGGCCAGGAATTTGTACTTGTTGCAATTTCAGAGACGCGGTGTTTTTCTGTACTTTCTGCCAGAGACTCATTTTTAATATCTTCCTACCAAAGAGGAAAAGACAAGAGACCTGAAATAATAGATTCATGGGGAACTGCTCCGTCAGCAACCACAGCCCTTCCTACAATTCCTATCAGCAGATGGGCAGTGACCGATCTGTTTTCCCCCCTCCCTAGACCAGCTCGAAAGGTGGTTCGTGCTCACTCCTTGTGGGGGTGCAGGTCCATGCTTCCCTTTGTGGGCACTGAGGTTTGGGGAGCAGATTTAATCTTTCCCCAAAAGATTTCCAGTAACTTTCCCCAAAGACTCCCACCTTCTGCCCACTTCAGAACATTCCCATCGTGCCCAGCAGGTAGAGTCCACAAATGTCTAATTTCCCCACCAAGAGCAAAAGTATTTGTATGATGCTGCTTTTAAGATTCTCATCTTTCCCGCACTTGATCTTAATCCGGAAAACTGTAGATCATTTAGACTAAGAATTTCAACTTAAAACCAGAGATGCAGCAAGTAAGAATTCGGCTTTTGCCTTTGCTTTTTTTGTCTTTCCGTTCAGAGACTTAAAACAACTTTACAATTTTTATTAAATAAAAGCAATGTAATCACTTCAGAGGACGTAACAGAATAGACATCAAAGATACACACAAATAAGATACGGATTGCTGTAGTTGAGCGACATAAAAGTATGCATACTTGCATTTGGATTTTGTTTTACATGCACAGGCTATATACGAAAGATTTGCTTATTCGAGTCAGATGTGGCTTTTGGCAAACAACCCCTTCGTTTTAGGTGGCCCGTTTAAAACATTTTCTTTTTTGAAAGCTTTCACCTTATCTGCTGATTCCATTTGAATAAGGGTCAACTGTGTTGTTTTACTTCTTGTAAAAACATTCCCAGTCCCTTACAATGCCTGAAGCCCCACTTTTCTAGAGATTTCGCACCTGTCTGCGAGGAGGGGGTTAAGCCTACTGACTCAGAACACTGGATGGTGGGGGGAAAGGCACAGTGCCCCTCTTTGCAAAGTACAGTTGTATCCAGACGGTAATGAACCTGGGGGTGGGAATGAGTTCACCCTATGCTCTGGAAGCTTCTTCAACCTCTGGCGTCATGGGCTACTCATCCCTAGAAGAGTGAAGTTTTGGAATAGCATCTTTGAAACATCCCGACATGCCGGCCTACCCCCTTGGAACAGGTACCACCTCATTATCAAATTTCCAGAACCCTTGAAGCTTGCATTCCAAGGCAGTGAGGCCGAACCAGAGCTCTGCCACAGCCGACAGCTTCCATGGGGCCTAAAGATCAAAGCCAGGGGACACGGGCTAGGGCAACAGGTGAACACGTTCCCCGGGGAACAGGGTGGGGGTGTTGCAGGAGACGAGGCCCAGAACCACCCTGCAGGCTGCCCAGCCAGAGTCAGAGAAAAACAGGTGTGGGCTGCAGGGTGGGATCAAAGGAGCGTTTGGGAATGGATTTGATGGAATGCGTTGGCCCATTTGTCAGAGTCCCACTGTAGTGCCTCAAAGCCATGACTTAATTATCATTTGCCGGGAATACCTTATTAGGGACGTAGGAGGCAAATGGGAGAGTTCTTAATTGCACCTTGTCTAACTCGAACCTGGAGACCGCGCCTTGTCTCCCAGGCTGCATCTCCGAGATAACCCACCTGGGTTGACTCCGTTTTCCAGCTGAATGCTGCTTGTGAGGCTCCTAAACCTTTCACATCAGAGGGAACGGGACAGAAGCCGGGAGAGGACCGATCTGTTGAATGACGCCCAATCCTCCTGCCCATGTCTAAAAGAGAAAGGGTTACACAAGCAAAAAACTGTGGGCTGTTTCATGTTTCAGTGAAAGGAGAGGAGACCCAAGAATGCCACAGAGGACCCCGGGGTTCAAAATATTTAGAAACTTCCTTTACTCTCCAAACAAAACCAGAATGGCAAAGGGAGATGCAGAAATTCAAAACAGGCTTACGAGAGAATTGGCAGGCTCTGTCGCTCAACAAACTGGTTATTTGGGCTCAAACAAGCAACAACTGGTTCAGTTCCTGTCTTCTCTGAGATGCCTGAGCCTCAGAGAGGGAGCAATGTGTCCTGAGAGCATAAAACACAATTTATTACCTCCCGGGGTTGAGATACCCCCCCACACACGGTGCCGAGAGAGTGTTCCAGAAACCAGTGACGTTTCAGGAAGAAATCATTGTTTTGGTAAGGTGTTGGCCATGTCCCGTCCTCAGCTCGGTGCCAAACAGAAAGGAGGCAAATAAAACAAGATAAGAAGAGTGATGGAAGCATCTGAATGCTTGGTTCCAACAGTTAGACGGTTCCTCTCCAATCGGGCCTCTAGCGCCGCGCGTAATGGTTTCGGAGCCAGCAAGGATGTGGAAGGTTGGGGCCAAAACGTTAAGTCTGTGTTCTGAGTATTTCACAGAAGCCTTGTCGAGCAACTTCTGGGTCAGATCCTTTGTGGGGTGCCCTGGACCCCAAGCCCCTGGCGCTGGAGGAGCTCACGGCGCACAGCGGCTCACACACACACACCCCTTTCCACATGAAGGGCCTGGAAAGCAATAGGAAGGGTACCGAGGAGGAGGAAAGGTTCACAGTCCCCCGGGAGCTGATCTTGAAAGATGCACGAGAAAAAGAAAAGCCCCGTAGGCAGAGGAAATGGGACCCTTATAATTTTTTGTCCCCTATGCTTGGAATATTCTTCGCAGAGACTGGACAGTGCTCCCGTCTTGAAGATGCAGGTCTCTGCTCCCAGGGCCCGTCTTCCTGGAACCCTCTCTGGGCCCCCCTCCTCCACCCAGCTCCAGACTTCACTCTGCTTCATTTTCTTCATGGTTCTGGCTCTAAGGATTTCAGATGACTTTTAATGATTCTATCTGCTATTTCCCCATTATAGTTTCCATTGCACTGTGGGCTCCAGGAGCGAGAGGGCTTTGGTTTTCTTGTTCGTCTTAGTGTCTCCAACATCTAGAGTGTGCGACCCAGCATCGCTGGTCAGTAAGTATCCATGCAACCAACAGAGAAATCAGTGATACTACGGCAGTGTATTTTTAACAGGAGATTTGTTTTCATCGCTGAAAGAAAACAAGGCAAAATTATTTGCCAGTGTAATACAGGAGTGCTTTGATTTTAGCATTTCAAACAAGTATGATCACAGCCTTACATATGAAGCACGAACACCGTATCTGTTTTAAAATTTCACACCAACCTTAGAACGCAAATGTAGGGGGCTCGCCAACCCCCTTCACCCTCCTCCACATGCTTTTGATAAAAGGCATTATAATTGGGCAATTTCGTTCATGTAAATTACTGTCTGAATAGTTTCATAGTAAATACTGTATTTCTATAACTTAATATCATTTGGTGGGGGGAAAGAGTTTGTTTGTTTGTTTGTTTGTTTGTTTCTCACAGACTCCAGAAAGCTTACTGCATTCCATGGTTTGGTTTTATTTTGAGCTCATCAGCTTAAGGATGAAAACCAAAAGATTGAGGTTCAAGTTCTGTCTTTATCATCATCTTCCATCTAATGCTGAGCGAGAGAGCGTCTCTCCTGTTGGTTTCCCTAGCTGCAAAATTAGGATAATAATAGCTTTCCTCCCCTATCTCGGCGAGATGTTGGGAGGATTAAAAAATATCACCTTTTTAATTAGTGTAGAAACTCGGCGATTTTAAGGAAGGTGTGACGTTCGCACAGGCTAGTGTTCAGTTTCCCGTCCTGCACTACTTTAATGGAAAGAACTGTTAGAAATCCAGCTGCTGAGAGAAAACACGAGCCAGAGAATCCTCTGTGTGATGGATGGGGTTGCGGAGAATCAATGATAATAGTATACACATTGGGCTTGGTGGGGATTTTCCTTCTAAAGACGTTAAGTATTTTATAAATATTATCTCTTTCATCCTTTTAAACTTCCTGTGATGTGGCATTTATTACTCTCAGCTTCCAGATGGACAACTAACCGCAGAGAAATGTATGATCTTCCCAAAGGCACATGATGGCTGAGTCTCAGTGCGCTCAGTTGAATGGCTTTGATGGACTGAGTCACTCATTCATTTGCTTATCCACTTGGTCACTCAACAGGAAATGTGGAGAATCCATTCTGTGTGAGGCACTGCACTCAGGACATGGGGCGGGGGGGGGGGGGGGGGGGGGGTGGGCAGGGATGAGTAGAGCACCTTGACAGGCACTGAGGTGAGAAGACCAAAGAGGTGGGCACAATATACTATGAGAAGGAGAAGACAGTACTCTATTAAGGACGCGTACATTTTCTTGTCGCATACGGCTGATGCTGTATATCTCCTCATGGAGATTCAAATATACCCTCAGTGACATAAAAGACACACAGCAAGTTCTGGCCAGTAAAACCCAGCTTAAAAACAAGTAAGAAGGGTGTGTGCTTGTCGTATGTCCTTCGGGTAAGTACATGTGAGCATCAATCTGTAGGCACCGGAAAATAAACAAGGAAGTGTTAAGCTGTTAAGACGGCAGGTCCCTGGGACGCCTGGGTGGCTCGGTCGGTTAAGCGTCCGACTTCAGCTCAGGTCACGAT
This sequence comes from Acinonyx jubatus, assembly GCF_027475565.1. NCBI lineage: Eukaryota > Metazoa > Chordata > Mammalia > Carnivora > Felidae > Acinonyx > Acinonyx jubatus. The sequence goes on from NC_069380.1 coordinate 75,307,730, forward strand.
CTCGCGGTCTGTGAGTTCAAGCCCCGCGTCGGGCTCTGGGCTGATGGCTCAGAGCCTGGAGCCTGCTTCCGATTCTGTGTCCCTCTCTCTCTGCCCTTCCCCCATTCATACTCTGTCTCTCTCTGTCTCAAAAATAAATAAACGTTAAATAAAATAAAAAAGACGGTAGGTCCCTTCCTTTTTTGCACCTTCATGTATTTTCTGAACATTTTTGCAGTAAGCATGTACTGAGTTTTTAACGGAAACAAGTTCCTTTACTGATATTAAAATAACATGTTTATTCGCAAATAGATCAAATAGTGTAAAATAGAAATGGTTCAAATAAGAAGCAAATGTTTCTTCTTAGTCTCAACTCTCAGAAATAACCACCAGTGTCGATGTGTTTTATAGAAATCCTCATTTTTTTATCCATATATATATATTTTTTTTTTTTAAAGGAGATTATCACTGGGGTTCTGTCCCAAAATTATATACACCTTTCCAGGTTAATACATGTTGCTTTATTTTATTTCTTAATGGATGGACTGAAATATGTTTAACAGAATTCCTACTATTAGACCTTATATTCTTTCTCCCTCCTTCTTTCCTTCCTTCTTCTCTCCCTTCCTTGCTTCCTTCCTCTCCTCTTTGTGCCTTTCTTTCTCTCTTTCTTTCTTCTTTCTTTTAACTAGCAGGTTGACACTACAGACCCCCATGCACATATCTTTTGAAATTTGTCAGATGATTTCCTTAAGATAAAATCCTAGAGTGGCCAAAATGAACAAATCAGGAGACTATAGATGCTGGAGAGGATGTGGAGAAACAGGAACCCTCTTGCACTGTTGCTGGGAATGCAAACTGGTGCAGCCACTCTGCAAAACAGTGTGGAGGTTCCTCAGAAAACTAAAAATAGATCTCCCCTATGACCCAGCAATAGCACTGCTGGGAATTTACCCAAGGGATACAGGAGTACTGATGCATAGGGGCACTTGTACGCCGATGTTTATAGCAGCACTTTCAACAATAGCCAAATTATGGGAAGAGCCTAAATGTCCATCCACTGATGAATGGATAAAGAAGTTGTGGTTTATATATACAATGGAATACTACCTGGCAATGAGAAAGAATGAAATCATGCCATTTGCAGCAACGTGGATGGGACTGGAGGGTATTATGCTAAGTGAAATAAGTCAGGCAGAGAAAGACAGATACCATATGTTTTCACTCATAAGTGGATAATGAGAAACTTAACAGAAGATCGGGGGGAGGGGAAGGGGGGCAAAAAAAGTTACAGAGAGGGAAGGAGACAAACCATAAGAGACTCTTAAATACTGAGAACAAACTGAGGGTAGATGGGGGGTTGGGGGGAGGGGAAAGTGGGTGATGGGCATTGAGGAGGGCACCTGTTGGGACGAGCACTGGGTGTGGTCTGGAAACCAATCTGACAATAAATTATATAAAAAATAAACAAATATTAAAAAGTAAAAAAATAAGTTTTAAAAAAATTAAAAAGAAATTAAAAAGAAAATTAAATTAAAAATTAAATTAAAAAAAATTAAAAAGAAAAAATCCTCGAGGTGGAATTAACAAGTCAAAGAGCACTCACATCTTCAATATCAATATACATTACTGTCAAACAGTTTTCTGGAGGAAAGTTGCATTGAAATACACTTGGCCACCTACTGTGTAGAGACTTACCTGATCCCTGATACACCCTTGCTGTATCATGTCTCTCATTTTTGCCCACCTGTGTGAAAAAAGACACTTCATGGTTTAAGTTGGCATAAATTCATCATTTGATTTGGGCCTCCCTTCAGAGGTTCATTTATTGGCTCTTTGTGTTTCTTCTGAAATGATTTGCCTATTCACGTCTTTGCCCCTTTGCTTCTGAAATGCTTTCTTAGTATTGATTTCCAGTAGAGTTTTATATATGAAGAATCGGAGTTATTTACCTGTCCCACACGTTGCAAGCAATTCCTAATGCAGTGTTAATGAAAGAAACAAATAAAAACCTTCAAAATAAGGGCAGCTGTCATTCTCAAATGTGGAAAGATAAATCATAGGCAATTACTTTAAACAGAATACTACACAAAACAGGTGGATCAGTGTTCCAAGAAATTAAAAACATGACTTAAAAATTTTTTAAATGATTTGAGAAGCAGAGATACAAAACGAATCAAATAAATAAACCGAAGTGTATGATTCTTCTAAAAGACATAGAAAATGTGAAATTATTTTTTAAGAGACAGGTTTAAAAAAAAGAATGGATCCAGTAGCTTACCCATACGTTTAGGAGGTGTTCTGAAAAGGACAATGAGCAAAGAAAGGAGAAGAAATTGTTTTGAAGTTTAAAGAAAAGAAAATTTCTCAGAACTTCAGAGAGAAAGAAATGTCTGAATAAAATATTATAAAAGCAAGCAAAGAAAAACAATGAAAAACAATTTTCTCTAAAAGTTATTTTACCAAATTCCATGTAAATCTAATAATCAGAATTTTAAAAACTTTTTATCATTTTCTTTTTATAAATTTTGACAACTAATTCTAAAATTTATCTGGGAGAATATCTTTTGATGAAGAGCACTGGAAAGGAGGATTTATTTGAAATCCAATAAAATATGAATCAATAGAAGTTAAAACAAGGTGTTATTTGTGCAAAAATAAGAAATCCATGGAGCAAGACGGATGAATGAGAAACTAATTAATGTATGCCAAATATTCTATAACATGAAGATTCAAACGTTTTAAAACCGATTGCTTACAAATGGTGTCGCATAATTTGTTACTCATTTGAAAAACAACTACAGTTGGATTTCCACCTCAAACCATCTACTAAGATGAATTCCAAATGGTTAAAAGAGGTAGGGAAGAAAAAAGAGAATCCATGTGAAAAGATACAGGAGTGCTTCTCTTTAGGATTTCAGTGTATTCACGGCTTCCTATGCAAAACACAAAATTCTGAAGCCACTAAAGGGAAAGGTGGAAAGTATGGTCTGAGATGAAGACACGTGGCAGAATGAAGGTAACCACACTTTATTGCACCTCTTCCACCGAAGGGTGAGTTCTATGATTCCTCCCCTTGAATCTAAGTGAGTATCCAGCCCAGTTCAGGTAACTCCGGTCCCCACTCCTGAGCTTAATGATTCTAAATGAAAACTACCCATCTGAGCCCCGGGCAACTCATAAAATTGTGAGAGATGATAATTACATGTGGTCTTAAAGAACTACATTTTAACATTTTATGTAAAGCAGGGACAGAGCATTGGAACGCAATTTGGTACTGCATATAGGGTGCTTCCATAAGTTCGAAGACCGGTGACAGTGGCTCTGGGACCCAACGGTGGAGAGAAGACAGATGAGTTTTGAAGATACTGTTAGAGAAAGGTAGAATAGCCTTGAGACAACCGTTAGTGGGGCTTGATGGGAGTGAAAATCCTTGTACTTGGAGAAAAGGTGACCTGGTAGATAACACTGTCACCAACGGTAATGTGGAAAACAGAAAATATATTTAATGCACGGATGGATTTGGCTAAGGATAGTTCTCATCAGAATGTTAAATGTCCCAACTATTTGTTAATCATGTGCGAGAAAGATAGCTAACATTTTTTTTTTGAAATAAGAACAGGTCGGGTTTCATGTTGAATTTCCAAAAACTAAATTGAAGGTGATACTTACTGAGATAGAAAATTAAACTATTTCTCATCCTGAGTTGCTCCAGAGGTGTCAAAGGCTCAAAAAATGAGAACTGGCTTCAGGACAAATATAAAATCCAGAACACTATCAGTGACCATGGCTTCAGAGTAATGACTTTAATAGTGTGCTAGCCAACCTTTTGGTGAGCCCTCGGAGTGTTTTAGGTGCGTACCCAGTAGGGCCTCAAATAATCCTCAGGTCACTACCCATGGATCTTCTCTCTCAGACAATAGGTACCATAAGAGTCCTAAGTGAACGTCTCAAAGACACATCCGACGTGAAGCAAAAAGGCTTCCGAAAACCCTAAAGAGGTTGTTCCACAGCACCCTGACTCTTGGCTCAAATAAACAGCTTATGTCGAGAAAATGTGAGTATGGCTTTTGTCTAATGATGTATAATCTGATCTGCAAGGAATCTGCAAACTTTTGAAGAGAATCCTATCAGTTTTGGCCGATGGGGTTGGGGGTAGTACAAAATGAAAAGGGCCTTGGGATACCCCCTCTGCAAACTACAATGGGCAGAAAGAAGGCAGAGGAAACGTTCAGATGTGAACAGTCTATATTTTATGGAAAAAGAAAGATGACGTGAAGGAAGAAACAAGAAACTAGGGCCCAAAGCCAAAAGCCGTGGAGAATCATTCCCAGGAAACAGAACAATTCAAAGAATTGGCAATATGTGCCCAGCTGGATTTCATAATTGCTATGGACCAATGACTGCCATGTGCCTCCTATTTTCCTCACTTTTGAATGAGAACGCCATTTGTGGTTTCTCTATGCCTGTCCAACATTGTATGTCTAGTGTGTGTGTGGATATAACTTGCCTCTTTGGTTCACAGGTCTTCAAATAGAGAGGGCCCACACCCAAGGCACCTCATTCACACCTGGACCTGATTTAGATGATAAAAGCCTGAACTTTGAACTTGAACTTGAAGCCATCAGGGTATAAATGAGGCTGTAGGTGGGAGGAGGAGTGTTAGGAAGTAGAGGGGGGCAGCGGCATAAATTTTGCATGTGGGAAATATGTAAATATGGGAATAATTTTGGTAAAAGAGTGGAGCTTGGTGGTTTAAAGTAGTCACACAAAAAAAGTAGGTCACAACATTTTTTTAATATTCATCCTGTCTCCTCCTTTGAATTTGGTGGGCTCTCTGACTGCCTTGACCCACAGATTAGAGCAGAAGTAATGCTTTGCCACTTTTCATGCCTAGGATTTAAGAGACTGGCCATTGCACATCTTGTCTCTTGGACCACTTGTACTGGAAACAATCCACCATGCTGTGAGGGCCCCAAACACGTGGACAGATGAAATTAAATGAAACTCACGTGTAGACACATTAACTGACAGCCTCAACTGAGCCTCCAGCAGAGTTTCCAGGGACAGTAACACCGACTACCACCCTGTGTGCGAGACTTCATGGGGTCAAGCCTTTAGACGATTCTCCTCTTAGTTGCTTCTTTACCATAACCACACGAAAGACTCAGCAAGAGATTCTCACTGTGGTGCCCAGTCAGCTCACAGAACTGTATGAGATGATACCTTGTTGGTTTAAGTTGTTAGATCACAAAGAATGCATGCCCGTAATATGTAGAGAGCTGCTGCAAGTCAATAAAAAAGAAAAAGAGCTCAATACAAAAAATGGGCAAGGAATATGAAAAGGCAATTCCCAGAAAAAAGTATAAATGATAAACAAGCCTGTAAAAAAATCTCATAAGGGGCACATGGGTAGTTCAGTCAGCTAAGCACTCAACTCTTGGTTTCAGCTCAGGTCATGATCTATGGTTTGTGAGGTCAAGACTGGCATCAGACTCCACACTGACAGCATGGAGCCTGCTTGGGATTCTCTCTTTCTCTCTCTCTCTCTCTCTCTCTCTCCCCCCCCTCCTTTGCTTATACTCCCTCTCTCAAAGTAAATAAATTTTTTAAAAAAGATGCTCATAAGCTATATGAGAGAAATACAAATTAAAGTAACAAGGAGACAACTTTTTTCTTCCATCTGATTGGCAAAAGTTAAAATGACGGGTAAACGTAGTTTCAGTGGCTGCCTCGGAAAATCAATACTTTTACGAACTAATATGACAGTGTGTATACTTTTATGGAAAGCAATTTGTGTCATTTTTAAATTTTATTTTATTTTATTTTTTAACTTAATTCACATACTGTTAACTCTACCATTTCTACTAGTAGGACTCTAGCCTGTGGGAAAAATATATATACATACGCACGTACATACACACACACACACACACACACACACACACATATATAGGAACAGAGATGTTCATTGTGGCATGTTTTGCAATAATTAAAATGGAAAGTAATGTCAAAATTATCAATCAGTAATTAATAAACAATAAGACATCTATACTATATGAGAATTTTAAAGAATGAGGCGTATGTACATTATTGACATGAAGGGTATCCACAATGCATTTTTAAACAGAAAAGAGAGTTGCAGAACAACATATATAATATCATCTCATTTATGTTTTAAAAAGTGTGGGTATTCATGCACATTTGTAAGCATCTGCTTATATGTATGAAAGAAAACCTCTGGATAAAATTCACAACGAATATTAGCAACCATGGAAAAGGAGTAGACGTCGTGTTGGCAGATGGAGGTGTGTGTGCGTCCACACAATTAGCATCTTTATAAGGAGCCGACAGGTGAAGGTTATCTCTGACCTTTGAAAATGTCCCCATCCCACCGCCACCAAACAACACACACACACACATACACACACAAAGACCAATTGACCGGGGAGGAAGAGTGCACAGCCGTAGGAAGTTGTCGAAGAGGAAAATGGAATCCAGGGAAGAATTTTGCCATCAAGAATCAAGGAAATCGTCTGAATGTTGAGCAGACACACAGGATCCAGGGGGTGGTGAAGTTGCGGGGGTGGCTTCAATTGTCTCACAGAGCAAGGGGGAAAGGGGTCCAGAGCACAAGGGTGGGGTATGGGGGCTGTAGGCCGTGCCTGGGACCATGGGCTGGCCTCTGAAGGCTGCTGGCAGGAGAGGATCTTCCAGATGGAGTGGCCCAGCTAGCAGAAGCATGGCAGATGCAGAAAATGTCACAGACTCTGCTTCACTCATGAGTCTCCCACTTCCTCCAATACAACTAAGTATTCCAGGATAAGGGACGATATTTATGTGTAAAATTTAGCGCAGATATAGCTTTTGCTGACTTACACAACACCTGATAACCAGAACATTTCCCTCTCATAGACCTCCTTTGTCCCCTTCCAGGCTATAGATGCGCTCTATCACCCTGTCCCCTGCCCTCTTGCCCCCAACAGGCCTAGGTGGGACCATATGCACACCCAAGATTAGCTCCTGAAAGTCTCCCAATGAGAAGGTGATAAGCTTGAAGTTTAACTCACTTGAACTTTTCCTTGTACAACAAAAAGGAGCAGTGCATCTAGACTTAGATCCTTACCAGACGGTCTTCCCAGAAGATGACCTCCCCTCCACTCCTAACCCAGTTCTCTTGCTTTTAGATTTGACCCAGAACCAACCACATGCACTCCCGCTAATCTACCATGGAAACACCTCTTTCTGGAAAATACCATTCAGACCTGGGGGGTTTGCTGGTTGTTTTGGTTCTTTGCCCACAAGCAAGGGAGGACAGGGTCCTCTCATTCTGGATCAGTCTTTCACCAGTGACAGCTGGGTGATTCCCTTATTTAATAACCTATTAGTTAAAGACATGTTAAAATCTGAAACCACGGAGACAGCGTCATCTAAACCCACTTTGGGGAGTAAATGGAGTATTTCTGCTCCCATCAAAGCTCTGGCTTTCAAGGAATGATAAATTCCTCCTAGGAGAAACTCTGACCCTTGCCCCATGCAGCCTGCAGCCTCACAGCAAAGCCACGCCAGCTTCTACTGGTCGCTCATTTTCTACCTGGGGCGATGACACCAGCTGCCATTGTAGTGCATTTATCTGGGGTCTCTCTCCAATGTATACTGGGAGCAGTTTGCCATTTCCTGTCACCATGTAATTATCACAAAGCCCTTGTACGCTGTGACAGATGTGATTTCTCCCCAGCTATGACATGGCCCGTTCAGGAAATGACTATTTTTAGGCAGAGGTCCTGGTCCCTGGTTCCATTCCCACAGCCACCTTCTATTTTCGTGCTCTGTTCAGCTCCCGGGATCTAACCGTGCCCAGAGAATTCCCACAAGAGTTTTGCAGAAAGTCAAACCTAGCGCCACTCCTGAATTAATGAAGCCCTCTTGCTGTCAGTGGAGTTTAATGGATTTCACCATCCTGTGTATTTTCACACCCAGAACAGAAAGTCATACAAAGGTAACTTAATTCAGGGGTGACCTTTGAGTTCACTGCCTGGCAGTGTTGTAAATCTTGGGCAATGGCAGGTTTATTCCCTCGTCCATGATTTCCATAGGCGGCTTCGCCTTCCGTGAGGCGATGACTTAAAAGGGTTGCAAAAATGTTACCTTTGTCTAAAATGGGCTACAGACGTTGCATTTTATCAACCCTGGTGATAACTTATCCCTATTCATTCCCCACATTTCACGTGTTGCTACACCATCGTTTAAAAAGATTGGGTCCCCATGATACTTAACATCTCTAGTAACTAGAAAGAAAAAAAATTTCTATCCTGTTCTCTTGATTGAAGCACCATTTTTGGTTACTTTCTAAGGTTCAAGAATTACCAAACGTGGAGCTTTATTTTTCAATTTTTCTTGCTATCATCTTAAGTCATTTCATGATCAGTTGTAATTCTCATCTTTAGCATTAAATGCAGGGACACCTAGGTGGCTCAGTCGGTTAAGTGTCTGACTCTTGATATCCCAGCTCAGGTCGTGATCCCAAGGGTCGTGGGTTCAAGCTCCACATCAGGCTCTGTTCAGACAGTGCAGAGTCTGCTTGGAATTCTCTCTCTCCCTCCCTATACCCTTCCCTCATTCTGTCTCTCTCTCTCAAAATAAATAAGCTTAAAAACATAAAAATTAAAGTAAATTAAATGCAAATGTGTCAGGTGAGTTTGAGATGAACAAAATCTCCACAGTGGACTTGGTTGATTTAGAATAGGGTTTCAGGGTGCCTGGTTGTCTCAGGCAGTTAAGTGTCAGACTTCAGCTCAGGTCATGATCTCACAGCTCGTGAGTTCGAGCCCCGCGTCAGGCTCTGTGCTGACAGCTTGGAACTTGGAGCCTGCTTTGGATTCTGTGTCTCCCTCTCTCTCTACCCCTCCCCTGCTCATGCTCTCTCTCACTCTTGAAAGAGCAGACCTAGGCCGGCCGACTAGTGACTACGTCCCTGACATGGCTGCAGAAAGAGGTTCCCGCTCAAACCTCAGACCACGCCTCCTCCCCTTGAGTAACTCATGTTTTCTAAGAAAGCAGGCTACCGATTGATACATTCTTCCGAAGTCTAAGGTGGGAGGAAGGGGAGTATGAGAGGCGTGGAAAGTGTGAGTAGAAGAGGGAGGGCTTCTCTCAGGTAGGGGCCAGAGGCAGGAGCCCTCAACCCTGTCCAGGCTTAGAATGACCTGGGAGCATGTTACCCCTCCCCAAACCAATTAATCAGAGTCTCTGGGGATGGTGTTTGGTGCTAGGTATTTATATAGCACAGCAAGGCTGACAGCCAATGGTTAATAGGTGACCAGAGAGAAACGTTCTGTATACACTGAGGCCAAACATGTTAGAGATCCTCAGACACAGTGGTTCTTAAACTTCAGGTGCATCAGAATCTCCTGGAAGACTTGTTCAAACACAGATTGCTGAGCCCCACCCCCAGAGTTTCTGATTCAGTGGGTCTGTGACCACCAGGCCCAACATTTGCATTTTTAGCAAGTTCCAGGTGACACTGATAGTTGCTGATCTGGGACCACACCTTGGCAGCCATTGTTCTATCCTTCCCCAGCCAATCGGCTGAGGCCATAACCCTTCCCCAGCCAATCGGCTAAGGCCATGATCCCTATAAAACCTTTGTGCTTTTGAAACCACCCCCCCCCCCCCCCAGTATCTCACCGCTCTGTCGGTGCAGGTAGGGGATTGAGCTCGAGCTAGCTTGAATAAAGGCTCTTTGCTTTTGCATCAGACTCGGCTCCCTGGTGGTCTTTGGGGATCACAAATTCTGGGCATAACACTCTCTCTCTCAAAAATAAATAAACATTAAAAAAATAGGGTTTCATGGGTCAGATATAAACTGGTAGGAAGTAGTGAATTCCCAGACTGTCCCCATTTCACTCACTCTCTCTCTTCTTTCACTCACATCACTCTCATATGTGATGTTGTTTATCACATACCCTTTGCTCAGAATTGAGTAAATGGGGGTGCACAATAGTAAACAGTGATTTTTCTGCCACCTAAGATGTTCCCAGCTAGTGGGAGAGACAATCAGGCTTAAGAGGCATCACAGCATTTTGTCATACTGGCCATGAGAAACGGCGTAACGTGTTTGGGCGGCAAATAGGAGAGGCAGCCGAAGGGCAGTAGACGGTTGCTGTATCTCCAGCATCCATCCTGTATCTGGAGACAGCATCCTTCTTTGATCTGAAAGCTGCCCCACCGTCCGCTGAAGCCACCCTCCTAGCTCTGGGCCTCCCCCCCCCCCGCCCACCGCAGTGGGCAGATAGCCCCAAAATGGCCTCCATCCTCCTGGCCACAGTGTTTGGTCCAGGATGAGTAGACGACCAATCTGAAACACTTCTTGAGATTTTCTTCACAGACGCTCAAAGAGAAAAGCCATAATGTTAGCCAATGAACGTGCATTTTTTCTTACATTTCCTTGAATCGGGCTTTGTTCACTCACAACCGAATGAATCTTACCTGGCACAGAGGCATTCTAGGAAGAAAACAACCAGGGATGGCAAGAACGTGGCACCTTCATGGTGCAGCTAATAGAGAAAAGAGACATCTGTCCTCTCCCACTCCAACCCCTCACTTTGCCCATGTTATTTTCACAGTTCGACGCTGACATTTTAACCCCGTCGCTTTTTCTGTGTCCTGCCAAGACCTGGACTGTAAGTATGCAGTGGATGAAATGGTAGGATGTGCACAAAAGAAATCGATGACCGAAATAAACGGATCATCCGACCATTCTGGACAATCCTGGAACACCTGTGAGAATCGTTTCATATAGTCCCCTGAATTAAATAAAGGTACATGTAATAAGGTTTTCATCCAATTCATAATAAACAAATGTTGAAGATTATAATGAACAAAATTAAAAATTTAATAAGGGTTCAACCTAGACATGGTAAAAATTTGAATCTAAAAATTTCACCAAGAGAAACACAGACTTGGTAGAAATGACAGGCACACCGTGCATCGTACAATGGAAGAAAATGGAATTCGAAATTTTAATTTTGTGAAATAATATTCTAAGTACTCTGATACAGGGATGCCTGATCAATAAATCAAATATCAAGTATAAAATGAACACAGATATAATTTTCCTAATGAGATTGTTTCAATTAGAAGAGTCAAAATAAACTGTATACAATTCAATTGTGTTACATAAACATTTAGACAGGCAGTAATTTGGTTTACTGTATCAGCGAGAGAGAATATCCTCTCAGCAAAACTCACCTTGAAGTTAATTCAGTGGGATTAGAAGCTATTGATTCCATATGTACATCAATTTGGTTGAAGTGTACATTTCAAGGGAAAATGTGTCAAAAAATGAAGCCATAGGAGTAGGAGGAAGCAGATTACAAAGGATCAGACATGCCATGCTAGAGGCTTCGACTTTATCCCGAAGACTATGAATCACTTTAAAACAGGGAGTAACCTGATCAGCTCTTCGTCAAGTCAAATCCCTCTAGTAGCTCCGTGGAGAGGGGACTGAAGAGGAGTAAGATCGGAGGCCACGAGACTAATGAGGATCTGATCCAGTAATCCCGGCATGCCTTAGTGAGCGTCCCCGTCTAGGGAGGGGCAGAGGGAATGGAAAGAAGGCTGAAAAATCACTCCCAGGATTCCAGTCTATGCATTTGGACACCTTTTGTCAAGACAGAAAGGAAAAGAAAAGTAACAGTTCTGGGGAGGTGATGAGTTCATTTTGGAGGACCAAGTCTGAGGTGAGTGGAGACGTCCATTCATCAGCCTGCCCCAACTGCTCAGAAGGGAGCTGTGGGCTTGAAGCGAGGTGGTCCTGTGTATCAGCATATAGTTTACAGAAGAAGTCGTCGGAGAAAATCCGTTCCTCTAGAAAGACTGGCAACAAAGAAAACAGAACTAAGAGGGGAAACCTTAATTTTGTTTGTTTTGTTCGTAAATTCATAGCTGTATAGAACTCGGTGTGCCCTGAGTATTTTGATTGCTTAATCTTCACAACAAACATGTGAACCAAATACATCCTTGTCCTTTTTCTTCCAGGCGAAGAAATGGAGGCCCAGGTAGGTGAAGTATTCTGTGCGTGGTGACATATACAGTAAATGTGACAGTGAGGAACCAAACCCGTGTATCTGGTCGCAGTGTGCATTCTAACCAGTGGATGTACTGCCCCTGATTGTGTTGAACACCACATATAAGGGGCAAAAGGAAATCCAAGGGAGGTAAACCATACGTCATGATCAGGGAAAAGAGAGGGAAAGTTGAGGGTGTGATGTCACAGAATCTGAAGAAGGGATGGGTTTAAAGGAGACAGTGACCAAGAAGAAGACCGAGTGACAAAAAGGGACCTTGAATGTCAAGGGCTAAAAGGTGGCCCCTGAGCTGTGATAAGTGAGCTTTCCCGTACTTTCTGTGCAGAGTTAAGGGCAAAGGCAGTAAGATAATAGAGCAGAGAAAGAGAGGTGAGGAATTCAAAATGAAAAGCACAGAAAACTCTGTCCTTTCCTTCAAAGCCAAGCTTCTTTAGGGAGGTGACAATGGTGAAGAAGGACCTGAGGTCCATTCACATTGTGACAGGAGTGAAGGACACAAGAAAGCTTGAGTAAGGCAGCTAGAGAGAAAGGAGAGCTCATGTGGGAGGAGTTTACAAAAAATCATTTTCATTTTACACCAGAAGTTGGAGATGAGGCTATTTGCCAAAAGGAACAAGGTAAATGAAGAGCTAGAGAATTTAAAGAGAATACTAAAGGGTTGAACCAACTTGTGGGGATTAAGAAAAAGAACTGGTTAGAGATGCTTCCCTTAAAGTGATAGCACCCTCTGATACCGGGAGGACGGCCATATGCCATGGTTAGCCAAGGATGGTCCCAATGGGTACCTATTATGTTCATATCATTGTTTCTCTTTCCAAAGAGTCCCTGTTTGGAAATTATGGAAACCCTATTATTAGGAGCTGTCTTTTTTTTTTTTAATGTTTTTATTTATTTTTGAGACAGAGAGAGACAGAGCATGAACAGGGGAGGGGCAGAGAGAGAAGGAGACACAGAATCTGAAGCAGGCTCCAGGCTCTGAGTTGTCAGCACAGAGCCTGACACGGGGCTCGAACTCACAGACCGTGAGATCATGACCTGAGCTGAAGTCGGGCGCTTAACCGACTGGGCCACCCAGGAGCCCCTAGAGCTGTCTTAGGAAAGAGACTTACAGGGACGCCTGGTTGGCTCAGTCGGTTGAGCATCTTACTCTTAATTTTGACCCTGGTCATGATCCCAGAGTCATAGGCTAGAGCTTTGTGTTAGGCTCTACATTGAGCAAGGAGCCTGCTTGGGATTCTCCCTCTCTCTCCCTCTGCCCTTCTCCTCTGCTTACATCCTCTCCTTCTCTCTACAAAATAAAAAAAGAAAAACAAAATAAAAACAGAAAGAGACTTACAATAAATGGTCATTCTACGAATGGATGAGATTCATTATATGCGGTGTGATCTCAGTGGGAATTCATGGGAGAAATCTTATAACTGGTAAGACGACTCTCTATGCCTTAACCTCTAAGCAATGTAGAGCAAAATTTATGGCACACTCCAAGAAAATATATAGAAGTTTGGGATATCTTTTGTGTTCTGATCTTATAATTTTTATGTCTGTAGTACTTTACTTTTCAACCCATAAATTTTCATTGTCTGTCATTTTAATTTTTTGCTTATTTTATAAAATATACAGATTTGTAAAACACTTGAGGTTCTTTTCAAGCTTTCATTCATTCATTCATACATTCATTCTTTTTTTTCATTTTTTTAAAAATTAGTAAATAGACCAGTATAAAATGTGGAGCCATGAAAAAAAAAATCAACGAAGATATTATTTTAAGTTTTGGAAGAACTTTCTAATTTGTTAAAGAAAAATCAGCCAGGAAACAGAACCGTGAGCCTTATGGTTAGGTAAAGGGATGGGGACAGGAATTGCGACAAGATTCTGATGGCCATTTGCTGAACTGAAATGGGGAGTGCGACAGATACTACCTGTTTTCTATAAGCCTTCTCTTGGCCTTTCTTTGTAGAAATCCAATTTGTTGGGGACAGTGTGCCCTCTCCCATCCCTAGTTCATAAAGGAAAGGTGATCTAAATAACCTAGTTCTGCTTCACCAAGCCAGTGACTGGTTTTGGACCAGACATAAGATCCCCTTGTGACCGATTAAGGAGATGTATGTCATTTGGGCACCTTTCTGGAAAGCTGTTTCTGTCTGATAAAAAAAAAAAAAACAAAAACAAAACTGCTGTCCCATCCTACAAACATCCCTCCCTCCTGACCACATTGTCTTCCTGCCTTAGATATGGTTTGGAAGTTCATGGTGTTTGTAGCAGCTATGAGGACACTGAAAACGAAGTGAAACCAGAGCCCTGAAACCATCCACCTTAAGGAGGTTGGCCTTCTGGTTACATGAAGAAAGGGCAGCCCTCTTTGTCTAAGTCAGGTATTGGCACTCATACCCAAAAGCATCTTAACTTCTGCACAAGCATTTTCTATATAAAACCAAAAATCACCCCTCTGGGGTCAGCGCTGGGGTTTCTGGAGAACTTATTACCCAGCTGGTCACCTTGGGGAAAATGGTGAAGAGACAGGATGCCATCTCCTGAAGACCCCTCACTGCCCCCATGACTATCCCAGAGAGCCCACACTTTTTCAGGCAACTGAAATAATTATACATTCTTAAAAGCATTGTTTTAAATAAAATAAATGTATATATTTGACTTGTAGCAAGACAAAACCCTTGATGGTAGGTTTACCACTGCGTTCAATTTTCTTTTTGCCTTCCTCCATTTCTAATTTCTTGTATTCTCAGCATATGCTACTTTGGTAATCATAAAACAAAGCAAATACTGTTTATAAAATAAAAGTATAGAGGCGACTGGGTGGCTCAGTCGGTTGGGTGCCCGACTCTTGGTTTAAGCTCAGATCATGATCTTGTGTTTCATGAGTTTGATCCCCCACGTCAGGCTCTACTTGGGACTCTACTTGCAGAACCTACTTGGGACTCTCTCTCTCCCTCTCTCTCTGCCCCTCCCCCACTCTCTCTCTGTGTCTCTCAAAATAAATAAGTAAACTTAAAAAAATAAAATAAAATAACTAAAATAAAAGCATAGTCCCCACGTTATCATTTCAACACTTGGCATTGAACACCAATCGAAAATCAAAACCAGGATGGATCCAGCCAGCAAACCTGAATTTGAGAGGATGTGTCCCCAGCCTGTCGTTACCACGGAATGCAAGTCCTGGCCACGCTGATGGACATACATGTGCCCAGCACATTCCACATAACACAGCTTTGAAACAAGCCTGCTCGCTTTTCTTCCTTTCTGTCCGGTTGTATGATTTCTAGGTCCGGGATTGTCTGTTCTACTCCTCCTTTCTTCACGTGCATCCTACTTGAAGTCAAGGCACAAAATTCTATGCAGTCTCTCACTGGAACCCGTTACCATATTGAAAGTATATAAATAGTTTGTTTTGTCATAGCTTTGTCAAGTGTCATATCTGTTAAATGCCTATGGGGCTCCCGGGTGGTGGCTCAGTCGATTAAACATCCGACTTTGGCTCAGGTCATGATCTCACAGTCCGTGAGTTCGAGCCCCGCGTTGGGCTCTGTGCTGATGGCTCCGAGCCTGGAGCCTGCTTCAGATTCTGTGTCTCCCTCTCTCTCTCTCTGCCCCTCCCCTGCTCATGCTCCGTCTCTCTCTGTCTCAAAAATAAATAAAAACATTTTTAAAAATGCCTATCAAATTGCTTCTTACGAAAAGTTGTAACTTGTAGAAAATGCAAGTTCTATTTCAGTTTGTTTCTTCCCATCCACTCTCATTGCATCTGCTGAAATATATTGCATAAAAGATAGTAGTTTGCTTCTAAACTCCTGGATTGATAATGAAATCGCAATGTGGCTTTCATGACCATTTGAAGTCTCATTAGGTAGCACTGTCTGAGGAATTCTGTTATGACTGTCACTTTAGAAGCAAAATATATGGCTCAAACAAGACCTAAGGGTCCTTCCAAATGGATGGCCCTTTAAACAGTATATTTTTTTAAGAAATAGCTTTCTGGAATTTGTCCACTATGTGTTTAGAAATGGTCTTTCCATAAGATCTATAGACTGAAAATAGAATTCTCCAAAGAATACATAGGCAATCAATAAAATACCACATTATTAATTCACCTGATAGTACATTGATGCTTTTTTAAATTATAATATTCAACTAGTGAAAGAGGACTTAGCAGAGGGGGGTAGACTTTCATTTAAATTGGTGCTTGAGCTTTGCAATTACTTCAAATGTCATGGCTGATATTTGAAGAGCTTTCCAGTGGAATTTTTCTCAAGTTGGGTATCTGAATGATATGATTAACCTTAGGCCCCATCTTGATGCCGCTAGACTGTATGATGAAAAAATTAATTTTATCTTACAATGTGTGCCAGGCTTTCAGCTGCTAAGAAAACTGGAATCAGAGCATTGTTCTGGGACAAAGATCATGATATTAATGATTGATTTTTAGATGATGAACAGTTCTTTGTTATTAAATTCGTTCATTTTTGCAAAACTCTTCAACGATACTTTTTAAAAGTATTAAAAATATGCAATCTGTTTTGAAATATTTAGTAAGGAAAACTGTTTTTTCAAAGTCCACTGTTAGGTATTATATTCTTTAATAAAAGATAATATAATATGGTATATATAAGACATTTGTCAATAAGCCAGTTTATTTAGTTATTTTGGCTAAAAGGAGTCTTTGGAAAACATTTAAGTTTTTAAAAAATTTCCTTTTAACGATCTCACAATATTTGTTGATGATCTCCTCTGTTTATGTTCATTATGACCTTGCAGGGCCTGAAAAGACAGTTTTGGGGGGGGGTTGTTTACATTTTTTTAAGAGAGAGATAGCACGGGTGCAAGCAGGAGAGGGGCAGAGAGAGAGAGGGAGAGAGAGAATCTCAGGCAGGCTCTATGCTCCACACAGAGCCCAACCTTGGGTTTCATTCCCCAACTCTAGGATCATGACCTAAGCTCAAACCAAGAGTGGGACACTCAACTGATTGAGCCACCCAGGCGCCCCTGAAAAGACAGTTTTAAAAATAGCTTTCTCAATTTTTGGTGGCACCAACAGGCACAGGTCAAAGCACATCCCCATATACAGATGGTTCCCAACTTACAATGGTTCGACTTAGGATTTTTCGACTTCCAGGTAAGACGTATTCTGTAGAAGCCATACTTGGAAGGGTTGAATTTGGATGTTCTTCTGGGCTAGCGCATGTTAGGCTCTGTACTGACAGCTCAGAGCCTGGACCCTGCTTCAGATTCTGTGTCTCCCTCTCTCTCTCTCTGCCGCTCTCCCACTCACACTCTGTCTCTCAAAAATAAACATTAAAAATTTAAAAAAAAAGAGAAATTACATGAGAAATGCAATACTTTGTTGTAATATAGGCTTTGCATTAGTTCCTTCTGCCCAACTGTAGGGTAGTGGAAGTGTTCTGAGCACACACTCAGGCTAGGCTAAGCTATGATGTTTAGTGGGTTCAAGATATTCAATATTTCCAATATTTTCAAATTCTGATGGTTTTATCAGTATGCAACCCCATCATAAGTCAAAGAACTTCTGTAATGTTAACAGCTGATTAAAGAAAAAAAAAATACCTGAATGGTTCACTGAGTGTCAGAGTTTTTGTACATCTTATTTGAAAAGTTTTCTTTTAATTAGCCTAAAACACACACACACAAAGTTCATGTTTGGTTTACTAGGTAACTCTGTCCAAGGAGCCCAAATAAGGAACAAATGTTGGAAATTTGGAAATAAAACAAGAATGTTGAGAAAAGAGTAGTGTGAAAATTCACCGACTTTCTGGGCAAACAGTATTTCTCCAAATACCACAGCTACTGACAAATTACGGATCCAACTGACGGTATTCAGCTCTCCCACATTCACACAATGCTACTTCATCTTCAGAGGACAGAAGCCATCTTGTAAAACATGACGATTAAAGTACTATAACAGAACTCATAGTATTTAATACCTATGTCTTCAGAAGGGCGTGTTTTAGTAATTTTGATCATAATGCAATCTGCTCAAAGCTGTTAAAGTATGGATAATTTCACTCAATTTTCCAGTAGGTTTCTGCCTTGAATAAGTAAATAGTGGGTAATGGTTTGTGTCAAAGTCCTTGCAACACTCCATTAAACATAGAGCATGACAATCTGATCAGATGTCTCTTTTATAGTCAGAAACTGACTTGTGACTTGTGAGTTACTCAACTACATCAGGTCACATCAAAAGTCTCATCTTTTCATCTTGCCCAAATCCCTGATGGTTTTACATCTGACACATTTTGAATCTCAGCACTGTGACCTTACTCTTCAACGTGCATTTGATATAGTCTAAGTACTGCTCTTGAAATAATACTAAGTTATTATTCAAGGAACTGAATGGATAAGCAAATAATACCACTATTAGCAGAATTTCAAAATCGTACACTATTTTTTATCAATGTCTAGCCCAAATAAATCATAATTATGCTTAGATTCATGATCAGATAATCAAAACCTTAACCAGTTGTTCAACCTTGGGAAATAAATTCAGTGTTTGAGTATTTGACGACATCAACTCATATAAAATATAACCGATACCAAGGGAGTTTAAAAGAGTAAAACCAACTTAAAAAGTGCATCACATAATCAGATATACACTTTATGTAAATCCAGACAGACTAAAATTTTGGAAATTCATTGCAGATGTTAATATTTAATTAAAGTTCTCAGTCTCCAGTTACAATTCATTTTATGAGGCACTGATTGTAACTTGGATTTTATTAATTATTAAAATTATATGTACAGATATTTGGTAGCTCCTGAGTCCATGGTGATGATTCTAAAACCGTTTATTAAGTTTCCTCAGATTCCACAGGCACCTGGGTGGCTCAGTCAGTTAAGCACCTGACTTCAGCTCAGATCATGATCTCGTGGTTGGTTTGTGAGTTCGAGCCCTGCGTCAGACTCTGCTGACAGCTCAGAGACGAGAGTCTGCTTCGGATTCTGTGTCTCCCTTTCTCTCTGCCCCTCCCCTGCTTGCGCTCTGACTCTCTCTCTCTCTCTCTCAAAAATAAATACACATTAAAAAAATACATGAGTGTCCTCAGATTCAAAGAAGCTCATTTCACATTTGCTCTTGAACACATATTTGTTTAGAGATTGCTGTGTACAAGATCTGTAATATCTAGACACTCATTGTTCACTTGGTTCAGAGGCCTGGGCATCAGACAATGTGTCAGTATGGTGCCCTTTCACAGAGATGAATCTGAGGTGCAGAAACACAGAGTGCTGTGGGGCTGTTCAAGAAACAGAGCTCTCAATGATCTTAACATTCTCGCAGTCCCCACCAATCACCAAAGAACCAGAGACGGCTAAAACTGGAAAGGATCTTAGTGATTCTCTCCTTCTAAGGGATCCTCAGAAACCTGTGACTCTTGGCTTCTAGTCTTTCCTGGAATTCTTCCACAGAGGCAATTTATTACTTTGGCTAACTTCACATAAATTGTCAACCTTGTGTTTCATCCCTGTGTCTCAATATCGGTTGCCTGGCTTTTTTATGTTAATTTGTCAACCTATTTTGCAAGACAAGCCTTCAACTATTTCCATCCACTACTCTGTAACCCCTGATCCTTCTCCCTTCTAATTAAATTTCTCCAGTCCTTCCTGTCATTTCGTATATGACATCAATTCCCAGACCTCCCGCTCGCTATCCTGGTTAGTCTCCTCTGATTTTTCTCCCTCAAAGTTTAATTGTTTGTGTTTAACTTTTTCTTATGGAGGTTTAACCTACATACAAGGAAGCACAAACATCTCAAATGTAGAACTCAGTGAATATATATACATCGTTAAGGTTTTGTTTTTGAAGCCCACAAAAATAGAATCGTATCAAACATCTTTAGTATTCTACAGGTAGAAACTACTGTAATCTAGTTACCATTTCCATACTGATGGAAAGACCGATCCTGTCTTTTGTCTTTCCTTCCTGTTCTTCCTTATTTCCTCCCTGCCTCTTTCTTTCTTTCTTTCTTTCTTTCTTTCTTTCTTTCTTTCTTTCTCTTTCTTTCTTTCTTTCTTTCTTCTTTCTTTCCTTGCTTTCTTTCCTTTCTTCCTTTCTTTCTTTCTTCCCTTTCTTGCTTTCTTTCTTCTCTTTCTTTCTTTTCTTTCTTTCTTCCCTTTCTTCCTTTTCTTTTCTTTCTTTCTTCCCTTTCTTTCTTTTCTTTCTTCCCTTTCTTTCTTTTCTTTCTCTCTTTCTTTCTTTCTGTCTTTTTTTCTTTTCTTTTTTTTTTTTTTAATGTATCCAAAGCAGTAATTGCTTTAACTTTCACAATTCTTGATTCTCATTGTGGTGGCATGAATAGAAGCTTCTGTAAACCCTACCAGTAATTCATTTAGAATATCCTTAAAATATTAAAGTTTTGTCCTTTGAAAAACAAAACAAAGGTGTTCGTATTTATTTCAAAGACTGCTGTTTACTTGAATGCAATTAAACAGTGAAATTTCCTGAATTTAATTCTAAATGGCTTCAGTGAAGGCTTTTTAATTATTCAGGATCGCTAGTTCTCAACTTCCAGAATGGTTCTGTTTAAATTAGATGGCCTTAGACGGGATTTGATCCTTCTGTTTTCTTGTTGATGTTTTTGTTGCTATGATACAGTTGAAAGTTAATCCTGCCATAACCATTGACTCATATGCTTCATGTCAATGTGGCCCTGTTAAGACTGCATCACTCTGGATTATCAGAAGTCCATCTTCAATGTAGTTCCCAGCTGGTGAAGAAAATGTGCCATATACATGTTGTACTTCCTCATGTAGAGGTAGGAATATTTTCTTCCTTTCTTTCTGCTATTCCAAAACACAGGATTTTTCTAAAAAGTTCATCTTTCACATTATTTTTCTTCATTTAATGGTAATACATGCTTATTGTAAACATTTCAACATACCGGAAATAAATGTATGGTTTAGAGGAAGTAGGTCGCATAAATTCCCTCTCCTGAAGGACTGAAAATCTCAGGGTAAAGGATATATATTAGTTACTCTCTGTATATTATTGAATCTTCTGAATGCTTCTAACTGGTCATTATCATTCAAAGCTTCTTGGGACACTTCATAAAGTCATAGAAGCCTGAATGTCTTCATTTCAAAGGGTGGAATTCAGAAAACCCATGAACTTGGATAGAGAACAAACTAAAACTGTACCTTCCTTTTCACTTCCTCCAATGGCGAATGCTAGTAACAGACCACAGTAACACCAGCGGCCTCTGATACTTTGTCCTTAATCGATATTATTTCACATGGGATATTATTCATTGTGCTCATCAGATAGACCCGCTCCTAGATCCTGTTACTCTGCATATTTGTAATGAAATACACAGACTAAATGTGTGCTTTTTCATTATTTTCATAATTATTTTTTAAATTTTTAAACGTTTATTTTTGAGAGAGAGAGAGAGAGAGAGACTGAGTGTGAGCAGGGGAGGAGAAGAGGGAGAGGGAGACAGAAAATCCAAAGCAGGCTCCAGGCTCCGAGCGGTCAGCACCAAGCCCAACGATGCAGGGCTTGAACTCACGAACCAGGAGATCATGACCTGAGCTGAAGTCAGATGATTAACCTACTAAGCCACCCAAGTGTCCCTTGCATAATTATGTTTAAAATAAGAATTGTTGTGTTTAAAATAAGAATTGTTGTCTTTAAAATTCTATGTATTGGGGGCTGCCTGAGTGGCTCAGCCAGCTAAGCGTCCGACTTCGGCTCAGGTCACGATCTCGTGGTTCATGAGTTCGAGCCCCGCGTCGGGCTCTGTGCTGACAGCCAGAGCCTGGAGCCTGTTTCAGATTCTGTGTCTCCCTCTCTTTCTCTGCCCCTTCCCCACTCACGCTCTGTCTTCTCTCGAAAATAAACATTGATAAAAACTTTTTCAATAAAATTCTATATATTTTATTTAACACATTTGTGACTATTGTTTTGAGAAGGAGTTGCCAAAGGGAATCCACAGCACAAAAGTAGGTTGAGAACTCCTGACCTACTGGCATTAGCTGTTTAATGTCTCAGAAGAAAGCCCAAATGCCTTCTCAAACACATTTCATCAGTGACACATGTACCCTGAAGGCGAACATTGAAATCCGCCTTTTTGTAAATTCACCAGGGCTACCTTGATTCTCCACTTCCTACAGAATCATCTGTATATTATCTCACCTATAGCCAATACTATCTACCCCACTCTCCCTCCTTGTTCCCCAAAGCCACACATACCTTTGAAGCTCTTTGGTCACAGCTCACCCTTTACCTGGGCTCCCCTTTCCCGGCAAAAATTCACTTGCAGTGATCAGAGGCCAGGTTTTCTTATCCTGAAATTATGCAATTGTCTTTTGCAACCTTATTAAATTTTACCCAATAATCCCACACCAGCAGTATCGTTTTGAATTTTCTGCCTGTCCCATAACAGAAAAACTTCCCTCCTGATTAAACAACACATGTCTGTGTTGTGCGGAAGAAGCCCTCCTAGCTGAGATGGTTGGCACCTGTACTTGGTGAAAACATTGATTAAAGAAGAGTAAGATGAAAACAACGCAGCCTATTCTAAACATTTTAACTAAACATGTGCAACTGACTAATCCTTGCCAGTGAATGGATGTGAGGCCAAGACCCAGTCTCTGAATATGAGTGGTCTGGCTGGAGTTCAGTGTCATTCCCTTTAACACATTGCTGGTGATTTCCAGGTTTTTATTTCTTTTAAAAAAAAAAATGTTTTTATTTATTTGTTTTGAGATAGAGCACGTGAGCAACGGAGGGACAGAGAGAGAGGGAGAGAGAAAATCCTAGGTAGGCTCAGTGCTGTCAGCCCAGAGCCCAACGCACGGCTCCATGACACCCAATGGTGAGATCGTGACCCCGACCAAAATCAAGAGGCAGAAGTCTAACCAACTGAGCCACCCGGGGGGCTCCAGGTTTTTATTTCTTTAAAGTGAAGCAAGATTACAAAGATAGTTGTGAAAGCACCTGAGTGTGGAATCTCTGTAGATTTTTGTAACTTTTCTTCTTCAGGTTGACCTGCCTACGATTAGTTGGTAGCAATTATTTTTAGTGATGAGCTTTTACTGAATCGTCGCAAAGCGTTCCACTTGCTTTTCAGGGCACTGGTGCTCTTCTTTTGTGCACTCATTTTTCATCATTTTATGCCCTGCTTTGTTATACCGTTTCATCACAAACCTAACATAATTAGCCTCACCAAGTTTGGGGGCAGGTGCAAAAAATAGATCCTTAGGCGGCCTGAGCTGAATGCAAACAAGGGAGGCCTACAGAGCACGACAAGGGACAGACTCACTACCCCCGAGTAGAAATTGGCACGCCAACAGCGACTGTCAGTGGGTTTACAGTGAAAAGGGACATGTTGTTGAATCTGGCAAGGAAATGATGTGGTGAGCCCTACCGCTGTAAAAATAGGACGTATATCGCTTTTGTTCACGTTTACATTTCTACATTCTCTCTACCCCCATCTTTTACATAATTTCTGTGAAATATCTAAGAAAAGTAAGTTTTTTTATGCAAAAAGCTTCAGGGGATTTTTAAAAAGAAAAAAAAAAACAGGCATTGGAATCAAGGATTCAGCGTTAGACACTGGAGTCTAAACCCGTCCCACTTTAGCAGACACAATTAGGCCTGTCGGGACACCACCCCGCCTCCCCGTCTCACTTCAGTTTGGCAGACTTTTTTTTTTCAAGTTTATTTATTTATTTTGAGACGGGTGGGAAGAGGAGGGGCAGGGAGAGAGAGAATCCCAAGCTGGCTCCGAGCTGGGGCCCTACGCATGGGGCTCGAACTCATGAACCGTGAGATCATGACCTGAACCGGAGATCAAGAGGCGGCCGCTCAACCGACTGAGCCCCTCAGGTGCCCCCTGACTTACTTCTGATTGGCCGGCATGTGAAATGAGCTGACAGTAGGGCAGTGTCTGTGCAAATGTGAGGCATCTTCAACCCAAACGACTATTATCAAATATTTTTAAACATAGATGCTTTAAAATTTACATTACAAACTTTTCCCCTAACTTCTAAACTTCTAGAGAATAACCAGATCCGCCTTCTAGCAAACTGTGCTATTCAGCGTCAAATGTCACAGGAAAAAAATCTGAATGAAACAATTTTTTCCAGAACTTAAATCCACCAGCTTTACTCTACAAAAGGGGAACTATCTCTGAACGTAATGGGAAGCAATTTTGTGTAGAACGAAGCAGCACAACAGAAGCAGAAAAATGCGGTAGCAGTTTCTAGCAGACCTTTAAAATGACCGCCTTTTGTGGACACATATCTCAGAGATAAACCGTTCTACACAGCTCCGTAGCTGCTCAAAGCACTGCCATGTTCCAGCGCAGCATTGGATGGTCACCAACTTTTCCATTTGCGGTGATGTTCTAGTTGGTTAAAGTGACCTGAAGCACAATCTCTGGAAAGCACCCCTTCGACCTTGTCCCCCAGCTGAAGATACAGTGTCATGTCTTAGATGATTCCAGTACATAGACAGAACACCTTCTGACACAATTTCCCTGGGGTGCTACAATGAGACATCTACCCAAGCTGACTGAATGGTTGGATACACGAGCAGGCAAAAGGTGATCAGCTCTCTGACCCCACCCATGCAAAGCCCAGCCTGTTGAACACCGTGGGGGTTGACCTGTTCAACTGGTCAACTGGCCATCTCAAGTAATGCCTCCACTCACTGCTGACTATGCTTCTTTCATCTACAACTGCCTGGCATTTGAACTTAGCTCTTCATGGTGTTCCTATTGGCCCAAGCACATTCTGTGATGGAGAAACACTATGAGCCCATTGTCTCTTTAGAGCCCCAGACTTCCAACATTGGTTCTATTATAGACTGAATTGTTCCTCCTCCCTTAAAGTCCATATGTTGAAGCCCTAACTCCCAATGTGACTATCTTTGGAGATAGGGTCTTGAAGGGGGTGATGTCAAAGGAAGTAATAAGCGGTGGGGGGAGTCCTAATCCAAAAGGACTAGTGACTGTGTAAGAAGAGTAAGAGACACCACAAGGGCATGCACACAGAGAAAAGGCCATGCTAAAGACGCAGTGAGAAGGCAGTCAGCCACAAGTCAAGGAGAGAGGCTGAGCCAGAAACCAACCCCACCAGCACTGTGATCTCAGATCCAGCCTCCAGAACTGAGACGATAACATTCTGTTGTTGAAGCCGCCTCCTGTGGTATTCTGTCACAGTGACCCCAGCTGGCTGACACAGTCCCCAAGCCAGCACCACCATTGTTTACACCCCCCTGTAACCCCTCAGCCCTGTTTCTCCTCTCACCTTTCACTCCGGGCCCTTGAAGAGAGAAGCCCTTAAAAAATATTTCCTTTCAAAATGTATTTAATGACCATCAAGAAGAATTTGATGTCTCATCACAATGAATACCCCAACCCTTAGAAACATAAAATCTGGTTTCCCTTCCCTGGACAGGAAGGGAAAGATTTTCATCCCTCCTATGATGTGTCAACCTACTCAAAAACTGAGCAGAAGATGTTTACACAAAGGAAAACTTAGATTAACTTGTTGTATTTTGTTCCACACGAAATAGTGACTGGGCTGCTCGGTCAGCTAAGCGTCCAATGTTGGCTCAGGTCATGATCTCATGGTTCGTGAGTTCAAGCCCCAGGTCGGGCTCTGTGCTGACAGCTCAGAGCCTGGAGCCTGCTTCGGATTCTGTGTCTCCCTCTCTCTCTGCCCCTCCCCTGCACACGCTCTGTCTCTCTCTCCCTCAAAAACAAATAAACATTAAAAAAAACTTTTCTAAGTTGGTATGGTAACACGTGTCATCAAACTAATGAGATAATGGAATAATTTTCACAATTACATGTAACATAATAAAAGTAATAAAATAATAATTTCAACACATTTTCAGCTTTTTTCCCTGTATTTTTAATAATGACCCAGACACTGCTGAAAAGATAAAATTTTCTGCCACCTATAAACATGGTGGGGAAGCACGAGATACATTCAGAAAAGAATATTTTCTAAAAATAGTTAGAACGTAGCATCGGTAATCGAGCATCCCTTCGGTATCTGGAAAATTTCTTTCACGGAACACCGCAGTCCTTCTCTCATGCCAAGTTAACCAAGTGCTGTTACCCTTCAGATGAAGCACGTCAGTTAAAAACACACTGAGAATTCAGTGAATCACGTTTTGCCAGCTTGTTTAGAAATTTAAATGTCATTTGCTTCTGGAACATGTTTTCCTTGTTCCATCAAAGTGAATGTCATAATTTTTGACCGAGAGGGTCTCGGTGGACATGTCACGGGATAATTCCAGGTTTAATATATCGGGAATCTACATCTGGAATAGACCTTATTTTTATTTTCTGATGATCTGACCCAACTGTGGAAGGCCAAAGGAGGGTCAAGTAGGATCCCAACAAGGGGAAAGGGACTAATAATGGGAAATAGGTCAGCGAGCCACAGCAACATTTTCTTTTGTCAACACAGGGTAGGCCTTTGATTGGTGGTGAGAGGCTTCTGTTCCCCCAACCTCTGCAAGGAAAGTCATTTTACAAAAAGCAGCAGGCTCTGGTGTCTCCGCCCTGATGATGTTTCTCTCCCCAACAGCATGAGAGAACCACAAACTTCATGACCTTTTTCTTAAAAAAAAAAAAAAAAAAGCTAAAGGGAAAGTAACACTCGCTTTTGACCATGACCCTTCTGGTGTCTGCATGGCTCGTTCTCAGGTTTGATAGTAAAATGAATTGAAACAACCTTTCTGAGTGTGAGGCATTCTTCTTGGCCATCTTGGAGCCCAGACCAGCCTGTGTGGTCAGGCCCGGCTCATTCCTTCCACGGCAGAACAGGAAACGGAGGTTCAGGGAGCAAATCACATCTTTCATTTTGTCAACAGTGAGGTCCCCTAAAAACCAAACAGCTCCAGATCGTAGGAAATATTTCACCTTTTGGAAAGATTGGGCACAATGTTGGTTCAACTAAACTTTTTGTGGCGGTCATCAAGACCACTTGGGGCGTGAAAGGTAAGTTCACACCGTGCTTTTTCTCCCAAACAAAAAATATTAAACCACCCTTTCTGAGGGGGGTTTCTGTAAGGGACGAGTGAACACAGTTCTGTAGGGGACAGTCCCACACATCTGAAACTCTTTCCTGAAGCCACATAGCTCAAGTTTGGGGCACAGTAAAACCCCGCGTCATCCTCCCAGACACACGTCACCACGTGTTTTCAGAGAAATTTGAACCCATATGTTTCTGATTGACATAAACGGCAATGTTAAGGCTGCCCCAGAGATTTTACAAGCTTTTCTCAGGAAACTTGTTGTATTTCAAACTCAAGAGTTATATTTACCCAAAAATAAACCAAATGTAACCCCCTACCTATGGGGCATTAATTTGAACCAAAGACCACAAAACTACCTTTTAAAGAGAACAATTACTTTCTGGGACACGCAGGGCCAAGAGCTACGTTCTTTCTACTACTCCTCTAGCTGAGCTTGGTAAGCCACTGAAAGAAGCACTTTTTAATAAAATTGAGAGACTAAAGCTCTGTAGTAAATCCAAAATAGCACTTTCTTAAATCCCTACTCCAAATAGAAAACGTTATCACTGTTTAACTTGGTTTAAAAAAAAAAAAAAAGAAAACTTAAACAAAGCAGGGGTTTTTTTGTTTGTTTTTTGTTTGTTTGTTTTTCAAGTGGTTAAGGAAATTGTCACGTAATCTAGTTTAGCCTTTTAGGGTTAAGACTGTCTGTGATATAAATCGAAAATTAAGGATTTTTATCTGAATTAAATCCTTTTAAAACATTCACAGATTTAATAGTAACCAATTGTACCCAGGGGATTTTGAATTCCTACTTCTAATATCCACCGGATTTCAAAAGCAAATTCTAGACCGAATCGTCGAAGTAACCTGAGTTTTGCCTATATACTATCTTCTTAGTAGTTTAAAGGAGGTTTACAGAAATGGGACTCTTGAGAGAAATGATTTCTTTCCAACCATAAAACCAGGTGCACGGGAAGGTTCATTAACAATCAGCACTAAACCGGGGTTTTCCCGGTGAGTCTGAACCTTATTAGGATTTCTTCCGGCAGTAAAAAGAAATAAATATAAATTAGTTGTATTCTCTAATACTGGTAAAATTCAATGAGGAATAATAACGAAGGTCAAAAATTGTAAATGTATGGAAAGTTGTTTGTTGGAACATATATGTGTATGTAATACATAGTATATAGCATACTATATATACATATACAGTATATAGCATATTATATATAGTATATTAAATATAGTATATAGTATATTATTATACATATATAGTATATATTACATAGATATTTATAACTCATATATAGAGACAGAGAGAGAGAAAATTAAGTAAATATTGGACTGAGGCAATCATTACCACAATAATAAAAAGTATATGCCCCTAGGGATAATTCCTGGTAGTGCAAACCCACAAAAATTTCCAGAAGACAGCTGCCCGTTGATATCCACTGTGCAGGGGGGGAATCACTTTCGGAGAGTTCATGTATACCTTCTCTAACCAATAACCCTCCACCCCTGAATCCACTTACACTTGAGGCAAAATTAAGATAGAAGAAAGAAATCATTAAGAAAACTTGCCCATTTTCACCTAACTCAGACTTCAAGGTCTCGTAAAATGACCCCTCTGTATAGGAAGAGGTAACGATTCCCCAAATTATAAACATATTTACTTGGCCATATAGTATAAAGGCAGATTCCACCTTTTTGTTGTTGTTGTTTAAACAAAAATGATCTTCCCTTCTCTGTAGTCTTTTAACTCCAGAAAGATTGAGAAGTTTCTTCTGTTGGAACACCCACCCTCTGCTAGCCAAAAGCCCTTTAAAACACTTCTCTAAACACATTCACTTCCCGCAGCTTTTCATTTTGTGCTATCAGTGATGGTGACGCTTTACCCCTTCACACACTGTGGTTAGAGAAAGGTCTGAAGAAAGACAAAGGAAAGTCGGCTGTAGACTCAATCTTTGGGGGCCTCTGAGATCTGTTAACCCTCAGATGTTTTCTTTGGTTCGGTTTGGTTTGCACTTAATTTTTCTATTTGTATCGCAACCCACCAGGCAATAACTCTGTCCCCTTGAGTGAAAAGTGGAACAAGGGTGTGACAAAACTGAACGGTTAGTTGTCTGTGGTCCCGTGAGATCGACTCAAAGCCATCAAAACTATTTCCTTAACACACAACATCATTTTCCTCAAGGAACAAACTGGCTTCATATTGCGCCACACTGGATAATACGTGTTTAATTTAGGGAGTTTATTTCTCCCAATTTAGAGGAAGAAATATATACATTTACTTCTTTGGAAAATAAGAACAAATTGCCATTTCTTTATGATGTGTTTTTGACTCTTCTTTTCCTTAATTAAGAATAATTAATTAGACTCACTCGACAAACATTTAATATATATAGATATTAATTAATAGATATTAATATTAATGTAATGTTTATATATATATGTATAAACCCATTAACTATCTCTGTTTTCTCAGTACTGGTAAAATCACCAGCCTAAGCAGCTCTTCATGGAATCGACACCGCTTTTTTTAGGAAGGAAGCAGAGTCACCAGGATGTTCTAGAATCTTCAAGATGAGCCAATTCTGTAATAGACTTTGGTCTGTTGGAAATTAAAGTAATATGCTATAAAACGTTTGTAGTGTCTCTGCTAAAATATTTAGGTTCAAGTCTGGACTTACAAAGACACGATTAAGGCTAAGATAGATTCACGTTTTCCCTTCTCCTTCGGCTTTGCCCAAGAAATAATGATCTGAAGGTCCCCATGTGGAGAGGATAGACAGGACCTAAGAATAACTCAGAGTGGATTCTACTCTCCTAAGTAGACCCACGTCTAACAGCAAGAGGACCATCTTCTGCCAGGACATTTTACACTTTCCAGGTCAGGAGGAAAGAAAGTCCCGCTGACTATCGAGTTCATCAAAGACGATTTCACCCCCTGCCTGACAAGGACTTTCAGTGCCTCACCACCCCTACCGCCATCATGAGAAAGACTGAGAAAGAGCGGAGGTCACCATATGCAAAGGTATTTGTTACCATGTAGATTACTACCGACCGCTAACAATGACTTGCTATGTCCTTTCAGGAAAGACTGAGCCATAGAACGTTTCCAAATTGCCAGACAAGTACGACAGACGGATGAGACACGTTTTTCAGACTTAAGACATTGTGCAGATCAGGAGAGGTCAAACGAGCACTCTGTTGAACTTAGAGAATACAATTTTCCCCAAATGTTCTTCATTTAAAATAAGTACCCAATTGGTGACTTTTCCATGTTGTTTCTGTTGTTTTTCTTTTTCCTACTGAACCGCATTATGACAATAGGCTGTGGAGGGAAGGCATGAGGTGATGCTCAGTGTCAAGGCTGAGCAGGTAGTTCTGTTCCACGCCATCTGTGACAGACATGAGTGAAAAGAAGGAAAGGAGACAGAGAGAGAGAGAGAGAGAGAGAGAGAGAAGGGAGGAAAGAAGGAAGAAAGGGTGAACATAATGAAGTTACCGTGTTCAAAATGAAATCTGGAAACCTGACTTTTTCTTTTTTCTTTTTCTTTCTTTTTTTTTAGAGAGATAGAGACGCATGTGAGCTGGGGAGCAGGGCAGAAGGAGAGAGAGAGAGAGTCAAAGAAAGAGAGAGAGAGATTGAGAATCTTAGGCAAGCTCCACACTCAGCAAGAGTTGAACTCGGGGCTCGATCCCACGCCCCTGGAATTGTGACCCGAGCTGAAGTCAAAAGTCGGACGCTCAGCTGACGGGGCCACCCAGCCACCCCCTGAAAGTCAACAAAAATAACCATAAAAACATTCTCCCTTCTACACCCCTAATGGGAGTAATAGTAGGAAGAGAATAGCACCTACCATCCCGTCATGGAACACATGGAACCATCCATGACCACAGCCACTATGCAAACCAGTAAGTGACTCCCGTAGTATTAGATTAGGCAATTAGCACAACAAATAAGTTCATAGGATTTCCATACTTTTATGCTATAGCAAGGAAAAGAACTAAAAATACTTCAATCCTCTTGTCTTTTTCTTTCTCTGAATATCTTCCAACTTCCAGAGCCTGAAAATCCAGTTTCACTTTAAGTAACTGCTCATCTGCTTTTACCAACAGTAACTGTAATTTGCAACTTAAAAAAAAAAAATATCTTAAACCAAACTTCTCCCATGCCCAGGTTTATGTATTCAGCTTAAATTACACTGTTTTGCATCCATAAATATGCAATATTATCATGTTCTTGAGTCATTTGATGTTTTCATCATCATATCCTAAAAATATAAACCCCAGCAAGTCAGGGTTCCCTCCTCCCCCCGATCTGCACCGTACTAGGCATTCTATAGAAGTTTAATAGGTAACTGGAATTTGCTAATTGATTCATCGTTCAGTAATTGCAGAAAAATAGTAAAATAGATCAAAGAGATGGAAAGGAATGGACAAGGGGCCAGGAAAAGGAGGAGGTCATCTGCGTGAACAAGACGAGGGCCTCTAAGAATAATAAGCAAAAGAGTTTATGATCTCTCGCTCTCTCTCTCTCTCCCTCTCCAATCCCGATGTCCAGATGAAATGAAAATTAGGTCACTCATTCAAATTGTGTATCTAACACCAGGCATCCGGATAGTCGGCTTCAAGAGGGAAAAAGAAAAAAATGATCAGGTGCCTGGCCTTTTTTTTTTTTAACTTTTTTATTTAGATCTTGCAATTTCAAATAGAAGGAACACACGAAGCATGACTGATTGAAGTGATAGTGTGGAAAACTAGCGGGGTAACTAAGATATTTTGGAAGCCGTGTTCTGAATCAAGAGTATGGAGGAGAAAAGAGACAGGAATTTCAAGGATGCGGAAGAGAGATGGGGTTTGGTTTAGTTAGTTTATACGTTGTCACACATTAAGATGATAAAGTGTTCATGCCGAGGGTATAAACTTCTCTTTTAAACAAGAGTATATTTTAGAAAGAGAAAAGACAGTTTTAGAATCACACATCCCCGCACAATTTTCTAATAAATAGCAGCTTTCGGCAGCTGGTCTCACACTCCACCAGCTTTTCAGCGTCTCAACTCACATAGTAAACTGAGCATTAGGGTTTGCCTCAACAAACTCTTGCCTGCTAAAATTGGAGAGTTTGACAGATTTTTAGAAAATGTTCCATGAATCCTAATTTATGAGCAACAGTTGGTTAAGTGAGCATGCCAATTAAACCAAATAGTGGGTGTTAATTCATTGACATGGTATTTCCACATGGAAAGGGAAAATAGTTTGCAAAGCAATAACGCGAAAGTATGTACTGATTCAATGTTGCATCACCTCTTACTCTGCATTTCTTGACTATCAGCCAGTAATTGTTTACTGAAAAGATTATTTCGCACAGCGATTTATACGTCGCTCGCGAGGGTTCGCTCATCGCTTGTCCTGAACCTGACTTCATTGAGAAACAATCAATAAAACAGGCTTATTTCCCAAGGAAGACTTTTCGGGCAAGAAGCATGCAAAATTGTCCAATAAGTGAAAATAGCCATCGTGGATTATGGAGCTCTCCAGTGTCATTTCACATTAATCTCGGTGAGCCCCTTTAGACCTTCCACCGCCGGCTGTGGTACTCAGCTTTCTTCTCTTCTGCTCCCAGCAGGAACTGGAAATGTTGGCGTGGGAAGAACGTGAATGGCACAAGAGACAGCAGAGGGCGAGGTAAAGAAGTCCCCCCTTGTTCACGTGAGCACAGCAGTCAGGAAGGCCCTGCCCTGCAGATAAGAAAAAAGGGGTGGTTGTTCAGCGCTGGGCAGTGAAGGTAGTGGGGATTGTACCATCCCTCACCATGCTTTCTTCGTCTGGGGCATTGTGGGGCTCCGGCGTTGTAGATATAACAGCGGCCTTGACATCTACTTTAAAAAATGACTCTTTTTCTCTTTTGCTTTAGTTAGCGCAGGCGAGTATGGTAATTCTCAACGGGAAACTGATACTGAGAAGTTCTCCCTGAGTGATTTATACGTAAAGTTATAAACAGAGAGTTGTACTAAGGTAAGGCCCCACCCCATGTTGAAAAAGGAAAAGGAAAAGACGACAAGAAGGAAAAGTAATTCGTTTTTAGGTTTATTGCTCTTTAAATACATTTGTTTGTTGTAAATTGTCAGCAAGGACGTGGACCCGGCAGGAGAGTCATACAAGGAACACTTACAGAGCAGAACTCTCAAACTTAGGTCGTCCCCTAACATACACCCACTGGTCAAGCCACCAAGTCTCTCCAGTGGAAAGGGAATACTTAGAGTTTCAAGGTTTGCTGAAGATTCCAGAAGGAGGAAGAGCCTACATTTTGAAGGGATTTGGAGTGATATTTTTAGGGAAAATAATTATCGATATTGAAGGAGAAATGGAAGCGCGAAGTGTGAATGGGTCTTTTGATTCTTTGGCAAGTCTGTAAATGTAGTGAAATTAAGGGGAAAAAAATCTTAAGACTCGTTTAAAAAATTAATATTAAAATGCTTTCTGAAATGCGCAGGAGAGGGTATGCTATTGTTTTCTATCCCCGCTCCGTCTTCTACATGTTCCATTAACCACTGACTTGTATAACCGGCTGGAAATAGCTCGGCTCAGGAAGTAAACAGACATTCAATCACGTTTCTTTCAACCACCCAATACATAGACGTGAAAACAACCCAGTATTGATTATATGGGGGTCAAAAGGCAAAAAGACGTCGGAAAGGTAACGTTCATTTCACGTGGGCTACAAAGAATTTTCCACGGCCCAGACTGCAAGAGTTTCCACTTCGTACAGATATACACTCATGACAGAGGAAAAAAATTCTGGGTCAGAGTTGTTGAATGAGAAATATCTGTAATGAAAACAGCAACGACAAGACAGCCTTCTAGGGGAATGGCACACAGTTTAGAAAGCTGGGAAATAAATAGACTAATGGATAGAATCCATGCAGACATATGCCAGGCATATGAAACTGCTACGCCAGTAAATCTCTATTTTCACATTTTTATTGTATCTGTGGCTAAATGATGACGTGGTATTTTAATTGGCCTTGACCAAAGTTTTCCCTTTGTTCCCCCTAAGATAAAAATTCACAGACAAGGTGAAAACTTATTCTGAAGACACCCGACGTTCTCCCTTTTAAATTATGACAGCAACCCATATCTGAAAGCCCCCGCTACCACAATTCTGAATGCATTCAAGTGAAACGCAGACTCGTGTTCACAATCCAAAGCTCAGAACCATAAAGTCTACGCTATGTGACAAAGAAATGTTATGTCTTTGAAAGGAGAAATAGAAACCGACAAAGAAAATTGAATCCCGGAAATAACCAGGTGATTTAAAGCTTTCTAGATAATCACCAGCAACTAGAATGATAATACTTTAATAGCATATTATATTTAAATAGCACCTTTCAAACTCCATCGTGCTAATCTACACAACATGTTCACAGGTAAGAAGGAAGGGGTATTATTCCCCTTTGAGATTAGGAAGGGTAATAGAGGACAGCCTTACTGAGGTCTCTTTCAGTCTTGGCAATGGCTCTGGTACTGGACGCTCCTCACGAGACTTCCTTGCCTCCATACCAACTCAGCTTGTGGGATGAGCTGGCCTCCTGGGCATTTTTCAGCACCCCTCTGTAGACAGGGAATTTCTCCGAGATTTGACCAAATCTCAGGCTTTCTCCACTTCCTGGCTTCACCTGGTGGGTGTCCTATGAATACTTCCCGGGACCAACAGAATTAACACCTGAATCTCCCCGAAATCCGTTCTTACTCCATCGGCTTTGCCACAATCTGAATGCAGAAAATCAAGTAAGCCTTGGGTGAAGGATGTCACAGGGTACAGATCTTTCTCAGAGTTTCCTCAGCTCTGAATAGATGGACCCAGTGGTTACAGTCCGGCCTCTCTTTGACCTTGTCCCTTGAGACATGTCTATTTTTATTTTTACTATACTTTATTTTTACCGTCAGACAAAGCTGACTTCCTTTTAAGCCCAGCCTACGATTAGGCAAAGTTCAGGAAGAATGCAGGCTTCTCTTTCCGACATGCTGGGCCGGGTAGCTAACTTGAATGCCAACCTAAAGGCATATCTACCTTAACTAATGATGCAGCAGAGACTCGAAAGTAGGCAGAATGGTTTTCATTCACACTTCAAATGTTGGCCAGAATCTAGTTCTCCCTACACCAGATCAAAGTAGTCTTCCAAGATGAGTGACAACCACTCACCTTTGGCACAATGGCGGCATTGAGAGCCATCACCCATATAATGAATGATACTTACCCTGGCGTGGCCACAGGAGAAAGTTATGGAAGCAGGAATGGAGTTGAAAAGCCCTGAGCAAAACCATGCCTCCAACTCAAGAGTCTTCCTCCTCCTCGCTTCAAACTCATGCCTGTATCTTCTTCCGTACGCGGCGCTCAGAGTAGCGAGGTCTCACCTCGTTCCTCATTTACTGCTCAGCGAGGTCCAAGTGCTCTCTAGACAAGTGATCTTTCTCTTTCACTTATTACAGAGGGCTCTGTACAAACCCACTGTTTATATTGAACAGTCCATAGATGACGCAAAAGCACATTTTCCTGTGGATAATCAGTAGGACTTTCACAAGTGGTTTCAGGGAGACGCTCTAATCCAGGTACAAAGCAATAGTACGAATGATACCTTTGTATAGGGTCCTGTTATATATTAAGCACGTTCACGTATATAACTGCATTTATAGGCAAATTATTTCGCTTCTCTGAGCTTTCTTTTTCTCCACATGTATAAATAGTAGCACAAATGTTCCATGATAGGTAAACGTATTTCGAAGATTGCAATTCAGTTGTAGAACCATCCTGATAATTCAGACACCATGTAGATATTATTTCTGTTGGCCATGTGTTTTTTTTTTTTAATGACTATGAGTGAGTTTTGGTCACTTATTCCAGAAGCCAAATACAGTCTTTGAAGAATCACCGGTTAAGTATTAGCCACTTTCAGATGTTGCTAAATATTTAGACAACGATCCAATGTGCTCTGAAGGATCCTTATTTAGTCATGGTAAAAATTATAAATTTTGAAGTTAGCAATAATATTTTTAGATATTTTAAGGTCAATCCCACTTGATATTGAAAAATGTGTACAATCTGCCTTATTAAATCATCTTGTGGATAGAGTTGTCTACTGATTATAGAGAACATTCTTTGGGGGTGATCTAATCCATTCACTTAGCTCAAAATACCATTTATATACTAAAGACAACCAACCTCTTATCTCTAGCTCAGACCTCTCTGAATTCCTGGTTCATACATCCAACATCATGCTTGACATGTTTACTTTTAAGCATTTCTTAGAATAATTTCAAAACTGGGGCACCTGCGTGGCTCAGTCCGTTAAGCATCTGACTCTTGACTTCGGCTCAGGTCATGATCTCACAGTTTGTGAGTTCGAGCCCCCTGTCAGGCTCCATGCTGACATTGCGAGCCTGCCTAGGATTCTCTTTCTCTGCCAGTCCCCTGCTAGCTCTTTCTCTCCCTCTAAATATAAATAAATAAACTTCAAAAAAAGAGTAATTTCAGAATTAAGCTATATAAAATTAATCACTTGATTTTATTTTCATGCAGAAAAATAAACCAACCCAGTAAAATTAAAATTCTCTCTTAATTAATTAATGACATTTTATTTTAGCCAAAGATGTTTTCTACAATAAGTTGTGTGTGTTTTTTTTTTTTTTTCTAATGGCTTTTTTGACAAGATTCCTGCAAGTTTCACCCACCTACATACCCGCTTATACATGTAAACATATATTCCCGGGGAGGATTCTTACCAAAAGAGAAATTTTTTCAATTTAGTAATTCTGAAGTTGAAGTTTGTAATGTTTTAGAAAACGAGGCCTTTTAAAAATCATTATAAGGCTGACTCCAATACTGGAGATGAAGACATTTATTTATGGTGATGCCCCAGATCCTGAGATGCAGGTACCATGTTTCACAGGTTGGATGGAACAACAGCGGGAGCACATTATCAGCTAAGGACAGATTTCCTGTTTGTTAGTTTAGGAACTGTTCTTGTATGTGTTGGCTGATAGCCTATAAGCAAGCAATTATTTTATTAATGAAAAAATAGAGGAAATAAGATCACCCACTATGTGTCCTGACAGTTTAAGTCATCATTTTTGCATCAGACGCTAAATCCCGTGAACTAACAGTCACCCTTCACAGACCCCCAACCCTTGTAGCCGTCTCTCTTTTCTGGCTTCCAGAGACATCAGCACGCCGGGCCTCAGAATTTTCTCTTCTTTTCCCCAGCCAAGGGCTCCATTACCTTGAACTTTCCTCTGGAGCAGCTACCAGCCTGGGTCACCATGGCTGTTCTTCCTGGAAATGCAGAATGGCTTCGTTTTAGGAGCCCGGACATCACTTATTTCTTGCCTACAGGGGACTACGTGAGAGAGGGAGAGGAAATACAA
Source organism: Acinonyx jubatus (assembly GCF_027475565.1). Taxonomy (NCBI): domain Eukaryota; kingdom Metazoa; phylum Chordata; class Mammalia; order Carnivora; family Felidae; genus Acinonyx; species Acinonyx jubatus. Next base: position 75,345,227 of record NC_069380.1, read on the forward strand.
TTAAATATATTTACAAATCAGGCCGTAAACCCGTGGTCTGGAATTTCAAGTTGTGGAACAAAATAGACTACTTTTTTGGTCGTGGCTACCATTGTGGGTACCGGGATTTCAACTGAACCATATGCTTGCTGGCTTCTACACAGTCTTGGTTGATAACTTCAAGATCTGTGGCTTTGCTCATGTAGTTTCCTGTGCCTGCATGTTCTTCCCTCCAACACTGGCTCCCTAAATACTACTCCTTGTTAAAAATCAGTCCATCTTTCATAGTTTATTCTGAAAGAGTATCTCCTCCACCAACACCTTTCCCTAATCCTTCCATTTAAATACTCTCTGCCAGCTCCCAACTTCTGTTGTCATTTATGTAAATATTTATTCCCATTCATATCCTATACCTTAATGGATTTTGGCTACTGGTGCATTTATCTAATTTTCTCATTTCTTGCTCATTTCCTTGCACATCATACGTACCCACCCAAAAATATGTTGAATGAACACCGCATGAAGTAATAGTTCAAAACATGTACTTTGTAGAATGTACATATATGTCTGAGTTCAAGTCTTTGCCCTTCTACCTATGAGGTGAATAAACTTGGGCGAGTTGATGAATATATTCATGCCTCAGTTTCTTCAACTATCAATGGTCATAATAGAACCTACTTCATGGGCTTCTTCCGGGAACTAAATGAGCTAATACTTGTGAAGCAATAGTAAGAAGTCTCCTATTTAGCAGGTAAACACTTGAATGAATGAATAAAAGAATGGGTTGTAAATTTAGCAGAATAATCACTGGATATTAGGTATGTGTACTTTCACAAAGAGGGAGAAGCACTCAGCCTCTGGGGAGAAAAGCCAAAAATCCTTTGGGGTTATTTAGAATCAATATTTGGGGCGCCTGGGTGGCTCAGTCGGTTGATCATCCGACTTCGGCACAGGTCATGATCTCGTGGTTCGTGGGTTCGAGCCCTGCATCAGGCTCTGCGCTGACAGCTCGGAGCCTGGAGCCTGCTTCAGATTCTGTGTCTCCCTCTTTCTCCGGCCCTTCCTCTCGAGCTCTGTCTCTCTCTCTCTCTCTCAAAAAATAAATAAACATTAAAAAAAAGAATCAATATGGTTTTCCTTTTTTAAGTTTATTTTGAAAGAGAGAGAGAGCATGGGGAAGGGGCAGAACAAGAGGGAGAGAGAATCCCAAGCAAGTTCCGCACTGTCAGCACAGAGCCCGGTGTGGGGCTTAAACTCATGAACATGAGATCATGACCTGAACTGAAGTCGAATGCTTAACGACTGAGGCAACCAGGTGCCCCAGGATTAGTATGTTTTTAAAGGTTACACACAAATGCACATACCCTTGCAAAAATGGCTTTGCTTAGATTATCTCAACTCCTGTTGAGTTATTATGGAGCATATCATCTCATCTAACATCATATCATTTTCACCTAACATTTTATATTTTTCTAATTTGCATTTAATTGCTACTATGGAAATAATCTTATTAAGTATATCAGTGACTTAAACTAGGGTTTGCAAATAATAATAGAAGCAGAAACCTAAGTTCTGTAACTAATATAATGATGGCAATAGGAAACATAAATTTGGGTGAGCTAGGAAAAGGGAATCTACAACTTAGAATTTATAAAAGCAGCTGATAAAAACAGGAGAATAAGGAGTGGGAATTTCTGTGGAATCATCTATTTATCATACTACTTGGTATGTTATCTGCTAAGAAACATCTCAAATAAAGGCATGAAGTCATCAAAGCTTTTCTTGTTATTTTCAAAAGAAAAAAAAAATCAGAGTAACATCTTGGATAGGCCAAAGATTTCACAGAACCAGTATAAAATCATCTTTTTCTGTACGAAAATGATTAACTTGCTAAGAGCAAAGAGAGACCAAGATCATAGATATCCTCCAAATTTTCACTTTTATCAAAAGAACAGGAGAAAAAAAAAAAAACATGCAACCGATGAGAAACATGAAGAATCAGTAACAAAGTGAGCGATGAAGTTAATGCTGGGAGTGAAGGCAAAGGGAACCATTGTGCGTTTCCTCAATTAGATGATAGTGTTGAGAAAGTCACGCGACGTCAATAGCATTTAAGGGAAAAGAGAAGTACTTTCCCCATGACGCTCCTGCACACATATTTGCTTCACAATTGGTGCATACACTCATGTGTAGAATAAAAACTAGGTCCCAGGTTATGTGCAGCAAATATGTGAAGGATGAGTGCTGAAAACTTCGTATTCTTTTTTTGTTGAATGTTCAGTAGTACAGGAGAAGAGATATTTCACTTTGCTAATGACTACTTAATATCCGTGATATAAATTGGAAAGAATATGTTATGATTACTACAAATGTCCTTAAATGTCAGTGCACAAGGAAAGTCATTTTTTTCACAAATACATAAATAATTTTCACTTAAATGCCAATCTATATAATATTTATTATTTGCTAGAAACTCATAGTGATCTACAACTAAGCCTGAGTGCTAGAGAAAACAGTGCAAATTGAAATATAATATAACCACTCAATACACAGTTCTTTCTTCCCACTATATGAACAAGTAAGCAATAAGAAACTCTATTTTTAAGTAGGTTGGCTATCTAAATTCAAGGAGCTCACACATATCGTTTAAGTGAAGGATGAAACCAAAACATTCCTTCATGATCTTTTCTATGATTTCAAGTATGCACTCAAGAAACACACTACACCCATATATTCAGTATCATCAGTAGTCTGACGGGCTACTTTCTCTTCAGAGTTGAAATATAACAAATACTAAAGTCAAGGCTATTATGTAGATTCCTAAAGAAGACAAATGTGCGGAACAGAGATCTCAATAGCGTGGATTATGCTCTTTTGTGAGACTTATTGAATTTCTTTATTTGTTAGTGAAGTAAACTGATGCTGTATTTGTAAGCATACATTTTTTTTTTTAATTTCCAAAACCTACCCCAGACATGAAGAAGCACTTTTCAGAGTCAAATGCTCAGATCTGATTCACCCTCTCATTGGCTGAGGTCATCAATGGCTCACCCTGAATCTTCCTACTTGAATATGATCTCCAATGCTTAACTTCAAGTGCTAAAATCTCTCCATGATAAGGGTTCGTGTTCAGCTCAAGCATCGAGATCCATCTAAGAAAATCAACAAAACACTTACTACCGTTCCTGAATAGATGTGATGTGGGTCATAATGATCCAGTTCAGTGGAAATAAAGACTGAAGATGGAACCTGACTGGGCAAGGAAATTTATTTAGAAATCATGCTACCTATCAGCAAGACAGATGCAGATAGCCAAGTGGGCCATTTCTTACCATACCATCTATAACACATGCTGATTGTAATCATTGATTTTTTTAATATTTTATTTCACTTTGGAAAATGTCTTCCCAAATACTTGCCTACGTGTGTTCTATCCAAGTCAATCACATTCCTGTAACAAGTCTGTGGGATGCAGACGATTTTGAAAAAGTACGAACCGAGAGTAAAAATGAAGAAACGTGTATGTTCTAATATCACTTTGTGATACTAGAAATGGCTGAGTTTTTAAACATATAATCCCTTCAGTCAGGAAACCCTGGATGTTTGTTTCTTAAAAAAAATCACAAATTTGATAATTAGAAAAGGAGTAAAGCTGAGTTTTTAATAACAAATAGTATAAGACTACATGAGGTAAAATGAAACATCCCCCTTCTCAGCACCAAAGCTCATTCTAAGATGCCTTCCGCTAATAGTCAGGTTTAACCTTCTCAAACTGCTTTTTTGTACATAAAATTACTTTTCCTCGCAACTTGCTTTTTTACATTTAATGTATTATGGGCAAATATATATTCAGTCCGTTTGCACGTAGTATGTTTTATTGTTGCATACTATTCCAATCATAGTTATGCCTGAATGAGTTTAACCAACGCCTTCCTTACACTGTTGAAACAACTTTGAGAATTTTGTTATTCCAAGCAATCTAGCAGCTGGAACATTTTACACATATCTTTGCCTATTTGTACAGGAACATTTTAAAAATACTTTTCTAGGATTTGAGTTGTGGCTCGAAAGGCACCATTTATAAATGCTGCCAAATTAGCCATCAATAACATTGAACCAGTCTCCTTCCTCCACAAACACGTGAAACAGGAGGTATTACTGGGCTCGGTGCAGGACCTCTGGTCAGTGGCGAACAGGACGAAAACCCAGACAGTTTGACTCCAGTTTCTGCTCTTAAATTTGGCTTTCCATTTTCCCATTTGTATGAATTAATCACACTTTATGGATCTTGAGCCATAGAGTGTTGTAGCCTTCCAACAACTGTTACCAAAATGTTTGAAGGTTTCATTACCTAAAATGATAAATTCCCATTACGTGGAAAATACATTTATAAGAAACGCCTCATTTTCCAACAATGTCAGACAAAGCATGCTATGTATATTTAATGCCACGCTGATCTGTCGATCATGACTAGCTAGAGTGATACAGAAAAGTAGGAATAAAAAGCCCACGCACTGAGACTTGTTCATTCCTTTCTGTAGGAAAGAGCAGAAGCTGTGCTCAGAGTTCTTTATGCACACTTCTAATGCCTTTGGCTTTGGGTTTCCACTGGACCAAAGATGGAAATGTCCTCTTAGATAGAGGGTGTGACAGCCAGGTAAGGAAGGCCCACTCGCATCCGTGAGAGATAACGTGGCCTGTTAACAACAGAGCACAAAGAACAATCCCGAAAACAGGAAAGGGTAAGTTCCTTTAGAGTAGAGGCAAAAACGGAATTATTAGCTGTTTAACGTAGCCCATTGAAGTCCAATGTAATCCAGCAATTACTGAAAGTAATAGGAGGGAACACTTATTCGCCAGCATTCCTGGGAGACCAAGGAAGAAAGTCCTGACAGTTGAGTCTATTCAAGAGAAAAACTGTCGGTTTAAATTAAAAACCAATTTGATTGTTTTAAATTAAAAAGTGACTTCAATTAAATTAAAGCTGTCAGAATAAACCAGCCACCCAGGGGCTACATGAAGTAGGTAAGGCATATGTTGGCATGTGGACTCTAGAAGGAGCAGGACACGAGGACAGAAGGGCCAAAGTGAAGAGCTGTATAGACTGTGACGTGATCCCTCCTCTGTGAGCCACCAGTAAAGCCTCTGTGAGCCTTCAGTAAAGGGGCACCTTTACAGAGTGCGTGGCTCAGCATGGCACAAAGGCAAACGCAAGCCGAACAAGATGGCACACCTCAGCGAGAGAATGGAAACAGTGGTGCCTTGAGGAGGGAGTGTGTAGTTGGGATTGAACAGAAATGATGGGAAGACCCTTGTGCTTACACTGGCTGTTAAAGATTCAAAGTTCTCGTGAGACAGAGAAGTTCAAAATGATATCGAAATTGTGATAGGAATAGCCAGAACACTAATATCCAGTGGTGACCCAACCCTTACTATCTGTCAAGCACCCTGCTGAGCGTTTTCCACGTACATTGGCTCATTTAATTGTCACAAACTCCCAAGGGGATTGGTACCGGCGATTGTTACCTCCATTTTGTAGGCAAGGACGCTGAGGATCAGAGAAGTTAAACAATATGCGTTACATCACAAAGTGCAACTGGTGATAAAGCCATGACTCGACTTGAACCCAGCTCTGTCTCCAGAGAATGTGCAATTAGCGATTACACCAAGCTCATAATGATATATTCCCTGAGCTTTCAAAAAGAGTCAAAGTTTGTTACTAATCTAAGAAACAAGGCAGAATGCAATACCGTTTCTCACGTATTCCCATCAATAATGTTACTGTTGAAAAATCCTAGCCTAGTAGTTTAAGTTTAGAGGACAGTATGATACAATGATTAGTAGTCAAGAGAGTTTGATTCTCTTAGATACCTTCAGACTTCAAGTTTCCATATATCCAACAATGGGGTGAATGGTTGGTTGCTAAGATCCCTTCTTGCTCTAACTTTCTGTGACAAAGTCAGGTAAGACATTTCATTGCCCAACAGCAGTGAGGAGGGCAAGGGTTTTAGTGCAGATATTAATGCTCGCCTCATTGTGCACGTGACACATACTCACACCTACAAGGGAGCCATGGGAACAAACACCTTGCTCTTTGGCTCTTCAGACCATCTGAGAGTCACAGGGTTCTTCCTTCCATTTATTATTATTTGGAGGAAGAAGAGGAATCAGAACTAAATGAAACCCGAGGATCCTGAAATTTCCTTCAGTCTTTGTTGTACCTGTCAAGATATGGGCTGTAGCCTTGAGCCCACACAGCTCAGGGTCACTGCTTGGCAGAAGGCTTGGTTTTTCTGAACTCCAGTGCAAAGCTCGTCCAATCCCTCTCCATGGTTTGCAGGCTCAAGCAATAAGAATTGAGAACAAAAGTACTTCGAAATTTCCAAAAGTCCTGGTGGCTAACAGAGAAGAGTGGAACATCTAATACTCCTGGTCGGTAGGTCAGGACATAAAATCAGGCCCAGAGGTCTTGCCAGAGAGGCAGCTCCTTCATAAGACAAGGGCTCTTACAACCGCTATTGAGATGGGCCTGAGCCCAGTGTGGTTGCCCCGAGTTTGGCAAATGGTGATGTGTAATGGCAGCCACAACAAGAAACATCAGCTTCCAGAAAGTAGAAGATGATTCAGAAAATGGTCCTATCATGAGACCAATTAGATCCTGCCTGAAATCCAGGAGGGCAAGGATGTGCCTGTTCCTACTTTGATTGCCAGCACCTAGGCCAGTGCTGACCATAGAGTCAATAAACATGTGTTGAGCGAAAGAAACAAGATACGGTCACAGCCGTGTCCATCAGGTAGGTGTACCAAATGCATCAGCTTGTTAACCAGTTCTCAATATGTGTTTATTTAAAGTTTGCCATATTATTTTATTTTTCCTGTCTTCCGCAGTATGTATATACGTGTCTGTTGTGTGAGCCATGCTAGCAAATACTGACTTGATAGGTTGCTTGGATTGTTTTTTACTCATTTTATTTTTAATTCTTTTAATTGATTCTACCAAACGTAAGACTTTTTTTTTTTAATTTTAGAGAAAGAGAGCGTAAGCAGGGGAGGGACAGAGAGAGAGAGAGAGAGAGAGAGAGAATCTCAAGCAGACTCCATGCTCAACATGAAGCCCAATGCAGGGCTCAGTGTCACCCTGGGATCATGACTGACCTGAGATGGTTAAGAGTCAGATGCTCAATTGACTGAGCCACCCAGGGGCCCCTAACAAGACATTCTTTTTCTTTTTTTTAATTTTTTTTAATGTTTTATTTTATTTTTGAGAGAGAGATAGAGACAGAGCATGAGCGGGGGAGGGTTAGAAAGAGAGGGAGACACAGAATCTGAAGCAGGCTCCAGGCTCTGAGCTGTCAGCACAGAGCCCAACGCGGGCTCGAACTCACGGATGGTGAGATCATGACCTGAGCCGAAGTCGGAAGCTCAACCGACTGAGCCACCCAGGCGCCCCAATAAGACATTCTTAATGACAGAAACACATTTAGAATTGTCTGTGTATGTCTTTAATAGGAAACTATAGTAGTGGAGTTGACTATAATCAGATTGTACGATTCATCCATTTGGTCTTGTTTCTTCAGCGTTAGTGCACCTCAATTCACAGATGTGTTCCCAGTGCATAAAAGAGTACCCAGCACTTTGTAGGCACTCAGCAAATATTAACGGACACATGACTACGCGAGGCATCTGCCATCCAGCACCACTATTGACGAAAAACTTTCTGGAAGGCTTTCTGTCTCCACACAGAGATCTCACTTACGAGGAACTTCATAGCATGCATTGGAACGAACCACCAATGGCAAACTTGCACGACTATGCCTCGGACCAACCCCCTTTACACACACACACAAAATTTAAATTTAAAAATGCCCAGGAACAATTCAGTGAATTTTGGTGCCATTTGCAGAGAGGAGGAAGATCAGGAGAGGGGCAGATGCGTGGGGAAAAATCACACGCTCTACTGTAGACATTTTTTGTCATGTATGAACTGTCAAGAGACAGTTGGATAGATAGACTTGAATGCAAAATTTTTTTACATAAGCTATTACTAAAATTGGTTTGGCATGCAATCCCAGAAGGAAACATCTTTTTTTTTCTTCAGCCACACATCCACGTGTGTGCACACGCACACACACACACACACACGCACAACTACCCAAGTGCCAGAACAATGAGCATTTTGTGGTATCCACGTACCCATAACCTAAAATACTTCCATCTGTAAGTCCAGTAACCTATCCTAGCTTTCTGAGGCTTCCCTTTTCCAATGAAAACAACTTTAAGCATCAATGTAGAAAGAGAAAATCGTAATTCACTCTTCTTAGAAAACCTAGCACCAGCTAATAAAAACAGATTAGGAAAACCCATATTTGTTCGGCTTTCACAGAACTATACACATGCAGGGACATTTGGTCATATTTTATAGCATCTTAATTTTTTTCAATGCTAATATGAAATAGTAGAAACATGCTTTTTTTTATATTCTGCATAAAACAACACAACTACATGCATGTATCAAACACATGAAAGAATCCCAAAAACCATACGTTGAATTTGAAATCTCTATAGCCCTCTTTTTTAAAAAAAAGTTTACGTATTGATTTTTGAGAGAGAGACAGAGAGAGTGAGAGGGGGAGGGCAGACAGAGAGGGAGAGAGAGAATCCCAAGCAGTCTCCGCACCTTCAACACGGAGCCGGATGTGGGGCTTGAACTCACAAACCATGAGCTCAAGACCTGAGCTGAAACAGAGTCAGGCACTTAACCAACTGAGCAATCCCAGCGTCCCTCTATAGCCCTCTTTTCTATGAGTCTACCTTTATGGTTATCTTCCTTTCATATAAAAATTTTTCTGTAATTGTCTTAAGAAATAGGAACCAAATACCCAGCTATCGATTGTACGTCTCATAAACACATTTCTACACATTATTTGCAATTAATTTTTGTTCTAACTTTTGAGTTTACTTTCCTGCCTTGGTAAAATTATGGACGTAACAGCAAATCTACGTGTACTTTGTGACAATAAAGCAAATATGCTTCGTTCTCTATTGATCTCACATGAGAGATACTCATGTAATCACATTTATAATTTTTCCTGTGTTTATATGAGAATATCCTGACTCCAGGTTCTGGGTGTATTTGCTTGAATGCTGAAAGACCCAAAAACAGTTCTCTTACTGTCATTTCAATACCCAGTTCCAAGGCCCTTCTCCTCTCCGCCAGCAGTACTACAAAGAAACCCATCCTAGAGCATGGAGAGAGGAATTGGCCTCTCCACTTGGCAACAGACCCTGTGTTGATGATTTTTAAAAGAATAAGTGTTCAGTTCAAGGGCCCTAGAGAGGCTCATGACTGCAGCTCCGGTCATTTGAGGGAAAAAGGAAAGAGATTCTTAAACGCCCGGGGCAGGGGCATGGAATAAAGACATTTCCTCTCATTAAAAAAAAAAAAAAAAATTAAAGCAAACACAAGTTTTGAGTAAGAACATATGTAGTTCCTTATAATTAGATGAAAAGCACCTAGATACATAGATTCATGTCTTTTGATGTGTCCGGACTTCAGATCAATTATACACATGCTAATGTTCAATTTCCATAAGAATAAAGCAAATGACAATTATATGTTGGCTTAATTTTGTTATGACAAAGACACTCTTCAGACCCCTTTGCAAGAAACTTGGTTCTATTCCATGTGGGTTCACTCCCAGAATCTACAAAACTCCATGAAGAAGAAATTCACTAATTTGTAGAATAGAACCAATATCCTCTCATGGACTTTTGGGTCTCGGCTGTCCTAGAATAAAAAGAGGTTGAAGAAGCCCTGGGTGGGGGGGGGGGGGTCATTCATCTCCCTTCAGAATGAGGCCTCTAGGGCAAGGTTTTGGTGATAAGTTCTAAAGTACAAGGCGCCCGGGTGTCTCAGGTATCCTGGACAGGCTTTCAGAATGTCCACCCACCCCGTGCTTCTCATTGGCTCTTGTCCCCTGGCTTCCATTTGTCTTTCAAGGAAAAGAAAGTAAGGTTGCTCTCCAGAATAGAAAAATGCTACTTAATGTGACTTTACCATTTAAAAATAATTCTGATCACTCTGCTGGAAAAGGTTAATTAAAACTTGAGGAACGATGGGGTTCCAAAAACAAAACAAAAACCTTGATGTCATAGTAAGAAAAGCCTGGTTTCTCAGTAAATAGCTGGGCGGCGTTGATTAGATTACTTAATCTCTCTTGGTTGAGTCTCCTTTATACAATGGAGGGCGTCAACGAAATAATTTTAGGTTCCCCTAGTTCTAAAATTCCAAGATTCTATGCACAAGGGGGGGGGGGGGGTTGCATGCTGTGAAGTGTTTACCCACCATAGCTGCTGAGCGCTTTCTGGAAAATCCTAGCAGGATGGGGCCTCTATCTCCAACCCAGATAAAACTTGAAGCACAGTGGGTCTCCATTTCTTAGCTCTCGAAGGACGTGGGGGCGGCTCCTTCCCAAGGGCCCCAGAAGCAATGGGAGCCATGAGGGGAAGCCTTGCTGAAGGAAATCACATCTTAGCTCTTGCATGCACAGCCCTCTCTCTCAGCCCCTGCCAATGGACAGATGAGTGGGGGGAGGGGGGGTACAGGTGGGCTATCTATACAGGTCGCACCACTGTGTCACGTAGGAGAATATGGCCACGGACGCTTCTCCTCTGCCAAGAGTCCAACACTGACACGATCTTTGGAAAGGATCGAAATTGTGCCCCAAAGACTACATGAGGGTTGAGTAGAGAAGAAGCATTCCAGAAGGCCCACATCTCCCAGGAACCCACTCACAACTGCCTCATGGCTCCCGCACGGCCGCTAAACAGCCTTTGCTAATTCAAAGCCAGATCTTTAATCTTCATGTGATAGAATGTAAATGCATGTGTTTATACTTAAAATGAAAGGCAGCTCGGTATAAAGGAGTCTTTGCTTCTTTCAAATGCTCAGTTAAGTGACACGAATCTCCTGAAGATGGTATTAATTTCCTCTAATAATAATTTCTGGGTCGTTAGGTTCATTGCATTTTACTTTACACTCTCCTTATCAAGTGCACAGAATGCTGTGTGCATTCCCCCAGGAGTCCGACTGCCATATCAGAGAGGCTCACACTTTCAAAGGATTAATAATACCTCTCTGGTGCTTTTTAAAATCCCTCACTAATCTCCACACTTTCACTTACACTGACCCTGTCTGGCCAGGCTTCTGTGTGATAGAGAGTCTACACCCGGAGCACAGGAGGGAGGGCGGGGGGCGTCCCAGCTCACAGCGGACAGGCGAACAATCTCACCAAGGCCAGATGGATCGGCCAACTTGTGTTTCTTTATTTCTCTTTCTCCTGGAAGGAAGAGCGAAAATAAAACTCACCCCCATCTGAATAAAGTGGCCTTTTGATGAAAGGCATTTGAAGGGATTTGACTACTTATAACAGAAATTCTAATTCAATGAAACAGTGTGACTTTATCTCACCATGTTAACCCAGGGTACACCAACCAACATCAGAACCCGCCTGAGAGCTAGATGCAGAATTATTCGCTGTATTAAGCTGGGTCCTTCTTAATAATGCTAACCTTCCATTAAGTTGGTATCCACCCGGTTTCACTTGCAAGCTATAATGATCACTCCAAGGTGGTGATATTATTTATTGAGATCAATCCAAAATGCCTCAAACGCGTATTCCTCCCATGCACACACCAGATATTCGTTTGTTTCTCCTCTAATGTGTTGTAGCATTTTAAGAAGAGATTGCAAATCAGTAAAGTTTCTTTTGTCTCAGGAATCGGGGTTCTTTCAGCAGGTGTGTCTTAGTTAAGTTAGTCGGGATTCATTCATTTATTAATCATCTGGCATGTAATGGGGTGAAGCGGGAAGGAACAAAATGGTGACGGATGTAACATCCGATCACAGCGGGGCAGTCTGGGAGCTGTGCTGTAGGCCGGGTGAGAAACGCTCAGTTCCGCTCGAGCTCTGCCTTCTTCTTTAATATTTTTAAGGAATGGGGGTGCCTGAGTGGCCCAGTCAGTTAAGCATCAGACTCTTGAGTTTGGCTCAGGTCATGATCTCACGGTTCACGGGTTTGAGCCCCACTCCGGCCTCTCGGCCTCTCTCTCTGCCCCTTCCCCACTTGTGAGCTCTCTCTCTCTCTCTCTCTCTCTCAAAATAAATAAAATAAACTTAAAAAATATTTTTAACGTGCGTATTGACTTATAAATACGTAAGCATAACTGTAGCCACAAATAGTATGCACATCCGCTCCATGCGTTCGGTCTAGGTAATTCACGTCCGAGCCATGTTTTCTTCATGAACCTTAGAAAAGGAAATGAACCTTCAAACTCCCTTGGCTTTCTCATCCATTTATACAATCTTCCAAATGGGTTCGTAACTCTCTGAGATCTGATAGGACAGAGGTGAATTATTTTCACGGCTTCACACCAAATCTTCCACCTGACTTCTTAGCTTCAAAAGGGCACCCAGGTCGTGTGGCACAAATGTATTTAGCACACTCAAGTGTGCAAAGAAAGTGAGGTTTGCATATTTGTCTATAACTGAGCTCATCTTTCTTGCAGCCTCGAGCTCCACTGAGGGCCAGAGAAACACATCGGCCCATTGGTGCCATCTTGTCTGCTTCTATATCCTCCCAGTTCACAACAACCCCTTTCAGGTAGGTCAAGTGTTTTGTTTTTGTTTTTTTAATGTTTATTTAATTTTGAGAGAGAGAGAGAGAGCAGGGGAGGGGCAGAGAGAGAGGGAGACACAGAATCCAAAGTGGGCTCCAGGCTCCGAGCTGTCGGCACAGAGCCCGACGTGGGGCTCGAACCCACGAACCATGAGATCGTGACCTCATCTAAAAATGGACGCTCCACCGACTGAGCCCCCCAGGCGCCCCAGAAGGTCAATTCTTTAAGGAACTCTTTAAATTCTTCTACCCATCCACTGCTCCCAACAACAACAGCTATTCTGTGGCTGCCGTGGACGTTGCCATGAGCGTCCTTCTCTGCATCCTACCTGACCATTAGGGAGAAAAATGTCCCTGGTGCCCCGCATGACTCTGCATGCCCTTGTGTGCTGGGGACGCCTGAAGCTGGTGAGCTCCTGATCAGTTCCTTCTGGGCTGGATCAGAAGCAGGCGGGGTGCCCATTGGCCCAGCCCCACCTGGGCTTGCTGGCATTGTTGGGAGACTCAGGTCCACCTGAGAATCTCCTTGTATCCTGGCCGGGCTGGCCCATGCACCAACACCATGGCGATGTCCCCAGCAAGATTTCTGGCCAGCAGTGTTAGCTATCTTCTACAATATCCCCAAGGATCACCCACATGACAAGGATCCCAGCCACCTGCGTGACAGCTGACAGAGCTAGACTCAGAACCTCCCCCTCTGCCTCAACCACCAAAAGGCTTGTTTTATTCTGATAGGGCACAGGGTCCCAAACCGAATTCAGACTGAGCCCTCTGCTTCCAGCTTTCTCTTGGCACTCAGGGTGAAGCTTCATGTGCATTTCCCCCACCCCACTCCTTCCCACACACTCATGTGCCTTAGCTCCTCAGACCATTCACTGCTCACTCGAGGGTATTGGGAAACCCTGGTGTAGACCTCGGCGTCTCTACAGTGAGGGAAACCAGGTTAGAAGAGAGGCCATCTTTCTTATTTGTATTCAAGTTCCCACAAACAGACTTGGCTTCGGTCTCTGATAAAACCCTCATTTCACTTTTCAGATTCAGTAACCACGTCCCTGTGAGGTCTGGTTCCTCACATTCTCAGAGACAAAGGCTCTCTTACCTTCCTGTTCCTTTCCTTCCTGGAAAACAGGCTTGGCTTATCGTCTCAATTCCGACTTCTTTACGGCATACGCAACACGAGCCATAGATGGGAAATGATCAAATGCGGTGGCGAGGGCAGTAAGATGGTCTTGAGGGAGGGTAGAATACAGATAGGTCAAGGGCAAGAGGAGGGATCCAAATTCCTGCCAGATGCTTATAATTTCTTTTTCTCAAAGTTGAGCTGTTTCCCATCTTTAAGTATAATTGTTGATTTATTTTTTTCAGAAACGTTTTGAAGTGGCAAATGTTAAGTGAGCCCCACGCTCGACTTCATATGCTTCATTGACAGATGAGATACTTTTTTATTTCCTGGACTTTGGAGTATAAAAGGCCTCTTTCAACTGAATAACTTGATGATAAAATACCCCACAGAATGAAAAACTCTGCCATTTATTCAAGGGCTAGCACCGTTTTAGAGAAGAGGTTCCCTAAAGATAAGCACTTCCTTAATGATATTTCTTCCCTCCCCCAGACATTTCATTTTACAGAGTTAAAAGAAACGATAATCTGAACATAATCAATCAGTGTAGACCGATACAGCGCATTCTCTGGGTGACCAGAATGCTAAGTCACAGAAATGTAGAGGCGAAGAAAACAGACCTGGTCTTTGTCCTCTTGAGGCTTACAGTGCCAAGATCATGACCTTGTGGTTTGCGAGTTCGAGCCCCGTGTCAGGTTCTGTGTTGTCAGCACAGAGGCTGCTTCAGATCCTCTGTCCCTCTCTCTCTCTGCCCCTCCCCCACTGGCTCTCTCTCTGGCTCAAACTAAATAAGTAAACTTAAAACTTGACTTACTCATCTGTGTGAATGGAGCTGAGGCTCCTAGTCCTGCCTACCTTAAGCTATTACCGTGGAACAAACCCCATATGTGAAATCGCTTACCGACTGGGACATGAGGGCAAGGCAAAGAGAGGCAGCAGGGATAGGATAACAGGTCCTGCGAGGCACCTCAGTCCGCTCATCACAATACTGACACAATTATCCTGGGAGCCAGCTCTGGAAAGAGACCTCTTGCTTGGGGGATACATCTTCTTGCTTCGGTGGCTGTGAGATGCCTGACTGGCCCTTCACACGCGGCAAAGGAGATGCTCTCAGCCAAATGCCATCGCCTCTTCGGTCATGTGAAGTCAAAACTGTAAGTCAAATCATAACGACGTAACACAACACTGTGTAGTGTTTTACAGCTGACGAAGCACTTTTACTTCTTTACCTTATTCAGTCTTATTTAATTCCGAGAGGGCCACGTTTGTCTGGATAGGCCATGTTAGTATAATATAGTTTCTTTGCAATGACTGCTTCAAAATGTAAAATGCGGGGCACCCAGGTGGCTCAGTTGGTTGAGCGTTCTGCTTTGGCTCAGGTCACGGTCTCATGGTCCACACGTTCAAGCCCCGCATCGGGCTCTGTGCTGGCAGCTCAGAGCCCAGAGCCTGCTTCAGATTCTGTGTCTCCCACCTCTCTCTGCCCCTCCCCAGCTGGCGCTCTCTCTCTCTCTCTCTCAAAAGTAAAATAAACATTTAAAAAAAAAGGTAAACTGCAAAAAAAAGAAAAAAAATTCCCAAGTCCCCTCCAATATTGTCTTGCAAATAAAAATTCCGGCCAGAGTTCAGGAAGGTACACACGCCAGACTGCCCCTCTTTAAAGGCAGCCCGTGCGATGCAGAGGTTTTTTTGCACGGCATTTCCCTGGGACACCAGGGCTTTTCCTCGGCTGTGGAAGGGCTCCATTGTTGATGAAGGCTCTTGCCTCTTGTGTAAAATGCATCACAAGTGATGCATCAAATGCCGTGAGGCGTCACGACCTCCAGCTGGCCACCGGCCACCATGAGGCTCCCAATCACTTGACCCCATGCCAAATGACAAAGACTGAGGGAGAGACCCATTCAGAATCGGCGGAAGAGACTAGCAGGCAGGCCTCGGTGGAGAGAGTGTAGAGAGGGCAAAAGTAATTCTGTATCGCAGTCTTCTTGGATTTTTACTTCCGTCTAATCCAAATGCATCATAATGGTTGATCCAATACGTTCTCTCCAGTTTATTTCGCTTCCCTAAGATATCTGCTTAAACTATGCCTTGAAAACATTTTCTGGGAAAACTGAAGGCATACGTATGGTGCATCTTTATTTCAGGTTTCCTTTTCTTCAAGAAGAAACTTTTGGTCAAATGGCTCTGTACGTTGGCAATATTTTATTTCTCTAAGTAACCAATAGCTTCTACAACATTTTCGTAGTTTTCTCCAGGATGAATCAAGGCTTTCGAGGGTAGGAAGTGATCCATGCATCTCCGCAACCCCACGATATCCAATATGCCATTTCTGTTTCATCAAATATTCACAAATTGTTGAACAACTTTTTATTGGAAAGAATACAACTTTTCAATAATGGCTTTAAAATACTTTCAAGACCGGCAGCTCAATTTTGGATTGCACTTATAAAAATCACATGAGGGGGATTATTTTTAAGGAGTGAAAAAAAATCTCCGAGAGCACTTGAAGTTATTTGAGTTATAATAAGGCTGTAAAAACTGGGGGTCTAATAAGGGATACTAGAATCACAAATAAGGTTAGATCATGAATCCATTCACTGGATATCAGGTTCGTCTGTAAAAACAGAAAAAGAAGAATTAGAAGTCAGAGCCAGCCCAGGAGCCAAGCATTCAACTTCATATGTACATTGTCAGCACAGAGAACATTATCTGCGAACCCATAACCCCACCTGGGAGAAAGAAACTGAGACTTGGTGAATTTGGGTGATTGCCCAAGGTTGCAGAGCTCTCCTGGGGGCTGAGGAGGAAGTTCAGCGTCCTTAGGAGAGCTCACAGCACCTAGCCACGTGGTCCACGATGAGAAGGTCATTGCTACACTGGAAAGCTGAACCATTTAATTCCCTCCTGAATATGCTCTAAGTCATTCAATCGATGTTAAGTTTGATTGTATTTTCATACCTTCCAATAATCATTTCTCTCTTTTTTTGGAAGTTTATTTATTTATTTTGAGAGAGACAGAGCATGAGCGGGGGAGGGGCAGAGGGGGTGGGGGGGTAGAGAGAATCCCAAGCAGGCTCTACACTGTCAGCATGGAGCCTGATGTGGGGCTCGAATTCACAAACCATGAGACCATGACCTGACCTGAAACCAAGAGTCGGATGCTTAACCGACTGAGCCCCCCAGGTGCCCCAATATTCATTTCTTAATAGTGACATCTTTCTTCATTTCCCTGCATGCTGCCCAAATTCCAGCTGTTGTTCTTAGCCACATTACTCAAACCCCCTGATCCTTAGCCGTTTGTAAAATAAACAAAATAACATTGCCTCTGCTAGGGCTGTCCCTCTCTTGCTCAGCAGTATCCCCGTTGTCCCCCTGTAGACACACCATAGGGTTGATGGGACGTCCATTCTCCTGAAACTGGGCAACGGCCATGTCATTAACTGATGCCAACAGATGTGAACACGAACGCCATGTGCCCCTTAGAGGCAGAAAGCCTCAAGAGCCAGTGTGCGCATTTGCTGGCTGTTTTTTCCACTGCCACGGTGGTGAGCAACCTTCCAGGCGGATCCAGAAGGCTCCATCAGCCGACGCCCTTGAGTGGAGATGATGTGGAGCTGAGCCCCTGATGACTCGGAAGGGACCTGTAGAATGAACAATGAAAAGAAGAAAAACATCGCTACAGTCGTGAGCCACTGAGTGTTGGTGATTTTTTTTGTACCGCAACATAACCTAGTCTGTCCCGACGGATTTGCCTCTGGGATTCTTCTAGCTTTAAAGTTGTTGTGTGTAAACTGGTTACCACTTGGCTTCTAATAAGCAGTCAATCCAAGAGTGTCAACTAGTTTGACCACCAGTGAAAGAGCTTTTATTTTAAATTTTTTAATGTTTATTCATTTTTGAGAAAGAGAGAGAGAGAGAGCACAAATAGGGTAGAGGCAGAGAGGGAGAGGGAGACACAGAATCCGAAGCAGGTTCCAGGCTCCGAGTTGTCAGCACAGAGCCGACACGGGGCCCAAACCCACAAACTATGAGATCATGACCTGAGCTGAAGTCGGATGCTCACCTGACTGAGCTACCCAGGCACCCCAGAACTTTTTATTTTTAAACCGAAAGGCTTAAATATCTAAACAAATGGAGTGTTTAAAGTTCGAAAATGTAAAAAAAAAAAAAAAACCGGTGGCGACTGTCCTAAGTAATGTTTCTGGCAAAGAATAACTCTATGTTTTACATTCGCATTGCTCCTGGAAGCGACACATCAGACTTTCTCATGTCTGAGTTCTATCAGATGTGGTTAGTGAGTTAAATAACAACACTAAGTAGCTCCTACCACAAGTAATTACACTCAGTGCGCATAGCTGTATTTCACGCCAAAAGAAAATAATGATTTTGCACTAGTAACACACGGCACTTTCTACCCAAGTGCTAATAATTTATATGTGTACAGGACTTTGTCTTGTCTAAGCATTTTTAAAGTCTCTTACTTCATTTGATCAAAAATAATTATGAAATAAAATACTTCAGGGGCACCTGGGTGGCTCAGCCGGTTAAGCGGCCAGCGTCAGCCCAGGTACCTCCTGAGTTCCTCACCGTCTGTGAGTTCGAGCACTGCGTCAGGCTCTGTGCTGACAGCTCAGAGCCTGGAGCCTGCTTCGGATTCTGTGTCTCCCTCTCTCTCTCTGCCCCTCCCCAACTCATGCTCTGTCTTTGTCACTCTCAAAAAAATAAATGAACGTTAAAAAATTTTTGAAAAAAAGAAACATAAACTACTTCAGCAGAATGCTCTTAACCTATTGTGGGGCAACTGTCCCCTTTAAGAAGTTAATGAGAGAGATTCTTTCTGGGGAAAAAACAAAACGCATATAATCGCAAATGCACACTGTGCACATAGTCCTAGGAGACTTATGGACCCACCGTGGACTACGATAGATCCTGGCTAAGAATTTTGGCATCAACGTTGTAAGATATTTCTGCCTTTACTAACGTTCTGTAGCACAGTGGAATATTTCACACCTCACTCATCAATATTTATTGAACCGTTCAGTGACCCAAAGCATGCGAACGGGCAAAGAAAGATTTTCCTGGGACTACCAAACACATATTCCATCGCATGTAATTTGTGCCGGAGAAGCTCCAGTAATCCCCGTGACTTTCACCCTTAGCTCTTCAAGGAATGAGACGTCCTTCTTACTCTCCAGTATTTGAAGGCTCCATAGGAACAATAACTTTAGAGTGGTCACAGGCAAGAGTCAGCGGGGGCGGAAGAGACCAAGGTGATGCCAAATGACAGGGGGAGGGTCTGTCTCTCGGAATCTCAGGTCACTCGCCACAGGCCTGTGGGGTCAGTCAACGGCAGCAAATGCAGAGAACAGTTGCCACATTCTCAGTATTTTGTTTTCTTCTTTCTTTTCTCAGGCTGAACCTCAGTACTTAGAGGATTACCACCGCCCTCCCGGTAGAAGGCCAGAGACTTATGACTAAAGTAAGGGTGACATCCCCTTCTTCGGTCTTGGATCCGAAACAAAGGGCCTCTGAAAGATTCTGCCTCGGCTTCCAGGACCACCAGGGGTGAAGATACAGAGGACCCCGTAAGCTCACGGCACAGGGCAGATTCTCACGGTGGCTTGGCGGGCTGCAGGCAGATTCACGGGGACGAGCCTGCCTTACTCATTATTGGAGTTTACAACCGGGATGTCTCAGAAGTCTGTTAGAGGCCTGCGTTCGCTTCTTAAACCAGAAGCAGACGGGCGACTTCACTTTAAGACAGAAGTTTAAATTCTCGTAATGGAGATAAGAGGCTTATCTTTTTTGTAGATGGTGCCTGAGTGTATCTGTGTGTTGAATCCTTGTGTTCTCAACGAGCGGTGACTCCAAGTCAGCCCGGGTTCCGAGCTCTTATCGGCCTCCTGTGTGTACCTAGCCACACACCACGAGAAGAGAAAGGCTCATTGATCTGTTGTAGCACGGCGGCAGTTTTGATGAAGATAGTGAAAAGCCACATGGTGAGGCCTTAACCCACTGCCCACATGTGGATGCTACTCGCAACTAACAGCGTTTTGCTCTTTATTCTGCCTCGTTGCCCCCACGACTTTGCTTAGGGCCTCTGCTTGTTGGCATGTATGTTCACCCTGTGTGTTACCCAGCTCACACACACACACACACACACGCGCGCACGCACGCACACACATATACGCAACTGAAGCGTCAGCACCTATATTCCAATAAGTATGAGAGTTCTTTATACGCCATGGTGCAATTTGCTTTTCTTACACTTTCTACTGCAGCTTGGAGAGCTTCCCATGCTAACGTACACAGATTAAATCCTTTCTTTAATTTTTTTAAATGTTTATTTATTTTTAAGACAGAGACGGAGACAGAGCATGAGCAGGGGTGGGGCAGAGAGAGAGGGAGACACAGAATGGGAAGCAGGCTCCAGGCTCCAAGCTGTCAGCACAGAGCCCGACGTGGGGCTCGAACCCATGAGCTGCCAGATCGTGATCTAAGCCAAAGTCAGATGCCCAACCCACTGAGCCCCCCCCCCGCCTTTTTTTTAATGTGATTAAAAAATGTTTTAACGTTTTTAAATGTTATCAAAAAATTAATGAAACATACATAATGTTTAAAAAATTCAGAGACCAGGGCACCTGGGTGGCTCGGTCAGTTGAGCATCTGACTCTTGATTTCAGCTTGGGTCAGGATCTCACAGTTCGTGAGTTCAAGCCCCATGTAGGGCTCCAGCCCAGAGCCTGCTTGGGATTCTCTCTCTCTCTCTCTCTCTCTCTCTCTCTCTCTCTCTCAAAATAATCAAATAAACATTAAACAAAAAAAATCAGAAACCATAAAAGGGAATGAAGTGAAAACTGTGCCCCTCTAATTTCAAGTCTCTGGTCTCCCTCCTGGTCTCTTTGCCCAGACACAGCCTTAGGTAAGGTTGTCAAATGGACCTAATACCCACGTAAATATATCTATGAGAAGAGAGAAGACCAAAGATGTCTGCAGGTTACTTGCTGCACTCCCATGCACAGATGCCATCTGTCTCTCCGTCCCATTGAGTCCCCGCTGGTCTTGTCGCTGCTTCGACCAATTGCATATGGCGGAAGACCGCCAAACACTGCTCTGGGCTGAGGCTTGTGAGGGAACCAGCTGCTTTCTCTCCCCAGAGATGAGCTTTAATATGCCTTACCACCTCGACACTGACACGCTGTGAGATCCATTCCAATCACAGCACACTCCAAATGCGGTGATCGGGAATGATGGGATTCTCCACACCGGGCTCCCTAGAGTATATTCTCCAATCCAATTGTTTTCATTCCTATTTCTTTAACTGTGGCAAGCGTGGAAGCATATTTTTGCAGATTTCACAGGATTTTTTGTGTGTGTTTATTCCGCTGTGACCTCTCAGCCATTTATTTTGCCCTTCATATTGTTAATTTTCTATTGAAGTATTAGGCTTTTCTATGTTGAGAAATTCATTCCTTTTGTGCTCTGAATGAATGTTTAATGTGTATATGATCAAATATATCCATCTTTCTGTGATGGTCATAGTTAATAAGTTTTTTTTTTACTCTAGTATTAGTTTATTCACATTTTCTTTCACCTATTTTATATTTTGATTTCTTATGCTCAATATTTGGGGTAACTTTAATGTACATTGCGATAAAAGTGATCATAGAGATCGAGTTGTAATCTTTTCCAGGTGTCTATTTTTCCCTAATTATTTAAATGTCGTCTTTATATGTTACATTCTCATGTCCATTTAGATTTTTTTTCTTGCATCTTGTGATTCACGCACAAATTCTTAGCTTTGGTTTATTTTCCTTTTAATTACTTCAAATACGAAATAATAAAATCATTTGGTATCTACGGATGCCATTGATGAATTTGAGTTTAAAATTTAATAAAGAGATTCTAGCAAGCTTCACACCAATTCCCAATGGTCATCAAATTATAATATTATAAAATTATCCTTCAAAAAATGTAGAGAAATTTTTTTTGAAGTTCACATTCCCTGAAGAACAAAAAAAGCAATGGTTATTTTCTAAAAAATAATAATAATAATAATTTAACATTTATTTTTGAGAGAGAGAGAGAGAGCTAGTTGGGGAGGGGCAGAGAGAGAGGGAGACACAGAATGGGAGGCAGGCTCCAGGCTCTGACCTGTCAGCACAGAGCCTGATGCAGGGCTGGAACCCACAAACTGTGAGATCATGACCTGAGCCGAAGTCGGACGCTTAACCGACTGAGCCACCCAGGTGCCCCTATTTTCACTTAATGCTTGCTAGCATAGAAACACAATAGTATGTTTTTCTTATTTCTGGAATTAACAAAATTAATTACAAATTCTCTACATATGGGTCATGCAAAATGAAAGGTTCATTTATTTGAGCAGCCATGGGCCAATTTTCTCTGGAAAAAATAAAAGTAGCTTGTAAAATATAAAGTTACTTGAAATTACCAGGGAAAGCAGTATTCACGGTTTAGCTGCTTTGTATTATAGTTCTTATTTTCCTCTGCTTTATATTATAGTTCATTTTAAAATAGAAGTCCTTCCTTCCCTTGTGAATGGTTAGTTAAGTTATTAAAGATAGAAAAATAACTAATCTATCTTAAAATCTCCTCGGTGCTGATCACAGTGCATAAAATATAATGTGTGTTAAAGAAATGTCAGGTCAATGATATGAAAGCATGGATCCAATGTCCTGTCTTCTTATTTGAAACTTCATTAAGCTCCCAAAGTCAAAGAGAAAGCTTGCGATGATAAAAATAAACAAACGAAACGAAGCTTTTGAGATAACCATACTGAAATTGTAGGCAATGCTGTTTGTCCTTGGATCTAATGCTGTTTGTCATTGGCTAATGAAATAGCAAAAGGTAATGATCTAGGAATTCATTAATCAGTAATGTATTATTAGTATATTGTATGTCTGTTTTTTTTCTATCTATCTGCATATCTTTTAATTAATTTAATCATTGATAATGTATCCATAAGCTCTTTGTACCCATGCTGTGTGTCAGATTCTGGAGATCGGACGAAGACCAGAGGGTCATAGAGACTTTAACAGGTTTTTTTATTCAGGACATCGAATAAAGATTTACTAAAATATGTGCGATCATCAAGGCATGTGTCCAGGGTAAGGAGAAAAAGATAGGATGTACACAAGCGTTTGGGAACCATGTGCCCAAAGAGGAGTTCTTGAAACCTGGTTCCTGAAATGGTGCAGGAAGTGCGCCCCATATGAAGGGAACCCTGGGTAACCGGTACTGTGGATAAGCTAAAGAAACAAACAAAACATCACTGTTGGCTGGGGAGCGAGTCTCCTGGATTTAGGATTAATAACTATGTGTTTCATACATCACTGATAAAACTTGACATACAGTTTCTCTCTCTATATATATATATTTTTTTTTTGCTTTTTTTTCTGACGTAGATAAGTTCAGAGACCTTTCTAGTTCTGGTTCTGCACCGCCCCATGTATTAAGGCATCCACAAAGGAGAAGCTCAGCTTTGCTATTCATCAGTGTGAGACATGAACTTCCTATTGAAAAGAGGAGGGAAGGACTTCTTTAAAAAGCAGTACCACTTTATCTTACAAGGTAAAAAATAACCATATAATAACAACGCAAACGCATGACTGTTGACAATGTAAGTGCCATGTAACCATGGAGCAATTATCTACTTCTCTCCCTTTTTAAAACAAAGACCAAGCTGAAAATCTAAGAGCTGCAAGTTGCATGATGATTATTCTGTTCATTACTTGGTAACTGGAAGTATAATTATCAAGTAATCTGCATGAACATAATTACGTATTTACATCGTCTTTGCCGTGTAATTATAGAGGAGTTTAGTGATTATACAGTACACTCCTTGAAAAAGAAAGTGATACCAAAAAACAACCCCCCAAAAAATCTGTGTGAAGTAGTCATCTCAAGCAGAAAGAATTAAACATGAGGATGATTTTCCTTAGAAAAGTCCTAAATCATGACATAAGTGAAAACAATAAAAATTAGATCAATTTCCGATCATGAACACCAACCAGAGTCCATCTCATGAATTATGGAAGCCTGCTCAGACCGTCAAACCATTTGGTGCATGAAGCGCTCAAGGAAAATAGTCGAATTTGCTTTCTTTCAACGTGAAGGGTTTTTTTTTTATATTTATTAGTCTAATCATCTTTATCTCGTCTTCGTTCTCCCACCATTAAAATCACAAGTATCTCTATTAAATTCTGAGATGTTTGATGAGTAGATAAAGAAAAAGGAGCAAGAATAAAGTTGAATAGTGGTGCTCACTTAACAAAGTTCTGAGGCTTTCTCTCACTACAGAAAAAAAGTATTAAGTACTTTATTTTTTAAGATCTTTATTTTTTAAGATGTTTAATATGGATGGTTTAAACAAAGATGTCCTGGAATTTTTAAGCACTTTGGTAACTGCATCCTTGCGATTAAAATCTCTCCATTGTCTGATAATCGACCACAATACGTTTGCTTTCTGTTTGCAAGGGGTGTTCAGGCCACCCTCGGTGATTGGATGGCATATCCTGCTCGGTGACAATTACCACTTAACAAAGTCATTGTCTGAACCATTTGCATAAAACAACAGTTCAGTCAGAAGTGAATCCAGGGGGTGCCTGGGGTGGGGCTCAGACTTCGGCTCAGGTCATGATCAAACGGTCAATGAGTTCTAGCCCCGTGTTGGGCTGTGTGCTAACAGCTCAGAGTCTGGAGCCTGCTTCGGATTCTGTGTCTCCCCCTCTCTCTACCCCTCCCCTGCTCACGCTCTGTGTCTCTCTGTCTCTCAATAATAAATAAAAACATTAAATTTAAAAAAAAAGAAAAGAACTGAATTCAAAGTGACTTCTTGACTCTCTCCACGTGTGGATAGGAACCTGTAATCTGTGAGATACACACACAAAGCCAACACAATTTGCAGTGTGTGATCATTTCATATTTGTCACTGTCCTCTAAATGCATAGATTCTCCCAGAAGTTACACAGGCTCGTGTTTGAGTCTAACAAGCCTGGCAGGTCGACTCTTTCAGTTCTCTAAATGCTATTTAATATCTCCACGGAGTGATATGCTGCTATTTTTTGTAGTTAAAGCAACATCTGAAGGTTGGCAACTGGCAGTAAGAACGCAATTTAAACATGGGGCTTTTGTTCCCCCCAAAGAGTGAATGGGAGACTACATCAGCAGCCATGCTTGCTGAAGATGTACAAATTAGTGTTCACATTTTTGGTGGAAAAAAACAAAAAAAGAAAACGAAACCATACCGGTCTTTAAAGAATTTCTCCTCCTAGATTAACAATGTAACAGATAGTCAAGACCCATCCCCAGAGTTTCTGTCAAATGCTTGTTTCTTCTGCAGGGGCATCACCTTCTTCCCAGGGCGCAGTCTTGAGAGAGCACAGAAGACTTTCAGAAAGGTAGCGAGAGGTTTCCTGACTCCTCTGCTCCCTGCTGCCTAATCCAGAGACCCAGTTACTCCACAAGCCAAGAAAGATGGGAGCGGCGCCTCCCTGAGAGCCAGCCCTGCATATCACAAACACACACATTGAAATAATTTACTTGTCGACACCCATGGGCGTCGTCTCCTTACCGGGGATTTGCCCATGAATCACACCATCTCAGCTCCCTAGAAACACTTCCCCACAGCCCTGTGTCCTTGAAACAGTCGGTTGGGCAACTGACTCTTGATTTCAGCTTAGGTCATGATCTCAGGGCTCCTGAGTTCCAGCCCTGCATTGGACTCTACCTTAACAGCACGAAGTCTGCTTGGGATTCTCTCCTCCTTCTCTCTGCTGCCCACCCCCCCCCCCCACTCTCTCTCTCTCTTTCTCTCAAAAGAAATAAGTAAACATTTTTGAAAAAGGAAAAAAAGAAAGAAAAAGCAAATGAGTGCCATGTGGGTTTCTTTCTCTGCAACAGCGTATGAATGCAATAGATTCTCGGACAATGAAGTGTTGTCCTGGTGGAGACAGGAGTTTTCTACTCACTACACTTGACCATGGTGGCTGAAAACTACCATGCAATTCTGAACAGTTTATGAGTTGTGTGTATATAGGTCTAGATTTTTGAGAAACTCGATGTAAGTTTTCCAAAACTCAAATGATAAAAGTTTAGGTTTATTTAAATAATTGCATTAGGAATTTTTGAAATCATCACTTATCATTTCTGTTTTATTTAACGGATAATGTTTAATTTTTAGGAAGTATCGCTTTTAAAAATATTAATAATTGAAGTGGTTTGTATTTTGAAGTATTTGTATCTTAATCAAAATACACTCAGATTTTGAACATTCTGAGTGCAATTACATGTTTTAGTTTTTTAGGGCACTACTCTCAAAAGAACAAAAACTTTGTGAAAGTCTTTATTATATTAACAATTAATGGGGCCCCTGGGTAGCTCAGTCAGTTGAGCGACAGACTCTTGATTACAGCTCAGGTCATGATCCCAGAGTCCTGGGATTGAGACCCGTTCCCGCCCTGCACTGGGCATGAAGCCTGCTTGAGATTCTCTCTCTATCTGCCCCTCTCCCCCTGGCGCACACGCGTGAACACTCTCACTCTCTAAAATAAAAAATAAATTAAAAAAACAATTAGTGGGGCGCCTGGGTGGCTCAGTCAATTAAGCGGCCAACTTCGGCTCAGGTCATGATCTCGCGGTTCGTGAGTTCAAGTCCCACATCGGGCTCTGTGCCGTCCGCTCGGAGCCTGGAGCCTGCTTCGGATTCTGTGTCTCCCTCTCTCTCTGCCCCTCCCTTGCTTACTCTCTGTCTCTCGCTCTCTCTCAAAAATAAATAAACAT
Organism: Acinonyx jubatus; assembly: GCF_027475565.1. Lineage (NCBI taxonomy): Eukaryota > Metazoa > Chordata > Mammalia > Carnivora > Felidae > Acinonyx > Acinonyx jubatus. Next base: position 75,371,804 of record NC_069380.1, read on the forward strand.
GAAAACAAAAAAATTTTTAAAAACCGATTCGTGATTTTCATTAATTTAAAGCAAGAACAATTTTCTGGAATACATAATAAACTTATGAATGATGTATGCCTTCCTTCTATACTCATCACACTTCACTGGAACATCTTCCATGGAGTGCCCAGGTGTGTAATAATCCTGAAGTTCAGTCACATTTTGCTACCATTTAGTCATATAAAAACCACAACTTCGGACATGTTTTTTTTTCAGTTTAGACATTATGAAGGTATATTTGTCAAGACAGCACTATAAAACATCTTTTCTTTAACATCTTGCTGAGTCGATTTACCACTTTAAATTTCAGACATGTACGTGGGCTTCCATTTTTTCCTCTTTTTGGTCTTGTCATAACATTCAGGGAAGGGGTGTGGTGCAGCTCTCCGTCTGTTCAGGACGGGATGGTTTGAAGGGAAGCAAATACTGCTCCCATCTCGGCCACCACCCCCTTCGGCCAGCAATCCACCAGCGGCCGCCAGTAGAATACAGGGCAGGAAATTGTATACAGGGAACAAACTGCGCTCAAATCAACAGAATGGAGAGAAAAGAAGCATAAATGAGAGAAGAGAAAATTGCAAGCAAATTAAGAATGACATATCAGATTAAAAATCCTTGTAGAAGGATGGGGCACCTGGGTGGTTCAGTCAGTTGAGCGACCGACTTCGGCTCAGGTCATGATCTCACGCTTTGTGAGTTGGAGCCCCGCGTCAGGCTCTGTGCCGACAGCTCAGAGCCCAGAGCCTGCTTCAGATTCCGTGTCTCCCTCTCTCTCTGCCCCTCCCCCATTCATGCTCTGTCTCTTTCTGTCTCAAAAATAAATAAACGTTAAAAAAATTTTTTTTTTTAATTAAAAAAAAATCCTTGGGGCACCTGGGTGGCACAGTCGGTTAAGCGTCCGACTTCAGCCAGGTCACGATCTCGCGGTCCGTGAGTTCGAGCCCCGCGTCAGGCTCTGGGCTGATGGCTCGGAGCCTGGAGCCTGTTTCAGATTCTGTGTCTCCCTCTCTCTCTGCCCCTCCCCCGTTCATGCTCTGTCTCTCTCCCAAAAATAAATAAAAAACGTTGAAAAAAAAATTTAAAAAAAAATCCTTATAAGAAGGACACCTGGGTGGCTCAGCTGGTTAAGTGTCAAAACTCTTGATTTTCACGCAGGTCATGATCTCAGGGCACATGAGTTCAAGCCCCACACTGGGCTCTGTGCTGACAGCATGGAGCCTGTTTGGGATTCTCTCTCTTGCCCTTTCTCTCTGCCCCTCCCTGCCTCTCTTGCTCTCTCTTTCTCTTTCTCTATTTCTCTCAGAATAAATAAACTTAAAAAAATAATAATAATCCTTGTAAGAGAGAGTGAAGAGTAGAATTCACACAGGAGAAAATTAAGTCGGTGTCATAAAAGACAAACTCGAAAAGATGCCCTGGGATGAAGAAGAAAATGACAGAGATGAAAACCACTGGAGAGTGGAAAACAGCCATGTGAGGGCAGGGACAGAGCTATAATGCAGAGGTAATTAGTGTTCCAGATTTTTTTTTTTTTAATGAAAAGGAAAGGACAATCAAGAGGAAAAATTCCTTGCGCTGAAAAAATCTGTGAAAACAGTGTGAACAGATCCACTGCGTTGCAAGCAAAAGAACAAGAAAAAGTTCATCACATCTAACTACACCCTGGTCAAAATAATAACGATGGTAATAATGATGACAAAGAGGGGAAAATAATTCCTAAAAGCATCGGGCAGAGTTGGAGAAAAGAAACAAGTATTCGAGGGATCTTGGACTTCCTACAACAAACGCCCAAGACGAGAGCTGGAGTTCTCTGGGGAACAGGTTGAGTTGTCTTTGGCCAAGATGTCTTTCATGGAAGCAATCAGCAGAGACATTTCAGATCCATAAAGGGCTCTTTAAAAAGCATCACTCTTCGCCCTTGTATAAAAATCAAAGTGTGTGAGAGACCACCAACATTAAAAGCTCACCAGTTAGGTAATGGAGGCATAACAGAGCCTGTCTCCCCCATACAGTGGTTCAGGGAATGGGAATGAATCTTGTAGGCTGGTTTTAATTCTTGAGGCTAATACTAGCTGAGGCTTTTAATTTCTATAAAGCTAGTTTCCCATCTCTAAAATGGGGATAGTTATATCTCCAGCAAATATCTGTAAGGCCTTAAGGTATGTAAAACATGTATTGTGCAGCCTCTCAGATAGAGAGTGTTCAGTACATGCTCAATGGCATTGTTATTGGCACCATATGTGCATAATATTTAAGACTAACATTGAGTGAAATGCCCTTTGAAGGAGCTACTGAATTTATGCCAGTCTCTTCTATGCCCTATGTATGGACACAAATGGCCACCTTGAAAAATATCTTTTTGCTTCTAAAAAGTACACTTGGATGATCCCCTCTCACATGAACATTAGACACATGTCTAACCACTGAGGGAGAGGTGGATCACCACTTTATGTAATGAACCCAGGGTCATCCCAATGCCTTCTCTTTGATAACTGAAGTCTGTGTGACTGTTAAGGTGGACCAGAGTGACCCGCATCAGGATCCCCGCTCATTGGCAGAGAACGACAATGAAAGCATGGAATGAAATCCCCATGTTTGTCTATGTTGGTGGTTCAGATTCAACAGAAAAGCTAAGTGTTGAGTGATTATCTGTGAGGCCCTATCAAAGGGTACCACCTGGCCAGTGCAATTACCAATGATTTCCCTACAATGATGGACAAGAGTGCCTTGGGGGACAGGCTGAAAGAACTCTGTCTCGGAAGAAAGAAATGGTAGTCACTAACATCTGGAAACAAGACTGGCCCCTATATCTGGGAATCTCAGCACAGAGAAGACATTGGGAGCTCAAGAGAGTAGGTGGAAAAAAAGAACACTTGACCACATGTGTCCCTAGAGCTGATGAATCAAGTCATGCTAGTTAAAAGTGGTTTGTGAAGTTAAGAAATCAATGATAAGTATCATAAGGGTTCATGTGTCCCCACCATCCCTAGTTCTTCCAGAGAAGGGCCATAGCTCATTTTCTGAGTCTAATAAAATCAAAATTACGCAGTCCCCACAATTTAATTCAACCTGACTTCTTGCCAAGACTTATCAAGCATTTTCCAGGGTGTCCCTCTTCTAGCCTTTTAAAAATGTTTTGAGCATAACATCCATTTAAGAAACATTATCATGCAGGTTTCTAACATATGTCCAAATACAGCATATCAATATACTAACACTACTGAGTCATGTATATTTTACTGATGTTCAGAGTTCATGGAGAAAATTCTTCTTGTCTGCAATGAATTGCCTGTATTTTGAGTCTTTTCTGATATTTTGTCACAACTCAGTTACATCCATTACCAACCCGGAAAGCCTCCCGCCAGGCTCTTTGTTACCCATTAAATGTCTAGTCAAAAGAACTCTCAAATCCATTAAAAATAACATTAGACCTACAACAACTGAAATTTAGGGCTTTTTTCAGGTTCAGAAACAGAATTTCTGAGAAAATCAATCACTAGAATTTTCATGTTCTTCTGTGATGGAAAATGTAAGGATAAACCAATCCTGAATGAAATTGCTAAAAAAGGCAACATGTCTTCAAGTTTTTTCCATTTTCAGGCACTCAGTGTTTCCACATCATCTAGTCTTCCTCCATCGTAAAAGAGAAGGAGCTGGTAACCTTATTCATACCAAGATGTTGTGAATTGACATTTATGTAATCTCAGGATTGAACTAGTTGTCAGAGACCATCCAGAGACCATCAAAGACTATATTCTACCTAATATTAGTGACCTACTCTTCAATGCCCTTGAGAAGTAAATATTGCTTTCCCTTCCAAGGATCACCTCACTCCCCTTTCCATTGCTGGGCAAGGTCTCTCAAAAAGCTTTCACCTCCTTTGGGTAAAAGTTGCCTCCTTCAACTGGAACCTGTTGCCCACCTTTTGACCCCACAGACTATGTCCGGCCTCCTGTCTGGCTCTCCACCTATTTGCAGAAAGCTATTGTATGCTTAAGTGGCTCTTTCACTGACTTAACCTTTGTAATTTCAACTTTTATTTATTTTTGGGACAGAGAGAGTCAGAGCACAAACGGGGGAGGGGCAGAGAGAGAGGGAGACACAGAATCGGAAACAGGCTCCAGGCTCCGAGCCATCAGCCCAGAGCCCGACGCGGGGCTCAAACTCACAGACCGCGAGATCGTGACCTGGCTGGAGTCGGACGCTTAACCGACTGCGCCACCCAGGCGCCCCAGCCTTTGTAATTTCAACTTTTCCTCTATGTCATGGTTCCAGACAACTACCATCTTACTCACTCTTATTTGGATGTTCCTTAGTTTGTAAACATTCTTATCCAACTACGACACTCAGGAAAGCTTCACTCTGATAATAATTTCACGAAAGGTGTCATGGTATTTAGAAAGAGCCCAGACATTGAAACCATACAGACTCCTGGTTATAAATCCAGCTCTTGTACCTACCAACTGTGTGACCTTGAACAAGTGGTGTAACCTCTCTGTCTTCTCATCTGTAAAGGAGTAATTATACAACCTGATAAAATTATAGTAAAGACTAAAGAAAATCAAAGTGGCATCAAAGTGGGGCGCCTGGGTGGGTCAGTCAGTTGAGCGTCCAACTCTTGATTTTGGCTCAGGTCATGATCCCAGGGCCATGAGATCAAACCCCGCGTTGGACTCTGCACTGAGCCTGGAGCCTGTTTTGGATTCTTTCTCTCTTTCCCTTTGAGTCTCTCTCTCTCTCTCTTCCTCTCTCTCCCTCTCTCTCTGTCTCTCTGTCTCCAAAAAACAAACAAGCAAAAAAAGCGGAATCAAAACAGACTAGTAAACCCCTAAATAATGATGTCTATCATTATTACATATCACTATTAAAGGCTAAAAATGATGACATCAAAACATTAAGTTACCTTATATAAGGTGGCTATGTGAATATTCCAGAAGCAAGAAACCAAGTTTTTGTATCCCCCAAGAGTGACTTCTCTGTTTTTAGCATTCTTTCTCCTGGCTGTAAGTCAAAGGTCCAGATTAGTCCATTGTTTTTTTGCGAAATGATACTTTATATATTTCAAGTATTTCAACTTTGGGAATTGAGCAGTAAAGTTTTCCAAAATCCCAAAGTGGTACTTGGGTTTTCTGATTTTATGTGAAATAAATGATCTCCCAGGTCATAAATTCTCTGTATCGTCAACTAGTTCTGCTCACGGGTGCTATGGGAGAGATTTGCGTTATTGCTGACACTAAATCTACACCAAACACCTCTCACTCTTGCTATAGAAATTACCATGAAAATGGCACAATTTAGCACTTCCACGTCCAAGTGTTCGAGGGCAGGGTTAATGTCCAGAGAAAGAATCAGAAAGAGAGACAAAGGCACAGTCCCATTCAATCTGCTTATGCACTGGAACTTAAGAGGCGTTCTCGTACCCACATGGCTCCTGCACAGCTCCCCTCTATGAGACCATGATCTCAAATGACATAGAAATAGAGACAATTGAATTTTTAAGCACAAACTACTCTGGAAGGCAAATGGATCTCATTTCAAACTTTATGGGCGAAATTCTGACCTTACCAGCCTCTTCTTTGTCTAACTGCCCCATCTTGAGACCTGCTGGTTTGGGGTTCTGGGAGAACACGGAAGGTCAAGGAGGCATCCTAAAATTGCAAAATGGAGAGAACTAATCCAGCACATGAAAGAAAGATAGGTTGGAAGGGGCTGGAATGGATGGTCCCTCAGTGGGGACGATCAGAATCATCTCCCAGGCTCAATTTCCATTTCCGGGGGAAGCAAAGTTGCCTACTTCCGTGTGACTCCAAGGCTTCCGAAATTATACACAAACACTACTTTCACCCCTCCCTTTCTATACTGTTGCCCACAGTAAAAATGCTTAGCAAATCTCGAAATGCTTTGAGAACTTATGTCAAGATAGGACTTAGAACCACAACTGCAGAACTTCTCTGGACTTCAGGAAGGATCTCAGGCAGAAGAACAGAAAGTGACAGTGAGGAGAGTGACCAAGAAACCGGTCCCTGAGAGGTGATGTTCTCACCAATAATTCATGTGTGGTCGGTACATTAGAGTGTCCAGAGTACTTCTCCATCTGTCATTTCATTTGAGGCTCACAAAGCACAATGGACACTGCCTGGGAGGCATTTTCATGAATAAAATAACGGAGCCATCACAGGGGTCAGACAGGGGTTCCTTTTGTGCGAAAGCAGGGAGGCGAAGTGCCTGGGAAGGCTTCACAGAGAAAGCACCCAGAAGCAAAGGTGTATGTTCGAGAAGCTCCAAGTGACCTCCAAGAGCATCAGTGATAACCCAGGCTCTGCCATGAGACCCTTACGTTGAAGCCTTGTATCAGCCTCCTATTGGCCATGTGTCCCAGGGACTTGTCGATATGATGTCAGTCAAACCAGGACCTAACCCATAGATTTGTCACAAGAGTTAAATGAGTTCATGTGTGTAAATCTACTCTTCAGTACTCTGCTAAATGATTTTCTCTTGGCGGTATGGAAGCTCTGTCTTGCTTCTAGATCATACACGCACCTTCCTGGAAATGTAGATCTGTGTGGGTTGCCAACTATTGACATGTAATGCTCTATGAATTCCAACATAACTAGCAGCCCTTCACTCTCCTGACCTCTCTGAACTCCAGCTTTCACACCACCCAGCCCTACTGACCAGGACCACTCACTCTCTCCGCTGTGGGCTGTACTCTGACCCAGCTCTGGGACCTTATAAGAAGATGCCGAAATACAGAGAGGAAAACATCTGAAGACAGACGTGTAGAGAGAAGGCACCACGTGGCTCAAGAGGCAGATAGGAGTGACACAGCCACAAGAAATGCCAAAGATTGCCTGCAACACCAGAAACTAGGAGAGGGAGCAGGGTCCATCCATACCTTGATTTTGGAATTCCAACCTCCAGAACTGTCCTGCTTAAATTTAGGTCATCTGAAGCCACCCAGTTGATGGTACTTTGTTACGGCAGCTCTTGGAAGGTAAAACAGTGGCATGAGTTTAATTTGTTGTTTCTAGCCACTCACAGGAATTCGTTTCCTGCTCTGCACCAGAAACCCAGAGGGACTCTCCAGGCACTGACCGTCCAGCTTCTTGCCTGATCGTGGCACGCACCTTGCCCATGGCTATGTCCAGAACGCCCACTCTGCCACTCTCCAGGGTCCTTCCTGGATCCAACATCTGCCATGACTACCACCTCTGCCTCTCATGTACTGTATAAAGAGTGTGCTCAGCCTGCCTGACTGGACTTCCTTTTATTCCCTGCAGCTGGCAAAGCCCTAGAATTAGCCCATCCCCTTGAACACGTCCCTCAGTCAGGGGCCCTCCCAACCAGGCCTTTCCAAACACCCATGTTGCTCGGAGCTCCCAACCTGCCACTTCTTCCTAACATCAAACAGTGTCCTCTGATTTATTTAACATCCCATTTAAGACTCAGGTTGCAAATAAATTCAGAGCCACAGGCTGGGCATAGAGAACCAGCCCCCTCCTTCACTCTGGAGAACCAGAACCCCCGTGGGGCCTCATGTGCAGCATTTTTATGAGTGACTGAACGAGATTCACATGTCTCTTAACCTGGGATAAGACTTAATTGGCTGGTTTAAAAATTATTTATGCCCTTCATGCATGCATTTTGAGCAGATTAGAAAACACCAGTACATGTCAAATTATTTTTTTCAAAAGAAGTCATTAAACACTATGAGGAAATATATGCAGGGTAGGAGAAATGTTAATGTATGAGGGTAATTGCTCACTGCTTCCCTTCCCAATTGCCCTGTAATAGCTTCTTATATTTGCTTTATTTTTATCAATAGAGATGGCTGGGAAAATTCTCATCACATCACCCATTTACCAAATGTTTCCAGGTATTCTCTAAAAATAGCCCAATTTAATTTCCAAGAGTAGGATTGTTGAGTCATATGGTTTGTGCGTGTTTAATTTTGTTAAATACTGACAAATGCTTTCTTAAAAATGTAAGAGAATTCACAATCCCACCGCCAGATAGCATGAACATACACAGCCTTTGCCGATACGAGGAGTGAAAATTAGTATGTTGTAGGGGGGTTTTTGTTTTCATATTTGTTTTTATGCGTTTTGTTTGTATATTTCATTGCATTTCCCTGACTACTAATGATGTGAACGTCTCCATACATGTATTAGTCATTGGCCTTTCTTCTGCTGTAACAAGTCCTATTTTGCCTTCTTCCTATATATATGTTAATCATTTGTCTCTTTCTTATTTATTTGCTTATTTTACCCTACAAAAGCAAAAGAACCTTGTCATCATTTTATACGAATCAGTTGGCTCATTCCAGCGTTGTTGCTAACGGTTGCAAACTGAAAACAACCCAAGAACCATCACTAGAATTTTATTGTTTAAATTATGATGTGTACTTCTGGAACACTATTTGGGCACTTAAGGATTAAGATAGACCTATACATACTTACTCAGAAGGAATCTGTGATAAAATTATTCGGGAAAAATAATAAATTTCAGAATATCATACCCATAATGTTTTGTAAAACAAACAACAAACAAAAACAAACCTTTGGGCATGCTCGTACGTAATTTATATCCGAAAGATGGAAAAGTACACAACAATTGTTTCCCACAAAAGGTTAACACTGGAAAAGGGGATGTAGAGGTTGTTTTATTTTATACCTAGGACATCTCGTGCAGTTGCTAAAATAGCATATATTATTTTGTAATTCAAATGACTAAATACATTTCAGAGTATAACAGTAAAATACAGAATTGTGGAGGTTTTAGTATAAGTTTTGCGTGATTGTGTGATACTATTTCAGCAAAAGAAAAAAATTATGTATAGATCAAAAATAGTGTATTTTCAGGGCACCTGGATGGCTCAGTCCGTTCAGCGTCCGACTTTGGCTCAGGTCACGTTTTCGTGACTCATAAGTTCAAGCTCCGCATTGGCCTCACTGCTGACCCCACTTCAAATCCTCTGTCCCCCTTTTTTTCTCTGCACCTCCCCCAACATGCACACTCTCTCAAAAATAAATTTTAAAAAATAGTGTGTTTTCAAATATACTGATTTTTTTTTCCACCAGAAAAGGAAACCTCCTTCCATTGACAATGGGTTATTTATGGGAAAATATGAGAAAGCTAGTTCTACAAGATCAGCAAGTTAAAAACATTCAAATATCTTTTTAAGAAAGTAGGAATCATAGGGCGCCTGGGGGGTCAGTCGGTTGAGCGTCTGACTTCGGCTCAGGTCATGATCTCACAGCTCTATGGTTTCGAACCCCACGTCGGGCTCTGTGCTGATGGCTTGGAGCCTGCTTCGGATTCTGTGTCTCCCTCTCTCTCTGCCCTAACCCACTTGCATTCTGTCTCTGTCTCTCTCAAAAATAAATAAACATTAAAAAAAAATTTTTAAAAAGAAAAAGAAAGTAGGAATCAAGTATTGACCCCTAACGGCATTATGGCATTGGGACGCTATAGAAACTTAAAAACATATAGAGGTTTACCAGGGAGCTAAAGTCCAATGGGAAAGTCAAACGCTACTGGCAAATAAAATCAAGAGACTTTATTTTTTAAGAGATTCAAATGATCAGTATGATAGAGTCAGACAGTCCAAAGAGCCTGAAGGTCATTCATACAAGTTTCAGTCTTCAAACTGCATGCCTTACCTCCCTTAAGTTTCTAGATGGCACCAGTTTGGTATAGAATCTTCCATGTTCAACATCAATATTGTTTTGCTGATGATCTGAATATGAGATCAATCTTACCTGATCTTGTAGGCTTAAGCATCATCACCCACTACGTGTCCCGTCTAGACATCTCTCTCTCTTCCCCACCTCTTCTCTCTCATCTTCTTCTCTCTTTCTCTAGCCCCAGTTTCCATACTACCTACCTACTGCAGACTGCTCCCCTGTCCCACCGACACCATCGCCTCAACACCTGGTTCACCTCTGTAACCCTCTGCCAGACTTGCTCCCCCTGTGGCATTCTGCCTTGTGAATGGAACAATATGTTCTGTTTCCATAGCCCCGTGCTACTACTTGGATGTTGTTTCTTTCCTTTTGGAGAACAAGGTAGGGTGTTTCATTATATCACCTGTGCAACAGACATAAAGAAATCTATGAAAACGTACAACGAAATGTAACGAGAAACGGTGACTTGCGGTGCATTCACAGCTACGCTCCAGTTCATTGAATATCCTTGTACCCGGGTGCACAAGTCAGACCTGGCGGGTCTGCCTCCTCCCTCCCTTAATCTCCACCCGACAGCCAGCCCATCCCACGTGTTGCCAATGCTATGGCCTGAAAAAATCCCTCGGCTCAAACCACTTCTACCAATTTCCACTGTCCTTTGCACAAGACACTCTCATTTCTCGGGTAACTTTTTCTTTGTGCAGTCTGGGCTTCCTCCAAACAGCATCCCAGCCTGCACCGAGTGACCTGTCAGAGACATGCTAACGAGTTCTGTGAGACACCCGTGTGGTTACCTGGGCTCCTTTTCCTGACACTGTGCTCCCGGGGTACTGTGCTCCAACACAGAAACGTTCTCTAGGATTTGCACATTTGTCCTCTGCTCCAAACGGACACCTTGTTTTACTTGCCCAGTCCCTGCCTCGCCTCAGGTCTCGGCTTAGATGTGACTTCCTTCTGCGACCCGTATGGCAGGCTGCGTGCTCCCCAAGTGCCCCGTAGTCAGCTTGCATCGGGTCTTTCCTCTTGGAGCACGTACTTGAAATTCCCACTAACCCATGGTTTCCTCCTTGAAGAAAAAAGGGGCTCGGTCTTGTTCACTATTGGATGTCTATTTCAAGACATAGCAGGGGCTCCAGAAAAGTTGGTGGCATTGAATGGAAATTTCCCAAAATATTCAATTTTTGACGTCCTTTATACACGGAGGTGAAGCTTATGCCCCATGATTGGCAAGACACATGCTTTGCGATGACACATTTATGACACCACGGCTTTGTTCAGGTTTCAGTTCTGTGGCTGCAGAATAGGACAAAGATATCTGTCCCTCCTGCGCCTGGGACTATTACCCCAGCTCTACCAGCACATGGAAGATAATAGCACCATTGAGTACTTGTATAGTTACATTTTACAAAGTCCTTTCAGATCCGCCAAACTAATTTTGTTCGTGCCCTACTCCCCCAAGTGTTCATCCTCCTTCATGCATCCTATACCAGTGTTCTTGTTTCTTGGACACTCCTGTGTCAGAAACATGATACAGAATGCAGCCAAGCTGGGCTGACCCATCCGAATAATGGTCACAGTCCAGCGTGGCCTTTTCAATCTGGCCTGGCCAGCGGGGCTGCTGGTCTACCGATTGAAGGCTGCACCTCTCCCGGGAGTCTCAGCTCCCACGAGTCTCAGCTCCCACAGATCTGCCACTGCAACAAGCCAGCGCTCAGGCGACTCCGGGCAACTGCAGCTCGTCTTTCTCTGGGGTCATTTCTTTCCTCCTCGTGTACCTCCCGTCTTTGCCTTAGACTCTCCCATTCACCGTCCTCTGCTGCTCAAACAATTCTCCAAAACCATAAATACGGCCATGTGACAGTCAGCTGTGATCCCCTTCAGTCGTCCAGCCCGCCACACTGCTTCCCCCCGGCAAGAAGTGCTTGGGCTGGTCCAGCGTCTCTTTTTCCAAGTTCATCTGGTGCCATCTGCCTCACAGGATTCCTGACCTTGTGCCCCACACTTCAGCCCCATCAGGCCACAAATAGTTTCGGAGTACATTGGGCTGCTTTCTGCTTTAACCCATGTTTAAAGCCTTTTCTCCATTTGAAACCACTGTCCGGCCAGTCACCATGGAGAACTCCTATTCATCCCGCAGAAACCTCCCACTCTGTAAAAACCTCTCTTCTCTCAAGAAAAACTGATCATCCCCTTTGGAACCACTATTATGTGTTATCTTCCCTTGTCACGTCGTGGGGTACTCATGTGGGTCTACATCTGTCACTCCTTGCCATCTAACAGATGCTAGAGGACAATTCTGGATTTTACGTTTCTTTGTATCCCTACACCCGACACACCACAGGTGTGTTTATTAAATGAATGATGAATGAAAAACTCAATCATCAGAAGCAGCCGAGACTCAAAACTGTTAGAATTTTTTCCAGCCACGTTATAAATGCACCAAGACTGATTCTAGACGTTGGCTCAAAGTTTTCACTTGGCTTTGATTAAGGCCAGAGGCACAGTGGTGGGGCCATCCAAAGAAAAATCCTAATGGTCATTAATCTCCCTGAAAAATCCTAATTTTTCCTGCCAGTTGTTTTACTAAGTCTTATGACTATGCACCCGTCTAGCCCATTAAAAATCATAAAGACCCTTACAAACTGAATACTGCTCCAAATTGTCCTACAGCACTGCAGTTACCACATAAGAGGCCAGGAAAAGTCTACCATTAAACAGAGGAAGACAGGAGCCCAGGGAAAATTAGAAAATGAGACCAAGAGTTGATCTGAAGAAAAGATACATGGGTCTCAGAGTTCAAGGTGCCTTCTTAAAATAAAAGTAAATAAGTAAATAATATCAAAGCACAAAATAAACCTGCCCCCATGCAGTGCTCCATTAGCTACCTTTGCTGATGCATTTGTTTTTGATAACGTTGGCGCCGATTGCAAAGTTAATGTGTACGTACCTGGGAATTTTGCATGGCGGGAGAAAGGGGAACGTAAGTTTCTAGCTGTATGCTTCAGCTGACACAGTTTTACAGAAATTACACTTCATGGGGAGGAAAAGCCCTTGATGGCGCCCCCATGTATTGGACAGTATCACGGTTCTGACATGACTTGTCCACAGGAAAGAGACAAGTACACACCTTGAAACTTGCTATCTGTCCACAATCTCGGAGTCTAACATTCTTCAGCAACTCATTTGGTTTAATAAACTACGGCAACTTATTCAAACTTCTAAGAAGCTGCCAAGTAAAATGAGATGATTTGACTGGAATAACATGTTCTAACTGCTCTGCAATTTAAGAGAGGTGTTATTCTACTTTTCACTGGACCCAATGCATTCCACAGGGTTTGCCCCAATTGTCTTTAATAGTGTGACCATAAAACTTACATAACGTTTGCTCTTTTAGAGTTCTGTTTCATTTAATGGGACAGTATGCAGTCCAAAATTTGTTTCATCTGGTTAGTTTATCTGGATGTTTCTACCTTTTTATATCAGAATATATTAATCACTATCAACACAAACATAGGAGATTTCCTACGAGTTCATTACAACAAAATTTGGTTGCCATCAAACTGTTTTTAATTGTATAGTTATTTCTGTTACCTATTAAAAGGGGAGAGAGATGGCCAGGGCTAGGCTATCAAGGCTTTTCAAATATTTTCGTACTTTTAATGGGTTTCTATCTCAGTGGGAAACAATTCTATCGCAATTCAATTTTTTAATAGAATGGACTCAAAAGAATAGCATATTTGATTGAAATCTAGGAACAAACCCAACTGTAATAGAAAACTACTCCCTAAACATGATCTAGAGGCATATCAATATCTTTGCCAGTGACGGTCACCCAGGCGAGGTGCCAGTTCCCTTGTACAGTGTAAGCTCCACCATGACCCACAATTCATTACAAAGAAATTTTGTAGATCTTATATTTTCTGAGATGCCAGATTGTGGAATCCTAAAAAAAAGATTTGTCTCAGGAGAGAAGACAAAACAAGATCTCATTTCTTAACTCATTTTGCATGAGTAGATTCAACAAATGAGAATTATTTAGATGGAAATACCTACTGGTCTTTTAGAAGCCTAAAACTTAAGTAATTAGAAGTGAAAGTTAAAATATATTTCCCTTTGTGTATTTATTTTTCTGAGGTATTTTGAAAAAAAAAAAAAGCAAATTTTGTTTGCTTTTTCCCGTCTATAATCAGTTGTTAATGAATATGATGGATAAAACATGTTATGGAGAAGAATTCCATGATAATATATATTTAAAGTTGAAAAAGTCTCAATCTCTCAATATCAAGAATGTGATAGAATAATCCCTAACCTACAAAGCACCATTTCACGTACAAGGACTCCTATTTTTTCCATATGCTTTGGATCAATAATATGAAACAATCTAATAAACCTTTAATAAAGAAACTTTTTTTAGAGATCAGACTCGTGAGGGAGGAAGAAGTGAAGGAAGGTGGTCAAAAGGTGCAAACTTCCGGTTATAAGGTAAGCACGTACTTACTAGGGAAGCCATTTCCAACATGGTGCCTGTAGTGAAGCCTGCTGTGTGGTATCTAGGTGAGGAGTTAAGAAGGCAGATCCTGAGATTTCTCAGCACAAGGAGAACATTTCTTTCCTTTATTCTTTTCTTCTTTCTTTCCTTTTTATTGTGCCGGTGAGAAGACAGATACAGTATTAGCTGAGCCTACCGTGGTCTTTATTTCACAACAGATGCAAATCAGACCATCCGCTGTATGTCTCTCACTTACACAGTGATGTATGTCAATGAGTTCTCAAGAAAACTGGGGAGGGCGGAAGGGGAGAAAAATGACTAAATATCAGAAAGGAAAAAAAATTTTTAACTAAATGCTTGTCATAGGACGAAAATGTGAAATAAATTAACTCACACCTGTTGTTTTTTGGGGTTTTTTTCCTGCCTGGAGATTTATAATAAATATGAAAATGTAAATAAGTTGCATAGTAGGATTTTATTTAGGTCCTTTCGAAGGCTCATACTTAGTGAAGCAAAGATTTTAAATCAATAAACCAAAATATAGACTTCAATTAAACCTTAACATTCCCATCCAGGCAAATTTAGCTTATAATTAAGGATTTAAAACCTGCTAAAAAGGAACTTTTATTTGCTGCCGCGTTCATGAGAAACATACACTATTCCCTGTAGGTAGAGCTCTATTGATTTGAAAGTTTTGCTGATGTTACTCCCTGTATTGGATAAGTTTATGCAAAAAATAAAACAAAGGAGCAAAACTGATTGGCTAGCATGTTGGAGTTTTGGGTTTATTCACGTCTTTTTAGGTCTGTAAAACTAACCGAAATTAGAATCCAATCAGAGAAAGCTTTTCAAGGGAAATTTAGCACAAGATATTTAAATGGTCCAAGTCATAAGACACTTGGTCAATTTTCTTTCCTTTATTTCCTTCCTTCCTTCCTTCCTTCCTTCCTTCCTTCCTCCTTCCCTCCTTTCCTCCCTCTCTTCCTTCCTTCCTTCCTTCCTACCTTCCTTCTTCTCTTCTCTTTTCTTTTCTTTCTTTCCGTCACTCCACTTACGTTTTAACTAAGATAAAAGAAAAAGCAATACCTACCCAAGAATCAGAGAAAATGGGACTTGAACTGTGCTGGGAAAGCAGGATAGTGGGGGTAAACATGGGAGTTTGGGTAGAAGTTGAATTGAACAGAGCAAAATTTTTAGGCCTCTAACTTGTAAATCAGAATTAGGTTCTTCCTTCTATATGAACACAAAATAAGAGATACCTAGATTTAAGTGGTGTGAGATGAGAAGAAACTGGAGCTGTAAAACTATGAGAGGCCCTCGATGGAAATTGTTCATGTCCAGTGGAAAATAAGGAAGTGCATCCCTTATTTTTAACAAGTTGCCTACTTTGTAAGGGAAGCTGCCTGGGGATACAGGAAGAACTCTGAAAACGTACCAGTGTGTATTAATTAACCAATAAGGAAAAAAGTACACAAAGTTCATCGATTAGTCCGCATTGTGAAAGATGAACACATCTAGACATCAACTGACTGGAAGTTCAGGGCCGTATTTACACAAAGACATGACCAGTGCACCAGGCGTAACAAGGTGGAAACTACCCCAAAACTATTTATAAAATGAAGGCCCCAAAACTATATCCCCAGCTGCCTCGACCACAAAGAGAAATGTAACCACTCGGGGTCAGTTTGTAACCTTGAGTATACAGCACCTATCAGTGGGAGCAGAGGGCAGGTGAGAATAAAAACATGGCAGTCCCACAAGAGAACGAGCCCCCTGGGAAACAGACCTCTGGCTAAAATGGTTCCTATTTTCTTCTATAATTTAATTCAGTATGTAAATGAAGTAATTTAATTCAACAATGTACAGGGGCTAGCAAAACAAGAGCCTGTTGGTGAAATACTGTGTGTAAGAATTTAGTAGAATATTAAGCAGAATAACTAGGTAAGTGGCTAAATACACCCTTTTAGTAAATGATGCGTACGTTTAGATATTGTCTAATAAAAGTATAAAATATCCTAGGGAGTATCCTATAATTTTTTTCAAGTTTTTTAATTTACTTTGAGAAAGTGAGCGAGAGAGAGTGGGGGAGGGGCAGAGGGAGAGGGAGAGAGAGAGAATCGCCAGCAGTTTCCACATTGTCAGCACAGAGCCAGCCATGGGGCTCGACCTGACGAGCCGTGAGAAATCAAGAGTTGGACACCTAAGTGACTGAGCCACCCAGGCGCCCCTATCCTGTGCTCTTAATCAGAATAAGGAATTTCAAGTACATGGTTTGGACCCCATCTTCCCCTTCCTTTGGTCTTTTTTTTTTTTTTTTTTTTTTTAATTCTCCTTCAGCATAAGATGTGTCTGTTGTCCAATACAAAGAAAACTTGCTTTTTCGTTCATGGTGTGTGCCAGTTCTTCACATTAAATATAAATCTATTAGAATGGGAAATATGCGATCTGAATAGCATTCTTCTCATCTACACATTACTTGCAAATTTAAAACTATATGCTATTGTAATACGACACACGACAGTATTTAGTATGCTTGCCAAGTACAGTCCTTAGAGTAAAAACCATTTTACTTAGCACAAAAAATTTGCAGTAGAGTCTACATAATTATAATTATTCATGCAAAATATTTCACCCAGCTTTCACACAAAAACAAAGTGATTAAAATACCGCCATTGTGCAGGGAAAAGGAAAAAATATGCTTCTGAGTTCAGTGGTTTGGTCAAGAGTGGAGTGGATCTAAATCCCAGACCTAAAAATGAAAATACTGCTGTGATTTAGTGAAAGCGAAACTTTGAATTGTATCAGATTGAGGAGCTTTAAAAGTTAAGACTCGTTTTCCCTAAAGAGCAGTGTCTGAGAAATCCCCGTCACCGCCTGCTCCCCTCTCACCCCTACTCCCCCAAGAGGAGAGTTTGAAGTTCATCATAACTCACTTCCCACTCAAGATGCTCTTGAATGCAACGCTCGCGGGGGTCCTACCGAATCTATCAGCAGGTGCATTTAGAAGAGCTTTGTTTCTAGCCAGTAATAGGCCATCAGGCATTCTTCAACCCAGACCAGACACCCCCCCCCCCCCCCCCCCGGCCAGGGGATTGATATGAATGCATCGAGGCTTACTCCATACCAGTGGTTCCCCAAGTGAGACCTCTGGGCCCACAGAAGCAGCAGCACCTGGGAACTTCTGATAAATGCACATTCTCGGTTCCCACCTCAGCCCTACTGAATCAAAACTTTTGGAGGTGGAGCCCAGCCCAGAGGCGGCCTACCTCTATAGTCTATGTTTTAACACACCCTCCATGTGACTCTGTCGGGCAGAAATTTGAGACCTGCTGCCCCACATCGTGTAACCACCTGCTATAGAAGGCACCTTCGATTTGGTTAAAAAATATGACATGGTGTCAAGGTGTTGCTGGCTGTTCAAGGTCTCTTCCTTTCTTCATGGGAAATAATTAGTGTAATGGTATTAGTTTGCCCAAACGCAGCCCAGCTGGTGTACTCATGTTCCTTGTGACCCGACTTTGCCTTTCATTTTTCTTTCTCATCCAGAAAAGAGGCCTTTTCAGGGTCAGGCGCCATTTACCATTTTCTCACCATTCCCCAGTCCCGGAAGCCAGCCTTGAGAAAGCTCCCAGAGATGGGTGGGTGGGTGGGTGGGTGGGTGAGTGGTTGAATTTAGCCTGTCTTTCTCTCTAGGGGAAAAAAAAAATGGCCTTAGTTTATCTTCCTTTGAAGACACAAGGAACATGAGGGCCTGACATCAGCTTACCTCCAGAGTCTCTTACCCATGACTCTCCAGACCCATCTGTCCCTTGACTATGGCAAAGTCACGCCCCCAAGACGCTTTGCATTCACTATTGCTTTGCGTGGAGCATTCTGGAACCCCAGCGTGGCAAGACCACTTCCTTCTGGTCATTTGGACCTCAGTTTCAAACTCCCCTTCTCAGGGGAAACATCCCAGACCACACAGCCAACCCAGCCTTAGTCATTCGTGATCCATCATCTCATTGTGTTGGATTTATTTTTTGTCCTCCAGAAATATTCTCTTTCTCTTTATTTCTTTATTTGCTTGGACTCTCCAGGCATAAATGCAAACTCATGAGACCAGAAACCTTGTCCCTCTTGGTCACTGTAGTATACCCAACAGTACAGCACCTGGCACCGAATTGTGGACACTCTCCAAATATACATTCAGTGAACAAATGGATATATTGGCCAGGTGCTAAGAACAACTGGAATAAGGGTGTGAAATTCACTTCTAGTCTCTCCCCTTTTCCCACTCCGTTCCTTTGCTCTGTTTCCCAATCGTTTCTTTCACATCATGTCGGCATGCCTCATTTCTCCGGTCCCCCCAGAAAGCGTGACACCCATGCTTTAGAAGTCGTACCCGTTTCCGTGGCAGCCTGCTGGAGAAAGGGTCTGTTCACATTCCCACCTCCAAAATTTCCGGGAAAGCTCTCCACCTGCCCCAACTCTGCCAGGTTCTGAGCCATCGTGGGCCAGAATGTGGGACTGGGTGAGGGCTATGCGTTTCACAGCCCAAACTTGGGGGCTTCAAATCTCAACCCTGCTACCCAGAACCTGGAGGATCTGGGACAAGATTCTCTTCCTACGTATGCCTCAGTTCTTCCCTTATAAAATGAGGACAATACAAGGCCACCGTGAGGATGAAGAACTCCCCACGGCACCTAGCACATAGGAAGCCTTCAGCCTGTGTTAATTGTGTTCTTTTCACTGATCCTGAATGAGTTCATGTGGCTTCCAAAACAGCCTGACAATTCAAAGGAAGCGCTAACACTACCAAGTGCCCTCAAACAGAATGGTTACAGGCACATACTAACAAGCCATCTGCAAACGGACGCTGTGGAAAGAAACGCTAGACACACTTCCGTCCTTCCAGATGCATTTCCACACATTAGGAGACATACTGTCATCTTGACATCAAAATGGCAATCACTTGGACACGAGAGTGTGGTTTGTATATAAGAGAGGGAGGATGTTTTGCTATGAGTGGACAGACATGTGATCACATGTGACCGGCCTGCCTGCTTGTTCTCCCTCTCACAGCACGCACAAATGCCCTCAGCCAAAGGGCTCTCTTCTCCTCACCCCTCCTCACCCACAGAGTGGGCCATCCACTGTGAAAACAAAGTCTGTGAAAGCGGCTCCAGACAGAAAGATCCAGAGACACACTTGAAAAGCCTGTTTCTCTGGTTGCTACAGGAAGGTGGCCCAGAGAGAGAGGAGAAGGAGAAACACGGGGACAAGGGGAGGCGGTCGGGTGGCCCCGAAGCTGGCAGGGAGCAGTACCTCAGGAAGCTCTGGCTGGAACGTGGGAGCAGACGCCCTCCCTGCTTCCGTCTGGGACACCCCAACCTCCCAACTCCCACAGAGACCCAAGGGGAAGCCCAGGAGGGAGTGACATTTTTCAGTGCCACAGGGACACCCCCACTCCACACACAGGTGCACATCTCACTGCCAAGTACTTGCATTGGCCTTCGGTCCACCGGACGCTTAGACACCCCGGGGGGCTAAGGATGACCTTTCACCTCACCAAAGTGTGTCTAAACAAGCAGCTTGTGGCTCTCACATATGCACCTGCCACGTGAACTTAAGGGCGCCCATGGCAACCAAGCTAATGAGCTTGGGTATTCAGAGGGAAAAGCCTTGGTAGAAATCACAATCTGTGAACGAGGGTGTAGCTGGAAGAAAAAACTCAAATGTTTATAGTTGACAGCTCATATTGAGTTATTTGTAGCTACACCAGCTCTCTGTAAAATCCACTTTCATTCACACGTTCGCCGCTATGAGAAGAAAAAAAAAATCACCCCAAGACCGCTTAAGAAGAAACAAACAAAAACACTTCTATTTTTCTGTGGTCTTTTCTCTCCCTTCGGTTGCCTAATTTATCAATCTTCACACTTCCTGTAATTTTCTGTTAATACTTGCTGACTGGTTGCCTACTTTCACTTTTCTCTTACAATCAAAACACAGATAGGAGTCCACGTGTGAAATGGTTAAACACCACGGTTTTCTCACATCCACTTAGAGAGTTACTGTTTAAAATAGTTTACATTCCTTCATTCTCAGCTATTTCAATCCTTTTTTTCCTCTAGATCTTGAAATCCTCCAAAGCAACGTCAAATAATAAATATGCTCAGACCAAACAGAGAAGCTATGTGATTTTTAATTCAAGACTTCTTAATTATTATCACAAATTTAAACATAGGCATATGAGTAATTCACACGTGAATGGTACATTATTCAGTAAGTTGCCACTTTCTGAAGCAACAGGACTTTCTCATCAAGCTATAATAATTTGACAAAATAGTAAGTGACTCAAAACAAACACTATTAAATGATACAGTTATCATTATATATTTTTAAGAAATAATCAAAATGTCTACCTTTAGATAGGAATAAGTTGTCTGTCCCTGGAAATGCTCCAGCATTCAATGTCGGATTCAAAATGTTTTTTTTTTTAAATATTCCAGTGAGTGACCAGAAAGTCATTGGTCTCACGCTTCCAAAGCCATTGAGGACTAAAGATGGCGGACGTAACACAAACAGGTCCTACTTCATCTGCTGGCTTCGAACTCCTGAAATCACAGCTGCCCTTGTTGGCTCCTCACTTGAGCTCCCACAGGCCATTATTGGGATACTCAGTAGCTGGTATCTTGAGACGTTTTGCTTATTTGCGGTGTTTTACTAATATTCCCCACCACGTCTCGAGAGCATGGCTTTGCTTTCCGCCCTCCTCCAACTCCTCCTCCTCTGATACAATTTAGGAGTGTTGCAAAGGAAAATTCCTGCTTAGGGGGGTGGCCTAAAATTACCTTCAATGACCCTTTAAAAACTAAGATTTTTATGACCCTCTGACTGCATGAATAAGCAGGATTAAACCCATTCAACTGTGGGTGATATGAATAGACCGTGTTCTGGCCCCACTCCTCATAAAACTATAGAGACCCAAACAGGAATGTTCCCTGAAAAAGCATGGCCAAAGTCATTCGCTAAAGGATCAGCTGTACCTAGAAACCATAAAGAAAAGCCAGGCATCAAAATCGCATTTGCGGTGACTCCAGAGATTAACTCTGTCATCATTGTCCGGCAACAAAGGGAAAGGAAAAAAAAAGACAAAACATGGCCGATATTCATCTTGTGTTATAGAGTCCTGGGGAAGAGGAGATTTATTTTATTTCTGTCATGCCAATATTTCTACACGATTGAGATATTGGATTACCTCATTCTTGAAAACATACAAATGGTCACAAATGACGACAACATTCTCCAGTGCATATGTTGTACAAACATGTATGAATAATCACGGAAATAATTTTAAAGTTGAGGGCGATTCCCGGTTGGTCCCATGGAAATAACATGTTGACGTTCACAACACTACTAAGAACCCGACATCCAACAGATAATTAGAATGCACAATAGAAATGCAGTAACTGTGTCATTAAAGAACACTTTTTTCCGTATAGTTTTATTTTCTTCCAGATTCTCCAGAGGTAGTTCTGTACCCCAACTTATGTTGTAAAAAAATACCAAAGTTGTCACAATACACACGAAACTAGTGAAGCATCTGCCACCTAAGACTTCCTGATATGTTTTCCTGCATGTCACCATGTCTCTTCAATGAACAAAAACCCATGAGATTTTCTTTATCCAATTCCTGGATGTCTACAAAACTGGGCCGGGCTTGGGGGGAAGCCCTTACATCGTCCTGTCCCACAGACTGAAGTACAGGTTTTATCTTGAACTAAATTCCGCTCTGCCTTACTCCGAACGTTTTAAACAAATGTGCGAGGTTTATCCATGAATCCTCAACTGAAAACGTAAGGCAGAGTAATAATCAGTTCTCGGCAACCAACTCCTGAAACCGCTGTAGAGTTTATTTGTGTTGTTCTTATCCTGCTTACGTGGGATTGAATGTGTCAGCCCCTGCTTGCCTTCTAACCCAGAATGCTGAATAGCAGTTTCTGCTACAGTCAAATCAGCTTAGTGTAAAACTACCAACGGCCTCGGAATTGTGCACAACCCAACCTCTTTAGCCTTTAACAAAAATTGTCTTTCAAATAATCAGAGCCATGGACCAAGATAACACATTTGACTGTTTAGCAGAGAAGCAGCTGTCACAAGGAAGACTCGGGCTAGTCGGTAACACATGTTTTTCCTAACGGACACAACCTTCGTTAGAGAGGAATGAGTCGGGTGGGTGTAATTACCCACTTAGCTCCAACTCCCTTACAAAAATCACACATTATGGTTAAAATACAGACTCAGCTTGTGCAACTAAATATAGTCCACATTTTCTGTGATCGGCCAGGATATCATATTCTCAAGTGATCAGAAGTATTGGCAAACAAAGGATTTCATGGACTGGACACTTCTATCCATTTCTGGCCCCAGAAATAGAATTTTCTAGAAAGTACTGTCCAAATACATATTCTTAAAGAAGCACCTATATGAAGGAGCTTTGGTAAACACAATCAATTTTATTACAGGGGTTAGTTTTTTTGCCTGTAAAAACACTAAAACAACTTTGATGGTGCTTTGAAAAGTGCAATAAACAACTAATAGATTCATAAACACAAATCTTTTCTAATACCCTTTTTTATTATTTAGCAAGCACCCTTATGTTTTCTTCAAATCAATTTTCCTTCAAATATTTCAAAGAAAAAAAAATCCTTCAAACTAGAAAACAGCTCAGATGCTTTTGTTTCAAATAAGCTTGGCCACTAGGGAACTGTTACTTTATAGCGGGCTGTGGTCAAATAGAAATTCAAATGACCACACGACGCATTTCACGAGAGTCAGTAATAGTCAGATACACACGACCTTCCAAAGTTAGTTTATTTTGGATTATGGTGTGATTCCCCAAAGATTTGGATATTTAACAAGGACTTGCTACTGACTTAAATAACTTCACAAAAGATACTAAGTAGGTTCAGTATGCTACACGCGCAAACAGAGAGGTAAGCGTCATGGCCAACATTCCTATAAATGTGTGATTCATTTTAGCCTGATTAGCAACGGTTTTCAAAATGGCTCCATTAATCCTCACACAACCACCCCCCACCTCAACTCAGAACCAACAAAACCTTCAGCTTATTTAAGCTTGAAACTTGAGAAAATAATCTGGCACTCTATCGGAACCCCAAATGCAGCTGTAGATATCCCTCTGAGACCTTCACGGGGTTGGTAGACACCTCAGTAAGAGAGTTTTATTAGCATTTAATTTATTTAATTTTGAAGGGATTAGACTAGATGTTAGCCTAACTGACTGCCATCCACATTCCACAATCTCCAACCCAACCCCATGACTTCTCCCAAGAAAATGACCGTGTATTTTGAGAAAGGCTTTATATAGTCAGCTTGTTTTGTAGCCTCAGGTTTCCTGGGGGCGGGGTGGGGGGGGGGGTTGGAGAATGAACAATTTGAGGTCTCTCAGCTAACTGGCTACTTAAAAAGGAGGCAGTCATAAGCCAAAACCTCAGTGAATCATGTCGACCTGTTTAAAGACAAATCCATGCCTTAAATTCTCATTCCTAGCTGAAAAGAAATTATTATCCTCAATTTATTATGCAAGTTTATGTTCATTGCCATGCATCACGGGGGTTAGGTACTAAATTAGAATACATTGTAAAAAAAAAAAGCTCTTCAGGTCATAACTAAGCGTTTAAACAGCTTTTCTTGTTTTACTGGCATGGTAAGAAAAGCATTAACCCTTGCAATAAGGCCTTTGGGGTTCAATTTTTGGGGAAGCAAATCTCCCAGAACCCACATGGGCAATATCTCATACACACACACACACACACACACACACACACACACACACACTAATCTTCACGAAAAACAGGTTTTACTGATTGCCTCCCATGTACCTGGTATTTTATGGACCCGTATGTAATGGACAACGATGTCTAATTTCCAGAGATTATTTCCAGCCAGAAAATTAATTATGAACCATGAAAGGGGGGAAAAATCATCCCTCCAAACAAAGAAAATTACCTGCTGGTTTCATACAAATCAGAGCTGGCATTTGAAGCACAGGATTCTGGCTTTTCTGTGCAGCATCCAGTGAAAGCTGGCATCTGATGACAGTGAGCACGTTGCCAATATCAGCTGCAAGCCAACCCTATCACTAGTCGGGCTGACGGTCCCGAAATACAACAAAGACCAGATTACTGGCCTTGAAAATATCAGGAGGGAGGAACTGCTACTTAAGAGGCATTTAAATAATCTTCCTATGTTTCTTAACAAGATTACCCCTAAAGGTCCCTGAGAAACCCAACTCCTTCCCGCCTGGGTTTTGTGCTCTCCTGCCTAGAAAGCTTCGTGTAGACCTATTCTTAGAGCACCTCTCCACCAAGGGTAGAGAGTGGGCCCCCACCAGCCTGGCTTGTCACTCTTAATGAGGATGTTGTCAGCCAGCCGAGACCCACGCTGGGAGACTGGGATTCAATATGCGTCTCCTCTAAGCCAACAGTCGGAACGCGGCTGTGTTGGTACACCCGGGGCCACAAGCACGTCCTTTTGATTGACCTGGCAGTTTCCTCCCATGAGTATGTGCATCTACCCAGCAAACCTATGAAGCAAAGGAGGGTAATCTTCCCCATTTAGAGTTGGAAGACAATAGGAGTGCAGGAGTCAGGCAATTTGCCTGCAAGCTCTTTCCACTGGTCATTACTAGATCTCTACCCTGGATCTCGTCTTAGAGCCTTTTACCGCTCAAGTCTGTGAATGGGACCGAGTCGCACGATATCCCAACGGCAAAGGTGAGAGGCGATCCTACAATCCAGTCACAGGTACCATCCAGGTGGATGACAAGCACCACTTTAGGGTACAAATGTCATCTGGAAGGCCCCTGGGATAGCACCCCATGGTGGTGCGTACCCACACCCCAGACCATCTCCGTCCCCTTCACCCAGCCAACAGGAGCAGGCAGAGTACAGCTCCCTTCCAGTCTTGGCAACTCTATTAATTAGTGAGATAGATATAGATACAGCTAGATATAGATGTATCCTTTTAAACACCTACCATTCTACTACATGACTTCCCAGAAGGGATTTTCAATAACAGAGAATCGAGGCTGTTCGTGTGAATAGGTGCATCGCCTCGAAGTGTCCTCTCCTACGAAAGAATTTCAGAGTTTCCTAACAAGTGCTATGGACCACCGTAAAGATTTGCCTTTAGGATGACACATAACCGTGAACCGCAAACCGCAAACCACGACGAGAGAGTTCGGTTGACTCTCTACGTGTGCGGCCATGGCCCAGACAGTCTGCTGTTGAAAAGACCCCCAAAAGGAGAGGACATAGATTCTAAAAAATGCAGAAACGTAGATGAACACTGCTGTGGGATATTGAATTTCTACGTTTAATGTTAATCCTCAATTGCTCAGAAACATTGTTTGTCTTTAATTATTATAATATTCTCATTCAATTAAAATATAGGTGTTGTAATTCAGACTTTTAATTAAGCGAATTAGCTTTTGACATTTTCTTGGAAAAAGATGTTCCCAGTGTGGCTTTTCCCCTTTCCTTGCAATTAAACATTCCTGAGCACTATTTAAATGCTTTGGGAAGGAAAACGCAATTTATAGCAATATGCCAACTTTTTCAGACGCTGACGAGGCCGCGGCCAAGCTCGGGCACCGTGCATTCTAACGAGAGACGGAAACTTGCTTCGAATCCGAATGACCCTTTTACCACAATGGGTGCAAATACCACAACTGTGCCCAGAGCACCACCATTTCTCGATTCTCCAGACAAACGCTGCTGGTAACTGCTAGGACCGCGGTTTCGTTTACTGAAGCAGAGCAGATCCTTGCCAGCCTGAGTATGCCTTCAACTTTGCTTTCCTGTCTCGACTACAAATTTTCTGCTGCCACATTCCTGTTGCTTCTGTTCCGTGAAGTTGCCAAAGGAAAAAGGTAACTCTGTGGTGGAACAAAGGCCTCCTGCTATTTGCCTAAAGTGCAGCTGAAGGAGCCTGGTGAACCAAGCGTTAACTGCAGGAGAAATACCACCTCTGCTGTATGTGTTCTAAGTCTCCTGATGTCACACTGTTCCTAATAATTGGTCGGGGACAGACGAAGCCTGCCGTCAACTGCGGAGAGATCATTAGCAATATCTTCTTACCGCCCCTGTCATTGCAGTGTTTGCTTTATGATGAGGTTAATGAGTCTCCTCCTTCGAGCTCATCAAAAGTAAGCCTTTAGTTTTCGGGGAACAAATAATAATAATAATAATGGTGCTGTATTTCTGGTGTGGTAAGTACCCACTCTGACATTCCTCTAATTAGGACGTTAGACTTTTCCAACACGTTCTGTTTGTCGCCTGGGTACAAAACCTTCCGCAGAATGAAGCCGGCCCGGGAAGGGGAGGTCTTGAGGAGCACCTCTGCCGCCTTCACTGAAGTGCCCTTTCATTTGGGCAACGTGATACCATGCAGGAGCACGGAGACTTGATCTTCTATGACTCATAAAATATTTGCTCCTTCAAAAAGAACGAAGGAAACAAAACGCAAGCCGTCAACGTATGCATGTATCTGTGGCTATTTGAAATCAAGTCCTTTGATATGCAATCCTGATCCTATCAGCAGGGAAAAGAGAAAAACATTTTAAAGAACACTTCTTAAAAAACACACACACACAAAGGTTCCACTTCATTTCATCAAACCTGAAAAATTCTAGAAGGGCATCTACCTATTCATCTTTGAAGTCACCTGCCCAAACAGTCTTAGTTGTGTATCTGTGTGCCTGTTTGCTTTTTGTAATAAAACAATCCGAGCCTTACGAGGCTGTCAACTCTGCAGAGTAAGATCAGCTAACTAAAAGCTTTTGCTTTAGTTTTTCAACAATGCAATCGGAAAACAAAAAAAGAAAATGGAGAAGGAAGACAAGGACCAGAAATGACCTGGTATTCAGGCAACCTGAATGAATATGGGAAGAGAAAAGTATACTCTTGCAGCCATTGAGTAATGTCTGCGATCGTATCAATGTTCATAAATTAAGCAGGTCAGAATTGGTCAGTGATGAGCTGGCAAATTGGAGCGGCTGAAAAGAAATTGATGAAAAAAAGCAAATACCATCCACTCATGTTTCTCGGTGGGTGGATTTTCCCACCCACGGGCCAGCAGCACTGTCTGATCTTTTGCCCACCAGCAGGCCTTGGCGCTGTCCAGAAACACGGGCCACCTGGACCCGCTCGGAAACCTCCCGTCGGCTCCCCCACCCCCACCCCCACCCCAGGCCACACTGGTGACTTCCAGCAACTCAACACGGCGTCCCGTGGCCAGTCACTACAGTGAATCAGATGATGAAGAGAAATTCGTTCTCCTGATTCATCGTCGAGGACGTGGCTCCCCAGTGTTGAGGTATGACACTTCTTTTTACAAATGCTATTGTTGGCATATTTTGTGTCAAGCACTTTGCCAGAAACATATGTACGTATCAGCTCACTGGATCCTTGCAACACTATAAAGAAGAAACCATTATAATTTTCATTGAAAGGTGAAGACAGAAATGTCAAATGATTAAGATCACATACATGGTGAATGAGAGAGGTAGGACTGGACCCATGCACTCAAAGCGCTTTTGATGAGGACATCTACAGCTTTGGTCCATCCAGAAAGTCTTTATCCTTCCTTCCGGTGCTTCTACTTCCCTTTGGAGAAACTGCCTCTTCCACCTTCTTTGTGGTAGAGCCAAGGGTCCCAGAGGTGGCTCGGGACCCAGGCTAGACCATTCAGATTCTCCTGGGCATTTGAATGTTGAGCAAAGACCCCGGGGCAAGAAGGGAGCTGGAACTTAGCCATCAAGTGGCTGAAAATCAGAGTCAAAGAGCCTTTGCAGGGAGATCAACAAATTGCTGTGGTCGTTATCTTCCCGTGGCTGCTCGGTCAGCTCTTCCTTCGATTCCAGGAGCCACTCAAGACCTTCCCATTAAATCCTCTTTCGCGTGTCATTCAGAGTTGGTTTCTGGTGCTTGCAAGCAAAGGCTACCTCCCAGAGGCTCTATCATAATGATGGTAAATAAGGAAGACGTGGTCCAGCTCCTCAAGGAATTCAGAATTTACCCGGAGAGATTCATACATGCTCTCTCAGGAGTATGAAAATACATCATCTGAGCTTATGTGAATAAGCAACTCATTTTGTTCAACTTCAAAGTTCACAGAGAAACTTCAGTGGTTAACGGAGAGCAATCATTTTGTCCTTAATACGTGAGGATCCCCTGACTAAAATGTCACACCCCTTTGGAGCGGCGACCAAACTTGTTCATTGACTCATTTCTACTTTCATTCTTTCAACATTCCGTTACTGAGCAAGTCTTGTGTTCTCGTTTACTTAAGTACTATACCAACAGTGTATTTCAAAAATAAGTAAACCATCAACAAATAAACTGACTTGCTCGTGGCAAAGGACACATGCCTATCAGATACTTCCAGTGATATTTTCCGTAACTGGTAGACTAAGAAGCCATCGTAGCAGAGAAAAGAGACCAGAGTCAGACACGCTTCAGTTCCGGTGTGGCTCCAACACCAGCTCTGAGTATATAGACAAGCAACTTAAAATTTCTCTTCTTCGTTTGTAAAAGGAAAATCACAACCCTTGCCTCACACACATGTTGAAAGATTCAGTGAGAAAACCTGTAGGTTAGATGTCTGACACAGGTCTCACGGGCTAAAATCAAGGTGTCATTCAGCAGGACAGACTGAGTTCCTTTCTGGAAGGTCTGAGGAGAATTTATTTTCTTGCCCTTCCCCTCTGTGACAGCTGCCCACCTGCTCTGGTTCAAGGCTCTCTTCTGTCTTTAAGCCAGCGTGGTCAGTCACATCTTTACATGGCATTATCCTGACTCTGACTCTCTCTCTCTCTCTCTCTCTCTCAAGATCTCTCCTGACTCCCCTATTCCACTTAGAAGAGCCTGTGTGATTACATTGGACCCACCTGGATAATCCAGGATAATCTAGGATAATCTATCCATCTCCGGGTCGACTGATAGCAACCTTAATTCCATCCTCAAGCTTAATTCCCCTTTGCTATGTAACCTGACAGATTCCCACATTCCCCAGCGTGTGACACAAACATCTTTAGGAGCCGTTACTCTGCCTACCGCAATAATGAAAAGCAAAAACCATAAGCAAGCCAGTCCACACGACAAGAACTGCGCTCACCACTGCCAGGCCACTTATTTAAGAGTTGCCGGTATCCGGAAAGTCGTATTCCACCCATATATGCGCACTCGTTCATACAAGGTCTGGCCGCTGTACTCCACATACATTGTAGATTGTGGAAAGATACTGGCACGTACTGTCCATGACGTTACTTAGCTGGCATCGTATTTCTATTTTGAAAGGCTATGCTTCCCGTGCGTGTCTATTAAAATTAGGGTCATGCAACTTGTCCTCTTTTAAAAAATGATTTTGCCTCCATCACTTTGGCGTAATCCACTTTCCTGCCTTTTAAGAAACCCAGCAAAACTGCAGTTATCGTGCTCCGCCATTCCCTAAAATACACTTGGAAATCAATGAAGTGCCTAATAAGTGGCAAGGGGTGAGCAGAGACGTTTCCTCAAAATGAGCTTGACGGTTTGCCTGTGTACTGATAAGAAGCGCTCAGGAAATTAATTAACAGAATATTTTCCTAATTAACTCCCAAATTGTAGGCTGTAATATGAAACACAGTCAGCCGCATGTGGCCTTCAGAAGACTTTGCTGAACGGGGAGATGACAGATGAAGGGTGTAGATGGGAAAGCGCAGCCATCGGAACCCCTCTTTCATCTTTCCAAATTACATTTAAAAAAATCCTAATGTTACGACGTATAATGAGTAACAGGCCTTTACCCGAAGAATAAAGTCTGTTCCCCCCAAATTATATTAGGTCCGTGATTAATTTGTCCTTGAAATGAAAATGACTTCGCCACATTCACAGAAAGAGTGGCCCTAAACTTTGGTGAAACCCTCGGTCGGGTTCTCGGCCCCGCTGCAATGCTGCAAGAGGTGAACAAACACCAAAGTGGTCGAAATATGTTTCTCTCGATCTCTGCGGCGGTGTTTTTCTCAACAGTTTTCCAGCCTTGCCTTCTTCATCCAAAGAGACTTCATAGATCCTTTTATTTCTCTTAAGGGCCCCTCGCTATGAAATTGCCCTGCTACAGGTGGACTGTCCTTCCATCTGTGTGCTGTACGTATAGCCACACTTTACATATAAAAAGAGTGAGGTGCCTTCGCTTCAGAGCTCCAGAACTGACACTGCCTTGCGGAGAACGCGCCCCTACGTAAGGCACTTGTTACGTGCACTTGTTAATTCACCCCACAGATGGTTTCCGGGTGCGTACTACTAATAGTAAACAAATTTCATTCTCGTCTTCAACGTGGAGCAAGAACACCAGTAAATATAGAAGGCATCCTGATACCGATTTTAAGAAGAAAGTGTCAAGAGCGAGAAAATGTGTCTGTGGGCAATGTCTTCCGTAATGAAAACAAAAACAAAACAAAAAAACTTTGGTGCCTGCACCACTAAATGTCTAAGGAAGCCGTGGATCCTTGAAAGCAGCAGGACAGGCTGAGACTGACGGCGGAGTTCTCCAGGGGTCCGGCTCACACAGCCTCCCCACCGCCTGCGCCTGTGCTGTCCCTGTCACCAGTGGCAGCTGCTCCTCCCGCCTGCCCCCTTGGGGGGCGTAGCAACTTGGAGGACAACACAATTAACTCCCGGGACAGGAGAGATAAATAAGTTTTAACCGTGTGAAGCTGGCCAGATTCCTCTCTTTTTGGTTACAAGTGGTGGAGACATAAAAACAAAATCTATAATCTATAATTAGTTTTTAAAGCATTTGGGGACTATCGTGTAGAGAGAGTCTGATTAAAAAAAAAAAAGACTGTATATTATAAAGACCATATATTATAATGAACGATGATCCCATGTTTTTTTTTTTAAGTGTAATACTTTACAATATAGGTTCTCCTGATAAAATACAGACTCTTGAGAGAAGTAGAAAGAATAAATGACTCAGGGTCCCTTTCTAGTCATAGAAGCAAATTTAGCATTTAGTTGCAAGCCTGGGAGAGTGGAAGTCATGAGGGAAATAGCACGTAGGAGGCAGAGAGAATGGAAGGGACCCCAGAGTCAGAGGAGGGCTCACTGGTGGCATGGCGGGCAAGGGCTGTGTCCAAGGCTGAAGGCATGAGCCTGGCAGGACACCAGTGGTCACTGGAACACCACAACCATGGCCAGTGGTCAGAGCAACGGCCAAGAATCATGTTTTGGTTTTCCGCAGACTGGCCATGAGGCCACTGATACGTCTTTTCCACCTTTATTACAATAAACGCCTATTAACTGAGACATCCAGGTGGTATCTGTCTCCCTTGAGCCAGCAAGTGATTTAACTCCACCCCTCTTATCAAGTGGTCACACTTCTAAACAAATGAATCCCATTTCATTCAATGATTTGACTCAAGATACGAAAAACAGGTTCTATTTATTTCCACTCTCTTGCTTTTTTTTTTATTTATTTTTTTAACGTTTATTTTTGAGACAGAGAGAGACAGAGCATGAACGGGGGAGGGTCAGAGAGAGAGAGGGAGACACAGAATCCAAAGCAGGCTGCAGGCTCCGAGCTGTCAGCACAGAGCCCGACGCGGGGCTCGAACTCACGAACCGCGAGATCATGACCCGAGCCGAAGTTGGACGCTTAACCGACTGAGCCACCCAGGCGCCCCTCCACTCTCTTTCTTACAAAGAACTTTTCTCGTTGACATCCTGCGTTCTTTCAGCGTGACCATCCTCTGTGTCTAGGAGAGTGGCCAGCTAGCGAGGGGGTCCAGGGAGCCAGTAAGAGAACCAAGATGAGGTCTAAATGGAAAATCTAGAAATGACGTGATGTGGCTTGAGGATCCTGGAAACGGAGCGAGGATTTATGAAGCCCAGGCTGGGGACCACAATGTGACACAACCGGGCTCAATGTCAGGCACAGAGCAAGATGGAGAAAAGCACTTAGATGTGACCCTAGCTCCCCGCCATGGCGAGAATACTGCCCCTCCCGCTTACCATTGCAGCAACCCGGACAACTTACTTGACTTGCATGTGCCTCAGTTTCCTGCTTTGCAATGTGTAGATAAAAGTAGTGTTTATCTCTTGGTGTTATGACAATTGAATTATTAGTAAAGCACTTGGAGCAACGCCTTCTACGTAATAAATACTATGCATAGGTGTTTATTAAACAAAGTGACTACATCAGGTTAGCAAAGAATCTGAAAGAATAATATCTAGGGTGTGATGCCCCCCCAGAAAACACTGCTCTGATGAGGAGGCCCTCGGCTAGATCCTTGAGTGGAAAATAGTGGTTAAGGGTGTCTCCCCGGGTCAGACGTGAGAGGACGTCAAGAAATAAAAAAGAGAAAAATGTTTCTAAATTGAGAGCAAGTTTCTTAGAGGCCACGTGACCACTGTAATTCCCATCATGAAGTGGGAGGTTAATTCGACATGCGTGTTGGCCCCTCTCACGCCAGTCCCTGCGGGTGAACAGATCCGTGGAACACTGCCCTTGCTGACCCCGTCCCTTCCCAGGGTTCCTGAGAAGAGCCAACCTGCAAAACTAACGTTTCCACCCCAGCATCAGATTAATAATTTTCTGTAACAGCGATCACTGCCCCGACAGAACCCCCATCAGGGATGGGTGTGTGCAGGGAGAAGAGCTCCCGTCTTTGGGTCTATTCCTCTCCATTTCTGATAGGTTGAGGCGTGGGAAGACCTTCATTCATGCTTTCTCGCCACTATGACACGTAAACTGTGTCCCAGAAGAATGGCACGGGTGGCATTCTTGTCCCACCAGGAACCTGTAGATCATTCAGAGACTCTCCTTGGCCTCAACAGAGAACGGTCTAGAGCTGCTCTGCGATGACGAGCAGACCGACTCTTCTCTCACGGCAGCCATTTTTTCCTCTCCCATAGATGACCTGTTTTACTACATTGCTAGATGAGATAATATGCCCATTCTTTATTCGTATTGAAAATATGTTTCCTATATTCCAGGCACCACGCTAGCTAACGCTTTGCAAGGCAAACACACTCGCTGTCTCTTACAGGCATATATGGAGAGGTGGTTAGTCGGGGTTCTCCAGGGGAGCAGAACCAATGTGTTGCAGGCGGACATATGGATGGATGGAGACACAGACAGATCAATACATAAACCCATGCATACACGCTAATTGATCTTTAGGAATGGGCTCATGCGATTGTGGAGGCTGGCAGATCCAAAATCTCAGGGTAGACCAACAGGCCGGAGACCCAGGGAACAGGGGATGTTGCATTTTGAGTCTGAAGACAGTCCAGAGGCAAAAAATTCCTGCCTCCTCGGGAGACCTCAGTCTTTTATCTGAAAGCCTTCAACTGATTGAATGAGGCCCACCTATATTATGGAGGATAATGTGCTATACTCAAAATCTGTTGATTTAAATGTTAATCTCATCTGAGATGTACCTTCACAGCAATATCAAGACTAGTGTTTGGCCACATGTCTGAGTATGGTGACACATACTAACACATAAAATCAACCATCACAAGTAACAAGCAGACATTTTCCATTCACAGTGAAGAAGCCTACGGAAGAAACACACAGCACTGTTCAAACCCAAAAGGGGAAGCCCTGTCTCAGACTCTGGTGGTCACAGGAGGTCTCCCTGAGGCGTAACATCTGATCCAGAGGCGACATTCAGACCTAAGGAATAACATGTGCAAAAGTCCAGAGTAAGAAGTCACATGACACACAGGAAGAGCTGAACATGGTCCCGATGCATCTGGAACAGTGGGAGTCACAACACAAGTTGCAACACAAGGAGAGGTACCAGTCTAGCTCATGCTGACCATGTCAAAGAGTTGGATTTCTTTCCAGAGGCGAGGGGGGTAGTGGGGGCGGGGGGTGGGGGGGGGTCATGGAAGGACTAATGAGAAGAGGCATGACGGGAACTATATTATATTAATGACTCTCATTGTATTGTGGAGAATTGGATTTGGGGTAGCAAGCAGGGAGTCCCTTTAGGAGTAAGTTGAGATAATTAGAATGCGTTGCTATGGTGACCTGTATGTGCGTATTCTCTACGGCAGGGTTCAGCCAGCATTTCTATGAAGGGCCACATAGTAAATATTTTAAGCTCTGTGGACCATATGCGCTCTGTCACCAAAACTCAACTTGGCAGTTGTAGAATAAAAGCAGCCATAGACAATATATAACAAATGGACATGGCTGTGTTCCAATAAAACTTTATTCACAAAAACAGGCAGTGGGCCAGAATTGATCTGCAGGTCTTTGTTTACTGACAGCTGGTCTCGGGGAACCGAAAGCCACGGCCGGATTCAAGAATTGTTTAGGAGAGAGAACCGATGTGAGGTGGTGAGCAGTAAAGAGTGAGGGTGGGGAGGGGAGGAAGTATCAAGGACGCTACGTTTAAGAATGCATCCAAGTGAAGATGTTCCGTTAACCCTTGAACCTAAGAGCCTAGGGCTCAGGAAAGAAGTCTGGACTGAAAGGTTAGAGTTCAAAGTTGTTTGCGTATGCCTGCTCATTAAGCAAATAAACTGTTAGAGGGTCGGGGTGGGAGGGCTAGGGGGGAGCTGGGGAGTGGAAGAAAGCTCAAAAAAATAGCAGATGACTCCCAGCACTCAAGAGATGTACCCTGGAAGAAGAATTCACAAAGGCGACTGAAAAAAGTGCCCAAAGAGGGAAGAAGAAAAACAGAATATAAATATGTAAGAAAGAGAAGGGGGGAGGGAGAGAGAGAGAGAGAGAGAGAGAGAGAGAGAGAATCAGCTTGTCCGGTGCGGCTGTGAAGATAAGCAAGTTCAGACCCCAAAACATAGGTGGATTTAGTAAGAAAGGGGTGTGCGGTGAGCGTGGGCTCATGGGGTTCCCAGGGGAATCGCGACGAGGCATCCACTCCAATCCCTCTGCAGAAGACTTCCCCGGACGGTCTCCAGCAGACGGTCACCATCCAGCTGGTCCGCTACTGGTCATCACGTTACATCAGTTACCGCATTTGGGTCTTTTGCTTCCAGTCCGTGAAAATTCTTGACTGTAGTGCCAAGTTGAAGAGACAGTGCGGAGAAACCTTAACCAGACACAATTTTTACTCCAAGCATTATTTTTAGCGTCTCCCATTGAGGCTCTACTCACACAGTGCCAAACTGCCAAATGAAAACTGGAAGGAAAAAAAAGAATCTCACTGCGTTTTTCAGTCATTTGAATACTCGGCCCCAAATGTATTAACTGTATGTGGAACGTGATAGCCCTTGGAAAACAGAAGTTAAGTCGAAAAATGATATCTGATCATTATTACGATTATGAAAGTAGATTATTGTATTTTCAGGTTCCCACACATTTTAGATGCGCGTGTGTGCGTGTGTCTGCACACAAGGCTTTATTAGCATTAAATAAACACCAAGAAAAGCTCTTCTGCTTTAATTAATAGGTGGAGAATAAAAATCTGATGAGGCAATTTTATCTTTAAATATCTTTCATTAAGGTGAATCTGTCACAGTTTTTTTCCAGATGCTATTTTCAGCTTCTCCTGCTTGCTCTCAAGCATCTGGGAGAAACAATATCCTTTCTTTTCACACCTTTCTTGACGCTTGTGGCGGTGGAGGTAGAAACACATCCCAGCAGCGAGAGCAAAAATGTGCAAACCTCTTTCCTTCCTCTGCCCTGACTTACAAAGTAGTGTTCGTTTCACATGGGCTCCGCGAAGACAAGAGCCCAGGTCGTAAACACAGCCAGTGCTGCAGACGTTAATTGGCCTTTGGCCGAGCTTAAGAAGAAAAGAAGAAAAAAATACGAGAGTAATTTTAACTCTGGTAGATAAGTTACGTTTTTCATAAGTTCAAAACAACTTTTGAGGTTTTCAAACTTGGAAGTAATTTAAAAAGCATTCACTCTATTTTCTCATCAGTTGCTTTCAGAAAGGAATACATATTTCCCATTAAACTCAAAGCAGCTCATGGGTGATCGTTTTAAACAGCAGATTAAAATGAGTACTTATGAGGCGGAAAAGTCCAGAAAATATCTTCCTATTGATTAAGTGATATTTGGAATTAGACTGACAGGAATGAACGCTAGGCCCTTATGTCTAATTTCTCTAAATAAAGTGGAGTTTGGTACCACACTGCACATAATGACTTTTAAGAGTGCATCATTTTATAGTAACTTAGCTCTTGACTTACTTTAGAATAAATTACAATTATGAAGTTTCTTCAACATTATATGTAAGATAGAAATTTCTTCCATTGGTCTCAAAATAAGAGTTTACAACCATTTTAATAAGAAAAATTTGGTGAGAAATAAAGAGCTTGAATTTCATTATGTACGAATCAATTTCTTTCTTTATTAGAATTCCTTCACAGAAGGCATTAGGTAATTACCCTGTTATATTGTAACTCATGCACATTAAATATCTCAGCAACGAAAGTTAATTGAGGGTCCCTCCTCACTGAAAATGTCTCTAAACTGCTTTGTCTTGAGCAATTAAAACAAAAGGTATTCTGTAATAAATGCTCGCAGAAAACTGATAACAAAGAAATACTAACCTCATAAATGACGTTACCTGATATATTTAAGGTTTCATTTTAAATATTCCTCGTTTATTTTCCAGACTTGTTTTATAACAAGCATAATGCATACAGAGAGAGCAAATAAATGTATGAGCCATATTTTATTTTCTTAATATAAAAATCTAAGAGAGAAATAAAAATTACTAAGTACATTTCCAACAGTTCGATTTTACGATGTATTACTTACCTCTTCTTTTCTTTTCCATATGAGTTTATTCTAAACCTGTGCAAATAATCAACAATATAAAAATGACTTTTTCTAACATACCAACAGTTTTATCATATTTTCTTAACTTTTTTGTTATTTGACAGTGGGAATTTCTACTTAATTTGTTAGCTTTTCCCTTAAATTTTGTTAACTTTTTTAAAGTAACCCAAGTTAAAATGTGTAGTGATTTGGCCTTTTATTTAGAAAACAAAACAAAATATGGTTGCATGTGCATTGTACGTTCATGTTTCATAAGAGGATGCATACATTGTTGGGAACAAGTGTAGCATTAAATGTCTCTTGGGAGCAGGAAGGAGACTTCAGCTAATATTATGCCTTTGGAATATTTTTAAATAATATATCCCCCCTTTGCTTATTATAAAGACCAGTAGATATGATTGCAGGGGGCAAAAAGCAATTGAGAAAAGAAAAATCACAACAAAATAATCGTAAGTTTTCACCCATAAGATTAACTTAAAGCCAGGGACGCTTGAGTGACTCAGTTGTTTAAGCATCTGACTCTTTTGGCTCGGGTCAGGATCTCAGGGTTGGTGAGTTCGAGCCCCACATAAGGCTGGTGCTGACATCTCAGAGCCTGCTTGGGATTCTCTCTCTCGCCATCCCCTCTCTCTGCCCTTCCCTGCTCTCTCTCTCTCTCTCAAAATAAATAAATAAACGTTAGAAACAATATATTAACTTAAAGCCGAACATCAGTGGAAATAAAAAAATGGAAAAGATCTTTAAGGGCTCCAACCCAAATTTCAAAAGAGTCACAGAAATAGCCAAAACATTAAGGGCGGGGGGGGGGGGGGGGGGGAGGCAGGTAGGAAGTGGAGGGGACAGGCAGGCAACTTTGCCTGTCACATGAAACGTTAAAATACAATGCAAAGTTCTTTCACATATTTCTAGATTCATATTTTAATATTATTAATCAAGTCACTTCCCCCCGCCCTTCCCTTCATCCGAAACCGAATCTCACCTCAAATCCTGACGAGGCAAGAAACGCCTGAGTCTAACAAGAGAATAAAAATAAGTTCTTATCGACAAAAAGGAAACCAGCAGTCAGTGGGACACGGCCGCTCACACAAAGACATTTTGCCCTTGATTTACATTCCTTATGTTTGCAGAGTGTAGGTCTTCAAGCACCTTTGATGCCCAGGCTGATTTATGAAGATGTGGCACGTTCCTCGATGGAACCTCAGGCACTTTCTTTTTTCTTTTTCTTTTTCTTTCTTTTTTTTTTTTTTTTTACTTAATCCACCAGGGCCAGGAAGTGGAATCTTGATTGGAAGGCTCTGTCAGAGCTGGTTTGAGTGATGGTTGCACTTTTCATGAGCATCATCCATAACCACCACCACCCGCGCCCCCCCCCCCCCCCCATTGGCTGCAGTGATTCATTGTCACAGCCACACGCACACCTTGTCCTGGGCTCAGGGAAGAGCCCATCTCACAAAGAGAAGACGTGTCTGCATCCAATACC
Source organism: Acinonyx jubatus (assembly GCF_027475565.1). NCBI lineage: Eukaryota > Metazoa > Chordata > Mammalia > Carnivora > Felidae > Acinonyx > Acinonyx jubatus. Next base: position 75,410,298 of record NC_069380.1, read on the forward strand.
GGAGCCGTTTGCAAGCCGCACTTGATATATAGGCCGATGTTCACAAATTATCTGCTCAGAGCCTTCCTAAGCAGCACCTGTGTCCTGTAATTCACCGCCGAATTTACAGCTTGTCAGGAAAGCCGTGCCCTTACCCTGCGGTGTCAATCATGACCTGAAACCTTTTACTCAGAACCTTCTAGCTGTTCCTCACACCACTCGAGGGAGTTTGACACCGCATAAAATTCAGAAGCGAATGTGTGTCATGCGGAGAGAGGGAAAGACGGGGAGGGTTCCGGGGTCCACGAAGGGCAGATCTGTCGTGTTTCAGTACCAAGTGCACGGCTTCTTTGGAACGTTAACGTTGATGAACGCTTCCGAGGTCCTTTTCCTATTGTCTTGATTTTATTTTATTTATTTTATTTTATTTTATTTTATTTTATTTTATTTTATTTTATTTTATTTGTGTCAGCCTGTGAGCGTGGAAGGGGACCTGTAACGAACTACATCGGGTCACAAGTTAGAACCTCCCTGGGTCGGGATGAGCTATACTTACCTGCGAGGAGGGATGAGCACCTGTGCGGCAGGTGCAGGACGGAGTCCTCTGGATCCCTGCTCACCTCCCGGGAACCACAGACGGTGACAGTGTTTCATGTGCCTACGGAAAGCGGTGTTACTGACATGGGAATCGCTGATGTTACGCCCTCGGGCTCTTCAACAGGAACCACTGCAGGCAGGTCTGCGAGCCCCGCCGCTTCTCCTGGGCGGAGGAGGCAGGTAAACCGAGGCAGCTGGCCTCCCTCCCAAGTGCGTGACTCCCAAGCTCCTGGTCTGGGCTTGAGCAGTGGATTCCAGGAACTGTCCACTGCCCAGGGAAAAGACACTCGAAGCCTTAAAAAGACAAAAAATGTGGGAATGCCTGGGAGCCGCAGTTGGTTAAGCGTCCCACTCAGCTCAGGTCATGATCTCTCACTTTGTGAGTTCGAGACCCACATCAGGCTCTGTGCCGACAGCTCGGAGCCTGGAGCCTGCTTCGGATTCTGGGTCTCCCTCTCTCTCTGCCCCTCCCCTGCTCATGCGTTGTCTCTCTCTGTCTCTCAAAAATAAATAAACGTTAAAAAAAAAAAAGACAAAAGAATGTGTAGTTAAGAGACTGTATGTCCCAGTGGTCACCTTGACCACTAAGAAGACTGCTTGAGTCACTGCTGAGTGGATGCTCCACAGAGGTCCTGTCCACCAGCACCCTCCTTGTCCTTCTTCTGTCACATCCTGATGAAATCTTCCATTCCATGTGAACTAAGGAATTCTAAATTGTCATATGGCATCGATTTCTAGCTTTCTTCATGGGTTTGTGTGAATCTGTTTATAAATACATTCAAAAACTAGTTTAACCACAAAGCAAATGGTCCAACACATGTTCTCTCTAAATATATTAATACAAAGAGTATGGTTAACTGTTTAAAAAGAGAATCGTTTTGTAATTGAGGTTAGGAAACCTGAGTATAGTTTAAAATCTACCTGTGCCTCTGTGCTGACAGCACAGAGCCTGCCTAGGATTCTCTCTCTCCCTCTGTCTCTGCCCCTCCCCTGCCCACTCGTTCTCCCTCTTTCTCAAAATAGATAAATAATTTTTTTTAACGCTACCTGCTGTTGCATCTGTGATTTCTTTGAAAAAAGGTGTCATTTCAAATAATATTTGAGAAGGCAAATGTATCATCATAATTAAACCTAGCTAAATAGTAGGTACTGGAGGGTTAGGAATAGACAAATGAGGCCACTTTAGTCACTGAAGCCACGTAATCTAGAGTCAGGTAGGCTAGGTCCCATCCCAGCTGCACCAGTTACTGGCTGTGCAAACTTGGACTAGAGACTCTACACCTCAGATTCCTCATCTACAAAATTATAAAAGCAAAAAACTCCTGGGTGTGTTTCAGGACTTCAGGAATCTAATATATGTTCCAACACATAGAACAGGAGCATTTAGAACACAGCACTACTATTCATAGAACAGGAGCACTTAGAACACAGCACTGCTGTGGCATACCCATGTACGTCGGTTGTCTCAAGAAAAGCACTCCCCTCATTGGCATTTTTTTATGGAAGATGATTTTTACCATAAAAATTCGTAAAACATCCATTCGAAATGCAAGATAGATCAATAGATGTTGATATGACTCCTCAGGAAGTTCATTTATCCAGTCTTGTATTGAACATTGTAACTGATCTGTAAGTAATGAGCACTTGATGAGTTTTGGTATATTATCAAAGTAAACAAGCCATAATTACCTGTTCCCACAACACGTCTGTGGGAGGCTGGATTGTCTTTATATACTTCAACCAAAATGACAGATTGCAAGCAATAAGGGAGAAGCAGATAGAAGAATTCAGTCGTCTTTTATTAAAGCTTGACATGAAAGAAATGTGCTTACCGTTTTTTGCTTTTAAAAAATATATTTTTCTTTAAAGTCTTATCATTGTACTTTAAAAATCTCCAATTACACGAATGATGGGGAAAGTAAAAACGATGACAATGTGTACATGGATAATGTTGAAGGAACTTTTACATATATATTGCCAACAGAAAACAACTTTTTTACTGATTATGAATGTTTATTGTTGTCATGAACAAAGGGTAATCAATCCCTTAGTTTCATTTATTAACAAATTTTTCTTTTCATGCTCTCTGATCTCTCAACAGCAAAAGTCCCTCAAGAGTGTCCTGAATTGACCTGACTCGCTGGTTCCCAAATCTCAGTGTTAGAAGGTTTGAGAAGGGTGGGGCACATGTCCTGACAATGCTAGTACCTTGTGCTTCTCCTCGGAGCTTTGGGCTCTTCTTCTCTGCAGATAAAATGTTGTAAGCCCATTCCTCCTGTTATGGACTGAATTTTGTCCACTGCCTCCTCCCCCCAAATTCCTGTGTTGAAGTCCTAACCCTTAGGATCTCAGAATGTGACTATATTGAGAGATAGGGCCTTCAAAGAGATCATTAAGGTAAAATGAAGTCACATGGTGGGCCATAATCCAATATGACTGGTGTCCTTATAAGAAGAGATTAGGACATGGAAACACACGCAAGGAAGTCCATGTGATAACACAGGGAGAAGATGGCCATGTACAAGCCAAGGACAGAAGTCTAAATAAATCAATCCTGCCGACAACTTGACCTCAGGCTTCTAGCCTCAAGAACTATGAGAAATGAATTTCTTCTTGTCAAGACCACCCAGTCTGTGGTATTTGTTACGTAGCCCTAGCAAACTAATAGATGCTCCCCCTTTCTTTCTCTCCATGGCTGAACTCCTTTGCTCCATCCAGCACTATGCCCTAAGTAACCTTTGGAAAGGGGAATTTTTGCAATTAGAGATTTATCTGATTGTATGGCTTAGGCATGATTTTGAAATGGAATTTAATCATCCAAAATGGTAACAAATAAGCATATGTAAACCCCAAATGACCTGCTATTTACTTTATGTATTAGATACAATGTTTCCTGTTCAATTTAACCTACCTTTCCCAAAGCATTAGAAATGGAAAAACCAAAGCTGCATATCTAGTCTTCTCGACAGTACGGATGAAGATTAGAAGTCATGGAGTAAGGGGGGTGCCTGGGTGGCTCAGTCAGTTAGGTGTCCACTTCCGCTCAGGTCATGGTCTCATGGTTCATGAGTTTGAGCCCCACATCGGGCTCTGTGCTGACAGCTCAGAGCCTGGAGCCTGCTTCGAATTCTGTGTCTCCCTCTGTCTCTCTCTGCCCTTCCCCTGATCATGCTCTCTCTCTCTTTCTCTCTCTCTCTCTGTCACTCCAAAATTAATAAACATTAAAATTTTTTTTTAAAAAAGAAGTCATGGAGTAGGAGAAAATGGAAGATGACAGAAGACAAGAAGAGAAAGGCAGGTACAAAAACTGGGCAGACACTCAGGGCTGTGAGGTGTTGGAAACAGACGTTTGTGTAGATTTCAAAAAAATCTATCAGCCATTACGGAACTCAAACGATTTCTGTGACCTCACAGGGATCATAAATTAATGGTGTTGAAATACTGAAACTTCAATCTTCAGTTTCTGAATTATTAGGACTAAATGAATAACTTCCAATGCAATATGTTTTAGTACTTTCTCAGGATAAATAAATCCGAGAAGCATAAACATTCCTTTGACCTACCACACAGACCTCACTGTCACTCTTAGGTTCCAATCAGAGAATACCACATTAAAAAGATCCTGTACCACAATGACACATCAAAAGAGAGCCCATTACGGTATAATATCCTCAACAAAGATGCATTTGCTTGTCCAAACAGGGCAAGATTTTCCTTAATTTTAGTTCTCATGAGATGGTTTCCAAATGACTTCTCATATGTATGATTAAAAACAAAAACTAATTTGATATTGACCTTGGCCTGCAAACCTGCTCCCTGCCCCTCCTCTCTCAGTTCATGGCAACTCCATCCCTCCTGCTACCTTGGAATCATCCTTGACTACACAATTCCTCTCATACCTTGTCCTTGATCCAAAATGAAATTCTGGGGACACCTAAGTGGCTCAGTCAGTTAAGCATCCAACTATTGATTTTGGCTCAAGTCATGATCTCATGGTCATGAGATCCAGCTCTGCATCAGGATCCATGCTGAGCATGGAACCTGTTTAAGATTCTCTCTCTCCCTCTGCCCCTCTCCTTCTCTGAAAGAAAGAAAGAAAGAAAGAAAGAAAGAAAGAAAGAAAAGAAAAGAAAAAACAAGACAGGAAAAGGAAAGGAAAGGAAAGAAGAAAAGAAAAGAAAAGAAAAGAAAAGAAAAGAAAAGAAAAGAAAAGAAAAGAAAAGAAAAGAAAAGAAAAGAAAAAAGTAAAGCAGAATGAAATTCTGTTGGCTTCACCTTCAAAATACATCCAAATGTGGCCACTTCTCTTTACCTTCACTGCTACAGTCCTTGGATACCAGAGTCTCTAATCAAAATTATTGCATTGGTCTCCCAACACCATGTCTCCTTGTTTCCAACCATTGTCTCTTAACAATCTGTTCTCCATGCAGCAGCCAGAACGTCCTTTAAGACATGAATCAGGTCATGGGACTCCTCCACCATTGAGTGGTTCCCCAGTAGTTCCATCCAGTGAACTCCAAATCCTCTCTCATGACCTCAAGGCACCCCCCCAATCAAGCCCCCTGTCACATCTCTGTAAGTCTTCCCCCCACTCACCCACTCTATTCCATCAGCCAACTTGTTATTCCTAAAATGGTCAGTCTCACTTCTACCTCAAAGCCTTCCTATTACCTGTTTCCTTTGCCTAGAATCATCTCCTCCCCACCCCCAAATCTGCATAAATAGTTTCTCTACCTCCTACAAGTCTTAGCTTAAATGACACTTTCCCAGTGGGCTCCCACCCATCTCTCCTGTTTAATAATACAACCATGCACCATGTGTTCTCGTCACCTTTGCTTTTTCTCTTGTAGCACTTAACAACTCCTAACATGCTAGATAAGTCCTAACATACTATTTAGAAATCACATGTTATAGAGAAATAACAATCGCTAATACACTATGTGCTTTACTTATTTATTACATTTACAGTCTGGCTTCACCCACAACAGTGTGAGTTCCACAAAGGTAGGGATTTTGGTATGTTTTATTTGCCGGCATGTCCCCAGGGTGCAAAACAGTACCTCCACATAAAAGAAGCTAAACCCAAAATTGGTGAGTTTGTTAAATCTTCCTACAAATCTCTCAAGCTCAGCCTTTCTGTGTAACAGAAGCTTCTGCAGAATAGGAATCAAATATTTTGTTTATTTGCTTCCTTTCCATAGTGCTTTTCCCACAGTGCTTTCTGAACAATAGGAAACTCCAAACAGCCAAGCACATCAATGGAAACTCCAACACCCATTCAATTATTCAGATGTTTGGTCTGTCTCAAGCAAAAGTGACATAAAATGTGATTTTTCAGAAAGAGTAGGATCCTGGGCAAAAATTTATCCTCTCCTCCATGTAAGGTCTTTGCTTCTTCTCCAAATACTCAAAATCTTTATATTTCTATCTGGCTATATAGAGGCCGACCCATTGTACTTCACAGGTAACTCAACTACTTCCAGGTAACTCAACTTTCAGCAAGACCCACCCCTCAACCAATTGCTTTTGTGCTCAGGGCAATTGCTGTCAGTATGGTGTTTTGGAGGAATGCAGCCTTTTTAAGAGTAGCTATTTTAAGATGTAAATGATTCATAGGATTAACCCTTTCTAGAACCACTGCATTTTAAAAAGAAAATTTATAAATCCCATGGAACGTCTGCTTTTGTGAGGCACAAGGAGCAAGCTTCTGATGTTCCTACGCATGGCCCTGTCTGGTATGCAGAAGAAGTCTCTCTCACACAGCACCTGTCCCCATAAGACTATAACGCTCTGAAAAACATGGTTAAACTGCTAGCTACTTGGAAGTTTACTTCCTCTTTGACGCCATGGCTGAACAGGATCACAACAAAGAGAAGAACAGTTCATGATGGTCATTGAGCTTATTTTGAGGATGTTTGCATTCATGGTCAAAACACCTTGACAAAGTCAATGAATATATTCTTTCAGTCTGGTGTTCAGTTTACATTTAAGTATCAGAGAGGAGAGACAATGGGAAGGAAAAACAGGTCTGAAAAAAAATATGGTGCGTAGTGTTGTATTAGCTTCATGGATTGGGCTGAATTGTTAAATCATTCCCCCTTAATCCCTATTGCAATGACATAGCATATAAACGAAACCAAAGCACATTTGTGTGCCTCATGCTTTTAGAAGTTTTACAAGCATTTCTTATTGGCATGATTCTGCTGCATTCTAAACAGCTCTTCAACCTACATGTGCTTTAAAGGTCAAAGGAAATGTCTTATGATGCTAAATAATATTTTAACAACATTATGTGTGTATTAATTAAATACAGAAAATGCAAAAGGATCATTCGTCTCTCCAACAACTTTTATGAGTAGGCAAATTACTAGTCTAGCTGGTTAGTCAGTGTCGTTGGGATGGTTAAAAATATTTTTCCACTGTTATCGTTAGGACCTTCTTGATTTGATTTATTACAATTGTTTACTTCTTGCCTGTAATTAAAAAGTACATATTTTCCCCTATGCTGTGTGACAAAGGCAAACAACAAATCCAGAGTTGAATTTGTAGTCATTGGGACTTTTGTTTTTAGAGACTGGTAGAGTTCCTTTAAAATAAAGCACTATATAAACACAGGGTTTTGTTTTGTTTTGTTTTGTTTTGTTTTGTTTTGTTTTAACTGTACAGAAAGACTTATGTAATATTTTGGTGAAATAGCATATAGAGTGCCCACAAAAACAGACATTGTAGATAAACTGACATAGGTTCATAAAACTGGATTAGCAACAGTCAGGAGATAATAGAAGGAAAGGCTTATAAACTGGAAGACAGATGAATAAAAGTTATCTAACTAGAAAAAGAGAAGAAATGGGTGAAGAAAAAAGTAAACGGAGCCTCACTGACATATTCCATAATATCAAGCAGTGTAACACACACATAATTGATTCCCAAACAGGAAGGAAAGATAGAATGAGGAAGGAAAAATGTCTGGTGAATTAATGGCAAAATTTCCCAAAGTTAGTGGAAAACATCAATTTTTAGATCCAAGAATGTATATAGATCAGTGAACTCCAAGCAGAACAAACACAAAGAAATCCATGCTGTATTAGTTTGCTAAGGCTGACATAAGGAGATGTCACTACTGGGAAGCTTAAGCAACAGACATTTATTTTCTCATTGTTCTGGAGGCCAGAAGTCCATGATCAAGGTGTCTGCAGGTTTTGTTGCTTCTGAGGCCTGTAGTTTGGCTTGTGGATGGCCACCTTCTTGCTGTGTCCTTGGATGGTCTTCTCTCTGTGCTTGCGCATGTCTGCTGTCTCTCTGTGAGTCCAAATTTCCTCTCCTTGGATGGACACCACTCAAACTGGATTAGAACCCATCCTGATAGCCTTATTTTAACTTAATGACCTTTTGAAATGCCCTAGCTCCAAATATAGTCACCTTCTGAGGTACTAGAGGTGAGGGCTTCAATCCAGGAATTTGGGGACAACACCACTCAGCCCATAACACACACCTAATCATATTACAGTTAAAATGCTGAACACCAAAGAAAATGCCAAAAGCACTCAGAGAAAAAAGACAAATACCTCACACAAGCACAGTGATAGAAATGGCAGCTGACTTCTTATTTAGAAGAAAAAAAGAAACAAAGGAAGCCGTGGATAATGAAATAGCATCTTCAAAGAACTGTGTGGGAAATTATCAACTCAGAATTTTATACCCTGCAAAAATATCCTTTAAAATGAAGATAAAATCAACACATTTTCAGATAAACAATCTGAAAAATATTCTCACCAGCACACCAGAATTGCTCAAGGAAGTTCTCCAGCCAGAGGAAAGAGTCAGGTGTTCACAAAAGACTGAAGAGTACCAAAAATGCTAAATATTTGGGTCAATATAAAAGACCACTTTTTTTCTCTTCTATGCTTCTGAAGACAACCGAGTGTTAAGAACAAAAATGTTAACCATATCGAGAGATTTTTTTAATGTATTTGAATGTAAATATATGCCAACAAGAGGTCAAAGAACTAAGGAGTAAATGAAATTCTGTAGTTGTAAGATTTTTACTTTTTTTTTTAGTAAAATGTGACAATATTAACTCTAAATTAAGGGTGAATATTATAATTCCCAGAACAATGTTACATTATTAAATGCTATTTAAAAATAACATAAAGAGAAATTAAACATCAAGAGAGAAATTAAGGGACGCCTGGGTGGCTCAGTCAGTTGAGCAACCGACTTCGGCTCAGGTTATGATCTCACAGCTCGTGGATTCAAGCCCTGAGTAGGGCTCTGTGCTGACAGCTCAGAGCCTGGAGCCTGCTTCGGATTCTGTGTCTCCCTCTCTCTCTGCCCCTAGCCCACTCACATTCTGTCTCTGCCTCTCTCAAAAATAAATAAACATTAAAAAGAGAGAGAGAGAGAGAAATTAACAATGCATGCTAAAAATGTTTAATTGACCCATAAAAAGATGGGAAGGAAAAAACGAGAGGCCAAAAACAGATAGGAAAATTAGAAAGTAAATCACAACATAGACATAAACTGAACTGTATAAATAATTACATTAAATGTAAATTAACTAAACTGTCCAACTGAGTCAGAAATTCCCAGACTGGAGGGGGGTGGGGTGAGTAAGAACCCACTACAGGCTGCCTGCATATACACCTTGATATAAAGATGTAGGTTAAAAGTAAAATGACAAAAAATATTTCATGCAAACACTATGCCTAGAAAGTTGGTGTGAAGTAAGAATTGAAGTCCTTTTGCTCTATATATTTATGAAGTTTTCTCCAGTCTTAGTTTTTGGGTGGAAAAACCTTTCCTTTCCCATGTCTTTGTGGTTGCCTATGAAGGAGAGAGACTGGTGGGGAAATTTCTAGGGGGAAGGGAATTTCTATATCGTGACCGGGTGTTGGTTAGGAGTGTGAATAGATTTGTCAAAACTTGTCAAATCACACACTGAAGATTTGTACATTTCACTGCCTGTAAAGTGATTCCTCAGTTAAGAAAGAAGCCTGGAAGGCATATCCACTAATTACAATGCATAGACTTGACTTGGATACTGATATAAACTTTGAAAACCTGAAACCTGACGTATATATAAGAACGGTGGAAGGAAGGAAGCCTCACATATCGGATGACATTAGGAAATCTTTATATTAGCTGAGTCACAGGATTTTGGTTTTGGTTTTGTGTTTTGGAGTCCTTATCTTTTAGAGAAACATTTTGAATATTTAATGTTGATGTGATCTAATATCCAAGATTGGATTCTAATAATTACAAGAGTTCGTTGTTCAAGAGACTGTTGAAGAGGCGATGATTACTGGGATTGGGAGATGACTGTACTCGGGTAGCCTTTTTTCAAGAATTCACCATAATAAAAACATTTAAAAAGAACAAACAAATAAAAAACCTCTCCCTCCATACATTTTTCTTTTCCTGGCTAAAAGAGTTTTTTATCTGTTCTCCCATTTATACTTTGACAAACTGCTTCTCTTGCTTTAAACTCAATCTCACACGTCACCTTTGTGAATCATCTGTTCTGTCTCGTCCCCATTCTTTCTCAAGCATTAGAAGTGACTGTTGCTGAGTGGTTTTCATTACTCCACATTGATGGGACCATGTCTTCCTTCAAACCAGCATTTTCTTCAAAGTGAGGGAATAACAAATCCAAAGAGATTCTTGAGTCCTGAGAAAAAAGCTGAGTGAATTTTAACGTTAAAGAATTCCCACATGCCTCATCAAGCAAAATCTTCTTTTAATATGAAGTGTTATTTAGGGGCACCTGCGTGGCTGTTGGTTAAGTGTCCGACTGTCGATTTTGGTTCACGTCATGATCTCACCATTGGTGAGTTCGAGCCCCGTGTCGGGCTCTGCGCTGGCAGTGCAGACCGTCAGGATTCTGTGTCCCTCTCTCTCTCTCTCCGTCTCTCTGTGTCTCTCCCCCACACACTCTCTCTCTCTCTCTTTCTCAAAATAAATAAACTTTAAAAAGTATCATTTATGTGGTTGATTGCAACAGTGTTTAAGAACTAATCCACAAGATTCAGGGTTATATTGAATTTTTTTAATATATTTTTTTGAGAGAGAGAAAGAGACAGAGAGACAGAGCATGAGTGGGAGAGGGGCAGAGAGCGATGGTGACAGAATCCGAAACAGGCTCCAGGCTCTGAGCTGTCAGCACAGAGCTCCATGAGGGGCTTGAATTCATGAACTGTGAGATCATGACCGGAGCTGAAGTCAAACACTGAACCGACTGAGCCACCCAGGTGCCCCTAGACTCAGAGTTATATTTACCTGGGAGTCAACAAATTTCAACAAGTTGCCACATATTATGGAACAGATGTACACATGCACACTCAGGATCACACACACAGGGGTTAATCAGTGCTAACAGTGTGGATCATGGGATTACATAAGACTTTTAATGTCTTTTTAGCATCTTTTCTGACTGTTTGCAAGTATTACTAACTCCTTTTATAATCTGAAGACTGAATAAGATTCTTTTTTAAATTAGATGGTTGATTATCTTTTAATCAGATGATGATGCAAATAAGGGACCATTCATTAGACTCAAGATAGAGAAAAGATTGAAATAAAGTTAAGGACAGTTAATTCCAAAGTAATGATCAACCCAATCATTAATGTTGGGACAACTGTCATTATGTATCTCCTATATGACAGTGTCACCTATGAAAATCTCTCACAAAAATGTTTAATCTGAGTGAAATCCAACTTTTCAACTTAATTCCAATCGATAGAAGATGCAGTGGGTAGAAAATCAAGTTAAATAGCACCATGAGGAATCAGTCACACAAATCCAGAAGGCCAGATATTCTACAGGAAAACTATCCAGAAGTCATCAACATAACAATGCCAAGGGGAAAGATTAGGAGTGAAGAGATTCACCTAAATGGAGTATAGAAACGTTGACTGTAAAACTGTAAAAGAGATCTTGAGGACAAATTCAGGACAAGTGTTTATGGATTAGATATTGGATGCTATAAAAAAAAGAAAAAAAAATTAGCAATGGGGCACCTGGGTGGCTCAGTCTGTTAAGTGGTTAAGCGTCCGACTTCTGCTCAGGTCATGATCTCAGTTTGTGGGTTCAAGCCCGGCATCGGGCTCTGTGCTGACAGCTCAGAGCCTGGAGCCTGCTTTGGATTCTGTGTCTCCCTCTCTCTCAGCCGCTGCCTCGCTCGCACTCTGTCTCTCGAAAGTGAATAAATGTTTAAAAAAACTTTTTAAAAAGAAATTAGCATTAATTTTGTTAGGTAACTTCACGGAATTGTGACTATATAGGTATATGTTCTTGTTTCTCTGCAATGCGGCCTGAAATATTCAAGGGCAAATGTCACATCGTCAATAACTTAATGCATATAGCAAAAACAGTGGGGCAAAAAATAAATATAGGCAATATATTGCGGTAGGCTGGAAAATGGCCAGTCGCCCAAAATATGTGTCCACATTCCAAACCCTGGAACCTGTGACTGTTGCCTTATTTGCCCCCAAAAGGCAGGGCCATTGAGGATGTGATGGTATAAAGGATTTTGACCTGGGGACACTATCCCAGATTATCCCGGTCAGCCCTAAATGCAATCGCACGTATCCTCACGGAAGGGGAGCAGCGGGAAATTTGAATGTCACAAGAACAAAAGCACTGTGGAGATGGAGCACAGTGACATTTGAAGACGCTGACCTTGAAGACTGTGATGATGTGGCCACAAGCCAAGGAATACCAGCAGCTACCAAAACCTGAAAGGAGCTAGAACAAATTCTCTCTCGAGTCCCCTGGCCATGCCTAGATTTCAAGCAAGTGATACTGATTTTAGACTTCTGACCTCTAAGAGAAGAAATTTACAAGGGAGAGAAGAAATTTCTTTTTTTTTTCCCAATGTTTATTTATTTATTTTGAGAGAGAGAGAGAGTACCCGAGCACAGGCGCGAGCAAGGGAGGGGCAGAGGTGGGGAAGGAGAATCCAAGCAGCCTCCATGCTGTCCACGAGAGCCGATGGTGGGGCTTGATCTAAAGATCCAGTGAGATCATCACCTGAGCCAGAATCAACAGTTGGATGCTTAACTCACTGAGCTACACAGGCAATCAAATTTCTGTTTTGTTTTTTTAACATTTATTTATTTTTGAGAGACAGAGAGAGACAGAGTGTGAGTGGGGGGAGGGGCAGAGAGAGAGGGAGACACAGAATCCGAAGCAGGCTCCAGGCTCTGAGCTGTCAGCACAGAGCCCTACACGGGGCTCGAACTCGCAGACCGTGTGATCATGACCTGAGCCGAAGCCGGATGCCCAACCGACTGAGCCACCCAGGCGCCCCTTGTGTTGTTTTTAGGTTGCCATGTTTGTGGTAGTTGGTTAAGGGAGTCCGAACTAGCACATGTGTTCCTGGGAATTCACTAGGATTTTATCTCTTTCTGAATGCTTGAAATTCTTCACCACAAAAAATTTTAGGCCTGTACATGTTTTGGTTTTAAGATCAAATTATAGGAGCACCTGGGTGGCTCAGTCGGTTAACCGTCCGACTTTGGTTCGGGTCATGGTCTCATGGTTCATGAGTTTGAATCCCGCAACGGGCTCTGTGCTGACAGCTCAGAGCCTGAAACCTGTTTTGGATCCTGTGTTTCCCTCTCTCTCTCTGCCCCTCCCCTGCTCACGCTCTGTCTCTGTCTCTCTCAAAAATAAATAAACATTAAAAAAAAAAAAAAAGATCGAATGGTAGTTGTTTTAAGGAAAAATGATATTACTTAAAACTCCTTCAAAGAGCAGATAATGCATACACCAAAACACACAAAGTTTAAAGCCATATCTTTTTCTCCTTCCTTATTTTTAAAACCTCCTTCTCATTTGACAATTACTAAATTACTTCATGCAGCAAGATGGTGAGCCATGTACTATATCATGGCAGTAAAATATGTAGGAGCCAATCTTTCAAGAACCAATTACACCCAAGTGATACGAAAAATGGCATTTGTAGGCTTTCTGACTTTTTTTTTTAATATTGTGGATTCCAAGTCATCCCTAATTTGTAAACTGTATTTCTTTTTGTGAATTTCCTCTCCTCCAAAAATTATAACATAAGTTATCCAAATTTACTGCCATAATCAGAGTGCATTTTGGCAAAGAAAGATATTGGCATGAAATAAAAATGGCGGTTTGGGAAAGTGTGGAAACCCCAAGTGATCTATCATATTTTGTATGAGCTCTCCCACCCCCTCCTCCAACACAAGATCGTTTGGCTTGGAATTTAATAACCTAGCACGAGCAGATGAACTGTTATATCATCACACGCTAAAGGAAGACAGAAGAGAATATGTCTAATTTATAATGATTTTTCAAATTAATTTCTTTTTTTAATGGCACTGGATTTTGCAATGTCGATATACTAGTAAATGGTTGGCACAGATGGGCCAAAGGGATCCAATAGAAATGTAGCAGCAGCTTGAAAAGAAAAATTATCCACTCACCCATTTTCAAGCCAACTTTTTTTTTCCCTCAGAAAGAGCACATATTTTAATCTGTTTGTGTACGAAATAGAGTCATAGGTAGGGAATTGGGAATGAAGAGAGCTAGAAGTGGGGTGAAGTTGTGGAAATATTTAAAGACAGTGGATAATCCAAAATGTAATTGAATTTGGAATGCAAATTTCCTTTTGCATTTTAATGTACATGTGTCTGACGTCCTTGTAATTCGCAACACTCAAACGGAATTACACATCCACATTTCAAGGACAACGGAGTCTCGAGGAGCTGGGAAAATGCCCACCTTTTCCCGCTTTCTTGTATATTGCCCTTCCCTTCCCTTCGCAGTTTATGCAGAAAGGGCGAACGCATGTATCAGGTGCACGAGACATGCTAACTGCCAAGGGAATGCCCTGTCCCTTGAAGATGACCATCCCAGACCCTCCCTCTCTAGATGGGTAGAAAGGGTAGAGAGCATGTATGGTTAAACAGTTTGACTGAATCTGTGCCGGAGTGCTGCTCGACTTGACGTGCAGGGTACTTAGGGACCAGTCCTATGCAAATCAAAATATAAACACACGTCAAACTGTAGAGTGGACCTGTGTATGAGGACTGTCAACATTTCTAAATCATCTTGGAACTGCCTTGTGCAAGGAGAGTATTGTGAATTGGCAGAAGCAAAACCTTCAAGTTCAATTCAATTCTGCTGCCAGGTCTGAACATTTTGGGTAAAGAGTCCCAGTCTGGTATCATCTGGAAGTCAAAGAAGCCCCAGGAAGCGCACAACGCAATTCTACCAAGTAGCATTTGGATGAAGTGTGATTATAATCCAAGTTTTAAAACAATCTTTTAAGAATTCCATAAAACCATTCCAAAGTTTATTTGGAAGGACAGGTTTTCAAACAACGAGAACAATTCAGAGGAATGAAGAGAATAGCCCATTTCCAAATAATAATTACAAGGGGAGAGTGAGGATGCAGAGAAATAGCGGTGAAAGAAAACGGAGTCTGGACAGGAGCGCAGGATGTGTGGGCGCAGCACGCGATAAAGAGGCAGCTGAATGTGAGCACGTTCAGTTGTCACCCACGGGGTTGGCAAAGATCACCACCCATAAGATAAATGAATGAACACACCTGCGTCTCTACCTCGCCTTCCAAGACCAGAGTAAAATCCAGGTGGAGCAAATGCTTAAAGGTGAAACATTAAGATAATGGAAGAAAAGAAGTCTAAATATTTTCATAATTATGGCACAGTAAATGTCTTCTAGCCCAATGCAAAGTCTATAAAGTAACCTGTCTATCTATCTATCCACCTATCTTCTTCGTATCTATCATCTATCATCTATCTTTCTATCTATCTACCTATATTTCTATCTATCCACTTGTCTATCATCTTTCTATCATCTGTCTTTCTATCTATCATCTATCTATCTATCTATCTACCATCTATCCACCTATCTGTCTTCTTTGTATCTATCATCTATCTTTCTATCATCTGTCTATTTATCTATCATCTCTTTCTATTTATCTATCTACCTATCATCTATCTATCTTTCTATCATCTATCTATCTTTCTATCTATCCATCTATCGATCTATCATCTATCTTTCTATCTCTCTATATATCTGTCTATCCACCTGTCCATCTGTCTATCATCTATCTTTCTGTCATCTTTCCATCATCTTTTTATCTATCTTTCTATCTATCCACCTATCGATCTATCATCTATCTCTCTATCTCTCTATATATCTATTTATACACCTGTCCATCTATCTATCATCTATTTTTCTATCTTCCTATCTATTTCTTTCTTTTCTATCTTTCCACCTATCTATCTATCTATCTACCTACCTAGCTAGGTATAGTTATGTTAAAAATGCATAATTTTGGGGGCGCCTGGGTGGCGCAGTCGGTTGGGCGTCCGACTTCAGCCAGGTCACGATCTCGCGGTCCGTGAGTTCGAGCCCCGCGTCAGGCTCTGGGCTGATGGCTCAGAGCCTGGAGCCTGTTTCCGATTCTGTGTCTCCCTCTCTCTCTGCCCCTCCCCCGTTCATGCTCTGTCTCTCTCTGTCCCAAAAATAAATAAACGTTGAAAAAAAAATGCATAATTTTTATATAATTTTTATAAAAATACATCTAAAAATGACCATCAATTCTGTATCAAAAATAAGTCACCTTTAAAAAATGAATGGAAAAGCTGAGAAAAATATTTACAACACATCTGACAATAGCTAATTTTCTTGAGATTATGAAACCTTACAAGTCAATGGGGAAAGGGCGCCTCATCTATTTCTAATTGGGCAAGGGATATAGACTCATTTCACAGAGGACAAAACAGAAGTGGCCATTAATCATGTGCGAAGCTAATCAAACTCACAAATAATTAAATTCAAATAACAATAAGATGCCATTTTTCAACTCTTTAATTGGCAGTGGTTGAAAGATTAATAATTCCCGGTGTTGGCAAGAATATGAGAAAACAAGTTCTGTCGCACGTTGCTAGCAGGGGTGCAAAAATCCGCTAGTGTTTTAGAAGGAAAAACTGCAATCTCTCTTAAAATGCTTGATGTTCATGTTCTTTAACAATTTTGCTTCTGAGAATGGATCCCATTGAAAAACCCACACAAATATGTGAAAAACTATGGACATTCTTTGCGACATGCTTTGTAGTGGTGAAAACATTAGGAACAATTTGACTTTTTCTCAGTAAAGGACCATTCAGCGTTCTCACACCAAAAGACACTCAAAACATATCACTAAGTTTAAAAAAGAGAGTTGCCAAACTAGATATACTACTCTATGACACCGTTTTTGTTAAGAAGTGATGTACATGTTTGGGTGTATGTGCCTACACAACATACATAGATACAAGTCCGGATCAATGTACATCAAACTCTTAACAGTGGTTTCTGAACACTAAAAGTGTGGAAGGCATTCCAGGACAATCTTGGGGTGCAGAAATAAACAGCAGGGACTGGACCGGAAGAACCACATCAGGGCAGTAAGACAAAACAGACCAGGACAAGGCACCACCCTAGTAAAGCTAAGTAAACACAAAGAGACCAAAGCCCCCAGTGTCCGCCCCTCATCCTGTAGCCCCCCCAACCTCGCTGCCACCCCCACCTTTCTCCGTGTGCCCCGTCCTGATGTTCCCTGAAAGGCTGAGCCTGCAGACTTCCTGTCAGCTTCGGGAAATAGGAGGCACTTCTGGGAAATTGGAGAGCGAGACCAGAAAGGTCAGGGTGTTTGGTCCCCACTTCCTTCCCGTTTGACTCTGTGTCTCATCAAATAACAACAACAACAAAATTGGACTTAGTAAGGAGAGATTTTATTCGGAAGAATTACTGTGGGGGACTGGGGGCAAGGACTACGGAAAGGGGGAGAATGTCGTGACCATTACACCTGCAAGCGTCTCCAGAGTGAGGTAAACAGGGGTTTTCTTTTCTACAGAGGAGTAAACAAGGATGGAAAGATCCAGGTGTGGGGGAGTGAATGAAAGGGGGAGCATGATGGGATAGTACCTCAGAGAATGACTCTGAGGTCAGCCTGTTCTCAGGAGGGGTGGTCTACGGGCTTAGGCTGAGGGTGGGCCAAAGTTCCGGCACCTGGGGGCAGGAGAGAAGCTTAACCAAAGTTTGATTAACCAGCATTTTGTTCCCACCTCTTAGTGGGAATGAGTAGCTCACCTAATCATTTATGAGGCCAACAAAGGGAGTGGAGAGGGTCTGCGCCCGGCCTTGTCCTAGGCAGACAAAGGAGGCATCCCTGAGTCCCATCTCTTCACATGGAGAAGGGCAGTTCAATGCAGGAAACCATTTCCCACAACAGAACGGTGGGAAATCACCTTCCCTGTGGGCCAGCATCGCAGCGCCCGGGTGAAGTTCAAGATGGCGGGCGTCTAGCAGCCCCCGAATCTCAGCCAGGAGAGCTGGGTCAGGGGGCCCCCTCCACACCTCCAGGTCACCGAGCATCAGTGACACACTTCCTCACGTTGCCTCCTTGGCCTTAGAGATTGGGAGGCGTCCCACGGAGGCTGGTCTCTGGGTCCCTAACATCCCTGTCGGCTCCCTTACCTCCCCTCTATAACCGCCCTTCATGAAGACCTCCTCATTGGTTCTGGGTTTCATCCCGTGTCCTGCTGCAGCCCTCGGGGTTTGTAATAACCACTTGCATAATTGACGCTGCTCCCCATCTTTCGCCACAAAGTTTCTTGCGGGGAGGGCAACAGGTTACAGGAAAAACAAGGTCGAAGTTGAGGTGCCAACATAGAGAAGGGATCAAACCTGAGCTAACCCTGTGTCGCGTATTGTGGAAAACTCCCTAAAACATCATGACTGGGTGTATCAGGGTTGACACATTGCGAAACGGTCCTAATTAGCGTTCTGCTTAAATGCAACACTTAATCCTGAGTTCATCATATCAGAAAGCGTTTATGAGGTGCCCGTAGGAGCCACTCATAATCAGAAGCGTAAAAATAAATGAATTAATAGGGCCAGGGCTTTAAGAGTCCCTCAGCCCATGATAAGGTTTACTGTTGCTGTTCAAGGCATCACCCCACTCCAGGCCAACATGGACAGAGGGGAGAAATTGGGAGCCACATTCACTTAGTTAACTTGTCTCCCTCCCCTTTCCTCTCTATCAGCTGAGGGATCCAAGCCTAGCTGTTCACAGGGAAAGTGTGGAAATAAATGAATTTGGAAATTCATTCTCCACGTAATGGCCTGACGAGGCGATCGGTTTCTGAAACGCTTCAACTTGGAACACCAAGAGCTGGGTACCTCCTCATTCGTTCCCTCTGCATCCCCTTGGGAGCAAACCCCCACCTCCATTTAAGCCAAGGGTGTCTTGGGTGACGTACATTGGGGTCTTCCCTTCTCTGGGGCAAAAAAGAAGGGCTCATCGGAAGATCTTTAGTCATCACCACCCTTCCATAGCTACAGATGCAAAGCTCAACATCTGAATGGAAAGTATGCTGGTGGAAATTCCTACCCAGCATTTGGGAGCACTTCAACCCCAGGATAGAGGGCGGCGAGGGGCACCATGCAGGAAGCGCGTCCTCAGGTGCAATGCCCTGTACCTTATGTTGTGATTAATTAAGACAAGCCAAGGTGCGGCACTGACATGTAACAGAATTCCAAGCCTAGTTACACAGCCAGCAGTCACATTTACAGAACCATCTCGGCGAAGGCTTGTGTGGTGTTTTTGGATGGACACGGCAGCCATAAGCCAACGAGAATTACCAACACTTAGCAGATGCAAAACAGTTAGACAACAAAGCCCCAGGGACCTACATGTGGCAAGACACTTCACGAAGCTTGAAAATGAGACAGGTTTGTGGCCTTGGAACACACAGCCTCCTGCAGACTAGATTCCCAAACAGTCTTGGAAAGCGTTTGCATTCAAAGGGAGCACAGATTCACATCTCTCCACTTGGCTGGGTGGTTGAATGCCCCAGGGGATAGGAATAGAATAGCAGAGCAATCGAAAGTCAGTTTATTAAGGCTCAAAGGTTTTTTTTAATTTTTTTTTTAGTTTTTATTTATTTTGAGAGATACAGAGAGCACAAGTGGGGGAGGGGCAGAGAGAAAGGGAGAGAGAGAGAATCCCAAGCGGGCTCTACCCGTCGGCACGGAGCCTCGTGTGGGGCCCAAGCTCACTGACAGTGAGGTCGTGACCTGAGCCGCAATCAGGAGTTGGACACTTAACTAACTGAGCCACCCAGGCGCCCCAGGAGTTTTTGAATCTTACAAACGGACTTAAATCGTTGAAAACAAGGCAGAGGGTGATGTTTGCTTTGACACAAACAAGAAATTAGTGTGACATCGGAAAAAGAGAAGCACAGACCTATCTGTCCAAACTCTGAAAGATTTTTTTTTAATTTTTTTTTTAACGTTTTATTTATTTTTGAGACAGAGAGAGACAGAGCATGAACGGGGGAGGGGCAGAGAGAGAGAGAGACACAGAATCCGAAGCAAGCTCCAGGCTCTGAGCTGTCAGCCCAGAGCCCGACGCGGGGCTTGAACTCACAGGCCGCGAGATCGTGACCTGAGCTGAAGTCGGACGCTTAACCGACTGAGCCACCCAGGCGCCCCTCTGAAAGCTTTGATAATCTTAAATTACGTGTTTCAAGAAATGCCCTCCTACCCAATGTGCTATCAACATGTGATCTTCCCTGATCCCCCTTTCTTGGTTGAAACCGAGGACCTATTTTATCAGGTTGAACTGTCCATGGATTATTTGGCGGGTTCATGGTGAGACAGCCTCCCAGTTTGCAAATACACGAAAGCAGCCTGGAAGAACGGGATTATATATCAGGGGCAGGGGCTGAGGCCCTGTGAGTGAGCTCAGTGTTGAAGCATCAACTTGCAAACGACGGAACTGGGATGCTGAAACTACACACAGGACCCGTCACCTCACCTGAGACACGGGCTGTTCGAGTTATCTGTGGGGTTACCTCCAGGGGGACTGACACAGGGAAGCAAACACGGGGCACAATCCTCCCAGTGCCATCTAAGAGCTGCTTTGATACCCATGCAATGAGAGAAGAGGTTTTTAGTTAACGCCAGATTCACGAGGCAATTATGCCATAAATTATGTATAATTTTCTTCAAGTATTTGTACACGATTTAGCTCTTAAAAACTGCTCTGGAGTTCTGTGTGGCTCATACCAGATGGTTTCAGTTCTGCTCAACTAATCCCTTTGTTTTTCTTATAAACTTGAAGTAAAAAGAACGTAGCTGGATGTTACAATAAAAAGTTGCCTCAATTTCTGGGACCGTCCTGGGATCCAGATTAAAAAGACAAAGCACGGGGCACCTGGGTGGCTCAGTCGGTTGGGCGTCTGACTCTAGCTCAGGTCACGATTTCACAGTTCGTGAGTTCAAGCCCCGCATAGGGTTCTGTGCTGACAGCTCAGAGCCTGGTTCCCGCTTCGGATTCTGTGTCTCCCTCTATCTCTCTGCCCACCCCCCACCCCCCGCCGCCTCTAACTCTCTCTCTCTCTCTCTCTCTCTCTCAAAGATAAACATTAAAAAAAAAAAAAAAATCAAGGCCCAGCCCAGAAAAAATGGGGTTGTATTTGGGACTGTCCCTATTTATGACCAACACCTCTTTCATCAGCACACAGAATTTCAGGGAAGAAGAAACCGAATCCAACTTATGTATATGTTCTTTACAAGGATATAATGAATATTCAAGACATTAACACTACCACACAGTCATGAATTTCTTTCAGCTATTTAATTTTGGGTATTACCTCCAAAGTTCAGATCCGTAAATAGCCACGAAGTGGAGAAAACTGAAATAGAATTCATAGCCATAGTATCAATCGTGTATGACTAGGAATCAGGCAAGGGGCAACTGGGCGGCTCAGTCATTTAAACGTTCGACTCTTGATTTCAGCTCCGGTCATGATCCCAGGGTCGTGGGATGGAGTCCCACGTCCAACTCTGCCCTGCGGGTGGAGACTGCTTAAGATTCTCTCTCTCTCCCTCTGCCCCTGCCCCCTGCTCCTGGTCTCTATCTCCAAAATAAAACAATAAAAAAATAAAATAAAAATTTTTTTCAAATAAAACTGGGCAAAACAATGGCTTTTGGCAAACTTCTGAATACATCAGTCTGAGGGATGTGATCATTGCATATGTTCATTTCATGAAAAAATAGGATCGCTAATCAGAAAAACTCGTGCTAAACTGTTAAGTCCAGGGCAGTGTTGTTCCTCATTACAGAATTTTTTTCCTGTCTTAAACAATGAATGTGTCCAATACTCCCGTCAACCAAGACTGTGTTATTTCATAAATGGGAGAAGGAAATTATTCATATGACCTGACATCAACCTCACCGGAGAATGTCACTCTTTTAACAATGATGGAAGTATATTTGATTCCTGGCCTTGCATCAGGCCATGTCTTCATACAAATGCATGAAGAATGTATCATTTGAAAATAGTTCTGATGCATTGAACTTAATGATCTAATCGCACTTTTGTCATTATTATGAAGAACTAACACGTGTCAGGTAATGGAATTAAATTCAAATAGAAACACTCATATATTTAATGGCCAATTTGGAAGAATACGGTTTTAAAATTCAAAATTCATTTAACAAAGGACTGTTGAGTAATTATGCTCGTGAATATCGCACTTTAATCGGAGAGACACATAAGAGAGTTTTAAACATTAAAAATTTTAGGAGCACACACTCCAACAAAAGCCATCTGTTTTAACACACCTGCCCACCGTGGGGCTGGTTTCAGTCCCGAACTTCCCGCTGTTTCACAATATCTTTCCCTCCGCTTTTATCCCGGGAGCAAATCCGTGCAGCTCCCGAGCTGATTGTGGAGCTTTTGTGCTGCCCACCGGGTGCCAATTTCCACGCTTTAGGGCGTCCACAGGTAAGCTGATCCCCAGTCCATCCAAGTCCTACTTCCTCCTTTGCGTCCCTTCTCACCCCACACACAAGCTTTGTTAAGATGGGGAGTCTCTGCCTCGTGGAAGGGGAGCGGGGTAAGTGAAAAGGGATACTCTTTCATGCTTCAAGGTCACCAAAGGTCAGCTTTAGTGACTCTCCAGAGCCAACTGGTGAACTATCAGGAATTTTGCAGGCAGGCTGTCCAACCATTGCTACCTCGAAATTGGCCATGGCAGGACTTTTTAGAGTATTTCCCCCCACGGAAATCAGCGAGCCCTACCATCAGCTACAACCGGGGGAGGGGAGAGGAGCCCCTTGTGACACCCTGACCGGCACACCCCTATGCTAAAGAAACAGCAATTACTTTAGGGTTGGGAGAGAGACAATCCCAAGCAGGCTTCATGCTCGGCAGGGACCCCGACGCGAGTCTCGATCCCACAACCCTGGGATCACGACCTAAGCTGACATCAAGAGTAGGACGGTCAACCAACTGAGCCACCCAGGGGCCCCGGGTTGGGAGAAATCTTAAATGTTCTCTAGTCTTATCCGCCAGGCACACGCATCTGTGTTATAATCAACCCAAAATGGCTGTCCTGCCTATGCCTGAATACTTACTTCCAGGGACAGAAAATACAAAACTTCAGGCCATTCATGGTTTGAAAGCTTTTATTCTTAGGAAGTATTTCCTTATTGTTAATGGAAAATTCCCTTTGCCTCCCCCCATCTGTTCTTGTACCCATAGAAAACTTTAGAATGGTAGCAGCTGTCCAGGTTTTGCTAAGCCCGGAGTCTTAGGAGACCCCCGGGAACACAGTAAACCCCAAATGCATGTGTCCCAGCTGCACGTCTTGCCTTTACCTGCATATGCCATCCGCCCTGCAAACATAGTCAGCAGTCAGTGGTATCGCTGAACTATACCCTGGACATATGAAGAGGAGTAAGATAGCTCCCGGTCTTCAGAAGCTCACAGCCCTAGACCCCTACTACTTAAAGTGTGGGGCGCAGACCAGCAGGTGCAGCACTGTTAGAAACACAGAGTCCTGGGGCGCCTGGGTGGCTCAGTTGGTAGAGCATCCAACGTCAGCTCAGGTCATGATCTCACGTTCGTGGGTTCGAGCCCCATGTCGGGCTCTGTGCTGACAGCTCAGAGCCTGGAGCCTGCTTCGGATTCTGTCCTCTCTCTCTGTCCCTCCCCTGCTCATGCTGTCTCTCTGTGTCTCTAAAAAAAAAAAAAAAAACACTTTAAAAAATAAATAAGTAAAAAAGAAACGCAGAGTCCCAGGTCTCCAGCAGACCTCCACACCAGCAGAAGCAGCACTGACATTTTAATAAGATCTCCCAGTGATTCCTTTGCATCTTAAAATGTTGAGAAGTCTTAGCCTGGGCAGAACTGAACACTCTACCTCTTCTAAAGCGAGGTGCTTCATTATTTATATTTTAATGAGGTCTTTTTCTCCCTGGCCCTGGAGCCTGTGGTCTCCGTCGATATAACTCTCTTCCTGTTCTGAAGATGGTTTTTAAAAGGTAGCAACGTGGTCCCGCAAAAGCTCCACCTCAGTTCACATCGTGGGTCAGAGTTCATGGATACTTTTTAATGATGATCATGAAAGGCTCCCAGAGTGCTAGGATTCCAATGTGGATCGTGTCGTGTTTTTCTAGCTGGATTTGATTGCCCATGTGTTTCTCTGCAGTCAGCGCTCAGAGGTCACAGCTCAGCTCTCCTTGGAGGATGTCCTGCAGGGAAGGACGCTGCAAATGGGAGGATTCTCTCCTTCATCACAGACACTGTCAGCACTTGCTCAAGGGAAACACAGCAAGACCTCTTCCAGAGTCAAGAAGGAGACGGATTTTCTTTTTCTCTCCCCTTGAGGTACGAGACGTATTTATCTCGTTTTTGAAAAGAAAGGGCCTTTGACCTGAGCGTTCACCCCTTAAGAGGTCAGAAGTCTTTTTGGGCCGTGATGGTTTACTTAATACTGAAACAAGGAGAGGCCCCTGGGTGGCTCAGTCGGTGAAGTGTCCAACTTCGGCTCAGGTCATGATCTCACGGTTCGTGGGTTTGAGCCCCGCGTCGGGCTCTGTGCTGACAGCTCGGAGCCTGGAGCCTCCTTTGGATTCTGTGTCTCCCTCTTTCTCTGCCCCTGCCCTGCTCTCTTGCTCTCTCTCCCTCTCTCTCTTTCAAAAATAAATAAGCATTAAAAAAAATTTTTTTAATAATGAAACAAGGAAATAGAAGCAAAACAACATCCACAATAAATACACACTGGAAGCCAGACAGGGTTAGAGGTGACGTTTTAACATGCGGCCTTTCAGGACACGTTAGATGCCCAGGTTTGCTCGCAAACTGAAGACATCACAAGGAACCACCCTTGGGTATACACACAGAGCTGCACAAAGCAGGTCTGCTTCCAAACATCTTGAATATACACACAGGGTAAAAACCAATAATACCCATGCCAATCACACACACGCTCGCTCTTCTAAGAAGGCATTTTTGTTGCTAGGGTAACACGATACATGGTAATTAAATTATTCCCCCAAAGTAAGAACAACATCACAACATTTTTTCATAAGAAATCGTCAGAAAAGAAGGCGTTCTAAGCGACTGCCTTTTAGCTACCTTTCCCTCCCCAAGTACTTTTGGGGGTTGTTTTTATTCCAGTCGCTTACTTTCTGGACTCCTAGTAATGCCGGCACAAGTTACTAGTAGGGATCCCAAGCCTTTTATTTGCTGTGCATTAGTCTGCGTGGGCTGCCTTGCAAAATGCCACAGACCGGGGGCTTAAACAGAAGGAACGTATTTCCTCACAGTTCTGGAGGCCGAAGTCCAAGAC
Organism: Acinonyx jubatus; assembly: GCF_027475565.1. Taxonomy (NCBI): domain Eukaryota; kingdom Metazoa; phylum Chordata; class Mammalia; order Carnivora; family Felidae; genus Acinonyx; species Acinonyx jubatus. Next base: position 75,435,565 of record NC_069380.1, read on the forward strand.
TGAGGGGCTGGAGGGGTGGGCTTATCCTGTGTTCTCTCCTTGGCCCGTGGGCGACCGCTCTCCCGCTGCCTTGTCGCACGGCCACCCCTCTGTGCACGTGCACCCGTGGTGTTCCTCTTCCTATAAGGACACCAGGTCCAGCCTGGTGGCCGCATTTAACTTAATAACCTCTTCAAAGTCCCTGCTTCTAAATATGGCCACCTTTAGAGGGACTGGGGGGGCTGGAGGGACACAATGTTCAGCCCGCAGCACTAGGTCAGGCGCATTCTCCACGCTCCCCGTGTGGTCACTTCACGCCCCCACTGCCATGCGAGGCGGACCCAGAGAGCCTGCATTTTACCGAAAGGAAATGGAGGCCGGGCGGACAACTTGACCCCCTCGTGGGTGGGCCGGAAGTCTGTGCTGGAGGTGACACTCTCAGTCCCCAGGCCGAGCTGACTTAGCTCTTTATTCAGAGCATCAGCATGTTTGCAAATGACTGTGCTCTGTTTGTGCGGAAGAGAAAAGCTACTTGCTCCCATGTTAAAACAACTCCAGGATGCTGAGCTTTCGTGGCCTCTCGCCAAAATGGCTGTTGTTTTTCTGTGTCCTCCCTCGATGCGCTCTGTTCTTGCTATTGTCCGTGCAGGATCCTCTCTGGGATGTGTGGGAGCTGCCTCGTCCCCTGAAGCCAACCGTGAACTTGTCTCCCACCCTCCTCCTTCAGTGACATCACGTGGGGAACCCGGACCGGCCATGGTGGGAGTCTTCGATGTTTGTTTATTTTTGAAAGAGAGAGAGCAGGGGAGGGGCAGAGACAGAGGGAGACAGAGAATCCCAAGCAGGCTCCATGCTATCTGGCCCAGAGCCTGACGCAGGGCTCGAACCAACAAACTGTGAGATCACGACCTGAGCCGAAATCAAGAGTCGGACACTTACCTGACTGAGCCTCCCAGGTGCCCCGGTGGGAGTCTTTACGTAATGGAAATTGGCAAATGCTACAAATGGGGGCTGTTTTTTTGCTAGAAAACAAATTACACTTGGTTTTTAGAGCCAGTTTTTGAGCACACCATTGCCTATGTGGCACCCAGTGCCATTTCCTCTTACAATTTGCTCATAAAAAATACAATGAATCCTTATCTTGAATGTGGTATTGGGGAGACTGGGTGGCTCGGTCGGTGGGGCAGCTGACTCTTGATTTTGGCTCAGGTCATGATCCCAGGACATGGGATCAAGCCCCGAGTTGGGCTCCATGCTAAGCTTGGAGCCTGCTTAAGATTCTCTCTCTCTTCTTCTGCCCCTGTCCCCCGCTCACGTGCTCTGTCTCTAAAATAAAAAATAATAGTAAACTCATTTTAAAAAGAAAGTGTTATTTATTTACTTATTTATTTACTTATTTAATGCATGAACTTTGTGACAACTTGCACTGTTTCTCTTTAGAGATCGTTTTCCTTACCCCCTCTGTTAGCAAAATATATAAATATCCATCATGCTGCTTCTAAAGTGTTATAATACACATTTTTTAAATGCTATTGAACTGCTGTTTATTAAATAAAGGAAAACCAGAATGTCATTGCTGTACAAGGTTTTCCTACAAAAATTTACGTGGTGTATAAATATGTATGTACCTATGTACAAAAATGTGAAACACCCCGAATTCAATTGTCAGTTTTTAGTTCCTGTAAAGCTACATCAGTGAATTTATTTCTAAGTCAATGATATCAGAGTTAGCGGTATAAATTTTGTATCACACAAAAATATACTGACTGGCTGGCTTCCTTCCGCGTGTGGTTATACACATTGATTCCTCTATTAGTAAAGCACATGACTGTCGCTGACATTCTTTGGGATAAATGTGCCTTGCTAGGGAAAGAACACCAAGCCCCAGTGGATGCGTTCCAGAAGGACACTGGGCCACAGGACCTCAAGCTTCCCTTTGGCATCAGTGGGCTAAAGTTTTAAAACGTTTGTTTAAATGGACTGTCCCTCCAGTTCTCATTATCACACCAAAGTCCCCACCCCTTCCTTACCCTCTGTCCTGTGGGACTTGGCTGCTCTCAAGTTCCTCCAGGGGAGATGAAGCCTCTCAGAATGACCTGGCCTGGGATGCCTCCTCACCCCAGCCACCAACTCCATGCACACCCCCCTGTGAGTTGCCATGGCCAGCAGCCCCCCACGGAGGAACCCAGCTGTCCTCAGGTGGCCCGCACACTTCATCAACACACATTGGATTCAAAGCCATCATATTCAGTGAAGCTACCCCTCTAATCACGACGCCTGAAATGAAAAACTGAACACAAACATCCGATTTTGTAATAAGAAGGACAGAATTTCCAACTCTTTCGCTACCGAACGGCCTGATAGGCAGGTAAGAGGCCACTTTCTGTCTCTGCAGCCTTCAGGGACTGCACCGGCTGGCACATTTCCTGAGGAACGCCTCCCTGCTGGGCCCTGGGACAAGGACTCATCACCTCACTTGGTCCTCAGTACAAGCACATGAGGCAGAGATTAAATTTTCATCTCATGGCTGGAGACACTGAAGCTCACGTGAGTTCACGTCCTTGTTCAGCTTTGCCTCCCTAATGAGCGGCAAGGCCAGGACTCGAGCCCGGGATTACCCTGTTCCAGAGCCTGACCTCCCTCTGGCAGTCATGTCGCCTGTGGTTCTGGACTCAGCTACAGAATCTGGGAACTGGAAGGTCATCAAGCCCCAGATATTGGGTGTCCAGAGAAATCAGAGGTTTGGAAGGAAAGGACCGTGTGGACACGGTGAAATGAATCTCTCTCCTCACACCTTTGAAGAGACCAGGGTTTCCTGCTCTGTCATTGCCCTACTGTGAAGCTCAGTGGAGTCCAGCTCTGTATTCCTTTTACTCATTTGTAAACAAGATTAATTCTTACCCCCAACCCGCATCGCGGGTGGTGCAGATGAAGTATATAATGTCTGTAACAGCCTTTGAGCACATCAAAGGCAGCGCTGTATAAATACTATATTATTATACACGTTCCCATAGGAAGCATCTCCAGGACCCTTTGATCCATAAATATTTCATTGACTCAACTCGGCCAAAGCCATCGTAGACTCTGAGGCATCGTAAGGTAATTGACCACAGAGAGAGCTCAGAAAGGAATGCATTCTGCATCTGTCTCAGAGCTCTCTCTCTCTTCTTAACGCTTTCATTTCAGCTTGCCCATTTGAAAAAATTATTTAATATCAGTTTTTAGATTTTCAGGTTTTGCCTAAGTGTGTCCCTGCACATGGTTCCTGGTCCCATGAGAGCAAAAAGGAGGGCGGACGTTGAAACGTTGAAAAGGGAAAAAACAACAACGAATCATACTATTTAAGGGGAAAGAAACCCTAAAATATTCAGGTCTCTGCCCTCAAAGATAACATCTGACGCTCCTAGAGCTACTTTTTTCTGTGTCTGTAGCTTTTTGGATTTCATTTCATTTCTTTTCTGAAAGAAAGGCAACAAATAGATTTTTCACATCATTTGAAGAAGGGATAAATTTAAATGATATCATTTTACCCAACATATCAAATCTGTTGTTACTTTCTTTAGGTCTTTTGGATGCCTTGATTTATTTAAAAAAATATTAAATATGACATAAAATGCGTTCTATTTAACCACATTTACCTTTATTTATTATAAATCTACAAACGCTCCTCATCTTCAAACCCAGAAGGAACCCCGGGACAAACGGCAGGTGGTGATATTTTTTAAAGATGAATCTTCTTCAGCAAAATCTATGCATTTTAGGGAACATATGTAAATGCAACTCATATGTGAAAATTACCAACAAGTAAAGAAAATTTTCAGAATTTTGGAGTAATACTATCATGACAGGTCAGCAATACTCTAACAAACATAAATGTCTGCAATCCCAGGAAAAGAGCGTAACTAAAAGCTAAAATCAGTTGGCTTAACCATTTAATCTCAACCATTTCTTTGACTTCCACTCTGCTCACTCAAAAAAAATTTAAAAATCAACAACAAAAAAACCAAGGAAGAGGAATTGAAGAGGTTGAGGTCATTCACCTAAAAGGTTACATCAGTGAAATAAGAGCTCCCACTCAGCTTTGTAGCAGATGTGCACTGACGTTTGTAAAGTGGTGTTAATCATCATGATCACGCAAAAAAAAGAAAAAAGAAAAGAGACTCATTTAACATGCATTTATTTTCATACGGTATTCTCTTCGACCAACATGGCCACTGGAAATACTGATTTCTTTTTTTTTTTTTTTTTTTTTGAGGGGGGTGGGCAGAGCATGTGCGAGCAGGGGAGGGGCGGGGTGAGAGGGAAAGAGAGAACCCCAACAGGCTCTGCACCATCAGCGTAGAGCCTGGTGCAGGGCTCGATCTCACAAGCTCTGAGATCATAACCTGAGCCGAAACCCAGTCAGACACTTAGCCTGTTGAGCCAACCAGGCGCTCCCGGAAATGCGGATTTATTTTTATCTACATACTTTGACAAGTGCCAGATCCCTGCAGGTCTCCTGTCTTACTGCGGTAGCAACAGCTCTGTTTGCCTGGCCAGGATGCCCAACTTAGAAGTGTTTACTTACGTGTCTGCTTACGGATATATGCCAAGTTTGTTGCTACCAGAAGGATCATGCTCAAATCAACGATAACACTTGATGACATGGATGAAACCTTGCATGTAATTCACAACTCACTCAGATTCAAGTGCACATACTTAGGAATATCCCTCAGCCCTGTGAAATATTGCCTCCTCTATGATATAGAAATGCTGCTTCATGTTCTCACAGCTCTCATCTTGGACCACGGCCCGTATAAAGAATAGTCATAAGCTCACCAAAACTTACTCAGTATACACCAGACACATCAAATTTGTCATTTTTATTAGCCTCTAAAACACATCCACCCATTCATTGCACAAATGACTATTGATCATCTACAAAGTATTGGGCACTGTTCTAGGTGACAGGGAAATAATACAGAACAGGGACCTACCTTCTTGGAGTGGGCATGGATTGTTGGCAAGTAAACAAGTAATAGATAATATAAATCCAGGGAGTTGCACTGTTTATGAAAGAATTAAAACGGGGGCAGAGGATGTGGACCATCTGGTGGGGCTGAGGGGTTGTCAAGGAAGTCCTCCCCTAGGAGGTGACATTTCAGCAGCCACCTGAATGGTGAGAAGGAGCAGACCATTCAGCGATCTGTGGGAAGAAGTCCATAGTCAGGAAGCACTTGGGCCCCACTGGGGCAACAGCATGACCGTCAAGGGGTGAAGCGTAGAGGAAGACCAGGATTCGATCCTGTAGGGGCATTAAGGTTTGATTCTTTACCTTCATTGTAATGGAGACCCTTTAGAATTGGATACAGGAAATGACATGATCTATTTTACATTTTTCCAAGATTGTGATCTGCGTGACAAATAGATTGTCCAAAAATGAGGATGCGTGCAGAAGACTATGTAAATGCTACTGCAGGGTCCAGGAGAGGGACGACGGGGCATGGAGGACAGGAGCTACAGTGGAGACTGGGAGCTAGGTTAATCTTGGGTCTTCAGCAGGTGATGTCAAGAAGGGATGCACTGGGCAATGGTGTTATTATGGAAACACCTTGTGGAGACCAGACAGGAGTCAGGAAGGTTGGAGGAACACCCAGAGGGCCCTCCAAGTCTCACCGCAGGGCTGGGCTGGGCAGAAGCATCCTGCACCATCACGCAGTCTGAAGAAGTTTGGGCAGAATCCTGAGCCAGAGTCAGCTAACAAGGAGGCTCACAACTCCAAGGAATGGCTACTGTAGGAGCTCTGCCACACACAGTCCCTAGCAAGGAACAGCCCTGGAGAGGTGCAGCTACAGCTCAAACACAGCAATGGATCTCAAAGCTCAGCGGGGTCCATGTTCAGCTACACAAGTTCAGTAGGAGGTCGGTGAGGTGCACACTCGAGGCTACCAGGGAGTAGAGGTCAGGCCAGCACTCACAGGAGAGAGGGAGAAGATGGTGCCTAGGGTCTGGTTCCAGGAGACAGAGTACGTTGTGGTATATGCATGGTATATCCATGGATATGGTATATCCATGCAGCAAACTACTTCACAGCAGCCGGGGCACTGAGAAGCTTCCCATAAACTGACAAGATTTACTGAATCAGAAAAACAACGTCTAACATCTGTACAAAGGAATGCTCTTCAGCAGGAAAAAGGATCAAACTACTGATACAGGGTCTGTCTGGATGAAGAGTCATTGCACATGCTGAGTGAAGAAGCCCCACACAGAGGCCGCGTATCGCGTGGTCACACTCAGATCCGCTTCTGAATAAGGCAAAACCATTGAGATAGGACTCAGAAGACAGGTTTCCAGGGGAAAGGCCTGGCTTCAAAGGGGCATGAAGGAACTTTCATAAAGGGTGATGGCCCATTCTAGATCCTGATCCTGGTGGTGCTTACACAATCGTAAGCATTGGTCAAAACCCATTGAACTATTCACATTTTCGTGGTCCACTTTACTGAATATAACTTATACTTCAATAAACCTGACTTAAAAAAAAAACCCACAAAGTGCAGAAGAAAAGTATGTTGAAGATGCTACCTTTGACATAAAAAAAAAAAAAGAAAGAAAAGTAAGAATAAATATTGGCAGGGGCGCCTGGGTGGCTCGGTCGGTTAAGTGTCTGACTTCAGCTCAGGTCATGATCTCATGGCTCGTGAGTTTCAGCCCCATGTTGGGCTGTTCGCTGACAGCTCAGAATCTGCTTCAGATCCTCTGTCCCCCCTCTCTCTCTGCCCCTCCCCTGCTCTCTCTCTCTCTCTCCCTCTCTCTCAACAATAAACATTAAACAAAAAGAAGAAATATTTGCATTTTCTTGTATAATTGTGTTAAATTGTACAAGTATACACAAATGAATGAGTGGTGATGTTAGGAAAGGGAACACAGTGCATAAAAGACAAGTATGGGGGGGGTAATCTACTACACACCTACACCCAACATCATGTAAAATAAATAAGTAAAATTACTTTATTTTTATATAGTTATAAAGAAAAGAGAGAGGGAGGACTCAGGAGGAGAGCGGACACCTACCGTGGGTCCACAATGGCGATGTGCTTGTGGATATGTAGCAGCCCCGGGAAGAATAAGGAAAGGAGGAGAAGCAAGGATACCTGTTGCGCTTGCTCGGGGAGATGGTTGATTTTATCTCAACTTGACCAGGCGAAGGGGCCCCTAGATGGCTGGTAAAACATTTTTCTGGTTGTGTCAGAGAGGATGTTTCCGGAAGGGATTAGCGATTGATGGGGTGGGCTGAATAAAGAAGATCGCCCTCACCAAAGCTGGTGGACGTCACCCAATCCATGGACGGCTTGGTTGGATCACAAAAAGCAGAAAAGGGCAAATCTGTTCTTTCAACCGGAACATCTAGCTCCCCCTGCTCTCGTACACGGGCGCTCAGGTTCTCAGGCCTTCAGACTCGGACTGAGTCACCCTACCGGTGCTCCTGGTCTCCAGCCTGCAGACAGTAGGTGGCAGGACTTCTCGGCCTCCATGATCGTGTGGGCCACTTCCTGTAGTAAGCCTCCTGTTGTAGCTCTCTTTCCGTTTCCTTTTGGTTCCGTTTCTCTGGAGACCTCTGACTTACTGTTTGAGAAGCCTGTTGGCACTTCCAGAGAGAGTTGACAAACAGCCTGGGGGCTGTAGTAGTCTCACATTCAGGGCTGAACTCCAGGCTGGGGACGAATGTCAGCAGCGGCGTAAGGTTGGGACAGGACAACGTGGAGAAGGAAGAGGAGTCTTGGGCCGTCCACAGGAAGCGTGCATGAAAAATAAGGGCAGCTGGATATGGCCACTGGTGTCAGGGGACAATTCAGGGAGAGAGGGGTCCCTAGGGTAAAGCCAACACCATGTCTTAAGAAGAAAAGTCTGGTCTACCGTGTCAGATGCGTCTGAGATGTCAGAGCACAGGAAGACCAAGAATTGATGGCTGGATCTCTCATGATACTCACTGGTGATTCTGACAAAAGCTGCCATAGAGAAGGTGGTGGGGACCGCACTATGTTGGAATGAATTTGTTAAGGGGAAGATGGGAGGTGGGGATTGGTGACAGTGAACGGACACCAACCGAGCAAGCTCTGTAAAGGGATCCCAGGTTGAGAAAGAGTTGTTTTTCCATCTGATTGCTGTCATCACATGTCTGCGTACTGACAGGAATAACACAGAGGGGAGGGATCAGAGCGTGCAAAGAGCTTGAACAAAAGTTGGAACAAAATTGTTTCCAAGGTGCTGCTTGGTAAATTTCCATCTGAAAGTACACCATGCGTACCCGATAACACTGCATGAGGGAACTGCTCTGCTGCGGGTCTAATTATCTATTTGTCATGGCCTAAAACAGCACAACCTCGCGCCCTTTCCAAATTAATAATTCTGTGCAGAAGCAGCTATTCATTTTCAAATTCTCCATTTAATTAAGGTCATTACAGCTCTTTCAATAATATAATTCTCATGTGCTTTTAATACATCCCAACGTTTTTCTTTCTTTGAAATCGGGTGACCTTTTAAAGTGTATCCTCCAATGTGCACCCTGGGCATGAGGGATGTCCAACGGCCGTCAAAATCCTTTACCTAGAACCAAAGGTGGTCGTCTTAGTGTGGCTTCTATAATAGTCATCACGGAGTCGTTCTTTCAGGGAAGGAACACGAGAAATGCAAAAACAAATAAGACACGGTATCTTTTTCATAGGAAATGTATCAGCGGAAGAGGGGAGTTAAAATACCTGCATAAATCACTAAAATACGTCATTCATTAAGTTGCGTAAAGGAGGGGCAAGCCACTCTCCAGACCTGCAGGGAGACGTCGATTTCCATCCAGTGTGCCAAAGGACAGTGGGGCTGGGAGTGCCCCGGGAGGAAACTGAGGGTGCTTGCCAGTGAGGTGTGGGGTGGGAAACCGCAACCCAGTACCCCAGAGCTGGTAGCAGCAAGAGTCACCACCCTCCCAGCCTCAAGGGACAAGTGTTCACTCAAAGGGAAGGGGTGGAGAGATTTCTGCAGAGAAGCAGCAAGAGTCCAAGGACACAACCAGCCAGAAGTGACCTCATAGCAGGACAGACTTCTCTGGCTTCTCTCTCCTCCTTCCTCCGACCTCCTCCCGGGGACCCCCCCCCCCAAGCCTCCCCAACCAGAAGCTGCAGCCTGGGACCTGTCCGTGCCGCCCAGACAGCATCCTGCGACGCAGAGAAGGGCGAATCGGGAAGGGAAATGGAAGCAAGCTGGAACAACAGATGTGAAGGGGGCGGCAGGAGATCTGAGATTGGAAAGTGAACAGAGATGAGGTGTGTTTCTCCAGGCGGACGTCAGAGGCAGACCAAACGCAGAAAAGTGCGGACCAGAAGTCTGGCGTGCGTCAGCTGTGACTAGAAAGAGACAGAAAGAGACTAGGGACAGAAAGAGAACTAGAGTTCCGAGGATTTGGGCTAGCCGGGAACACCGTGCTCAGGGCTTCAGTTTGATTTTGCAGAAAAGGAAGGAGAGCTGAAAGTAACAAACTGCCAGCGAGGCAAAGAGAAAAAGGGAGAAGCAGGAGGCAAGAGGCAGACAAAACAGGAAGAAACTGCCTGGGAAGGTACCGAGGTGTGGACCGCGGTCTGTCTTTCCATAGAGCCTTTTAATTAAAATCATTCTTATCGGGGCAACAATTTACGTGAATTTTCCAGAATAGCAGAGATTCGGCTACAACTAGAATATTTCCATCACCATTAGCACGATGAATAAGAAATATTTTGGGGAAAGGCAATGACCGTCATCTTGGAAGGGGCGAAATGCACTTTAGAACTTGACCGGACGCAGAAGCCTCGTTTTCACTTTATAGAAATGGTGCTGCTGTTGTGGAAAACAGCTTGGCAGTTACTCAAGAGATTAAATGCAGAATGACCACGTGACCCAGCCGTTTCACTCCCAGGTATAGGTCCCCCCAAAATGGAAAGCAGGGACTTCAACAGATATTGGCACCTGCGTGTTCATGGCAGCATTATTCACAAGAGCTAAAAGGAGGAAAGAGCCCAAGTGTCCATCCACAGACGAACGGATAAACAAAACGTGGTAGGTACACACAGTGGAATATTATTCAGCCATAAAGACAATGAAATTTTGATATAAGCTACAATATGAATGGCTCTTAAGAACATGATACTTAGTGAAATAGATCAGACACAGGAGGACACACGCTTGATAATTCCACGCAAACGAGATTCCTCAAATAGGCAAATCCAGAAAAAAGGAAGGTAGAATAGAGGTTATGAGAAGTATGGGAAGAATTTTTAATTGTTTCTTGGGTTCAGGGTTTTTATTTGGGACGATAAAAAAGGTTGGGGTATAGATAGTGGTGATGGTTATACAACATTAGGAATGTATTTTATTTCATTGACTTGTACAGTTGCAAATGGTCAAAATGGTAAACATCATGCTATTTATACTTACCATAATTAGAAAAAAATTGGGGCGCCTGGGTGGCTCGGTCAGTTAAGTGTTCAATTCTTAATTTTGACTCGGGTCATGATCTCACAGTTCATGGGATTGAGCCCCATGTCAGGCTCTGCACTGACAGTGCAGAACCAGCTTGGGATTCTCTCTCTCTCCCCTTCTGTCTGCCCTTCCCGTGGTCACCCTCTCTTTCTCTCTCAAAATATATACACTTAAAAAAAAACAAAATCAAGGGGCGCCTGGGTGGCTCCGTCGGTTAAACATCCGACTTCAGCTCAGGTCATGATCTCATGGTTCGTGGGTTCAGGCCCCACATCAGGCTCTGTGCCAACAGCTCAGAGCCTGGAGCCTACTTCAGATTCTGTGTCTCCCTCTCTCCGGCCCTCCCCGACTCATGCCCTGTCTCTCTCTGTCTCTCAAAAAAGGAATAAAAACATTTAAAAAAAACAACCTACCAAACTACACAACAACAAATATTGGTATCAATATTTGTTTTTGCAACAAATAATGTGCAACAAATACCTGGAAGCAATAGTTACATAATATTACACCAATATTTTCTCTTGATGTAATTTGCATCAAGAAGAATGAATCCCTGTGTTCACTTTTATGACGTCTCTTAAATTGCCATCCCTGCTAATGAAGAATAGAGCAGGTCCAGGCACCCAGAGTAAGCTCTGGAACACTCCACTAATAATCCTACTGTGTAGCAGGCATACTGCCTTTACTTCCCCATTAACAAAACACACACACACACACACACACACACACACACACAAGGTCAGGGACGGGGACTCCTTTCTTTGCTTATTCTAAGAAGCCATTCTGAGAGACCAATTTACATAGAAGTAAAGACCTAGTTGTACAAACTGTGGTAATTTTACAAACCATACACTGTCTGGGCTTCCGTTAAGGAAATACTGTGAGTTTAACGTTATCCAAGAAAATCAAAGAAGGATCATTCTAATGCAAATGACTCATTCTGAGCCATTCACCAATGGAAGTCTTCCTGAATGGCGCACAAGTTGAGTTGTTAATATAGTTTGTTTAGTTGCTTTTTGGTTGTTTCTTTTGGTCTATTTTACTTTAATCAGAGTAAAAAATAACGGAGAAAGAAAAGGGGGGGCGGGGACATGGGTGGTGAATTTCAAAACTTTTAAGTGTCTATTTTGCGTCACAAGCACATTTCTGAGCTGTTCCTGAGTCAGGACACTAGGAAATCACCCACTCAAAAGTAGACACCGAAGTTAACAGAATTAAATTAAATTACTCCCTTTGCATGTTTAAAATCTTTTCTCAATCTTTCAGCGAGATTCATTTCATCCACATGAAAAAGAAATTTAGAACTTGCCCTTTAAAGACAAAAATTAAAAGACCAGCAGCATCTTCGTGTCCAAAAAAAAAGGGACATTTTTTCTATTAATAAATTTGCTCTCGAAAAGTACCTCAAAGCATCTGTTATTTTCTGTTAAGATAAATGAGAAGGCAAAAATGACTTTGTTTCACACCTGCTTGAACAGGAACAAAGGTGGCTTCACTAAGAAATGAGCGATAATTTCAAAAAGATGTAAACTAACAAGTTTCTAATTTTCTTCTTAAAAGCGGATGTTTTTAAGAGGCAAAAATTTCCCACTACTCATACACAGAAAACATTTTTCTAAATACTCCCTCTTTCACTTTTATTCATCATAAAGCGAATCTCAGCCTACTAATACTGATGCTTTAGAGGAGCGTTTATAACAATAAAATTTTGTCTCGTGGCAAAAAGAAGTAAAAGGGAACTATTGAAATTAAATGCTCGTGTCATCTTGCGACCCAAAGCCACACTTGATCCTGCAGTGTTCTGAAACTTTGCCTACGGTTTTGAAATAGTCACAAGGAAGATTCTCAGGTTCCTGGTGGATTTCTTTCCATAACACTTTGGATCCCCCGTTGACTCAGCTGCAAGCAGTCTCCTGCCGAGAGCAAAAACAATCAGCACTTTGGAAACTGAGGCCCACATCAGCAAGAAAGGGCCTCGTGATAAAGAACCCCCACGTCCCCAGGGGCCAGGCTGGGTGTGATTTCTATTCCACCTTCTGCAGGGAGATCTGTGAGCCCGCAGGAATATCTGGTGATTCCCCTTCTCACCTCCGGGAGCCAGCACCCAGGTCCCGTGTTTTGACAGAAGTCTGAAGACCGACCATCCCTCCTGTGTGCTATTAAAATGTGTTCATCTAAGCAATAATTTTTTAGTGCCAAGCTTCAAAATTCTACCCTTAGTCCCCTTCCCCTTTCTCCTTTTTGATTCTTAACTGATGAAATAGATCTCCCGAATGATTTAGCATCAGTACAGAAAGGACTATCTTTGCCATCAAAGGGGTAACAAAGGCAGGAAAGTTGCCTCTCTGGGAAGCCCTCCCGGGCCCTGAATTCAATGTCATCTCTTTGAGGTAGCTATACTTTGGCCTTTCAAATACAATGAATCTGAGACTTTGCAGCAAAAATACTGTTTAGAGGGGGAAAAGTTAGACTTATTCTTTACATGGGCACTTTGTTTTGTCCGATTCTTCCAGTTTCTCAAAATTAAATTTCCAAGACACGTATTAAAATGCATGAAACAGATGATGCCGCCACCTAACATACAATTCTCAAGTTCACTTTCCTTCGATGTCTCTTCCTACCACCACGGCCTTGTGGTGATGCAAGCACCGCCTTCCGAAACAGGGATGGTTATCACACGGGAAACCATCCCGGTCACATACGTTACTCAGATCATTCTTTAACCATTACTATGCGATTAAAATCTAGCATATTTTCCTAATCAATGAACTATTTTATAGGTATTTACTTTTCTGAGCTCTGGGTGCAATGCGGCAAGCCCCCCGCCTATTCCCGTTTTATGTTTATATATGATTCGTGTTAGAAGTCCCTGACTTTCTTGGGGCGCCCGGGGGGCTCAGTCGGTTGAGCATCGGACTTCAGCTCAGGTCATAATCGTGCGCTTCGTGAGTTCAAGCCCCCTCTGTGCTGACAGGTCAGAGCCTCGAGCCTGCTTCGGATTCTGTGTCTCCCTCGCTCTCTGCCCCTCCCCCGCTCACACTCTGTCTCTCTCTCAAAAATAAAAAACTGGGGAAAAAAAAAAAAAGGAAGTCCCTGACTTTCTTTAAATTGGCAAGCTGAGAGGTATTACTAGTTCTTTTTTTTTTTTTAAGTTTACTTATTTATTTTGAAAGAGAGAAAACACGAGCAGGGGAGAGAACCCCGAGAAAAAGGGAGAAAGAGAATCCCAAGCAGGCTCCACACTGTCAGTGCAGAGCCCAATGCGGGGCTCGAACTCACGAACCATGAGATCGTGACCTGACCCAAAACCAAGACGTGGACGCTTTACCGACTGAACCACCCAGGCGTCCCCAAGGTTCCAATCAAGTTTGTTGCTCTTCTTCTAAATATATATATACATATATATAATGGCACTCCTTGCTTATTTTTAAGTTTTCCATCAACTTTGGTGATAATTATATAATTAAATTTTGGAGCTGCAGACATTTTTTTATAAGGTAAGTTTACCTCCCATATTTTAACATAAGATAGATGCAGAACCAAATTTGCATTTATGTTTCCTTTACGTAATTGGAAAATGTTATTTCAACCTCCCTACCTTCTCATGCTCTCAAAATGTTCTCAAATCATTTTCTAGTTCGAATAATCTACACTTAGGTACTTGTTATTTATTTATAACAAATAAAATGTAATAACGCCATATTCATATTTTACCTTGAGCTAGGATACAAAACAATTTTTATCCATTTTTCTATTACTCTGAATTATTTTATATAGCTACTTTTAGTAGAAACATCCAAGTAAAAATGAATGTAAAGACAAAATGACAGGAATTTCTTTCACTTCTTAATGCTATAGAGAATCACTTCATTTTTTAATTTTTTTTTTTTAACGTTTATTCATTTCTGAGAGAGAGACAGAGTGCAGGCAAGGGTGGGGCAGAGAGACAGGGGGACAGAATCCGAAACAGGCTTCAGGCTCCAATCTGTCAGCACAGAGCCCGACGCGGGGCTCGAACCCACAAACCATGAGATCGTGACCTGAGCCGAAGTTGGACACTCAAACGACTGAGCCACCCAGGCGCCCCACGAATCACCTCATTTTTATACATCTTCCCAATTACGTTAAAATAATGTCTTCGACTTACCTCGACGTAAATTGGCTGCCCCCAATGGGCATTGACAGATCTGAAACATAAGTTTATCTAAATGTTGGTGCAAGAGGTTGGCACCTGGGTGGCTCAGTCGGTTGAGTGTCCGACTCAGGTCATGATCCCAGGGTCATAGAATCGAGCCCCAAGTCTGGTTCTGAGCTGAGCACAGAGCCTGCATGAGTCTCTCTCTCTCTCTCTCTCTCTCTCTCTCTCTCTCTCTCCCTCTCTCCTGCCCCCACTCACGTGCACTCTTTCTGTCTAAAACTAAATACACACATATATACGTAAGTATTTAAAAAAATAAACGTTGGTGCAAGAAAAAAACCCACATCCATAACCAGCAAGCTAACTGTCGTCTGTGTAATTTAAAGGAAAAAATCTGCAAAAGAAAAAACATTTTCCCCTTCATGTTTAACATTTACTATAATCTCTCACCTCATTCTTTTGTCTCCCCTGAAGCATCCAGTCATTGTTAAGATTGTCAAGCATATTCTTCAGCCTGAATCTGTATCCCCAGCCCATTTCGAGGAGTAATTCTGTAAATCTGCCCCAGAGCCCCCATGCACACCAGGGATTGATTGGGTCCTGTCTCAGTGGGAAGATTCTTTAACTGGGGTGGTTGCTTTCTGAGCTTTTGCACAAGACCTTAAGAAGAGTCGGAGAAAGATGTTCATCTAAACTGATATTTGAGGGGCACCTGAGTGGCTCAGTCGGTTGGGCATCCGACTTTGGCTCAGGTCATGATCTCGAGGTTTGTGAGTTCGAGCCCCGCATCGGGCTCTGTGCTGACAGCTCAGAGCCTGGAGCCTGCTTTGGATTCTGTGTCTCCCTCGCTCTCTGCCCCTTCCCTGCTCATGCTCTGTCTCTCTCTGTCTCAAAAATAAATAAACCATTTAAAAAAAATTTTTTTAATTAAAAATAAATAAACTAATATTTGAGTTGGACTTCCCAAAATTACCCTCCTTTTAATAACAACTGCATAAAATAAGAAGTGCCCTTGAAGAAACATAATTACACACCTCAAAGTAGAATAACACAAAACTTCTCAGACGCTTTACTCTTTACTGCCAATGTGGATTTTTAACAAGCTCTTACCAAAAATACGCGAGGAACTGGAAAATCTTATTAGTAAAAGAGCCATTTACCTTTAGATGACATTTGAAACTTGAACACCCACAGTGTTGACAGAGGGTTATTTAAAATGCAGGGGGTGGGGCGCCTGGGTGGCGCAGTCGGTTAAGCGTCCGACTTCAGCTCAGGTCACCATCTCGCGGTCCGTGAGTTCGAGCCCTGCGTCGGGCTCTGGGCTGATGGCTCAGAGCCTGGAGCCTGTTTCCGATTCTGTGTCTCCCTCTCTCTCTGCCCCTCCCCCGTTCATGCTCTGTCTCTCTCTGTCTCAAAAATAAAAAAAAATAAAAAAAATAAAACGTTGAAAAAAATAAAAAATAAATAAAATGCAGGGGGTGAGGTAGGTAAGTAGAACATGACAGAACCAAGAGGAAGTCAGCAGCCTGTGTGCTCATCTTTATTTATTAAAATGTTTTTGGTGCTGGAAAGTCATATCTTTTGAATCCATTTAATGCTGTTTGAGATCATATGACCAGACAGCCAAAGAAAAACATGAAAGCCACCTAGAGCTCATGTTTGCAAGGAACCACAGAGGCAAGTTTTTAATCCCTCTTTTAGTCCAATACATGTGGTATAAATAAAAATAGACAATTAATAATAAAAACAGACACACCTATAACTGACCATGGTCTCCATGCACACATTCAAGGTTTTGAGCGCTGAAACTGATGTAGGTTTGGAGACCATTTGCTTCATCCAGGTTGACACCATCGCTCTTCGCGCTTTGAAAATTCGAGACCCCTAAAGAGGAGAGGCTTCACTTAATGTTTACGCCAGCCACAAATCCTACCTGTAAGTGCAGCACAATCCTCTATCAATTCCTTCCAGCCCTTGCCTTGTGATTATATACACTCTAGCTTCCGCATTTATTAAAGATGAGAACACCAAAAGGCAAACAAAAACCCCCAGAGGTGACAAAGGAATCTGATACAATGGAATGTTCTGGAATAAGGAGACTGAGTGATGAACACATGTGGAAAGGCGGCTTTTCACCCCATTCCTTTTGCATCTTTTGGACCATGTGAACGTGTTGCCTGCTCAAAAAGTAAATAAATATTTTTGTGTGCGGGGAGATTCCGGGGCCCCACCCTAGACCTACTGAAACAGAATCTGTAAAGCGGGGCCCCGGAATCTTCATGGGAACGAGCTCACCAGGTAGGCCTGGCGTATAAGGAGGTAAGCAACAAAAGATGGAGAATATACATTTTTTATTTTAATGTTTATTTTTGACAGAGAGAGAGAGACAGAGCATGAGCAGGGGAGGGGCAGAAAGAGAGGGAGACACAGAATCGGAAGGAGGCTCCAGGCTCTGAGCCATCAGCACAGAGCCCGACACAGGGCTCGACCTCACGGACCCCGAGATCATGACCTGAGCCGAAGTTGGACGCTCAACCGCCTGGGCCACCCAGTTGCCTGGAGGATGGAGAATATACACACAGAGACGCCCTACGAGTCCGGTAACACAAAGAACACTGAAAATCCACCACTGCCAGAAGGACCCTCCCGCGCCAGCCTGCTCTGATGTCTGACTCCGTCTCCAATGTGTCCTTGTAAAATTGTATGCTGCGTGGCGTGCAGAGGGAATTCTTGCCCTCACCAGGCTCACCCCTCAATCTACTCACCCGCTGATCCCTGATCAGCACGAACTCTTCCCTGAAGAGACAGGTTCCTCATATGCTCCTCCTTCATCACCCTCTTGGGCCCATCGCGATCCCCTTCGATATTGTCAGTTACTGAAATGATCTGAAGGCCACCCACCAATGACTGTCCAGCAGCCGCATGTACCTGTTTTTCACCCTCCATCCTTCCTGAAACTCTCTCTTCCCAGGAACTGTGTGATATTACGCTGTCCTGATTCTCCCCTCTCTCTATCGTGCTGTCAGTGCAGAGCCCAGTTTGGATCCTCTGTTCTTCTCTCTCTGTCCTTCCCCTACTGACTCCCCCCACCTCTCAAAAATAAATAAATAAACTTTCTTGTAAAAAAGGCATCATTGAGAACTTAAGACTACAATTTTAGCTTCTCTCTACTTAATTTTACAGCCACGCCTCTGGTTATTCTCTTCCACATGTAGGAAATGTTCCAAACAGAAAACAATATAAAGGGGGCACCTGGGAGGCTCAGTCAGTTAAGCATCTGACTTCAGCTCAAGTCATGATCTCACAGTTCGTGAGTTCGAGCCCCGCATCAGGTGAGCATGAGCCCCACTTCGGGTGATCCCTGCTTTTCTCTCTCTCTCTCTCTGTTCCTCTCTCACTTGTGTCCTCTCGCTCAAAAAGAAAGGAAGAAAGAAAGAAAAGAAAAGAATATAAATTATTTCTCATTTCAAGGTTATAATTTAAACTTTTTTCCTCCAGTCTGAACTTTTCTCTAAACATATCAAAATTTTACCAGAAGTCTGTCTAGAATCTAAAACTTTGATACATGTAGGAAAAATACAAATTCAAGCCAGAAGTATCAGAGATTGCATTTAGCCTCTTACCTGGACAACCAGTAAACCAGAAATCTATGTATGAAATAACAATTTCAAGGCACTGGATATTTAACAACAAAGACAATGATGCCAGAGGACATGAACAGGGTGAGTCCTATCATCGCCCCAGCTCACTTCCTGCAGAAAGTTTCCAAGCTGAGCCACCAGAAGCGAAAATCCAGGCTGACTCTGGCAGTTGAGGAGACCGAGCTGGGAAAGGTCTGGAGGAGCGAAGGGTGCCATAGTTTGCAGGGTAGAGTATCCCTGAGCTATGGGACAGGTTCAAGAGGCCTAAGAGAGGGGTCATTGGAGTCCCCATAAGGAGAGAAGGAGGAGACTGAGAAAATAATCGAGGATTTAAAAGCCAGAAACTTTTCAAAAGTTGGTGAGATCTCTGTGCCCACACATCCAAGAAACTCAACACGCTCCAAGAAAAAGAAACACGAAGAAAACTACACAAAGACATGTCGAAATCAAATCGCCCAAAACCAGGGAAGAAACACAAAATGGATCCAAAATAAGACAGGAAATGAAGAAAAGAAAATCAAAGAGCCGATGAGGCAAGGAGAAAACAGAAGCAACCTGGCAGATCCCGGCCCAGTTGCAACAATTATGTTAACTATAATGGTGGAAACACACCAAGTAAATGCAGTCGTTGTCAAATTAGATAAAAAAGCAAGATCCAACTATCTGCTACCTTCAACAAGCCCACTTTAAATATTGAACACAAAGGGGCGCCTGGGTGGCTCAGTCGGATGAGCATCTGACTTCGGCTCCGGTCATGATCTCCCGGTTCATGGGTTCGAGCCCCGAGTCAGGCTCTGTGCTGACCGCTAACTTGGAGCCTGGAGCCTATCTTTGGATTCTGTGGCTCCCTCTCTGTCTGTCCCTCCCCTGCTCGTGCTGTCTCTCTCCCTCTCTCTCTCTCTCTCTCTCCCAAAAATAAATAAAACATTAAAAAAAATTGAATATTGAACACATGTAGGTTAAAAGTAAGTGAGTTGTAAAAGATATACTGTGCTGACACTATCAGAAGAAAGCAGGAATGGCTATGTTGACATCAGACAAAGCAAAGACAATTATTAGAGATTTTTTAAAGTCATTTCATATTTGATGAAAACCAAAGCCTCACACATCCAAGAAGTTCCACAAACCCCATACAAAAGAAAGATGAAGAAAATTACGCAAAGGCACATCAAAATCCAAGTGCCCAAAACGAGCGATAAAGATCGAGTCTTCATTCCGTATCAAAATCAGAAGATATACTCATCATCTGAAAACACGATTTTTTAATGTTTATTTTAGAGAGAGAGAGAGAGACAGAGTGTGAACGAGGGAGGGGCAGAGAGCGAGGAAGACACAGAATCTGAAGCAGGCTCCAGGCTCTGAGCTGTCAGCACGGAGCCCGACACGGGGCTCGAACCCACGAACCCCAAGTAGGACGCTCAACCGACTGAGCCTCCCAAGCGCCCCTGAGAACACAATTTTAAGCAGGAATGATACGAGAGTCCAGAAGCTTCCATAAGGCACAAGGGGCTGATCGGTGCTGCATCCAATGGCAGCAAAAAGCCCGAGACAGTCGAGGGAGCCACGTGCTGTGAATCAGAGCCACACATTTCCTTTTTAGTTTTTATTTCAAACACCCAGTGCCCATCGTGACAAGGGCACTCCTTAATCTGCATCCTTTATTTACCCCATCCCCCCACCCCCTTTCCTCCGGTTACCGTCAGTGCGTTCAGAGTCTCGGTTTGTCTTGGTTCATCTGTCTTTTTTTTCCCTTCGTTCATCTGTTCTCTTAAATTCCACATAAGGGTGACTGGTTATTTGTCTTTCTCTGACTGGCTTATTTCACTTAGCATTATCTCTCTAGCTGCATCCGCGTTGCTGCGATTGGCCAGATTTCATTCTTTTT
Source organism: Acinonyx jubatus (assembly GCF_027475565.1). Lineage (NCBI taxonomy): Eukaryota > Metazoa > Chordata > Mammalia > Carnivora > Felidae > Acinonyx > Acinonyx jubatus. Next base: position 75,455,690 of record NC_069380.1, read on the forward strand.
TATGACTGAGTAATATTTCTTCTTTAGCCACTCATCAGTCGATGGACATTTGGGCAGTTTCCATAATTCGGCTATTTGTTCATAATGATGCTATAAACACCGGGGTGCATGTATGCCTTTGAGTTAGCCACAGTTTTTCTCCTGGATCCCATGAAGAGCTATTGAAGGAATCTGTGCTAGGCAGTGGAATGAACAAATGTGAGACGGGAAAAAAACACCTTTCTGGCAGCAGGTTCAGATTTGTGGGGCCAAGAGGGGAGGCACAAGAGAACAGGTGAGGAAGCAGCAGCTGGGGGTGGGGAAGAAGGGCTAGGGGTAGACAGGCATGTGACTAGAAAAATCAGGGAAAACACTGTTATCATAATCCAAAACCGGTGAGCCTTCTAACTACAATTATTGTCTACCTTCCAAAAAGCCCTGTAGGCTTCCAGAAGGCACCAAATGGCTTTTTGTCTTTCTCTCTCCAGCACGGGGCGCAAAGCTTGCCATAAATATTTTTAGAACAAATGAAGGAATGGATCTGATCGAGACTTCTGTTTTTATTTGCTTTTTAAAGCCAGAGACACTGATGCTTGTAATTTGAGAAATTTCTCATATGTAAAGTTCTGAGGGAAAAAAAATATCCTCAATCAAACGTTAGTCGCGGCCTTTCTTCCACACTGTTCAAATTGCGTATTATGGTCCCAGATACATCGCATGTATAATTACAAGAAAATCATAAATTACATTAGGTATGATTCAAAAGTAAAACGATCGGGTTTGGTTCCTGTCTTTTGGAAACACTGCCCTAATGGTATTGTTTCTTTGGGAGACAGTCACATCCCCAAGTACACGGGAAAACACACGCACTTTATTTGAGCACAGGGGGTGGGGGAGGAGACCAAGAAAGAAGGCTTTTTTTGTCATTCTAATTTCAGACTAAACATGTACCACTGGCAACATTCCCATTTTTTCACTGAGTTTCCTTTCATCTCTATTAACATTGAATATCACTTTCGAAAACAAAACCGCAACAGAAATTAAAACGTGTTAACTCAGATTTGAAGGTGCTCATGTGGTACTACACTTTTGCATTTTGAATCGCTTCCCAATATAAAAATTGCCCCCTTTTTAATCTCAAGTTTTTAAATCCTTTCGCTACTTTTCTCTCCCAATCGTCTACGTGCTCAGAATTACACTTTTAGGCAGAAATAAATACATCCTTATGCATCGTGAAGGAGGTTTGCCCACAGTTAGAGATTTGCAGCAGAACGGAAAAAGCCAGGCTTCAGAGTCACAAAGGTGACTGTGAGTGATTAACAAGGTGGCCTTGGTTACTCTCTTGGAGACACTCGGTTTCCGTATCTGTAAAATGGGGATGTATTAGATGCTTGTGCAGGACTCCAAATATTCTCTGCCCGGCTTCTTCCTTCAGCCACCGCTGGAGAGATCAGCTGCACCTAAGTCCCACCAGCTTTGAGAAGGTCAAGGGGGAGAGCAGCTCATTTGAGGCTGCCCTGGGATGTCTTTTAACACCCCTGCGTGTGGTACCCGTGGAACACGCCCCAGCAGGCACAAACAGGGCGGTGAGCAGCTACTCATCGGCCTTGACTGATGGGACAATGGAATCCGAGGGATAAACATTCTCCCTTCTGCCCACCAGATAGACACTTCTGGGATGCATTTCTCAAGCCTTTCCAAGGGGCCCCGTGGAATCGTGTCCAGCCCACTGGGGGGACAACTTCAAAGTACATGCTTGCATTGGCTTTCCCTCTGCCCCCTGGTTCCCTCCCCAGTCTTTTACTCCAGCTCTCTGGAATTATTTACTGGGCACAGGCTTCGCTTTCAGAGGAACCAGGGCTGGGGCACCTGGGTGGCTCCAATTTCGGCTCAGGTCATGATCTCGCGGTTTGTGGGATCGAGGCCCGCATCGGGCTCTGTGCTGACAGCTCGGAGCCTGGAACCTGCTTCGGATTCTGTCTCTCTGTCTCTCTCTCTCTCTCTCTCTGCCCCTCCCTTGTTCATGCTCGCTCTCTGTCTCTCTGCCTCTCTTTCAAAAAATAAATGAACATTAAAAAAAAAAGAAAATCAAAGGAACCAGGGCTAAGGTAGAACATAAGAAAGAATGCTTCTCACCTTCCAGGGGCAGGGGAGGGATGTAAACGAGGTACCTCCACAGGTCCGTATATTAACACGTAAACCTCCCAATGACCCAGTACTACTGTTATCTCCCTTTGGTAAAGAACAGCAGAGAAGTTAGGAATTTTATCCGAGGCCACGCAGCTGTTACGTGGCTCCAGAGACCACGATGCATCCCGGACTCTGAGCCACAGAAGCACAGAGTAGGTGCCAGATAAGAGTTGGCTTCACGTTGGTAGGGTGCTATTTGAGACCGAACACGCGCTTTGAAGGTTGGAAAATTGGGAGGGACACGAAGGAATTCAGAGCAGCGGGGGTGACAAATCTGCCCCCATAAGAAGTTGGTATTCGAGTCGGCTTTGATCTCTGAGATGAGACGCACAGACGGGCTCTGTTCTGTACACGCAGGGAGGCCACCGCTCGCCAGCCCTACTGGCACATAAAAATAGTGGTGGGACTAAATTGATTTAGAAGCCCGGTTTCCTGCTTAAATTCCACTTATCCTATTGACTTGAAACCCAGGCTTTGGCTTGCAGTGTAGATTCCCCCCATTATCTAGTCCCCCAAGGTAACTCCCACTAACAGATGTCTATCTAGCCCTTACGTAGTAAAGCTTGAGGTCCAAAATCCCCTTATCAAAGGAGATTGCAGCCTGTTTTCCCAATTTAAAGGCCACCGATATCTAGGTACAAGAAATAAAGATAGGCCTGGCAAGTAAAACCCAGGGCCCCCAGATCCCGGCTGTGTAAGCCAGATACTGCTGTCCTGACAGGACGGAAGATAAGAAAAGCTTCTGAGGTAGCAGCAGTCTGGCATCACTCCACTGCCCGAAGAGCCCCCTGCCCCCCAGTCCCCAGGTATCTACAAATTGGCTGTTACAAACTCAGGAGGTGGGGAAGAGGCGCCATCCCCAAGTCAGCTGTAGAGCTGGGCACCCTTTCCATCTCAAAACCAAACTATCAGACCGCCATTTTACCAGGTACGGGCCCCCGTAGGCCTGAGCCCAGGGATTTTCCTAATCGGAGGGCCCACTCAGCTCCAGCCAGGGATGCGAGCCCCCTCTCGCTGCCCTCACTTTTTTCCTTTCTGTTATTTTTTCACTCACGTTAAAAAGGAAACACGCTGCATTTCTCTCCAGAGAAGCAAATCAGAAAGACAACAATTCGACTCCATGGCAGGTCTTTAAAGTTATCACCCAGGCCCGTAAAGATTGAACACCGGGTAAAGAACACAGAGACTCAGAGGATAGGCTGGATGTCTCAAGTGAAAATGCTGCTTATGATTTGTCAACAGAGAAGTCCTATAAAACATTTGGCATTCAGAGACAAGGAAGTTGCAAGGGTTTCCCTAACTATAAATAAGGCTTCTTTTCTTTTGCAAAAGGCTGGATGCTGTAATATATCCTGGGGCTTTGACAGACCTCGCTGGCCCTGCCCGGCTGTCACCCCAGCCCTGGATTCAGGAGACGGGACACAAAGACACCGGGGAAGTTTCTGAGAAACGTCTGGGCCCCCGCACAAAATGAAACTGCTGTGTCTTCCAGGCTGCATTTTGTTTCTTTAAAAACCGTGCCTATTTTATTAAGGAGGGGAAAAAAAATTCACCGAAAGACTACACAGGAAGAGGTGAGGGAGCCGAGTAAACCCCAGTCAGGAACTACTGCCCTGCGAGCAGGGAAAGCAATTCTCCAAACGCAGCCCAGTGAACCTGGTCATGACCTCAACGTTGCTTTCAAGTTCATTTTCGTGGAAGGGTGATCAAAATTTCAACCTGAATGTTTTCTGCAGCTGCGTTTGCTTGCTGCTTCCTGAAATCTGGAATTCTACTTTTTGGGAAAAGATCATTTCTGAAGGATCTTTCTTCAAAGGTTTGTAGTATATTCCCCTTGGAAATTACTTTTTTGAGCCTATAAAGTATCACCGGGTCAGTCAGAAGTGACCCTGTTGGGTGTATACTTGACCCTGAAAGAGATACATACAATTACAATTCAAAAAGAAAGGCTATCAAACGTTAAAAATAAATCTCCTTGTGAACACCTCTCAGTTTACCCTGATTGAGAAACACATGTGGAGTCTACGTTTGCAGCAGGTATGTTCCCGTCGCCCACAGCAGCCACCAAAAATCAGGGAAAACCTTTGCTATTATACTTACAAACTGCATTTTGGTCAAAAATGAAATAAATAAGCCAGGCCGAACAAAAATTTCTGCACGGCTTACCGAAGACTTTACTGACAGCTAAAAGAAGAACGCATTTTAAACAAAACACTCTGAGTGAACCAACCTAAAACTTTTCACCGCATCGTTGCTATTTTAATTTAATTCACGGGGAAAATCAACTCAAAGTGTGAAAAGGTTAGTCACTCAGGAGGCCTGAACTGTTCCAACATCATTAACATGTCATTACTGTCAGGTAAAACAATTACTTTGAACTCACTCCAAACCCTATGTACACTCGATGAAGGCAACAGAATTCGCCTTCTGCTGACTTTCGGGCATTGCCACGAACAGGTACAATGCACTATAATGCGGTGCTTTGTTGTGTAGAACAGCCCTCATTATTTTTTTAAATTTTTTTCAACGTTTATTTTTGAAGGAGAGAGAGACAGAGCAGGAGCAGGTAAAGGGGCAGAGACAGAGGGAGACACAGACTCCAAGGCAGGCTCCAGGCTCTGAGCTGTCAGCACAGAGCCCGACATGGTGGGATGGGGGGGGGGGGGCGGCGTGGGGGGTTCGAACTCACCAACCGTGAGATGACGACCTGAGTCGAAGTTGGACTGAGCCACCCAGCACCCCTCAAATAGCCCTAATTGATAACCAGAGAGAGACTTTGTCCTAGCCCCAGTTTAAGAAGTTACTTTGTAAAATTAGTAAATATACAAGAAATGTACTTGAAAACAATGAATTACATTTTACACCAAATATAATATTTGAGAGTGTAATACATTCAAGAGCCCCATTACCTTTGTCAAGAAAAACAGGTAATTATGAGCATTCTATAGAAATATGCATGCTGTCTGCTCCACTCAAAGTCACTTAAGACCAGGCAAGCTTTGCTGTCCCATACACCAGCCGACTTGGTGCCGTCGACCAGGAATGCGTCTGCTGACCAGAAGCAGGCTAGCACAAATATTACGTTGTCTGGGAATCCCAATTCCTAGTTCTTTATAAAAGTCTTGAATTGGATTAAAAAGATTACTGAAAGAATGCAAACGTCCTATTTCTCTGTTTTACCTCACCTCTAGCTTCAAGGGATAATAAAAATAAGGGTAATTAAAACACTAGCATAAAAAAAAAAGTTCAAATCCAAATTCTGCATTCATTTGAAAGCATCATCTCATTGGCTGAGGAAAAGTTCAGGCCTAGGTTTCAGAAGCTCGTGTTCCGTCGCTTTTGTCGAAAGGCAATAAAACCTCACATATACAATTCAAGTTCACATACCTCCTCTGCCTCATAAAAGGAAATGATGCTGAAGCCATCAACGTTTGGCTTTGTTTTATCAAATGGCATACCCTCCACGGCACCTCTTCACGTAGGCTTCATCGGTGTCTTATGTATTTATCAGGTGCATCAGTATTAATGCTTGTAATGGCCATCCTAATGAGGAGCTAACTTAATTAAACAGTGGGTGTTAAAGTTACTTTGTTAACATGCATGCTGTGTGTTATTATTCACTTTATATATTCACTTATATAATATTATCACTTTATTATTCACTTAAATAATATTATCTGCGTGCCATCACCATACGCTTACTCTGTAGACATGCAGGACACATGATGTTAAAAGAATGAAATGAAGGGAATTTTATATCTTTGTGTAAATGCAACTTTTGGTCCAGACGGCAGAAACAGTCAAGAGGTGAGCTGCGGAGGTATCAAAGCCGCAGAACAAAATAATGTGGAGTTTAATAACAATGATACATCGGGTCAGTTTCATTGAAACAATACTAACGGTAGCATTTAACGCAAATTGGATCTAATGCAGATCCTTTTAACTCACGTATATATTTAAATTTTATCATCAGCTTAGCAACTCGGACATCAAATATCTTTCAATAAAGAGCAACGATATCAAAATTTTTTTTTTTACATTTATTTATTTTTGAGAGACAGAGCACAAGTTGGGGAGGGGCTGAGAGAGGAGACACAGAATCCGAAGCAGGCTCCAGGCTCCGAGCCGTCAGCACACAGCCTGACGCCGGGCTCGAACCCACAAACAGGGAGCTCATGACCTGAGCCGAAGTCGAATGCTCAACCGAGGGAGCCGCCCAGGCGCCCCAAGGGCAACGATATTAAAATGTTAAGTGTAGTCATTGCAGAATTTCCAAAGAAACATTATACAATTGAGAAAATTAGCCTTATATATTAAGTGCTTATCCTTAGAAATTGGCCAATAAATAGAGTAATATAAAATAAGAAATGTTAAAAATCATATTTTCATTTTAAAGTGTTTGCAGTTTCCCAGGACATGAGAAAATTTTAGTCTTAATCATAAGTATTCATTAAGAAATTGATTAGTCCAACATAATTTTTTGAAACAATCTATGGTTAGAAAAAGATCAAAAGAGTAATATAGTTTTTAGACCTTAAGAATTCTTAGCCTCTCGAAAAAAAAAAAAAACTGATCCCACTTCCCATAATGCCAATAATGCAGTAGAAATAGAGCTTGCCAAGTAAAATTAATAGCGTAATTGTATTATTTTCTAATTAAACTGGGCACAAACCAGTAAAACAGAAGCCAAAAGAGAGAGAATTCTGCCACTACTAATTGATTCTGGCCTCCGGTGATTTTTAAACGTCTCAGGTCAAGCAACAAACACACATTTATATATTTGTTATCCCTTTCTCTATTATTCCCCAAATGAAAGTACGAGACCTGGCATTTGCAAAGAGTTCAGCCAATCAAATTCTTGTAAGCATACAGGAAACATTTATTTTTAAAGGCTGTTTATCACTCTAAAATTTTAACAACTGATGGTGTTTTTTTCTAAAAAAAAAAAAAAAGGATTATTTTTAAATAATGCAAAGAAGGATTTCAACGTGAAATGCTGTTAATGCCAATTCATTAATTTCAAATAAGTTGTTCTTATTTTTAAGACTTGCAAAGGAGTAGTATTTCCCCCTAGCCATTGTGAAATGTTTTTTTTTTTTTTGTTTTTTTGGGGGGTTTTTTTTTTTAATTTTTTTTTTCAACGTTTATTTATTTTTGGGACAGAGAGAGACAGAGCACGAACGGGGGAGGGGCAGAGAGAGAGGGAGACACAGAATCGGAAACAGGCTCCAGGCTCTGAGCCATCAGCCCAGAGCCTGACACAGGGCTCGAACCCACGGACCGCGAGATCGTGACCTGGCTGAAGTCGGACGCTTAACCGACTGCGCCACCCAGGCGCCCCAGAAATGTTTAAATGAACACTGGCTGTGTGAATTTGAGTGTCTTCTGCTATCACTGTTGTAACATTATTTCAGGTTAATTAGTGCATATGACTCATTACAAACATACACACAAACAGACACTTGTTTTAAACCTGTTCAGATAGATTAAAATCAGAATGGACCGCTTGGCCTTGTGCAGTGGACACCCCACCCAAGTGTATATGACAGACCTGTTCATTGGTATATTTGATCATTTCTACAATCATTATTTCAAGCAAAATCATGATATGACTCAGTCCCTTTGGGTTGGGCCAAAACTTTAGATACATTGCTATATTGTTACGAGTCACAAAAGAGAACATAGGGCCCATGGCAACAGAGGCAGAATAAATGCCTGAGTGAGATTCCAAGAGCATTAGTCATTTGAAGGCGGCGGCTTGTTCACAACAAAGCAAGGGCAAGCTCAAGCCTTTCGGATACACTGAAGGACAAGCGAAAGACTGATACTACAGTCTGATATTTCAGAACAAATGACAACTCTTAAAATGTGCTGTAGCTCTGAAACGCTCAAGAAAATATGAAAGTAATTTTCTAAGCCTATTCCTTGATGTTTCTCTTTTAAAAGAAACATGATCTCTGAAGCCTTTGATTAAAGAAGGGTGTAATCACTCTTTTTAATTCACTCTGATTTCACCTCAAAACGGACGCCCAGATTCTCTTATCCCAGGTTGGCTCTCACTTCAAACCAGAGGAAGGCAAAAAAAACAAAAAAGCAAGTCCATTTGAAGAGCTCTTCCCAAATGCTTGGAACTTCAGGGGCATTGACAGATACTAAACTGTACTGTAAAAGAAAGCAAGAAATTTATGGTCCTTATGTGGTGTGGGACAAGTCGGAAGAATTTTAGTTGAGTGGAACACAGGGCATGTGGGATACCCCTGAGGTGGGCACAGCTTCAAAGATGGCTCCTGTCGTGTATCTGCACGCTGCCACACCTCTAGGGTGAACACGGACTGTTTTTAAGAAGGAGAAGAATGAGGGGCGTCTGAGTGGCTTAGTTGGTTAGGTGTCCACCTCTTGATTTCAGCTCAGGTCATGATCTCGTGGACCAGGAGTTCGAGCCTCTCATCAGGGCTCTGTGCTGACGGTGTGGAGTCTGCTTGGGATGCTCTCTCTCTCTCCCTCTCTCTCTGCCCCTTCCCCTGCTTGCACTCTCTCTCCCTCTCCCTCCCTCCCTCTCTCTCTCTCTCAAAGTGAACAAATAAACATTAAGAGAATAATAATGAAAGTTACCCTTATTTAAAAAAAATAAATCATATATTGTGTTTAAATATTTAAAAAGAATCTCAGAATCTGTTAATTGCAGGGCTGAAGCTGAGGGATCCTGCTTAATAGAGCATAATACAAGGAGGAGGAGGAGGAGGAGGAAGAGGAGAGGAGGGGGAGGAGAAAAAAAAGGATGGGGAGGAGGGGGAGGAGAAGGGTAGGAGGAGGAGGAAAGGAGGGGAGGAGAAGGAGGGGAGGATGGAGGGGGAGGAGGAGGGGAGGAGGAGGAGGAAAGGAGGGGAGGAGAAGGAGGGGAGGATGAAGGGGGAGGAGGAGAGGAGGAGGAGGAGGAAAGGAGGGGAGGAGAAGGAGGGGAGGATGGAGGGGGAGGAGGAGGGGAGGAAGAGGAAGAGGAGGAAAAACAGGATGGGGAGGAGGGGGAGGAGGAGGGGAGGAGGAAAAACAGGATGGGGAGGAGGGGGAGAAGGGGAGGAGGAGGAGGGGAGGAGGAAGAGGGGAGGAGGAGGAGGGGAGGAGGAGGAGAAAAAAAGGATGGGGGGAGGAGGAGGAGGAAAGGAGGGGAGGAGGAGGGGAGGAGAAGGAGGGGAGGAGGGAGGAGGAGTAGAGGAGGAGGAGGGGGGAAGGAGGAAAAAAAGATAGGGAGGAGGGGAGGAGAAGGAGGGGAGAAGGAGGAGGAGGATGGGGGAGGGAGAGGGAGGAGGAGAAGAAGGAGAAGCAGGAAAGGAGGGAGGAGGAGGGAGGAGGGAGGGAGGAGGAGGAAACAAGGGAGGAGAAGGAGCAGGAAAGGAGGGGGGAGGAGGGAGGGAGGGAGGAGGGGGAGGAGGAGGAGGGAGGGAGGAGGAGGAAACAAGGGAGGAGGAGGAGCAGGAAAGGAGGGAGGAGGAGGGAGGGAGGAGGGGGAGGAGGAGGAGGAGGGAGGAGGGGGAGGAGGAGGTGGAGGGAGGGAGGAGGAGGGCCTGGGGAGAAGAGCTCAGCCTCCCGGCGCCAACTAGTACCTGGCCGCTAATGAACCCGGGAGGCGGAGGAGCAGGGCGGCCGGGGCGGCCCCAACTCAAAGGCCGGGGAGCCCGCTCGACGAATCGGCCCGTTTGTTTTGACAGCTTCGCCGGGAACCCTCGCAGGCCGGGCCCGCACTCCCCGCGGGGCCCGCGAGCGAGTGGCCGGCCCAGATACCGGCCGCACATTGTGTCACCTGCGCCGCCGGAGACTCGGGAAACAGCGCGCACCGCTGTGTCAAAACAGCCGCGGACGCCGCGCTCGGGTTGCCCGCAGCCCCCGGCCGGGCCGCCAAGGGCCAGGCTACCTGCCCGGCGGGGCGGGGCGACCAGGGACCGATGAAGGGGACCGAGGGCTACCTGCCACGGGCCGGGCCGGACACACCCAGTCGGCCCCGCGGCCACGTGGCCCGAGTCCGCACTGGGCCTGCGGAGACTCAGACTCCGGGAGCCGTCGGGGCCAGGAGGGCTCCGAGCTTCCCGGGACACCGGGGCCTTGTCCGTCCCCTGCTGCCGCTGGAATCGCTTGACTGGGAAAGAAGACACTAGAGCTCGCACACACACCTAAGGAAGGCCCTCTGCCTGGTCCCTCTTTGTTCCCGCGCAGAGCGGGCGTCAGGACCCCCTTTGTTGGCGCCTCCACTCATCCCCCCGCAGAAGCGCCTGGGATAAGAACCTTCTGATGAGGCTCTAAACCTTTGGCACATATCAGCAATGCCTAATTATGACGGATCCAATAATATGTTCCTTGTGTTTCTCTGACAACCACATGTTCGGCATCCGGGCCGCGCGACTGGGAGCAGAGAAAGACCCTGACGCTACAGATCATTGCCAGGGTCCTTCCACCGTCCCCACACTGGCGGGGCTGAAGTCCCCATTAGACGCACACCTAGAGAAAGGGAAAACAGGCTGTGCACCGAAGCAGTTTGTGGAAAGGAAAGGAAATTTGTGTATGTGTGTGGGGGGGGGGGGGGGGGCGATCAAGTGTTGCTTGGCAATTAAAATAAGTGGAATGAGGTATCTTTTAATTAACATCCTTCGAGTGGCAGGGAATGTTCCAATGTTGCCGCTTTAAGATTTCCTGCCTCATCTTGCGTCTTCCTGAGATTATATATTTCTAAAAATACATTAGGTGACAGTGTAACAGGCAGGAGAACGCATATCGTGGCTCCATACATATGGAAATCAGCTCTCTCCGGCGGTACCTGGAACAATGGTGGCAAATCTGTATCAAAGGAGACGGAACCTGCAAGGCTTTGCCTTTGTGCGGCCCGTGTGTGAGCCCCGACTTAATGAGCTTCAGCTAGAGGTGCCACTTTGAACAAATAAATGCCGGCCACCTCGGCTCTCCGGCCCACGGGCTGCCTGAAAAGGACATAAAAGGGGGCTGCTCGGGGGAGAGATTTACCCTATACACTTGACACTGGATCAAAGCGCGTGCATTGGCGGCCCTGAAACGGAAGGGAAAGACGCCGAAAGGCTGTAGCTGTTACCAGTGGTTCCAGGGGGCTTCCTTGGAAGCCTTCTGGGGAAACGATTATGCCCTTCTGTCCCCAGGCATGCTTTAAAATGCACTTTCTAGACAATGATCATGGGTTCTTCCGCGGAATTCAGAGGGTGTCCATGAAATACCCACTCACACTCTCCGGTGCAACCCAGCCAGCGGTGGGGAGCCAACAGGTGAAAAGGTACCCTCTCTCCACGCACCCACACCTCCACAGAGAACACCTGGCCTAAGAACCCCACTCCCCGCTCCTCTACCTACATTCCAAGAAATGTGCAGTGTGGGTAAAATCTGAATCCTCAAAGCAGAAGACTCAAAAACAGAGGAACTAATCCAGTTTCCAGATGGCGAAGTCGCTCCGTGATGACTTTTCGCAGCCCGTCTTGTATCACAGGGTTCTATCTGCTTGTCTTATTGGACTCAGACACTTAAAAAGTCCCAATCCTATGGCTCTACTGGGTATCTTCTAGCCTTTCACTAAATTAGCGCATTAGACCTGATGATATACAATTGGTTTTTAATTTTTTTTAATGTTTACTTATTCTTGAGACAGAGAGAGACAGAGCGTGAGCGGGGTAGGGTCAGAGAGAGAGGGAGACAGAATCCAAAGTAGGCTCCAGGCTCTGAGCCATCAGCCCAGAGCCCGACACGGGGCTCGAACTCATGGACCATGAGATCGTGACCTGAGCTGAAGTTGGACGCTTAACCGACTGAGCCACCCAGGCGCCCCTATTATTATTATTTTAAATGTTTACTATTAATTTGAGAGAGAGAGAGAGAGAGAGAGAGAGAGAGAGCACGAGCGGGGGAGGGGCAGAGAGAGAGAGGGAGACACAGAATCCGAAGCAGGCTCCAGGCTCCAGGCTCCGAGCCATCAGCACAGAGCCCGACGCGGGGCTTGAACTCACCGACTGTGAGATCATGACCTGAGCTGAAGTTGGTCACTCAACCAACTGAGCCACCCAGGCGCCCCTACGATTAATTTTTAAGTGTATTTTTCCTGCATAGAACAAAGAGCTGGATTTTTTTTTTTTTTACATGTTAATCACCATCAGGCCTGAACTTCCCATGAAAAAATCAGGTATTTTCCCCCCTAGGTATGGTAATGGTTTCTAGCAAAGAGCAATCTTTAAATCCCTGGAACCCTCCAAAAGGTTCACCAGGCAGCGAAAAGGTTTTTCTTTTTCCTTGGTACAAACACAGTTCATTAACTGCTGAGTCCTGGCGTCTGCGGGCCCACTCACAGTCACCTCCTGCGAAGCAGAGCAGAAATCACTTTCACTGATCAAGGAGAGGAGATTCCCGATCATTAAAGCAGTTTTCAAAGACAGCTAATCGGTAGAAATGGCCTCAGATGTGCAGCTAATCTCATCATTCAAATTTCCTGGTTGTCCTGTTTTCCTCTGCCCTGATAACACTTTATCAGACTGTAATGGAACCTCTCTGATCTGGAGTAGGGCATTGCAACAAAATATATACATACCTTTGATATCTTCCTTTTTGGAAAGCCAGGGAATTCAGTTGATGCAGCAGCGAAATACAAAGCTCGGGTCCTGAGGTCTAGACTCAGTTTCAGCCACCAAATTGTAACTCCGTGGGCTTAGTTTTGACAGTCGTATTAATCACAAACGACTGGAAATTTTTACTATCGTGGTCTTTCCTGAACTAAGTATGTTGAGCAAAAGAAAAAAATACAAATAGGAAGTGCTTTCAAGCAATCTGGAAAGTGCTTTTGAAACATCGTGTTAAAAATTAACTTTTAACATTGACTTTAAATTTATTTAATACCTCTGAGAAACTAGTACATGGAGGCAAAATTAATTCTTGGATTTTTCTTTTTATAAAAAATTAAAATAAAAAATGTGTGTATTCTTAAGATCTCTTTTTTTTAAAGCAAAATATAGGCGAGAGAACTAAGAGAAAACTCACAAATGGTACAAGCACCTGACTACCAAAATGTTGAGACCAAGGCTGTACGAAAACAAAAAAAAGTTTTAAAAAAAATTAATAACCACTTTGGAAAAGAGTTTGGCAGTTTCTTAGAAAACTAAACACACTCTTGCCATACGATCCAGCCTGTGTGCTCACTGGTACTTTCCAAAATGATTTGAAAGCTTGTGTTCACACAAAAACCTGACCGTGAATAGCAGCTTTATTTGTAATTGCCAAAACGTGGAAACAAGCAAGTGTCCTTCAGTACTTCGTGAATGGATAAACGAGCAATCCAGATAATGAAATATTATTTATCAAGACAAAGAAATGAGCTATCAAACCTCAAAAAGGCATGAAGGAACCTTAAATGCATGTTGCTGTAGGAAACAAAACAAATCTGAAAAGGCTGTATGTTACCTGATCCCAACTGGACCGCATTCTGGGAATGGTCACACTGTGGGGGCAAAGAAAAGGAGTGTTTCCCAGGGTGCAGGGGGCAGGGTGAAGGGTGGATAGGTGAAATACAGGAGCTCTTTAGGAAAGGGCAACAATTCTGTGCAAGGCCGAAATGGTGGGGACATGTAGCTATACATTTGTCTGAACCCCAATAATGTACAACACAAAGCAGAACCCTTCTGTAAACTATGCACTTTGGGTTGTGAGGCTAGGTCAATATGGTCTTGTTGACTGTATCAAATAAACCACGCTAATGCAAGATGTTACAAACAGGAAACTAGCCCAAGTGGGGGAGAGCGTGAGAGGGGATATACTGGAACTCTCTACTTCGGGGATATACTGGAACCCTCTACTTCGGGGATATACTAGAACTCTCTACTTCGGGGATATACTGGAACTCTACTTCAGGGATATACTGGAACTCTACTTCCTGCTCCATTTTCCTGTAAAACCAAAACTGTGCTACAGATAGCCTATTAACTTAAAAAGACAAAAGTCCCCAAAATATACGCTCATAGCACAAAATGTCATTGAAATGAATGTTACTCCAGAAATATGCCTTTTAACAATGTAGCGTTTCTAAATATGTATTGTTCAGATTGGAGACAAAAGTCAGTACTAATGCTTTTCCTTCACCAATAAATTATTTACTTACTAGCATGGGGAGTTAATCATTGGCACCCCGAAACGTCTTTGTTTTTGTTACGTATAAAAGGGAAACATAGTCTCCATACCCCACTTGACTTCACCAGTATAACCCCAGCACAGTGAGACAGATGCCTTCCACTTGCCCCTACTAAATCTGTTCCACTTTGACAGCTTATTACATTGTAGACACAACCTTACCAAGAATGCTCTTGACCCCATCATCTTATTCAATGATGGATTATCACCCACCTCTCCAAGACTGACCTCTGGTTACCCTTAATCAGTGTGTCTGTCCCACACTGGCCAATCTGCCGGGGGGACGTTAACAACCACCTTAGAGCATGGATGTCCAGTGCCTTTCACACGGAGGGCGGGGCCTCAAAGCCTGACTCTTGGAACGCCATTCTTCCAACCCTCCACCCCAATACCCCCACCCCAGCTGGAAAGGAAACAGCTCCTACTTTCTGTTCGCCTCAGCGAAGCTCCAAGTAAGATTTCTTTTGGGGGGAAAAAAAAAATTCTGCTGCCAAAATGCTTTTCTGAAAAACCTCTTATATAGACCATATTATCTGCCTTTGTGTAATGAAATCAATTGAATTTCCTCTTAAATTGCTGTTGAAACTGCTCATTTGGCTAGTAAGGGAAATTGCCTCTTTAAAACAAAATGCACCGAGAACTGAAATTATATAGCTACCTAGTAAGAAACGTGGTGGAGGAATTGGGGCAAATCAAGGCAGTAGAGACTGACCTAGAAAAGACTGGGAGGTGGGGCCCAGGCTGCCACCGGTGGGCACAGCAAGAGGGCGGCCATCTGTGAACCCGGAAGACAGCCCTCACCGGGAGCCCAGCCTCCATAACTGGGAGGGAAAATGTCTGCTGCTTAAGCCCCCCAGTCTGTGGCATTCTGGCAAGCAGTCCAAAGGGACTAAGACCCTCTGGGACCGTGAGGAAATGAAAATGTGTTGTTGAACCCCCCGCCCCCCTCTCCGGTCCTTGGCACTTTGTTCAGGCGACCCCAGCACACTGGCACAGCTTTCAGAAGGCTGATAGTTCTAGATATCTTTGCACAGCTGTCCAAGATGGAGTAAGCCCCAGAAAAGAAAAACCCGGAGGCGAACAAGAAAAGGACTGTCCGCATCTACAGGGTTGCGGGGCCCAAGAGTCGACTAACAGTAAGTCAAAGAAGATGTTTTTAAGCAGCTCCCCCAGCTCTGGCCGCTGGCACACCCCCGTGTCCACAGTTTGATTCCAGTGTCCAACCTCTTCCCGGGCAAGACTGGGGCTCCATGGGAAGGTCTAGAGAGAGTGGAGAAAAGCAGCAACAAAAAAGTTACTTTTATTTGGACGAAGACAAAAGAACTCTAACACTTTCTAGGTGCCTTGTCTCTTCCGTGTTCCCAACCACCCCCCACCCTACCCCCAGAACCAGACTGCCAAAAACGGGTCATTTCGGAGATGGTAGAGGGAAGGACCTATAGCAGAAATGGGTGACAAGCTGTTAGAGAGAATTTAGAATGAAGTCAGAGAAAAGCTAAAGTTCTCCAGGAATCGGACTTCAGGTTAAAAGTCACAGAGACTTAGAAAACTATTAGGATTCTAATTAGGGTCTTTGAACATGATACAAGCCCACTGAAACGAGCATCAGGCAGGGTTCCGGCAACAGAAGAGGAAGGTGTGGGTGAAACACATTGAATGGGGGAATTGTTTGGAAGGTGTGGGCTGGGTTACGGGTGACCTCCAGGGATGCCCAAACACCCTGGGGCCTACACAGTGCGGGAGGCCCCCACCCCAGGCCGGAAGAAAGGGGAGGGGATGGTGTCAGCAGAGCTGAGTAAGACCCCAATGTTAATGCTCCGGGGCAGGAGCTGGGGCCCTGGAGAGTGGGGCATCAGGACGGCAAAGGGAGGAAGTTCCTCCCCTCCTCGCCTCCCAAATCACACCGTGCTCCCACGCTAACCCCCACAGGGAGGCAGAGGGCAAGAGAGCCCTGTGCTTTGTCTATAGTGCTGACCCGCATGCACCCAGCAGGGACAGACAGGAGCCAGAGAGCTGGGCAGGGGTGAGAGAGGCAGGGCCAGCACGCCTGGCCTCATCCTGTTGGATGGTTTGGGCTCAAAGGTCCCAAACACCCTGACTTCATGCTGCTTAACCAATAAGGAAGATAGGCTTTCACAGACAAGGCTGCAAGACAGAACCAATGTTCTCAGATGCCCAACAAAATCCTGGGAAAACCACACTCTTTTCTCTCTCCTCTGCTCACACGGCCTTGACCTCGGGCTAACTCAGCAGCCGCAGTGACTTGCCTAGGGGCAAAGTGGCTGGCTGTCTCTCCCTGCCCCTCCCCTCCCCTCCCCTGCAGGGCGCAGAAGATGTATTATCTCCAGCGAATGTGAAAACAATAATAAAACCAACTTAACGTCTGTTTTCAGTTATCACCGTAGAAAGCTAAACAATGTTGGCAATGAGAATGTTCCTCCCAGAAAGAAACCTTTTGTTCCCCAAGTTCTAAGCGATTACTGTAGCCACCGTTGAGTTTTAGTAAAACGTGTAAGCTTCAAATTAGCACATTTTATGACTCATCCTTTAACAAACAAAGGCTCCGAGAACCCCCAGTTATACAGTCCTGGTACGCAGAAAACAAGTACCACACAGAAGGTTCTGGAGTAACTTCCTAAGAATTTGGGACAGTTGGAGCTCACTGCAGAGGCAGCCCATATCCCCAGTCCCTGAGTTTCTAAATATTCCGGCATTTAAACGGGAGCTTTGGCATAAACCATGAGAACAAAAATGGTATAAATAACAGTTTGAGCTACTCCAGTCCTGTCATTCAACGTGAACACTTAGAGAGGGATAAAAGCAGCGTTTGACACCTATAACCGCGAAGCGATATAAACCCAGGATGTAGTATTTGTGTTTGATAAGTGCGGGCTTCAGTTCAGCCATGAACAATTGCGCCTGGGTGGCTCAGTCCATTAAGGATGTCAAGCATCAAACTCTTGATTTCGGCTCAGGTCATGATCTCCTATGCCCTATGCTGGGCAGCGCGGAGCCTGCTTGGGATTCTCTGTCTCCCTCTCTCTGCCCCTCCCCACTCTCAAAATAAATAAACATTAAAAAATGTATTTGAAAAATCATTCTAAATCTCATGTGCTCTTTATTATTTGCAGACGTTGTTCTAAATGCCAAGTAGCTCCCGGTGTGGGCCTGGACTCGTGTTGGAGTAGAGATGACAGAGGCTATCACCCCACTTGGGCTTGGAATTCAGCCTGGTTGTGGCCCCCAGGCCCCAGGGAGCGCGGCACAGGTGGGGAGACGGCGCCTTGTGCAAAGACAGAGGCTCCCAGGGTCCGGGACCCTGCTGCAGGCAGAGCTTTATAACACTGCAGGTACTGACATGATTACAACGAAGCGGAGGGTCAGGGGAAGGGCACAAAGGACTGCTCTGGACCCACTGTGAGACACCCCAGGAACCCCTTAGATCGGCTGTGAAACAGACACCCACGAACCCCCTAGATCCCCTGTGAAACAGCCCAGGAAACCCCTAGAAACAGGGAATTGGGACTTTGGAAGGGAGTGGTCTGGGGCACTGTGCACCTCCGGGGGGTACTAGTTTATGACCCCGAGTCCTGTCTGTGGGGTCTCATCATATCCCCTGGCTCAGGAACCTGTGGCAAACGCAGGTTACCGAATAAAGTGCATACAGATTTTTACTATACATAAGGAATGAAAACTGTATGATTTCAACTGGGTGGCCCTAAGGCAGAAAACCTCCATCTTTGGGGGCACCTGAGTGGCTCAGTTGGTTGACCATCTGACTCCTGATTTGGGCTCAGATCATGATCCCCGGGTCGTAGGATGATCGAGCCCCGCATCGGGCTCTGCACTGACAGTGCGGATCCTACTTGGGATTCTCTCTCCCTCTCTGCCTCTCCCCTGCTCACCTGTGGTTTTTTTCCTCTCTCACTCTCTAAAAGAAAAAAGAAAAAAAGCCTCCGTCTTGTATCTTCACGAGCAGATTCAGGTTCAAACACTGAATGAGGCACACTACCACAGTGAATAGCAATGTGGTCACTGGGCAACTGTGAAATGATTAAATCCGTTTGAATCTAAAACAGAAGAAAGAAAGAGTTGAATTCTGGACAGTTTTTTGGAGTTAAGAAAAGTACTTTAAGTGCCTGTCTGAAATATATACCGTTTATTTGATATTTCTTCGTTCTTTTGTGGCATATCACTTTATCATCAAAGAAACGAATGTTTAGGAAATAAATCTGTGTACGTGTCCGTTAAAAACAGAATGCCTGGGGCGCCTGGGTGGCTCAGTCGGTTGAGCGTCCGACTTCAGCTCAGGTCACGATCTCACGGTTCATGAGTTGGAGCCCCGCATCAGGCTCTGGGCTGATGGCTCAGAGCCTGGAGCCTGCTTCCGATTCTGTGTCTGTCTCCCTCTCTCTCCGCCCCTCCCCCATTCATGCTCTGTCTCTCTCTGTCTCAAAAAAATAAATAAACATTAAAAACAAAAAAACAAAAAAAAAAAACAAAAAAAACAAAAACAAAAAAAAACCAGAATGCCTGACCAAGAGTAACCTCAGTAAACAGACTCACTGCAGAAGTCAGTGGCCACTAGCCTTGACTCTACACTTGGGCGGCTGTCTGTCTAACTCCCTTGACCTTTGCTGATGACTGCAGCTTCAGAATCACAAGAAGGCTGCTGTGCCTCCAGCCGTCAAGTCCAAACCGTGGAGAATGAAGGGTTTTCTTCTCTTGGGCTCCTACTGTTTACCAGAAACGTATGGTTCTCCCTAGAAACTTACTGCTGCACCTCATTGGCCCACAACTATGTTCCAAAACTCCTCCTGACTGTGATGGAGACGAGAAGATTAAGTATTTCATTTTCCAGATGCTACCTGCCTTCTTTCCTGAATTATAAAGTGCAAGAGACAACACAAAACAAAACCCAAATTCACTCCTGTTTTTTTTCTTCTTTCTTTCATACCTGGGTAATGGACTTAATAGTTTCATCAGAAGAGTCTAGAATAGTTCTGAACCATGAGATGACCCAATAACTTTTATGATCTGACCCCTCAGGCTTTGAGACATGGTAGCTGAGGTGGGAACCACAAAGCCTAGGGCTTGCGATGGGAGCTGATCCCTGGGAGTCTGTGGGATGTGCCAGATACTGTCCTGTCATCTGATGACAGACTGGCTGTTGGACGCCTATTTTAAGGTTCTGGGTTACAGTTTTGTGATATACTAACTGGATGACATTCTGAGTCTTGGTTCTCAATCCCGTAAATGAGGAAAACTAGACTATTCCTTTCCCTACAGAATATTAGGGGGTTCAAAAAAAATATTCCAAAAGGGTTGTGAACACCTGAAAACGTTATAGCAAAGACAGGGATTATCATAACCTCCATGTTAAAATTAGTCCAAAAAGAAGAGTTTAAAAAAAAAAAAAAAGGTACACATGGAGGTCTGTGGCTCACTGCCTGTCCTGGGGGCCTTCCTCAGTCCTTTCCAATCTTCTCCAAAACATCAGCCCCCAAATCCTCACGTTGGTCTGTAGAGGCGATGTCACTTTGTCCCCCTTGGGAGCCCAGCTCCCCATTCCCACCCAACTCCCTCTCTCTGGCTGGCACCCACCCCCAGGGGCATTTCATCTGCAAATGTCGTGTTGTTTTCATCAACAGACTCTGCATGCCTAGAAACAGTCCCCGCTTGGCTGCTGGGAGCTGCCTTTCGTGTCTGAACAGGTTTAGTGGCATGAATCAGTATTCGGTGCTTCCAAAAATATACACATCTATAGTAAGATAACTGTTCCTCCGTCAGAATATCATGAACATTAGGGGAGACAAATATACTGTCAGATGTAATGACATCCTCCTCCCAGGTCCCTCATAAAGAAGTATTGAGAACACATAATTGCCCTCAAAAGATGTCTATTTTATGATAATCATTACCTAAATATTACACACTAGAGATTTGTACTATTAAAGAGGGCTGAAATTACTCATGAAATATTAGCTGTGTTTTACTTAAGCTCTTTGGACCTAATTCATAAAAATTAATTCACGGTTTGTAAGAGTGATCTCTTATTCCTTAATAGAATACTTCTGTAATTCATTAAATTCCTTAATGCCATCATCCCTGATCACATACATTTCAATTCTAGTCTTCCAGTATGAAAAAAAGAAAAAACCCGAACTTTCGGCAAGTCGAGGAAACATCAGAGTTTTCAAGCAGGACCCACCTCTCGGAAGATCATGAGAAACTTACAGAATATGGAGGGGGAGACAAAATGCAACAAAAGTCGACCCAGATATGTCTGGTTTTCAAACACATGGGTGACTATCTGGGAGTAAACCTACGTTAAGAAAATGTTCATTTTGGAGGAACTGCTCTCAGAACAGACGGGTCCTCTCCGACAAGGGAAGCCCGATTTCTAAACTGTCAAAGCACATCCTAGATTTCCTGGAATTGCTTGGCCGTGAGATTTTCATTGTCCTTAAGCTGTTAACAACAAGGAGCTCTGGGTTGTGTGGGGAGACCGTGACCTGCACGCTTCTCAGCTTTGCCTAAGAGTCTCAGGGACGCCGTACCGTAAAACGTAATTTACGATTTCCCACACTGACGATTCAGTAAGTATTGATTCACATCATCTCCACCCCTGGGCTGTAACACCCATGAGGGCAAGGCGTTCCTCTGTCTTGTTGACTTTTGCATCCTTGGCCACGTGATAGAATTTCCATCAGTATATATATTTTTTTCCATCAATATTTTTAAATCAAAAGCTAACAGGGATGCCGGGGTGGCTCCGTCGGTTGAGCCTCTGACTTCAGCTCAGGTCATGATCTCACGGTTTAAGGGTTCGAGCCCCGTGTCGGGCTCTGTGCTGACAGCTCAGAGCCTGGAGGCTGCTTTGGATTCTGTGTCCCCCTCGCTGTCCCTCCCCTGCTCATGCTCTTCTCTCTCCGTTGCTCAAAAGTGAATAAAGGTTAAAAAAAAAATTTTTTTTTAAAGCTAACATATTTTACTAATTCCCTCTTGCCCAACAAGGAGAAATGACATCAATTCAAGTCACCATGCATTTGTTGATTTTCCACTAGGAATACTGATAAAGATGGAGAAAATAATCCCTTACATTTATATTATTCTTAAGAGTTTACTAACTTTGCGTGTGTCACGGAGTGTTGTGCTCACATTAACCCTACGGGGAATTAGGGTCCATTTTCTTCCAGTACTTTGTAAGTAAGGATACTGAGATTCAAGGAAGGGACATAATGCAAAGCGACCCCACAGTGGGGTAAAAGGTGACAGGGCTGAACGTCAGCACATGTAGACTCTGTATCTATCTGCCACTGTTTACAATGAACTAGTCACTTAATTTTGGTGTCTTCATTAGAGAAACGATTAGGAACACCATGACGTATTGTTCTCTAAAAATTATTAGGAAGAGGATGAACAAGACCCTTTCTGGTTAAATCGGCCTCTGCCGAGAACACTGGTCCTAAGGGACGTGCAGAGAGACGCGTGTATGGTGTCTCCAGGATGTTGCCTTCGGCCTCATGGAACAGAATCAGGTTGCAGGAGCACGAGGAAAGCGGGGCAGTTCTCTCACGTGACACGAACCTGGGCTGGGCCAGCCACTGGCCGGGTGAGTCAGGCACTTTCCTGCCTCATCCTTCCAGGGAGGCCCTTGACCTTCACGGTCCAAGGTGATTACTCCGCTTCCCGGCCTCAGGACTCTGTTCCAGGCAGATGGGTGAAGGGCAAATTCTCTTCCTAGCTCTCAGTATAACCAAAAATTTTACTCAGAAGACTCCCACTTAAATCGTGTTGGCCAGAACTGGATCACATGTTCACCTCCGGCTAAAGCGAGTGTGGACTTGTAAGCGTGTTAGCCTCCTGGACGAGAGTGTGGTTTTCTTCCAAAGGAAGAAAGGTAGAACAGACATTGGCAGGGTATCAACAGTACTGATGCACGTGGCGGAGCGATTGAGGACAGAACGAGGACGGAATTTTTCCAATTATTTTGTGAATCCATACACTGGGGATCTCAGGGTAAGCGTGCGTGAGGCTTGAATTATATCCTCCCTCCCAAAGTCACATGTTGAAATCCTACCTCCCAGGACCTCACATTGTAACCTGTTTTGTTTTGTCAACAAGGCCATTGCCGGTGTAATTAGTTAAGATGAGGTGATTGGAATGGGTCATAATCTAATATGGCTGCTGTCCTTATAAAAAGGAGAAATTTGGACACAGGCACCCATGGAGGGAGAACACCGTAGGACCATGAAGAGGGCCATCGACCAGCCAAAGAGAGAGGATCCTTCCCTCACAGCCCTGAAAGGAAACCAACGCTCCCGACCCCTTGATCTTACACTTCCAGCCCCTGGCACTCTTGAGACAATAAAGAAACTGTTGTTCGAGCCACCCAGTTTGTGGTAGTCTCTTACAGCAACCCTAGCAAGCTACAACAGGGTGACTACAGTAGATATGCTTTCCCATGTTTTTTGACCAGGAGGCACTTTTTCACAAAACACTTGAAAAAAAAATACTGTCCCGCAGAATGTAGTTTTTTTTCAATTCCATTGAAGTGGAGTCATTTCACCTAAAACCAGGGTGTCTGACATCCCACGGCACTTTGCTTTTGACCATATCATGTACTGAGTGTTCCATAATAGGGTTTCAGTACGTGTGTCTCAGTGATTTTTCTCCAGGTTGGTACCATAAGGTCCTACCAAATAAAGATAACGATAGTGTCCATTACCTCTTCGGTACTTTTCTGTATGTCAACCATTGGGCTTAGCGCTTTACAGACATTTTCTTTTCTAACCATCACGAAAGAACAATGAAGTAGGTACCACTACCTTTTCCAGTTTACGAATGTGAAAACGTAACATATAAACAGCCTCTTGACACTGAGTGTAGATTGTTGTTGATTCTTTAAATAAACTTCTTTATTAAAGTGTAACCAACCTAATGAAAAGCACACGAATCGCAAGCGTGCAGCCCAATAGATTTTCACAAAGCAAAACCACATCTATGCAAACGCCACGAGACCAACAAATAGAATATCGCAAACACCCTCCTTTCCAAAGAGTAACACCATCCTGACCTCTGTCACCACAGAATACTTTTACTGGTTTTAGACTTTAAATAATATACCCTGCACTCTTTTGTGGCAGATCAGGTCTTTCTTTTCTTTTTCCTTGTTTTTACTATGATTAGAAAAAGTAAGACAATCCTGTGGAGTAGCAATGATACTCTGACTCTGTACCCAATAGAAACTCATACATATGTAACCCAGATGCACATACAAAAACCTTTCGTAGAAAGACTATTTGTAATAGCCAAACCTGGAAACAGTCCAACAGACCAGCCTTGCCCTGACACCCAAACCAGACAAAAATATTACAAGGAGACAAAACCACACTATCCCTCATTAACAAAGGGATTAACAATTACCAAATCAAACACAGCAATATATGGAAACAATAATACTACAACCAACTGTGGTTTATCTCAAGAATGCAAAGTTGGTTCAATATCTGAAACTCAATCAGTATAACCTACACTGTATTAAAAGTCTAAACACACACACACACACACACACACACACACACACACCCCACATGATTATATCGATTGATGGAGAAAAAAATTTTGACAAAATTCAACAACCATTCATAATTTAAACACAGGGAAAAAAGAAAAAGAAAACCTCTTAGTAAACTAGGAATACAAGGGAATGTCTGATAAAGGACAACAACCAGAGCAAGCAAACAATCAGGAACAACTTTAGTTAAAACTGTACTTGATGATGAAAGACCAACTATTTTCCCCGTAAGACTGGGGACAAGTCGAGGGTGCATTCTCTCACTACTCCACTCAACATCATCCTGGAGGGCCTATTCAGCCCAATAACATAAGAAAAAGAAATACGAAGCATACAGATTCTAAAGGAATGAAAAAAACTGTCCCTAATTGCAGATGATACGATTGTCTTTTTTAAAAGTTCCAAGGAATCTTTTTTATTTTTTTTTAAATGTTTTATTTATTTTTGAGACAGAGAGAGACAGAGCATGAGCAGGGGAGGGGCAGAGAGAGGAGGAGACACAGAAGCCGAAGCAGGCTCCAGGTTCTGAGCTGTCAGCACAGAGCCCGAAGCGGGGCTCGAACTCACAAACCGCGAGATCATGACCTGAGCCAAAGCTGGACGCTTAACCAACCTAGCCACCCAGGCGCCCAAAGAATCTTTTTTAAAAAAATAGCCTCCTAGGGGTGCCTGGGTGGCTCGGTCGGTTAAGCATCCAACTTTGGCTCAGGGCATGATCTCATGAACTCGGTGAGTTCGAGCCCCACGTCGGGCTCTGTGATGACAGCTCGGAGCCTGGAGCCTGCTTCGGCTTCTGTGTCTCCCCCTCTCTCTGCCCCTCCCCTGCTCATGCTCTCTCTCTGTCTCAAAAATAAATTTTAAAAAAATTTTTAAAAATTAAAGAAAAAAAGCCTCCTAGAATGAAAAAGTGAATTTTGTAAGACTGTAGGGTACAAGACCAACACACAAAATTTAGTTGCATTTCTATACACTAGCAACAAACAATTGGAAACCAGAATTTCAAAAAGCAATAGCATTTCCAAAGACCCAATTTCTTATAAAATCACACACACTTAACCGTATCATCCAGCAACCCCACTCCTAGGTATTTATGCTAGAGAAACTGAAAGTTATTTTCACATAGAAACTTGAACACAAATGTTTACAGTAGGTCTGTCCATAATCGTCAACAACTAACAACAATCCAGATGTCCTCCAACAGGAAACCACTTCTTGCGCATCCGCACAATGGAATACTACTTAGCAATGAAAAGGTACGACCCAGGGTACACACAACTTGGGTGAATCTCAAAGCCATGAACGTGTGCAAAGGCCATTAAGCCATTAAGTTGGGTACAAGAAGCCGGTCTCAGAAGGGTTTTGCGCTGTATGGTTCCACTTCCTTGTCCTTCTCAAAAGGACAAAATACATAGTCATGGCACCTCCCAGGTCAGTGGTTGCCAGGGGTGATGGTGGGTATGACTAGAAATCGGTAGCTCGGGAAAGTTTGGGGACAGGTGCAATTGTTCTGTAGGTGATGCAGGTGATGGTTACACAATCTATACCCGTGCTAAAATGCATAGACCAAAATAATGAAAGCTCTACTTTGCTGTATATTAACTCAAACAATAAAATTTTACAAATCAGCCATGTGTGCCTATTTAATGGGGCCATCGCGCAGAGTGAGAAAAGTAGCCGGTACAAAACCCAAGCAACGATGCCTCTGCGACATCGGCATAGTTTTAAACATTTCAGAGGCAGGGCTCTCCTTCCCGCCACCTCCTTCCAGCCCAAAAACTCATTCTGCCATTCGTTCAATGATCCCAGCATTTTCACCGGTAAGAATTAACATATTTGCCTTAAAATATTTTAAATTAATCAACTCATTTGGTTTGGCCTTGTGCACCTATTCCCCAGAAAGGAGGAATATTTTAAGTATTAACATCCATTTCCACCTTCCCTGGAAGAGGTTTAAATGATTATTATACTAGCTAGCCTGGTCCCTTGTCCACAAAGTGACCATAAATGTTCTGGAGTCCAGGAAAGAAACGAGCTCAGGATCTAAAGCAAAAGAAAATGAGATGTGAAGGGCACTTGGACGCTCAGGGCCCTTCGGGGAACAGCAGGGACAAAAAGAAGAGAGTCTGGGGCTCGTGACACGCGTCCAGCCGATCTCACCCCCTTACTGCTTCCTCTTAAGTCCTTTTCACATCAGTGTACGGAGCTCTGTATCTTTTACAAATGACTGTATAGCATCCCAATGTAAGTATTTACATTTTTTTACACAATAACAGGCGTTTGGATCGACTCGAATGCTTTATCATTACAAACAATTCCTGCGATTTAGATAATTCTTGTTTATGCGGTCGTACCAGAGCTTGTATAGGATCATTCCTAAAATTGGAACCACTAGAATCATTCAGAGCTGGGACTATTTTAAATTATAATAGATATTGCCAAATTATTCTTCAGCAGACTTATATTAATTTGCACATCTATCAATAACATATGAGACTGCCTGTTTCCCCAACCTGCCCCCCACCACCGCCACGGTAGAGAGTGATCAAATTTATATATTCGCATCTGTCTTTCCAAGTCAAAATATGTCTTTTGTATGGATTTGATTTTTCTGAAACTTAGCATATTTTATATTGGATATTCTTCTTAGTGTATGAAATATGCGCTTCTATGATTTATCCATTTTTCTGTGAGCATGTTTGATTGCAGACATTTAAACCTCTTTGCATATCACAAATAGTAATTGTTCTCAATGACGTTTCAGTATTTGTTTCCAGTTCTTCTTTTGTATTTCGACCTTTCGCAGTTTTTTCGCATGGAATTTAAATTTTCCTTGGAGTCAACTTGATCAATTTTTTTTATGGGCTTCATGATCTGCTTAAAATGCCTTCCTTACGCAGTTTAGAGCAACAATAAGCATCCATTTCAGCGGTTTGGTTAGCTATTTTTCTTCTTTTCTTTCTTTCTTTCTTTTTTTTTTTTTTTTTTGAGTGGAGATTTGAACGCTATTGTACCCCCAGGGCTCCCAGCTTGTCCCAGGGAGTGCTAGACTGGTCCCTGCCTCAGTGCAAGGCCCAGGTAAGAGAGTGGATGTTTCCCCGTCGAAGCCGAGGTAACCTCGAGACATTATCAATTGGCTGAGTGAAGAAAAACTTGTTCCCAAGGCAACACATACTTGGGGCCCCAGCACACCCTCTCAAGTATGATCTTCACTCTCTCTAAAAAGCCTAGTCACTAGACTTTTTACCAGTTGGAGACCAAATCATCACTTGGCCCAGAATTCCACAGCCTCCAAAACAGTAAAGAAAAGCAGGTGGGGGGCAAACAAAAGCCCAGGTGCATAAGGCTATGTGGCTTGTGTACATGTAGGTGTTCACGTGCCTTTGTGCACACCCTTGCAGCTTACCCTTTCTCTTGTTTCAGTGAGTCTTAGTTGCGAGAAGATCCCTGCCAAAGTCATCCTATTTCAAAGAGCTGAAGAATTTGGACAGGAATAGTTGAATCACTGGCCATAATCATATGAAACTTCCTTATGTCCCATAGTAGGATTTCTCTTGGTTTCTTGGTAATCGCATAATCCTAGAACAGCTTCTTGAAAACCGGCCTCCGTCTGCTTGGGCTCATACGTTGCAGAGGGAGTCACATCTCGGTCATTAGGGCTTTCAGAGAACCTACAGGAAGAGGGTTGTGAGTTCACGGGTCAAAGGGTCCAGATTTGAAACAGAGTTTAGCTTTTTCTTCCTGCTTCAGCCCAGCGGGGGTGTGTTTCCCATGAGAGGCTTGTTTTTTTTTAAGAATAGCCATAGTAACTGGGTCATCTGGTAGAGAATTAGTCAAATCTCCCCAGGAAGTGTTAATTTAGTGCAAATGACCGGACCCTGGATGGGCGGATCACAGAGCCAACCACCCCCCTCCCGTTCTTCAAGATGAGACACAGTAGGACTCGGCAAAAAAAAATAATTTGTGATGAGCATTTACCACATAAAAACACTTTGTAGTTGTTATTTTTAAAGCCCCAAGCTTTCAAGAGGAAAGACTTGTTTTCTTAAGAAAGATGAACAGCAAAATGCCTGGGCGGTGATGGCCAAAGTGAACATTCTGAGGGATTACACAGTCCCTTCTCAACACGTAGGGACACAGGAGACTTTCCTGCGTTTATTTGGGAAAGAGCACTAAAAGCAAGGAGATTATAGTTGTTTGAGATAACACCAGAAAATTGTTTATTTAACAGAAGGAAAGCATTGCGAAGGAGTGATGCTATTATTTTGATCCTTAGGATGAAAAATTAGTAATCAACAACAAAAAATATGAATAAAAGAAAAGGCTGTATACCTAATTAGTTTGAATACATTTAATTTGTAGCTTAAAACTAAAGCTATTAGTGAATTTAATGGTGGTTCTACCTCCTAATAAATTGCTGTGTAGGGCAAATACATATTCCATTAGCTGTGATAACTCTAGGTTAGAATCTTTGGATTAATTGGATTAATTTGAGTTTACCTTCTAAGAATATCTATTTAGAGTCTAGGTATTAATCCTTTATACTTTTAGATGGTTTAATATGTAATTAAAGCAAATGTACATTAATCCTCTTAGACTGGTTTTTCCAGAAATAGACAATGGCGACAGATTGTATACAGCACGACGCCTGAATATCTTTGTAAGAGTTGAGCAAATGGGCGATGACAACCTTGAAACTTTCTGCAACTGCTGGTGTTTGTCACATCCGAAATGTTTTTATTCGAGAAGATTTTTGGTTTTTCGCACATCACCCAGTTGTCTGGATTCTGGGGCCTTGGCATCTGTTCCACGGAGAATGTCTTCAGCCGGAGCGGCACATAGACTGGCCGGTGGAAAATCAGTGAGTACGTGATGGGGTCTATTCGCTCTCTCCTGGCTGACGTCTGAAGCCAAAGGTCTTTTCTTAAAAGCACAGGACACGGCGGCCTCAGAGGAAGGCGTGTGTGAGGGCTGTCACACACGCAAAAGAGTGACCTCTTTTGCACTCTCTTCCAAACCTGTGACCTGCAGGGGGGCCACGCTGACAAGTCAGTTCCTCAGGCCTCTCCCAGGCCACTCAAGGGCAACCAGGAAGAAGAAAGGCCATTTCTGAAAAAGGGAGCGACTCCCTCACACCCAGGGCACCCATTCCCACTGCGTGGCTGTGGCCCACCTGCAGGCCATGCACCACACCCCCACGCACGCACAGTCTCTCTGTGGCGTCCGAGTTCACGGCCCAGTTTCAGCAGAACAGAAGAGCTTTGGTATTTCCTCAAGCCACCAACTGAGATCGAACTTGATCTGGATACAAAAACACAAAACGAAAAAAAAGCTCTACTGAGAGCAGCTTTGAGGGGGAGAGCGGGGGGGGGGGGGGGGGCGGTGGGCAGAGCCCTGTCTGGAGCCCCCTCCGTGCCTCGGAACCCAGCACGTGACAGCTCAGGCTCTGGGCAGCGTTGGCTTCTGAGCCAGTGGCCACAACAGGGCGTCACGGTCATTTATGGCCGTTGCAGGTATAGTGGCAGAAAATCACCATCGCGTCTAGATGAAATGGCAGAACGGGTTGATAACAAAACCACACGCTTTCTGGTACCCGATAAAAAGGATTCAAACGCTAAGAAAACAGGCGAACTTCACTTTAACAACAGAGACGGATCCCTTGCCGACCTGTACTCCCAATGCCAGAAATACCAATTAATATCAAAAGATAGGGAACTGATTTCTCCTTACCTGCTTGTACTCGCAATGCCAGAAAGGCCAGTTAATATCAAAGATAGGAAACTGATTTGCTTCTTAATGACTTTAAGCATCATTCTTAAAGGGCCAAGAACAAGGTTACGTAAAGATGATATAATAGTAATACATGTATTAGTTCTTCTTACTGTACAAATGTATTAGTTCTTGCGATCGTAGCTGTGCTAACATACGGTTTTATTAAGGTGTTTTAAAGCTAAACCTGGTACTATGTTTAATATATTTAAAATAAAATAAATATATTTAATTATTTAAACATTAAATATATTTTAAATATTTAAATATGTTAAACTTGTACCTTTGTCATGGCGTATACTAATTTTATCAGCGAAAGATATTTCGTTGCCACAATCCCAGCTAAATAAATGATAGAACAACACAAAAGGCCACAGACCAAGGAAATAGCCTGGAAAACACAAACTCCCACCAGATTCTCAAACACAAGTCCTCCCACGAAGGGACAGCTGTGTTAGTCTGCAGACGCTCGTGGCCGGTGAGCGATAAAAGGAAGGAGCACCCCAGGACACCAGTAAGCACATTTCCAGAACTCGCCTTTGGGTCACCCCCACCTCCCTCTTGCCGGTGCTGCCCTTTTGTCCTGAGTCTGCAAATCACAGCCTCTAGTCACAACCTCCTGTTCCTGAGTCCAAAGTAAATGGAGATCTTCTTGTCTACCTGTGAAACCCGTTGCCAGAAGGACGGAGATGGCCTTCTTTGTCTCCATATGGCACTCGGAACTGCCACGTGCATCATCACTGCACGGGGCAGGGTGAGGCTGGCAGGTGGACACCGATTTGCTAGCTAGCGGGCTTCGCAAAGGAAAGCGTTGCTTTCGATGTTATTTGTGCCGGGGTCAACGCTGTCAGCTCTTCGTGTGTTCCCGCGCTAGGAAATCACGCGGTTGCACCCACACCTGCCAGTGGGGTATCGTTTCCAACAGCCTGCCTGTTTCTGAGATGTTATATTTCTCGACAAAACCAAATCGATAACCTAATTTGCGGCAACGTACCACATCACAGCATTTTGTATCACACTTCCAAGAGCTAGCAGCCTGAAATCTTGACAATTGAAGCCCCGTACCAACTCCTGACATTCGGATCTTTGCCAGTAAGAAATAGGATAATCAGGCTTTTTGTTACACAACACGGCGCCTGTCCTTCTTACTTCTGTCAATAGGCCCGTCACTTAGGTTGTGACCTTTGTCACTGTGTCACTGTTACCTTACCTTCTTCCTCTCCTATGTGGCTGACGGCATCTCATCAGGCACCAAGTCCTGTGACTTTTCAGGGCGTCTTCCTCTTCTCTATTCCACCTACCTGCAGTGGCGTCCTCCTCCTGCTGAGATCGGTCACCGCATACCTGGGCTTTCCCTGTCCCTTCCCAGTCCTGCCGCCGTCTCCGGGCTCTCCCCACTCTGGCTCGTTCTACTTCAAGCACCATCTGACTGGTCTTCATACGATCCTCGTTCTTCATTCTGATAGCCTGCTTAGAAGTTTCCAGTGCCCAGTCTCCCGGATCCTGCTTTCCAAGCTCGCTCTGTGTCATCCACGCAGTGAGGGATCAGACTCGTCATACGCCCTCAACCACCACACCGATGCCTCACACCGCACCTCCACACCTCTGTCCAGGTGCGGTGCCTCACCAGGGGTCTGCTTCCCGAACTTTCTCTTTATCAGACTGTACCCATCCTTCAAGCTCTGCCCAAATCCAACCTTTTCCATGAAACTGCTCCCAAACATCCCTGCCCGCAAAGATTTCTCTCTCTGAACTTCTCCTGTCCACTGGCTCTCCAGACATAATCTGTCCCTTTAAAATAGCCTCTCTAGGGGTGACTGGGTGGCTCAATCCATTAAGCATCCGACTCTTTATTTTGCCTCAGGTCATGGTCTCACGGTTCATGAGTTCGAGCCCCACATCTGGCTCTGTGCTGATGGTAGGGAGCCTGCTGGGGATTCTCTCTCTCTCTCTCTCACTCTCTCTCTCTCTCTCTCAAAATAAATAAACATTAAAAACTAAAAATAAAATAAATTAGCCTTTCCATCTTTATTAGTCACTCATATCCATGGATATACCCATATAGAAACACAGTCATCTGTGTGCACACATATATTTTCCTTACGTAATTGCTGTCATATAAATATTGTTACATAAAATATTGTTACATGATTTGGTTTTTCTAGACACTACCAGTATACGTTGGAGATCTGTCCCTATGATACATATGGGAAAACGGGTGGCTATTTCCTTTTCATATGTCTTTATTTTTCTGGACTGTCTCCAATCATCATGTGCAAACTTTGTCATGACATGAAAACACGTGCTTTTCAGACCACAAAACAAGGGGACAAGGAGAAGATATCAACAAGAGGGATCACACCTCAACTTTCTACCCGGTAAGGAAAAAAAAGAATTTCAATGATGATAAGAATGAGTAATTGGAGAGCACAAAACTGTATCACCTTTGACATTCAAAGATTCTCATAGAAGAACTGAGGACAGCTTATCTACCACAGTATTCATATTTTCGTTCAATATACATTTAAGCACCTGCTAGACCCAAGGATCGTAGAGTGCGCATCTGAACCAGAAATGAACTGTCTCCAATCCCTGCTCTAGGCTGACATCTTATAGAAGTCTGCAGTGATACCTTACATATGTGTGTGTTTCCTTCCTTGAAACTCCCATTGCACAGAAAATATACCTTGGAAAGGTCATTTGACCATATCAACCTATGACCTATCAACCACAGAGTTATAGATAAAGAGTTTACATGAAACATGTGTAACTTGACTTGAATATCTAAAACATGATATTTGGGACCTAAAATGCTTCTGACTTTTTACAGCATCTTCATAGCTATTAATTCATGTTACAGTCACAACATCCTTTGTGGTAAGCTTTCTGCAGTCTATGGATAGAAAAACAAGCATGAGGTGGTCCCGGGACTTGCCTGAACTCAGCGTGCTAGCGAGGCAATGATAGAAAACTGGCTTCTAATGTCATGTCTTTCCCCTGAGCAGAGTCAAGGAACAAAACTTTGTGTTGACCAGAAAAATTCGTTCCTGGTACCGGAACCAACTTTAACATTAGAACAGAGATATAAATAAGTCGCATGGCGGGGCGCCTGGGTGGCTCGGTCGGTTATGCGTCCGACTTCAGCCCAGGTCATGATCTCACGGTCCGTGAGTTCGAGCCCCGCGTCGGGCTCTTTGCTGACAGCTCAGAGCCTGGAGGCTGTTTCAGATTCTGTGTCTCCCTCTCTCTCTGCCCCTCCCCTGTTCATGCTCTGTCTCTCTCTGTCTCAAAAATAAATAAACGTTAAAAAAAATTAAAAAAAAAATATAAGTCTCATGGCCAGGGCCTGGTGCCCAGTGATCTCTATTGCATGGCCACGGTCACAAGGCACCACTGAATGTTCCAGTCCGTCTTTCCCCTGGTGAACCTGGGTCACTAGGAACCAGAAAGCACATTTGTTCAAGCACATTCCATTTGATAAGCACAAATAAATGTATTCAGTCGCCTATATTCTAAAACTCTCCAAGCAACACCACCATCACATAAATAAAAGAAGCCAGGCTGGAAACATACCTATAACTTCAGGCTCGTGCGATGTTTTGTAAAATACTGATTTTAATATCTGCTCAAATGCAGAGAATGAGTGGGAGTAGGGGACACACACACACACATACACACACATACACACACAAAGACCATCTGTTACTTATTTAAGCCATTCTTAGACAAGAATATATTACTTTTCAGGGGAAAAATATTGTTCTTTCCAGAGGAATAGGAATGTGATATAAACAATGAGATGAGATAAAGCTGTTTATATCAAAGGGTGAATCAGATTATAACACTGAAAAATAGTACACATTTCCTGTTATTGCTGCTATAAGTAAAACAGTATTTGAAAGACAAATTGCCATGTTACTATTCTTGAAAATCCCAGGCTCTTCTATAAGTAATGACATCTTGGTAGACATGAGACCAACCAAGTGCAGACATATCTCCATCTACATAATTTAAGGGGGAAAAAAAAATCAAATGTTTCTCCTTCAGAAAAGAGAACACGTTTTCCTTTAAAACGTAAGGAATCTACACAAGCTTAAATTTAAGGCAAACAAAAGCCACAAACAGGGAAGGGAAGACATACGCATCAAGGATGCTCCCAGGGGACTGGATGCACAGCCCCGGCTGTGCATGAGTGCCAGGCAGTGACCCAGCAGGTCCCCAGATTGGACGTGCTCCCAGCTGTGCACAAGCCCCAGGAGCCTCGACGACCGCAGCTTTAACAAGACACAGGACAGAGGACACTGACATCCTCACCTCGGGCAGTAGGCACAGCACATTGCCCACGTCGACCACACAGGGACACACACGTCGTAGGTATTTACCACCCACCCCACCACTGGCTCCCACGCAGGGCGGGCATCCACGGAAAGCAGCCTGGGTCTCAGCATGGACAGACAGCGGCTCTCAGCGAAAGGCCCCTGCCTCACTCCCACGCCACCGTATCTGGAAGCTCTAATCCCACCTCTTAGCAACTCCGATCTCCCGAAAGCAAGGAGCAATTACAGCAACAAAACTGGGATGTCTACAGGTCTCGAACATCCAGCGAGAAGTTGGCTCCCAGCCCTGCCCTCTCTGGCGGCCAACGGGGAAGCATCTGTGTCCCAAAGTCACAGCCAACTTTGAAGGGCAGGCTAACAGTGGATCTAAATCCTTGCAACATAAAGCTGGCCTTCTTGGAATAGTTCTTACAAGTTTGAGTCTAGAGATGTCCTCCAGAGAGGGGTAGAGAGATAAATACCTATCTCTGCTCCTCCCCCCTTCCCTGATTGGCCTGTCTCCCTTGCTATGGTGCCTAGACTGTCCCCAGTGAGCCCGTGAGAGGTCCCAAGAGGAGTTTGGGAGGCTCCCCAGTGTTGCCCAGAGTGCCCACCTCTCTGCTTGAGGAGCCTCGGTGCCACGGGGGACGTGTGGCCACCTCCGGGCCGTGGGGGAGAACAGTGTTAAGAACTTGGTAGCAGTCCCGTATGCCATCTACATCACATCTCCTCTGGCCCTTCAGCATCTCACATCTCTTCCCTTGATCCCCAATCTCACTGTCCCTTCTGTTTGTGCCCCTCTTGGGAGACAATGCCTCATGGTGGAAAGACGCGCAAAGGAAAGAATCGGCATTCTAGAGTCGTCCAGACTCAGGTTTGAATAATCAGCTCGATCACATCAATCGCTCAACCTCAGGCAAAGTTGAACCTCTGTGTCTCCACCTGTCCAATGTGACAATAATGCTATGTGCTTCCCACATTTGTTACCATAATTAAATGAAATAATGAGCCTATGGTGCTTGGTATTTGGTTGATACTTGTTCAATAGTTGTCTTTTTTTTTTTTTCCCCTCCCTCATTGCCCTTTCTCTCCCCCCTTCCTGATTGAAATTGGATCGGGGGAAAAACAAAAGAACGAGTTATGGAAAAATCAGAGAATTTCAGACCCAGAAAGTCATGGAAGGCTCATACAATCCAATGTGCTTATTTTAAAATAATAGATGAGGGCATTGAGGCTCAGAAAAGTGAAAGAACTTTCTGGGGGCCACACACCAGGTACATGGGCAGTTCACAACCCCGTGAACAAACCAGACGGAGAGAGAAAGTGTGTGGCTACCATTTCTGTGTTCTCTCTGATCCATATTTCATTCAGAAAACATAATTCTATGACTAAAAAAAAAAAAAAGCCTAAATGATTTTTATTGAAATTCTTCAAAACTGGGGTCATTAATCAGTTTACACTTCTAACCCATAAGTTCAAATCTTTAAAATGGTTTGCCCAATTTTTAAATGATTTCGTTATTTTGGGGGGGGGGGGCACTTGAGCGGGGGAGGGGCACAGAGAGAGGGGGACAGAGGATCCGAAGTGGGTTCGGCGCTGACAGCAGAGAGCCCGATGCGGAGCTCGAACTCACGAACTAAGAGATCGTGACCTGAGCCAAAGTCAGATGCTCAACCGACGGAGCCACCCAGGCGCCCCAGTTTACCTGCTTTTACAATCCCTCCCAAAACATCCAAAGAGTCGAATGCACATATTTCCTATCTGTCAAACCCCAAGTATCTGGCCACGCTCTGGTTT
Organism: Acinonyx jubatus; assembly: GCF_027475565.1. Taxonomy (NCBI): domain Eukaryota; kingdom Metazoa; phylum Chordata; class Mammalia; order Carnivora; family Felidae; genus Acinonyx; species Acinonyx jubatus. The sequence goes on from NC_069380.1 coordinate 75,491,495, forward strand.
TCCTCTACCAGCTCCTGAGCCCCGCACCGGAGCCAACCCAGGGCCGTCCTCTGCGCCCCACCAGGCTCCCGGGCTTTCTGCCTGCCCCACAACATTGAGGCCGGCCGGCCCTTGTCTCTGTAGGATGGGACACGGTGACTTGATAAGACAATCCATGCTGGGGTGAGGGCTGAGTGGAGGCTGCTCAACTCACCCCTCACACTTCTCCGTGGTTTTAGGTAAAATGTCTCACTTAGCCGTGACTCGTGACAGTGTGCCATCGCCGTTTCTCCGAGGGGCTTTCTCGGGAGAAGAATGTCTGTGTGTGTGTGTGTGTGTGTGTGTGTGTGTGTGTGTGCAGGGAGGACGGGGTGCTTTCTTTGTTCCCAAAGCCCTGGAAGAGGCTTCTCTGACTACAGCATCTGGACCCCTGTCTGAGTCAAGCCCCGTAGTCATGAATTCTTTCTTCAACACCATTCATAAAAACAAGCATGCGTGACTAACCATGAGGTGAGGCAGTGACATAGTTGATGGGACTTATCTGCCCAGCGTGTCAGCTCCATGTCGAAGGGGGAGACTTTGGGCACCAAATCCCACGCTGGAAAAAGATAAAGAGCTTAAAGCAGCAAGCATTTATGTATGGGTGGCTCTGTGATCCGTCTGAAACCAGCACCCTTGAGCAGCTCCCCGAGCCCCACTTGGCCGAATTCTTAGCCTAAAAAGGATGGAATTGGTTCTGTGCTCTTCCTGCCCTCAGAGGGTCTGCAAAGCTAAAGCCCCACATTGGTTAAAGGCCCCTCTCCACCCTTATAAGTGCAATTCTGAAAATTATTCTTAATTAATTAATTAACTTATTTATTTATTTATATTTGAGAGAGCACAGGAGAAAGAGAAAGAGACAGAGAGTCACAAGCAGGCCCCATGCTCTGTGTGGAGCCCCACAGGGGGCTCGATCCCACGACTCTGGGATCGTGACCTGAGCTGAAATCAACCACCAATTGAGCCCCTTGAAAATTTTTTTAAACTTTTTTTTAATGTTTATTCATTATTGGGAGATAGAGACAGAGCATGAGCAGGGGAGCGGCAGAGAGAGGGGGAGACACAGAATCCGAAGCAGGCTCCAGGCTCCGAGCTGTCCGCACAGAGCCTGACGCGGGGCTCAAACTCACCAACTGCGAGATCGTGACCTGAGCCGAAGTCGGACGCCCAACCGACTGAGCCACCCAGGAGCCCCTGAAAATTATTTTTAAGTGCATTATGCAAGGGATGGGGTAATTTTTTGCTGTAAGATATCAAACAGGCCAAATATGCATTCATTTGTTCATTCAGTCTTTAGCCAATCACTCAAAGCACAGGTGTATAATGGATCATCTATGGATTTGGGGTCAGAAAGACCGAAGGCAGAATGTTAGCTCCACTATTTCCCAGTTGAATACTCTGCTCTCTGACCCTAGGAAAGCTCTTTCAGTATCTGAGCCTCAGTATCATCGCATAGTAAAAATTAGGGAAATAAGGAATGCTTGGGAGAGCTCAGTTAAGCATCCAACTCTGATTTCGGCTCAGGTCATGATCTCACAGTTCAGGAGTTCAAGCCCCTCGTCGGGCTCCATGCTGGCAGTGTGGAGCCTGCTTGGGATTCTCTCTCTCTCTCCCTCTCTTTGTGCCCCTCCCCCACCTCTCTCTCAAAATAAATACAATAAACTTAGGAAAATAATGCCAACCTCACAGGTTTGTTGTGAAGATTAATCCAGATTAACCATAACCTGTGCAGAGTGCTCCACACACAGCAGCGACTGGGTAGGAGAAAGTGCCTCACCACCGACTTCCAACCTAAGGGCATCAGCTATCAGTTCGCATCAGATCAAGGTCCAGGCCAACGTTGTGGGCAACGTCGCCATTGGATGTACGGAAATCCACGTTCCTCCCGCATGCGGCTCTCCTGATCGCTGCTTTGCTATGCCCAACTTCTTGGCATTTTCCCGAGTCCCCCACCACAAGGCTGCTTCTGGTTTCCCACCTCGTCTCTGGACCTTCTAATCAGTTCCAGACAAACCACCTCATCCAACTGCCCTGCAGCCAAGCAGTGACGCCATCCTGGGTTGGGACCACCACCTGGTTCTCAGCACAGCTGGTCAAGGGAGTGCGCTCACGGGCAAAGAGCATAAGAGACAGCGCGACGGGGCAGGACAGCATCCTCAGGAACCTGTCACCCTGTGGAACTGGACAATGAATCTACGAGATCATTTCCCTCCAACTTTCTCGTTTTTAGGAAGGAACAAGGCTTACATTTACACACAGTTGCACAGTGAGTTAAATGGCTAGATTTCTCCCTTTCTCTGCTACTCAGAAGTAAATTCTTGCTTGGTTGTCCCCCAAACTATCCCCACACTTCAAAAGATTAAGTGCTTATATCAAAAATACCACATATTCCCCTCAAACAACTCCATGATTTCCTGATTACCCACAATAGGTTCCCAATGGTCACGAAACAGCATTTTCCATTTTGACAACTGATACTATGTGGAGGCCAACTTCCACTTTAGGAATTCGAGTCTAGTTAGCACCTGCCCGTCCAGAAGCCACAAGCTGGCACACCCTCACCCTTATGCCCCCCGGGGGCTCCTGAAGTGACTCTGTAGCAGACAGTCTCCATGCCTGCACGTCTCAGGTGTTGAATGAAGAAGCATCCAAGAGTCTGCCCCACGTCTATCTACACCCTGAAATCCAGTAGTTTCTTTTATGAAAATAATACACGGCTGCGGTTAAAGATAAATTCAAACAGCACAGGAGCACAGTGTATTAGTTGGGGCCCTTCAGAAAAACAGAAGCAACGAGACACATCTGTTTGGAGAGACAGAGTGGTTTTAAAGAATTGGCTTACATGATCACGGGACTGGCAAGCCTACAGTCGGTAGGTCAGGCTGGCAGGTCCGAAGTTCAGGCAGGATCTCGGTGCTGTGGGCTTGAGGCAAAATTCCTTCTCCTGGAAAGCTCAGTATTGGCTCTTGAGGCCTTCCGCTGATGGGATGAGCTCAGAGTAAGGGGACGACTGCTTTACTGAAAGTCAACTGGTTGAAAGTGTTCATCACATCTGAAAACTATGTTCACAGCAACATCTCGAGCATGTTTTCAGGGACGGAGTCGGCTCTGTTGGCATCTAAAGGTCCAGTTTGGAAGAAAGCCCTTGACTTTACGCCTGATAGTTGTTCAATCTTTGCTTTTTGCCAGGCTGTGTGGCCGTCTCGTGTATGGCCAGCGGCTCTGTGATGTGGGTGCTATTAACAAACCCATGGAGCTACAAAGGAAAGGTATTAAGATCCTTTCCACCGAACACATTCTGACGACAAAAAACCCTCAATCTGCAGATGGGAAAACAAAACCACGTGACCTGTTTTTATTGGGGAATTAGAGGCAGAACAGCTTGAGAAAAGATCCAGAGGTAGCAGTGCCCGGGTGGCTCAGTTGGTTAAATGCCCAACTTCGACTCGGGTCATGATCGCGCGGTCCGTGGGTTCAAGCCCCGTGTCGGGCCCTGTGCCGCCAGCTCGGACCTGGAGCCTGCTTCGGATTCTGTGTCTCCCTCCCTCTCTGCACCTCCCCCGCTGTCTCTCTCTCTCTCTCAAAAATAAATAAACATTAAACAAATTTTGAAAGAGAAGATTCAGAGGCATTCTCAGTGCAAATTTTATTTAAAGCACCACAGGTCTAGAACCCTTGAGCAACACCAGAGGGACCTAATCTGGGTTGTGTTTTCCTCGCCTCCCTATACAGACAGCAATATTCCTATTTTAAATTATTTATTATGTTGTGTTCCCAATTAAGCTATAATGTGACAGGCAAGCTACTTTACAAGGCAATAAAAAAAATAATCATGCTCCCCAGTGAGTAAACTACAAGGCCAAAAGGTGAGTTGTTTATATCCACGAGAGAACCGTTTTACGGCGGTGAAAAATGGTGGTCATGTCTTCTCGTTGTTCCTACAAGTAAAAACTGCCATAGAGGAGAACAAGATCAACCAGTTACCAGGCTCCTTGAAAGCACCTATTTTTGGAACAATGACAAAGCCGTGTTTGCACAGGGAGCAAAAAATGATTGATAGAAGGGGTGAAAGGAACCCAGTCCTGCCCCAAATTAGGGCCCCCGGGCGTAGACTGAAATGTTGGAAGGTTCAGGAGCAGAAAAGGCTCTCCCTGAGTATGTGAATGGCCGGAAAATGCACTAGTAGATTAACCTGACTTGAGAGACCCATCTTCTTAACAAGATGAACGAATCGTATCTTAATTTCAGGTTAGCGCGTCTACGAAAAACTAGAATGATGTTAAGGGCCCTGCCTTGTCGCCAGGGTGGTTTATGGGAGGCCTGAGGGGCTACATATGGCCACCAGAAGGGAGCCGGTCTCCAAACAAAAACAAAACCCACCGAAAGCCCTCACCCTCCAGGAACGCCAGAGTGACCACCTGCCGAGAGGCTTCATACCTTGCAGCTGGAAGTGGCTGGTGACAGGTGAGCCCCAGGGGTGAGAGAGGGGACCAGGGTGGGAGGGGAGGCATGCCATCACAGCTGTCTTCTGCCCCCGCCCCGGGGGGTGGCACAGGCTGTCTGTGCTGCGAGTCTGTGTATCCGAGGAGGCTGCAAGAAGCAGGAGGGAAGGGAGAGGAGGAGAAAGCATATGGACTTTCCATGGACTGAGCCAGGTCCGGAACCCAGAAGAGAAGTGCCCTCCTTCCAGGCGTTGGATGCAGTCGCTCCGAGAAAGGACCTTCTTCTCCATCCTGTTACTCACTCGGCGTCCTCACTGCCAAGAACCGCGCCCACCGAGCAGCGCCCTCCGTGCCATTCGCTGCCTGCAGCGATGACTCAGCGCATCTCCGCAAGTTGTACTTTTCAGCCTCAAAGGCAAGGAGTCCTACCAGCCCCTCGCTCCGTTAAATTCTGTCTCTTGCTGTCGCGTCTTGGTCCATTGGGACTGTCATCACAAAATACCATAGTCTGGGGGCTGAAGCAACAACTGTTTATTTCCCAGAGTTCTGGAGGGTGCAAGTCCGAGATCGGGTGCTGGCAGACGCAGGGTCTGGCGAACTCCCTTCTTTGTTTGCAGATAGCTGCTTCGCTGCCATGGCATCACGTGACAGGGAGACAGAGATCTCGTGTCCCTTCTCCTAATGGCGTCACAAGGATCGCACTCCTAACCTCATCTGACGGTACTCACCTCTCAAAGGCCCTTCCTCCAAACAGCATCACCTTGGGGGTGAGGGCACAAACGTATGAATGGGGGCGGGTGCATAGGGGACAATCTCCCACGATGGCCACCATCCATTCTCTACCCGTCTGGCAGCCTATGCTGCTCCTCAAGCCGGAGGAAAACCCTTGTCCCTCTCCCCTTGGGTTCCCACTGGTCTCGGACAGTGCCGCAAGCGACAAAATGTGGCAACAGTGGTGCCGTGCCTGTGCCGAGGCCAGCCTTCCAGCTTTCTTCAGCCTGCTGCTTGGAAGCCCGTCTCCATGCCGGAAGGCCGACTACTCCCAAGTCAGCAAGTGGTGAAAAGTTCAAGCTGGCTCATGTGGCGAGAAAGGGGCTCCGCGGAGCCAGCCACGTGAGCAAAGCCTGTTTGGACCTTCCAGCTCAGCCCCAACAGTCCGCCGAGCGGAGGAAAAAGTGAGACCCGCCGACGGCACGAGGAGTAGCATCGTGAGCCCTGCCCGAATTCCTAACCCACCATGTGCTTTCAAGCACTCAACCTTAAGGTCCACAGGTCTGCAGCAGTCGAGCGTTAAAACACACAGAAAGGTTAAAACATGTGTTCGAAGAAAAGCCATCCGGCAGCCACATAACCAGGACTCACAGAAGCTGAGGCTGTCTGGGTGTTTCTTACGTCTCAAAAACTTCCTGCGTCCCTTTCAGTGGGTCTCCATTCGCAGTCTTTGAACAAGCGGCAGGTTTTTGTGTTTTGGGCGGCGGATGGGGGGTGGGGGGTGGTTTCATGTTATTTTGAGAGCGCGAAGGGCAGAGAGAGAGAACCCCAAGCAGGCTCTGCACTGTCAGCCCAGAGCCCAGTGCGGGGCTCGCACCCACAACCTCAGATCATGACCTGAACCAAAGCCAAGAGCTGGACGTGTAACCAGGGGAGCCACCCAGGCGCCCCAAGGGTCAGGTGTTCAGTCACCCCTGGGGTCAGAGTGCTAAAGCAAGGCCAACTTGTAGATTGCTGTTCAGCTTGAGGATGGCTGACTTTGGATCAGAAGCAAATCCTTGGCTGTCACCTGGGGCACGGAATCACACTCTTACAACCTTGACGGATACCGGAGAGCTGGGACTGTGTTCCTCCCTCTGGAACATCCCACCTCTCAGTCTCTTTAGGCTGACCTGACTGCACCAGGCCAGAACCCCGGGGTGGGCTGGGGACCCTGCTTGCTCTCATATCCGTGTGGATCCCCCACAATTTTGGGGGACACTGTATGTAGGTCACAGAGACAAATGGGAATGGAGAGGAACACAACTCTTGCCTCCAACAACCCAATACCGTTGCCTTCCATGTGCTAAAGAGATTTTCGGCTTTTCCACAGTTTGGAGGAGTGGTTATTACCCTAGGACACTTTCCTCAGTCTTCAGTAAATTTCTGGATTCAATTTGCGAGTTTGGACATGGATGTGAATATTTTCCTGCCACTGGGAAAACAAATTAAGCCTGAGACTTGCTGGGAATGACTGGGACTCCAAAGGAATCCCTCTACTAACACGCAGTGCAAATTAGAAGCCAGAATAACGCCTCATCATTATAGCCCCGCCGACAACTAGTGCTTTGGGATCTTTTTGATTTGGGGTTTCTCTTTGGAAGAGCCATGCCCCCTGGATGATTCCTCATGATCCTTCCCACGTCGGATATGTATCTTGCCCTATTAAAGAAATGCAACCCACTCCCCCCACCCCCAGACAACTCTCTCATTTCCTAAAGACACCTGCAGAATGAAATTCATCGCAAGGGGTGGAACATGGACCTTGGGTAATTAACACACTGCAGGGTCCAGTGCTTTCCAGTAGGTGTTCTCTGGCTAAAAAGTCAGTTCACAGCATTAAAAATTGAACGGTCATGCAGAAACTGCTGCTGATTCATCAGGAGCAGCCCCCCCAACTGCCCCATCACCTCATGAAGTTTCATTTTTCTGGTCAAAAGCACCAGGGAGATTGGTGATTTCACAGACTGTCCTGAGAAGAAAATAGAAGAAATTCACTCCCACCCCCGAAAAATGTGGCTTTTCCCGGATGGAACTCATTGTGCAAAGCAGCATGAAAGTAAAGACACTTTGGGCAAATTCGATGTAATGTTTACAAAATGCATTTATTAAACAGACTTTCTCCGATTGAAAATTTCCATTGCGGGCCCGGAAAAAGAACAAGGTCGGTTTCTATTAAATAAGCCTATTTTATGCAAACTTCCATGTCAAGTCAGCCAAATACAGTTATAAAAGCATTCAGAGACGGAGGACCAGCCTGCGCCCCGGACAACACCGTGAACTTGGTGAACTCCGTCTCTGGCACCTCCGGCTTCCCTTTATCAGCCCATTTCTTCCCTACCCTGGGGGGGACTTTGCTATTTGGTTCTCAAAAGGGTCATTCAGTGTGCCCCTGCCACCGATTCGAATGCCAAAACCCCACACCAGGCATAGACTGCAGAAAGTGAATTCAAGCTAAGGACTTTTCTCCCCCTCAGTTGTAGAAGAAATGTTTTCTCCAACTAAAGGGAAGGTGTTGGGGTGCAGAGGGAGCCTCCCTGGCCCCCACATTACATCCTGGAAGACGATGTTTAGTCTTCTCACGTGGAGGCCAGCTCGAGTACAGAGAAGCATGTAGGTGTTTTTCCGGGATAACATAGAGCAGTGGTTGATGAACGGTGAACTCTCTGGAACTTCAGATTTTACAGGTATTTTCTTAAAGGACACTAAGAATACAGCTACTGTCCTGGGGGAGGGAAGGGAGTTCTGGGGCTTCAAAAGAGGCAGGTTTTTCAATTGAAAATGTTGTGAGGTAATGCAACTTTAAAAAAGAACATTATGGTCCCACCAAAGAACTGATAGAGAAATAGTAGGTCAATTAGACAGAAGAAAAGTAGTCAAACATAATGTGCAGAATTTTAAAATAATACCGGGGGCACCTGGGTGGCTCAGTCGGTTAAGCGCCCCACTTTGGCTCAGGTCATGATCCCACGGTTCATGGGTTCAAGCCCCGAATCGGGCTCTTTGCTCACAGCATGGAGCCTGATTGAGACTCTCTCTCTCTCTGTCTCTCTGGGCCTTCCCTGCACATGCTCTCTCTCTCTTTCAAAATAAATATAAACAAACTTTAAAAAAAAGTTTCTCTCCCTCTGCCCCTCCACCCTGCTCATGTGCACTCCCTCTAAAATATATATATATTTTTTAATTTAAAAATTAATTTTAGAATTAATATATGCCCATTGCTTTTCCCAAATCAGAAGATACAGAAATTTTTAATGTTTATTTATTTTTGAGAGAGACGAGACACAGTGTTAGTGGCGGAGGGGCAGAGAGAGAGGGGGACACAGAATCTGAAACGGGCTCCAGGCTCCGAGCTGTCAGCACAGAGCCCGACGTGGGGCTCGAACTCAAAAACTGTGAGATCATGATATGAGCCGAAGTCGGACGCTCAACTGACTGAGCCACCCAGGTGTCCCAGAAAATACAGAAATTGTTAAAGAAATTTTTAAAATAGGGGTGCCTGGGTGGCTCAGTTGGTCGTTACAGGTTGGGCTCTTTGTTTCGGCTCAGGTCATGAGCTCACAGATCATGGGATTGAGCCCGGTGTCAGGCTGTGGGCTGACAGTACAGAGCCTGCTTGGGATTCTCTCTCCCTCTCTCTCTCTCCACCCCCCCCCCTCTCTCTCAAAATAAATACACATTAAAAAAAAAAAGCACAAAAAAATAAAAAACGATGATCCTGGAAATAGATATTATACATGCAAGTACTACTCATATATATACACGTAGATACATAGATAGGTAGATAACATAGAGCTTTCCTGCATTTACCAAACCAAGTGAAGAGAGTGAGGTTAGTTGTGAAGGTCTGTGGAGAAGTTGATATTGGAGAGGATATTCTTTTTTTTTTTTTTAATGTTTATTTTTGAGAGAGAGGGAGCATGCGAGCAGGAGAGGGGCAGACAGAGAAGGGACAGAGGACCTAAAGCAGAGTCTGAGCTGTCAGCACAGAACCCGATGCGGGGCTTGAGCTCACAAACCGTGAGATCGGGACCTGAGCCGAAGTGGGACAGCCAACCCAACCGACTGAGCCACGCGGGCGCCCCTCGAGTGGATCTTCTTACTGTGGTGTCATTTCATCCGTTCGTTCAACAAAGCATCGTCCCAGGCAGCGCGAGGTCTATCAGCTGCCCCAGGTAATGAGACACAGCCTTGCCCTCAAGATATTGTCACTCTGTCGCGGAGGGCAGACGCGATCACAGCTATCTGGTATGATCTACTTTCACTAGACAGGGGTACAAACATACTGTAGTGCTGACCCTTCCCAGTCGAGCACACAAGTGTCCCCAGGTGCTTTCACGCACCAGATCCAGCGGGAAGCCTGCGGGCGGACCCAGGATCCGGTGCACCGCTTACTTACGTCACACTCACACACACCCTCATCGCTCCCAAAGCACCCGGTCCAGGACCAGATGCTTGGGCACGTAGGTGGCTCCAGCTTCAGGCAAAATGGTTGCTGCGAGTTTTGCAAAATCATGCCAGCTCGGTCTCTCCTCTCCCCCGGCAGGCTTGTCCAGGCATTCCGCCCTCTCTCCGGCGTCACCCACATTGAAATGGGGGCTACCGCAGGGAGCTCAGTCCCCTCCCTCCCAAAGACCTGTGGGCTCCTAATGAAAACCCCTGCCTCCTTCGCCAGGCATTATAGACGCCAAAGGGAAGTGCAGCCTTTGCTAAGACAGAGGAAAAAGAAATCTGAAAAGATGATTCAGCGATCCGGCACCCCCTCACATACCCAAGCTGGGAGGGATTTGCATCACCCCCACATGGCCAAAGGCAGGAAGTCAAATGACTTGTTTTTTCCATAATTGGGAACATCCCAGATGTGTAGGAGATAGGCGATGTTTTTTGTGCTTGAATCTCACCAGCATGCTACATACACACACGATTAAGTCCTTATAATAATGATACATGTTACACGGGAAAGCACGAGGTAATGTGGACGTATCCACCAGAACTCTAAACTAGTATGCGGGTGGGGGCAGTGGTGGAAAACTGGGGTACAGAAGAAGGCTTTCCCAGGGGGATGATGGCAGGCTAAGGCTGCTGGGTGAATACGAGTTTGCCAGGTAAGTGGACAGGCAGGGACAGGTGTGCATGAGGGTCCACGGCCCAAAGGAGCTAGCTTGCCCAGGGAGACCCAGAGGGGACAGTGACCCAAGGTCCGGATGGAGGGGGGCCACCAGGTCCTGGTGGTACGCAGGGACTCCCCAGTGCAGACCAACGAGAGGCATGTGTTCATGCAGAGCCCACGAGAAGGTGTGGAAAGCATCTTCTGGAAGGACAGGTCGACAGCACAGGACAACGTCTCCACTGGCCAAGGCAGTAGAAAATCATGAAGTGTGTTGGTGGACCAAGCTGATCTTCCCAGAGCAGCCCTGGTCTGACTTCTTGTCCTGTCCCCTTTTACTACAGAAAACATGCCGGGTCACTACTCTCCCCTGATTCGCAGGGGTTACAGCACCACCACCCATAACAAAGCGTCTATACGCATAAGGGGAAGAATGAGGGAACAGAAAAGCAAATGGGGTAACATGTTAAGAATAAGTGAATCTGGGTTGATTCGTTTCCTATTGCAGCTGTGACCAATTAGCACAACTTTAGTGGTTTGAAACAACACAAATGTATTCTCTTGAGGTCCTGGAGGCCACAAGTGTGAGGTCGGTCTCGGTGAGCTGAAGTCAGGGGGCGGCAGGGCGGGGCGCCCCGGCAGGGGGAGGGGAGATTCCCTGGCCCTCTCCTTGGCTCATGGCCCCTTCCTCTAGCTTCAAAGTACGTCACCCAGGGAAGGTCCTGCTTCTTTCGTCAACTTCTCTTTATAGTCAAATCTCCCTTGCCCTCCCTCTTATAAGGGCATTTCCAAAACCAGTAGGGACCCATGTGGATCATGCAGGATAACCCTCCATGCAAAGTCCTAGAGGGGTCCCATCTGCAAGGTCTCTTTCTGCCCTACAAGCTGACACTCTCTGCTTCCAGGCAGTATAACCTGGTAGGTATGATTCATCCTACCATCCCAAGAACAGGCAGTATGGGAGCCCTGCTACCCATTTTTTTGGTAAATTTTCCATCCATCTGAAATTATTTTAGAATAAAATGTTCTGAGGGTGGGGGGGGGGGGGCGCCGGGGTGGCTCAGTCACTTAAGCGTCCGACTCCCGATTTGGGCTCAGGTCGTGATCTCATGGTCATGAGATCAAGCCCCGCGTTGGGTTCTGCGCAGACAGCGTGGTATCTGCTTGGGATTCTCTCTCTCCCTCTCTCTCTGTACCTTACCTGCTCGCTCACTCTCTGTCTCTCTCAAAATAAAGAAATAAACTTTAAAAAATTGTTTTTAAAAGATGAACCCGTTTGGAAATAAATTATAATAAATTATAAGATTCCCTCTAGTCAAGGGCGTCAGCGTCCCTTGATGCAATGTCTTCGACCCTCTTCCCCCTCTGTTCCGTGAAAATATTTATTAAATCATACCTGCCCAACAGCATCTTGATTCCAACACCCACACGTTTGATTTTATTTTAAAGGCAAATGCTGACACGTGATCCCCCCACTGCTATCTTTTTTAAAGGCTGAGAAAAATCCTTAAGTTTTCCCAGGCCTGAAATTTATAAATTTGACCTTGTCAGAGAAGGCATGCTTCTACAATCTTACGAAGACTGTAGTAATTGAAGATGTAAGAAATCATCTCGGGGGCTTTTATTTTCCTGAACATTCTTGCCTGCACGGGGGACAATCCAGCACAATGGTGAACGTCCCCTTGCATCGGCTCCGGGTCTCTGCTCACCGCCACCCGGGGGGAACAGGCAGGCGGTTTGAGCTTCCCTGGGGCTGTTGCTCCAGTAACGTGGGACTTTTCGGTTGTCCCTGGGCTCCAGCCCCTCATGTTTACACGGGAAAGCCTCTCCTTCCTCCCAGGCTCTGTCCTTTCATTTCGATCAATTGTTCACCCAGGGGGCACCTGGGTGGCTCAGTCGGTTGAACATTGGCTTCGGCTCAGGTCATGATCTCACAGTTCACGACGAGTTCGAGCCCCACATCGGGCTTGCTGCTGTGGGAGCAGAGTCCGCTCCGGATCCTGTCTCTCTCTCTCTCCTCCCCTCCCCTGCTTGCGCTCTCTCCCCCTCTGTCAAATATAAATAACCAGTAAAAAAAAAAAAGAGAGAGACAGAAGGGTCTGAGAACTGTACAGATGTTAGTTTGTTTATTTAAATAAATAAATACATTGTCCAGGAACCGTACCTACTGTATTATTGTATTATTGCCATCCTGTTATCATGACTGATCTTAAGGTTTTTGTGTGGTGGGAAGGTCAGTGGGAAGGAGGAAAACAGGTGCGTGAGCCAGGGGTCCAAAGAGCTAAGGGGCCTCAGTCAGGATTTTGCAACCCTCCCTGTACCCCAGCACAACCGACCATCGGACCCAGAGGATATTCCTGTTGCAGATACACAAGCAACAGCTGTCGGCAGGGGGGCGGGGAGGGAGGTGGGGAGAAAGATCTGGAAAACCAGGCGAAGCTCAGAAGTTTCCCTAAGCTTCAGTTGCCGTGGATTGGGCAGGATGGCCTGGAGCCCCGGCTAAGACAGTTTCTCAAGTGGATATAAAGCTCAATTCAGGTTTTAGAGCAACAGCTCCATTCTAGGGAGGGGCCTGGAAAACTCATAACAAAACATTTGAAAACCTATACAAGCAATTTCCTGAAAAAAGTTATTTGAGTCACCAAAAAAAAAAAAAAGCAGCGGGGGTGGACTTTGGACTTCCATTCGGACTTTGAAAGAATCGCTAAACAAATAAGGGATATTAAACGTAGAGTAATAAAGCTGGTTTGCAACTTGTGCCTTGACCATATTTCTGTAAGAAAAGGAAGTCCTGGAGATTGTCGTCTCGGCTATTTTCATTGAATAAGAACTGCTTTCCAGTGTTTCGAGCATTGGGCAGAGCAGCGGATTACCGTTCAAAGCCTTTTTCCAGAATATCCACAGAACCACCTTGCCTCTCAAAGGTTATTTGCTTCTCTGAATTACAACCCCTTCGGGGTCCACCCCACAAATTTCCTTTCCTATGGTCTTCCCCACAATCAGGTGGGGGGGGGGGGGGAACATGATATGCCTCCGTGTGTTTCAATATGTTATCTTGTCTTTCCAGTATGCTCCAGACTGAATGTTTGCATCCTCCCCGAATTCATGCGTTGAAATCCTAACCCTCAATGTGATTGGTGTTCCTGGGAGATGGGAGCTTTGGGAGGTGATTGGGTAGTGAGGTAGAGCCCTCAAGGATGGGATCAGTGCCTTTAGAAAAGACCCCAGAGAGCTCCCTCCCTCGGCCCTCCCACCTGGTGAGGACACTGGGAGAAGACACCATCTGGTTCTGTGAACCAGGAATCGTGTCCTCGCCAGACGCTGGATGGGCCAGCACCTAGACCTCAGGCTTCCAGCCCCCAGAACTGCGAGAATTAAATTCCTGTTGTTTCCAAGCCCCAGTCTGTAGGATTTCGTTACAGCAGCCTGAATGAAGACAAATTCCTTCATAACAATTTTGCTCATTTACCCGACGAAAGGTACCCTGGTGACGGCTCCACCTGCTCCAGATGTTTCCCCACAGATATTTTAGGAGGAACCTGTCACCGTGATGACTAGGTTACTATTAATACAACAGCACCGTCAGCAAAAAAAAGAACAAAGTTCGCACTTTCCCTTTGGCAGACGTCGCCATCCAGATCTCTGTCACCTTCTATTTCACAGAACGATAGAGGAGGCTCATTTCTTCAGTCTTCGGTACGTCCTTATCTTATGCTGGGTCTAAGGAACACTTGGGGAACCAGAGTGATTGTAACCTCCTACCTCTTCCGCCTTCCTCTCTCTTCTCAGATCAAAATCACAGTCTCTGCAGTTAACTGGCTGGCTCCCCCAACACGTTTCCTGATTATCCCCTACTGACCTTCGGGACTTTCAGCAAGGTGCCTGCAAGCAGGGGGTAGGTTCTGGCTTTATCTGATCCTGTGTCAGGACAAGTAATGACGGCGCCCTCTTTGATTTCAGCTGCTTTCAAACCTCACCAAAGGAGGACTTGAATCCCTCCAGATTACTCTCCGGCTTCCCTATCCTCCTTCATCTCCAAACGCAAAACCCTCAGATTGCCTCCCCTCCTCCTCTTCCTCCTCCTCCTCCTCCTCCTCCTCCTCCTCCTCCTCCTCCTCCCCCTCCTCCTCCTCCTCCCCTTCCTCCTCCTCCTCCTTCCCATAAAAGAGAAAAAGATCTCAGGTTGTTTCACGGACAAAGGGGGACCCTGTTGTTATAGATGTGCGTGAATATTAAGGAGCCTATATTTAGCGTGTTAACAACCACATCTAAGAAACGACATTAACGTTTCACAGAAAAGGGGCTGTTTGCCAAACCGGCTTACACTGACCTGAAGAAGTACTGGGAATTTTCAATTTTGAGCTTTCTGACCGCAGTGAGGAGGCCCGCCGTGGCCCACTCTGCCTCGGTGCGCTGTCTCATGAGATCTGTGTGGGGGGTTCCTCTGGCGACATCGAATGACACTCCCTGGCAGCCTCTTGAAAAACGGCTGTTGTGTACTTTCACTGGGAAGAGCCATTGAAAGCAAAACTTGATGCTGAAATACGGACAAATCTACAATTAACTACTCAAAACACAAGTTGAATTTGCCACCAAGAAACAATGGACGTGCACAGAGATTTTAAATCGGACATCCACTACGCCTAAAGACACACATCTAAGCTTGTGAAATTCAAAATAGCGCTTGCTCAAACTTTACCAGATTTCAGAGCAGGGTGGCTCCCTCAGTGGCCGCAAGGGACATCCGGTCCATACCTCTCTCCCAGCCTCTGGTGGTTTCCTGGCAATCTTTGGTGTCCCTTGGCTTGCAGAAGCTTCACCCCCATCTCTGTCTGCAGACATGTGTCTGTGTCCAAGTTTGTCTTCTGTACAAGGACACCAATCATATTGGCTCAGAGAGACCCGCCCCTCCCCCCCCCCCCCCCCACTGCAGTGTGACCTCATCTCAACCGATTACATCTGCCAGGACCCTATTTCCAAAGATGGTCACATTCTAGGGTAATGAGGCTCAGGAATCCAGCATCTGAATTCGGAGGGAACACAATGCAATCTGTGACACACCACAATGTTGCCTCTTCCTCAGAGACACTTAGAAAAAGAGGCCAATTGTGCCACCTAGGTTGCTAGAACTTTCCAGTCAGCCTCTGCCCCCTGCACCCTGTGGCGCCCTCCACGGGGCTTATCCTCCTAAGCAGGACTCCGTCTCTGTACCCCACTTGAATGGTCCCCCACGTTAAAACCAGCTTTCCACAGCTGATAACGGATGCTGCTTGTTTTTGAGACGGCCTGGACGGCAAACCCGTCCTCCCCGATTTCTTTACTCCAAAGAGTGAGCATCTCATGGCTGCAAAGGGCCGGGGCTGGCATCCCTGGCAACCTCCAAACCAGAGGCCACAGGTCACCACCGAAGCTCAGCACCAGCTTCCGGCCCCGAGGCCACGCCCACCAGCCGGAACACTGCATCCGGCCCTCCTTCCGTCTATCTCCTCTCCTCAATCATCTTCCGAGCTCTCCCCAGTTTCTGAAATACGCCCCCCACCTGCCCAGGTAAACTGGTCAACCCTTAAAATTCACGGCACGAGGTATCCCTGACGTCACCGTGTTCCCTTTTGTGAGAAACCCAGGCAGCTTGGCATTTTTCTTTTTCAAATGCCTCCCTTGGGGGCAGGCTGTGACCCGGAACCCTATATGTAGGACTCTCAGTATCCAGAAACTTCTAACCCTCAAAGACAATTCTAACCTCAGAGCTTCAAGAAAGATTCGTCCACTAATAAAACCACTATATTCTGCTCCCTTGTTAGTGTAAAATGTCAGGGTCACCGACTAAATTCATAAAAATTCCTTTATTATCAACTACGATTGTTCTCGGAAATGGGATATCGTTATTAAGAAGCTATCTTATAGGTGAACTCGGTGGTGGGGGTTGGGGGCATGACCCAAACATCCTTTTGTGCATTAACCATCGAGAGGTCTCTCAGTTAGAAATGAATTTATTGTATTTCTTGATATTTGATTTGCCCTTCCTATTTTAAAACAGCGCATCTTTCTGAAAACGTTCTTTTACATCCCAAATACTGCTCGGAGGGAACAGTAGATATTCAGTTGTCTGTCTTACTTAATCTGCCTGATCCCTCTCGCTTTTCTATCTGCCCGGAAAATTCCAAGGTCAGCCCCCTCAGCACGGGCCAGATCGTGTTGTGTCTGGGCCATCAGAACGTTGGGTCACCGTCTTCTTTCACTACGCATCACCCTGTAATCCTGAAGGCTCACCAGGCTCCTGGGTTACCCTGATGCTTGTTGAGGACCAAGATCACTGCAGCAAGGAGGTTGTTTGCGGGGGGCGGGGGGGGCACAACGATGGGGGAGCACAGCCACCCCCTAAGCCTGAGCACAGGTTTGCTCCCCGCTTTTTTCGATGTGACGCTGTCCTGCTTAAGGCACACAGCTAGCAAACCAAACATGTAGAACTTCTCTGGATCAGGAATCAGAACTCAGCAGCAGTTTTAAGTAATTTGGAAATAACTTTCAGCTCCTCCTTTCCCTTCAACAACAACAAAAAACCCACACATTTTAAAATGTAAAAAGAGGGGCGTCCGCGTGGCTCAGTTGATTAAGCGTCCGACTTCGGCTCAGGTCATGATCTCACGGTGCGTGGGTCCGAGCCCCGCGTCAGGCTCTGCGCTGACAGCTCGGAGCCTGGAGCCTGCTTCGGATTCTGTCTCCCTCTCTCTCTGCCCCCCCGCACCCTCCGCCCTCCGCTTGCCTTCTGTCTCGGTCTCTCAAAAATAAACATGAAAGAAAAATTAAAACGCAAAAAGAAATTCCAAGGATGGCAGCGCGCTCCCTTTCCAATTAATTGTATTTATAATAAGATGATATATTTGCATTTATTTTCCCCTAAATAAACACACACGTGATTAAATTCCGATGAAATCATATGTAAGGCAGAGAGAACGCGTGTATACTCAAATGCATGCAGGCACACATACACTTTGTTTGAATCATTCAAAATAAAATAAAATATGCTTGGGGTAAAGTCACCTTAAGAGTAAAAAATCAAATTGAAAAAAGGCAAAGTTAATAACCTGGCTCACGGCTATCAAAAAACAGTGGTGTCTTTGTAACAAATGGTCCTTTTTCAGTGGCCAGAGATAATTTCTAAGTGCTTATTACCCATCTGAGCATGCAAATTTTAAATACCTTGCTCTATTATATCCATTCTATTACATCAATTCTTTCAGCAATTTCCTTGTAAAATTAGATTTGTTCTCCTGCTCTTTCCCGCAAAGCACTGAACCAAGAACAGTGGTGATCTCCATTGCCTTTCATGCCAGATTTAACCTTATGATACATGCATTAAATACAGATTAACATCTTGTCTCGGAGAAACTCGCATTTAGCAGACCGGCCAAAGTTTCATTAAAATATAAATCAATATACAATTCATGAAAAGAAAACTAGGCAGGTAGGGAATCTGTGCTCTTCCTTCGAGGAAAACACACCGCTCTGCCTAGTCCCTGTGCACACAGCTAAGCTAGGCTTTTCTTTTCTTTTCTTTTCTTTTCTTTTTAAGCTTATTTATTTTGAGAGAGACAGACAGAGCACACATATGTGCGTGCAAGAAGGAAGCGGCAGAGGGAGACGGAGAGAGAGAATTCCAAGCAGCTTCCACACTGTCAATTCAGAGTCAGACATGGGGATCGAACTCACAGACTGTGAGATCGTGACCTGAAGAGTCGGATGCTCAACCAATTGAGCCACCCAGGCGCCCCAAAATGGGCTTTATTCGGGACCAGGAACCAAGTGGATCTTCCTAAAGTTACGGAAATGCACAAAATGGACTTTACCAGCCCACAAATCTTAATTTGGTAACTGATTATCGGGAATGACCCTGGGATTTCCGGCCCGATTCCAGTGATCCAAGGCTATACCTTGGTGGACGGTGCCTTACTTAGACGCACTTCAGCGTTTCTCTGGAACCCACAAGAACTGGGGTACAGTTCTGTCAAGAAACCATCGGCCCTCAGGAGTTCATTTCACGGCAGGATGAAAACTCACTGTTTATTTCAGGCCAGACGGGCCACCCTGTAATTGTGCAATAGCTGTTAGGTGGATCGTTCCATTATCCCTAGAACTGTGTAAATGTAGTTTCTGCCAGGAGAGGCTGTGTCCCACTCCTCCTCCTGCATGAGAGACATCCAGCAAGGCTCCAGGAAGAGTGACAATCGACTGCAGACAGGTACAAAAAAGGAACCAAAACTGCCGTTTCTCCCAAAATAACAGCCACACAAGGTAATCAATATGTTGGAAAAAGCGGAAGAAAGAAAATGACAGATTTTTCTTTTCAAAACTCACATCATAAACCCTAAGTCCTCTGTATTCTCCCTGCATGATTGTATCCTTTTTCAAGACTCCAAGTCATATAAAAAAATCACTCCTCTTTCATTATTTCAGTGTCCTTGGAGATCTCAGCCACGAGCTTTCTATATAACTCGTGTTCTTTTCTTAATACTGAGAAACGCAGTTCTTAGACTGGAGGGCAGAAATTGGCTTTCCATACGAGTCGGGCCATCTGCGAAACTGACTCTGTGATTCCAGGCAAGTTGATCTCACTCTGATTTCTTACCTCTGCTATAAAAATGAGTTTTTACACTCAGTTGTTTCAATGGAGCACTTGAGAAGTAAACTAAGAATCTTTATGGTAAGATGTGTTGAAATAATTATTGTGGGCTCAAGCTCTATCCACAGGACACCTGTCACTCCCAGGGAAGCCACATGTTTGTTTGTTTGTTTGTTTTCCCGCTCATCTTAACTCAAACTGCAAATGAAATCATTTTTCCACTGGACTGAGTTCTTTCAATGCCACGGTGAAGCAAAACCATTGATAGATCCAGGGTTAATCGTTCCCATAATGATAATATTTGTACCTAATTGGAAATACGTCTCAGCAAGAAGGCTATTTCCATTGCTGGATTTCTGAAATAACTATGACTAGAGCTGGAAAAATCGGACTCTACCAATGTATCATGCTAAGGTAAATCATTCGTCCATCTGGTCTCCATAGAGACCAGTTTGTGAACCCTAGGAAAGTGTTACTCAGAGAGGAAGGCCCACTGCTGAAATGGTTGTGGCATTCACAGGACTTGATTTTGGGGAATGATCTGCAAGAACTCTTTAACATACCTTAAATTGTTGGCCGTGCTAGTAGAAATACAAGAACTGAGTCTCAGGGCTCCCGGGTGGCTCAGTCAGTTGAGTGTCCGACTCTTGATTTTGGCTCAGGTCATGACCCCAGGGTTATGGGATCAAGCCCCGAGCCAGGATCCACACCCAGCACGAAGCCTGCTTAAGATTCTCTCTGTCTCCCTCCCCCGTACCTCTCTCCCTCTGCTTCTCCCCCACTCATGCTTTTTCTCTCTCTTAAACAAAATTTTTAAAAAGAACCGAGTCCTGCCGAAGTATGTTCAGGCCCCTTGGCATTTTGTTGCACAGACAGACAAGTACGTTGAAATGCTCCTGTGATACCTTTGTGCTTAGATGCTCCAGGTCGGGTCCTGGGAAGTTAGCCTCCCCGACTGTAGTGGTAAAGGTGTGCAGAAACTTCACAGAACAGCCTAAGATAGTGCGGAGCATGGCGTGAGATAAGGTGGCAGAGTTTTCGTTTGTTGATCTTCTCAAGTCAAGGCCTTAACAGACCCACCTTCATTCAAGACCTTCCCCGGCTTGGCCTTGGAAAACACCCCTGACCCAGGCAAACTCACCTGGGGAGAAATGAGCGGCGTGGTTATGGTGAGGAGGAGAGGGAAGGACCTTTGCCATCAGCAGAAGAACACCCAGGCCCAGCTCTGACTGCAGGGGTTTTCAGAGTGGAATCAAACAGAGAAGTTTCAAGCCATAAACTCTCAGAACATCGGAACACTTTTTCTGCTCTGAAATTTTGAAATAGACACTTTTTCTCCCCCAGAATATCTAGAAGGAATACTTAAATTTATATTTATGTTTGTTCCTCCGGCAAGTGCTTGAAACCATATTCATGGTAAGTGTAAATACTTTTATGACGGCACTGTTCCAACATGGAGTCGCCCCGAAGAATAATTCCTCCAGAAAAGTATAATAAAAGTATGATAGATGATATCATAATGTTTAACAGAGCAAGTGAGCAAATAAAGTAAGTTTAAGGTCAAAGGTGCTGAAGCCAATGTCAAAAATGAGCTCTTCAGCAATTTACTGCTTTTGGTGCTGCGCGGTGACTTTTGAAAAAGTGCTTAGGACATATTACCCGATATGTCCTAAGAATAGAACGCCACAGAATATGGGGCACCTGGGCGGTTCAGTCGGTTGAGCGTCCGACTTCAGCCCAGGTCACGACCTCGTGGTTCACAAGTGTGAGCCCCGCGACGGGCTCTGTGCTGACAGCTCAGGGCCTGGAACCTGCTGCGGATTCTATGTCTCCCTCCCTCTCTGCCCCTCCCCTGCCTGTGCTCTATCTCTCTCTCTGTCACAAAAATAAAGAAAAACATTTAAAAAATTTTTTTGAAAAAATGAAATCCACAGAATACGAAAAACATGTTTTTATACCACTATCCAAAGCAGTGTGCAAATCAAATGAACTTAAACCCGAAATAAGGTAACCAACTCGCTTTTTCTTATATGCAGGTTTTTACGATTGCAGCGATCATAATGACCTTCGGGTCATTTCCTGAAGTTTGGGGCTAATTTCGTTAAGAATATCTGAGGTTATTTCCAGATAGTCATTACATTATCCCAAGTATAAATCATGTGAGATAACACTGCTTTAAAGGCACGTCTTCCTTAATTTCTCAAAACAGAAGAAAGGTAATCACCATGTGAAGCAGGAAACATCAAAAGAGATTGGGCAGCTGTGTGCCTTCAAGTTAACCATCCCTGCGTCAGAAAAGCAACAGGGCGGTCATGCACAGCCAAGCCCACAGAGGAGGGAAGAGAAGGCAGGACAGCCATGGGACAGACTTCCTACGCCACATCGCCGGTCAGGAGCAGGTGGGCCTCCAGAAAACAAAACCAAATCAGGAAAAACACAAAGTCATGACTCCAAGGGCTAAGCTCTCTATCCAACTCACTAAATAAGAAACACCAAACGACGGTTGAAAAAAAATGCATATTTAACACCCGTAATGCTATGAGCATTCTACAAACAGGAAAGACCACCCTAAATGACAGGCAGTGGGGTAGCTTGGACATCGCTAACAAACCCGCAAGGAAACGCACAACAGGATTCTGTGTTCCAGCGTCACTTGCCGGTACCACGTAGCTCGGCCGGCACAACACCAGCGATTAGTGGAGAATGGAAAGGCTGATAAATCGAGGCAGACATTTGCACATAGTTATCCTCCCATGATTCACTTTTGAAAGCCAACAAACATGAAAGTAAACCACAGGTGGGAGAGACGAGAGCAATTTTGCAAAATTTATGGTCAATCCAGCTCTGTCAGAGATCTCCGAGAGAGGAGTGCTGCATAACGATCACGCAGCATCGCAACCACTTAATCACAGGGCGGGGTGCACACTCGGGTCAGCGGAGGGCACAGTGCGTGCCTCTGTTTCCCGCTGGGGGAACGGCCCGTCCGCCAGGTCTAGAACACCACCACTTCTGCACATAACACTGCTTTACAGCTTTCGCTTGCCATGACTTGCGCTCAGTTATTCGATACATATGGGTTTGAAGTCTACGACGGGCTCCCCATTGTCCATTCATGCTGTCTATACCTCGTGCCTCTGCTCAACACTGGTTAAGAGCATCTCAGTGGTTTTAACCATACGAATCTGGCAGTCAGTTTTGGGGGGCCAGGGTAGCTCAGTTGGTTAAGTGTGTCCAACTTCAGCTCAGGTCATGATCTCATGGTTCGTGAGTCCGAGCCCTGCGTCCAGCTCTGGACCCCTGTCTCTCTCTCTCTCTCTCTCTCTCTCTCACTCTGCCCCTTGCCCCTCTCAAAAGTAAATAAACATTAAAAAATATATAAAAATAAATTAAAAAAACAAATTCAGCTGTAAGTTTTAATGCTTTTATTTTTTTTTTTTTTTAATGTTTATTTTATCCTTGAGAGAGCGAGCGAGCGGGAGATAGGCAGAGAGAAAGGGAGACACAGAATCCGAAGCAGGCTCCAAGCTCTGAGCTGTCAGCACAGAACCCGATGCGGGGCTCGAACTCACAGACCGTGAGATCATGACCTGAGCCGAAACCAAGAGTCAGATGCTTCACCGGCTGAGCCACCCAGGCGCCCCTTAATGCTTTTGAAGATCCATGTGAAAGCTATATTTTTCCTACCTGCAGAATACTAAAACTCTGTTTTTGAAGAACATTTAAACATATAGCACCATCTCCGGCTGCAGCGCCGAGGGGGAGTGCAGGGGGCAGGGTCCGGAGGGTGTCCCTGCCCCCCTCTGCAGAAGTACACAGAGACCCCCGCACAGCCTGGAGGAGTGAGGGGCTCATGTCTGCTTCTTCCGAAGCTGTGTCTGTAGTGTATAATTCTCACTGTGTGCATTCCTGTCCAATCAGCACAGACATGCACGACGAAGTCTCTCTCCTCAGCAGCCGCAACACTTGTGCATGTGACATTACACCAGAAACTAGGAAAAAACCCAAGAGCGTTTCCAAAATCAAAACCCAATCCTCTCACCGCCTACTCATTCTCAGCTATGACCATTAAAAACTCATGAGAACGCGCCAAGAACCTTTATTCGCAGTTAACCGTTCCCTGAAATAAAGGCAGAAAAGTACAGAATTCTCAGCTGCAAGCCTTTGGGGTGACTGGAACACGGTTTGGAGAAGCTCGGATCGGGGCACACCCATCCACGAAAGGCCGCCGGGCCTGCTGAGTCCACACGTGACCCACTCAGAGGCTCCCGGGCCTCGGTGGCAAATGCTCACTGCCATGTGGCCCCGTGAGAAGATGCACATCAGGGCTGATGCATTATTAAAAGGCACCTCATTACGATGGAAATGATGACCTTGTCACCAAAGCTATAAATGTCAAGAAATACCACTTTAAAAGACTGTATGTTCTCGATTCTAAAAAGAAACCTCTTTGCTTTAAAAAGGGGGGGGGGGGCGGGACATGCTTTTGTTTTCACTGAAATCTTTTTTGTAAAAAGATTTGTGATGCATCATGGCCATTTTGTAAAGCGTCTTATGACACTGGCTTTCTTGAATAATTGAAAGGGAATTTCTTGTAATTGAAAGGGAAATTACACACACACACACACACACACACACAGAGAAGAAATTCAAGAAGATATTGGGGAGTCTGAATCTTTCTGAGTGAGTAATTGTCAACAGCATGCATAAATTACAGGACAACCCACTGCATTCCAACTTGTGTTAAAGATCTGTGTTATCTGCATAAAATATCACTCTTTCTCGTACAGAAGAATGCTCCCCAACTTTATCACTTACATGATTTGTAGTGGATTGCAGTAACACCTATATTATTAGTTTTTAGTTCCTTAAAACCGATCGCTTCTTCAACACCTAAATGCCCACTGCAGCCTCAGGAATGATAGTGGCATAATTGATAAGCTGGTGGTCAAATAATATCAGGAAAATGCTGGATTTTTATATGCTAGTTCCACATTTTTCCTAATGTATATGAACTCTGTTTCAAAATCTGAGTCCTGAATCCGAGAAGGAAGTAGACTAACATATACACAGGTTACTGATAAAGAGGGCTTTGCAAAGACCAGCTATCACGTTACACGGGACGACAGAAGTGCCCACCCGTGCTCTCTCTTGAGTGTGACAAGAGCCACCAGGGCCCTCCTCACTCCAGCGCTCCGTCAGTGGCAGGCCGATGAGGAAAACAGGCACAGGTCTGCCCTCAGGACAGATGCTCGTTCATTAACAGCTCACGTGCACCTGACGGTCAATACCATCCCTCACTTAACACTGATGCTGTTAAGTTTTTATTCGAGGCGCGCCTGGGTGGCTCTGTTGATTAAGCCTCTGACTCTGGCTCAGATCATGACCTCACCGCTGGTGGGTTCGAGCCCCGCGTCGGGCTCTGTGCTGACAGCTCAGAGCCTGGAGCCTGCTTCAGGTCCTGTGTCTCTCTCTCTCTAGCCTTCCCCCACTCTCTCTCTCTCTCTCTCTCCCTCAAAAATAAATAAACGTCAAAAAATGATGAAGATTTTATTCAAACATATGCCCTTGATTAGAAAGACAGTAGAAAAGTAATAAGTACCTCACCTTTCTTCTGACTGTCTTGTCTTCGCTCAGGCTGCCCTAAAGGAACGCCGTGGACCAACCGGCATATAAACAACAGAAACTCCTTTCTTACTGTCTGGAGGCTGGGAGTCCGGGATCGGGGTGCTACCACGGTGGGGTTCTGTGAGAGCCCTCTTCAGGCTGCAGACTGCTGACCTGTCACACTCTGGTACCCGCAGGCAGAGAGGGGAGGGGAGGCTAGCTGTTCCGGGACTCGTATGGGGACACTGACCCCATCACAGGGCCCTACCCTCACGAACTCCCGTAATCCTAAGGACCTGCCACAGGCCCCTCCTAATGCCATCACATGGGGGTTGGGGGTTTGACATGTGAATCTTAGGGGGGACGTAAACATTCAATCCAGAGCAGCACTGATTCAATATCTGATTTTCGCCTGCGTAGAACAGCACACCTTCGTCGGCTACATGGATTTAATTACACTCTTGCGTCCTTCCTACGCCTAGCGGTATCAGAACAACAGGAGGTGCTAATTGAAAACACGATGGTGCCCCATTTCTGCTGAGCCAGGATCTTGTGGGGAGGAAGATTCACTTTGGACGGTGTCCTAAAAGAGGCCCCAAGTGACTCTGTGATTAGCTCTGTTTAAGATGGTAGTTTTCAGGAGCAGCTGGGTGGCTCAGTCGGTTGAGCATCCAAATCGTGATTTTTGGCTCGGGGCACGATCCCAGGGCCATGAGATTGCGCCCCACGTTGGCCTCTGTGCCGAGCGTGGAGGCTGCTTGGGATTCTCTTTCTCCCTCTGCCCCTCTCCCCCCCCCTCCCCCCCCCCCCCTGCACCCGGCACTCTCTCTCTCTCTAAACTAAAAAGAAAAAGAAAATGGTGGTC
The DNA here is from genome assembly GCF_027475565.1 of Acinonyx jubatus. NCBI lineage: Eukaryota > Metazoa > Chordata > Mammalia > Carnivora > Felidae > Acinonyx > Acinonyx jubatus. Next base: position 75,516,901 of record NC_069380.1, read on the forward strand.
CCAGGAACAGCTGCATCAGTATCACCTGGGAACTTACTAGAAATGCAAGTTATCAGGCCCCATCCCTACTTACTGAATCAGAAACTCTGGGGCGGGCCCAGCCCACTCTCCAGGTGATTCTGGTTACACGCTAAAGTTTGACCACTCCTGGTTTAGGGTATACTATAAAAGTATACTTAAGCACACAGGATGATTACTGGAGTTCAAGAAATACTGCGTTTTTTTCAGATAACATATAAAGCTCTAACACACTAGATCTGAGCTTTGCCACTGGGTGAGAATCACCAGGGATGTCTTTGAGCCTCTGGACGCAGTATCACACTGCAGCCCAATTTATATCAGGAGCTTTAGGAGAAGAACCAGGCATCAATATATATATATTTTTTAAGGTTCATTTATTTATTTTGAGAGAGAGAGAGAGCTCGTGATTGTGTGTGTGCCCGCGAGCAGGGAAGGGGTAGAGAGAGGGAAAGAGAATCCCAAGCCAGGAGAATCCCGACCCAGGGCTCGAACTCACGAACCACAAGATCATGACCTGAGCTGAAATCAAGAGTCAGATGTTTAATCGACTGAGCCACTCAGGTGCTCTCCAGGCATCAATGATTTTTTAAAAAATATATATTTTCCTAGGTGTTTCACCCAAGTAAAACAATTCTGATGTTTCATTCAAATAAAAAAAAAAAAAAAACACAAAATAATACAAATATGTCGCTTTTTCCCCTGGTATCCTTGTCCCAAATGCATAGAACATGAACATCCACTCAAGATGGTTTATGTTTTATTATGAATTACATATGCACCATATCTACATGATATATTTGCAAACCTGTTTAGAAATGGAGAGGATCAAGCTTGCATTTTTGAAATTCGTTCTAAGCCATCTAATCTTGAAGCCATTGAACCGTACTTTTGTGATTACAGAATGTATTTCATTTACACAAACACGCATTTTTGTCAATAGGATATAGGACTTTTATCTTCTCAAAGAGGTCAAGCGTTAAGTCAGAAACATCTTTCAAAGGAAATGTGATAAAAGTAACGTCAGATTCAAGCAAGTGATCTATTCCAGAACAAAGCGCCCCATTTTCTCTCTTCAAAGGTTTCTAACAAGTAGGTATTAAACTTCATCTTCACGTTTAACACACAAATTTATTTTTCAAACTGCTGCTTTGAAAGCGAAGCCTGTGAATCTGTAATGTGTGGATTCCACCCTGCGAAGGCTACAGCGGCAGTAACCCCCGAGAGGATTTTATCTGGGCGAGAAGCAAAACGAAACGCCGAAAGTGATCCCACGGTGCGCTAATCTCAAGGCTAATTTGTCAAATCTGCATTTCGTTCGTTTCCCTGGTGTGGTAGAAGTTTATTGATAAGCCATTTTTGTCATCTGCCCGGGAATTAGATGCCGATCGATGCAGTTTGCATCCCCGACTCTTTTGTAATTAGCGACCCGTGGGTCTCCCACAGGAAGGGTAAATTCGAGGACCGGTTCTATTGAGCAGCTCTCGGTGTAAACGGTCCGCTTTCTGGCTGGTTCCCAGTTGCCACGTTTTGAGGGTTTATCATTTTTTGCTTATGAATGTGATCGGCCTCCAAACATCATAAAAAGCGACGTCCACCTTTTATTTACTTCATTTCTGTCGATTGTGGTAGGGCCAAGGGATCCTAAGAGATAGAAAACATCTGTTCCTGAGAGATCCTTTTTATGAAGATGGTGTTGAAAGCCAAGAAGGAAACCCCTGCCACCACACCCCTCCTCTGCAAAAATCAAAGCCAAAGCAGTCTTTGAAGGTCAAGAAGCCCGTGCTGAAAGGTGTTCCCAGCCGGAGAAATCCATGGTCGCTCACTTTCCTCTGCACAAGCCCCCCCAGGACTGCAGAGGCAGGCCCACGACCCAGGGGAGAGCCCCCCACGGGGAGAGAATGTCTTCCGCTACGACTCCATCCAGCTCCCCAACCACGGACACGGTCACGGAAAACATGGAGGGCGACGCCCTGGCAGTGTGGGTCAAGGACATCAGGGTCAAGCAGCTCCAGATCAAACAGCCCGAGAAGACGTTCAGTGCAGGAAATGCTCAAGGTGGCCCCAGCCTCAGGGCCTGGTGGGGGAAAGGGTGCCCTGCGACCGCCGCAGACGGGCACGCTTTGTGCACCACCTTCCACCTTGGCCATCATCTGCCCCGCGTCCAGCTGGCCGGTTCTAAATCTTTTCGTTTTTTTCCACCGTCCAAAATGGAGGAAGAGGAGAAGGAGTTCTGACAGGTCCAACAGCATCCATCCCCGGTGTCACCCAAGCTGTCCTCGAAAACTCTCCAGGGACGCCTCCTCTAACACATCCTGGCGGGGAGCCGCAGAAAGTCTCAGTTCAAAGTCGCTCACCTGCTGTTACGCCTCTAACTCCCGTCCCTCCCTTTGGCGCCAGCCGCCTCCCAACCACCTCGTCCCTCCTCACCCTTCCATGTACCGAGCCCGGAACTCGGACTGGCGTTGGAGTCAGACCAACGTGACATCGTGTTCCGTGGCTGACCAGCGAGGCACTCCCCCTTGGGGAAGTGTCTCGAGCTATAAAATTGGCAGAATGAAATTTATTTGCGGGAACTTTGAGGTAGGAACAGGAAGCACACCACGCCTGGACACAGACTAGGAGCTCAGGCAATGGTTTCTATTAGTAGACAGAGGAGCTGAAATGGAAACCACGGAGGACCAGAGAACAAACTAATGAATCGTTTCAAACACTTAGATCTGGGGTCATTTTCGAACCTTTGGGCGGGTCCAACTTGCAACTGTTTAGGGCTAATAGTCAGCTGATGAATCCTGGTAGGAGAGGAGGAAGCAGGTTGGGCTCCAGGGACAAACAGGCCGGCGGTGTGACCCTCTTCCAGGCTGGCTGCAGATGGGGAGGGGCTGAGAATCATTTAAAACTCCTCTCACGAAATGACTCAGCCCTTTTGGCACCTTCCTGGGCCTTTTTGGGTCACGTAAGTGGATCGCCTTACTCAAAACCGGGAGCAGTATTCAAAACAGCGCTCTTGGATTAGGTCAAGGGATAGGCAGGGAGGAGGCAGGCGGAGGGGAGAGCCCTGAGCAGAGCAAATGTTGCCTCCTTATCATTTCCCCCTGGAGGCAGCCGGTCTTCTGCTGCCTGCTTGTTGACCCAGGATTGTTTTGTGAAGTCACACACCTGGGCTGGCCCTGCTCACCCAGGAATCCCGGCTGAACCCAGCTTCTGCAGAACATCAGGCTATTTCCTTATCTGCTTTCTCATTCCTCTCTTGCTAAGAGAAGCAAGAAAAGGTAAAAAGGTGAACTATTGAAGACGATTCACGAGTCTGCTTTTCATCGGGCACACTTTTATCATCAGTGGATCCAGGATCCCAGGACCTGGAGCTCCTAAAGAATCCTCTTGTAAATGCCAAGAATTCGGCCATCTCCTTTCTCCAAATTTCGCACATGAGTAACTGAAGAAACGTTTTCATCATTTAATGCGTGCCATATCATTTTGTAAGGCATTTAATTCTCCATCCCCAACCCCCCACTTTTGTAGGATAACCGCCCTGTGCCGGATACTGGGGACACAAAAACAATTCTAAGATAATACAGCATCTTCCCTCAACAAGCCAAGTGTGTAATGGAAGATAGGATAAATAAACTGATAATTAAACAGTATTTAAAATCCAAAAGACAAAAACAAAAACAAAAACCATTGGTTTAATTCGTGGTAACTGTAAAGCTTGAGATGCACTGTGTATAAGAAACTATGAGAGCATGGGGCGCCTGGGTGGCTCAGTCGGTTGAGCGTCCGACTTAAGCTCAGGTCCTGATCTCACGGTCCGTGAGTTCGAGCCCCGCATCGGGCTCTGGGCTGACAGCTTAGAGCCTGGAGCCTGCTTCGGATCCTGTGTCTCCTTCTTTCTCTGGCTCTTCCCCACTCACTCTGTCTCTGTCTCTCTCTCTCTCAAAAATAAATAAACATTAAAAAAAATGATATTACGAGCGCAATAGGACATTAATAGGAGAGGTGAGGAAGGTTTTTGTAAGAGGCAGAATAATGCCCTTCTAAGATGTCCGTGACCCAATTCCCCAGTTCATGAATATATCAGGTCATGTGGCAAAGGATAAAGAGGAAGGCTGCAGATTGAGTTAAACTGGCTACTCTGCTGACTTTAAAGTAGGAGGATTATCCTGGAGGGTACAGGTCGACCCGATGTGATCCCAGGGGTTTTTAAAAGTGAAAGGGGGAGTCAGAAGAGGAGTTCCGTGTGACGTGATGTAAGAAGGACTCAACCTGTCGTTGCTGGTGGAGGCGGAGGATGATGCTGCGGGCCAAGGACCGTTGAGTGGTTTCTAGAAGCTGGAGAACGCAAGAAACAGGCTGTGCCCTGGACCCTCCGGAAAGCAAAGCACACGTGCCGACACCTTGATTTGAGCCCAGTGAGACCGTGTCAGGGTGTCCGACTGTAACCCCCACAAGTGTAAGAGGACGCTGGGGGTTGTCTGGGGCCACCAGGTCCGTGGTCCAGCCTTATAGGAGCAACAATGGGAAACTAACACAGGTTTCTCCAGAGGAGCAGATACCCGAGCCGAGTTTCTACAGAGGAGGATGGATGCCGTGCTGTGCGGGGGGGTGATATAGCACATCCCACGGGAAGACAGTCACAACTAGGTTTCTGGCTCTGACACAGAAAGGAGAAGGCAGTGAGAGGCGGAAGGAGCACTGGAACCGATGGGCAGGGCTGCCCCGGGAAGGTCTGGCACACCCTCCAGCCATTCCCCGCCGGCCCTCCCCGCCCCCTGACCACCATGCCTCCATCAGACGGCGTGACTGCCCTCCCCAAATACCTGTGACCTCTCAGAGCTCTGTGCCTTTCTTCACACCAGCTTTCCACTTAGAGGAACCCTCCCGCCTGTGGCCACTTGTTCAAATCTTACCTTCAGCCTTAAAAGGTGAATTCAAACGTCCTGTGGTCACGTCCACGAAAGTGATCCCACCATCCTGAGAGCTCCTCAGGACTTTATGTTCCAATTATGACTCACGCCACCGCCTTGAAGGGGAGTCATTTGTGTGTCTAACTCACATCACTTACCGTTGGCTTCTTAACACCAGACCAATAACATCTATCCGTTCTGTCCTTCGTGGATTCTCTCATGGTGCCGTGAGGCAGGGGACCCACGGCACGACACCACACACGGCCCTTGACGAAGCATTTATGAACAAACAAAAGAGTAACCCCAAGCACAGTAGACGCCCTCCAGTCTGGAGGAAAGCACCCGTGACTGCTGTATTAATCAAAGCAGCAGACGGGCAGCTCATCATGTCAAATAATAGCTACGTGCACCTGAGACGCACAGCGTCCATTCCCCAAACTTTTGGGTTTGGGTTTCCCGTCTTGCCTCTTCAAGTCAATTGCCCCATAACACGCCTGTATTGGTCTGTTACGGCCGCTGCAACAAAATAGGACAGGCTGAGTGGCTTAAGCAGGAATCGATGTTCTCACAGCTCTGGAGGCTGGAGGTCCAAGATCAAGGTATCAGCAGGTGTGGTTTACTTCTGCATGTTCTCTTTGGGGCTTGTAGATGGCTGTCCTCTCGCTGCTTCTTCACACGGTCTTCTGTCCGTGTTCACACATCCCTGGTTTTCTCTTCCACTTCTTAGCTGGACGCCAGTCAGATCAGGGCCCTACCCTCTCTACCTCATTTTATCTTAATCACTTTTATGTATTTATTTAGAGAGGAAGGGGGTGGGGTAGGGACAGAGGGAGGGGGAGACAGAGAACCCCAAGCAGGCTCCACGCTCAGTGCAGAACCCAATGCAGGACCCCATCCCACGACTGCAAGATCCTGACCTGAGCAGAAAACAGTCAGACACAGAGGCTTAACTGACTGAGCCACCAAGATGCCCTAGCTTAATCACTTTTTCGACATTGATCTCCAAGGAAGTTGAATTGGGGGGGGGGCAGGGCGGGGAGGACACATGACAGCCCAGAACAATATCACATATAATTTTCAATTTCATTCATTTTAATGGTTTTTATAGTTTTTATATTTATCTTGAGAGAGACAGAGATAGCACGAGTGGAGGAGGGATAGAAAGAGAGAGAGACGGAGACACCCAAGCAGGCTCTGAGCTGCCAGCACAGAGCCCAAGCGGGGCCCGAATTTGCAAAACCAAGGGATCATGACCTGAACTGAAATCAAGAGTTGGACGCTCAACCGACTGAGCCACCCAGGCTCCTCTCAATTTCATCTGCTTTAAAATGGATCAAGAGGGGCGCCTGGGCGGCTCAGTCGGTTGAGCGTCCGACTTCGGTTCAGGTCCTGATCCCACAGTTTGTGAGTTCAAGCCCCACGTCGGGCTCTGGGCTGATGGCTCGGAGCCTGGAGCCTGCTTCGGATCCTCTGTCCCCTCTCCCTCTGCCCCGCCCCTGCTCATGCTCTCTCTCTCAAAAATAAACAAACATTAAATCAATCAATCAATCAATCAATCAATCAAATAGATCAGGAACTACAATTGGGTGCAGAATCCTGGATTCTTATGTTTTCTCTCCGTGTCTCATGAGTCGTCTTTTCCACATCGAATTCAGCAGGTGGTTCTTCACCCTTCCCCTCTGGCAATTTTCCAATACAATCTTTTCCATTTCACAGAAATAACAACTCCCTGCTCATACACAGACGTCATTGGTTCACCTTCTAGTTAATTAAGACATGTAGTTACAATAGGAAGTCAAACTTGCATAAACAGGTCTGAGAACAAATAGAACTGACTCTTTGCAGGCTAACAACCCAACTTTTCAGAAGCCCAGAATGCTAGCAGAGCCCAAGCAGACAAGAGCCACTCGATGTTTGGCATATGGTGAGCACGTCGTGTGTTTCATGGCACAAATGGAGAGCCAGCCAGGGGGTGCATTTGAGAGCTTTTATAGTAGCGAAATCTGGGAATCGGACAAGACCATGGGGTTTCGCTCTCCCAGCTCCTCTGTCAGTAGAATTTCTAGGCTGGGTTTGCAAAGTTCTTTTTAATTCTAAACTCTAATGATTCGTTGTAAATGCCGAACAGTGATTATCTAACATCTGTTGGATTCGGTCCAGCGAGGGAAATTATCTGCTCACAAGCCAAGCCTTTTCCTTTTCCAGATAATTCTAATCAGTATGAAGTGTCTGCTTCTTTTAAGACTTCTTCTGCTTCCTTGCAACTTCCATCCATCTTAGCCCTCGGGAATTTTATCCCTCTTCCAAATACATAGCTTAACTGTTATTCATCTTCAAACATGTAGAGGTATTTTTCTTAATCTTTTGTAGCGCCCCCGTTCTTTCCGTCATTCCTCGTGTGATAACATCTCCATGCCATTTTCCATCCCGATGGCCTCACTCTGAACACACTTTACTTTGCCTGTGGTCTCAAACTACAGCACCCGGAACTGTCCTTCCACAGATCTGCGCCAACAAATCCAAAAGTCACCGAGACCATTTCCATCCTTTAAGGAAGGTGTAAGTATAAGTGGACGATTGTCACTTGACCTGAACTGGACTCTGATCTCCCCCACCCCCCTCACCACTACCACCTATCAAAATCTCTTCTAGAGTCAGTTTTCCCGTTCCAGAAGGAGGTCAACTCCATCCTCCCAGCGACTCAGGCAAAATCAAAAGACAACAAATCAACCTACCTTGGGGTCGTCCTTGATTCCTCCCTATCTCTCACGAGTCCCGTTGGTCAGAAAATCTTGTTGGTCTTGACTTCAACATACAGCCAGAATCTAATACTTCTCAAAAGCCAGAGGGATCCTTTCAAAACCTACGTTGGTTTACATCACTCCTCTCCTCAAACTTGTCCAACAGCTTACATATCGCTAAGAATAGATATCTAAGTCCTTCTAATGCCCACCAGAGCCATCATGACCTGTGTCCACTGCAATCGGCTACTACTTTGCCTCATCGTCTACTATTCTCCTTCCCTCCCGTCTCCTCCCTCCCCCCTCCCCCGCCTCTCTCACTGCTCACCCTACACCGGCAGCTTTTTAACTATTATTCCTCAAATAGGCCAGGCATATGTTCATTTCCAAGACGTTGCCAGGGCTCTGCTTCCTGCTAGAACAATCGTCCCTGAGATATCTTCACAGCTATGTCCCTGATCTCCTTAACATCATTACTCAAATGGCACTTTCTCCCCGACTTTCCCTGACCGCTCAACTTTAAGTTGTAACACCCCTTCTCCTGTTCCCAATTCTTCTTACCCTGCCTTCCTTCCTTATTTCCTTCTATAGGACTCATCCTGCTCTAATGTGTTGAGGAATTTACCTATCCACTTTGTCATTTGTTTATTTTACCCCCCCCCCCCCCCGCCCAACTAGGATGTAACTCCACAAGGCCACAGGTCTCTGCTCTACTCACGTATATACCCTAAGCACGTAAAACCACCTAGCACATGGCCTGCCCGGTGGTATTCTTCACCTTAGTTGAGCCGAGTGGTTCAACAAGAATCCTGATCTGATTTCTGCCACTTTTGTATCACCCAGAAGACAGCAACACCAACATCACCACTATGAGGAAATACGGACACAGCAAAGAACCTAGATGACCTTGGGCATGGCAATGCCTTTTTTTTTTTTAACGTTCATTTATTTATTTTGAGAGAGAGAGAGAAAGAGCTCCAGCAGGGAGGGGTAGAGAGAGAGGGAGAGAGAGAATCCCAAGTAGGCTCAACGCTCAGCACCAAGCCAGACTCAGGGCTCAATCCCATGAGCTGTGAGATCATGACCTGAGCCGAAATCAAGAGTCAGATGCTTACCCGCCTGAGCCACCCAGGTGCCCCTGCAAGGACTTGTTAGATTACAACACCAAAGTTATCATTTACGAAAGAAATATTTGATGAGCTGGACTTCATTAAAATTAAAACCTCTGCTCTGTGAGATTCAATGTCAAGAGGATGAAAAGATAAGCTACAGACTGGGAGAAAATGTTTGCAAAAGGCACACAAAGGACTATTGTCCAACATATACAAAACACTTTTACATCTCAACAATAAGGAGACAAACAACCTGGTTTAAAAATGGGCCAAAGGGGGGCACCTGGGTGGCGCAGTCGGTTAAGCGTCCGACTTCAGCCAGGTCACGATCTCGCGGTCCGTGAGTTCGAGCCCCGCGTCAGGCTCTGGGCTGATGGCTCAGAGCCTGGAGCCTGTTTCCGATTCTGTGTCTCCCTCTCTCTCTGCCCCTCCCCTGTTCATGCTCTGTCTCTCTCTGTTCCAAAAATAAATAAACATTGAAAAAAAATTAAAAAAAAATAATAATAAATAAATAAATAAATAAATAAATAAAAATGGGCCAAAGACCTTGACAGATACGTCACCCAAGAAGATATACAGGTGACAAATAAGCATATGAAAAGCTGCTTCACTTCTTACGTCTTAGGGAAATGCAAATGAAAACAATGAGATCCCATGACACGCACATCAGAAATCCAAAATATTGACAGCACCACTGGTTGGGGACGAGTGGAACTGTCATTCCCAGTGGGAGTGCAACATTTCCGGTCGGTTTCAAACCAACCATCCTCTTACCAAAGATCCGGCAGTAGCTCTCCTAAGTATTTACTCAAAGGTATGGAAAATGTACGTCCACGTGAAAACCTGCACACGGACGTTTATAGCCGCTTTATTCATTGTCACCAAAACTTGGCAACAAGCAAGACGTCCTTTAGTAGGTGAATGGGGAAATGAACGGTGGCACGTCCAGACAATGGAATATTATTCAGCACTAAAAAGAAACTATTCAAGCCATGAAAAAGCAAAGGAATCCTAAATGCATGTTACTAAGTGAAAGTCGATCCGAAAAAGGTTACATACTGTATGATTCCAACTTGGTGGCATTCTGGAAAAGGCAGACCTATGGAGACAGTAAAAACATCAGTAGCTGCCAGGAGTTGTTTGGGGTTGGGGGATGAATAGGGGATTTTTAGGGCAGTGAAAATACTCTGTATGATACCATAATAATGGTTAAATGTAATTATACATTTGTCCAAACCCGTAGAACATATAACACTGAGAGTGAATGCTAGAGTAAACTATGGACTCTGGGTGATAATTATGTATCTGTGTGGGTTCGTGCATCCTAACAATTATACCACTCCAGTGGGGGACACTGATGATGAGGAAATGTATGGGTCCGAGAGGTATATGGGAAATCCCTGAAGGTCCTCCTCAATTTTGATATGAATGTAAACTTCTCTAAAGAAATAAAGTCTTAGGGCACACAGGTGGCTCAGTCAGTTAAGCGTTCGACTTCAGCTCAGGTCATGATCTGGTGGTTTGTGAGTTCAAGACCTGCATCGGGCTCTGTGCTGACAGCTCAGAGCCTGGAGCCTGCTTTGGATTCTGTGTGTGTGTGTGTCTGTCTCTCTCTGCCCCTCTCCTGCTCATGCTCTCTCTCTCTCAAAAACAAATAAACATTAAAAGAATTTTTAAAAAATAATAGTCTTAGGAAGAAAGAAAGAAGAAAGGAGAAAGAAGGAAAGAAAGAAAGAAAGAAAGAAAGAAAAGGAGAAAGAAAGAAAGAAAGAAGGAAAGAAAGAAAGAAAAGGAGAAAGAAAGAAAGAAAAAAGAAGAAAGAAAGAAAGAAAGAAAGAAGAAAAAGGAAAAGGGGAAAGAAAGAAAAAGAAAGAAGAAAGAAAGAAAGAAAGAAGAAAAAGGGAAAGGAGAAAGAAAGAAAAAGAAAGAAAGGAAGGAAGGAAGAAGAAAAAGGAAAAGAAGAAAGAAAGAAAGAAAGAAAGAAAGAAAGAAAGAAAGAAAGAAAGGAAGGAAGGAAGGAAGGAAGGAAGAAAGACAAGACAGAAGAGATCACCTATTTTAGGTACCTCTCTCCAAAAAGTGCAAACCCAGGGTAAACTGACTAAACCTTTTTGTCTCCTCTGCTTACCTCAGGCTAAGATAGTTCTTTGGAATAAGGTGGTAGGATACAGTACATTCCTGTGATATACAAATATCTTGTTTTTATTATAGAGTTGGCATGAAAATAAATTTTGTTTAGGGCTCCGTATTTTCCTGATAGATATATGGCCAGTGGGTAGCTGTTGACTGGTGCTCAGTGCTAGCGACATAAGGAATAATTTACCAGATGTGAGGATGTGATGTCTCCACTCCACTGTTTCTCTCTCAGATATCTTTAGTTTCACACCTTGCTCACTGGAACAACTCGAGTTTCTCATGTATTACTCATCAACCCAGTAACTGTCTTCAAAGTATGAAGGAATCGGATTAAATTTTCCTCTTGCCTTAGAATATTTTTCTAAAGCCGACAGGAAGATTTCGCTGGAGACCAGCCGTAGAGAATCAGGACACAGGCACAAAATGCAGAATCAAGCATGAAAGCGTGTGTGTTGGTCCCTTTCCGAATCTACAAGCGCCCTCTTATAAATAAAGGAAAATAACTTGAATGAAGGATCGACAACAACAATAAAAACCATGGCGATTAGCAAACCGCACCCCCCGATGTCTGGGAACCAAAAATATCCGTCCTTCCTCATGTGGAGGAATAAGCCTGACTGTTTGCAACAACTTACTGTTCTCATCATGGGGATATTGGGTTGGGGACTTACGGTAACTTACAGCTTATCTTGGGTTGGGGACTTACGGTAACTTACAGCTGCACGTTGTTGGCTGGAAGGCCATATGTTTTATGATTCAACCAGATGTAGGCCATAAAACTGTTCTATCTGTTTTGTGGTTTGCTTAGTACTAATAAAATAAACTCCAAATACCTAACTTAGTGGCTGTGCTGATATGGTAGCACTTAGGCAAAGGACAGCTTTGCTGTGTGCTACACTCAAAATGTCCTGAGATCCGAGTGTATCTGAGAAGATGTATTCCCGCTCCTAAAGATTTCATAAAGACCCCTTGCAATCTGAATGAATGGTGCTTTGCAATGACTTGTTTTTCTATTGATTTCCAGGCTGATGGACCGTAACCTTCATTGATAGTTCATTTTGGCTTCCTACAGACTGAAAAGGAAATAGCTGTAAGTCTGTTCTCTTCCTTGGAGCCTACATTATTGATATTCTTTAATCATTGAACTGGAACATAAAGCTTCTGTTATGTTGCAATTATTATGTGTCCTTACTAGAACGTAGTTAGGGAAACAAAAATAGACAAGGCAGGGCGACACAGGGCTGTCCCGCTGTTCTCTGCCACACTGAGCACAAAACACACAGCTCAGAGAAAACTCCCCATTCATGCTGATTTTTTGGCAACAGTTGCACAAAAGGAATCTTTCTAAAGTTCTCACAAGTGAAAATATCATCATTTGCATTTTAACCCGATGGGGGTTATGCTGAGGAGCTGAGTCAATTTTCACGGAACAATGTATTTTTTTTTTTTTAACTCACTGCTCTCTTTCCCCGGAGACTTTTTGTTGGTTTCACAGCATTTTTAAGAACTGGAAGGATGCAAAAAGATTATGAACTTTCGACGCGGAAAAAGCTGACAAAAGTGAGCCAGATTTTTCAACATCTTTTGAGATTTCTTCCACGAGGTTTTATCTGAGTGCCCGCAAACTACGGAAGCAGTGCAGGCAACCTACAGCCACTGAGATTTCTTAAAACACACCCAGTTTAACATTCCTAAGATGCTTCTATGCCTTTTTTTTTTTTTTTGCTTTTGTATTCATTAAAGAAAAACAAGATCTAATGTTCCTGCTTACCAGATATTTACATTTCTGAGAATAACCGTGGCGAAAGGCGGCATATGTTAATTCAAAGTCTGAATGGATGGGGAGGGTGGGCTAACTGGTTTTGTCATCTATGGTTTCCTCCTGTGACAGCAATTACCTGCTGTTTACAGACTCTTTCTGATTTTCTCCCCCTTCCGTCCTGAGACCATGTGACCAGCTCTGGCCAATGCCTTGTAAGTGGAAGTAATGGGTCCCCCTGAACTGAGTTTTGAACTTTTAGTGCCAGACCCTCCAGATGTACCCCCACCCCCACCCTGTCTCTCTCCTGCACGGCAGCTAGGGGCCTACTTCACCTGCCCAGCTTCTGCCCAGGGAGGGGACATAAACCAACCTTTGTTGTTTGAAGGCACTGACATTCTGCGGTTAGTTAATATCAAAGCATAACCTGGGCGACTCTGACAGATCTTTAAAAAGAAATATTTGCAATAGTTGAACCACTTCCTCAACTTGCCTTATAAATACGGTTGTCTGCGTTGAAAACAGTGTCGCTTTCAAAGGGCTTTGTATCCCTGGGTTTCTGGGCAGTGATGAATGGACCGTAGGCAGGAAAGGACAGTGGCCCTGAAGGTACTCTTTTTTTTCTAAGTCACGGAGTTCAAAATGCCTGGAGGTCCCGGTAGAACAAGAGCCCAGGCTAAGAGTTACCTATCCGCCCCCCACCTTTTTTTTTTTTTAAAGAGAAATATGGTTAAAATGAACTTCAAAAGTTGCTTTGAAGAGAAAAAAAAAAGTGTTTGGGGTGGAGGGAACATAATACACAGTTAGAACCAAGTAAGTAGGCAAAAGTACCTGGTATTTATGTGCTCATTATATGTATATGAATTTCAGAACTTTGATTGTTTTTTTTTAAAGTAGCAGCTGTGACTGTACGTTCCCCCACCTATTGCCCGCTGGTCACGGAAACAGATCACAGGACCGAGGGGTGACGGCAGTCTGTTCTACCCTAGGGGACTTCAGGAGAAGCAGGTGTGGCCCAAGATGAAAAAGTACGAGGTTCCTTTGCTCTGTCACCTCCTGGCCTCACAGCTGTAAATGCCGAGCTTTTTACTGTCTCTGCGTTCTGACCACAGGAACACTCACATTTCACTTGCTTGAAATAATGTGGAAGTCATAAGCACAGTGGACTTGATCTTTTGAACTTCCAGAAGACCCTAACTTGAAGCAGGTTATCTTTCATTTTGAGGACACAATGCAATGTAGAACCTTCTATGCACGAGCTCTGTGCCTTCCATTAGCTACTCGGACAGGTTTTCTTTTTCACCCGTGGCAATGTGAAAAGGCATCTCCCTCTCCTCTCTCTCTCTCTCTCTCTCTGACAGTATTGTGAACATCTGGTTTGTAGCCTTCTCCACAAAGTTCATTCTGCAGGACCATTACGTTAAAACATCTGTCATTTATATCAAGCAGTTGACAAAGTGCTCCGTGTTGCACCGCTGCACAGGGCATCACAGCATTAAAATATCTTTTTGGGAAACAAATGGAAACACAGCTCATTGTCTCTTCTTCAGGGGAGTGGGTCCCCATCACCAAGGTTGTCTGCGTTCTTTACCAAATGAGAATAGGTATTCAATCTATGCTAGTGACTTCCCATATTCTGTCCCACTGACTACTATATTTAATAACTCTGAATCACTCCCCACTTAAAGACAACGATGTGCTTCTGAAAGCCCTTTGGACGCTATTGTTTTGTAAATGTGTTCGGCTCTTTAAAATGCACTGAAAGTTTTCAGCAGCTTTGAACTCGCTGGCTATTCTCACCAGGCCAGATAGATAAGTCATTGCTTAAAATAAGACCCAGTGTGTGGACACTGCAGCCTTGACCCCCCAGAGACCGGAGCGCCTAGCCCTGTCTTCACATTCTCCAGGAGGGGAGAAGAACCCATAAAACATAAACGAAAAAATGTCATTAGCTGTTTAAGCGTAAAGTGACAACAGAGGAGTATCATTAAGACCCCTGGACCTTTTGAATCCAGCAAGAGGATAAGATTTGATTTGTAAAGAGGCTGGCAGATTGCCCCTCGGTGCCTCTGTGCGGCTGAAAAGCTCAGCCATTACGGAGCAGGTAATACATGATTGATTACATATAAAATATCGAGATGGCCTGGTGCCACTCATGAGGCTTTGACGCTGATGTCTTTTTCAAGCAACGGGATACAGCAGCTTTTTGTTTCCAACGGACTAAATGTATTCTTTCTATTCCGTAAGTTTAAGACCATGTCAGGTATAACACCTATGAAGGATTAGATAATGTGAGAATGTTTATTATGTTTGAAAAACATGGGGTTTCAGTCAAAGTCTTTAAGCTAATCTTGCTTCTTCCTTTAAAAACATTTTCTTAATGGTTATTTTTAAGAGAGAGAGACAGAGACAGAGCGTGAGTCGGAGAGGGACAGGGAGAGGGAGACACAGAATCCAGAGCAGGCTCCAGGCTCTGAGCTGGCAGCACAGAGCCCGACGCGGGGCTCGAACCCATGAACCATGAGATCGTGACTTGAGCCAAAGTTGGATGCTTAATCAACTTAGCCACCCAGGCGCCTCAAGTTGACCTTGCTTCTTAAAAACTCTAGTAACCATAAGAAACTCTACCATTTCTGCATCAGATTCTTTTTTGTCTGGGTAAGACACCCCGTGTGTGTGTGTGTGTGTGTGTGTGTGTGCGCGCGCGCGTGTGTGATGGTCCTTAAATTACTTATAATGCCAAGTTCCAAAGCATAAAAAAAGGGAGAAACAAAGTAAGAATAAAGCAGGCACACTGTTTTATCTTCCAGCTCTCTGTATTCCCCCTGTCCCAACCGTGGTGATAAATCCTACCTCGTCCCCTTGTTCTGGGAACTGAATTAGACAATGCAGATAAGGAGACTGGCAGGCAAGTTGCTCAGGAAAAAAGCAGCTATTCCAACCACTTCCAGTAATTTCAGAATATCTGAATAATTTCTGAATATCACTGGATATCAGAAGTTGTATTTCTTTATTGTTTCTTGTCAAAGAATATGCGATCTTGGCCCAGGCTTCCTTTCTCTGGGTGGTTTTGAGATGTGGCTCAAAATGACCTTTGGTTTTCCATTATTTTATAGGAACTAAGTGTCTTGCTTTTGTTCCTGGCTGGTGGGGTTTTAATGAAATAGAGAATCAAAGCACCTCCCCAGCTAAAGAGGACAAACGAGGCACATGAAAAGCCTGCATTTTTCAAAGCCTAGAGCCAGCCTGAACCTATCAGGTATGTGGATGATGTTCCAATCAAAATGTCCTGTTTTGCCCACTCAGAATTAGCGTTGAAATACAACCTGGTTAGGTAGACACTTTTTAAATCTTTTTCTTTTTCTTTAAGTTTTATTCATTTCTTTTGAGAAAGAGGAAGCAAACGAGCAAGGGAGGGGCAGACAGAGAGAAAGTATCCCAAGGAGGCTCGAGGAACCCTGAAACCATGAGATCATGACCTGAGACTAAATCAAGAGTTGTACGTGGGGCAGCTGGGTGCCTGAGTCGGTTAAACATCCGACTTCGGCTCAGGTCATGATCTCGAGGTTCACGGGTTCGAGCCCTGCATCGGGCTCTGGGCCGACAGCTCGGAGCCTCGGGCCTGCTTCGGATTCTGTGTCTCCCGCTCTCTCTGCCCCTCCCCCACTCGCACTCTGTCTCCCTCTCTCAAAAATAAATACACGTTAAAAACAAAAAGAGTTGGACGTTAACGATTGAGTGACCCACCCAGGTGCCCTAACAAACACACTTTTAAAGTAAACCTCAACGCTGTGATGAGACATGGCAATATTTTGCATCCTACTTTAAAAAAAAACGAACAAACAAAAAAACCCACTAGCTCCGATCCTAAATGGGGGGAATATTGTTTAAATATTGTTTAAATATCAATCGTGTTTAAATATTGTTTAAAATTGTTTAAATATTGTTTAAATACCCACCGAGTAGTACAACAGGTTTCTAGAATTCAGAGATTCCACAAAGAGCAATTTATTACCAAAGGCATTAGGATGGCCTTACCACCTCTAATAAGCAAGCAGCTTAATTTTTATCCAATGTATGAAATTATGGTCATATCTGTGATTATAGAAATATAGTTTGGGTGTGTGTAGCATTCATAAGCCCTTCCTTAGCTTTCCTGGAACAGAATGTGTCCATAAACTAACCAGATAAGACACGGATACAAAACCGGAGTCTGCATTTTAAACTCAACAAGCCTAACTTTCAAACTGTATGCTTCTCCAAGCTAAGGATCAGGAAAACATCACAAAATAGACAGCGTTTTTGCATTGACGCTTGAAATTTTCAAATGAATTCAGCTCTTTTGAGATTTGTGTCCAAGTTGTTTTGGGCAAGATGCCACTTCCTGGAATTGCAGCGAACCTGTTTTTGAGGCCGTTTATTGGAAAGCCTCCCAAGGGGTCCAGGACCTCAGGATGCTTTTCAAGGCAAACAAAAGCCTGAAGAGATGAGTGAAAATTAAGCATCGACCTTCTGCTGGGATTAGCTCCACCTGACCCGAGTGTCCCAGGAACGGCCCTGGCAGGTGTGGCTGCCCGGGTCACCAGCCCGTAACCCAAACAAACGAAGGAGAACTCAGTATGTTTTCCTTTGGTCGAGAGAAGAAAAGGCACGAGAGAGGAATTCTGGTTTCCTAATAACTTCAAAATACTCCTGAGTATTTGAGTCGGGCGGGTTGTTTCTTCACCGCACCTACGTTCATGATGGCAGCGGGAAAACATTTGCCCTACACTCTTCGGATTTCTATAGAGGCTTCGTGGAAAATAGCATATTGTCCAAAGTGCATCAGAAACGAATGCGGAATTATACCCGGTATCCCATCATTACTCTCTGGGCCTGGACTCTGTGTTCATAAATAGTACAAATGTATTGACAATCTGAGACAAATGCGCGACTGTAAACAAATAAATGTAGGTATCGGTGGCTTCTATTTAGTTTAATAGATGTACAAACACGGGAAAACTTGCAAACAGCAAATGAAAGTTACGAAGGGGCTTGCCTAAAGGATAGATAAAACTCTTTCAATTTTCTTTTCTTTTGTATAGTCATTTTTTTCCCCTGAATTCCCTAAATATATTCAGTGGAAGAGGTGGATAGAGGAGCTGATTGAAAACAAGGTCAGAATTAGATTTAATTAAAAAAAACTATATGCGGAGAGAAACCTCCACGTTGGGAAAACACACACACACACACACACACACACACACACGCACACACAGAAAAATAAAAATACACGAAAGAGGGACGCGTGGGTGGCTCAGTCAGTTAAGTGTCTGACTCTTGATCTCAGCTTGGGTCATGATTTCGTGGTTTCTGAGTTCGAGCCCCACATCTGGCTCTGGGCTGGCAGAGTGTAGCCGGCTTGGGATTCCCTCTCTCCCTCTCTCTGCCCCTCCCCTGCTCATGCTCTGTCTCTGTCTCAAAATAAATAAATAAACTTAAAAAAAAAAGAAAGAGTGTGAAATAGTTGGATGACTATACTTCTTCCATCCATTTACTTCTCAATAAGATTTTCCTTGGGAGAGACCTCGCTGAGGCTTTTGGGTATGTCTCTATCCGAATATCTTAGCACGACCTCAAACTCGACATGTCCACACCAAGCTATAATTACCTTCCCACGGGCAGACTTGCTCACACACACATACCCTAACTTCACAACTCCTAGGAATAGAGCCACCATTATGCCGCCCTTGCAGATTCTGGAGTTATATCTGCTTCTCCCTCCCCCTCACCTTATACAGTGAGATCCCACCACCAGAAACTCTTTTCAGCTCTCCTTTTCCTTTCCATCGCAACTGTCCCAATTCCAAATTCATCGCCACCCCCCCCCCCCACTTGAGAAGTACAGGGACCTCCTTGCTCTCGTTTCTTCCACCGTCTGACCCTCCCTCACATTTATGGTTCCCACTCTGCACCCTTTGACAGCCTCTCAGGGGGTTAATATCGCCAGTCAACAGCTTTGTCCGCCTCGATTTCTAGATCCTTCGCTTTAGGAACCCAACCTGGTCCACCGCCAGTCTGCCACTGCTCCCTTACACATAGACCGTGCTCCAGAGAAACCGGCTGACTCATCGTCCCCCCAGTCACGCCTGGGGCTTCTCACCCAGTATTTGCCCGTTGCTTATGCCCTTCCAGCCTTTAAAATCGCGCGCCCCTTCCATCCCCGCCTTTTGAAATCTCTGCCGTCCCAAAGCTCTGCTGCCCCTGTTGCCTCCTCTGTGCTACCTCTGTGTCACATCCCAATGCAAGTCTCTTGTCTTTGAACCTTCCGCCCCACCCACAGCACTTTGTGATTCCCTCATGACACTTGTCAAAGTCCACCTGCCTTGTGCAATAGTTACCTGCAAACTCATCGTATCAAGCTTCCTTAGACTAAATACTCAGAAAGTGACTCAGACGTCCCCTCTTTGCACTCCTGCTTTGCACAATGCAAACCCTCTGCCCAGCTTGGTTGATTTTTTTTTTTAATGTTTATTTTTGAGACAGAGAGAGAGACAGAGTGTGAGTGGGGGAGTGGCAGAGAGAGAGGGAGACACAGAATCCCGAGCAGGCTCCAGGCTCTGAGCCGTCAGCTCAGAGACTGACGTGGGGCTCGAACTCACGAACTGTGAGATTGTGACCTGAGCCAAAGTCAGACGCTCAACCGACGGAGCCACCCAGGCACCCCCGGCTTGGTTGTTTCTAAAATACTGATTGCTGATTGCCATAATACTTGAAGACCCTGAAAAACCGGAGAGGTGGAGGTTTCCATCCATACGTTGGTATGGTGAAGTTCTCAGAACAATGCTGGGCCTGCCACGGGCACCGTATTAGTCCTGTTAGCTCTCAGTCAGTGCTCAGACACAGGCAAGAGCAGGGCTCCGATGCCATGCTGAGCTGAATGAATGGAAACTAGGTGGAACCAATGCAGATTCTAAATTCGGAGCCTACCCCACAAATCACAGGGCCAGACACCAGCCCCGAGGGCCCTGCGCAACTGAAACAAAGGTCCCGAAGGCCTCAAGGCAAACAAAAGCCAACCTAGAGCCGTGGAAGGAAAGGTGACCTGGAACATTCCCTGTAGGGGACATTCCTAACCCCACCTGACCTCTGACCTCCGACTTACGCCTAAGGCTTGGAAGGTCACCCAAGACCCTGTCTCTTATCCGATTGACCGCTGGGGCCAGCAGCCAAGGGGAGACTGGCCTTTTTACCTGTTTAGAGGGAAACATAAAGGAGGAAGCTAAAATACGTTCCGAAAAGGTGACTCCTGTTCAGGCTCCTTTGCGTGCTTGCCAGAACTTGTGGCCGCCACCCAGGAGGAGACGGTGCCTTCCTTCTGGAGACCGGCTGTCGTCCCAAGCCCTTATTCTCTGCTGCCTGCAAAAAGGCAGCTAATGAGCCCAGTGGGCCTTAGCCGGCCATGGGGAAGGATCTGCTTGAGAATATGGAAAATTTAATTCCCAGAGGCCATCACTGAGAGTTGTAATTTCAAGAAAGGTGCTTACACATAAAGACAATAAATGCTTTTTCATCAGGCAGAGAGAAAACGAAAGTAATCCCACCCTATGTACAACAAGGTAGCCGCCCATTTCTTGCAGGAGGGAAGTGGTCTCGTGTACCTTATCTGAATCAGAACTTTAAACACTCATAGAATACTGTGCCTTGTTATGAATCTTAATACCTGTCAGTCTGATATTTATTTATTTATTTTAATGCGTATTTATTTTTGAGACAGAGAGAATCAGAGCATGAGTGAGGGAAGGGGCAGAGAGAGAGGGAGACACAGAATCCGAAACAGGCTCCGGGCTCTGAGCTGTCAGCACAGAGCCTGACGCGGAGCTCGAACCCACAAACTGCAAGATCATGACCTGAGCCGAAGTAGGAAGCTTAGCCGACTGAGCCATCCAGGCGCCCCTCAGTCTAATATTTATGAGGAAAAGGGATAATCACATTTAAAAAATGCTCATTGTTTCAGAAATCATAACAGAACCTGACCGACAGCAGCAAATAAAGCTCTGAGTTCTGAGAAACAAGGATTCTCAAGAGGAAGTGAAGAGACTGTATCCCAGGACACTGGCCGCTGACCCACCGTCATTTGTACTCAAAACATGGACAAGGTCCCAGGCCATTTGCTCTCCACACATCATCTGATGTAGTCAGTACAACAATCCTAAAGAGGTAGAATTGTGTGGCATAATAAGTCAATACTTGGAGTTTAAAGTAACTTAACCATTAAAAATAAATAAAGAAACGAAGTGGAGAAAGACAATATGTTAGAAAACCGGCGAGGGGAGAGGGTCATCAGTCCCCAGACTATTAACTCATCAAAATCTCAAGATTTCTTTCATTCCTTCCAAGAAATAGTTGCTTTTGTTCATCCAGGAAGGATTTGTCTCAGGACACGGATAAGGGAGAGGTGACCTCATGATAATCAGTATGAGAGGGGGAGGAGGGACCTTGTGTTGATAAGTTACTGAATTTCAGGAAGGCTTTTTACTGATAACATACCTTTTAAAAGGGTCTCAGTATTTGTCCAGTAAAATATTTCGGATGCGTGAAATAGTCAAGTATTCATCCAGGAACATAAAACATTAAGGATCTCTTGATTAATTGAGACTTTAACTTTCTTTGTCACGCTACAGACAAGAAGCATTGTCTGACTATATATAGCAGTCTGATCCTTCACCAAAACTCATCCTCTTTCTTGTTATAAAGCTCAGAGTGAAAGCAACCTTGGCCAAGGTCAGGTAGCCTGCATGGAAGGGTGGACCCCGTTAGAAAGCCCCAGATCGTGGTACCTTTCTGTTCTATCTCCCTGATTTGTTTATCTGCAAATAGCAATGATATCATTTACCCTGGGAGGGTTTTATAAGGAGTAAATGAGATAATGATGTATATAGAGTATTTGGCATAGTTTATGGGTTGAATTGTGTCCCCTGAAAATTCATATGCTGAAAGGTTAACCCCAGTAGTTCAGAATGTGGCTATATTTGGAGATAATAGCCTTTACCGAGGCAATTAAGCGAAAAAGGAGGTCATAATTCAATCTCACTGGTGTCCTTATAAGAAGGGATTAGGGCACAGACACACACAGAGGGAAGGCCACGGGAAGACCCAGGGAGAAGGCGGCCATCTACAAGCCAGGGAGAGAAGCCACAGAAGAAAGAAGCCTGCCGACACCTTGATCTGGGACTTCCAGCCTCCACAGCTGTGAGAAAATAAATTTCTGTTGGTTAAGCCACGAAGCACGTGGCATACTGGGCTATGGCGCGATCGTGAACTGTTACAACGTATGTTGTGCAGTAAATGTGCATTTCCCTCACGTTGGCAACCTGAGGGCTGACTGCTCCCATAATGAGCTTTCTCCAGTCCAAGACCCAGGCAAACTCTTGACCGCTCTGTATACACATTCTGTGCTGCCAGGATTGTGTCTCATTTCTTGTTTTATGTCCCCTCCCAGGCCCAGAGCCCAGCACTTGGCTGATAGCAAGAATCCTTTAAAAGATGAACAGAAGACGAACTCCGCAAGACCCCTGGGCGGCCGCAGGCCCCCTTGAGAGAGCGTGTGAGCCTCTAAGACCACCGGGCCTTGCGCCCATTAGCCCCATGAGGTAAAGGAAGCAGTGAGAAAATCCCGTTCATGGATCAGTAATAACAAATATTTAGTGGTTGCTTCTAGAAGAAGCATGATTCGAGCCTCTCTTTTTGCAGGTTATCGTGATGGCAATAAAACCGACAGATACCTAAACCAGTTTCGTGTGCACGGTGAACCGGATTATTTGCCACACTGATCGGTAACAGGTGAGCACACGGTGTTGGAAGGACCCTGGTCACTCCCTGAAGCACGCAGGAATTATCACACAAATAAGTCACTGACAGTAGGAGTCTGAGGGTGAAATGTTCTTTGGAAACTGCCCCAACTAATGGGAATAACCCTACCTACCCACCCCGGGTGAAAACTGTCCTTCCTTTGTTCCCATTCAATAATCCTTGAAGGCTCACATTCATAACCAAGAGAAAAAAAGGCACTGATGTCCTCGTGAGTGGTTATAAACCTACCTTGGGATGTGACAGAAGACCAGTGAGGCTACAATCTGCAAAGTGATACGTTTGAATCTTGATTTAAGAAAAACAAAAACATAAACAAAAACCAATATTTTAAAGCACTGGGATACGCCTAACAGCTTATCATCCTACAGCTTATCAGTTGCTCTGAGAACGAAGAATTGGCTCTTGGTATCTCCTGAGCAGGACAACGCCCTTAGCAACATCACCAACTTTTTGTGTTAACTCTTTACTGGGTCTGGACGCTTAGCAGCAGAATATGAAACTGATTTTTCTTTTTTTCCTGATCACATATTCCATCCAGGTATAACAGAATGTAAATGGCGTGTCTAAGAAAATGGTAAAAATTTTATTGAAGCGCAATTTCTTTTAAAAATTCATTGTAAGCTGAGGGTGCCTGGGTGGCTCAGTCGGTTAAGCGTCCGACTTCAGCTCAGGCCATGATCTTGCGGTTCGTGGGTTCGAGCCCCGCGTCCGGCTCTGTGCTGACAGCTCAGAGGCTGGAGCCTGCTTCAGATTCTGTCTCCCTCTCTCTTTGCCCTTTCCCCGCTCATGCTCTGTCTCTCTCTGTCTCTTAAAAATGAATAAATGTTAATTTTTTTTTTTTTAATTTCATTTTAAGTTGAATATGTCATTCGTGCACGTAGCGGTTTGGAGCACAGACAGACCCTGGAGTCAGACCTCACACTCTTAACTAACAATGCCATATATTCACCAGCTTGGGGAAATTATTCTCCCTCTCCCTGCCTCAGTCTCCCCATTTGGAAATGGGGGATAATGATGGCACCCATGTCAAAGGACTGCTGCGAAGGCCAACTGAGCAGAAACATCAGAAAGACTGAGAACTGTTTGTGGCACGCAGGAAGCACTCAAAACCTTTTAGGTGTTGCTTTTCCACATCCTGCCAACGGCAATAATACTAACAGGTTCACAACTTGGAAATCTCTCTCTTGAATGGTTTTCAACGAGGTAACCCTAAGGTAGCAGGTAGGTACAAACACCTTGATGAAGATTCCAGCGCACAGGGGTATAATCGCGTTCATTCAATATAACGATTAAAGAGCTTTGTAGCAATACAGCGAGCCCAACTAGACAGATTCTGATTAACCAACGAGAGGTGTGAGGAAGCGATTACAGAGCAGAAATTGGTAAGAAACAGTCAAATAGGTTGTGGAAAGCTGTAAATATTACTTTGTCGCCCTAACAAAATATACATAATCATCAAACACACATTAGTGGAAAACAATATAGAACCTGACATGTAAATGAGGAATTGGAAGAGAAAAGAGAATCACAAGTCGAGAAGAAAAGTCAGCATTTTGTTTCATCTTCGATTTGACCGTCAGGCATTTTTCATTATTATTTAGGGTAAAATTCTTTATAATCACCTGCTACATTTAATTGCAATATTCACATACAGATACATAACTCTAGAACATCTCAAACTTTCACAAAGCCTCTAAATAGGAAAAAAAAATACTTTGAACCAACACCCACCTGCCCTTTTATAGCAAGCAGAGAGTCTCAATCCACGCACGCACATCTGAGAACACTAGCCTTACACGATGGGTCTTGAGCTCTGTCCTGCAAAATTACAAAGTGACAAGTTCCAGAGGGCGTAGCACCCCGCAGTCCAGGGAAAACGCACACAACCCTGAAAGGCTTTGAAGAGTGGCCACATTCCCCCCAGACATTGATTGCTACCACCTAGATTAGGCACTTGGTAGAATTTTTCCAGGAGAAAAAAAAAAAGAGTATGCTTTTCGTAACTACTTTAACACAGCCTAACTGAGAAATAAATATCTTCTCTCCAGATCTCAATTTCTTCAGGGAGGGGGTTAGGATCTGATTATCTCTGAATTACCACCTCAATTCCTACATTCCCGGACTCTTTGGAAGCACGTCATATATCTTGCTCTATAAGAAGCTCTCAATAAATGAGTTTTACGGGTGAATGAATATATGCTATGCTCGTCATTCTCCGTGTAATGTACAAAAGTCTTTCTGAAGTCCAGCACTTAAGCAGGAATCCAACCTTAACTCCTCTTGACAAATCGGATGGATTTCGCGTCAGAATAAACTTCTCATAAAACAAACTATTAATGTATGTATATATATATATACACACACACATTCATTTCTTTGCTTTGATCCCTTGAATAAATTGAAGCTTATTTGGTCTAAGCATGGCACAGTCCCTTCAAGCTAACTGTCCATGGGTCAGTCATACTTGGTACATGTCACCGAAACCGTATTTTATTTTCCTGGGTTCGCTTATTTTTTTTTTAAGGTGTTTAAAACATTTCAAGGTATCTTAAGTTTGCCTCGCATCCAGATGGGCAACTTGCGAAGTTCAGAAATTCACTCTTCTCTGCCTTTGAAGGCAAGAACAAGTTGGCAGGGAACACTTGGCAGCAAAGGAGGAGACGCTGGCCTGCACAGGATGAGAAGTAGATTGAGAGAAGGAGCTATATTGGGCGGTAGGTTTCCATTAAATGGATGTCTTGGGCTTGCCATCTTTCACTGTAATTGCTGGTCCGGGAAGTTGACGGTCTCTGGAGATGAATCTATTTTAAGTTTAATGGATCAGTGGAAGCTATTGAGAGACTGGTACGACTCTTTCTCCTTGACTTTTCCAGTCCAAATGAAGGCATTGCTATCTATAAAGCTGTGCATGGATGTGCCAACACGCCCCCTCATCGCACCCAAAAAGAAACCACCTTCCATGGACCTTACCTATTGAAAATCTTTAATGCTGAAAGTACTAGGTCACTTATATTTATTAGCAGTTATATATGTGTTTTCCTGTATGATATACATTTATCATAGATAGATAGATAGATAGATAGATATAGATAGATGATAGATAGATAGATAGATAGATAGATATAGATAGATAGATGATAGATAGATAGATAGATACAGAGAGAGAGAGAAACCCTTCTGATCACTGTGAAATTTTTCGTATTAACAAAATGAATTTATATAATGCCCAGGAAAAGCAAAGAAAATTCACATGCATTCAGCCTATATATGTTTTGGCCTCATTGCAGGTAAGTGTGCAAGCTTCACGAACCTTTATTTGGAAGAGCCTTGGCATTCAAAGATGTAACCTTTGTGGATTAATAAAAAGCCCCCTTCAATGT
The DNA here is from genome assembly GCF_027475565.1 of Acinonyx jubatus. Taxonomy (NCBI): domain Eukaryota; kingdom Metazoa; phylum Chordata; class Mammalia; order Carnivora; family Felidae; genus Acinonyx; species Acinonyx jubatus. The sequence continues at coordinate 75,542,803 of NC_069380.1, forward strand.
TCATGGCACAGAATCGGTTGTTATTTTCTGAAGGGCAGATATAAATCATGCACTGGTGTGTGCTACAAAGTGACTTAGCTCTTGAGGAACCCAAACGGTTTGCCAGCTTCCACATACTAAAGTCCTGAATGGGTGAGGAGCAGTGAGATGGGTTGAACTGTGTCTCTTTGAAATCCATCGACTGGGGTCCTACTCCCTGGTACCCGTAACATGACGTTACTTGGAAGCAGGGTGTTTGCAGATGTATTCAACTTAAAATGAGGTCATAAGGATGATCTCTAATCCAACATGACTGGTGTCTCTATAAACAGAAGGAATTTGGGGGGATGGACACACATACAGGGAGAACATGTAGATGTCCATCTAGAAGCCAGCGAGAGGGGCCTGGAGCAGAGTCTCCCTCCATAGCCTCAGAAGGAACCAACACTGTCCACACCTTGACCTCAGAATGCCAGCGTCCAGAACCATGAGATAACACGTCTCTATTGTACAAGTCACCTGGTCTGTGGTACTTGGTCACAGCAGCCCTACACAGATATAGGGGTATCAAGAAATACAACCAGAGAGGAATGATGCAGACCAAGTTGAAGATTTTAGGGCTTTCATTCCAGGTGCACTGGGTCCGTCATGGTCCCATCCACATTTGTTATAGGTCCACCCGGCTACCGTGTAGAGAATGGATTAGAAGCTAGAATGGATGGCTGGAGAGAAGTAAGAAGGCAATTCCAGGAATCCGGGTAAGAGGTGACAGAGCTGGGACCGGGGTGGTGGCGGAGAGATGGATGGAAATGGCCTGAATCAGGATGTATTTGGAAGGTAGAACCAACAGGACTCAGTAAAGGACCGGATGTGAACCGATGGGAGGTGGAGATGATAGCTTGGAGAATGGCTCATGGGCCCCTGGCTGGCACAGCTGTGTGGATGGTGTGAGTTCTTCCGAAAGGAAGCAGAAAGGAAGAGGAACACATTTAAGATGATGGGCCAAATATATTTTGGAAAGGAGTTTGGGATACCTGTGAGGGATGTAAATGTGCCTTTCAGGTAGACGGGTAAACATCTAGATTTGGAACTCAGAAAAAATCTAGTCTGAAAATATAAGACGGGGATCTGTTGGCAGAGAAATGGCATTGACAACTGTGGAGACCGTTGAGATCATCTAAGGCCAGAGGTAGAATGAGAAGACAAGAAGGCCCAAAACCAACCCCTGCAGAACGCTGTTAGAATTTCACTCTAGGGTGACATTTTTCAACCTTCGGTCTGCAGACATTTGGGGCCACGTAATTCTTGGTGGGCGGGGGGGGGGGGCACTGCCCTGTGCATTATAGGATGTTTACCAGCATCCCTGACCTCAACCCACTAGATATTACCATCACCCCCTCAGTTACGACAACCCAAGATGTCTCCAGGCATTACCAAATGTCCCCTGTGAGCCAACCTAACCCCTGGTTGAGAACCAATGGTGCTAGACCAAGTGTACATGGTGTAGACCAAACAAGCAAAGTAAAAGTATACGGAGTGACTAGAGATTGAGGAGGAAGAAAAGAAGCAGGGCACAATGCGTCGAAAGCCGAGAGAAGAAACTATCTCAGGAATTAACGTGCAAATCAATGCAAAATAGTCAAGGAATATATGTACTGGGAAGTGCCCAGCAGTTTTAACAACATGGAAATCATCGGGGGCTTTAGCAAGAGGGATTTTGTTAAGCAACAGGAGCACGTGGCAAATTGGAGTAGACTGCTATTATATTTTATTTGTACCATTGACCACATTTATCCATGTAACCGGTTTGTAATAATATTTGTGTAGGGGGTGGGGGAGGTTTAATGCCATTAGTTGCCCTGCTCAACAATCCCTCTTTGTTAACAGAACTTTCATTTTTTCATATGCTCTATAGTCTATTCATGGGAAACTACTTTACAATGCCAGTGGTGGTGACCTCATTCTCCTTGCCGGCTATTGGTTTAGGACCAGTCATGCAATAGAAATGTAGTCAATGACGACATCACAAGAACTCTGAAGGCTTTGGGTCAATGTTTCCTTGCTGATGCAGACAACCCAGAAGGGACATCGGTCTTCCTCTTCGGGGGATAGCCTCTCAAAATTCCTGGAGGATTTGGGACTTTTACCACAATTTTCCTCTGCGCTGCATAAGTAGAATTAACGTGAGGGCAAGCTAACCAGTAAGTGTAGCAAGAGGAAAAATGGGAGGCACATGGGTCCTTGAACGAAGTGGTTAGAACTTTGAATCAACCAACCTGGAAGCCATCAGTCGCAGATGTCTTAATGGAGTCAACCTAGCTTCCTTCCGCCTCCCATCTGTTTTCAGCAGTTTTAATTTGCTTGTTTATCGTCACCTCAGCATCTTTCCCTTGGGAATCTTCATTCTGTTGCCAACAACCTCTGGAACAATACGATCCTTTGCTTCTGATACTCTGTTCTCTTACTAACCTGAATGGAATTCTGAGTTCCCCATTTCATGGTTTTCCAAAATAAGGCAAATCAACCATTGTCACCTCTTGGCCCCTGAGCTATTGTCTTCCACAACTGGTTTCTTGAAGCCAACTCAGGTAGCTCTTCCCTCCCCATGTGGCTGTCGCCCACTGGTTTTCCCTGCTTCAGCCACATGCCTTGAGGGTTTGCACACTTGGTCCATCACCCCCTTCCCCACCCCACCGGTGCCGTTTATTTTGATGATCCTTGCAAACCCGTAGCTCCACACTTCAGTGACCTCCAGTGACCTTCAGCTACCCCCACCTTTAGCACCCACATTCACGGCCACACCTTGGACCTCATCATTACCTTGAAACTGTTCCACCTCCAAGATCTTAAACTCAGAAATTCTTTCCTCTATTACAACCTCCTACTGCCTCACTCCTGGGAAGCTTCCTGTGCCCTTTGATCCTCAGCCCCTCCCTAATCTCTCACGGGTCCCTTTCTGGATATAAAACCTAATTGGAGGCCCCTTAGGAACTGAAAAGGGCAATCAATTATAACGTATTAGGAGGTTCACTTCATCAGTACACTTTTCAAACAACTCAGCCTGGAACTACATGTGTTTAACTACTTCGATTAAATTTTCACCTGCACTCAAAATTCCTGCATTCTCTAAACCCATCTTATCAGAAGCCAAGTCAAGGATAACCTGCCATGAGTTTTCCCTACTCTTGACTCTCAGTTGTAGAAACTACAAAAGGTAATTAAATGACCACATGTAAGCCAGTATTTCTGCCCCAAATGTCTAAAAAAACACGCATGGGAAGGCCATTTTAAGAATGACAACAACAGAAGTCTTCCAGATAGCCGAAGAGGGAAACATCCATAAAGAAGATGCTACAGAATGTGTCTTTTGTTTTCTGTAGGGTCACCTTTCTGTCCATTCAGAGTGAGCTTTAGTTGGGTTCTCAGGTGCTTCTTTTCCCCCTGATTGCCCTTTTTCCCTCTTCCTTCACCCTGGCTGTCCCTTGAGATGCATGGTTAAGGCCATGGAACAGCCACCATTTGGGAAATGACGGCAGGTACTGTGATCAGCGGGCTATAATAATGCTGAATAGGAGTCGACTTAGGTCCTTCCGATTCTTCAGAATAGAACAGCTTCCCACTCTCCCCAAAAAGCTTTCTTGAGAATGCTGGGCTCCTAACAACGAAACTTTGATGCATTCCGTTGGAGATGCATTATTAAAGCATTTAATTGACACATATTTACTTTAACAGCTCCAGGAAATAATAATACAATTTCATACAAAATGATACAACTTTATGCCCACCATTCCACTCACTGAGCCTGGCTGGGCGACGACCATGATGTCCTCACTTGCTCAACCCTAGACACACTGCTCCCCTTCCATCTTAGAGACTCTTGTGCTTATTGAGAGAAAGTACGGAAGTCACCAATATGGCGTCATCACAAAGGATTTTCAGGAATAAGTTTGACCATCAGCTCTTTTTGCCCCACCAGCTGATTTGACTCTAACCTTGACTTAATTTCTGTCTTCCCTCTACCAGTTTTTTGCTGCCCTAGAAGACTCCTTTTCCACTGGGAGTAAGGATGAGAAGCTTCGGAAACCATATCATCCTGGAGACAAGCTTTTTGACATCAACTGGACCATCCAGATAACTCAGCAGCCACTCGCTCACAGGGAGCTGGCTTGCTCTCTGACTTGCCTCGGTTCCCCCTTCCCATCTTCCCTGGCCCAGAGTCTACTGCTGTCCCTCCATGGTCACCCAGAAATCTCATCTCTTTTAACAGAGAAAACAGTGGTCATTAAGCTCCTCAAATTCCTTTCAGTGCATCCCAAGGAACATTTAAAATTCTGTTCGTTTTTCACGTCAGGTCTGTTTCAGAGGGTATCTACCTTTCCAACACCAACCATCCCTCCCTATGCTTGTGAAAAAATTGTCTTCATGTACTAAAATACACAACATAAGATTTGCCGTTTTCACCATTTTTAACTGTACGGTCAGTGGCATTAAATACATTCATGGTGTTGAATGTACATTCACGGTGTTGTGCAGCCGTCACCACCACCTGTCTCCAGAACGTATCACCCCAGACAGAAACTGCGTCCCCATTAGACAATAACACCCCACTCCCTGTGCTTTCGAGTGCAGGAAATACTGTGATGCCTTGAATCCCCCCACGGACGTATTTTCCTCAATTTATAAACATTTTGACTCCTCATCTTAGAGACACTTTGCTTGGATTTGCTCTCAAAAACCTACCCCCATTTTTCCTGACAATTCTTTAAGCAGAATTCTTCCATAGCCACTTCTGCCCATCATCTGCCCAGCAGGCCACCAGCCCTGCTTACTCCTCGTCTTCATTAAACTGAAAATGCCTTGAGGGCCAAGACGATGCCTTTCACACCTGCATCCTCAGTGCTAGGCAGGGTGTATGAGGCAAAGCAGACAATAAATATTTTTTGGACACGTAGCTGGAGGAAAACAATCGCTTCAGTTGTACGAGTACTTGCTGAGTGTGCTGCTGGGCTGTTTGGGTGGATTTTTTTCGTTGTTGCCAAGTTTGACTCCTGAGACTGTGACTCTAGAGACTGCACTCCACCCTTTTTCTGGTCTGCATCTATCTAGTCGATGACATAAATGAACCTACCCGTGATGATAATCGCTACCTTCCAAAATCTTTGCAGGAAAGATACTTAGGTTACTAACCAATCTTAGCACTTCCCTAACGTGGTCTATCGAGTGTTAAAGGTAAGCACCCTTTGGTGTATCTATGCAGATCGAGTTCAATTTCCTAAATTAGGAGCCAAAGTAGAGAAATAATGGTAGGTGAACTAATGTTGAAGGGAAAACATGGAGGAAAGCTATCATTTCTGTGCATATTTTAAAAATGCGTTTATACATTATGGTGGATGACGTTTATCAGTTATTTGCTGCCCTTCTTAGGAGAATACATTCCTCCCTCACTGAGATCATGGCCTTGCCAGAGCCAATGAGCAGTATGTCCCAGAGGGTGGCCACTTCTTCAGTCTGGGCTCAACACGAAGGCATACAGAATCTGAGTCAACCGGCAACAAGAGTAAGAAGTAAGTCTTTGTTCCAAGATTTGGGGGCTGTTTGTTACCAAGCAGAACCTAACAATGGCTGACAAATAGACACCTAAATTCATCCCCAATTATATAAAGTCAATGAGAACATAGATAGAATTTAAATGTACCGTTTAGTTGAGTTACTGATAGTCTAGCTGAATGTAAAATTCCTAGGACATCTAACGTGTGTTTAGTACATATGACTTTTAACTTGTTTGAGAAAGACGTGATAAAGGGAAGATTCAAAACCTCAGGCAGAAGCTATGATCTCAAGAAGCTATTGATTTTTAATCAAATGTATTGGTTAAAATAATGTCGATATTCTATGGCTTTTCTTTTTTGCAGGTAAATGGTAAATGTAGTATCTCAAATTCTGTCTTTTCTTCTAACATTCACTCCAAATATTTAGGATTTATGCATTTTTTGTGTAATAAAATATAGCTTTCATATTGATATCTTTTCCCCTGAGGGTGAAAATTCATTCTCAGTAGGTCATGTGTTATATGTGAAAAACATACAGTCCTCATAAAATGCTTTAAAGCCCAGGTGAATGCCACTGTGAATTGGTCTAGCTTCTTCAGCCTCACTTTTAAAAGGTCTATAAATCTATCTGTGTTGTACCTTTGGCCCTCTCAAACTGGTGCTGTGCATGGGCTGACTCATAAATGAGAGACTACGTATGATTTGAAGGGCACCACGGATTTCTCACAAGTTGCTCTGCACCCAATGCAAGTGTGATCCTCAAGGACTGAAGTGCATCATCTTAAAGCGTTGCATATTTGAGCTAGTAAAGTCAGGAAGGCTGAAAGATCAATTCTTTTTTATTAGACAAAGCAGATTTCAGTGTATCAGATTAGCTGAGCTCTGCAGAGGAGATCGGTAAGTTGTTTCCCAGGTGGAAAGGTGGAAAAGGTATTAAAATTCTTCAGTGTCTCCCCAGAGCCTTGAGAAAAAAAAAATTCTTCACAAGACAGACTGAAGTCCCCTGAGACCTGGCCTCTGATTTCCTCTCCAGACTCATCTGTCTGACTCTAGCTACACTGAATTATTTAAAGAGGACGTTTTTGAGTCCCTTTCTCCTGGATAACCCTAGATTTCCTGATTTACCATTTGGCCTATATTTTATTTAGGAAAACTAATGTGAGCTATGACAATGGAAATACCCCAAAGACTTTGATGGTTTACACAAAAGGCCCAATGTGGGCCTGGTCACCAGCCTCCATGTAAAGGAATAAAGGAAGGGAGAGGCATCCTGATCCCACAGCCCATAGCCCACAGTCCCTAGGCTAGCACTGGTCACAGGACCCCAACCTCACTTCAAGGAAAGCTGGAGGGACAGACATGGGCCTCATACCCAACCACAGCCCATGCTTTGTCTAGGCAGTAGGGCACACCACGCTGAGCCACCAACATCTGCTTGCCCATCTCCCCTCCTCATTCAATAAGGAGCACTTGAGAGTCGTGTCTGCACCTTATTTCTTTGCACTCAGAGCTCCCCGTACCTTCTCTGTCACACAGCAAGTGCTTAATAAATGTTTATTAAAATAAAGAATAAATGGGTGGGTGGATGGATGGATGAATGGACGGATGGATGGATGAATGGACGGATGGATAGTTGGATGGATGGATGGATGGATGGATCATTAAGAATGAGGAATCATTGTTTGAATAGTTGTTAGGCCCGTACCTTTGGAAACTCTTGCTATGAATGGGAAAGTTTCAAAAGTGAAAATCCCGCCTCCCCAAAGTACAGCCAGAAGACTGGATTTTCTCCAATCTCCTGCACCGTGAGATTGAGAGGTCATAGGCATGTTGCCTAGGTTTCTCTGGCCAAATAGACCCACACAGACTCCAAAGCAGATGCAAGCCACAAGGGGGAACATCGTTGCGGGGCTGTAGGTAACAGAACTGATTTCATGGCCTCAGCAGAAGCCATAGTGACTTCACCATCGTTGAATGGAGTTCCTGGTGCAGAGGATCAACGGGCGGCGACGGTGTGGGTAGCAGACCAGCAAGGGTGGTTTTCTCATTAGCTGCCTCTGTGCTTGTGGTTTTGGGCATTTTTCCATGGGGTTTGGCCTTGGGTCTGGTTTGGTAGCCCTCCCAAGACGTCTGTGATCTACTCAACATTCCCTTAATTAAATATCTTTTTATGTAACTAGAAAGAGTCAGTTTCCATTACTTGCAATTAAGAGCCAGTTAAGATCCAAGAGAAGAGCATGAGGCCACAGGACATTGGAACTGAGAGAGAGAGAGAGAGAGTGTGTGCGCGCGCGTGCGTGTGTGTGCTCCCATACGCGTGTGCATGTGTATGTATGTGTTTGGAATCAAAGGTGAAGGAAGCAGGTGCACAGTGAGGCAGCAATAAAGGCATAGAGGGGAAGCCAGAGCGGCAAACAGACATCACAGGTAAATTTTGCTGACTTCATTCTACATTTCTTTCTTTTGTTCAGGCTGGTACCTTACACTGCAAGAATTCAGGTCGGTGGTCCCGTGACAGCCCTAATATTTGTCTGTTAAATTCATGTCTTGTTCCTTCAGTCCGCCATTACACCTAATATCAATTACGCTCATAAAATTGTGCTCTAAGTAAAAGCTGTTGCGGACAGCTTCAAGTGGTAGGTACCTCCGCGTGGTCTCGCTAAAAAGTGTACCTTTGAAGGCAAGTTCAGATTAACAGGATTTCTGAGCTAGAAGAAAATGAGGCCCAGAAAGCTCGATTGCCTTTGCTCCAAGTAGCAGAGTTTTGCATAGTCAAAGGGTCTAAAAGGGTTTGGAACAGCAAGAGAGTCTTAATGATAGAACTGCAAGAACATTCTGAAACAAAGAGTGCGTCTACCCCATAACACCGTAACATTATGCGTGTACTAATAAATATCGACTCAAAAGGAGGGACCTGTCCTAATCTTGGAAGGAACGCTTGAACAAGAGAGAATTTGGAGTTTTGCCCAAGAAATTTTAACTGAATGCGTTTGTTTTCATAAAATATTTATTTCCACTAAAAGTTCATCGAAAGACTATCAAAAGACAGCTTCCTAGGGGACTGCTTTTTCTAGTGGCGATACCTACAACACATTCACGTGTCAGTTGTTTAATTTTGAAAACCGGTATTTCAAGCAACCCACCACGGCTTGCCCGTCTGCATCCAAAGGGCCCTCTCTGAAACAAACCAAAAAAGCATTAATGTTCAAAATGCCTTGATTTAGGGTTTTCCAAGTTGGCTCCTTCGTGGATGTGAAGGCAATTGACTTTCTCTTGCAATTATGCTCCCAGTTGAGAGAGGTGTAATTGAGGCTAACATAACTGCTTCTGGATGTTTTCAAGGTACTGAAAAGACTGGCTGGAAATGAAGGGTTGACCCTTTCTGAAGCCTGAATAACCGAAGGTTTACAGTCATCCAGGACAGCAAAGCCAGCTCTTGTTTTCAAACAAGACCATTTTTCAAGCTGTTGCTGAGATTGCTATAGATCCTGGGGGCAGGACTGAAAACAAGATCATAATCGAGCAGTAGGAGATCTGCTTATCTCCCTCTGCAAAGAGCTGGCCGAGGACAGGGGACCCAGACTGTGTAAATGCAGGGAACAACGCGCCTGCTTGGAGCCCTGCGTGATTTTAAAGCTTGTTGGAAAAAGGTGAGAAGAAATGGGTCCAAATGCTCTTATGTTTGCTGACTTAAGAGTCGGTGTGGGGGTGGAGGCCTGGCGGTGCTACGGGGTAGGCAGAAAAGACATAATTAAAACTATTCATTTCGTTTAAAAAAAAAAAAAAATCTGCTCTATCTTCCCAGCGGGCCTTGATCTCTTTGTCACACTGTATTTGGAAAGTTCTATTGAAATGTCATTCAGGAAGTGCCACTCGGTGGCCTAGTAGAAAAAAAAAGAGAAAGGATAGTTGGGGAATGAGAGGCAGTGAAAGATAAAAGCATGCATGTTTTAAAAAAGTAATATTTCATTAGAAGCCTCTTACTAAGTGCTTGCTCGAACCTAAGCACACACTCAAATCATTTCTCATAAACAAAGTGAGATCTTAAAGAATTACTAATTTTATGCAACTACACGTTTGATTTGTTTTCTTCTGAGCTAATTGATGTGAACCTTCAATTTGATTTTCTTATTCCTTCTTCTGCCTCTAAATAACCTCTTTCTGCTGCTAAGATCTCCCGTGGACATCAAAGGGAGGGTCTTGTATACAAGAGGAGACGCCAGGGGCAACAGAGGAGAAGGAGGGTTAGGGTTGCGGGGACCACATTTGTTGGAGCTAATTTTGAAAGAAGGCGCACACAGTATGAATATATGTTTCGTGTAAATATGTGATTATGCAGGACAAACACGACAACCTCTCCACCCGCCCCCCCATCCCTAAAAGCTGTATCTATCAAAGCTAGGTATTCCAAGAGTGGGGGCAGTAATGTCAACACAGGCATTTAAAATTGTCAGTTGTTTTCCTTCTCCGGAACCATGTGAATGCAAAGCCAAAGCAGCTCTGCCAGTTCAGGATAATGAGTCAGCTCTTTAGGTTATTAACCAGAATACGGCATATCTTCATTACAACGCAGCAGAAGGGACAGGGGATAGCCGGGGGCGGGGTGCGTGGGGAGGGGATGATCGTCTTTTTGTCATGAATTTGAGCTTTATTTTCCAAAGTTTATCTGTGTTCTGCACTCGTGCTGAGACACGGATGCGAGCTCCCAGCCAGATAAATGGCAGCATAACTCACTTGCAACGCTTTCAATTATGATTATAATTAGACACGCGAGTAAATCAAATATCTTGCCTGGAGTCTCTCTGTATTCCACAGAAAGAATAGCATTTCTTTTTCTCAAAGAAACTAATTTTCTGTCATCTAATCAATGCATTTAAGCAGGGAGGAAATTAGAATCATTTCCTTTTCTAACATCGATAATGTTTGTCTGGCTCTAAAGAATGTGACATCGCCTAAAATCGTATTGATTACTAGACGCAAAAAAAAGGCAGAGAAATCATTTTTACCTTTTTACCAGGTAAACATAGGAAGAATTTGAGCACAACTTCTTAGAACTTTTGCAAAACGTGTTTCTCATTAGCAACAACTGGATGCTTCCTTCAAATAATCAAAAGTGTTATCATGAATTCGCTTCTAAAGTGACCGTCGAAGTTCCAAATTTGTTCGGAGAAATAATCCTATTGGCATTTCCATATACAAATGAGACATACATGTGTATTTCACCTTTGGTTTTGCTTATAAAAAATAAGTATTTAACAATATTTGACCACTTTCTGAGATAGCCTGTTCAGAAAACCCGAAATCTTGGGAAACGTCAAATCCTTGTGTTAAAAGAGAATAGCGTTTTACGTGTTTCTCGCATGGGTGCCAAAACACTGCCGGCACTAAAAAATGTAAGCAACTATTTAAGAATGTTCTATACCACAGTGCATGCAGCTCTAGAGCAATTGGAAACAACTTAGTGAGGGAAGCAGAGTAAGAAGATGAATAATGATGTCTTGTGTACCTCAAAGATGGCCTCCATTTATAATCTGAAAGGTTTTGTTACAGCAATCAAGTTGCGTAATCCCACTTCGAAATTAAAACCGCTCTCTTATAAGCCCATGCCATCAGAGACTATGATGTGGGGGGAGACGATTCTTTAGAAAGGAAATACCATCTAGTTGTCTAAGAAGACATTTTGCGGAAAGGCATCAAGACAGGGTTTCATTGTAAGTTGTGAATCCTTTCAAAGGGACGGTGCCCTGAATGTTAACATCATCTCATACATTCCCAGGATGTGTGCAATTACCTCAGAGAGAAGAGCTGGGTAGTGAGGTCTCAAGGGTTTAGATAATGACATAAAGTATGTCGCAACGATTATCCGTGTACTTTTCCGGGAGATGCATTATTTAAAACCTACCCGGGACTTCAAGAATGAAAGAGGAACGTCCACTTTATGAAATTGCCATTAAAGTCTTATCTGGAGTTGAAGACAAGGCTAATTATTGGTTTTTAACCGAAGTATCATTCCAGTTTAATATCAGTGCCCGGGTCTTAAATATTGAAGCAAGTCACATTTTTCAGGGACAATTGCCTTTGAATGAAGAATGACAGGGCTCTGGTCTTTGCTGACCCTTACGACTCCTGCCGCGCAATCCATGGCAACTCAGTTACTACAGCAACCCAGGACCACGCACAAGAACAGGACAAGACCGTGAAATCTGATGTCATACTTTCACAGGATAGAAATTGCAAAAGATATTCTGGAGTAGATTTGGTAAGTATGTGATCTACATTATCAATTAGTTGGAAGTGACTATGGAGCTTTCATTGGGGCCGAGAAGGAAGGATCTTGTGTTCAAATGTGGGGCAACATCTCCCGACCGTCTACTATGTGTGACCTACAAAAAGGAACAAGAATGGAGTGTCGAAAAGCTCTTTTTCAGCCTTGTCCTCACCGGTCTCAGCTAGAAGCTCAAACTTAGTTCGCTGCTTTTCTGAGAGGCTTTGGGGCCAAAAATAAAGTGATTTACTTTGAAATGCTTCCATTGGTCGGGTCAGCATAAAATCCATAATCAGGTCTCATTAGAAATTATCCAGATATTTGCCATATTTCCAAGTCCCCTTCTGTAATAGAAGTCAGCTCTCCTTTTCCCTTCCCCACCTTGGAAAACTAACTTCAGCACTTAAGTCTGGGTCTTGCGGGGCACCTGGGTGGGTCATTCAGTTAAGCGCGTGACTCTTGACTTCAGCTCAGGTCGTGATCTCACGGTTCGTGAGTTCGAGCCACACGTCAGGCTCTGGGCTGACAGTGTGGGGCCTGTCTGGGATTCTCTGTCTCCCTCTCTCCCTGGCCTTCCCTGCTTGTGCTCTCTCTCTCTCTCTCTCTCTCTCTCTCTCTTAAAATTAATAAACTTGAAAAAAATTAAAAAAAAAAAAAAGAATTGGTCTCAGGCCCCATTCTAGAAAATAAATCTAATTAATTCTGTCAGAGTTTGGGTTCATGAAGTAGTCGTAGCGACTTTCATCCATGTATTCCTGGCACTTCATCATTAACACATATTTGGACAAAATCAGTGAGAAAGAGAACGATTTTGGCCTCAGGTTATTGGCGTTCTACAATTAGAGTATAAAAAGTCCATTTTCCATGTTCTGCTTAGACACACCATGGAACCTAGAATTGACTTTTGTGTTAGGACTCTGTTAAGGCTTTTTAAATAAACCCAAGATTTATGTGGCAATAATCGCAATGATGTGTGACCCTAACCCTGCCATTGGCTCTGTTTCAACTTGTCTCAACTTCAAGACTCATAGCCAGCCTCAACTTTGTAACCCTGGAGACAAATGTCATAGCCAGTCCTTCAATTTGTAATCTCTACAAAAGGAAACACCAAGACTTGGGGGAAACAGGGGACAGCAAAATTAGCACCCATGAACGACTACACGTGATCATGTCTCCATGCTTGTTCACAGATTCAATGTAGGTAGTTTTAACTGTTGCATTTTCCCCGCAACCCTGAGCCCATTGTTGGCCTCACTAGCATGCACTCCCATCCAAGTACCATCAGACAGAATGCTACAGGCCGAATTGCTCTGCACCAGCCTGTTTCCAAGTCAGGTGACCCGAAACAGCTCCTTCCTCTCCTTTCAGATCTGTCCCATTGCAAGGGGAGCCCTCGTGTCACATATTAAAAGAATAGAAAGGAAAGCATATCTGCACTTCGTAAGAGGTCGGAGGCAGAAAATAATCCTGCCATCCAAGCTCTGGAGTCATTCCTTCGTTTATTGTAAAAATATTTCTGAAGTACCACGTGGCCAAGCGCTGTGTGCCTCGGAGAGACACGGCTCTCCAACAGACTCAGTTTGCGGAGAGACTCAAATCCCGGCCGTGCTGAGCAACAGTGACCAGAACTGTAATGAAGAGTGCACGGTCTGCCAAGAGAGAGAGAGGCCTCTGACTTCACGTCTCAGGGGAAGAACGGATAAGGCCTCTGACAGCGGGGGCCTGAGTGCTCCTTCGAGAAGGTGGGGGAGTGACCACACGGTGCGGAAGGTATGCAGCGTTGCAAGCAGATAGAAGATGTGCAGTGTGACCGGGGGTTCTGTCACCTGCAGGAGGGGGAGGCGTGGGCCATAGTCTGAAGGGCTACGCTGAGGAATTTGGTCTTCTTCCCCTCAAAGAACCAGGGAGCCTTTTATAATACTCGTCATCTGCCACCTCTGTGGCCAACGGTCCAGGCCCGCAACACGACCCCGGCGTAGCCCCAGCTCTGGTATCATGTTAGTTAGCCATTGCTGCATAACAAATTACCCCCAAAACTTAGCATCTTGAAGCAACAGTCATTTATTTTTTTTTTAATTTTTTTTTTAACATTTATTTATTTTTGAGACAGAGAGAGACAGCATGAACGGGGGAGGGTCAGAGAGAGGGAGACACAGAATCTGAAACAGGCTCCAGGCTCGGAGCTGTCAGTACAGAGCCCGACACAGGGCTCGAACTCACGGACCGCGAGATCATGACCTGAGCTCAAATTGAGATTCGGACACTCAACCGACTGAGCCCCACAGGCGCCCTCAACAACCATGTATTACGTCCCACTTCATGTGGCTCAGGAACACAGCGGTGGCTCATCTGGTCACCTGTGGCTCCAGGCTGCAGTCTGGTTGGGACCAAAGGGACAGTGCTAGGAAGTGACGTAAGGATGTGCCCGCCAGCTCAGTCCACGAGTGGAGTCGCTTCCTCCGTGTGACTAACCCAAGGGAGAGCGAGACACACACCCAAGATGGAAGATGCCCAGGCCAGAGCTTCCTACATTTGCAGCCTATTCGCCAAAGTGATATCCCATCACTTTTGCCACCTTCCGTTTGCTGGAAGTGAGTCACAGGTCCAGCCCACAGTCTAAGGGACAGTAGTCCAAGGGTGTGAATACCCACAAGGCACGGGTCCCTGGAAGCTACCTAATGGGCTGCCTAGCACGGGGATGGTCCCAAGTTTGCCTATGTGGCTGGTAACACAGGGCCACACTGCTGGAACAGAGAGGACAGCAGCATGACGCTTGAAGCACATGCTGGATTCCAGTGACATCCGTCATGCATTGGCTAGAACCCAAGAGGTATGAAGCTCACTGCTTACTCCAATTCTCAGAATGACCATGCGAGACAGGAGGTATCGTGTCCATTTCACAGCTGAGGAACGTGTAATTAATTTACCAAAGGAAAGACCCCCCACAAATGTTAAGAATGTTGCTGGAACTGGGGTTCAGACCTGACGTAAGTCTGTCTGTCTCCCGACCCACCTGTTTATCTGCTGTGCCCACAGCGTCCGATACCCTATCTCCTTCTGTGAGCTTGTGTTCAGCTGTGGTCCTCCCCCGCCAAGCACTGCGGAACACGCCGTATCATTCATGACGCTCTACAGAGGGAACCACAACATCCCAAAGAAACATGTCAAACAGGACCTTATGACAGATGTTCCAGTGCCCTCAAGACCAGACATGCAGCTCCGATGGTTTTATCATCGCTGAAGAGTGCAGGAATTTACACATCCACAAACTGAACCTCAGACCTAAAGTACTAACCCTGCAATTCGTGATCTCTTCCGGACTGAAAGCACCATCATGTTGACTTTCTGTGTTCCAAGTAGCACTGTGAATCCTGCAGAACGTGCAGTGTAGAGAAACGAGTTGTGGACGGATGCCAATTTTCGGGAAAGAAGACCGACAGTTAACACACAGAAATTTCATTCAAGATTCTATACGAAAATAGAAGTGGCAACCACATTGAACACACATGGAAATATGTCGCGTTTCCCCCCAGAAGAGCCTAGTTAATGAGCTTAAAGTAACTTAAAAAAAATAAAGGTTGAGTAGTTATGAAAGCACTTAGTAAAAAGCAGAGAGACATTGGCTCCGTCTGATTGCACGGTTCAAAGATGAAACATGTTTAAATATGTTCTGTAATAATAGCTTTTATTTATATTTATTCCAAGGAACTCAAAGTACTTTGCGAAATGATTTCATGCCCAAGAGGTAGTAGGAGATAGGTATTATTATCCTTATTTTGCATGAGGAAGCTAACACTTCTGAGTGTCCTGGGCTGAGTATTCAGTCCCGGGGCAGACTGGCGAGGCACACCCACTCTGTCCCAGGTGCCTGTCTGGACAGCTGGGGCGAGTTAGCCGCTGTCTTTGAGCTTTGAGCGGCTCGCCACGTGAGAGGGGAGACAGGGCTGAATCGCAAAGCTCTGTGGGAACACAGACGTGAGGATGACTAATTCTTCCTGGGCTGTCAGAAAAGGTTGACAAAAAGAGACAAAAATCTAAACTAGACCCCGAAAGATGAGTAGGTGGGAAGGGAAGTCAGGGAAAGGGAGCAGGAGGGGCCAAAGCATAGAGGAGGGGAGCAGGTGGGGAGCGCTGATGAAGGACAAGGTCAACAGCGGCTTCTTTCTACTCCTCTTAGTGCAACATACATGTTGCTGCACTTTGCCTTTTGTTTATTTACTACTGTTGTCTTCCCATTTCGTTTTTAGGTGTAAAAACCTCTTGCCTGTTAGAACTACACACTGAAGTCCCCCAGAATAGCTATCATATGCGGGCTTTTGGTCAGACAGCTCTCACTTCCCCCAGAAAAGACGTTTTCCAGAATGTTCTCTATTCGGCTTCCTGATATAAGAAGTCCTTCCTGGCCTTCCCACCACCACCTTCTGTAATCCTATCAGGAACGATTTCTCCCATGCTGGGTGAGTCCGGAGGGCTCCCTACCTGGACTGCCCACTCACATCAACCCCCCCCCCCCCGCCCCAGGCACCTCCATTACTCCTCGTGCAGGACACAAGACGAGAGGTCTTCAAAGAATACCCCAGAGGAGCAACCTCTTTTTTTTTTTAAAGGAGGTTATCTAGGGAAAAAGAAAAAAATCCATCAAATACAAAAACCGTTTCTCAGCAAAATGTCTCTTTTCCCTGAAAAAGAAACAGAAACTGGTCTATCGCGAGCCATCCTTCAATCTGGGGTCATTTTGCAATATAGAGCTTTAAATGATTTTCTCTTTCTTAAAACAGGTCTTATCATTAACTTAATGCAAAAAAGAAAAAAGTCTGAAGGACAAAATTAGACCTACTGGTGTGCATCAATGGTCCCCCCCCCCACCCAGTTACGGATTTGCTACATTACCAAAAAATCAAATGAAAGTCAAAGAATTTAGACAATATCAAAAACGTTTCCAAAAGAACTCAACCTGACTTATGTACTAACATGGAAAGTTGTCTAAGTTATTTACTCACAAAGGCAAAAAACAAAACAAAACAAAACCCAGTTAGAGGATTCCATTGCGGTTTAAAAACATATCGCGTGTGTGTGTAAATTTACTTGTTTTAAAATCTGAGGAAAATAGATCTAATTGTTAACAGTGGCCATCTCTGGGGAGGAGGTTATGAGAAAAATCATGCTTCTTTATATTACAAATTTCTCTATTGTTTTAAGTTTTTATCATAAGCATGACGTTTTTAACAATCAGAAACCAAGAAAAAAGAAAACCAAGGTGGGGGAAAAAATCTGTTTTAAGGTTTTCTCTCATAAATAGTTCTTAAAACTTTGGAACCTACTTGCCTTTCTTCGATGTTTCATAAAAATCTGCTTTGTTTGTTAAGCTTCATCTGTGAGTATTTTATGTAGTTTTACAAAACACAGCGGGGGGCCTCCTGGGCAGCTCAGTTGGTGAAGCATCTGACTCTTGATTTCAGTTCAGGTCATGAGCTCGGTTCGTGAGTTCAAGCCCTGTGTTGGGCTCTGCACTGACAGCGTGGAGCCTGCTTGGGATTCTCTCTCTTCCTCTCTTTCTTCCCTCCCTGGCTCGAGAGAGCTCTCTCTTTCTCTCTGTCTCTCAATATAAACTTAAAAAAAAAACAAAACCCAGTCTGGTTCTTCAGCACCTGACTGTACTTGAGAATGTCCAACCCAATATCCCTAGCAACGTGCCGGGGTCCCTCCCTCTCTGCCCTCGGTGCTCAGCTTGGGGCAAGCTGAGGGCAAGATACAGGCTAACAGCATCCTCCCACTGCCACTCCCCCCACCCCCCCCCCAGGTGAAATATGTGTGATATTCCTCAGAGGCTCCCACCTACCCACGAACAAAGGAAAAGGGTTAAAGTGTTTGCCATGGTGATTTGGGAAACTAAGGCAAATGAAAAATTCAATTCCCTTACTGCCTGCAGCCCATGGCAAGTCCTTGAAACCCACAGAGTGACCTCCCTCCAGGACCTCAGCTGCCTCCATGATGACACTTTCCTGGGGGCAAAAGAGAACCTTGGCTTCACATTATCCCAACCTCGAGGATCCTGTAAGTCTACTTCCTTTATCTCAACTGCCCCAAGATATATGCAGGCAATCCTATTCCAAGCTTATGGTCCCCGATATGCATCTGAAGGGTCTCATGACTGAGGCTTTATTAAACGGTAATAAGTGGCATTTCCCTGGCAACAGCTAGCCCCTGAAGGTCCTAGAAACCTTGCTTCCAAAATACCTTAGAGACTTAACTCTATCCCTGACCCCCTTCCAACCTGAGGGTAGATAATGAGTTAACCCGTCAGGACCCAGGGTAGCTCATCCTGTCCACCAGTCCTGTCCCCGAGCTTTAATAGAATCACCTTTTTGCACCAAAGACGTCTTCAAGAATTCTTTCTGGGCCATCGGCTCCGGAACACCCCACCGTCACCCTAAAACGCCATCGCTGTGGTCCCGAGGAACCCAGGAGTCCTGCTTCTGTGCATGTGGTTCCCTCTGCCTGGACTCCCCCTCCCCCCTTCCCTCCTCACTTCAGACCCAGGTCAACGTTGGCCTTCTTTGAGACACTTTCTCTGTTCTCCCCCCCAAATACTAGGCCCTCTTCCTAGGATGTGGCACATGCCTCTCTTTTGGAGACTTTTCACACTGTAAACATCTGTACTTACTTTTTCTCTCTCCCTGACTAGATGGTGGCTCCCTCACAAACAGGCACAGCATCCATTCACCTTTGTCCCCTAGCACCGCAGCCACAAAAGGGTCCATGTGCCTGTAAAGTACTGATCACTAAAGTAATTTCATAATAGGGGAAATGTTGAACCCAACCCTGTCTCTAACCCTAGCTAATCCAAACCCCACCATACTAGTATCTCATTGGGAACTCAGGAAGAAGAGAGGAAGGGAGGGAGGAACGAAAATGGGGGGGGGGGGGATGTTTCCAAAGCATCTTTCTATGCCTTTTAAAACCTACCCATGTGAAATGACCACTAGAGTTTATTTAGAACTCTAAGTAAACTCTTGTGTGATAATGTCCCCTCCCCCCCCCCCCCGCCGGGTTATTAAGGTCTATTTTGCAAATATTTATGGAACACCCATCCTGTGCCAATTACTATGCCGAGTACATGGTAGGCCCTGGTCTCATGGACCAACAGACATTGATCAATGGTCACACATGCTTATAAGCTATAACAATTGCCACAAATAAAAAAATATGGGGGCGCCTGGGTGGCTCAGTAGGTTGAACATCCGACTTCTGCTCAGGTCATGATCTCACATCTCGTGGGTTCAAACCCCGCATCCAGGTCTGTGCTGACAGCTCAGAGCCTGGAGCCTGCTTTGGATTCTGTGTCTCCTTCCCTCTCGGCCCCTCCCCTGCTCGTGCTCTCTCTCTCTCTCTCTCTCTCAAAAATAAACATTAAAAAAATTGTTTTAAATATGTATAAGAGGAGGCTGTGGCCTGGTCTGGGAGCATGTTGATGGGCCTAACATGAAGGACGAAAGGAGTTTGCCATGCGGCAAGGCTGGGGTGGCCGCATTCAGAGCAGGGAGGACATTGTGTCACAAAGCTTCAGAGTCACCCCTGGGCCTGAATGTGGACCCGGAGGTCAGTGTGCCTGGAGAACAAAGATGAAGGGGCCTGTGAAGAAAGCAGGGGCAGATGACCATGGGCCTGCCTGGCCACCTCAGGGGCAAAGGGAAACCACAAAGGGCTTTGCACGTGAGGGTGACACCATGAGATGAGTATTTTGAACATCTCCAGCCACTGGGTAAAGATGCAAAGAAGGCAAATGGGTGCAGTGAAACCATTTCAGGCATCCAGGCAACAGAAGGGGACCGCTTGTGGGGAGAAGAGAAGAAAATAGATAATTCCTAGAAGTCAAAACCAATAGGACTTGGGGAAGAGTTGGAGGCAGGGAAGTTAGCGGGCAGACAGGCTGAGACTTCTGGTCCGAAAGATGGACGAGTCCTTAGTTCGTTTACTGAGACAAGGGATCCTTGGAGACCCTCCCCGAGTCGTTTGGGACGTGTTGAATCTCAAGGGGTTTCTAGACACCCACGTGGGGTTTGGGTGTCTCTCATAATTACTTGCAGGAACGCAGAGGAACCAAATCCGCCGTTCAGGCCTCGGCAGGTTGAGTCTCAAACCAGGAAAGGTTTGGGAGGAGATTGGAGGAGGAGAAAGGTGTCTTTCTTCCGGCCTCGCACTTGAACGAAAGCCCGCGTTAGACTTCTTTGTCTTCTTTGTAAATCATGTCTCTGTGGGAAGTACTACAAACAAGTAACTGCCAAGGCCAGTCGCTGTGAAGATACAAAGGATAGAAGCTTCGGAGGTGGGAAAAGCCAAAAATTCACTCGATCCACCAGCCAGCCACCTATCACGCACCCCACCATCACACCTACGTGTGCGATGACACCCTCGGATCTTGACACTCTATCACACGGTATTATTCAATTTCACTTCTTCCGGTTCTTAGGTATGTCCACTTTTCCTTACCTGAATATACGTTTTTGAGGGTCAAATCCTTCTTTTTAATCCTTACTCCTCACAAGACCTAGAAAAATGCTCTACTTAAGAGTCTCTCAATAAAGAGCTGTGGAGAGAGTTGAAATAGGGACAGCGACATTAGCTAAACTTCCGGCGAGAAGGGGCGTTACGGCGGTCTTCCGTGAGTTGTCAGGGTGCGGTCATCAGCGGGTCCGCGCGTGGCCTTTATGGCTCTGCAGGGGGAAGTGTTCACGCACTGAGACGCTCATCCCTCCGTCCGACAGGCACTGTACCACGGCCATAGGCAGGACACAGAAGGGGAAAGATGCGTTCTCCCAGGAGTGACCCATGACAGGACCTGCCGGGGTGCCGGCTTGGCCTGGAGAGTCTCTCCAAACTACACAGAAGCCACAGCTTCTGCTGACCCAAAAGCAAGAAGAAGGCATCGTTCGTCTTTCAAACACCCTCGCTGTTGCTCTGCTTTGCAAAGACCTGACTCCCTGCCTTGCTGAATGTCAGTATGAGAGATACTTAAACTATGCAGAATGATGGTTTGGGAGGAGAGGCAGCATAAAAGGTGAAATGGACAGGAAGGTTCTTGTCCAAAATTGTTGTGAAACCAAGAAGAGGCATGTGCCCCTCCCTGACTCCTGAGAGCCCTGAGATCCTCTACACGGCCGTTTCGTCATCCTTCTGTGACTAACTCTCTGTCTGGTAACACAACGCCCTCACCGCCACCAGACCTGGTGCGAAGATTCAGACACCCCCCCCCCAACTTTGGGGCAGACGTGGGTTCAAGGGGGCTGGGGAGGGTTCCCACAGCAGCCGCAGGGGGAACATCTCTCCTGGATACTTGGGGGACTCCTCCGTGTAGACCACACACCGATCCGCAGTGTGCCCTCCCACCCAGATGGCAGAGCCGGTCCTGGCTTAGGACCCCCCTGGCCGTGGACCTTGAGCACGGGAGTGATTTCCTCCCTGCTCGGTCTCCTCGGCTGTTCCACAGAGCTGGAAGTTTCGCCCAACGCCAGAGGGCTGCAAGGAGAAATAATACAAGGCTATAAAATCCTTCCGAGTATAAGAGCATTTTGTAGTGTATAATAATTTCCATGGTCATTAGCATTATTTCAAAGTTGCGTAGGAAGCAGTGGTCTACCAAAATTTCTGAACTGGGGATAATTAAAGAATAATGAGAGTCTTGCCCCGGGCACCTGGGCATCTGCGTTGGACGCACACTGAGCTAGGTGCCCCTGAAGGTGCTGGTTTACTTTGGAGAAAGACTTGTTTTTCAAGGTGTGACGGTTTGTGGCGATAGACGGTGGAAGTGAGTTCCGCAGTGACGGGGCAACCATTCATCCTTCATCAGCTTGACACTTTGTCTTTCAGGCTGGATGGTTGTTAAAATGAGAGTCCACGCTGGTCCAGGAATGTGGAATTCTTCTCGTGTGTGTATTGTTATTTTTATACTTTTGATTATTTTCTTAATCTACTTTCCAGGCTTCCTTATTTTATCAGCTGAAAAGCTGGAAAATATCCTTGTGACTAAATACTTTGCTGTTTATTATTTTACTTATTTTTTTTAGCCAAACCCTATGATAACATTTTAATTTGATAACGTTCCACTGAACACATTACTAGGAGGTGGAAAAATATAACAATTAAGGAATGTTTTAGCAATGTTTAGTAAAATGCATCCTCACGCATAAAAAAAAATCATATTTAAGTGCATATAAAAATGCATTCCCTAGCATAAAGACATCATCCTTTTTAAGCTTTAGGATCTGTGACAAATGATTTATAGTAACAAGCTATAGGTACAAGTACACACACATTTTGTAAAGCACAAACTAGAAGCAATAACATGTGGACAATGTTCTGGGATGTGGTGTGAAGATTAAAAGCTTAAATGTTTGGTTCTAACACTGTTTGTTATAATCAGCAAATCATTGACCTTCCTTCATTGACTCCATCAAATGCGTAGTGGAAATTATGTTACTATGTTACAGTGATGTCATCACGAGGAACTAAGAAGCACAAAGGTATCCCATAAATGCTGCAGAGGGGCGCCTGGGTGGCGCAGTCGGTTAAGCGTCCGACTTCAGCCAGGTCACGATCTCGCGGTCCGTGAGTTCGAGCCCCGCGTCAGGCTCTGGGCTGATGGCTCGGAGCCTGGAGCCTGTTTCAGATTCTGTGTCTCCCTCTCTCTCTGCCCCTCCCCCGTTCATGCTCTGTCTCTCTCTGTCCCAAAAATAAATAAAAAACGTTGAAAAAAAAAATTTAAATGCTGCAGAAAAATAAGCATTCAGGTAAATCTTGAGTTTAAACACATTTTGTCCAGGAGTCAAGCTAACGTACAGGCCATTTCAGATATAACTTTTAGGATATAGCTAATAAGCAGACTGAATCTCATTAAGTATTAAGATATAATAAATGTTCTCCCAAGAAAGGGAATAATCGTGTTAGAATTTAGGCTCATATCTTCTCGACGGCAAAGATTTCAATAAAGAAAAGAGGGAAATTCAAAAAGGTTATTTGCAAGTGCTGTTCACCCATGTAAGGAAATCTTATTAGGAAGATAATCACGTGAAGCCATCTCGAACAAGAATCCGTATTTTTGGACTTTACTAAAGTCGGTGGTATTTCTGTTGTAAATCTGTATTTCCTTCTACACGTTTTTCTACTACTCAAGTTTTACATTCAATTTTTAGAAAGTAGTTATGGAAGCAATCAACATCTGTGGTGGTATCTGAAAATAAATATCGAGCAGAAAGCCAAAAAACAATAAGATTAAGTAATATTTACATAATGGGCCTAAATTAACCACATGCACAAATGTCTTAAATTAAAGTAGCAAAAACTTGAAACTAGATGTTGGGATGCTTTAGAAAAGCTTAACATTCCTTTACCCCAGACATTTTTTTTTCCTAAACAAGTTTGTTTAAAATAATTAGAAAAGGAAACAAATCCTTATGAGCCATATATACGAGTACAGACATGCACACACACACACACACACACATTTTAAAAATTTAGCCTCAATTTATTTCTCATGTGGTAGTGTGCAATCATTATCCTGCATTATAAAAATTTATTGTGAGCAGAGCTTAAATACATTTTGTTTAATATAATACCAACTGTTATAAAAGTTCCACTTTGCGTTGGGTATGGCCTTGCTTCCTTGCCTTGTTCAGACTAGTAACATACACAATACTGGAAAAGGCACAACTGTGGAGACAGTAAACAGATCGGGTGATTTCAGGGGTTAGGGGAGAAGAAGGGATGAACAGACAGAGCATAGAAGATGTGTAGGAAAATGAAAGTGTTCTGTATGATTCCACAGTATCAGGTACCTGCCTTTGCACATCTGTCCAAACCCCTAGAATGCACATCACCAAGAGTGACCCTCAGGTAAAGTATGGACTCTGAATGATGAGGACACCTCGATGTGTTTTCCTCAGTTGTAACAAATGCACCCTTTGGTGGGGATGTTTGGAATGAGGGGCCTAGGCTAGGTGTGTGGGAGTGCAGGACGTTTATGGGGAATCTGTACCTCGGCTCAATTTTGCTGGGAACCCGAAACCACAAACTGAAGTCTGGTCAAATGTTGAGCTATTACAAGTGTATGTAAGTTACAATCTCTACATATCCGACCTCTAAATCTATATTTCGTTTTTATTAAGGACACAAGTACAAATAACCGTCTAACCGAGAACAGCTGATAATGTTTTTCCTCACGTCTTTTTCCCTACTGACCATTTCAAAAAACTTTTCTTTCTGACGTCAAATATCTTGAAATACTGAATTTTCTGAGCCCTGTGTTCCTGTTGACCGAACTCCCCTTCTTGGTGGGCTTATGTTTGCCGTGGAAGGATTCACCCCCTTTGCACTTGATACGCAGGCTTCTTGGGAAGCTGCTTTCTTCTCTCACTTCCTCCCGGCTGATCCTACCCAGGGTCAGCTTGCATTTCCAAAGGGGAGTCAAGCAAAGAGAAAGAAGGACGCACCATGCACCTGTCACGTGCTGGGCACTCACTGAGAGCGTATGTGTCGAATGAACGAACAAATACATGAACGAATGAACTGGTTTCTTATCTGTTCACATCCAGTCCTGCACTTCTCGGTTAATCTCTCATGCTGAACTAATCTTGGGCAAGAGTATGAAACAAGCAGCATGAGTAGTATGTTCCACAAACCTCTTCCTTCCCAATGTTCAAGGCCACAGGCGCTGCCTTTCTGCTGCTACTCCAGGTCACAACCATGCTGTGTCAGTGTCCTAGGGCTGCAGTGCCACAAACGGGGTGGCTTAAAACAACAGAGATTTAGTGCCTCGCTGTTCTGAAGGCCAAAGCCAAAACTCAAGGTGTCTGCACGGCCACGGTCCCTCTGGACTCTGGGTGGAACCCTTCCTTGCCCCTTCCAGCTTCCGAGGTTGCTGGCCATCCTCAGTGCTCCTTGGCTGCCAGCTGCACCGCCTTGTCTCTGCCTCTATTATCACGTGCCACCCTCCCTGTGTGTCCTTGTCTTCACCTGACATTTTGTCTTTTTATTAGGACAACAGTCATACTGGATGAAGGTCCACTCCGATGACCTCCTCTTGACACGTTTATACCTGCAAAGATCCTATTTCCAAATAAGGCCACCCATCCACACGTACCGGGGGTTAGGGCTTGGGCGTACCTTACTGGAAGTGCCCATGCCTCAAAATGCTTCCTAAAAAATCACGATGACCACTACGACAGTGGCAGCTGTGCGGACCAACAGAATGAGAACAAACAGCCACGCCCTGGTGATGATTTAGAACAGCTTAATGTCTCCTTATTCCAGAAGTGCTCATTCCGAACAAGTGTGTCGCAAACAATGGGACACACATCTCTACCTCTTGATTTTACCAAAGGTAACAACCACGATTTACGTAAGCTTCCAATTCCCTAGCGTTAGCCACCGGCTGCAGGGGAAGTGATCTCATGTTCAATCAGGCTGAAATTTGGGGAAATTGGTGTTTTTGTCCAGTGATGTGAAACCTAGTGGTAAAATGCTCCGTCTTGCACTAGGAGGCTGGAAAAGGGTCTAGGCTACGCGCTCGGCGATCTGCACGGTATGCGTCGGAGGCCACCGTCAGATCTGCCTGTAACCGAGATCCGTTTTTGCAGATCTCACTGGCTGCTCGCCTCCGAGCAGAGCAAAACTCCAGTTTCTCTCTCACTGGGCTCACCAGCTCCAAGTTCCTCAGCAAGTTTAGGGGAGGAGGTAAGACGGCTTTGGGTAGGCTCATTCTAGAAGCTTGGGGTAAACGCCTTACGTAGCTCCCACGAAGACAGACGTTCATCGTTTACAGTGTTTGATGGCATAGTTTCTATAAACTGACAACACAGAGAGAAGTAAGACGACGTGTCCGAACCCACCCACGTCTCTGCTGCATCCGACAGTCACAGAGACCTTGTGGATCCCCGTCCCGAGTGACCTCGTCTTAGCTTTTCTGGAGTGCACCGTACACGGAAACTTTCCACATTAGCTGGCTTTTCATCCCAGGTGAACAGGGAAATCTAGGAAGAAAACATTTTCTTTGCTTTAGGAAAATCCTAAACAAACTTAGCATGGCTTTAAAAAGGTATGAGCGTCTACAAGATTGAGAGCCGCATAATGACCTGTAATGAAGTGCCCTTCACCCCCATCTCACTCCAGCCCCGTGAGAGTCAGGAGAAGGGGTCCGCTGGCAGTTGCCGAGTGAGGAATCCCCACCAGGTTTGCTCGAAGGCTCTGGAGTAGCGAGCTCTTGCTTAGGTGAAATCGGGGGCGGGGGGGGGGGGGATCGGGGGAATCAGGGGAGTAGATCGCACATGACTATTTCTAAGTTGAAATCACTTACCGCTTTTGAAGGCGCTGACCATAAACACCAGTGGGTTTTTAAATTTTCATTTTATTTTGTTTCGTTTTTACCTGTTTCCTCTGCGCAAGGGGAGCACAGGCCGATTAGTGTACGAGACAGTAATGTCCCTGCACCAATTTAATTCATTCACTCATTCATTCCCTTGATGCACATTTAAGGACTGACACACAACGGGCTCCAAAGCTCCAGGCAGGGAGGAGGCGACGGGAACGTGTGCTTCTCAGGGGACACCCCCAGACACTCCAGACATTCCCCCACATCTCACAACCACAGCCACGTCATGTGGCCATCCCCAGATGCAGGGACGGGCAGGAGAGACAGCTGTTGGCTGCAGCTCCTACGGTCGAGGCGGGAAGCAGATGTCGGGGGTCAGGGAACAGAGCCTGGGACAGAGCGCTTCGAAGGGGCAGGTGCCTGAAATAGACCCGGAAGACACGAAGGAAGCAACTGACTGAAGACGGAGAGGAAGAGAGTTTTAGGCAGAAGTCAAAGCAAGGATGCAGCCCTGGCCTGGGACTGAGCTTGGCCAGATCAAGG
This sequence comes from Acinonyx jubatus, assembly GCF_027475565.1. NCBI lineage: Eukaryota > Metazoa > Chordata > Mammalia > Carnivora > Felidae > Acinonyx > Acinonyx jubatus. Next base: position 75,569,501 of record NC_069380.1, read on the forward strand.
AACGTGGTGCGGCTGGAGCTCGGTGACTGGGGGGAGAGCCAAAGGCGCCGAGGTTCGGCAGGTGGTCAGAGGCAGATCAGGGAAGGGCTTGCGGGGAATTTTGGATTTTATTTTTCTCAGTATAATGGGAGACAGGTGGCAGACTTTAAGGATGGGGTAAAGTTATCCTCTCTGCATCTGCAGAAGTCATTCTGGGAAGCTGCTGAGTGGGTCGGATTGTCAGGGAGCAAGACAGAGGAGGAGCCAGCGATTAGGGGTCTCTCTCAGGAGGCTGGCAGGAGATGGTAATTCCACGGGCTAGAATAGTAGGGGGAAGGTGTGGAGAGGTAGACGGATTGGGGACTTAATTTAGGGGCAAATCACAGAACTTACTGGTGGGGTGGAGTGTGTAATTTATCATCCAAACAACGATAATTTTGAGAGGGAAAGATTAGCACACCTAAGTGAGTGTCCCAGGCAAACCGGGACATAGGGCAGAGGTGGGGAATAGAGGACCAGCCCCTGATGGGGGCGGGACAATGGCACAGGTGACACGGAGCGGGCAGTGGGCCAGGCTGTGAGCGTCTGAGCTAGGCTGAGTTTGAGGCAGCCATTTGTCAGTCAGGATTCTCCAGAGAACAGAGCAGAAGGAGGGAAATGGATACCTGAACGGATGGATAGATACATAGAGAGGTACATTTATTTTAAGGAATTAAATCCATAGGGCAGGTTAGTGGGCTGACAATTCAGGCAGGATTTCTGTGGTACTGTCTGGAACAGAATCCTTTCCTCTGCGGGAATCTTCAGTTTTTGCTCTCAAGCCCTTCAACTGATTGGATGAAGCCCACCCACAGTATTGAAGGGAATTGGTTTCACTTAAAGTCACCTGATTTGTAGGTGTTCACCACAACCCCAAAATCCTTTACAGACACATCTATGTAAGTGTTTAATCAAATAACCAGGTACCTTGGGGCGCCTGGATGGCTCAGTTGGTTAAGCGACCGACTTCAGCTCAGGTCATGATCCTGAGTTTGTGAGTTCGAGCCCCGTGTCGGGCTCTGTGCTCACCGCTCAGAGCCTAGAGCCTGCTTCAGATTCTGTGTCTCGCCCTCTTTCTACCCCTTCCCTGCTCATGCTCTGTGTCTCTCTGTCTCCCAATAATAAATAAACGTTAGAAAAAAATTTTAAATAACCAGGTCCTTTGACATATAAGGCTGCCCCTCAAGTAGTGAGGTCAGTGGGAGAGGTGGATGTGCCAATGAGGAGCTAGGTCACAGACAGAGTCTCGGTGAAGATACCCAACCTCTTCTAAAGCCAGGGAAGAGCATGAGACCCTCGAGAGGCAGGGAGTATGAAAAGAGAAAAGCTTATATGATGACATCCCCCACATTCGATGTTCAAGGCAAGAATCATGAACCAGCAGATTAGACGAAACTAAGACTAAAGCAGAAGGAAAACCAGGAGAGTAGGATTTCATGAAACCAAGGGTAGAAATGGTTTAGAGAAGAAGGTGGTGGACCACCTTGTTAAATGGCACTGAGAGGTTAGTCCAAGTTGGGAAACGGCACCAACCATTGACTTAGCAACCCGGAGGACAGAGAGGGAGGAGTTTGTCTGGAGGGAAACAAAGAAGGACTCAGTTATGGGAAGGGAAAAAAACTGGCATCCGTGCCCAGACTCTGAACGAAGTGGGATCTAGAAACAATAGAAACCCAGAGGGATTTTCATGACACATAACTGATCACACACCTCAGCCCCTGGACAGTGGGGACCCCGGGAGGTACACTCGCTGTGGACAGATTGGAGTTTTGATTGAATTGCTGTGGTGACCAGGTTAGTATGGACTATGGGGGGCGGCAGGCTGGGGGAGGGTCAGTTGAGTTGGGCCTCGATGGCCCGAAGGGGCAGGGGGATACAAACCTGTTTTACAGAGCTAAAATGATTACGTGCCTGCTTGAATTCAGGCGTAAGGGAAAGAAGAGTGATGGCAATGAGTGATGCCCCTCCAGGAGCTGGGGAGCGCAAAACAGAGCCAGCTTTGTTCCTTCGCTTCGCCTCTCTGCCGGGTTGGGGCGGAAGGCTGAAGTGAGTCTGGGCCCTCTTGAATTTGCAGCACCGGTGGGGCGGTTAGATGAAGACGTTTCCAGCAGTTTGTATGGAAGCCTGAAGGTCTGGAGAAAGACATCTCAGCTCATGTCACGTGCCTGAACAGGACACGTGGTGCCAGCATGGCCAATGGCTCGTCCAGAATGGTGAAGACACAGCCCTGGCTATTTCTAGGCGGTTCGAAGTCTCACGGGGAGGTTCAGTTTTGCTGCTTAATGGGAAAGGTACCCGTAGGGGAAAGTGATTTCGAATAAGCCAACAGCTCACATTTCTCGCTCTTTTCGTCCCCCAAAGCTAGCCAATGTGTGAAGGAAGCATCTTTATTATGGTCCTTTTTTATTTCTGGCCGTGAGTCTTAAGTTACTAGTGACCGGCAGCCGTTTTCTGAAGCAATGTCAAAGCCAAAAGTGTTAGCGGCCGACTGTAATGGGTAGGGTGTTGCTAAGACTCATCTATTAGGCAAAGGACAGTGGATCATCGAGTGACGCACTCATTTCGTATTGCCAAACTAAGAGCAGCTGGAGAGTTGAAAGACAAACTCAGAGATTTATCAGATGGGGTGTTGTTCACTAGCCTCCACACGGGAGGAAAAATGATTTTTATTAAGCTGGCCGGTAGCACTTAAGCCTTGGTTCTCACCAACGTGCATCGCCTCCGCTGCCTGTACAAGCCCGCTGAGGAAGCTACATGTGTCCAAGCACAAGGATGCTTTCTTGGCGTGGATCCCAGAACCTTCCTGCACCACGTGCCTGGTGGGAAGGATGGGGAGTGGCTTCGTTTACACGTTGGGAGGAGTGATGTGTATGAAAGGGATGAAATCATTTCTTCACGTGAGCCGTGGGTGAATGCATCAGACAGCTCTTGACGTCTGTCACTTCCATCTCTGGAAGGTAGCTGTGGATTTGGGGGTAAACACAATGCAGTTGGGTGATGAAGGGCGGGTGACCCTGAGGGTACCCCACTTGCCGGCCCCGACTGTGGGGTGAGGTCCTCAAGTGTCAGGCAATGGAAAAAAGGCAGGTGATACATTACAGATAGCGCATAGGAGTGAGTCCCCTGATGACGCCAAGGTGAAAAGTCGAAATCCGGGGAGAAAACCATAGCCGCCTGCTTTGAAAACAACTTCAGGTGGAAACGGCCACACAGAGGAAAGACACTATTACAAAAACATGTGGAGTTTCTGCAACTATAATAACCTGTCTTGTATGTTAAAAAAATAAAAACTTCAGGAAGTTACCAAAAAGAACGAAACACATATGGATAGAGCCACTACTCAGAATCCACAAGAGCCAACACTCGCTGCTTTTAATATTTTTTAAGGAACTAATCGAACGTTTCGATAACGTGACCTCTTCCTTCCCTTTTGCATCCCCAGTCGAATTCACAGCCTCCTCAGAGATGATCGGTTCGGGAATTTGATGTGTGCACTTCCCTCCCGTGTTACACACGCGCACACACACGTACGTGTACGACTTGGATGGTGTTGCTTTCCTCAGCGTACATATATAATATTGTACTGGGCTATGTGATCCCACACCTTGCTGATTTGGGTTCAATAGTATGGGTTTGATATCTCGTCGCAGTGACACACAACCGTCTTATTTCAATTGTTCTGCACCCGTTTCAACCGCGTTACACGAAAAGTACCAACTCCAGTTCCGTCGTTTGTACTGTTGTCCATTCCTTTTCATTCCCTTATGTGAATACATTAAAGGTATTTTCATCCATCCCCAGGGCTGTGGTGAGTACCTGTGTTCATGTCTCCTTCTGAACGTAAGCCTGAATGTGTATACTCCGCAGAGTAGAATGTTGTCTCTGAAACTTTAACAGCAATTACCGGTTTGCTCTCTAAAATGATTGGATCCATCCGTCTTCCCAACAAAATGCATCAGTATTTTGGGAGGCTCTGTACTCTCTGGAAATTCAAAGGGGTATCCGCTAAACAATAGGCATTGATTAAGCTCCTACTCCAGTTAGTTTACTCAAAGAAAAGTAAACCACGGTGCCCCTCTTCCTGGACCTCCAAACATACATGGGTGGAGTGGATATAAACACACAGAAGAGCATCCTGATAAAAAGCAGAGGACAGGTACAGATGGGGAGGATTCCCCGGGTGGCCGTTGTCCTCGGGCAAGGCCGGACAGCAGGTGGCAGGGACCAGCACCAGACTTGAGTTCTTACAGGCTCTGAAACACAGCTCTGGAATTTCAAGACGCAAACAGGTGGCCTGGGGGCCATGGGCACCCCATAGACACGTTTTCATTGTTTTTGTTTGCTTTTTTGTCTTTGGCCCGCACAGTTTCATACATATGAGGCAACGTGGAATAATAACTGAGAGCACTCCTGTGAAAATTCCTGTTTCTGGGAACTCTGAGCATCACATTGCCGGCGGGGCGGGGGGGGGGGGCCTAACAGGCTGGGGGGAGCCGGTGACCGCAGCAAATGGCGTGTGCGCGGTCCCATCCACCAGCATCGGGACTCACAGACGGGACGTTGCACAGGCAGTCACAGACCTCCCCATTGATCCTTTAGTCAGTCCTGGGGGCCCTTTCTGACCCGCCAGCAGAAGGATACAGTACAGATGTTATCTGGTCCCAGGCTACGTAAAAGAAATACCCCACTGGATGCCTTCCACTGGCAGATTTAGTTCCCAAACTGTCAAATGTCACTCAGCCCGCACCTGGCTCCTCGTTCCATCTCTGCGACCCCCTCTGCTACCGCTCTCTTGGCCTAAGCTCTGTTTATGCCTTCCCTTGTCATTCCAATTTGATGCACGATTCCCCTTCTCTCCTCTGTGACCTCAGCTCTCCTCCAGCCTCTGGCTTTCATTTCTTTCCTCCGACTCTTTGATAAAACAACCTTCCCGTCGACACCCGTCCCGGGCCGGCCCCCCCGGGACCCAGGCTCCCATCAACGAGGCCTCAGGCAGGAGGCCGAACCCCCTTTGCCGCCCAAGTTTAATGTGTATGACTTTATTCCTCCTTAATTAACTTACTTATTTAGTATTCTTGTCTATTTGCAGTCATGTTCTGAAATAAATATTCAGAAGAAACGCGCAAATACGGTAAAACAATCAAAACCAGAAAAAATAGTGTGAGAGTGAACTAATGAAGAGGGTAGGGAATGATGGTGCTATGACACTAAGGCTGACCCGCGTGTATCCCGATGGCACTTTTAACAGTTGTGAGCTTCGTGGAAACAGTGGCAAAGACAAACAAACAACAACAAAATATAGCTACGAATTAATGCGGGTGATGTGCCTTAACTAGCAAACAAAAGAAGCGTATTTGTCCATTTGGAGAAATGAGTTTTCCTGCACGAGAAAAACTGAAAGACTTCAGGAAGAAATAGTTTTTTTACAACCATGAACCTCTTCTCTGAATATTAAAGATAAATAAAGCAGACCCTTCGCTCTAAGGGCCATTTCAAGCCCTGCAAGAACGGAGCGTTTGGAGGAAATAAAAAGATGCCTTCCCCTTTACAGCCTGAAACTGTCGTCCGGCGTGGTGACTATCAGCGAGGCTGGAATGTTCCATCCATGGGAATGAACGCTAATCCTGACCCCTTCTGTGGGCTTTGGCATGATCTAATTTCACTGAATGCTACTATAACTTGCTAACTTTAATTACCACTTAGCACCTGAAAATTGATACTTTGAAGGCCAGGAGAGCTTCCAAGCTTTCCTCTGAAGCGACACTCTTTTTCTTGACAGGTCCATTGTGTGAAATAGACTCATCATTTCATGACTCCTGGACATCAGATTGCTGGGAGCCTAAGCTCATCCCCTCTCAGCATGTTCCGGCCTGACAGTTCCCTCACAATGGTTTTGAAATTCCATTATCGCCGGTGACCCCTCTGACCCGCCCTTTGCTGGGCTGACATCTCCCCTCTGCGGGTGTGGGGGCTACCTTAAACCTTTCCCTTTTGGGGCCTTTCAATCTGTTCTTTTAGAAGCCAAACAAGCGTTGGGAGCCAACGAGTGAGGTACGGAGAACATCTTCTTTCAACTTTCTCTAAATTATCCGAGAAGACAGGTCAGCCACCTGGGTCAACGATTCAGCAGGAAGATACAGGTTACAGTGAAAGCGTTTTCCTCCACCCAGGAACCTGTCAGAACTGGATCACGAGAGAAAATGCCAGAGTCTCAGTGGCCTCGGGCACAGGCCAACTTGCCAGCATGAACATGGGGCTTCGTTTGCCGGGCCCCAATTTTTCCATCTGGGCCCGCAGCCTTGGCTGGTAACATCAGCAGAAGCATCGGCCGTGTGGGGAGGCCCCTGGGAGTCCCGGGTGATGATGCAGCTTTTCATTGGTGCTCTGCTCTAGCCAGCCTGTCAGGGGGCATGGGGGGGCCACCTGTCAGCCACCTCAGAAAGGGTGACACAGCCAGATCTGTGAAAAGGGACAGCAGCTAAGTTAACATAAACGAATCAGATCAGGGACAGGGAAGCAGGCAGAGTGGGGGCTCTGACAAGGCCTGCGGTCCCTCAAACTCCCGCCTCCGGGGACAGGCGGAAGGTGCAAGAATATAGGATGGCAAGTTCACATCCAACTTGGCTCGAAAAGTTGCAAAGTCACCATTCTGTGCCCCGATCTTGATCTTAAAGGTGGCTCCCTGCACTTGCCCTGTATGTCTGTTTCTGAAATAATCACGTTGCCTCCTTGATAGTTTGGGATCCAGGACAGAATATATTTGAGACTTAAAAACCATCGATGAATTATTTTTTTAAAAATTGCCCCGACAGCTGCTGACATGATCCTCCTCAATCTTCTTTTTTACACGTTGCCTTGGAGACACAACAATATGCAGTTCAAGCTCCCCTTTCTCTGGGAAACCGGGAAAGGACTTTTGTCACTTCTTATCAAACCATGATGGCAGATACAAGTAATTCTCTCACCCCATAGAGGAAACACCTATTCCCTGCAGGTGTGTGGGCAGAATTCACAGGTGCTTCTGGAAGTTCAGTCTGGGCACAGGGCTTTATCTCTGCAAAGCACGGAGCCCTTCACTGAAATCCACCTGCCGGCCACGGTCCAGCCCTTGGCAGCTGCCACGGTTAGGGCATAGCCACAACACGAGATTTTACTGAGGAGGGATCACTTTGATAATAATTACTGATCCCATGTCAGGGCAGAAGCCGGTCCTAGAATAATATACGGAGAAACTCATGTTTCTGACTTGGGGCAAACGGGGCTTTTGAAGCCCAGCATTCAGCTCTCAAGGTGATACCTTCTACAGGCTACCTGCAGAGACAGAGCCCTGGGGAAGGTAGAGGGATCCGTCCCGTGATGGGTCGCAATGAGCATGAAGAAGACACTGGGCACGGGGTGGGCCTGGCACGGATCAAAGCCATGCATGAGTATTCGGGTCTTCATTTTGCCAACAGACTGAAAAATTTAAGGGGCACCTGGGTGGCTCAGTCGATTGAGTGTCCCACTTCAGCTCAGGTCATGATCTTGCAGTTTGTGAGTTCGAGCCCCGCGTCAGGTTCCGTGCTTCAGTAAATAAACATCAAAGAAAAATTTAAAAGCACTGAAGAATTCAAAGGTGGAAAGCAGAAAGTTCAAGAGTCGTAGCGCTTAAGTTTAAGACCAGCGAGCGCTCCGCGTATTTGAGTAAAGGCCAGATTTTCCCTCCAGGTTCTACGTACAAACACGGATTTCATGTTTTCCTTCAGAAACCCCCAACATGCAGAAAATAAGTCTCTGTCTGATTGATTGGCTTTGAGGTTTGTTTTTATTCTTTGGAAGAGGACAGTGGCACGAGCCTCACTGGGGTTTACTGGGCGGTCAGGTGGGGGTGCGGGATAGGTGGGGGGGGGGGCAGAGGAGCCCAGACAAGCCGGGGAGACAGAACCGGGCCACCCAGCTGAACGGGGAAAGGCAGGAACAGCTTGCCAAGTTTTTAGGACGTCAGACTTGCTAGAACATAGGAAATAACTGAACAGAGGGAAAAATCAAGGAAGAATGTTCTCACTTATTATATGACATTTCGTACATATGCAAAGGTAGAATAGTGCAAGGAGCCCCCAGAGTCAACACAGAGTTTACTAATTATCAAGATTTTGTCATATTTGCTTTGTCTGTACTTTGTTTTTTTCTGCGCTCATGTATTTTATACGAAATCCAGAAGAGCACATTGCCGTACTTTTGAGTCTGACAGGCACGCCGATGCCTTATGGGACAACAATGCCATTACGACACCCCACAAAATAAACAACAGCCTCTTGCGTCATCGACTGCCTCCCTTGTCCATAAACCAGTTTCCCCAACTGTCCCCAAAATGTCCTTTTACAGTGGGATGGTTCAAATCAAGACCCAAACAAGGTCACTGCATTACATTTGGCTGTTAGGACTCGTCATCACGGGGTTTTTTGTTTGTTTGCCTGCTTTCTTCAAATTCTTGACTCGTGTGGAAATCCCATCACTTTGCCTGTAGAAGGTCCCACATTTCGGACGTGTGTTTGCTTCCCGGTGCTGGTTTTTTTATTATAGTTTTGAGCCTGGATGATTATAAGAATTTTAAAACCACGGGCAGAAATAAGGAAATTTCAAGGAGAATGTTGCAGGACAAAACAGAAGTTCTATTTTGTTTTGTGCTTTAGAAACTTTATTTTTTTTTTAAGTAGTTTTGGGGCACCTGAGTGGTTCAGTCTGTTAAGCGTGTGACTCTTGATTTTGGCTCAGGTCATGATCTCGTGGTTCGTAGGTTCGAGCCCGGCATCGGGTTCTGTGGCGACAGCGAGGAACCTGCTTGGGAAACTCTTCCTCTCTCTCCGCCCCTCCCCTGCTGACGGTGTCTCTGTCTCCCTCTCTGTCTGTCTCTCTCTCAAAATAAATAAGTAAATAAATATTTTTTTAAAAAGTAGTTTTAGTTTCAGAGCAAATTTGAGGGCAAGGTGGAGGGACTTCTACAGCGCGGATAACAGTCCATTAGGAGATGTGTCTTTTGCAAAGGTTTGCTCCCAGTCTGTGCCCTGCCTGTTCACGCTGCTGACACTGTCCTTCACATAGCAGAACTTTTCAATCTTAGTGTCATTCCCCTTGTCAGTTCTTTCTGTTACGAATTGTACCCTTGGTTCTGTATCTAAAACATCCCGGACAAACCCAAGGTCATCCAGGTTTCCTCCTGTTATCTCTTAGCAGTTCATACTTTTGCATTTTACATTGATGTGTGTGACCCATTCCGAGTCATTTTTTTTTAAAAAGGCGTAAGGTCTGTGTCTAGATTCGTTGTCGTGCATGTGAGTGTCCAGCTGCTCCTGTGTTCTTTGGGGAAAGCCTGTCATTTCTCCACCATATTGTCTTTGCTCCGTCAGCGTGCAGTCGGCTGTACTGTATGGGCTGTGTATTCTGTCCCACTGGCCGTTTTGTCTACTCTTTCCCTGACATCCGAGCCTCGATTACTGTGGCTCAGAGGGAGCCCTAAAGCCGGGTAGGCTCAGCCCCCCAACTTTGTTCTTGATTACAGCAACAATGAACACAGACAAATAAACAGATAAGGACCCTGCCGCATCTCACCCTATCTTAACGCTGTTGCTGTTCTCAGATGGCTCAGCCCCATGAATATCAGAAAGCAAGAGCTGAGCGGGGCAGGCGCACCCCCCCCCCACCCCGCCCCTTCCAGTTTATTCCCCGCTGTTTGTGCCCAACTTCTTAACATTTTATGAATTGTTTTGAGGAAAGTCCAATGAAAACACTCTTGCTTTGAATATGTTAACGTGAATTTGACAAGAAATGGTTAACGCATTCATTATCTTCACAAGCCTCCTTTTTGCCCCGTCCCCAGAGCATTTATTTTTCATTGAAAAATAAAATTTCTCCAATTTCCAGGGATGCCCATAGTCACGCGGTTTCTGCTGTGCCCTGCGTTGTCGCGCTCCACGCCCAAGTGTTTCTGTGCCCTCCCAGGATCCGGGGCCCGGTCTCTGACATTTACTGGGTGTCCTTCCTCAAACTCTCTGTGTCCTAAAGGCCCCTGACGCGTGCCGACATCCTCGTTACGAATACTCTGACACGGATGTTCAGTGCATTTCCGTAGGGAGACCACGGAGGAGTTCAGAAGCGCGTGACAAGCCCCTTCCTTCCAGTCTTGCTCATGTCAGCTCAGTTACCTGCATACAGACAGAGCAGTAAGAGCGGCTGGGCCTGTAGCATGTGCTCAGTCCTGTGCCTGGTGTCGAGAGGCGTGGCCTTGAGCTCTCCGCCGAAGTCTCGCAGGGGTCTGCTACGACAGGAGCAGAAACTGAGGCTGGTGGGCGGGGAGGGGCTCACCTCTGGTCACAGGGAGCGGTGGTCGAGCCGGGATCCCCGCCGCCAGTCTGACCGCAAAGCCCCTACGCGTCACCAAACGACGCGTCCAGGCCATGCTGTCATATTGCCACCCGGTGACTTTCCTCCTTGTAGTTTCTGACTCGGGGACTGGACTGTTGGCCTCTGCTACGTGCATTAGCGGCATCAGTGAAACCTCCCCCCCGGAAGCATCATACTACCTTGGGAAAAGCAGGCAAACCCATCGTCTCTCTAGAAGAATGTGTGTCCAGTATTCAGATGACCGTATTTCACGATACTTGGTTTCCCTTGATAACTCAGTTTCAGTATAATTGTGGTTTTTTTTGTTTGTTTTGGTGTCCTGCGTATTTTATTTTATTTTTACTCGTAAGATATTAACTTATTCTATAATTTTACATCATCCTGTTATTTTCAGGTGTATGTCGTGGTGATTCGATATTTTTGTCCTCTGTGTATTTTATGTCATGGGTTTTAAAATACTGTTGTGGGTCAGGCTCCTCAGGCTTCACCGATTGCTGACGGAGTTCTGGGCTCAAAAATTCCTTAGGAATCCCTCCTTCACTGCCTGTCCTGGACCCAGAACTCATTCCTCCTGGGCTATGAAGCAATCTTCTTGAACACGGGGAACCTAGCTTCCCCCTCATGAAGGCGAGTGCCTGTCACAGAGATGAGGCATGGCTTTGCGGCTGGCAATCAGTCGGGTGTCACCTGGGAAGGCGCCCCGCCCGGCCTGAGTCACTGCGCCCAAGGCCGTGGGAACTGACCAGGTAGGGGCACCCACATCCTTTTACAAAGCCCAGACTCCTGGTGCATTTCTCATTCTGACTTCCGGTTCCCAGACTCCACTGGACTCCCTGGCCCTTGTCCCCATTTTTTATTCTCGACTTTCCTTCCTGCTTTGACTCCTCTCCTGGAGCCTGACTTCTGGCCACCAGAACTCCTGTTACCTGCTCCTTGATGAAGCCATCTCTCTAGAATGCACCTGTCTGACCAAGCCCACCCAATCTGACAGAGAGGGGCGCTAGAATAAAGGCATCCGGCAACCGAAATTTGCATGTGATGATGAGAATGCTTCTATTCACAATGGAAGGAAATGCTAAGTTTCTTTTTTTTTTTTTTTACTTGACCCCTTTTACCCATTTCTCCCACCCCCACCCACGGCCTCTGGCAACCCACCAATCTACCCTTTGTATCTATGAACTTGTTTTGTTCTTGTTTTATTTCCCATGTAACAGAGATCAGATGGTATTTGCCTTTCTCTGACTTCTTTCAGGAAATGTAAGTTTCAATTAGACGTTAGTGAAAATAAAGATATAGTTTTTGTTTGGTTTTGTTTTCTTTTTAGGCTCAAGGATCCCCAGATAATATCCATAAAACCACCCATGGGCCCAGGTGTCAAACTCCAGCCGTGGATGATTAGAAAGGTAACTCATGTTTCTGGGATCGCTAATCTAGGGCAAACAGGTTCCCCGCTCTGCTCACGACTCCGTATTTCTCTAGTATGGCTACCTCCCTCTCAAGCTTCCTTAAACCCCCTGAGTGAGTGTGGAAGTTCTCCAGGATGGTGTGATGTGCATTTAACAAATTCCTCCGGACGACCTGGAGATAGTCACCATTCCCTTCCTTTGCTTCAGCCAATTGTAAAACAGGTTCCCGCTGCTGCTGAATGACCCAGCCTCCAGCGAGGTCCCCACCTTGTGACTGTCTTCCCCAGGGTGGGGCCGCTGTGACTGTTGTCTGGGGTGGGCCCGCTGGTGCTATTGGCCCCCAGCACGGAAGGTTCTACCGCTGGTCCCGGTGGCCATCACAGCAGGTGCCAAAGCTGGGAGAGCCTCACATGGGACCTGAATTGGAGTGAGGCCTTGTGCTCTCACCAGGCAACAGAGATTTCAGTAAAATCGCTCTTCTAATTTGTACATTGCTTTGATTTTCGTTCCTTGTCAAGGCAGGACTCGGATGGGAGCACGTGAATGCTGGGCCAGGGGACTCCCTGGGGGCAGAGCGCTCTGGCCTGAATCACCCCTCCCTGGCACCTTGGCACATAGCCTGAATCAAATTGGGAAGCCCTGTGTCTTTCTGGTTTTCCGGAGATCCTTTCCCGGGGACTCCTCAGCTCCTCACAGACGCAAGCCTCGGGCAGGCCAGCGTCCAGGTCCAGCCCCGTTCCGCTCCCGACCTTTCTGTGCCGCCAAGTTCCATCGGCAGCCGTGACCGTGCTTGTGTGTTTAGTTCTGTGTCTAAACGGACTGTCGCTGGGGCCTCCGCGTCCCACCTGGTGCCCCCTCTCCTTCTCCCCTGTCCCGGCCACCCATGGATGCACCGTCTGGAGTGCATCCTGGGGGGTGGAGTCTGGGCACAGGCCTACATCCTACCCCATGCGAGAGCGACAAAGAGCCACCCTGAAACTGAGCCTCTAGCTATCTTCAAGAGAACAGCATTGACTGAGTCTGTGGGGGAGGTCTTCGTAACAGAGGGGGATCTTGCGGTTTCTACAAAATAAACAAAGCCTTGTCGGTGTTCTCTTCATTGGCTTGTTGTGCTAATAATAGATTAGTCGGAAATGGGGTCAGTTGTAAGTAACCGGTAAAGATTATGAAGACAAACCCTGTGGGGGCTGCTAATTTTCTCTTATGCGTTATAATTGCAATTTTTAATGGCTGCCCTAAAATGGCTGAGACTTTTAGTCTCGGGTACGGTTTTTAAGAAAGTAAATTCTCGTTGAAAAAACTGTTTGGTGTGGGGGCGCCTGGGTGGCTCAGTCGGTTAAGGAAGCGTCTGACTTGGGCTCAGGTCATGATCTTATGGTTCGTGGGTTCGAGCCCTGGGTCGGGCTCCGGGCTGACAGGTGGGGGCCTGGAGCCTGCTTCGGATTCTGTGTCTCCCTCTCTCTCTGCCCCTCCCCCACTCGTTCTCTCTCTCTCTCTCTCTCTCTCTCTCTCTCTGAAAAATAAATAAACTTGAAAAAAACTGTTTTGCAATATGTGCAAATGTGGAATCATGACGTTAGATACCTGAAACTGGTTAAATATTACGTGTCAGTCATACCCCAATTAAAATAAATAAAAACTGTATCTTTACGTACATACAAGCTAACGGTCTTGCCACAGACAGTATTGTTTTATGCACGTTATTAGCCCTTCGAACCATCACAACGACTCTATGAGGTTTTCACTATTCGTTTCCTCCCTTTTACAGATAGGGAAACTGAGGCCAAGACTTAGAAAGCTGTACTCATCGCGAGGCGAGATTTAAAGAAGTATCACCACATGGATCCAAGAACATTCTCGCATTGTTAACTGCTTCAAGACCTTAACTTGATGCCCATATGACCTTGAACTCCTTTGGGGAATCATAAAACTCCTCTTTTAGTGACTTTCAGATTGTGGGCTTTGACCCCTAGGAAGTTGGGGGAAAACTGTGAAATAAATATAATGAGTTAGTTTGTTTCCTTTTTTTTGAAGTATCCAAAATACCAGAAGACATTGCATACCATGGTGGTAAATGTTGTTTCAGGAAACTCTTGTATCAGTCGCATGGTGGGGGGGTGGCGGGGGAGGGTGCGCTAGGTCACAGTGTGGCACAAAACCGGGTTACATTCAAGAGAACTTGACCAACAGCGTCTCCAGGGTTTGAGCTCTTGCTGCCTTACCTGGACCCTGAAAACTCTCAACAACGTCCTCATCCAGGTCTGAGCTAACGTGCCCTGTCCCCTTGCCTTTGAAGCACGGTGACAGCTACCTTTCGTGGTGAGAACAAAGGACGTATTATCTTCATGGCATGAGTCAAACACAGACCCCAAGACGTGGAGCCGCACACACCGCGTGATCCACTTAGGAGGATAATCACAGGGCAGCTATGGCAACATGGCCACCTGGCCCTCCTCCCTCGATGGTTCTTCCCGAGCAGATCTGCACGGGCGCTCCGCCCAGAGTAACCTTGACTCTCCTGGCCGTGAGACAGCGGCTGTGTGCGAGCCTCGGTAGGAGTCACTCACCGAGCAACAGCCCTGACAGGGTCCCCACTCTACACCCTGCCTTGGGCACCCAAGCAAGCCCACCAAGAAGTTTGAAAGGCTCTTGGTGATTGGCCGAACCACCTTCATCCTGTATCCCTCCTGCTCCTGGCTTAGTCGTCAGCACAGTTGCAGATCATTGCCTGCTTGCTGAATTTGCTTTTGGTGTGTGCAGACCTTTTCTGGAAACACAATTTGAACAGAATCGTTTAAAAAATAAAATTAAGAATTGCTTCCAAGAGATGCATGCAAAGTGTGTAGGTCTTACACAGCGTGCTTTGGGACTTGATGCGAAGATCCGAGCTGAGAAATACAGACTGACCCTCAAGAAGACAAAACTTCTGGCCTCATGAGCTCTATTGTTTCAGCCTGATGTGGCAATCTGACCCTCAGGCTCATTCTGGACTCAGCAGTTTCCCCGGCTGTGCTGGGTGTGCAGAAGATGGCCTGTCCCCATACCCAACACTTGGCGACAATGGCTTCATGACAGGGCGTTTTTGTTTCCAAGTTAGCATAAAATTCGCAAGTATGAATCATTGGCAGAAAATCTGCAAGAAAATTCCCGGCTCTTATCAGGTTGGGAGACGTGAGAGTGTTGGACCTCTGGCCATGGCATCACTTTTCTGCTCAACAGCCCTCTCTAGACACGAGATGCTGCTACCCAGACACATTCCGGGGGAGGGCAAAGCCTTTCCTTGCTTTGTCACATATGCCCGCAAACTCTGTGTGTCTTCATTCTTGTCTCTGTAATAATGACTGCCTGCATTTACTTAGCTAACGTGTGGGTTAATCATGCTCTTATTAAGCTGCAAATCTCGGGGTGCCAGGGTGGCTCAGTCAGTTGAGTGACCGACTTCGGCTCAGGTCATGATCTCACACTCGTGAGTTCAAGCCCCGCGTCGGGCTCTGTGCTGACAGCTCAGAGCCTGGAGCCTGCTTCAGCTTCTGTGTCTCCCTCTTTCTCTCTCTCTCTCTTTCTCTCTGCCCCTCTCCCACTCATCCTGTCTCTCTCTCAAAAATAAATAAAAAAAAAAAACATTAAAAAAAAAGAAAGTAAGATGCAAATCTTTTGTTGGCATTTCGTTTGATTCCTCTCACACCTCCTGTGGGTACCAGCATCATGCCCATTTTCTGGTGGGGAAACTCAGGACTGCAGAGCTCATGGGAGATGCCCAAGGTTGACCAACAATGAAGGTTTCATATGTCGTGAGGGTCGAGGTCTGTTGAGTTCCAGCCGCTTGTGCTAAGCTTTTCGTCACTTTGGCTGCCCCGTTCCCGCCGGGCACCCATCAAACCCAAGACAAAGGAACGGCCTGCTCCATCAGAACTGTATTACTCCCTGCCTCATACGCCTGGGCTTCTCCGTGTTTCTGTAGGACAACATCATCAGTGTCTTAATCAGCCTGGATAACGTAATCCCCTCCCCCAGGCTTAAAGCACCATTTTCTCAAAATAGATTGAATCATGACTCTGATTATATGAAATCGGATGAAAATGGACGCACATTAAAGATTGTACTCAAGGGGCACTGGGGTGGCTCAGTCGGTTAAGCGTCCAACTCTTGATTTCGGCTCAGGTCATGATCTCACGGTCCGTGAATTTGAGCCCCGAGTCGGGCTCTGCACTGACAACACGGAGCCTGCTTGGGATTCTCAGTCTCTCTCAGTAAATAAATAAATACACTTAAAAAAAAAAAAGAGTGTACTTCTCACTAATAAGGGAACTGGTAGGATGCGCAAGATCATACAAAGGACAGACACAGTTTTACATCAGGAACATAACGCACGTGCCGACTCCGGCAAAGCCAGCCTCTTCTGCAGCCTAGGAGGAAATTGCACTGAGCCCCTACCTCTACCAGACAGAATTTATTTCCACATCCTCAGACGAGCTTGCAATGGCGTCAGTCGTCTACACCTTACAGAGTTGCACACCAGTCAGAGGCATGGAGAGGCCGGAACAGGCTAAGCTGAATGATGTGCTCTCCTCCAGGAGTCTGCAGACCCCAGTCATGCTGCTTCTGTAAAGTTTACTGGGAGGGAGCCTCTCCCATTCATTTACTTGCGGCCCACAGCCACCTTCATGGTACATCGTGAAGAGAGCAGAGAGCTCATGGCCAACAAAGCTGTCATGTTACCTGTCCGGCCCTTCACGGAACATGGCTGCCGGCCCCTGGCCGACACCGTGCCTGGTTTCCTGCTGAAGCGTCTTTCTCCCTCATACTGGCTGAAGTTCACGGCTTGGGATGTTATAGGAAGCAGGTGACGAGCAGTCTAGGAATGTCTTTCAGACCAATAACTAATGGCAGGAGATATTTGGTGTGTTAGTTGGCGAGTGCTGACGTAACAAAATACCAGAGACGGGGCAGTTAAACAATAGATATGTATTTTCTCACCGTTCCGGAGGCTAGAAGACTGAGGTGAAGGTGTTGGTGAGAGTTGGCTCCTTTCTGAGGACTGAGAGGGAAGGGTTTGTTCCCGGCCTCTGTCCCTGACCTGCAGACGACTCTCTTTTCTCCGCATCTTCACGTTGTCTTCCCTGCGTACACGTCTGTGTCCAGATTCCCTCTTCTTATAAGGACCAGTCGTGTTGGATGCGGGCCCGTGCTAATGGCTCCACTTGAAACCGGTCACCTCTGTGAGGACCCTGACTCCAAGTATAGTCACATTCTGTGGTCCTGGGGGTTAGGACTCAACATCCGAATTTGGGCAGGAACACAATTCAGCTGATAGCGTTTAGTTAGAGGGGAATTTGTGCCCTCAGGAAGTATACCGTGGAGATGGTCAGGTCGTCTACCAATGTGTGAGAATCACACTCCTGGGGTTGCGTCCGGAAGCCGTCACCAGCCTACTCATTCTGGGACTCAGTGGCTGTTTGTGAACACCTCCCCTCACCCCTCACTCTGTTCTCTGGCTGCAGCTCCAAATGTAGAATGCTAGCATATGAGCGGGAACCTCAGCAATGATACATTCGATGCACACCTTTATATTATTGTATTTTGACTTAGTGTACAAACCAAGAAGAACAAGATCTTACTTTTGGGTCCGATTCAGTAGCACCTTAATATGAAGCAGATGTTGGCTTAAATAACAGGCATAACCGTGAGGGGCAAAGAAAGTTTGTTCTTTCTTTACTCTGGAAAAACTTTCTAATGGGTTTCCCCTGTGTTTAAGAGACATCTAACGATACTGTATGTATAACGTAACGTTAATATTAACGCTTCACGTGTCCAGTAGGGGGTAAAGATTAAAAAAAAAAAATCAGCAACCCAGAAGGGCGCCTGGGTGGCTCAGTCGGTTAAGGGTCTGACTTCAGCTCAGGTCATGATCTCACGGTTTGTGGGTTCGAGCCCCACGTTGGGCTCTGTGCTGACAGCTCGGAGCCTGGAGCCTGCTTTGGATTCTGTGTCTCTCTCTCTCTCTCTGCACCCCTCTCTCTCTCTCAAAAATAAATAAACATTAAAAAAAATTTTTTTTTAAATCAGCACCCCAGGATCAAGTGTGGCCATAGTGAAATGTATCACAAAGCCAAGACTTCAGATCAGCTACTTAAAGTACAGAAGCACCGTTCAAAGATCATTATTGAGCGCCTATTATCTTCCAGAACTATTTACGCAGGCTATTTCCACGAAGCTTCACAACAGCTCTTCAAGGTGGGTGTTAATAGACCTCTTTTCATTGATGAAGAAGCAGAGGTTCCAGGAGGTTAAGTGGCTTTCTCAAGAACCTGTAGTGAGTAAGCATCAGGAGTGGATTCCCACCACCACCCGTCGCCAACGCAAATGCACAGTGTCCGCTATCTCTCGTGAAAGCTGTGACGTGCTGAAGGACCCCCTTTACGCATCAAACCCTGCGCGCTTTGGATGGAACAGGAGGGCCACCGCTTGTAGATTTTGCACAGGGAGCAGGACAGATGTGCTGAGCAGCATGGCAGGGAGGTGTGTCCCATTAGATTCCCAACTCAGGGTGGGGATAGCTCGGGCCAGCCAAGCCTGCTTTTCCTTGCAATGGGATCTTTCCTAACACGTTTTGATAATGCTCGGGGGAAACCTTCTGTGGCTCAGATCCACGGAACACAAGCCCCGTGAGCTATTTCCCTGCATGTGGCAATTGGCCAACAAGAAAGGGAAAGAGCCTAACAGGAAACAAGTGGACTCCATCTTCTCTCTTCATGGTCGTCAACCGTTAGCTGTCGATTGTGTCTTTTTGCTGAAATAATTAAAAGCCTCGTCCAGTTTCTCAGTGCCCGTGAGGCGAAAAAAATGAAAGTATTTGTGGCATGAAAAAGAAGAAGGAAGAAAAGAGAAGCCAATCATGTTTGTCCTTACTGCTCCAGAAAACGACAGCCAAAGCCTGTTCTACATCTGGACAGGGAAGGCATAGGTTGAATGTTACAGAGAAGTTTTTATTGACAAAAAAAATAGTTGTGCATTGACTTGCTATAAGCTGACATTTTATTGGGGAAAACAAGAAAAATGGGCAGTGTCTTCAGGAGGCACGAGTTAAATAAACCAGATGTTTCCTGAGCAAAGCCCTCTAACCTCTAGAACCTGTTCGTCAGATGAGACTGTTGAAATTTGGGGTCTACTAACCAGGAAGCCTGCAGCGGGTGCCGTTCATGCCAGTGGGATGGGATGTAGGGGGCCAGCCAGGAGAATGTAAGCTCGGGGGGGACCCGGGACACGTGGCCTGGAGGGCTGGGAGGGAGGAAGAAGCAGAGGTGCCCAAAACCCACTCAAAAAACAGCTGCACCCTTTTCTTAAGGGCTCAGGCATTCGCCAGCCCCTCTGTGCAACGCCCCTGATCTGTTGGCTGAATCTCTATTTCTTAACCCTCTGTAATATGTGCGGACAAGTGAGGGTCAGATGGGCATCGTGGAGGCTGAGAGAGTGGGTGTCCATCCATTAATGGAGACTTTCTGAGCCCCATCCAAGACCAGGTGGGAAACCATACGTGCTGCCTGACGTAGGGAGTCCCAGCCCCAAGTTCTAGTCCCGGCTCTAAGCGTTCTAAATACTTGTCCCAGAAAAACGATGTACTAGAGGCATGTCTCCTCATACCCGTTGCTCCCTCTTATCTGATACATGGAATTATGTTTGAGCGTTTACCTCCTTTAACTGAAGAGACTGAGCCCGTAAGAAAGAAGACGTCAAGCTGTTATCAGCCATGTACTTGTCAGCAATCTTGCATGTGTGTTGGGAAAAAGGGATTCTTGGGTCACTGTCCAGTCCTCATGAGATCTGGACCTCTGGCTTTGGGTACAGGAAGTGTTATTTTAAAATGGAGAATCAGGTGCTTGGGTGGCTCAGTTGGTTAAGCATCCGACTCTTGAGTTCAGTCACATGGTGATCTCACAGTTCACGAGTTTGAGCCCCGTATCGAGCTCTGTGCTGACAGTGTGTAGTCTGCTTGGGATTCTCTCTCTCTCTCTCTCTCTCTCTCTCTCAATAAATAAACATTAAAATGGAGGATCAACATTTATGGAACGGCTTTAGTAGGCAGTCGTAATTCTTAGAACCCTTCTTTACCTTCCCCCCAATTTTGTTTTTCTTAAGAAAACAACATTTATTTTCCTAAAAAGAATATGTTCCTTTGGAAAACTAAGATTAAAGTCCCAGGCTGTGATTGCTACACCAATAGAAGCTTTTTATCTTTGCTGCTTTTCCGTTTCTCCTTCCAAGCTTCCAGCACATTTTAGGCAAAATGAGGAGTCATTCGAGGGAGTCGGTCCCTCAGTACCCAAAGCCCAGCCCTGGCGATTTTTCCATAGAACAATTAACGCCGCCTCTGGCTGTTTCCGCGTGCACATAGTAAAAAACAAAGACAGGTCACAGAGCACACGAAATTCATGAGGGAATTACTGCCCAAATCTTACTAGTTGAAAGTTATATTAGATCCTGGATACTCAGTACAGTTTGCAAGAGAATTGCTAGCAAGTAGTTTATACCACGGTCTCTTCTCTATTGGAAGCAAAATGTAAGTCTGCATCGTGATCTCAGCTCAAGACCATGCGTCTGAATGCACGCACACCCTGGGCCCCGAATTAGTTTCGAATACGCTAATGAGCACTGATGTATATATATATACACCATCTCTCCTCCCCTCCCCCTCTCTCTATCTCTATCTCTCTTTCTGACATTTTTAATTCCCAAAGCCTGGCACCAAAGCAACATAGTGGCTTAACAATTACTACTTAAAGAGATGGTATTTTCTTAAAAAAAATTTTTTTTTTAATATTTATTTATTCTCGAGAGAGAGCAGGGGAGGGGCAGAGAGGGAGGAAGACTAAGAATCTGAAGCAGTCTCCAGACTACACTATCAGCACAGAGCCCGACGTGGGGCTCGAACTCATGAACCTCGAGATCGTGACCTGAGCCGAGGTCGGATGCTCAACCGGAAGAGATGGTACTAACCTTTTTCATCGCATTTGCCTCTTGTAGGTTTTAAAGGACGTCACGGAGTAAAAAACGCAAACAAACTGGAGAAGAGAGGCCGTGGAGTGGAGCGGTTATATATTTAAACCAGAAAAAAATTAAAAAAGGGGGAGAGAGAAAATTGGAAGGTAGTCCAGGTGTACCTATCAAAACTCCAGATGTGCAATCTCTTTTATACAGCAACCCCACCACTAAAAATGTTCCTTTCTGGGGAAAATACCGTAGGATGTTAAGCACATATAAAGTAGGGTCGTAGGCACGTGCTGGGGCAACAGACGAGCCTGCAAATCTCCTGTCATAACGTGTGAATTTCAGTTCTCTCGCTAGAGCCCAGAAAAGTAGCACAGATCAGTGGGGGCCTCTGCTCCCCTCAGTCATTCTGGACCCAGGCTGACCGAGCTCCCACCGTGTTTGAGCTCTGTCCTCTGGAATTTAACCACAAGTGAGGCTGGGGAAAATAGGAGAGCGCATAAATTATCTGATGAGCTCCACTGTAAATACTCAAGATGTATTGCGTGTAGGAGCCTAAAAACCAAACTTGGCTAGCGGGTGATGATTTAAATGAACTGTGGTATATTATTTTTTTTTTAAAGTAAATTTGAATGTGCCAATGAGGAAAGATCTCCAAGATGTATTATTTATTTTTATTAAAAAAAATTTTTTTAATGCTTTTTATTTTTGAGAGAAAGAGAGAGAGAAAGAGAGTGAGCGGGAAGGGAAAGAGAAGGAATCACAGAATCCAAAGCAGGCTCCAGGCTCTGAGCTGTCAGCACAGAGCCTGACTCAAACCCACGGATCGCGGGATCATGACCTGAGATGAAGTCGGACGCTTAACCGACTGAGCCACCCAGGCGCCCCAAAGATGTATTATTTATTTTAAAAGCATGATGGAGACTAATGTGTATAGTGTAATCTCTACAGAGATAATTTTTTAAAAACATGCATTTATATGCAAGTACGTGCAAACAATGGTTTTCTGAACAGATAGACAAGATTCTGTTTATGACGGTCACTTTGAGGAGTAGAGAAGGGGCTGGGAAAGGAAATAACCTTTTTCAATTTTTACTTTATTATTTTTTTCTAGGACACATACTTTTTACCAGATGCAAGTACAGTACCGTTTTCATCCAAAATAAAAAAAAGCTAAAAAAGACACAGGTAACAGACTAGCTGATTATATGATGCAATTCTTGTTAATTGCCCCAAGATCGATAACGGCATTATGGTTCCTTGAGGCGGATTCCTTTATCTCAGATGCTAAGATGCGGGAAGGAGGTGTCATGGGGTCTGTGACTCCCTTCAAATGCCTCAGCTAAAGAACCGCGCGTGTCAGGGAGTGTGTGCGTGTGTCTATGTGTCCACAGAGCATGCCCGCATATGCAAAACATTGACCGTCGAATCTCCATGGTAGATAAACGGGAGTTGGCTGTCCCGGTCTGTCAACTTTTCCGTGTAGCTTTTCCCAAGTAAAAAGCGAAGGAAAATAAAATGAAGGAAAGCGATAAAAAACATCCCGCCTAAGAACAGAGAGCTTCACAGATCTCCCGTCTTCCTACCTTGGGGCTGATGTAGATGAAGTCCAGAGGTACTCACATTAAAATGTCAGAAATCAGACATCAAAAATCTGAAGTCAAGACACATGACAGAGAACAGCGGTGACAATGGTCTGTCAGAGAACAAGTTCTTGAAAAGGATTTCTGTTCGGGCCTATAAAAAGCCGGGCGACCTTATTAAGCATAACCAGACTCTTTAAACTGCTTAATGACTGTCGTAATCACGGTACCTGCTTGGCTGGCTTAAAAAATTCCGCTGCCACATTTGAAACACTTTTCCAAACTCTGTTCTCCAAGTTAGCGTAAGTGAGGCTCTTAAAAACAATGCACAGGGGGACGCAAAGCTATCTGACTTTAATCCATTCTCTTGCGAGCCTGTGAGGTGGTGGTGACTCAGGGAGAAAGTATGTCCCTACAGGTCATTCTTCAGGAGGTGAGGTACGCTGCCATTTCGGTGGACGGCCGCCTCTCCCTGTGTCGTTAATGGTCACCGCACACAGAGGTTTATGAGTCCTGCTCCCTGCATTATACACAGCCTCCGATCCGTTTCCCACGCTCTGGCAACTGTCTGCAACCAGACCCCAGTCCCCACGGGGGGGGGGGGGGGGTCACGGCGCTAGAGAGAAAGGGCCCATCGAGGTGTATTTTCCATTGTGGGACAAGGTAGGTCATAGCTTCTTTGGAAACGGGGAAGGGTGCCTCGGCCACGTCCAGGAGATGCCTTTAACAGACCCATGTCTGTCTGCGACATACACGGCGAACCTCGGACACACACGCTCTCGGTGAATGGCGTGTTCTAGTCTTTTCCCGACCCTTAGGCCACAGTGTGGAGGAATGCCTTGGGTGTGGTGAAGGCGAGACTAGCACCGTCCTTATTTTTCTTGGAAATATTGAAGGGAGCCGGCGGGAGCTTATCTGTCCTCTTCCCTTCGCAAGCGGGACCCTTGAAAGGCAGAGACCCGGGTTCCTGCAGGAGCAGCCCCGCGTCTGCGCGTCTGAACCGCGTATGTTCCATGTACCTTCTAGGTCACTCTGGCAAACATCCCAGACGCTCAGACTTCATTTTTTCCCCCTGCTGCTTCCGCGCTCCGTGCTAACTACCGTTAGCAGACATAAAGCTCCCTGCGATTCTTTCCTCAGAACGAGCTAGAGGAAAACTACCAATTATAGCCAAGAAGCAGTCCTTCAAACACACGTACACATTGCAGTGTGGGCTGGAAACCAATTGGAAATGTTTTGATTTGCCCTTTAAGGCCAGAGGCAGGCACTTAAGGCAAACTCCTGAGATGTTTGGAGGAACAGTTATACTAAATTTAGCATCCTAACCAGCCAGTTGGCATAGATGTAATGAAAGATTTAAAAGGAAAGAAATTTAACCCTCGGGAACATAAAGAAATTTAACCCGCAGGTGATGAAAAGAAGTCTACTAACAGACTAATACCTTTTTTTTTTTTTTTAAGAAGATGCTCCAAGAATACAACCTCCAGGGGTTGTAACTGTCACTCCTTCCCTTCGGATGGCGTGTGAGATTCCTAATTGTTATTCACGGAAGATTTGGGTTGCCGGACTGGGCTCTGAGCTCCCCATTGGGAGGGATTTTCTCTTTCATGTTGCCCCTCCTTACGTGAAGTGCTACGTAGATGCGTGTGGGATAAGCAAACAAATTGTTGTGTGTGTCTGTTCACTGGACAGAAGCTTCTAGAGTAGATGAGCGTGAGTCTGCTTGCCCACGTGGGCTCCCGGGTAGTGTCTTGGGCCAGTCTGATGAAAAGTTGGTCCCACTGAGGCTGGTGGCCCCCGGTGCTCTTTCTGTCCCTCCGTCGTCATTCTGTCCCAACCTGTGGGTGTTCGTTGCTGATGCGCTCCAGGGATACTGTTTCTTGACCTGTTGTGTTTTATAAGCTGCACTCCCAAACCAGGAACGTATAATTGAGCTGAAGCATGGGCAGTCCCCCAACGGCGTCCAGAGGAACCCACATCCCGAGGGTCGGCCTCGGTGGAGGAGAGAGGCTGTGCCTGGGTTCCCGCAGGGAGCCAGGAGTTCCGGACAGAGGTGTCCCAGCGGACACGGCTTCGGGGTCCCATGGCACTTCAGCCAAAGGATATAACACAATCCAAACTGCATTAAAACTACACACGGAAGACACAGAAATCGGGAGTTACGTGTACGGAAACCTGTCGCATCTTCCTTAGCGGCTTGAGTAACACACAGACTCACCAGATGGGGAAGAACCGGGAGACCAGATACTTACCCAAGTGGAGGGCGTGGGAAGCCACGACCAGCTCCTTCTGTAGCGTTTTGTTGGCTTTTCTTTCATTTTAGTTTTCTCCCCTTGGGGGGTCTTAGAGCCAGACGTTAATTTCCACCACTCTCTTGGGTCTCCCTTTCAGGTTGCATTATTGACGCCCTTGTATACAAATAAATGATACACCTGAAGGGCAGTCTTGTTGGGTTTTGCTTAAGATTTCAGTTGATTTTAAGCGATTGTCTTTGATGACATTTATCCCCTCCCCTACTGTCCTTGGGCTTTTTAAGATAGAGTCCCCATGGCTCTGAAAACAAAACACACACATAGAAAACTCTTGTCATGTATGAAGTACCAATGGTGCTTGGGAAAGAATGGCTCTATTATCAACTAAAAGATGTTTCTTCAGTCATACAATTCTTTGCCCTAGATGACAGAAGCGGAGGTATAAACAATAGAGGAGGTATACCTAACAGGGATGTGCTCCGGATCCAGCATGGGAAGAATCAAATAGTAAGCGAGTGAGTCTGAAGTCTACGAGGAAATGGAGCAAGGCTGGTGGAAGAGACTGCCACCAACACTGCTGCTTGGCCCGAGGTGGGTCCCCACGAAGTATGCATGTATGCACTTGAAAGTTTATTTATTTTGAGAGAGTGTGCGCACATGCGTGTGAGCGGGGGAGGGGCAGAGAGAGAGAGGATCCCAAGCAGGCTCCACACTCAGCGCAGAGCCCGATGTGGGTCTCCATCCCGTGAAGCGTGAGTTCACGACCGGAGCGGAAATCAAGAGTGGACGCTCAACCGACTGAGCCGCCCAGGCGCCCCTCCCACGAAGTATTTAAATAGAAGCTGGGGGGCCTGCTTGCAGTGACCTGAAAACGTGTGTAAATGAAGAAGAAAAGATCTAGTTAACAATTATGAGTAAAAGGCTGCAAACCCAGGAGCATAGCGACCAGCGTGCATCCACCGCCAGTTAGTGTCTCTATTTGAATTTTCCTTCCTCGCCAGGAAGGGGCAGGGGACAGCAGGGCCCTGAGCCCCGTGTGGGATCTTGTTGGAGGGGGTGGGAGGATGGTCAAGGGCAGCCCAAAGTGGGCGGGGTGCGACTGTGAACCCCCGTAGTTCTTCAGAGCTTTGCCCCAGGGATGCCGGGAGAAGGAGCAGTTTACATCAAGGCACTTTTGTTCAGCTGAAAGGCGGGCGGCTTGACTGCAAATCGTGCAGAAGTTACAAGTGACCTTCAGCGCGTGGGAGTCCCACCCTCTCGCTTTGCAGGTGAGGCGGCTGCGCACAGAACGTGTTGGGACGCTCTGGAAGAGCGAGGAAGCCTCAGTGGCAGAAACACAGCCGCAAGCGAGGTCTCCCCTTTCCCGCATTTAACGCCTGTATCGACCATCTATGACGATTGCTCATAAACTGTGTTGGTATTATTAGTTCGCTCATACTGTGTACGTCTATAGATGGGCATTCTTCTCATGAGGGTGTTGGTTGTTTTTTAAAATGTAATTAATGTCAAGAATTGTTTTGAAGAGATTTTGTTAATGTATCACAGCATAAAAATCTCAAGAGTGGCACGCATCCTTCGCTTCTGGGGTGCGGTTTAATCACTCAAAACTTGATTCCTCCTCCTGGTATGCTATGTTTTATTACAAATAAATACGGTATCTCAATATCCTCCCCATCACTGATGACTACTTCTCTACCTAGAAAAATAATCAGTAGGATAGGCAAGACTCTGCCATTACAATGCTGAAAATTTGCCTTCAAGGGGCACCTAGGTGGCTCAGTCGGTTAAGCATCCAAATTCGGTTCAGGTCATGACCTCGCGGTCTGTGGGTTCGAGCCCCGCGTCGGGCTCTGTGCTGACAGCTCAGAGCCTGGAGGCTGCTTCAGATTCTGTGTCTCCCTCTTTCTCTGCCCCTCCCCCACTCATGCTCCGTCTCTCTCTCAAACATAAAAAAAATCGCCTTCAAGTACATCTATAGCATAAATACCACAAACATTATCCGAAACCAACTGGAAACCAAAACCAGCAGAACACACAGGTTAATGTCCTTTGCACAACAGCAGCAAGTATGTTTCCTTTTGAGGCATCTGACGCCGTATTTGCTTCCCAAGGAAAGAGTAGGGTGATCATCCTTTTATTACACACTTTAGAGAAATGACTTTTACTTCTCTGGGTTGTTTTTTAACTTTCACTGATTCTTCTCTGGGTTAGGATCAGAGACTGACAGCAAGGTGCACAGCAGTTACCTGGCGACTGATAGTTTGATTTTTTTCTGATTTCCACTGGGCACCTTTATCACAGTGTTTGAAGGGGCAACTGTTGTGCCAAAAAGGAACCTGACAATTGAAGAGTGGGATGGAAAAGTGGCGGGTGTGGAGAGCACAGGGACTTTACAGCAGCCTGCTTACCTTTCAGACAGAACTAAGAGCACCTGATTGTGACAACCTCCGGGAGAAGTTTCTCTAAGTGTCCTTCCCGCCAGTTAGAAAGAATACAAGTGGGTGCATTTCACTTCTTAGTGGAGTTCGGCTTGCCCAATTTGGGAAACACAGTTTCGAAAAGAGGGTGGAAACAATGAGGTGGGGTGTTTGGTAATTTAAGCTGTAATCTCGCAAAGGCCACGACGTAAGTTGCAAACGCAGTACTTACTTGGCTGTTGTTCTTTCATTTTACCCAGACCGCTCATTAGTGATACTGGCATGTAGGGTGGAACTTTCTGCTTAGTCACTTGGCTGTAAATTGTGCCCTGGAACTTGGATTTGCCGTGAAGGGGCAGGTAGGCGCTGCGGAGGAAAATGACGGAGTGGATGGAACTATTATTCCAGCGCCACCTGAAATCGTGGGCTCCTAGAGAAGCCCGGGGCGGGGAGGAGGGGGAAGGAAAGCATTTATGCCACAAACATTTCTTTAGTACAGGTACGCTAGGAAGATGCTGCTGAGATCGCTGCCTCTAAAACCAGCCTTTCGTGAGGCGTTCTTGGGGGGAGGGTGGGGCTTTTCAAACACTGGAATTCTTCACTTGGCTGGGGCTGTGATCTGTGGCTAGACAGTCTGGAGCATCGGGCTCCTCTGTGCTGGGACCTTCCCCATCCGGATGCACCCCCCCTCCTAAGGTAAGGAGGGGCCCGAGGTAACGCAGCCAGAGATCTGAGCACTTTCTGGTCACCGGTAGCTGCTTCTGCCCTGTCTGCCGCTCTGCCCTCCACACCTGCGGGTGAGGAAGGTCTCCCCGGAGGGTGGGGAGTCTGCAGATCAGTCTTAAGACCCCAAGCCCACCAGCGCAGGGGAAGACATCCCCAACCCCCGGCCATCTTCCCCAGGAAGGCCAGCATTGAAAACGCGGTTAAAAGTCACCACTGGCCTCTGGCTTGCTTCAATCTGGTGTCACAAAGCATGGTTTCATCAGCGCTAACGTCGTACAAAGGACATTGGACTCCTTCCTTCCTTCTGGGACCCTGCTGTGAGGAAAAATGAAGGCTTCGACAGCAAACTGCTTTGCTTGAGTGGAAACTAGATTTGGAATTAGGCGGTTGAGATAACTAAAGTCCATTTGCCTGCCTCCCTTTCCTCTGGTCACTTACTTAGGTCACTACTCGAGACTGGGGGATCCAGGGAGACTAGGGAGGTTTTCTGTTCAGGGTGGTTAGGACTTTACAAAACTTTATGATCAGATGATTTTGTGAAATGTGAGCTCGAGTTTTATGGGGAAACCAATGGGCTCCCTCGTGGCCCTCTGCAAGGTTCACATTCACGTTATGCGAGTGTCCTGATTGGGAAAAAATGGGCACACAGGTGCCCACGGGCAGAAGTCTCTGGATAACTGTTAATTATAGAGAAACAGAGCAGAAAGCAAATTAAAATAAGCGAAAAAAAAGAAAGAAAAAAAGAAAAGAAAAAGGAAGGAAAGGAAAATACTTTGAAGGCGCTTTTTCCATAGGAAAAAAATATTTTATTTTTTTAAGAACAAATTCAGTTTGAAACAGACATGGAATGGGACCTCACGGATTCCGTTTCTGGGGGCTGACTGCAATGTGGAAGGAGGCTGGAAACCTAGGACAGGCCATTAAAATAAAATGAAGAAAGAACAAAAATATTTATAACTCAAGCATAATACTGTGTTACTTACAAATTGGACAACGAAATCTTAAATAAATATCCATGGTACATAATTACGGCACAAATATGCAGCAATTTGGCAACCTTTTATACCGTTTTTCTTTTCCTCATTACAGTGCAAAGGGGGGAAAGACACTGCCGTTTAACAAGCTGTAGCTAAATACATTGCAAAATTCAGATTTTATACAAAACATCTTGCTTAGACTTTATAAAAAACCAACATTGCTCTATGTACACAATCTGGGTAAGAAAAGCCATTTCTGTCTTGTTTTCATGTGTATTTTTATTAAAAAGGTGAATAAGGCTACTGTAACACCCCGAATCCATATACAGTAAAATCTGAACCCTATTTACAGCATCTTCAGTTAAACGTTATGGTGCAAATTCCAAAGTCAGGTGACTAGGGATGAGAATACAAGCAAGGCATTTACAGTAACTTTCCAAAGCGGCACCAACTTCAAATAAAGGGAGAGTTGGTAGATTGTCATATTCTGCACCAGACACAAAACAGACGCACAGAACACTTTTCCATTGGTTGCAGGTAACTCTTCATCGAATTCATCTGATTTTTCACAGTTTAGCATATAACCAAAAGGTAGCCAACCGATGAGACACATTTGATTTCATTAAAATCAGACTATTTCCCATGTTTCCCCTTCTTGCCCCTCTCCCCCATCCGAAAGGTAATTTTTGATGGCTTACAAGAAAATCTTGTACGAATGCACGTAAAGGAGAGGGTGGGGTGATGGAAAGAATTACATATGTACTGTGGCTGGTCACCATGGCAACCCTCCACAGAACTATGATATAGATATATATAATATATATTGTAGATATATATTATACATATATGTACACATGTATACCACTCACCCACTCACACACACACACACACGCACTTTGGACCAACATCATTTTCAGGTTCAGGAAATAGAGAAGGAATAATTTCTGTGACAACTCATTTTTGCAGGCATTCACTGGAGGTCTGAGAACCTTAAAATGCTGTTGCTACATTTTTTTTTTCTCCCAATTCAGAAAGCAAAGTGTTACCATAGTAACGGGACTATGTTAAAGATGTCTATTTTGCATAGCACATAAAAAGTAGGTTTCCTGTTTACTCGTTTTGTTTCCCAAAAGGGAGGGGGCGGGGAGGGGGTGGGGGAAGGGGGCCGGAGCTAAACTTTCAGCCCTAAGCCCCCTCTGAGGGGACCCGGTGGATTTTAGCGAACACTTCAGCCATAAGGCAAGGGAATACACAACACAGAAATGAAATGCCGGAACATCTTGCCACTGTTAAATATACGATGCGGTAACATCCATTTCCTGGTATGCAGGGCTTGTATTTCCTAGTCTACGGTTACGTGAGATGCCTTCAGAGGACTGGGTTATTTTTGTATTTACTCCCGTTATTGTTATTTTTGGAGTGATGTTGTTTTTCCCAGATGGAGCTGTCCAATTTTTCTTTTTTTAAGCACTGAGCGTTGGGACCACGTAATTGCCACAAGTGAATTTCACGTCTTTCTGGTGTGATTTGTGTGCAATCTTAAAATATATATTAGTACAAATCTGTCAGTTTCTATCCCTTGTGTTCTATATACCTGTTATAAATACGTGCCATCTTCCTCCCCCCTCGACATCATGATTTATTTCCGTCTTAAGGACTCAAAGAAGTTCGCAGTATGCGTCACCTGGACACAGCGTGCGGGCTGTGGCCTTGCTCAGTACCTCCGCGTCCGCCCTTGCAGCCGGACAGGACAGCACCGCCATAAACCAAAGTGTCGTGAGGCTCAAGTGGGGGTGAGGGGGGAGGGCACTGGGGGGGGGGGGGAATCTGACCTACCTTTCACATAGGAGAATGCCTCAATAACATGGATGATGATGGAATCACAGCCTGTTTGACCTTTGGCTTGTAAACTTCTAGGTCAGATCCGGCTCTCTGCTGTTCTCCTAAATGCTTTCCCTGTGTTTCATAAAATGTGATCAGTATAGCAGCTGAGTCTGCTTCAGACATCATCCAAAGCCGACCGACTCTCCTACAGCGCCGAGGCCGTGCGCCTTATTGCCAGTACGACAACAGTCCTGCCCAGATCTGTCATCGGCGGCCCTCCCGGCCCGCCCCTCTACGACAATGCCCCTTTGTCCTACCCAGCGGAGAGAGACTGTGCTCCTCCTGCGCGTTGCCATTTGATCCGCGGATCCCTTCCAAGGCGCCCCACTCCACCGCGTGCGTGGTGTCTCCTACTTGCCTCTTAAAACCTCAGCCAACCAAAGTGCTGTGCTACCTAATTGGGGTTCCCCCTCGACTTTCTGCTCCCGACGCACCAGCAGCAGCGTTGAACTGCATTTGCAGACAGCCCTCCCCACCCCCACCCCCCATCCCGGCCCGCCCCCTTCCATGAGCTCCTGGTCTTTCTGGTCTTCTGCGCTGAAGGCTCCTTAGTAGCAGACGCAATTTCTAGAAGTGTAGGACCCATCGGCTCCAGCTGCCGTGGCGCGGGGGCAGGAGACTCCCAAGGTGAGTGTGCCAGCAGTGATGCGGGGTGTGGAGTGAGGGGCTCGCGCTGCGGGGCCCCGGAGGTCGGCAGGGGTGTGTGCAACGGTGAGGACTGGGCGCGGGACCTCTGAAAGCCTCCCCCAGCCAGAGGTCTGTGTGACAAGTCCGGACGCTCCTCGGGAGGGACGCCCAAGGCAGAAGGCAGCGTTTCCAGGCCCCGCGGCCCACGGGGGACACCTGCCCGGGATGCTCACGGCTCGCCCAGTCCCCCCCACGCCCGCTGCCACTCTGTCGCCCTCGGCTTCCTGCAGGCCCAGGTGACCGCGGCGCATGGCTTGGAGGTGGAGGGGGGAGGCGGGCGCTACGGTCCCATCGGGCACCTTCCACGCCAGTCTCCCGGCCGGCGGTGGGCGTCTGTCTTCACCGCGGTCCGGGCGCTACAGACTAGGTAAGCTGTCCAACTCAACAGGGCTCTTCCGAGAAGGAGTGCTCCCTCTCCCCCGCCGTGCTCCGGTCCATTCGAGACACGGGGGGGTCATCAAACCCTCCTCGGGGCGGTGGCGGGACAGTGGGCTTCCTCTGGGAAAGCGAAGGCACCGCCGCGTCTCAGACCTTGTAGTAAATGTTCGCCGGGCTCTGGGGAGGCATCTCCTGGACTATGTACACGGGGTGCCCGTAGTCCCCGCTGACCTTCTCGTAGTGGGGGCAGAACACACTGTCCGCAGTCCTCAGCGGGATGATAATGTCACTGGGCTCCGAGCCGCTGTTGTTGCCGCTGCGCTTGGGGGTGGCCAGCGTGCTGAGCGACAGCGTGGCCGTGTGCTGCGGCGAGTGCTTCCTGTGTCTCCTCCGGTACTTGAGCAGGAGCACCACCAGCGTGATGATGATGACGATGAAGATGATGCATCCTGAAGCAATCCCTGCGAATAAGGCCACTTCGGAACCGAGGATGTTGTTCCCCGAATGCCCGGCACTGCTGCCGTCTGTGCTGGAACCTGCGGCCGGGGACGGAAAGGAGCAGCCCAGTTACTGCTGTCCCTGCTCGGATGGCAGCCCCCCAGCCTCGGTTCCCAGCCGCGCACACCCGGCAGGACGCGGCGATCGCCCCAAAAGGGGACGCGGACGGGACCTGGGCTCGCCGGCCGCTCTCAACCACAGGTGTCCCCATCCGTCCACCCTTGGGGACAGGAGGGGGCAGGCTCCCACGCTTCCGCCCCAGGTCCTAAACCGCCACCAGCCACAGCAGGTAGACACAAAGGAAGCGGCCACCTCTGGGGCCAGGGCTGACTGCCGTGCGCTGCCCCCCTTGCCCCTCTGGGCGCCAGCCTTCCCGAGCATCTCCCGCCGCCTGCTTTCTATAGACAAGCCCTGCCTGCTGTGCGCTGAGGGGACCCTGGGGCCCTGGGAACACATGCCGCTCGTAACTCGCTTGTATTATTTGGTATACACCTAAAATATATTGGGAAGGCAGCAGAAACACTCACGCTGAACACGCTGCCAACCCAAATGGGAAGCACTAAAAACTTGCCTGGCATCATTAGATTATCCATTTATCGGAATGTCACAAGAATTTGACACATCTTGCCATTGAAAATTAGAAACAACAGCCTCCCTCCATGATGCTTGTAAAGCGGGGGAAGTGGCCTGCAGATGCTGACTGCACATGCCACCAACAGGCACGCTGGTCCCTCACACGAGACTGCTGACCTCGGGGAGCAGCTACCGTACAGAAATGTCATTAGCGTGGAAATAAATACGTAGCTATCTGCTCAAGGACCGGTACGAAAATGAAATTCAATGGTGGCCAACTTTATCCTGTATTCTAAACTTCAGCCAGTGATCCGACTGGTATTTTATTTTACGCTGAAAATGTGAAACAAAAATGTCAACAGTAACCACTCGAAGAACACGGCATTATGCAATATTTTAAGATGCCACCACCTAAAATGTAGAGGAGCATCAATCAGGCTCTTTGTGGATCAGACATAATTAGGCGAGGTATTAGAACACTGATTACATACATGTGAATATCGGCTCTACGCTACTGTTGCAACAGGCACAGTTAAGTGTCTCCAATAAAAATAACTTTGGTCTGAGTGAGTAGTGCTCATAATTGGCACTTGCATCTGATAAATTCTACTCTTCTGAATGGGAAACTTCCGTGGGAAGGCGCAATTCTGTTCTTATCGAGCCGTTAATAACAAGTACCTGAGAGCAAAGGTTACTGACTCGGGGAACTACAAGTTAATCCCAGTAGTATCCAAGGGCTTGGACTCTGTTCTGCCTCTTGCTCACGGGACCCACGGACGCATCCACACACACTCACGCTGCCATACCTGGATTTGGTTTGACAAAGGGACTTGTCGTTGAACTTCTTCCATTTGTACCGGCTTCTAGTTCTGGGCGTCGTGTCGGATCATTATGCCTGGTTGACCCAGCGGAACTCGCATCTATACGAGGAACAAATGATTACTTATAGCCCAGACACCTAATGAGATCTAGCTCTAAGAACTGCCGCGTGTCAATCTCAAGAGGCACAGACAGCAATGAACGTGAGATTCTTTATGCAAAGTGCTGTGACATACAAGAATAGAGTTCTCCTTTTAAAACGGAACGGTGGTACTACTTATGTCAGAGGTTCAGATCGTGAGGCCATCTGTGGAAACTATAGGGATTCTTGCATTTGGCACGCAGAGCATTGCAGATGACATTTCAATTTAAATGAGCAAGTTGACTGACTACTATACAATTTCTAATTAGAAGAATAAATCTTTCTGCACAATAGGTTATCTGTGTGGGAAAAGGCTCAGTGAACTAGTCTTCTGTACTCGAGATGCAGAAATGGGCCAAATGGCAGAAACCTAAGTTTTCACTCTGGGTAGCGTAATAATTTTTTTGAACCAAAGAGGTGTTTTGCTTTTAATAAGAAAAAAAAAAAAAGTGTGTATAGAGATACATGTACACACACATATGGCAATGGACGTTGTACCTGGCTGACCTTAACTGTGAGAAGAAACTCCAATAAAAGAAGTTTGTTACACCGACTTGAGGAAATCTGTCAGTGGCTCAAGGTGCAGAGAAAGATGTGCTTTCGAAACTAGGCTACGAGTGCGTGAAGGTGGGCGTTCACGGCATTGGTGCCACACTCGTTGGGGACTCAACCAGATTATGGTGGCTTCATGGAGCAGACGGTCTTTACCTTGTCCAACTTTCATGAGGATCTTCATGGCTCTTGTCTGGCACACCCCTCCCTCCTGGTTATCCAGGCCCTCCAAAGACCCATTTGATGTAGCTGATTAAAAATAAAATGGACAAAACAAAAAAATAAAGAAAAATCAGGAAATCAATAAGCCAAGTTTACATGAACATGAAATGTCTGAAAACAATTTGAAAAATAAGAATTCACTCTTAGTCACAAGTTTTCGGAAAGTATGGGATGCTGAAAGCCAAAAAATAAAAAATAAAGAAAATAAAGAAAAATGGATCCTGTCAACACCGCTGCACGTATGCTATCTGGTTTCAAGTTTACTTAAGCACTTTCTCCTTCCTTCAGAATCAACTGATTTAGGGTCAGTCCATACATAAAAGGGACAGGACCTTCCAAAAAGCTTACTATTTCAGGGTCGGCCTCAAAAGAGCAAAGTAGTTAATACAGTAACTTTAAAATGTGGTAATCATCGCACAACACCTGCTTCCTCTACTACAGATTTCCTGCTTCGAGAACAATTAGCTCGATGCTCCCTGTTTGCCAAGCATCCAAGTTCGGTAAACACTAAAAGAGGAGACTCCCACACCCCCTCGTTTTCTTTCCCCGCCTTATGTGAGATGAAGAAGTATGTTAGGATTCAGGTCTTCCACTTCTGAAGTTTTCTCTCCATCATTTTGCACTGGACTGGAAATAATAAGTGTGTTATCATTACCAAGACCAACCTCAGACAGACTCTTCAACCAAGCTACCTGCTGGAGCACAGCTTGACCGACAGAGGGGACCACGCGCGCCCTCTGCTCTGTCAGGGCCCTGGGGCAACCCCGGGGTATGAGGGGAGATTGTGCAGTACCCACTTGCCTCCTGTTTAGCTCGAGTCCCTTCCCATTTCAAGAGGGAGGAGGAAGGACAGGACATTTGACCACTGACAGTACTTTTAAACAAACAGCTTATGCTCCACTGTGTGTAAACACGTTGCTGTTGCGTCTCCTTAGGACGGTGAGTTCTCTCAATAGTGTTGTGACTAAAGCTGCAAAAAGACTGCCAGGTAGTTTGCTAAGGAAGAGGACTTAAATTGCAGGTCAAGTTCCAGAAGAAAAAGAAGGTGGAGGGTGCTAGACGTTTCCATTCTTCCAAAGTTCAAGGGGCAAGGAACAGAAGTGTTTCATATACATTTCTGTGCGGTAAATCATTCTCTACTTTGATTATCAAAGGCTGGTCTACTAACACTGTACTTTTCAAGGCACGGAAACAGGGACAGAATTTCTGGTAAAAATACATCCAAAGGCACTCTTTCAATGGGTTGTTTGTTTTCCAAATGGTGGACCGGCCAGCAAGGTCTACATGCACACATAGCAATACGTGGGCTACAGAGTTACAACTTTTACTTTCACTGCTTTGAAAAACAATGGCTGCTTCTTGTGTGTATAAATATCTCTGTGCTTATCTGAGTGTTTCCTTAAAGTTTACAGTCTTACGATCAGACCTCACTCCTCCGCTGACACTGGTGCCGAGTTTCTCCTGGGAAAATGGGCAAAATGGCCATAATCATTCTGGGGGTAAAAAGTAGACAGTCTCCTCTTGTAGATTGTTGAGAAAATGTTTGGCAGAGAAGTTAAAACAAATACCTAAAAACTTTATATGCCTCTGTGAATCTAATAAAAAAAAAAAAAATCGTTTTTTTCCTTCCCCATTTCTCCACCCGCTTTCTCTTTTCCCTCCTCCAGACAGTTTCCTAAATTTCGAAGGGTCCTTTCCTCCCAAGGCCATGAAACAGTGTGGCTGTCTACGTGCAGGCACTGTTTGAGGGCAGGTGCAGAACAATGCTATCATCTCTATTTAATCTTTCTCAAAAATTAGGATATGTTTTCATGTAGAAGCCCTGGAAAGCTGAGGTCTAGCCAATGGCTTCAGAAGTTTACTTAATTCAAATGGAATCTCAATGTTTTCTATGCTGTAGGCACATAAATGCACTTTCATGCAAAAGTGCACCCAAATGCACAGCGAAATGACCTCTTTCTGACTAACGGCTTAACAAATATGGTAAAAATACGATCTGAAGGGTGGTGCACAGAAAAGGCGGGGGTGGGGTGGGGTGGGTAGAGCTTTGTTTGTTTGAACCTGGAGGTCAAAAAGTCAAAGATTCAGATCTGAAGGAGAAAAAACAATGAATACCAGAGTGGGTAAGACAAGACGTGGTAGAGAAGAGTCACCGTGGAACAGAATTCAAACCTGCGTCCTCAAAGATAAAAGCTTCTGACTGCTTCTACCAAGTCCACTTGGAAGCAGGAGGGCTGCACCTCATTTGGGTGATTTTTTCTTTTGATTTTAATTTGTAGGTCACCGCCCTTTCTGGATACCAATGCTTCCGTGCAGAGTGCTTGTGGGTGTGCCCTGAATGCTGTCCAAGTGACCCCCAAATGTAGAGAGCTCCAAGAATTCAAATCAAACTGCAATCTGCAATTCAGCATCCACAGACTAGAAGATGGTAGGAGGAAAACTGTGTAGCTGGAGAATGAATCTGCTCTCCATTTTTAACAGTTGAAACTTTTTTTAATTCCTTGAGGGAGGAAGAGCCTTCAAGCCCTGAGCTGCACAGAGAGAAATGGGAGCTTGTGCCTTTGCCTGGTTCTTGGAGATCAGAGGCTGATGCTGGTTTGGCAGCGCCGGGGGGGGGGATGGGCCAAGAGGGAGAACACTGTGATGTGCATTCCAGACGCTTGCTTTGTTCCCCTTTAAGTCAACTTGCAAGTTGCAAAGGTGACTGGAAGATACTGGAAAATTCATTACTAACGTTAACACAGCATCCCAGATACCTGGTTGTTTAAAAAGGGAATGAACTATAAAATACAGCTGGATGTTTGCTGTGAAGGAGTTTTGCCCTGCTGTATGGTAGCCATGACCCGAGCGGTCCCAGAAAGCCTGGTTGGAAGATGTCAGCAACCAACTGAAGCTTCAGAAGGTTAGCTTTCTAGCAAGCATAGAATAATTTAGAGTGACTTGAACTTACTTTATATTTGATTCTGTAATGAAAATTACCCTCACTCTTCCCTATGACCTCCTCAGCAGGAAGTGTAGGGAGCATCGTTCTCATTCTAGTGGTCCTCCTGTCCCTTGCCTTGAGCAAGGACACTGACAAGTGTCCTGTCCTGATAGCACCTCCTTATGGCAGTCAGCTCTGAAATAAAGCCACAAGATTAATCCTCTAAAGGCATAGTAGTGGCTCACTCTGAAAGACAAGAAAGTGCTAATGCTTGGGGAGAAAATCTAATTCCATTTCAGGAGACAATTTGGCAATATTTTTTATTGTTGATCTGAATATATTAGGAATTTTTGACTTAGAGAGAGGGTAAAAATAAATTGCTACCTCATTATCCTTCGCTTTTCTTTGTATCTACCAACATTATCTAATGCTGCCACAATTATAGTATTCCTAAATAGATGAAATTGCATTTAATCATTTGGAGACAGAAAAAATAACCCTGTTATACCTAAGCTTTTAGTGCCCATTTTTTTGTTCTTGGTCTAGAGAAAATATAGACTTTATAAAATTAAAAATTACTAAGCAAAGTTTCTCCATCCAGTTAGAAAATGGGCTTAATAAAGATACATGGGCATTTTATAGCCTGCTTTTAAAGGCTTCTGCTTCAGGGATCTAATTGCATGTAGTAAGTATACTGAAATTACCAGATTGTTCCCCTGGGGCCTGATTTCCAGTGGGTGGAGATCATTACTCAGCAAAAAAGTACCCCGAGTTCTCACTGCCTAAAAGTTCTTCACATCTGAAAACTGCACTGCCCCACATCTGTGTCTTCCCATGAATTTGCACACGGACCTGTATCTGCAGCTCCTACTCCCTGGGAATGGTACACTGGTTATCCAGGGAGAAAAAAGAGAACCGGTGAATAAAAC
The DNA here is from genome assembly GCF_027475565.1 of Acinonyx jubatus. Classification (NCBI taxonomy): domain Eukaryota; kingdom Metazoa; phylum Chordata; class Mammalia; order Carnivora; family Felidae; genus Acinonyx; species Acinonyx jubatus. The sequence continues at coordinate 75,607,852 of NC_069380.1, forward strand.
AGACTAAAGGGGCAAGAATCTTTCTGGCCGTGTTTTCTAGACTGTGCCCACAGAGAGGAAGTAAGAGTGCATTTTAACATGTCTTCATCTGATGGCCACTGCCCCACGCCCCGGGAGGCTCCACTCTGTGGCACTGGCTTTGGGCGGTTTTCAGTCTATCACTTCGGTAACCTTGTGCTAATCAGATGGAGGAGTCACTGCTGGGTTGGTACCATTATATGGGTCTCATTCACAAGGAGGTCAGGAAGGAGGGCAGCACAAAAAAAGTCTGCAGGATAATATAACATCACTAGGAAGGAATTCTTGGCTATTCTGGAAAGGATGAAAAAACACACTCATACTATGCAGGTGATTTCAAACTATTCTCAAATGTAGCTTCCTGGGATGGGGCAGAGAATGGACGGACACTCAAAAGCAAACCTTTCTATCCACTTTATCAAAGCAGTCTACCAAAGGAGAGACAGATAATAAGCACAGAGGATCAGGAAAGCCACAGAGATCAGTTTCCTAATAAGAATAGAAACTATAATGTATATAAAGCTGCACATATTTGCTCTTACTTGATGATGAAACAAATAGCACTTTGTGACAATTCTCTATCAATATCATCCTCTTTGCACGACTCTCTTCCATGCATGTCATGATACACTGGCCCTGGTAATTCTGATTTCTTAGGGCTGGTCTTCCTGCATGTGGGTCTTTCTCCTTAAGCTCAACACAGACTCAGAAGAACCAGAAGCCTATCACCTGACAATCTGAGGAACCCAAAGCAGCAGAATCAAGTAGGAAACAGAGAAAGCCATGACCTTCAAATAAACATGATACACAAACAAGCTTACTGTCTTCTACCAGGGCTCGCAATTCTTGGAACGTCTAAAGGCTAAAAAAGCTGGAGTGAGATGTGTAGGTTGAAAACTAAGGAACCCGATAAAAATGTAATCGATGACTGTGAACATATAAACCCGGGAAACTTAGAGCATTGTCCTTAACACCCTGACAGCAATTCAAAGTCAAAATGTCTAGTATCAAAACAGCGATTTAATTTCTAGATATCAAGGTAGTTCGATGCCTTGGATATCACAAGGGTCCTTTCAGATACTGAGGAGAAAGATTCTAAACATGGACATGATAGAGTTCAGTGAGTGCCAAAAATAAATGCCTTTTTCTGTAATTAATAAAAACTTCTGAAACAGAAACAACTGTATAATGTGCCAAAAGGAAGGAGAAAACATCCCTTTTTCTAGCTTCTTTTCACGTGTTTTTCTTTGTGGATTTATAGTGTAAGAAATGAGGAATGTGTCATCATCAGTTTCCAAGGGCTTCGTTATTTCTCCTTGCCAGAACGTTCAAGAAAATTCAGCATGATTTCAAGGCAAATGGCATTTCATCCCATAATACCAAATTTGCCTTATCTTTGCTATATAAATAAATGCTTCTTAAAATGGCCTTAATTTGAAGAAAAAAAAATACAAAGGAAGGTATTTTCAAAGTGAAATATACATCCACAAAAAAGGTTGCTTTTTTTTTTTTTTTTTTTTTTAAATCTCTACTTGATGTGACAGCTCTCACAGGCATTTGATTAGCTGATTTTTAGTGTGTGGGGAACAGTTCACAGTTCAAACACTGTATAAGCTACTAGTGAGGTAGGATGTGTGTGTTTCTCCCCCAAGGAAACATTGTTCCAGTATGATAAGAAGAATCACTTGAATTAAAACCACATCACTGTGGTTGTGTTTTGAAATTTTAAGGCAGTAAATCATGCATTAAGAATTAATAACTGGCTTAGCCCCAGTGACTTCTACCCAACACAATTAATTAGTTTCTCTGCTAGACAGAACGATTTGGAAAAATGAATTTAAAAAGGGAGTCACAACTTAGACCCTCCCTCTTGTATTCTAGCATTGAAATAGGAATGAAGATACCAGGTATCAAATTTAAATGGATGCTCTTGAATAAAACAGTATAATTTTATTTCCTTAGTTTCAAATGTTCATCATGAACAATGATAGGATATTCTATTGACAGCTCAGGAAAAAGAGGTGGTTTTAAAAATGTGTTAACAACCTTGAAACAGCTTAGTAAACTTTGTGCGTTCACTAGAAGATTTAATGACCGATATTGCCACTTTATATTAATTTGGGGGGAAGAGGGGAGGTAAGAGGTTACTACGTAAACTGAGTATGAAGGTGCCAGTGTATTTATTATATCTCGTATCTCATATACCGCATGAGACTTGGACACTGAGGGAGGTCAACCTATTGAGAGAATCGTAACAGCATAGAGTCATCATATCTAGAACATAAGAAATCCTATCACAGCTTACTCAGAAAATCTTTTAACCATCAAGAACTGTATACAAAGATCAAGTTAGTGGCAATCATGAAAGATGCTAAGAGCCAGTTAGTTACCTTTGAGAACACAGTCCCGAAGAGTCACTGATTACATATGACCAGACTGAAAAGGAGAAGCAGCGACCATGTGTGAGTGTGCGTGTGTGTGCGTGCATGTGTGTGCGAGTGCATACATAAGGGGTATATGTTAGTGAAAGGAATACCCTCCGGGTTCCAGCAGTGTACTGATGTTTTTCTGACAAAGATCAAACAGTCCCAGCAATAAATTAAGTGTCCATATTTTTACTAAAGGCCCACTAACCACATGAGACTGATTATGGGGTTGTTTACTCTGTTTCCCCTTAAAAATACTGCCTCCAACACCTTAGTGCCTTGATTTTTAATGGAGAATTCTGTGGAGAGAAAACACCCCTTTCTAGGTCTAGGATTTTGTGGCTAAAAGCTAGGATGATTTATGTACAGAATCTTTCATTAGGTAAAAAAAAAGTTTCAATAAGATCTCAGAAAACAAGTTTTCATCTAGGTATGCTTTAAGGGGATTTATCTTATTGTCACAACAATTCAGACAAAGTTAACATTCTAAGGATGTGTCAGTCAACAGTAAAATTACCTTTATACACGAGAGTCAACCTGAATATGGGCCAAAACCCACTAAAAGGAATTGTCTTATTTATTTTTTAAAAGTTTATTGATTTATTTGAGGGGGGAAGGGCACCGAGAGAGAGAGAGAGAGAGAGAGAGAGAGAGAGAGAGAGAATCCCAAGAAGGCTCTGCACTGTCAGCACAGAGCCTGACACATGGCTTGGAACTCACAAACTGTGAGATCATGACCTACGCGAAATCAAGAGTAGGATGCTCAAATGACTGAGCCACCAAAGCACCCTAGGAATTGTTTTAAAAATAGGTGGCCAGGGGGCACCTGGGTGGCTCAGTTGGTTGAGTGTCTGACTCTTGATTTCGGCTCAGGTCATGACCTCACAGTTTGATAGTGTGAGCCCCACATCAGACTCTATGCTGAAAGTGTGGAGCTGCTTGGGATTCTCTTCTTCCTCTCTTTGCCCCTCCCCTACTCACTCTCTCTCTCTCTTTCAAAATACATAAAATAAACTTTAAAAAAAAAAGTGGCCAGATACCCATTTCAATAGACTGACCAAAACTCAAGTTAAAAAAAAAAAAAAATGGCAAGAATGATATAGGAGTTCAAAAGATAAAACATTATTCCCGGTTGCCTACATTAGCCTTACTTAAGCTCTCAGATTTGTAAAACTGAGAACTCCCGGTCAAGACAGACACTGTGATATCATCTCATCCAAACATTCTGAACCGTGGAGACGCATGTGTTTGAGTGAATTATTTCTAGCCCACAATCCGCTGCCCACTCCTGGGTTTTTGACAGTCTTAATCATTAAGGTATCTGTGTGGAGTTATGGAAATGTCTAGATCGCAAAGGGTCGGAGTACAGAGTTCATGGTGGGGAGGGTGCACCTCCCCCCAACTTCTTGCTCATTCTACTGTCACTAATCGGATGCAATGATATTAATGGCCCAGTAATTGGGAGTCTGCAGCACTGAAGTGGAAAACATCCATCTGAGGCAGAGTTCATCTCTGGGTGGTAAGACTTCACTAGTGACTGAATTAATGTTTGCTGACAGTTTAGAATATAGCCCTGCGGATGAGAGAATGTGCCCCTCTCCATGGCACACGCGTTTAGATGGACGTGACGTTATTTGCTTTGACCATCTAGAGACCGCTGGTAACCCCAATAAAGTGCCCTGTCTGAATCTGCCCTACACCTGAACCTTATTCCATTCAGGGAACACGTTCTATACTCTGGGAATCCAGAGCAATTTTCCACATGTTTGCTTCAATAAAAGAATACCTTCGTCTCTTGGTTCAACATCAGGAACAATGAGACTAGGCTACTTCACTGATGCAAAAAGCTGTTTTCAAAGCAGAGCTGTTGTTAGTAACACACAGCCTGGCTCCCTCTGTAATGTAATCAATTATGTTTCTTCCAGAGGTGCTGCACACCCACCCATCCACGCACCTTCCATCCGTCTGTCCGTCCATCCATCCGTCCATCCACACTGCAGCACTTGTACTTGACTAAGGAAATTTAAAGTCTCATTGCCTCTGTTTGTATATTTGAGAAATTAAAAAATTTTGTAATTTTACTATTTAGCAACTTTCCATTGAGGGGCACAGCAGCACAGTCTGATTTGATTAATAAACGGAACTGACGGGGCGCCTGGGTGGCTCAGTCGGTTAAGCGTCCCACTCTTGATTTTGGCTCAGGTCATGGTCTCACGGTCTGTGGGATCGAGCCCCGTGTCGGGCTCTGTGCTGACAGCACAGAATCTGCTCGGGGCTCTCTCTCTCTCCCTCTCTCTGACCCTACCGTACTCAACGCGCATGCACTTGTGCTCTCAAAAGAAATAAACTTCTTAAAGAAAAGGAATGGAGTTGATTAAAAGATCTACAAACAAAGAGGCCACGTGGAAGAATTGACACACTGTTATTACAGCCGCCTTTTCTCACTGGCCCTTTTTCCTTTCCTATTGCTCATGGGATGGTCTTTGTTCCACTCTGGGGCCTATGATGGAAGTTAGTTCTACTCACAGGACAGACCACAGGGCACAGGCCCTACACGTTTGAACAAGCACAGAGATCGTTCGGTATCTGGATCGTGCGAGCTTCTTGGTACCGCTATGTGCCGTGTGCACACATGCCCTCTCTCTACTGTCCCTGTGTATGTGGCGTGCACACAGGCATAGTCTCTTTACAGTGCGTGTGATGGCACGCGTACGTGTAAGACCTTTCCTCTCACTAGGCGAGAGACCCAGGAGCACCATCGCGGACCAATGACGCTGGTCTAAGGCCCCCCAGCCCTGGTCTGAGTTTGGACTCTGGCATTTCATGGCCTTGGGAACTGCCCATACCATTGAGGAAGTACTCATACTTTCCAACCTCTGGTTTTCTCATGGCGATAGACATTTCTCTGCCACGTTGTTTCTGAGACTGCAAAGTGACACAGTATGTGAAGCCACAACGCTTTCCTTTATGCGACCAAACACCTGGCCAGGGATCTCAGAATTTGGGGAACAATTGTACGACTCATAGGAACTGCACAGGTTTTCTCAAAGTGATTTTTTTTTTTTTTTAATGCCTGTCTATGCCTCTTGGCTATTTTTAAAAGTGCTTTAGTTTGCTTTAAATTTTGATCTTCAAGGTGAATATTTAAAGGCTATTAAGAAACTCGTTCTCTCTCATGCTTGTATTAGGTCTCCAGTATTACTCAGTTATTTATAAGGCTAAGTGAACTTTCAAAAAGCTGTAAATACAGGTGTTAGATATTAACATGCATTTTATGAAACTGTAAAGGCAGTTTTATTCTGAGCGATTCCTAAAGAATTCCACTTTTCACATGGAATCTTCTCATCTGCTCTTGTTCTGCTTATTTTGCACATGAGGTTTTTCAGCGTCTACCACCCCCCCACCCCCACCCCCTTCAACGCCTTCCCATTGCTTTAAGAGTCGGTTGTCTTTTTCTTTCCTTAGTGGTTTTTTGGGGTAAGTCCTAGACAGGACTCTCTCTGTCTAGCTTAAATGAGATAACCTGTCACGCCTGCCCAGGTGACACCATTGGATGTGAACAGAGTCCCATTCCATGCTAGCCCTGTCCTTCTGCACCCTGGGGGATCCATCGGGATAATTATCCCAACGGCCATGACTCCATCAGGCCCATGAGCCCAAAGTTTCTCAGCACCATGTCCAGTTAAGCAGAAGCTGAGACTTTATTCCTCAAGTGCAAAGAACGTGAGCTTTGTTCGTCTGAAATCCAACAAGGAGTCTTACTGATACATTCTGGAAGAGCCTTCAGTACAGTCAGAAGATGATTTCACATTATGTTAAAAAATAATAGAAACAACACTTCTAATTATCAGCCTAATGAAATACCTTTCCCAGCCTGTCTCAGTGACAAGGCAGCCCTGACACCCTTCTCTCTAGGAGGATATTTATACCACGTTAGAATGTTGCCGAAATTATCAATAAAAACACAGCGTTTCCTTTGTGTGGCAGGGAACTGAGACAAAGCCCTGGCAAGGTTGGGGAAATGCAAGTAGAGAAACGATTCCATGGACAGAACAGTCCTCCCGCTCTGTCTCTTCTGGGTCTTACAGAGGATCTGCTAACAAGCTCAGGCAATTCCACCAACAGAAAGATACAGAAATGCACGTTTCTTCGGAAAGGAAGCCCAGAGACAGAAGAACTTTTATGACACTCCACCAAGACGAAGAGAAGAGATCTTATAATTAAGTTACGCAGCATTCCTGAAACTTGTAAACGCTCTGGAGTTTCATTTTATGGATGGTTTGCAAATAACTTATACTTTGCTAGCACATCTTCCCCGCCCGCTAGCTTGCAGGAAAGCCTGGCTTCGCCCTTGGGCTCCTGCCTCACACACTCTGCTCCAAGGGGACCCCATGGGTTGTATTTACTGGGAGCCAACCTTAGAAATGAGCACTTTATATAGATCATGCATTTCAATTCCTGTGACCCTGCGCAGGCAGATACAGTCAGCATCCCCAGTGCACAGATGAAGAGATTGGGGCAGAGAGAGGGTGGTTAAGTTACCCGCTGAAGGGCATTCAAGAACCCACATCTGTCTGACTCCAGACGCACACCCACCAAGCTGATGGGTCGCTCTACGTGGCATGTGTAGATAATCCTCCAGACACCCAAGGGTCTGATGGACAGTCTATTACAAAGATGACAGTTGTAGGGGCGCCTGGGTGGCTCAGTCGGTTGGGCATCCAACTTCGGCTCAGGTCATGATCTCACAGTTCGTGGGTTCGAGCCCCGCGTCGGGCTCTGTGCTGACGGCTCAGAGCGTGGAGCCTACTTCGGATTCTGTGACTCCCCCTCTCCCTGCCCTTCCCCTGCTCACGCTCTGTGTCTCTCTGCCTCTCAATAATAAATAAACATTTAAAAAAAAAATTAAAAAAAACAAAAAACAAAAAACAAAGATGACAGTTGTAGGTTAGAAATAAACTGTTTAAATGCTGGAATTTGGCAATTATATACAAGGTATAAAGATAAATCCTCACCCCAAAGTCAGGGGCTTGAGTGACAGGCTGATACGATCATGTCACTAAACTTGATGGAAGCATAGCTTTTGCTACGTTTATCATATAAAATAATTCATGAAAGAAAACCCATAATCATTTTACACAGACCACACATTCTCACAGAGCTGAAAAGAAATCTACATGTACAAGGATATTCGAAAGTTCCCACAACTTTTGTGCTGGTGAAAGGTTATGGTACACCCAGTATATTTTAGTGTCAGCTGCCAGACCTACTATTCCCCGAAATAAAGAAGTATGTCGAAAACCCAAAGGGAAAACAAACCCAAAAGGAAGACAAATATAATGAATATAAATACAAATGTAATAAATGCAGGAAATGGAATCTGCTGTTCCCCTGCTTTGATTTCCTTAAGGATAGTATTCTGTTATATTTGTATGTAAGCATTTTGATTTATTTTGCGATTTTGCTCAGAAGTGAAGTCTATGCCTAAAAAATAGCAAGCAAAGCTGACTGTGGAGCCTTCCAATTTTATATGCTCTGATTTAAAAAAAAAAATTGCTTTAGAGAACTAAACCAATGGCCTAGGAAATGGTGACTCCTTCAGACTTGTCTACTGCTCCCTAAGGAAGACCTTCCCAAGGCAAAGAAAGGGAGAGGCAGCTTTGGGAAGGACCGCTGTGAGTAGGGCAGGGTGGACGTTAAAGAACGACCTTTGATCAAACCATCGTTGGAAAGGACGACTTCCAGACTATTCCACAAGTCCAAATCTTGGCTACGGATGTGAAGTAAAACATCGTGAAAGTTACATAAGGCTAAACTGGGGCAGGGGTGGGGTGGGGGGGGGCTCGCATATGTGGTCTTTGTCACACGGCTCTGCTGCGGCCACTGTTCACTTAAAAAGTATTAACACAGCGGCACTCACTCGTCATTCGTGTCTGACTCACATAATTTTGGAGGTGGGGTGAGAACCTCTTTGTAGGTATTTTGCAAGGTCCTGTGCTGAGCCTGGATAACCAACCTGCGGAACCTTCGTGAAGTCGGATGTGGCCTAGGGCCAGAAAACTGCTGACTCATTCGGCTCTGGGTTGTCGTCTCTAAAAAGAAATTGGAAGCCAAGCACAGAGAGTATCTACAAGAAAAGTCTAGAACACAAATATGGATGAAGGCTGAGAATACAGTTAGGGAGGTTTTCCTTCTGCATTAATTGGACTGTTTACCAACAAGATAGAGCTTCCCTTAAAAATGCACACTTGAGAACAGATGGTTATTTCACAAACTTTAAAAAATGTTAAAGGCAAAATAAAAGTAACTATAGGTTACACAAAATAACGCGTACTATGCTTTTCAGGCAATTGAGACTCGGAATGTAACTGGGGTGCCTGGGGGGTTTGGTCGGTGACGGGGGTCCAACTTCAGCTCAGGCCATGATCTCTCAGTTTTTGAGTTTGAGCCCTATGTCAGGATCTGTGCTGACGGTTTGGAGCCTGGAGCCTGCTTCGGATTCTGTGTCTCCCTTTCTCCCCTCCCCCATTTGTGGTCTCTCTCTCTCTCTCTCTCTCTGACTCTCTCTCTCAAATTGAATAAAACATTAAAAAAAAAAAGAATATGAATGTGATAAAGAATAGGGGGCTTTTTCAGACCAAGTGGCAATAACACCCCCCTTTTGAGTCATTTAAGATTAGGAGATTTTTTGATGCAAATTAGGCCCAAGGCTAATTACTGAAATAGGTCACTTGAAAAAGTCAATTCTAAACATTTAGAAAACCCACATATATCATTTTGCCACATGTCAAAGCAAATAATCATCTATGAGAACTAATGAGGAAGCGTATCATTTTGTCACTTCCTAAGGGAATTTAGTGGATACTTGGTAGGTTTAAAAATACGCATCCAATTAAGAGTTAATATTTACTTCTAAAACTCCAAAGGGTGGTGACTACATTCTATATCTGGTAACACTGTAAATCAAATTAAGTGTCTTTAAAGAATTCATAGCAGATCCCGTCCATTTCCGTTGGAGGAAAGGCACGTGGACAAGAGACCCTACCCTGGATGTGTGTTTCCAGCCCTAAGATGGTTTGGAACTGCAGCCCTCCATCATGGGCCATAACAACAACAATAAAGGAACATTCTAGAAAACAAATCAAAATTCAAAGAAATAAAGGGACTTTCTCCTTAAGCACAGGCGGCAGGACTGGAACCCAGGTCTCTGGGCTGCTGGTGCAGTGCTCCTGGAATCAGTTTACCTAGGGAATTAGCCAACACCTCAGGACCCCACGGGCAATCTGGACCCGTCCCCTCTGCGGTAACTCGACTCCCAACTATCCCTTTCCTTTTTCCTTCCCCTGAAAAGGAACCACACACAACGGTGATGGTGTTAACACTACTACTCTTAGTTATGAAGGTTCTGAGACGCTAAGATTTGGAGCTGAACACACTGTCCACATGACAGCATCCTCCACACCAACATTATTCACTGTCTCAAAGTGAACCGATGACCTGAAGTGTCAAAAATACATTTGTAAAGCTGAGTACTTTCCAGCCCGCTATCTTGACTGGTGCTATTTTAAGTCGAGTGGGACTCCTGGGTGTGTGTGAGTGATCGTTGGAGGTGGAAATCAGTGACTTCTAAAAATCCTGAAATTCTTGAAGAAGCCATGGAAAGTCAGCACGAACTTTTTAAACTATTTTAAAATGTGTGCCTCTCGTCTCTCACCTTCTTTCCTGGGAAAGCTGTCTATCCATGACCTCTGCTGTGGGGGTGGGATAAGAAATGAGCTTCTGGCTTTTCCCAAGTCTCTGCAGTGCCTTTCTGTGTGTGCGACTCGACAGGAGTCCCTCAGCTGCCTAGTGAGGGACAGTCCCCCAGGTTGGCCTCTCAGCCCCGGGCCCTCTCCCCAGGACCCCCCACAACCACCCAGTGCCAGCGCTCAAACAGCCTCTCACTGGTTCCCACTGGAAACCCTTCACTCTATTTTAAGAAAGATTCTTTTATCCCAGGCTACCACGTGGTTTTATACAGCGAAACTTAACTCTGAGGCAAGTCCTGGAGGCCAGTGTAGCTCAGCTACCTGCTACTGAAGTTAATGATGAGTTTTTATCAAAAGAAAAACAGTAAGAGATACCATGGTTGCATAGATTAATAGTATAATTTTAAATTAAACTGTGCTTCTAATGTTTGTTTTTGAGAGAGAGAGAGAGAGAGCGCGCGCGCGCAAGCAAACATGAGCTGGGGAGGGGCAGAGAGAGAGGGAGACACAGAATCCGAAGCAAGCTCCAGGCTCTGAGCTGTCAGCACAGAGCCCAACGCAGGGCTTGAACTCACAAACTGTGAGATCATGACCTGAGCCCCCAGGAGCCCCTAGACTGCTTCTAAATACACACCTGTCATGTGTTGATGCCAATACCAAGCCTGCAGTGTTTGTGTTCCCGCCTCGGACCTCAGACTGAAGGCTAAATCCCACCATGTGTGCTGAAATCCCACCTGTGCTCAGGGGGGGACGCAGAATGTACAGAGCCATCTTTATGAAGTCATCATTGAAAATAAGGGGGCAAAATCTGGGTCTGTTGGCTTATCTCCATGGAAGAGCCAGCTCATGGACTTGGGCTGCACACACAGTTCCAGTGACAACACAGGAGCAGCGGGCACTCGACGGTGCCCCCTCTCAGGCACTGCACCTGCCCTCTCCCACCTCCTCTGGGCACCAGCCTTCTGTGTGAATTCATCTGAGGTCAGTTTCAGTTCCCTGCACTAAAACATTAGGGTCCTTGGTAAACAGTCTTTAAAAGTATTTTTTTTTTTAATTTTTGAAAGCTTATTTATGTATTAGTTTGAGAGAGAGAGAGAGAGTGCAAGTGGGGAGGGGCAGAGAGAGAGAGAGAGAGAGAGAGAGAGAGAGAATCTCAAACAGGCTCCATGCTGTCAGCACAGAGCCCGACGCAGGACTTGAACTCATGAACTGTGAGATCATGACCTGAGCTGAAGTTGGACGCCTAACGAAGCCACCCAGGTGCCCCGTGAAAAAGTCTTTAAAACAAATAAATAAATAAATACGTAAACTGCTAGACTTCCAATAGCTCCATTTATGTTACCTAATAACTTTTATATTTTCAAAGATTTCTCTATTGTTTTGTATCATTTACCACCCCACCTGCTTGTTTCTTCCATCGGAATGCTTTTATTTTCATTTTATGATAATCATTCTTTGAAATCTATAATTTACCCCCTTTCCTTTCTTCATGGTACTTACTCTTGCTAAGCTACTCTCTGGGTGTCACATTGGCTTAAAGATAGGCTTTTAGTCTCTAGTGTTTCAGGTTTGCACAAAGGACAGGATAATTAGACGGCTATGACCATCTTCATTTTAATAACTAACGTGGTAAAAACTAGTGTACTCTGAGTACCAAGTAAGTCAGGGAGTTACTGACTTTGCACACTAAAGAGTGAGTGGCCGGCGGTTGAGAAAGCCAGTTTCAATGGGATCGAGAGAAGACGGTGGGCGTGCCCAGCGGAGAGCAGTTCTGCATTCCCTGACGGACTGAAGCCGTAGTGACAAGCGAGCAGACGTGTGACCCAGCTCTGAGCAGAGCTTTAAACCAAAGAAATTAAGAAAAACATATTTCATTGCTTGAGTGATGTAACCAGCTAACTAACCTCAGTCACCCAGATTGCACTATGACAAAATCCTGGGCCGGGAACAATCCTGCCTTTGTGCCAACATGCAATCTGCCCCTAGGGGGCATGTGTTTGGATGTGTGCCTCCTCGCCCTTCACAGCTTCATGAAGGGAATGCTAGTTCAGATGCGACCCAAAGGATACACAGTATGTTTCCTGAAACAATGTGTCATTTTACTATGTAGATAGAAAAACCAAACCAAAACAAAACTAATTCATTGAAGAAACCCAAGTTTTTGTCTTATTCTTCTAATTGTGGTTTGCCTAAAACACCCTTCCTTTGAATCTGGGAGTCCCATGCGGAAAGGGTACCATCATCCCACCTTGTTTATTGTTGAATCCCTAGTGCTATGCAGTTTCTGGTGTAGAGTAAATACTAAATGCATGAATGAACAGATGAATGGATGGATGGATGGATGGATGGATGGATGGATGGATGAAGAGAAAAGTCATTGCACAAGATTTACCTATCAGATCTCACCAATGGTCCTTAAAAATGTTTTTGTCAGTAGAGATGCTGAGAATATTCATATATATCCATTTATTTCGATACTATAAAAAGTCTAGGAGGTTTTTTCCTCTTTGGGTATTTATATTATCGAGTACTATGAGTATAGGGTCCCTCATTCAATTAAGGTTTCTTTAAAAATGGACAATTTTCAGCAAAGATTCTCACCAAATTATTTGCCATAATAACACTTAAAAAAATTGATACAAACCTATTTAGCTTATCCTATATTCTGTAAAATAAATGAATACAATTATACTTACATATAATGTAATAATCTCTGTTCTTCTGAAATTCTAGACCCCAGAGGTTAGGGCTGAACTCTTGAAACTTGATGGTGAATTTTACATCTTGGTCTGGTCTGGCACAGTTGAGAAGAGGGGTATTTTCCTTCTTAATAGTGCATCGATCTGCTTGCTCTTTATCAACCATATAAACTTTATAATATTCATACTGGCCAACAGTTTTAGAGTCCACTTTGGGGCAAATAATATCCAATTTGTCTCCTATCTGTGGGTATAGTACCAGTCCTTGTCCAGGTAGAAATCTAAAAGCATTAAAAAGAAAAAAAAAAAAAAGCCACTGAGTTGATAAACATGAACAGTATTCACAATATTACAATACAGCCACGCAAGGCCAGTAATTCCAAAGCATACTTTTATAAATCCACATTTGTATTCATCCAAAGTATCTTAGTTCAGATCATCACGGGGCGAATGTATTTAGGAACCAAGCTTTAAAGAAAAACAGTCAAAAAGAAACCACTCTCCTTACTCCCGAGTAGGATCAGTCAACCTCCTGACACTACTTTTTACCACCTCCTCGCTTATAATATTTCAGGACTCCTTTGTATAACTTCACAATAACTTTTCCTCGGTGGTGAGTCACACCTTCACACCTGTTTGTTATTTTTTAAACCATCGGCAGCTTTAGTTTATTGGGCATGCCACAGAAAGATGGCAGGGATTCCAGGGAACAGTGGGTGCACTCACACTCTGTTGTCCTGTTAGTTTCCATTTGCTGTTGATGTTAATTAACAGACAAGTTTCATCAAGAATGTTTCAAATTACTTATCGTAATTAGTGAGCCACTGATCAAACAATGGGGTTTTTATTACACCGAACAAAAGAACTGTCTTACAAACCCATAAAAGATAACCAGAAGTAATTCCCTCGAGTATTGATTCAGCTGCAAGATGAAGAGTCCCCAAATTACAAGGACAGCCACTACAGTCCCTGCTTCACAGACCTTTTCTTCTGCCTTGAGATGTATTTGCTCCAATTAATTCTTAGAAGCAAATCTTCAGAACTAAGATGACTGAGACAATATCCCCCTGGTGCTTACAGCTGAAAGCTTACAGCTTCTCTCCTCTTTTCTCCCTCTTGCTTGCCATGCTGCTGAAAGATCTTTCTTAATGGGGAGTTTCTCTGAGAAGCGGACACAAGAGCTTTCTAATGAACATCCACCTACAAGTGCTAACACTAACAACACACTTAGAAACCCCATCTCGTTCCTCCCTCCAAGCAGCCAAGCCTGTAGGCTCATTAAAATACTCAAGCCCAAGAACAAAGCATCACGTCTGAATCCTTCCAATCCAACCCTTTATTTAACCAGGGAAGCCCACCAGCCATGACAATGAACGGGTCATAATTCACAGAGAGAGAGAGCGAGCGCATGCATACCTGGATGATGAGGCACCCCAATTTCAAATACACAGTGAGGATACAGGTTATGATTTATGCTAATGAATGGTATTAATTTTTCTGAAAAGCACATGAGGTTGTTATGAAGCATCAAAGAACATAAGAAATTGTGGTATAGATTTATATTAAAAACCAATACTCTTTATGGCAGGAAAAACACACGCTGCACACGGTTTATCACCTTCCTCGGGAATGTGTTATTTACAATCCCTAAGCGAGTGTGTGTGGTTCCTCCTCCCTTTCTTTCCCCCAGACTCCTTTAGCAAGGACATGGCATTCATAGAAAGAGAGAAAGAAAGAGAATCTAACAAAATCTTTCTCAAAATGAGTATTTTTTAGAATGACAAACTTCAAACAACCATGTGTGCACCTTGAAGAATTTCTACAACTTCTGACAAATGAGGGTCACCACTAGTCAAGAGCCTCTCTGTGACTTTTTTGGCCATTTGTACAGTTTTCTGGGGAGATGCTTTGAAAATTCAAGTCCCAGGCTATTGCCCCCGCCTCCTAAGTGCCAGTGTGCTCTCTTCTCGGCAATTCTGTCTTTCTTGTGGGTAAAACACAACTCTGGGTTCTGGGGGGCGGACTGAAGGGCTGAACCAGAATTTACTCCTGCCTCTCACAGCGATTCTCGTGTATTCTTGTGGTCACGCAGTGGAGGCAGGATGCCTGGCAGTCGGTACGAACGAAATGTGCTCGCCTTCCTGACACATCCTTTTCCTCCTCTTTTATTCCTTGACCTTCTTAGGAAATCTCTGCGTCCAAGAACCAGGGGCCAATTCCTGCCTGGGGGTGCCCACCGTACTCCAAACTTTTTCTGTCCTAGGTCTGCTCCTCGGGGAGCTGGCAGAGAGAGAGAGCAGCACATGTTAGCTGTGTTAGAAGTATTCCTAAACCACAGCTAAGGCCTGCAGCCTGCAGGCCTGGGTCTGCCTCCTCTCCAAGCACTGGTCTTCACCATCAGCTGTGACCTGGGACCGTCTCCCCAGGGACTCGCCCGGGCTTTAGAGACCAGGATCCTTCGCGGCCAGATGGACCCACCTTCTTGTGCATCCAGTCAATTACCTCAAGGAAATGGTTGGCTCTGCCCCCTCCCCCCCAGCCTCGGATCATGGCCACTTATCAGAACTTGCCCGCATCACACCCCATATGTCACTAAGCTCTCTCTTCATTCAAAATGCTCCCTAGATTGTGTATCCTTCATGAGAGGGCTTTTTTTTTTTTCCTGGCTTCACTAAAGGATCACTGCAGATTTCCTCCCCTCCATGTAAGTAACTGCTTATGATGGTCTCTTCACACTCCCCAAATGCGAGTTCCAGCTTGGGCTGTGGCTGACGGGCCGAGGCCACGAACCTACGACACACGGGCAGGTCTGGCTGAGAGGACCAGCATGTTTCAGACTGTATTCTCAGAAGGCACAAATCACCTAGAAACTGGAAACTGTCAGTGATGAGGGAGTGACGTACGGGGAGGGTTAAGCCATGGGATGGCCTGGCAAAATGAAAGAGAAGGGCAGAAATCTCGAATTTCAATAAGCCTATCTGATATGCTCATAAAAACTAAATCCCGATGAAGCACCCTATTGCAAACACTTTGCAAAGTGTCTGTTTGCTTTTCAGAACACATTGTGGCAAAAAGTAAGCGACGATTTGATCCTTTTCCCTTTCAAGAATCCCTTAAACAAACAAACAAACAAACAAACAAAAAAAAGAATCCCTTAAGGAAAAAAAAAAAGAATCCTTTAAAGAAAGGCCCAGCACTTCAGTGTTTTAAAGGTATACTTATTATATATATATACACACACACACACATAATATATATTTGCACATAAACTGGTTTATAGAACATGATTTATATATAATATAGTGTATGTAACATAAAAAATATATAATGTATATAAATACATGCATACATACTGATGAGACTATGGTTTCTCAGCAGAAACTGAGAGCCTGAATCATACATTTCTTGCCTACATTACCCACTGTGCACCGTCAAACCTCAGAAGCTCCTTTGCTTCCCAGGAACCCTCAGTTTCTAAGGCAACACGAGAGCAAAAAGAGAGTCAAGTGAGTGTAACAACTAAAGCAACCTATTTTGTGCCAGATGCGCCGAGCTACAAAAGTGTAAGGCTCTCCTCACCAGCAGGGCACAGTCTAGCTAGCTCCCTGAGGGCAGGCAGGTCCCGTGTGTCTGAATACTGAATGCCCGAGGGCCACATATGGCAAATGCTCAATAAATTACGTATTCATCGACAAAATACGTAAGAACCAGTGGAAGCTAAGAAAATGCACAAAGAAGTTCAAGTCCAATTACGTGCCATTGTCTATTTGTGGATCACAGGCATGGAAGAATTCTGTAGACAGGACCCCCGGGTGTTGGGACAGGGATGGACTGAGATGAGAGCAGGGATGGGATTTCCAAGACCTCATTCCAGGCCTGGCGGTCTTTCTGGAGAGCACGGAGCAGTGCAGACTGAGCTTGCGATCCATTCTTTCTGGAAGGATCTGTCAGCATGGCAGTCTTGTACAATCCCTTCCCATCTAAAATGCAGGGCACTTAGCCCCTCCAGAGTCACTAACAACAAAAACACCGCTGCTTTGGAGAACTTATTCTCGGCTACGCACCGATCAAAGCCCTTTACATCACATTATCTTCATTTAGTCACTGCACACGTACATGACATGCCAAACAGATGAAGACTCGCTGTGCCAAACACGCGACACGACAGGAAAAGCCCCCTTCCTTTGCACACTTTTCAGTTCTCGCTGCATCACATTACAGCATAAATCTGGTTTTGTGAGCCGCAAGTTTTTCTAAATTGAGGTTTGCATAGATAAGCCACGAGGCTAAGCAAAATGAAGAGAGAGTCAACGGGACACACAGGCTTGCAAGTGCCACGTGGGGCCTAACTCCATGCCAGGCATGTGCCTGAAGCCTGTTCCAGATGTGGTCAGCTGAGACCACGCTCACAAAGGCGGCCATCTGGTAACCCTACCTGGCCCAGGAGGCTGTGAGCAAACAGGTGGGGAAGAAACCGACCAACT
Organism: Acinonyx jubatus; assembly: GCF_027475565.1. NCBI lineage: Eukaryota > Metazoa > Chordata > Mammalia > Carnivora > Felidae > Acinonyx > Acinonyx jubatus. The sequence continues at coordinate 75,625,227 of NC_069380.1, forward strand.
CTATGAAATTTGTGTTTTGATTAGAATGCCACGGACGGTCTCCTGACAATTCATGAGAATCCAAAATGTAAATGAAAACAAAATGGGGTGAATTTCTTAATACCACTTTTGAGTGGAAAACAATGCGTCCCATGTGTTAACATCAAGTCGGTAACCGTAGAGTTCTGCTTTTGAAGCTGGGTCATTTATATTTGGATTTTACTACCTCAAGATTGAGAGACCTTAACAATAAGTCAGACTACACAGCATAAACAATGCCCTGAATATTTCGTAATATTTAGTAATACATTTCTCCTATTTTGACTTAGGAAGTGTTCAAAAAAACCCACAGAATGATGGGGGTGGCAATGGGCTAATTTCAAATCACTAACCTGGCTCTCCACGGTGGGGATCAGATACAGATTTCTTTTTGTGTGATGAAATAACCTTTACCTTCTAACCAAAAGGAGCACAGAGGAAAAGCCCCAGAGGTACAAGCCATGCCACGCAGGGGAGGCGGTTTTGATTAAACTATACGCAAACAAAAGTAGGTATAGGTGTCACTTAATAAAGTCTGCCGATTTCTAATCCCAAACAGAAAACAAAGACCTACAGGGCTTCGTGTCCTAGATAGGACAGAGACAGCTCCCTCTCTGAGCCAGCTACTCTTCTTGTTGGGAAGGAGAAGTCACATCTCCTGTCCATCAGGAGACCTGGGGCTCAGGGCTGCTTCCTGGAGTGGCGCAGGCTGGGCGTGTCAGTGGAGGGTTCCCCAGAAGGCTCTAAGAGGGGAAGGCTGGGCATAAACAGGCAGCTTCCATGGTTTTCCCCAGTGAGTCATTTCCAAGCAAGACAATAGATGTGATGGCTTTGAATCAAATATAGAGACAATAACGGAATAAGACAGAAACCCTACATAGGGTTTCCAAAGTTAAGCTGCATGAAATGAAAAGGTCTGATAGCAGAATGTTTTTTATCTTCTGATTACCTATCAAATGTAATCCAAGTTTGTTTTTTTTTAAAGTTATTCAGCAAACCAGACTCTAGTATTTCCCATAGGGAATACTTTGAATCAATCTAATAACTGAAATTAGACATTAATATTTAGTAATCTAAATTAGATCTCTAATAATCTAAATTAGACATTTCAAGTTCATATTCATTATTGTAGAAACTATTTATAATACAGCTCTCATGTGACATGATATTCCTTAATGTATTAATAATCCACACTGGGGGCACCTGGGTGGCTCAGTCAGTTAAGTGTCTGACTTCAGTTCAGGTCATGATCTCACAGTTTGTGAGTTCAAGCCCCATGTCAGGCTCTGTGCTAACAGCTCAGAGCCTGGAGCCTGCTTCAAATTCTGTGCCTCCCTCTCTCTCTCTCAAAAATAAATAAAAAGTAAGAAAAAAAATGTATTAATCCACACTAGGTATCCATGCTTAAAAAACCAAAACAACAAACAAAAACCCCAAGCATAATACATTTGAAGTATAAACCAGCTATTTCAGAGTTCAAGGGTCACAACATGCAATTTTCTCTGACAGACCAGAACATCACACGTGTGACCTCAAGTCTGGATTCCTCTGTTGACTCCTGTTATGTTACCAGGACTCAGAGGTGCCTGGGAAATAATCGGATGGAGGCAGGGGGCGCCCCATCAACTTCAAACCCTGGCCAGATGGAATGCGAGGACCCATGGGAAGCCAGGAGCGGAGATACTTAGGGGTAGCTGTGTCGGGGAACCACAACTGCACCCCTAACCCCACAACAAATGCCCCATTTCCTCCCCTATCTGGTCCCGTATTTGTCCCTGACCATGACACCCACACCTCAGGACAAACATTCAATGACTTCCTACACTTTTCTTTGGAGTTGCCCACCCAAAATTAACCTAGAAGAATGGCCAAATTGTGGGATGGCCCCTTGATGCTGCTACAGTCTGTGAGAATCTACATGAAAATCAGAAGGCCTGGTTCTCCTGGGGGAAGCAATCCTGGGAAGGTCGACTGAAGACTATGCCAAACTGCCGTATAAACAAGGGCAACTCAGTACATGGGAGCCAAATGCAAAAGTACCACGCTGACACAGAATAACAGAGATCAGAATAAGATGTAGACAGGACTGACCAGTTTCTGTGTCCAAATAACTGGGTCGGGCAAACCCCCTCCAGCCAGACACAATGACAGTGCTTCTAATGTAAAAAAGTCTCAGTCCCGGTCCAGAGCCGTTTGTATTTGCTACTATGTACCTAAGAATCTATTTAAACATCTGATCTTTCTGCGTAAGTAGGGCAGGTATCATCCACCTGAGAACAGGAACCCTGTCAAATCCTGCCAATGGGCAAACTGGGGAGACTGGGGACCCACCCATGATGTGCTTGCTACCTCAGGAGCACGCGACTGAGCGAAATAAGATTCATAAATGAACAGAGGTTACTTTTTTTCACGGAGGACCGATCTTTCCTTTTGTTTCAAAGTTACATCAGAGTATATGGTCGCGGCCAATTTCAGCTGCAAACATGCACGCTTACACAACGTGCCTTACACCATTCTGCTTACTCTGCTGACGACACAGAAAACATACACCGATGATCCAACTGAGGGCCTTTACCTGAGACTGCTTTGAGCTACCAGGTGGTAGATTTAGGGTGATTTTCAGCTTTCTGCATTTTTCACAATTTTCTGCAGTAAACATTAAGTGCTTTTGTGATCAGACCTGGGACATCACATTCAGCGTACAGAGAACAAATTGTAGCCTGTTCCCAATCAGTCTTTCCAAATGCTGGTTTTAAAAATAAGCACTTAAAATATTTAAAGTCTGCAGACGTTTTAACCTTTTTGGTGCACTTCCTTAGAAAGTAACTAAATAAAGTTATTATGGGGGGAAGTGTGGTCTATTTAAGAAGTCAGTTCCTGAGTCCACAAAAGCTTAGTAATTAGTGCACAACCAGTGTATTCACATGAATGAAAAATACGGGATGGGTATGGTTTATGCTGAATCATTGCACTGCAGAACTCTGTCAGTTGGCTAACATTTGAGGGAATCTGAGTTCCAGCTTCAGAAGCAGGTTTGGCCCAGGAGCTGGCACCAAAAATCACATCCAATCGCGGAATGGGTTTATTTGCACGCTGGAGTTCTTGATTAAGTACGCTTTGCATTTACTACATTTTGGAAAACGTGCCCTTTTCCCAGAAGATGCTCCTGTTTTTAATTAAACGTCAAAGACTGCAGAGAAAAGGAGCGGGTCTGTTTGTAAATTAGTCCCTTTTGAAATCTGAATGAGAAGGAGCCCTCTGTAGCTTGGCTGGCCCCTGGTGGGGCTTTCTGGTCACCCCTGACAAACGGCTCTGGGTTAGCCCAGACCCACGCGTGACCCGGAACGTCACTGTGCCCTGGGGGCCTCCCACGTCCACATGGGCTATTAGAGCATGGACACAGCAGCCCAAGAAGATCCCGTTCAGAAACACTCTGTGCACCAGAGAATAGAAATCCTGCAGAAGCAGGACTTCAGTTCGTATGTGGATTTCATCAGCGAGCAGAATATACTCCTCTTGTATCACTTTGTTTAATGCTAGATTGCTGCCACGGTTTAATAAGACCAGCTCTCTGAGTGCCCCGCACACAAGTGTTTCTTACAAAGGGAATAAATAAAAGCAGGGCCCATGGCAGACAGAGGCAACATGGACCCGGAGAGATACTTGGAAAAAGTTTCCTTTTTGTGGATAGCCCTTTACTGCCCCCTTTAGCACTTTCACATCAGAACAAGATTCTGCACAAACTTTCTCCGAAACCAGAGAGAGTGGGGTGTAGCTGTGGGGTGTCAGCTTTATCCAGAATTAGGTCACCAGATACCACGGCTTGGAGTAGCAGGTTAAAGGGCGAGTGCACCACGATCGTGTCAGTGGCTCTAAACCTCCAAGAAATAAGGCAGTCATTGGAGGTCTTAATTGACATTTTCTGCTTTAATTCGAAAGTGTATGGGTGCTGGGACAATGGCTTGTTTTCACAGGTGCCCCTTCTTTCACACTTTTCTCACACAAATATCATCTGCAACATGAACCTGATTTATTCAAGGAAAAGAAAAGGGGAATAAAAGCAGGCTGTACAATCTGGGACCATTAAAGTGTTATAAGTCTAAGAGCTGAGTTGGGGGGGGTGAGGGGAGGGGTGCCTTTCAAGCTTCACACCAATGACAAGCAAAATCTTTTCCAGAAAAAGAAAGATGAGAAGCAGAGAAATCGCAATGCGCTGTGAGCCGGTGGATGAGCAAACCAGTTTACCAACTTTTCAAGGTGAGGAGTGTGCCTCTTTGTCTCTGTACACGCTGGAGAAAAAGCATTCAACTAGAGTCTAAAGGAGAAGTTTTCTTTCTAAAATCCTAATATGCAAAGCCAGAGGCCTCATTCTGGCCAATGACCTCAACTGGTGCTGCTGAGTGCTTTTATTTCAACTTAATCCACTTCCCTGTCGTCCTACAATTACTGTACGAGTCAAAATAATATTAAGTTTCACAGCCTGCAATGCTGCACAATTGAATGAAAACGGACTCCTTTTGATGTTAATTTAATCTTGTTTTTTATTTGTGACATAGTGCTCAAACATTGGTGGCTAAGGTGAATTTTATTTTAGAATGTTCAAATATTCTCATGGTTTAGATTTCCATTCAGGAAAATAGCGCAAGTTATTTATTTAAGTTTTATCTGTCCCACTGTAATAAAAACTTCCAAGTCAGAGGCCAGTCTACAGCAAGCTGGGGTTGAAAAAGATATCTTCGCACACTTATGATGAGCAGCGAGTACTACAGACAACTGTTGAATCACTCTGTTATACACCTGACACTAACGTAACACCATGTTAACTATACTGGAATTAAAATAAAAAACTCAATAAAAAAAGAGAAAAAGATAGCTTTGTCTCTGTAAGTCAGACGTTGAGCGTGTCACTGTTTTCCTTTCCCAGGTTCACAGAGAGGAGCTGATCTCTGCAATGTAATTAAAAACAAAGATCGGCCACTTGCAACAACAGCAACAAAACAATAGAGGTTTTTATTTATGGAACAGATCTAAGCTCCCCCCTTCTTTCAAAACTTTCAGAAAAGCCACCCCATGAAGTCTGTAGCTCGAGAAGGCAAAACTGGGGTGGCTGGGAGGCGCAGTGGGAAAGCAAGAGGGAAGTGAGTCACCCAGGCCAACTCTGTCCTGCTGGCTCATCCACTGGTCCCATTGGCGAAACAGGTATTTCAGAACCCTCAGAGGCAAAAGACGCTGCGAGCGTCTTTCCCAACTGGGATCTGTTTGCACCTGTAAGGTCTTGTTCCAAACGTGCTATTAGCAAGAGTCTATAAAGGAAGGTGGGACTCCTGCTATTTATAGGTGAGGCACCAGAAAGAAAAGTGGCTTTCACATCCATACAGAAGGAAATTCAAGGGGCATTTCCAGATGGTTCTCTGTTGTTTTAGAGAGAAGTGTGTGCATCCCCTTGCTCATGTACTTGAGTGGGAACATCGCAGACATGAAAGGCACATGTAAATCACAGAAGGGAGTGGTTTGGCATTTTAAAAACTGGAAGGAATGGGATTAAGATCTCCACGCACAGCAACATCACAGTCTAGAGTGTGGGCGTCTCTTCCTTCCATCTCTTTCTTCCCCATCATCACAGTTTTTTTTTTTTTTTTTTAAATTCCAAAGAATCTTGCCTATTTAGAAAAGCAATTCACCCATGTTTCATGGGTGAATGAAAAACCTCTCCCGTTTGGTGGGGAAACGGCACTAAAAGAAAGAGGCACACCAAGAGGGTCCAATTCCTGCTCTTCAGGCTGGGGTGTGACCCTGAGAGTGAGCCTGTTGTGTTTACTGAGGGATGCCCAGCCCCATGGCCTTGCACAGAGTGGGCTGCTCAGAATGAACACTTGGATAAGTAAGGTTTAAGAAGAGACAAAACTCGCTTCTCTCCTGATAGAAGCCTGCCAACACAGCTTACAAGGCTGTGTGCCATCGCTTTACAACCAACCACCTAAATGCCTGCCTCCTGTGCCCTTCCTTCTTCCCGGGCTCCGGAGGAGGGTCAGGAACAGGTGTGCTGGGGGCACTGGGCAGGACACAGCCCAGAGTGGGGGAGGGGGGAGGGAAGGAGGAAAGCAGGTCCCACGGCGGGCAGGTGGGTCCTGCTGACATCACACAGGAGTCAAACCTGACCGGCTGGAGACTTGCACACAGATCCCCCCGAACGGTATTTTATGAAAATGTCCACGGCGCCCTGCTCTAACTGTGCGCAATACATTTCCTGCTCTGTCGCCACAAGCAGCTCGGATGCGGCTTCACCAAAACACAAAAATGCACAGGAATTCAATACTCTTAAGCTATTCAAGCAGGCCGTGTGACTGAGTTAAACCGAAGGACACGGGACACGGACAAACGAGGAGGACGCCCTGGGCCCTGAACTCTGGCCTGGCTGAGACCTGTAGCCGGCTGCGGGGTCCGCAGGTGAGCAGACGCCGAGGTCAGGTCCTGGGGAAGTTGAGGAACCTCCTTCTGGAGGCAGGAGAGGCCCAGGCTGCCTGGCTTCCTAAAACAAACTGCTCCGAACTCGCAGAACATCAAAAGCCAGATGGGATATACTGAATGGATCCACAGGCAAGAAGCCAGAATCCCAGTTTGCTGTAGAAATAGGCCTGGACTTGATTTGAGTCTTCTCAGCTCTGACAAGCTGGAAGCTGGCCCGGGTCCCAAAATCCAAAATAAAATGGCATTTAATTGTGACTAGACTCTAAAAAAGATGTCATCCTATCTCCTTAGCCTGACACACACCCGCGGCACCTTACCAAATGCAGCCCTCCTCGGGAAGCCGACCTCTTCTCCCAGCAAAGAAATGATCAAATATTTAAAATTTTTAAAAGGAAATGTTAATAGTCAAAGAAACAGTACTCGATAAGTGCATTAATATTACATACTTTCATAACGGTCTAGTTTCCATTGGGTAGGACTTTGTTATCAAAGATTCAAAGGATCCATTTAGAATTATAATAGCCATCATGGGAAAGGTTATAAATCAAGATCGACATGGAAAGGATTATACCTCAAACTTTTTTTTTTTAAACCCACCATGCATGCACTGTTTTTGGTAAACGTAGGCTTAATTTAGTTACACGATTTCTAATTACTCAGTGCCATCACATGAGAGAGAGAGAGAGGCAGAGAATTAAGAGAAAGGGTCCCGGAAGCAGAGGAACCAGAGGAACCAGGTTCAAACGCAGACGGTACCACTTATTAGCCATATGACTTTGGGCGAGTTAATTAATGTGCCTTGGTTTCCCCACCGATATCACAGGAGTCATCAAAGCACCTCCCTCAGACAGTTACTGTGAAGGTTTAATGAGTCAGTATTTGTCAGCTGTTGGAGTAGCATCTGGCACATGGAAGGAGCTCTGTACCACTGTGGTTAACACCAACTGTGTCCACCAAGTGAGTAGGTTTCTAAAGAAGTAACATGTAACATTAATGCAAAAAATGCTATTCCTCTGCCCATCCCTACAGGTTGCATTCATGTATGTGTTCAACAACACGATCTCTTACTCCATCCTGTACTAGGATCCACAAAGCGGATTCAGCCCAGGCTCTGCTCAGTCCATGGTGGAGAAACTGATTTCTTCAGTGTTACAAATGTTACAACAAAGCATCAGGGGTCGGGGAAGAGAGGAGAGAGCGCCTACTTTACGGTAGAGAGGAAATAACGTGCTTCATATAACAAAAAAGTCTTAAAGAATGAGTAGAAGTCTGGCAGGTGAACCCAATACAACACAACAAACCTTGAAAGGTGAACATGGCATTTTGTAATCTTTATTCACATGTCATTTTTACGTATTCTGCATTTGTATACGGTAGGCAAAGTAAACCATAGCCAGGCGCACAGATATTCAATTAGTTTTTATTAACAATAGTTGACATTTATGGCTTCATTGTGCCAAGCACAGAGCTAAGCTCTTTTAATCCTGACCACAATTTTATTACTCTTTTATTCAGCACTATTAGATTACCGCCTCCATTTTAGAGACGGGACACGGAGGTTACTCCCCTAGTTACACAGTAAAAAAACAGCTGCACTGGGACCGGCCCCAAACAGCCAGATTCCGAAGCATGTACTCTTAGCTCTTAACTCGGTGAAAACAGCACTTGCCTGGTTGTCTTTGCTAAATCAAATCGCCCAACCTTTCTGTTACCATCACATGCGTCTTGAACCAGGAGGCACTGCTAATTGTCCTATTAGGAAAGGTAGCTGAAATCACTGTTGGCATCCCCCCATTTGCCTCATTTGTAGGGTCTGTCTTTGAGCTACGCTCACATGTATGAAGTGCTGTGGGTGCTCACGGATGTACCTTTGACGGACACACACACTCTGAGCTGTGGTGTTACTGCTCTGACTTGCTTCCTGCGTATTTCAGAGACCTCCTGGGACGACACCTCCACCACGGCTTCCCTCTCCTTGCCTCAGAATTTAAGTCTCTTGAGGGTAGAGACAGTCCTTTCTCTCATCAGTAACGGGGCCTCAGAGTTAACAAATGCCTGTTGACTACATCAATGCTTTATCCACTGGGGATGACCGAGATGATCCCTATGGCCTCCAGCAAGGCCAGGCCCACAGATTTCTTCGAAGATTCCAAAACAACCTTAGAAAATGATGAGCTAATGTTGAGCTGTTTCCAAAAAAAGAAAAAAAAAAGGTGATTGAGGGCAGTGGTTCTCAAGGTGTGGTCTCAGAGTGGCATCAGCATCAGCTGAGAGCTGGTAAGAAATGTAAATTTCAAGCCCTGCCCAGACCTTGGGATGGTAGAACTCCCGGGGTGGGGTCCAGCAAAACCCTGTTTTAACAAGCCCTCCAGGTGACTGTGTGCCACTAGGGCCACTGCTCTGGAGGGTAGATCTCTAGTAATAGGTGCCATTTCAGCACAACACGAGCAGCCATAAACACACATCTGGGTTGTGTCTGGCCATCGGACTAATTCTTATTGGATGTCACCGCTAGCTAGTAGTAGGTGGGGGACTGCCAAAATGAAACAGCTCTTGCCCCCACCTCTTAGGGATAGAGAGGGCCCTAACGGGGATTAAGGCTTGCAGTATGAATCATGACAGCACAGTGTATAAGGTTTTCTATACCCTAGGTATTTAACTAAAGTGCTGTGGGATTATGGAGAGAAGATTTAAAGAAATTATGTCTGATCTGTCACAAAGAGGGCACTCATCTAGGGGAATCTGTAAGCTCTATTAGTCCATTATAATGAAGATCCATCTATAGGAAGGAAGATCCTTCCTATAGACAAGGGGAATTCGGGGCTAACAAGAGCTTGTTTTTATCTGAGATGTACCCCCAATTTAGTTCTGGTAGTTAGATAAAAACTGGCATTTTCTAACTTCTTTGGCAGGGAAGTTACATTCTGAGCTGGCCCTGAACACGACCGGCCTGGGCCCACTCATTCGTAAGAGAGTTGTGACTCAAGGCAAATGTTTCAGGCCACTGTGAGCCAGCTCAACTAGTGGAAAGAGCAAAGGACCATGATTCAGAGGCATTTCATCAGGTGGTGGAACCACGCTGTGCCTCAGGTCACCCGTGGGAACCATACAGACTGCAGAGAAGCTGGAAACTCTGATACGCCAGAGGTGAGGCGTCCTGAAGGGAGTGTGGCTGGGGAGTAATAGAGTGGGCAGACAGCAGGGTGTTGCACCTGACTGACACACACACACACACACACACACACACACACACACACACACACGCACGGGCGTTGCATTACAAGCACACACCCTGTAAGTACCACCCAAGCCAAAGGCCCGTCCACCATCACTTTCCTCCAATACAAACACGTTGCCTCTACTGGTGTCAACAATGAAGAGTGGCACTCATCATTCTGGGGTGACATGGGAGGAATCCGTACACTCTCAGCAAGTACTGGAAGACCTCTACAAGGACTGGAATTAAAACTGGACGTAAATGAGCTTACATTGGGAAAATAAACTGGACCATTCCATGGTTTCACACAGAAAGCACGAAGCCTCAATAGCACTGGAGAAACCAGAGCTTTCAAAGCAAAGCACTTCACCCGTGGTTCATTCCGAGCGTCCTGAACGTCTGCCCGCCACTGAGCTCTTGGAACCTTTACCTACCCGTGCTTTTGGAGAAAGAACATAGTAAACTATTAATACTTCACTGCAGCCATTTCCCCCTTCATATTCTGGGTAGAGAATTACTAAGGGCTTGTTTTTCCTTAATGGAGTGTTCTCCTACCAGTTTTTTTTTTTTGTTCCTTTTTTTAATTCAGCAGGCACGCACTCACCAGCCACAAAATGCTTTGAACTAGAATTACACGTTTGAGTTTATACAGGAAAAAGGAAAATAAAGAGGCCCTGCCAATTCTCTGCAGGAGCAGCAGGAAGAGGTTCACCTGGCACTCAGCGTGCGTGGAAAACGTGTCATAACTGATCACCTCCTTTTTTTCACCAGCACACCAGATCCAACCATCCTTATCTCTAGGATTGCTGAAATACGCTCATGCAGGTAGAAGGAGCGGCCTGAACGCACCACATGTCGGTCAGCGGACAGAGGCAGGGCTCCCCGGTTCCATGTAATCACTTTAACCCCCAGTTCCTAGCAGAAAGCCCGAGGCCAGGGCAATTCAGCTTCTCCTTTTGTCATTTGCCTGCCATAAATATGCACCAGTCTGCATATGAAAAGCTGAAGGAGGCCGCAAGCTTGCTGGACATTTATCATGCTCTGTTCCCTGTTAACAAGCAAATACTTTAGCTGAATGGGCCATTAGCAATCATTGTCAAACGTAGAATGCAAGGTGCTTGGATGTGACCAGCTTGTAAATTAGGGGGTGTCCCTTCTCTTTGGCGAATCTAGACAAGTGCAAAGGATCTTTTGATATGGATTACTGAATTAGACTGGAAAGGAAGGTAAAGTCCGCAGGCACTGGACCTGGGCGAGTGCAGGTGCAATAATTTTTAAATTGTTTGTGACCTATGAAAGCTACATAGTAATGACCAGAACAAACAGGCGACAAATCCCAGCGCCAAGCAGAGGGTCGGGTCGGCTGAGCATTAGGAACCAAATCGACCCAATGGGTCTGGAATAGAGTATTTAAGATTTGATGCAGATCTCAGACGCTCACAGGAGGAGTTAGTCTAGAAGGGCCCCATGTTGCTGTTAAAGGGAACAGCATGGAACCCTCTTCATCCACTCCATCAAGAAAGGCACTGGGGGTGTTTGTAGCTTTTGGGATTGTCAACGTCTTAAGGGTTCAGACTCTCCTAAAGAAATGCTGAGACTCTTCTAAAATGCCAAACAGGAGGCAATAAAGCAAATATTTCCTCTCTGGCCCAACCCGACTGGTGGATGTCACTCCGCTTGTAACCCAATCATGGTTTTGTGTTTTGTTTAAGGACTAAAATGGAAAGTGTGGAAGGCAAAAACAAAAGTCCAGTTTACTCCCAAGATTGTTCAAGACAGAAGACAGTAAGACCCTACAGCACAGCGATTCTTTTTGTGTTTGTTTTTAACTTTCAAGCGGAGCAGCGCTAACACTTTACAATCCTATCCCTAGGTGAAGGCAACCATCCCATTCAACTCTAAGGTGAAAACTCACATCCATGAGTAAAACATCCTCTAGATAGAGCCCATTGGTTTGGTCCTATTGGATTACTGCTGATTTGAATGAAAACGCCCCCCACCCTGGTACTTATTGTATTACATATTCTTTTCCAGGGTGGGAAGGACCAACCTTGGAGGAGAGCTCTCTGGCTGAGGGAGAGGGACAATATGGAAAGTTTACCTTTGCTTCTCCCATGCAGGGGGATGTGGCACCGGGTCTGAAACATGGCTACAATCCAAAGGTCTCCCTTTCTTTGTGGGTAGCGCCAGCCTTACCTTCCCCTCTGGTTTCTGAGCCTTCCCAGCATGGCCCTGCCTCAAGCCCAAACAGATGTAGGCAAGGACCGCCAAGGGCAGTTAATCCTACAGAATGGCCGCCGCTGTCAGGCCAGGAGTTAAAAGGGAAAATCTTGCAGGCTTTCACCGCGGCGCTGATCCGAAGTTTTAATCAGCCCCGTATCTCAACCGCTAGGAAAAAGGGCGGCCAATGAAATCTACCTTGGCCATATTATCCACCATCAATGAGCAAGAACTGAGCAGCTTTTCTTTGCTGCTTGAACCATCCCGGGCCACAAGTAGGGCTTTCATACTTTCTAATCCGAGTTTCCAAGTCTGTGTGGTTCTCACATAATAGCCAACAGCCTGGAGCAAGGGCCTGCGCTTCGACACCCTTTTCAGGGACGTGTCATTTCCAACATCAAGCTAATCTATATGTTGCCATGGCTTCACCCTTTATCTGCCTTTACATCTTATGAACTGCATGGATTTACCACATTATTTTTATCTGAAAGACAGAAAATGGTGGTTTTATTGCCATACAATCAGATTACTGCCGCTGGTTTCTCTATGCCTTTTTACCATACTTCAATCAAAAGGGATCAGTTTCTTTATACTCTGCCCTTGATTTACATTACATCTGTAAAGACCTAGTCTGGGTTGTAATCCCCTTATTAACTATGACCAGGGTTGATTTGCCTAAAAATAAAAGCAAATTGTGTCAGACCCTTTCACTTTGTTTTTGATTCGGAACTACAAAATGGATTACTGAAGAAATCTTCAGAGTTCACACGGCTAGCATAGCACTGAATTTAAAACAAGAATTAAACAAGTTAAACAGGGGGCCGTGTCAACGGTTTACATTTTCCATCATGGGAGAAGGACTGAGTTCCTTATGTCTTTGTATTCTCTGGCTTTACAGAGACAATGAAGCCACAGGAGTTTTCCCAAGCTGTTCGGAACACTGTCCCCTTCGCCATCCTTCTCTTCGCTTTTCTTCTATCCCTCTCCCAGCCCCATTCTAATCCCATCCCTAAAAAAAAAAAAAAAAAAAAAAGGTTGGGGAGGGGGGAGCTCTTCCCTGAAAGAGCTAATTCCTGCCTAGAAGCTTATAGCTCTATGGGTTCTGCATATTTTAATCAAAATATTTTAAACAGTTGAACACTCCTATTTAAGGCTCTCCTTCGCTGCACAAAGGCTGAGCTCATAAGCAAATCTATGTAGATGTATGATAAGTGACCTGAAAAACAGGCCCTTTATGTCAGCAGCCAACGAAAGCAGAGATTAGACAGACAGAAGTGCCATTTTCATCACTATTTTTCTTACAAGAGCCCTGCTTTTTGTCTACTTTGTGAAGGAACGGTTTAAGAATAAAGTTTTCATAAGACGGTAAGGAAATATCCTTCCAACAACAACAACAACAACAACAACAACAACAACAACATCCTTTTTTGCCGAGGGTCCACAGTCTGTATTTCCTTTCCCTGCCACTCCCATTCCTATGACGCATGGCTGCAGTCATGCTGGGATCTCAGATCGTCCCCATTAGGCAGACGCTCTGGGAAACATCACACTAAGGTAGATGTCACCCTCAGCCTCCTGCGAGCCACCCAAAGCGTTTCAGGGGAAGGCAAGGTGGCAGGGATTGACTTGCACCCGCTGCTGCAGTGTCCCTCTGAGGATAATTACTGCACTGATCCACCAAGCAAAGGATTTCTCTCAGGAAATTTACAGACAAGAGGTTTTACAATAAGTAATCGAAATGCACCGATGACTCTTCAGCCAACTCCACATGGAGAAACCATGCCCATCTATAGTTTTCAGCCGGTGCGGGGGATGGTGGCTAATCCACCTGTCCTTCTCCTTCTGCCCAGGACTCTGAAACGTTCGGGAAATTTGCAGTCATTTGCATTTCTTTACATCCATAGGACAAGTGTCAACAGCTACGCTTTGTGAAAGATTTAGAACCGAGTGCTTAACAAATCATCTTAACCTCCAGCTCCCGTTTCTGAGGCTTGAAGCTGTAATTGGCGAGGTTAAAAAGTGCAGTCCCTAGACACACGATTCCCAAATAAATTCTCTTCTCGCCTGAAAAGGAGGCGACCAGGCATGTGGTGAGATATCGCTTTAGCTCCGTCTTTGTGCTCGCCCTGGCTCAGTTGTCCTGTGGAACAACGACAGTCCATTACCTATAGTTTATCATCCTGACAAAACGTGAGGAATGTGGATGGTAAAGCACTAACAATTTCACCCCTGGTGTTTTGTGCTTTTTTCTCTCTATATTAAAACCGACAAGATTAACCCAAACGCAAACTGTGGAGCATAGTTCAAGGGGCTATTCAATCCGTGTTGAATGTGCATTTGTTTATCTACAAAAATAAGAATTTCAGACACAATGGAAGGCAGGCTGGCTTATATATGGTATTGAATGGACTGTTTAAACAGCACTATCCTTTGTAGTTTATTTTATCAATCTCTGACAGGTCCGTATTTATTCAGAGCCTGACTGTGGTGGGGCCCACGTATCATAGGTTATCTGGATATTATCCAGCCATTCTTTTGTATCAAGTCAATCAATACCAGGAATTCAGCATTCTGCAGGGAAAAATGACATGGGAAAAGAAAAATGCTTTGCTAACTAACCAGTATATAGTGCACAGGGAACAGTCCCCCTAGCCAAAAGAAATTAATGCTCGGCTGAAATCTTCAACAAAGTCAGTGCAATTCATTGTAGAATGCCACACCAATACAGCCTTGCCTCTGACGTGGGCATCCTTTTAGAAGAGGCAACTATTTGATTCTGGCAAAAACATCACGCTCCTTAAAGCTGTTCTGCTGAAATGTTAATTGGAAATGAAAGCTAGGCTTTGCTATTCTCTGCCGAGTTGGGGTGGGGGGTGGGGGTGGTGGAGAGGCTGAAACAACCTGATGGGCAAAAACTGAGGCAAGCCTACCAGCGCCTGTGCCTGAGATGTGGGTGACCCACCTCGCAGGGCCGCCGCTAATGTTTCAGCATACATAACTTCTTTTGATTGCTGTATAAACTCTCGGGAATGGGAGCAGCAGACAGTGTGATTCAAGTAGTTATGGAGACAGTGAACTTACAAAGGATTTTCTGGACCCTGCATCCAAACAGCTGCTCACGCTCCCTATGTCGACCACCTGCTAAAAAAGCTGACCTCCGAATGAAACAAATCTAATTACTGATGGCTGCTTCATTACAAATGAATTGTTCCACAGTTCATAGGAACTGATGTGAAACTTCCATGCATTTGATTACCTTCCTGCCACATCGCATCTACTGACTGAAACTTTTCCCTGGAAATAAATACGCAACTTCCCCAAATAAAGCAACCCCTTGGCACGAGGGGTTTTTATTCATTCTCCAACTGAGAAAAGGCTCTTTCATATCATTCCTCCAGGAAGAAATCTTTCTGACCTCTCAAGCTAGCATTCACAGTTGCATACTTTCTTAAGTAGACCTTTTCCAGGGACAAATTATCCAGTCCTCCAGGCAAGGCATTATCATGACAATTTTAAAAGAAATTCTACTCTTAAGGACCGGAGCCGTCATAGCCAACAGAAACCTCATCAGGGCAGGGAGGCAGGCTTCTCCAAAATGCAGGCCTCCAGCAGGTCTCCACATCTGTGGCCAAAGCACAGAAAAACAGTAATCCTCATCATCCGGACGGTGGGTAAAATACCAGTCGCCTGCCCCCACCCCAAATACAGCAGGAAAAGAAGATATTGATGTCCATGATGGGGAACAATCATGGTTCTACATTTTTTTCCAAGAAGGTTATTTCTAATCTTCCTCCGGGATACACACCAAGGAGTAAACACGGAGACACACGGATACTGAGCTGAGCAATGGACGGCTTAATGGGAGTTTCTTCCGACGAGATTTAAATGTAAATATTAAATCCTGGTGGAGGGGAGCGGGGGAGGGGAAGCAGCCTCCCCAAACAAACCGTCAGTGAAAGTGCAAAGTGGAGCGGAGCAGACAGCCCGGGGGAAGAGGTGAGGGCTGGCGCCGGCAGCATTGCGCGTGGAAGAGTGACCTCTGTAGGCGCAAAGCGAACACTGGCTGGCCTCTTCCCTGCTCGCCCAGCCCCGGCTCCCGGACCGCCTGGCCCGGACGCCGGCTGCTGCACGCGGGGCTGAGCCCGGCGCCTCCCCGCACCACCCGCTGCCTCACCACTCCGGATCTGCGCGAAGATGTCACCGCGACTACTTTCTCAACAAATACAAATCTTATGTTAGGGGAAAACAGCAGTCCCTACAAGACCAGGCGGATGGAAGGGGCCCGCACGGAGTAACTTTTAACGGGGAGCAGTGTTGCAAAGTGCCATCTAGCATCAGGCAAGAATGTGTTTAATCCGATTTATCGCTGTGACGTTTCTTGCCTTTGTAATGGGGAACTCTTGGTAAACATGTTGGCAGATTTGAAATTTATCACTTTTAAAAGAGTGGATGCAATTCTTTAATTAAAATGTGGTTTGTAAATCAATCCCTCTTCTCTTTACTCCTAAACCCATGGCCAACTTGCCTGTCTTCAATTAGGCCATTGGTTTTCCTTCTGATCTCAAAGGCTTACTCCAGGAACCGGCCAATGTTTCCACACTTTCCCCAAGTTTCCCAAGGCTAAAATCCCATGATTCTGTAAGACATTTCTGGATCTGATTCGAAATGTATCCCAAGGAGGAGCTAATACGCAGAACTGAATGTACAGGTAACTAACTAGGAGTCACCGCCGCGTATATTTAGGGAAAAATCGCCTTTTCTAAATTCTAAATGTGTCGTATGCTGGTAGCTCCCACTGAAAGTTAATCTTCACGAGACCTAGCTTTCTCCTAGCTACACTGCTTGATAAAACCAAGTCGGATCCAAGGACCCCATTTCTACACAGGCTTCCCAAGCGCCAAGGCTTCAGGGGCCGTGTCGACTGGGCAGGGCCTTAAGCTTTTGCAGAAAGCGCCCTTAAATTCAAGTCAACTAACAGGACCGCGTAGAGTTCGGGGCCGCTGGTTTAGCAACGGAGGGAGAAGCCGACGTGCAGAGAGCTCTCCGGGAGAAGCCTAAGGCCCGTCTCCCCGGCGGGGAGGAGAGGGCTCGCCGCCCGAGTTCTCCGGTGGAGCTGGCGAGCTCCCCGCGCACCCTCGGGCAGGCGGCGGGGGGCCGAGGCGCGCGGGCTCCGGGGCGCAGAGGGCGGCGAGGGACCGCAGGCTCCGTCCCCGGGGGCGCGCTCCTCCGGCCCGGGCTCATCGCCGCCGCCTGCCTGCGGGGATCTGACCGCGCTCCGGCGCTCCCGGAGAGCGCAGCATCCCCTCCTCTCCCCGCAGCCCGCCAGCGCCTGCGCGCCGGCCAGCCCGGTTTGTGGCCATGTTCTCCGTCCTCGAAAAGAAGTGAGGGTCAGGTACCGCCATCGGATACTTTCCCGGACGTGACAGCCTAGCCGCCGAGGGCTTTTTAGCACACCCCCCCCAACCCCCGGGAGCTCATGGGGGAAGGAAGGCGGGGAGGGCGCCCCTTAGAACCAGAGCTCCGGCTGGAAAGCCGAACGAAGAGTTCCACCAAGTAAAATGTGGCGAGGGTGGGGGCCAGGGAACTTGGGGTGCGGGGAACCGGGGTTCCAGACACAGGCTCCGAGGCTCCGCGGCTCAGCCCTTCCTCCCGCCCGGAACGGCGCAACGCGGCGAACCCCCAGGCGGGGACCGAGGGGGGGAATCGCGGACGCCACTTACTTGGAGTTCGAGGAATTCCAATAGATGGGCTCTAAAACTATCGACCTGGAAATGGCAGTTCTGCATAAAACCATCAAAACTCCCCAGCAGTACTTCCACACGGAGTCCCTCCTCGCGGCCATGGCCAAGCCGCTCCCAGCTCCGCGCACTCCGGACGACGGAGGGAATGGGCGCAGGCCGGAGCCCCAATCCTCGGGGCACACAAGGGGGAGACGGCAGGCAGCTCCGGGGCGCGCCGAGCAGCTCCAGGCGTCGCCGAGGTCGGGGGGCGCTCCGCTCGGGGCCCTCAGGGCGCGGGGCGGGAGCGCACGCGCGGGGCGCGGCGGCGCGGCGGGCTCGGGGCTCCGGGGCGCCGCGCCGGACGCAGCTCGGACGGCAGGCTCCCGTGTGGCTCCAGGGTGCCGGGCGCGGGGCGGCAGGGAGGGCGCGCGGCCGGGACACAAAGGCGGAGAGACGACTCGCGCTGGCGGCGGACGCTGCGCTCCGAGCGGGCCGCCTCGCACTATAGATCCAGGGGGGTGGGCAGCGGCCCGAGCGCGCGGGCGCCGCGTCGGCGCGGTTCCATGTCCCGGAGCGCAGAGCGGCGAGAGGCGCCTGCGGGCGCGCGGGAGCCTCCTCGGTCTTCGCGGCTCCCGGCCCGCGGAGCAAGCAGGAGGGCCTCGGTCCCCGCTGCGGGCGCCGGACGCGCGCGGGCCTTTGTGTGCGGGGAGGGCGCCGGGACCGCTGTGCGCGCGGCTCCTAGCTCCCGCCGGCGCCGCCGTCCCCGCCGAGGAGAGTCAGCGCGGCCGGCGCGCTGTCAGAGCACTATAAACGCGGGGCCCCGCCCCGCGCCGCGCAGCCCATTGGCCTGCGGCCCGGCAGCCGCGCGCCGGTTGGGCGGCCGACCCGTCCGTCATCCACCCCCGCCCGACATTGGGCGCCGCGAGGCGGGGCGCCGGCTGACAGGTGAGCCCCGCCTCCGGCTCCGGGCGGTGGCGCAAGAGGAGCGCAGCCGGGCCCGCCAAAGACCCGGCCCTGACGCTTGCACCGGCGCCCCTCAAGCGGCGGGGTGGGGACGCTGTTCGGGATGGTAGAGAGGGGAGAGGGGACAGCACGGGGCCACCTGTCCCCGCGCCCAGCACGCGCCTTCATTTGCCGGGCAAGCATTCTAACTTCAACAGAGAGACAACGTCGAGGGCGAAACTTTCCCTGCGGAATGGAAGGCTTTTCCCGCGGGTCTCCGTGTTTTACACGGAGTGTGCCCTCTGCGGGTCCGGCTCACACCCTGTACGCGCATCCCTTCGCTGCCCCCAGCAGCCGTCCGAGCGGTGTGTTTCACACCTGACTTCGGTACCTAACGTCAGCTCAGGCCCGACCAAAGTCAACGGGGGCCAGGGATGCAAACGACTCCTGGGGACGGGGCGCCAGCGGGGCGGCCGACGATGGGTCCTGGCCCCGCACCCTCCGCACCTCGCTGCGGGCGTTCCCTGAAAGTGTCGCTGGCCCGGCCGCGGGACCTTCTCCTTAACTAGTCTCCGGGACACACTCACGCCTCCCCAAGGTGACCGAGAATTTAGGGTGACGGTGACAAATAACGCCCAAATGGAATTCTTTTGGCAGGAATTCTTCACTTGGGTTCTAGGCAAGTGCTTTCCCAAAGAACGCCTTGGACGCGCGCCACCGCGCCGACGGCTTCCACGGACCCACAGCGCCCACTAGCGACCGGCCTGACTTCCCTGCGGGCGAGAGCGCGACGGCCCGCCCACCCGGAACCAGACCGCCAGGACTCAACCGCGCACCGAGTCCGCGCCGGCAGCTCCTGAGATGACGGACAGCAGGGAGGACTCGGCAGAAAGAAGGCATAGTACCCACGTACAATTGTTTGAATAAGAGGAAGATACGCCGTATGCCCCCAACATGCTTTAAAAATTTTTCTGTGTACTCCAGGATTTCTTTAATGTTTCAGACGCAACGAACCAGACGGTATTCCTGCAAGATCTGTTTCTTTAGCTAAATTATCTACACTACATTTAAAAATATACATGGTAAAACATCTTGCTTGGATATTTACCAGTATTTCCTTCACTCTTCTTTATAACCACGTTTGAGAATGTTTACGCCTTAGTAAGTATTCCTTTTCGGCAATACTAAACAAAAGTTGATGTACGTTTCCACTGGAAATGTAAAAGTTTTGTTAAGACTAGTTTGTTAAGATCGAAAACACTATGGCACGCGAGGTACCGAATACATTCATTCACATTATTCCGGGTAAATCTTTGAGACGAAAACTATTTTATTTTCTCTAATTGCTAGTTTTAAAATAAGCCTCCAATTTGAGGATTTTTTTTTTTTTTTAAATGCTCAAATACTGCACACCGATTTGAAGTCACGGACTGATTCCCGTGAAGACTACAAAACCAGGAAGGGGCAGATAGTATTATTCATAACTTTATCACAAGGGTTAAAAAAGGAGTGGTTTTAACAAATGTCCTAAAACATTTAAGGAATTCGTTTGAAATTTAATGTAAAGCTAGTGATTTTCTAAAAGAACTAAAACCGAAACAGTACCATCCGTTTCATATTTAGCAAAGTTATTTTGTGAAATTTAAATGGTGACCTCTTCGCTCCCACATCCTCTCTCCAAGTAAACTAGAGGAAATAAAGGAAATTTGCATGGTCTGAAAATAACCCTGGCTTCCATTTTTAGTAAATCAGATATTCACACGTCCAAAGCATTTTACCTTGGGTAAAATGTAATGTAAAACCTGTTTTTAAACAAAGTGTGTATTTGATCAAAAAAATAAAATCCTACACAAAGATTACCACTGTGTAACTAGGGTGTGAATATTTATCAATTTATTTTCAGTAAAGACGGATTATCTGTAGAGACTAGGTGAAAAACATCAACAGTAACAATTTCAAGGTGAAAATGTTCCTCTGCTGTTTACCCTAATTTCAGTTCCATTAACCTGTGAAGGAGGAGAGGGTCGGGAGCCCCTGCCCCATCAAAAATCCTTGTGTAACTTTGGACTTCCCAAAAACTTAACTACCAATAGTCTTGTTACAGAACCCTTACCAATAACATAAAATCAGTCACCACATATTTTGTTGTTGTATGTATATTCTGTATTCTTATAGCAAGCTAATGTTAAGAAAAATCTAAGGAAAACACATTGAGACCACTGTATTTATTGAAAAAAATCCCTGTAAATGGAACCACGATTTCAAACCCAAGTTGTCCAAGGGGCAACTGTAATTAAAAGCATCATCTCAAGCCATTTGTGTCTGTATCTGTAAATATATGCCAGGCAGAAACTGTTACATCAGCATGTTACAAGACAAAGTTCAAACTTTAATGGATGGCAAACCAAAAAGAACCTAATCACATCAATTTGATACATGTTTGTATTTGGATTTCACTTTATGATTAAAATTGTAGGAAGAAACACAGTTATTCCTGAAAATCCATAATTTTACCAGCACATATTTAACCCCACCAAAAAAAAAAAAAAAAAAGGAAGTTTTATTTCAGCTGAGGAAGTAACTTCAACTACTTCCAAAGTTAAAGAAGAAATTTCTAAAAGTCAGGTTAAAACTTGGGGCGTTTCAGATAGTCAATTATAAAAGTCAATAGAAATATAAATTTGAATATGTAACGAGGTAGCAAGTGTAAATTTCAGTTTAGAAGATTAAGTTGGCAATCAAGTTTGCCCAAGTAAATGCACCTTGGTAAAGTCATGTTCCTGCCCCCTTGAATTCCTAAACATGCTTTGGTCTTTAGACTTTATGGATGTTTCTTATATATTCCTTGTATAGTAATCCATCAATTCTCAGATGTACTTCAAAAGACATCTTTAACATAACTTCTATAAAAACAAAGAACAAAAGCCTTATCTAAATGTAACATTACAGAGAAATTACTGAAATTTGATATACATGTTGATTAAACGTCGTCCAAGCCATGAACTTCCCGTGTAGCTGTGAGCCTCTACTACTGTTTCCTGGCATTGCATGCGGTTTATTTCATAAAGGTCACTGAAATTTTTAGGACTCTTCTGCAAATGATACAGCTCAAATTACTCAAAGGGAAGACCTTTCAAAACAAGAGTAAAATAAAAGTCTTTTCTTAGTAAACTTTGCCATACACTCCTGTGTCATCTTTCTGCTTCTAAAATTCAGTTTACACGCATCGAAGCATCTTAAATTAGCATCTACTTATGAGTTTGGAAGGCAAAAGTTATTATTACACTGGGCTCTTGGGCCCAAAGAACATTTTTCCCAAGTTTAGTGACAACTGACCTTATAGACCAGAACAATATATTCCTTATGGAACTAAAATACTTCTTTCTCAACTACAGTAGTCATTTCAATTTCTAGTTTATAATCTATCACTGGTTTCATATTATTAATGCAAAAGCAGCTTATGTGGAAAGAGTACCATTATGGCTCGAACTAACTTGGGCACTTGGCATGAAATCTCATTTCCTTATTTGCAAACCAACAGGTTTAAAAAACCAGCCAAACTCCTGTCAACCTTCCAAGTTGGTTTAGGAGTTTGGTGGAGACAGATAGGTAGCAGCTGTGCTGTTTTGGTTTTACTACTCACAAACACTAATACTTTAACCTCTCCAAAGAGGATTCCCACTTCATGGACTGATACAGATGTACTTGTATATTACAACAAGTTAAATTCTGCTCTAAACACAGAAGTGGTATTACTGACAGCAATCATAAGGAAATTAACATCTACTGTGGCTCCATAAGATCATTTTTGCTCCCCCCCAACCCACTTTACAGTAAGATGTTCAACAGCACTTAGAAGAGGCTGCATTATATATTCCTTTGTTAATTCCTTGCTACTTGCTTTTCAACCCATAGTGCAGTTCCAGAAGCCTGGAAAATGAGGAAGGAAACAATCATTATCCAAATGTATATAAAACCACAAACCTATTTTATTCTAACGCTCAAGGACCAGGTTTAGTAATCAATTGTACAGACCCTCTTACACACACCCACAGCCGCACCCCTTAGGAATTCCTGAGCGACAGTGAAAGCTGCTGACCACTGAAAATTTTACTCCTTAACTTACTGGTTTCACATTAATACATATGAAGAAAATATATGTGAAAAATACAACTGTTCGACATCCTCTGGTGCAACCACTGGAGGCTCTGGAAAAGAACACTCTTTGGCCTATCAGTTATATACAATATACAGATCAAGACCATGGGATCTAGTCCTCTGAAAACCAGTGACCAATCTGCTTCAAAATGTATTGTGCAGGCCAGGAGCAAGGAAGTGCAGATCTTCTGGATTACTGCACCAGTAGCAGCTCTATGATCATGCAAAACTGAATGCTAAAATAACACAAAAGTAAACACAAAACAGAAATAACAAGTATGATAAAGACAAGTAGGCAGGAAAATGGCAATTCAACAAATGAAAATGTAGGCCCTATTCTTTGGGCTTCAACACCCACTCGAGATTCCTAGATTGAGGCCCTTCTCCCTTTAGTAGTCCTTTCACTAATTAATAACATTCTGGTATTTGAGTGTTCATAACACTCCTTCCTGGAGCAAGTGGCAAGTCTCAAAAATTAAGATATCCTGTCTTCAGAAATTCTCATGGCCAGTAATCCAAAACAGATGGACGGTTCTGGGTGTAAAGGAACAGAAAATTAAGGTAACTGAAATGAGAAACTCTAGTTAATAATAACAGCTTTGGAGAAATTTTAGTTAAGGGGCAAGTGGAGGTGCTTAATATAAAATGAGGGACCAGAAATGATACATAAGAGTTCAGCAAGCCAGGAGCCTATGCTTATTTTACTTTGGAAAACAAGAGGTGCAACATTACTGAAAAAGTTTAAAATCCTGGTGGCCATACAAAATAGCTGTGGGCATCTATGAGGCACGACTACATGGCTGGGTCGTTACCTTGAGCCGACTTCGCTACGACTTTGTAAGGGAAGCTGGAACAGTCAATCTTTAACTAAAAACCCCTTTCCCCTCTTTGCAAGCATTAAAGAGTCCTCACACCAAGCTAATTTAAAGGTTTCGTTTATACAATTGATAATTCTGCAAACTCCACAATAAAAATTGCAATAACTACATATTTTAAATACTGTAATAAAAATAAACAGTCATTAGTTACTGCTATAATGCATTAATAATAACCTAAAAAACAAATTATGAATAAAGGCGTGTTTAATAAATTAGGGAACATCTGAACTGCTAATTGGGAGAAAATTTGAACTTTTATAATACGTACACAAAGGCAGTGGAAACAAATGAAGAAAACAAATTAGTACACATTGTTGCAGCACAGAAAAGATAGGGTGTATTTTATTAACAATCACATCCTCTTTCCTGTAGCCTGGCACAGGAACAATTTCAATATCTGATGCCAATCTCCCGCAGCCAGCAGATATGGCGGGGTGTCACTAAGCAACTTACTGTGATTTCACACCATATGTGGCAGTAAGAGATTTTCAAAAAATTAAAAGGCACGCATAAGCTAATTTAAAAATGTAAGTCCAGGCTACTCTCTTAGATACAATGTTTATAACACTTGTAGAGCAAAACAATTTTTAAATAAACATTTCCCAAAACTTGAATATACAACCTAAGAACAATGGATCTGCACCAAAAAAAAAAAAAAAAAAAAAAGTTACATTAAAAAAAAATCATGAAATAGAGCTAACCTATATTTAAAGGTTAAAAAAGGATTCATAAAGCAACCTATATTCTTTAGGTAAATAAAGTGAATGTTTTAGAGTAATAGGTATCATAAGTCAGTTCTCACTACAGTTCATGCCTACTTAAAATTCTATCTTTAAAGATATTTAAACTGATAATATTGTTCCTTACCACAACAGACTCACTGAAGAGCTCAAACTAAAGCAATAGCATTTTTCTTAGCATGCACACACAAAATAATCTACCATTTAGGCATCTCATTAACTTCTGTTTTCACTTTGAAAGACTGATCAAACGGTCTCAAAAATATTGGAGAACATGTTCTCTACTTTGAAGACATGTTTATGCAGCTCAGGTAGCATTTTTAGATCCATATCCTTGTCTTGAATAAATGTTTTAATACCAGTAGACTTAAACATACGTAGATAACTGAGGCAGATTCTAGTGTATTAAGAGTCATCCGTAAGGTATCACATGCAAAAACAAAAACTTGTAAGAAGTTTAAATGTGTTTGTCCCAAAAATAAACGTGCAGGCACCCTACATCAAAGAGGATTTGACTACCTTAGCCTTTAGTCAAAGTACAAAGCTAAGTTCTTTCTGATGGCCCACTTTGAAAATAATCTAAGGTTCTATACATTTTTAGAAGCATTTTTCTTGCCTTCATTAAGTATAATTTGTGATCGTAGTATTTTATATCCTAAAACAGAGGCACAGGATTGAGAATTTAAATCTTTTTCTGGGTGCTCTTTCTTAAAGGTAATACTGACGTCTTAATTGCCGTAGCAGCATAAGTTAGGTATTTGTAAAAATAGCCATTAAATACTAATACGTGAGGATATTTAATGTACATATAAATCCTATTTTAAAAGTATGAGGAAATATAGCATGGTTCTAGGATTCCTAAATTGTTGACCATCAAAAAGTAAACCACCCTCTTTAAGACTTAACAGAACTTTAAAAAAAATTGCTTCAACATATGAATTTAAGACTTTACTTTATTCAGCAAAATCATTTATTTACACAATGGGGAATGCTGGTTTGATTTTGTCAATGAAATAAAAACAAACTGAACAGAGACAATACTGAACTGTATATATAGTTTGTGCCAGAGCTGACCAACTGTTTCCTTACCTGTATCAGGAGCATCAAGGACACTGGTTTAACAATACACCACACAGGTCCAGTAACACCCTGGGAGCTTCCAATGCAATTACCAACTTTTTCTTTTTTTATAAATATATAAAAAAACAAAAAGTCAGCAAAACCAGCATTACGACGTAATAGACAGAGTAGAACTCTGAAGTCAATGGGTCAGTAAAAACCTTATCAGACCATCCAGTTTACCAAGTGATCTGCTCTCCTTCAGACCATACTACAGAATCCAAACAGATGAAAAATAGATCCCTCTTTAGAAGACAGCAATGATCTGATAAGGATTTGACTTAATGGAAGTTAAGGGGGGAAAAGGAATGCAGAGCAGAGCAGAGCCCCTATTAGAACAAGCTAACTTTTCCAGATTTTCCAAATTAAAAAAAAAAACAAAAAACAAAAACAAAACAAAACAAAAACCACTTCAACATGAAGCTACCATACAAAGTTTTTCCATTTTTCTTTGTAAAAAGTTCAGAGTTTGCAATTTAATCCTGTGTTTTTAGTGAGAAGGACAGTTTGGGCCTGGACTTCCCTTTGCCCAGGATAATTTTTTGTTCTTCTTTTTGTTGACGTTGTCGCTCTTGTTCTAGTTTCATCCTTTCCTCATGAATCTTTCTTTGTTCTTCAACAATTCTCAACTGTTCCTCAGCCTGAAAGTTAAAAGTAAACATTAAAACTTCCAAGAATTTCAGGTCTTCCATTAGTAATATTGGGAAATCAGGTGACACAGGAACATACGTACTACAGTATGCTTAATAAAACTCACACAAAAAGTGATAAAGGAAAAATTATAGTGGAATTAGAAAAGAACTCCTTATTAATTCTGCCTATTCTTTCTTTTTATGAAAAATAGATTTAAAAATTGTAGAAAAGCACTTGCACATTTTGAAAATGGAAATTTCTAAAAATCTTATCTCGAAACCAGTATAGATTTTGTCCTAGTACCTGTTTTTATCCACATCTTCAGTGAATCAGATTAAGATTGTCAATTATGAACAAAGGCACCGGTTTCTTCAAACGGTTAAGTTCTCTACCAATTACTAGAACTAGATTTGTAATTAGAAAGACATATAAAAGTTACACGAGGGACACTGGGTGGCTTAGTCAGTTAGGCATCTGTCTCTTGATTTCAGCTCACGTCATAATCTCATGGTAGTTGAGTTCTTGGCTGAAAGCTCAGAGCCTGCTTGGGATTCCCCCACTCCTGCCTCTCCCCTGTTTGCATGCTTGCTCTCTCTCAAAAAAAATAAATAAATAAACTTAAAAAACAAGTTATAGGAGGGGTGCCTGGGTGACTCAGTTGGTTAAGCGTCCCACTCTTGGTTTCAGCTCAGGTCATCATCTTGCAGTTTGAGTTTAGGCGTCGAGTTAGGCTCTGTGCTGACAGTGCGGAGCCTGCTTGGAATTCTCTCTCTCAAAAGAAATAAATAAGCTCAAAAAAAAAAAAAAGTTACAGGGGAAAAAAAAACAACCGCTACTGGGGCTACATTATATTGTCAATATGCAATCAAGAAATACTAAAGACCCCTTTCTCTGGAGTGAAAAAAATTAAATACCCTTTTCACCCGCTGATTATAACACGCTTTTCGGTTTCAAATGGACACTGGAATAATTAACTTTTGTGGTGACTTCAACTCCTTCAGTCTTAAGTAACCAACTCCCTTCCTGTGCTGTCTATACATTTCCCCTCTTTACCAAAAAATTCCAGCCATTCCAATTCTCCCTCCTCATGGTCTCTCTCCTTCAGGTCTACTTCCCTACTCCCCCCCCATCCCCCAGGTGCAAGTCTACCCCTCCAGCACAAGGGACATTAGGCCATGTGTGCTGGTGACTCCGGTGGTCACGAATGGGAGAGTGGCTCCTGGCATTTAGTGGGTAGAGGACAGGCATGCCGGTAAACATCCTACCACGCACAGGTCAGCCCCCCACAGCAATTATCCACTCCCAAATGTTAAAGTGGCCAAGGTTGAGAAAACCTGCTCTAACCCTTTGAGTTTTTAAATCTCAGTGATCACTGTGGTCCCTTCTTTCCTATTTGATCTTCATCCTAAAACACTCACTGCATCCTGTGAATGCTTTCCTATTTCCAAAGTCAAGTCTTAAAGTCACTACTTCTATCTCCATTATTCTACTAAAATTATTTTCTAGATGGTCAGAAACTCCACTCTCAATGACTTCCTTATTCATTCTTCTGTTCACTTGAAGTCTTTTAAAATTTTTTTCTCTTCCCACATATTCTTTCATACAAAATACAGTGGTTCAAAACATACATTAAGGCTCCAGGTATCTGTGGCTCAGTTAAGTGTTTGACTCTTGATTTTGGCTCAGGTCAAGATCTCCTGGTTCCTGAGATAGGGCTCCGCACTGACAGCATGGGGCCTGCTTGGGATTCTCTCCCTCTCTGCCCCATGCATGTGCACGCTCTCTCCGTCTCCAACTGAACATTTTTTTTTTTTTTTAAAAACAAAATATTTAAGGCTCTCCACCCTGATCAGTTCTGTTTGTCTCCACTGATAGGTTTTTTTTTATTCTGAAATAGTAACATTCACTGTGACTGAATTACAGGCTTTTCAGCAGAAGACCGGAAAGATGATGGACTCTGGTATGCAGCATAGAATGTTTAAAAAAAAAAAAACAAAACCCTGACATTTAAATACATAAGTAACACAAAGAGGTTTGTTTTACTTTAAGATGGTATGGGTGTAGACTAAAAGGCAGAAGATATATGGTGGGACAAATCCACTGAAATCAAGTGAAGGGCAAATGGGAGAAGATCAGAATTAAAAGGTGGGAATTTGGGGGCACCTGGCTGGCTCAGTCAGTTAAGCGTCTGACTTCAGCTCAAGTCATGATCTCACAGTTTGTGGGTTCAAGCCCCGTGTCGGGCTCTGTGCTCACAGCTCGGAGCCTGGAGCCTGCTTCAGATTCTGTGCCTCCCTCCCTCTCTGCCCCTCCCCCGTTTGCACTCTCTCTCTAAAATAAACAAACATTAAAAAAATAAAAAATAAATAAAAAAGTGGGAATTGGGTCAGTAGGCAAGATGGAAAATCCAATGGAGAGGTGAAATAGATCTCTCTTTCAGACCTTTTCCCTAAGCTCCGTTTCTTAAGCTACAGCACACTACAGGACAGAGAGAGAGCTCTTCAACATGTCCAAGATTTAGAATCCTCAAAACTAACCCTAAAATAAATCAGCCCTCTCTACTACCTTCTCTATTGCAACCCATATTCTGTAGCTTTATCCTGTCTTCCCCGACACAAGCAAATAGCCAACCAGTTTGTTATCCTCCCCTTATATTCTTTTCCATTACGTTCTCTCATCTAGAGCCTGTCCTCCATTTCAACTGCCACCACACCAGCACAGGGCCCCACATCTTCTTAGAGACCTGAAATGGTTTCCTCATTCCCAGTCTTTGCCCTTCATCCACCATCCACCCTACAGAACACTACCAGTTTTGGGAACATCTTTCTGTTCTCTCATGCTCCCAAGTGATCTCCACCAGGTGTGGAATATGGCCTAACTTCCCCAATTAGCACACTATTTAAGACGTTCTATAATCTGGCTCCAACTGTGTGTCTGCTAGTATCTCAAAATTATGCTTGCTTTCTATCTTGCCTCCGCTTCTCTACTCCTGCCATTCTCTCCTCCTACTGAAGTCCCACCTGTACATCCATCTCACATCTCCACTTTTGTGCTTAGACTTTCACTGATGATTACAAGAGAAAAGAATTACCTACTTCTGTTCATCCTCAGTAATAAATTCATATGCCAATTACTTTGCCCAATTTTAACAAATCATCACACATTTGGGGTAAGAGCCTGGCAAGTACAATTCAATCAAAGAATAGTAAAGAATCTTACTTTGTGTCCATGTGCTTGGGAAACCCTTACCAATATAAACACCCAGATTCACTGCTGCCTATGGTTCTAACTCAGCCCTCAACGAAGCAGATTAGATCCTTAAAGAGCGAAGAGTTTGAACATCACAGCTTCACCCTTAAGAGAAATCTAATTAAAATTACACACTATTTTTCACTGTATCATATTGACAAATTCAAAAGTGAAATACGAAATACTAGCTTATGAAGAGTACTATGGCACTACTTACCAAAATTTTATCTTCATAATACTTTTACCCAGAAAATTAATTTTCTGGAATATCCTACAAATAACACTTGCAAGCATGCTAAATTGAACAAGGTTTTTTAATGCAACATAGCTTGCTCAAGACTGGAGAAATCCAAAATTCCCAAATATGGGACTATTAAATTATGCAAAATCTATGTAACAGACACTGTGCAGGGGCACCTGGGTGGCTCAGTCGGCTAAGTGTCAAATTCCTGATTTTGTCTCAGGTCATGATCTCACAGTCATGAGATCAAGCCGAGGCTCCGAGCTGGGGTGGGAGCCTGCTTAAGATTCTCTCTCCCTCTGTCCCTCCCCCACTCACAAGAGCACAAGCGCACTCTCAAAAAAAATACTGTGCGGTTAACAAAAAAAACACAAAAATAGGAATCCCTACATACTGAAATGGAAAACCCCCCAAGTTATACTGTTAAGTAAGAACAGCAAAGTCCCAAATAGTTATGTATAGCATGCTATTTCTCTGCAAAAAGGGGAGAATAAAAATACATGTGTTTGTATCTGCCAAAATATGCATTTTAAACTCTGGAAAAATAGACAAAAACCATAACTGAATATATATTTTGGAGATGGGAATGAAAAGTAGGTGGATGGGGAAAAAAAGAGACAGAACCATTTATTTTTCTAAAAAATAAATCTGAATGATGTGATCACATACCTAAATTAAAATGAACAAGATTTTTAAACTAGTTTCCTTCATTAACAGGAAATACTGATTCTGCACTGAAATTGACTTTATTTTTTAATGTTTATTTATTCTTGAGAGAAAGAGAGACAGAGCACAAGTCGGGGAGGGGCAGAGAGAGACAGAGACACAGAATCCGAAGCAGGCTCCAGGCTCTGAGCCGTGAGCACAGAGCCCTACCCAGGGCTCGAACTCATGAGCCACGAGATCATGACCTGAACCAAAATCCAAGACTGTGCCACCACCCAGGCACCAATGACATTAGACTGGGTAAAGAAAGTTTCAATGTCATCCACGTTTACAAATACAGGAGACGGAAGTGCATGTGTGCAGAAGAGGGGCTGCAGTCTCTCTGTTTCTCCCTTAGTGCTGAGCATATAGTGCCTACTGGAAGTACCTGATAATGAAATGACTTTTAAAAATGAAGTGAGCAGGTGAATATCCTGTCTTTACATTCAAATGTTTATACTTTGTTCCACTATAGCTTTAAACTAAGCATAAATGTTATTCAATTACACCATAGCAAAACCAAACCAAACCAAACCAAACAAAAAAACCCCCCCAAAAAAAAACCCAAAAAAACTAGTCGAGCAAAACCCAAAACCATCAATTTTAATATAGTGGTTCTCAAATGATGAAAAACTGGTTTCCTACCCCATCCATCTGTGAGGTTTGACCCTACACCTTATTTGCTAGGTATTCTAAACCCTAACCCCCTCTGCAATCTGATATGCCATTTCCTTCCCAATGCCCCTGGAATATCCACTACTCCTCCACCCTTCTGTTGTTTCAAATGCATGCAAAAGAAAGAACTATTCCAGGGGGGGGCGGGGGGATGTACACGTGTATTCATACAGAAAAACAATACCGAGCTCTCCTACAAGGATTACACATGGACGTCATGGAGGCCCAAGAGAAAGCCAACATCCACCATACTAGAGCCATGAAAAGAGGGTGGGCCTTCTTAGCCATTAAGTCCAGGACCCTCACAAAGGTGGCTTTCAACCCTGTACCTCAGTGGGAAGAGTGACGGGTGAGATAAAATACATAAAAGCAAAGTATACCATTCTAGAAGAGTCTATTTACCCCTTCCAGTACCTTTTGTTCCCCCCTCTTCTACCCAGAGGTCCCAGTGTCCTTATTACAATTGCACCTGTCTAAGCATCCCCCACCTACACGGTCTCTAACTGTACATTGGGGTGATCCCTAGCAGCAGTTTTTCAGCAAATAAGGATGCTGAAATCTACTAAAAATACATATGAAATTTTACGAAATCTTAAAAATACAAAGAGAGAATTACTTGTTATCAGCAGTGATTACGGGAATGACAGGCAAGAATGAAAAAATATTACAATTAGGAAATCATGCCACCACTCAGAAATGTGGATTTCTGCATTTTAAACTTCCCAGACACACATCCTGTTAAACTCTGCCATTTGTAACTTTAATTCTTTGACTCATCTTCCCCCCTGTAACAAGTGTAATAATGTTTATCCCACTTTAGATAAACAATGCATAAAAAAAATATTAAAAAGAAATTTGAAGTAATTAATTCTGACCCTTAACAAATTACGGATCAGTAAAGTTTTCCGAAATTATTAACGTACAAGGTTAAAAAAAATAACATACCAGGATTTTTTAAAAAAAGTAATCCCCCCCCATGGCAATTTGGTTATTCTGTTACCTAATGTTTACAGTGTATGCTATAGGATATTGTTAGCTATCATATAAAGAGAATTCGTATCACTCCTTCTAGCCCCTTTCCTTTGCAATTCCTCAGTTGCTACACCTTTATAATCTTAAATATATTTTTGGAACGTCAACATTACAGAACATCTCCCAAGATCCCGTATTACTTAAAAGTGGACACAACTGCTTCAAGAGGGAACTGATAGCCGAGACTGGTACGGGATACTCGACACAAAAATCAGTGTCCTCCAGGGCTCAGCAGAGACCACTCTAAGAATACTGCCCAAACACCAATCTCGTACCTTCAGGCTTTTAGTATTTGTGTCCTAACGTGAACTCATCCAGATGTGGTTCTTTTAATCTTCCATACCCTAAGTTCTCTTTTCTTTCAAGTCAGTGCTTCTGTCTGCCTTGGTCACTCATTCCCTTTTGTGGAGGTTTTCTCAAGTGCCTGCTGATAACCTGGCTGTCAGCATGAGATCTTCTCTGGTTCCCACACCACATTTTCTCCTCTTCTTTCTCCTCTTCCTCCCTCCGGGCACTTTTATCGCTCAACCAGGTTTACTCTCTTTACAGTTTCTCCTGCCACCTTACCAATTCCAGCCCCATCTCCTGACAGGCTTTCAGTGGGTTTCTGGTTGACTTTCTGTCCTTCACTCACACTATATAAGGCCAATTCAGTAATATCCAGAACATTTTCCAAATACTGTTGCCCAAAATACACTAACACACTCTTAAATGAGCTTTTTACCTTATCAGTTGAAAACAAGCCTCTCCCTGACTAAACATTCTTCCATTAACTCCCCATCACTTCGTTACAAATTAAAATATTTAATTGACATTTACATTTGGCGCCATGCCGTCCCTGTCTCTCTTAAAACGTGTAAATACATCACTATTAACTGCATATATCACTCAGTCCTGTGCTCTCTCAACTTAGATGAGCTCACTCTACTTACTATAAATGCCCCATTCCTTTTCCATTTGTATTAGTTTCCTGTAACCACTGTAACAAATTACCACAAACTGGATAGCTTAAGAGAACAGAAATTTACTCTGGGAGCAAAGGAGTCCAAAGTCAGTGTCACTGGAACTAAAGGTGTGGACAGGGCCACCTTCCTTCTGTAGGCTCTCGGAGGGCATCTGTTCCTGGCCTCTTCAAGCCTCTTCAAGGTTGCCAGGGTTTCTTGGCTTGTCTATGCACTGCTCCAATCTTCAAATTTCTCTCTGTGCTGTCCTCAAGTCACCTTCTCCTATACGAGTGGAGTCTGCTGGGAGTCTGCAAGCCGTTCATCACGGTGTCCTCTCCATGTCCTTTTCGGTCCAAGTTGGCAGTGTTTCTGCTGACACAGCATCCTCACAAACCCTGCGGGTCTCCCAAATCTGGCAGGCCATTGGACAAGATGCTCCCCAACAGATCTTTCCTGGATAATCTCATTTACTCCTGGTGTCTGCTACTAAAGTGCCTGAAGGAACTTATGAGTCACAGGCATAATCTCTTCAGCCCTAGCAAATGGTTGTCCAGCCACAGCCTTGGCTTTGTTTGCAGTTTTTTAACAGGAAGCCTCCTGACTTTATAGCATCTTTTGTAATCTAGATGGGCTGAAATTTTCTCCAAACATCAACTGCTCATTCCATTTTACTTATCTGTTCTTTCCTCTATCTGTTCTTGAACTTTACTATCAACAGCCAGGGGAAGAAACCAGACTGTACCTTCAACACTTCACTTAGAAATACCTTAGTTAAATATGCCAGTTCAACACGGAGAAGTTCCACCTTCCACACAATTGTAGGACACTACCAGGTTTCCTACCACCATACAGCGAGGACCTCCTTCCCTCTAGTTTAAAGTAACATCCTCTTCCCCTGCTTCTGAGCCTTAACCAGAAGCACCTTTAAAGTCCCTATTTCTACCAACGGTCTTTTTTAAGGCTGTCCAGGCATTTTCTATCATGTGCCTCAGAATTCTTCCAAACTTTAACTGTCCAACTCCAAAACTACTTCCATATTTTTAGTAATCAACTGGGTAGGTCCAGACAACATAAAACTATTCTGGAGGCCAGAAGTTCGAAATCAGTATCACTGGTCCAAAATCAAAGTGTCAGCAAGGCCTGCTCCATTAGGAGGCTCTAGATTGAGAGTCTATTCCTTGCTTCTTCCAGCTCCTGGTGGCTGCCAGGATTCCCTGTCTCCTGACCACATCACTCCAATCTTCAAGGCCGGAATCTTCAAAGCTCTCTCTGCTCTGTCTTCAGCTTCTCCTGTGTGTACTGTGGTAAAAGCCCCCTCTGCCTTCCTCTTACAATGGTTATGTGGAATGGCTTTTAGGGCATAGTGGATAAACTCCCCAAGATTTTTAACTTAATCATATCCACAAAGACTCTTTTTTTGGGACCACACAAGGTAACTAGTGTTACTAAAGTAACAGGAGATCAGGACACAGAATACACAAACAGCTTTGTGTGGGGGGGGGGGGGGGAGGAGCGCAGGGAGGTATTTTCCAGAGATATCTCTTAATTGCAAAGCGAGCTCTGGTTTACTTTAAGTATGTGGAACACATTTCACATATAATCAACTTCCAAACATGGTACAATTTTTTCATTTCTCAAAAGAGAGGTACAAAGCGTTAAGCATGATGAACACAGTAAATCTCCTTATTTGGCAAGTGGGTAAGGAAAATCCATTTTTTTCTTTGTTAATTTGAGAGAGAGAGAAAGAGATCAAGTAAGTGCGCGTGCAAAGGGGAGGGGCAGAGAGAGAATTCCAAGCAGGCTCCATGGTCAGCATGCAGCCAGATACAGGGCTCAATCCCACCATCCTGGGATCATGACCAGAGCCGAAATCAAGAGTCAGACACTCAACCAACTGAGCCACCCAAGCGCCACAAAGAAACTGTTTTAATATTAAAGAGAGGAAATACACTGTAGATCTCAAACTTATGATTTGCATATATTTTAAAAATTCCAAACAATGTTTCCCAGTTAAAATCAATTTTTCCTTTTTATCAGCATGTTTATAATTGTATTAGAAACTGTCCGTCTGACTCTTATTATAGTTTCAGTATTTACTCACAAATTAACCAGATTACATTTGACTACCACTTTCATTCACCCACGGATAGTCTGAGGGTCATGTTTTTCCTACTGCTCTAGCCTCCTGCAGGGACACTGAATTCCACAGCAACATCTATCGCTATTCTTAGTATATTTCCCTTTCTAAATAAGTAGGATTCATACACATTTCAGAATAATATCTGGGCTTTTCCCAGGCACATCACAAAAAACTTTTGTGAAGAGGAGTAAAAAAAAATTTTTTTAGTACTATTTTTAACATTTTTAAAAAACATTAAAAATCTCCATTGTACTAACAATACCCTTTCAAATATCTGAAGACAGTGGTGCACTGCCAATAGTCAGGCAGAACTAGATACCAATCTGCCAAAAAGCCAAGTCCAGGCAAGCCAAGACACGTGTCAATTCTTCCTTGATTTTATTCATCAAGCATGTCTGCTGGTTAATATGCTTTTGCCTCCTTTTGGACAGATAAAATCAAATATCTTGACAAACAATTTGGAACGGATGTGAGCAAAAACTACTGGTCTAGAGTACCTAACATGAATTCTACATGAGAGAACCCATGGGGCTAAGCTAATACATTCCTTATTACAGTCATTACTGTGATCAATCTTTGAACTTTTGTCATAAGGACCTACTTAAAAGTTAGTCAAAGTGTGGTTTAAATTTACTTTCTCTACTAATTATTTTTATGTGATCATGAAAGTGATGTATGTTAGTTGTAGAAAATATAGAAACTAGAGAAAAGTATAAAGTTACATGTAAGTGTACCAATTACAGATAACGATTCTTAGCATTTTTTCCCCATCTACTAAACTGTGCAAATATACTTTTCAAATTAGCAGGATCATAATGTACACGTAAGTTCTGCATTTAGCTACTTCCCCTGGATTAACAAATACTTTGACTAAAGAAAAACCAACTATATAAGTAATCTAAAAACCTGTGAAATTTTCACTATTCTAAATAATAAAGGGAAAAGTTTTTTTTCTTTATTAGTTTACTTGTATCTGATTCACTTTTCTCAAGATAAAATTCTTAGACACAGAATTAAAGGCTCCTGATATTTACTGATTCACTGTTATTTTCTAAAATGGTCACAGCCATTTAAACTCCCCAAATCACCACATAAAAAGGTCCCTTTATACCTTATCCTTGCCAACAGTTGGTGCTAATGAGGGAAAAAAAGTCTTTTTCTACTGGTATTTAGCATCAGAGGAAAAGAAAGGGGGGGAGGGGAGTCCTTTGTTTTGCTACATTGTCAAGAATTTATGAAGGCACTTTCCCATTCCACTTGTGTGAGTGAATTCTCTTTTAAGTCTCTTTTCTTTTTCTATTAGGGAGTTGGTCTTCTTTATTGACTTCTAAGAAATCCTTGTATTATTCTTTCAAGACTACAATGTTTAAAGAAATACCCTTTGGGGAACCTTCTCTCCCCACCCTCCTTTAATCTGCTTTCGAACCTCATCTACCATCACTTACCTCACCACCTTCTTGACTACACAAAAAGCTGGTTCACTGCTCCGGCCCATCCCACTATCCCAAGAGCACCTACACACTCTTGCCTTTATTCTAAGGCCCCAAAAGGCCTTTTCCCTGCTTCATTTCCTCACACTCCTGTCCCCATCGTAAGTGCAATTTCTAACTATCCACGGAGGCCCAGCTCACACGATCTCTTCCAGGAAGGTTCCCAGGTCTCCCTAGAGACCTGGGCAATGATGTCAATTATCACACATCACCCGTTGCACTACTTAGTATTTTCATATTATTAACTTTTCTTGGAATTGTCCTTGTCTCCACAATAAGTACATTAAATACTTTAAGAGAACTTAACATCTTATCAACTGCTTTTTACACCTAACAAATTCTCAATATGGATTATGGATTGGCTGCTCCCTCTTCTCCCCTTGCCTTCTAGAAGCTAAGAATGCATCCCATTCTTCTTGCTATACCATCAACCGGTCCACATTTCTAGCATATTTATTAGGTCATAAAAACAAACAGAACTGTTGCTTCAACAAGATAAACCAGCACTACTGACACACTCAGGAAAAGTCCCGTGCTATCTACAACATGGGCATATTTCCCTAAGTATCTATTCTTTTAAAAAGAATATATTCCAGTAGTATCTCCCAGTAAATGTGTGAAAAGATGAAAGAACTTGCTGAAAACTGAGAGGATGAGGAATGGACAAGAACGAAAGTCTCCGTACGCTCCTGGCATCTTTATGCAGTAACATTCTGTCTTTTCCTACACAAAGGATGTGCTAGTTTCCCTGCAATAGATGATGCCCAACAGAAACAAATAAAAATTTTCTCCAACACTGACAATTATTTCTCGAGCTTCCAACATTATCATGCACAGGAAACAAATGAGTTATGTGCAAATTCTTACCAAACAGTCTCAAATGCAAACTCTTTTTTTCTCCAAGATATCTTTTCACAAAAGTTGTACTGATAACATGCAATGCACAGTCTATTCTGCCAAATCCCAATGTTCCAGAACAGTGCTGGTCTAGGTATGATCCATGAATCAGCAATAGTATGCAAACCATAATGGATCCATAACAAGATATGTAGAAACCAGAAGTGTTTTAGAAGCTTTTATAGCCACTTGATGTCATTTTTCTAGTAATTCATCTTAATTGTATTTTGCAAACATAGTCTGAGACAAATTAGGATTAAAAGACAAAAACAAAAACTGGCCAATTACCACCACCTGAGAAGCACTGCTCTAGAATAAGCTTGCTGATCTTTTCCCAGTAAGGACACACCGAAAGTTATGTTTTTATGGTTTGTGTGTGGGTAAACAAAGAAAACTGCCAAAAGAAATATAAAGCGCCAAGTTTCCCTAGGCACCAGACAGCTACCTCGGGATCAGAAGGGATCCTGGCAGGGCATAAGCGGAGGAACTCTGTTCTAGGAGTCATAATCCGGCATTCCAGGCCACCCAAAACCGAAGTCACCATGCTATCCAATCTCTTACCATGGTCTAAGAGGGATTCCCCCCACTTCGTGATGCCGATACAACATTTTCAATACCAGCTATACTGTTCCACCCTTCTGGAAACATCCAGGCCCTACAAACCACACTATATTTACCTTTCAAAAAAGCTCAACGTTCAAGACTCAAATGAAGGTTCATACTTTCCATCTTCCTACCTGAACTGAGATTTTCTTCTTAGCATCACTAAAAAAGCACGATCACGTACTCATTAATGAGCAGGTAGGGACAGACCTCAGAATGACTCCTCATCCATTTCACTTTCATAGTGCTTGCTCTACCTTAACAGATTTTAAGGCCTTTTCATTGGGAAAGGCAGGATTAAGTCCCTCCCTTTCACTATGACCTTTACAATAACCAGGATGGCAATGTGCATGAAGAATCCTGGTGTCATCCTCATTAAGTTGCTTAGTTACTTACTTAAGTTGCATTAAGTTACTGATATTTCCAATACCGGCTTTTATCTGGGGCATACCACCTCTTAAAAGATTATGCCTTAGAACCAACTGGACCATAGTTTTAACTTTTTACATTCTTATCAATTATGGGACACATTACTTACGATCCTCCTTCACCCCTACTCTCATTGGGATCCACTGTCAATTAATTACTTAGACCAACTCAGATCTTTTTGTGCCTTTATAAACAGTCACAAAATTTGTTTTTTCTAAACCACTTAACGAGAGCTTACAACTTGCTTTTATCCTTCATGTGACAGTATGACTTCGCAGCAAATGTCTTCTCAACACATTTCTAAGTAAACAAAACTTTTCTAAGATGTCTAGAAGCAAGAGTCCCTCCTGGGTCATGTCTCCATTCCTGGGCACGAACTAGCACTCATTCTCCGTTCATCCTAAGTAACTTCCCTTCCACCTGATTTAGATTCTTACTTCAAAGTAGAATTCCTATATGCCACTTTCATGAGGCAAAGAAAGTTTTTCCTTTAATGCCTGTCTCTTCCTTTTGTTTCCTGGATTTTTTTTTTGTATCCACAGTCATTTCATTCTGTTTTCTTCCTCATACTGAGACTGCTTCAGAATATACATTTTTAATGGAAATCCCTAGGCCACCCAAAACTTTATCCTACTTCTTTATTCTACTTTAAGTGTCAGTCTGTGCTAAAAATAAAGAAACATAACAAACAAAAACCTCTGGATTTTTGTACTAAAAGAAAAAAAAAAGAATTGGAAGGAAAAGCAGAAACAATCACAGATTAGTATTTTTCTATTTTCAAAAGATGACCTCAATGTTCTTACACTGGCTTCTTCACTAATATTTCCAAATTGTTCCTTCCTCACCCCTGTTTAGATCCGTGTGTCATAATTACTTAAGTCTCTGTATTCCTTGCTGGATTACAAACTTGGAATAGGAAAAATAGCTTATGAGTCTGGCACACTATCAAATACAGACTCCCTACATACTATACCCAGTAACTGGGTGGGAACAAGGTCACTCATGTGAAGTGAAATGCTGCGTTTGAGTTTAAATACTTCCAAGCTTTTGTTTTTACTATCCAGGGAGAAAAATGTAAATGAGGTGAAGAGAGAAAAACTCTGGGACTGGGGATAGTACAATTCTCCCAGGAGCCCTGTTTTAAATGCAAATTTCAGAATGTTCTCCAGAGTTACTAGAATCTCTGGATTGCCCCCAGATGGATTCCTCTGGAAGACACTAGCTAAAATCTCATGAACCATTCCTGCTCTTGCCTCAAATCCCTGCAAACAGCCCTGAAGACTAAAAAAATGTGTCCATGATAAAGCACAAAATCATCCCACAAATTCTGAAGCAGCAAAGCAAATAAAAAATGCTTTTCATACATACCAGTTTGGCTTGTGCTTCTGCAATTTTTCGGTTATTCTCTTCCAGTATTCGCTCTAGCTCCTCACGTTTTGCACGTTCTTCCTCCTAAAGGGGAGGACATGTTAAGATGTTAGAAAAACAAAATGTTTATTTTTACTGATAAATATTTACTAATCTTCCTCTGAACTTTTTTGAGCTGACTTAGAGGGCAGCTTTATAGCTACCTTCTGTCTGACAAATGATAAACTGTGCAGCCACTAAAATTTGTTTCTAGCACTAAATTTAAATCATCCCTCCCAGTCCAAACAGCAACCGACTAAACCCTCCCTAATGATAGTTTCCTGGCAATTATTACTAATACTTTAATATCACACAAATCAACAAGGACAACTACAAAACTGGATAGTATTTACCAAATTAAAAAAATAATATATAAAATATAAATAAAGTGAATATTTGTCTCACCAATTATGTATACCTACGTATTCTTTACCTATACTCCTTTAATCAGCATTAAAAGTTGAATATTTACTGTCTTGTCCAGTGTCCTGCAGAGTGTGCTCCTCGGCTGCCATACGCGCCAGCTTCCTCTTTAAAATGATTTGTACTGTTAGCTTGGCAATACCTGCATCAGCAGCTCAACCATTTATAAAGAAACAACATACAAGGAAGGCTGAGCTGAGGAATGCAGATGTTTATGGTAAGAAGGAACAAAAAATGTAATTCATCATTCCTAAGGCAAACAATTAATAAGAAAAATACATTTACTGTTAGTGAAAAATACAAATGGTAATCCATACTTCATGGAACTAAGGGCTTCTTCCATGGGGAAAATGGACTTAACATTCAGATGTTGACAATTTCTAAAGGCAGCTTATCTTGTCATCTACAGTCTGAACTGAAATTCAGGAATCCAGGGGGTGCATGGTCCGGAAATAAAATTCTGTAATTTATTTTTTATTGGAGAATTTAATGAGATTTTATAATGCAAACTATATGAAGATTGCTTGATGGTTTGGGCAGTGTTCAGATCACAGCATACATATTCAAATGATTTTAATATTTGGAAAGACTGTCAGAGGGTTGTGTCCGTGTAAAAAAAAATTGTTAATACGAAACAAAAAGCAAATGAAGAGAAAAAAATCTTCCTATGATTAATAACTCGCTACAAGACAGCACCATTACTCCAAAATTATCTCCATTATGAAAAGCACTGATATAAGTAAAATTTCATACATTCAATTGCACAGTCTGGGATAGCTACCAAATATAGACACGTGTATCTAAAGACAGCACAAGGGAGAATGCACTTGAAAAGCTAAGCTTACTGAAAAACAAGAGAGATTTAGTATGATGCCAACTTGCCCATACTAATGCCAAGATTAACAATGATATGAGACATATATTTTGAGTCAAATATTTAAGTTCGAGAAAATAGAACCACAGGAT
Source organism: Acinonyx jubatus (assembly GCF_027475565.1). NCBI lineage: Eukaryota > Metazoa > Chordata > Mammalia > Carnivora > Felidae > Acinonyx > Acinonyx jubatus. The sequence goes on from NC_069380.1 coordinate 75,666,541, forward strand.
TTTCTATGGCACGCACCAATGGAATTCGTATTCATTACACAAACTATGTCAAGGGACACTCAGCACTGTAAAGTAATTTGCCTTGAGTGTTTCAGTGACTTTCAACAAGTTTTAGGAACCTGGAGTAATCAGTGCAAATAAGCCATAAAGCTTCAGTAGCAAATTACTGTCTCACAGAAAGACATTTTCAACTTCTGCTCCAGCTGCTGATAAAACAAATCATGTGTTTAGCTTGACTCCAGACAAGGACAACCTGTTCCTTCATAACTCTCTAGAGAAAAAAAGGAGTTGTTAGTAGATACTAAAAAAAGTGGACGAATACTCTGGACATTTTTCCTAAAAAGATTCTTTGAAACACATTAGGAAAATGGAGGGAGGGCCTTATGATCAGAATGCCAGAATTAGTCCATTGTGTTGAAGCAGGATTTGGGGGAGGGGGTGAGGGATAAAAGAAGGAAAAAAAGAAGAGCAAGAAAACCTATTTATCAAAAGCAGGTGCTGTCACTCAATGTTAGGCCCTGCTCTTTGTAATCTGACTGAAGGCAAAAAGCCTCTCACAGTCTAGGCAGTAAGAATGATAAACAGAAAAGAAGAATACGTAACCACAGGTGGATTTTTAACCTTTTCCCTTTACCACTCCCTGTCTCCCGCCACCCTCCCAAAAAAGAATGTAAGTCCTGCAGCCATGGCAAAAGTTTCAAACACTTCTCAAATATGTAAGCCAGTTCCGTTAAATCAAAAAGTATCCTTGAATACGTTTTATGAAAGTAACTTTTAGATGTCAGTCAGCACTTCTGAACAGGCTAAAAAATTAACTTTCGCAGCAATGTTAAGTTTAGATGAGAAAGGAATTAGTCTGTATTCCATCTCTTTCTGAACTGAGCAGGAGGCACACCCAACACTGAAAGTTTTGCCATGGACTGTCTCTACTTTCCAAACGACCGAGCGTTACCTCTCTGGCTTTTTGTGCTGCAAGCTCAGCTTGTCTCTGTCGCTCGAGTTCTTCGAGCAACTGCTTTTCCATGATGCGCTTGGCTTCCTCCACCCTTCGGAGAACTTCTCGCTCAATTTCATCCTTCCTTTTCTCCAATTCTTCCTCTACCCTTTTGGCCACTAATTCTTCCACTCTTCGTGCTGTTTCTTCCTCGATGAGTTTTTCTTCTATTTCCTGCTGCCGACTAGCACACAAAGTAGAAAAAAGTGACTTAGATGACAGAAGTAAACGTAAGAATTAAAACTAGTTATACGTCTGTAAAACATTCAGCCTGATTCTATGATTTTATAATTCATCTGAGTGCAACACTCAAGGAAATACTAGATACCAAGATGTTCAGGGATACAGAAACTCGAACAAATATGAAATCATGTTTTTGTTAGCTTTCACTTTCTAAATCCAAAATGACTCAACAAAGAGCTTAATTCATTAGTTTTAATTTAAGAACTGTTAAGAAATCTGAAACAAGAAGTCTACTTTTTGTTACCAACTTTATAACAAAAGGACAAAGTGCATGGATTTACTCATTTGCCAATGCACTCAGTCTAAGGGTTGAGCTTCAAGAGAAGTCAGGAGAAAATACTATGTAGCAAGCAATTCAGACTAAGTTCATCCCCTGCCCCCCACTAGCAAAATCAGAAGAAATACAGACTCAAAGAGATTCAGACTGTGAAGGCAATGAAGCTTTTTCTGAAAATACAGACCAACTTAATTCAGGTTCTGAACCTAATACCTTTCAGCGTACCTTCTTTCTTTGGTGTTTAATGACGCATGATACGGTTTAAATTATTTTAATCCCATCTAGATATTATAAACCAACTTATTTACTCAAAATCAAATTCTGCACTGAAAATACTGACATTTATCAAGGCACTGTAGTGGACACCATGTACATTTTATACCAATGACATCCAATATGGTCTACTGGGAATGACATCCCAGCATAAAATTGGTCATTTTATACCAATGACATCCAATATGGGCTACTGGAAAATTTCATTGTACATATGTAGCTCACTGTATTGAGACAATAATTTGTACTGAATTAATAATAAATTCAGAGGCTCTGGAAGTATATATAAATCCTAAGAGGCCAATTTATTATTATTAATGCTTCAACTTTCTCACAGCCCATGAAATTAAATACAACCTGTAACCTTTATATCTTTTGATGACTCATAAATATGTATGAGCCAGTCATTCAATTTACGTGTTTAGTAAAGACTTTATAGTGTCTAAGTGACCTTTAAACACCCCAATCCACTTCAACTAAACTGTATTTTGGGGGTGGGGGGGGTAATTCAATTCCCACTCAAGTGCTTTTATTCTCAACTCCTGTTACTTATTCACAGTGATACCATACTAACAGCAATGTATCTTTAACATTCTGATTCATTTCAGTTTCTGCATTTATAACCTCTTATGTTTTTCTGACAAGGAGATAGTAACTACTTGAAAAAGCACAATTATTTATTCTAGGTTCCAGACATATGCATCCCATTCTGAAGACTCTGTTGCCTGTTTCTTAAATATTTCCTCCCAACACTAAATTATTGATTTTTATTTAAAAAGATACAAAAGCCTAACATATACTCTAAACAATGCTCCTTTTCCTATTCAATAACTTCGAATAAAATACAGTTTAAGGTAGTTTCAATAAGCCTTTACCTATAGCAGCTCAATAAAAGAGAATAGTTATCTATCCCAACACTAAAATGAATTGCCAGACATACCTCAAGGAAACCAGGCAGGGATTTTAGTGGAAATTAAACTATATTTCAAATATAAAAATTTTGTTTCTTTACCTCATCCAAAGAGAAAAATATTAGGCTGAAATAAGCCTGATAACTGTCAAACCTAGATGATGGGTGTATTAACGTCATAATATTCTTTCCACTTTTGCAGAAGTTGGAAAGTTTACACAATGCAAAGTTTTAAAAGTATACACCACTCACACAAACAAACTTTTGCTAGTAAATGTAAAGGAGCCTAAGAAGAAGTTCTCTTTTAAGATGTCAAAAATGGTGCAATTCAACTCTAAGGACAACGTAAAACAGTTTCAATTAAAACAGTTCAAAGTAAAAAGCAGAGAGAAGAATGGAATAAGGCTTTAGGTTAGCTCATCGCTAGAAAAGTCGCCAAATAACTTAGGAATTTTGGAAAGATGGAAGAGACCTGATACATATTCAGGGTTTTTTGTCAAGCAGTCTGTAAGTAATAGCAATAGCACAACGGCTAATGGGGTCACATTTCTGGATTTAGTACGGAGAAAATAAGCCTAAATAAATTCAGTTTATTACTTACAGCAAAAGCCAGATCAGCACAGTGTCAGCTGTTTCTGGTCCCACTCATGGACACCAAACCAGAGGGGACAGGTGACATGCAATACAGGCATAGGCAGTGGGCTGTTTTGCTGCTAAGGAGTCAATTCTAAGGGCAGCTCAGCGGTTTTATAGCCCAGAGGGGAGGGCAAGTGGAAAGTCCCAAGCTCAAATGAAACTGAGAGGATGAGAAAAGGCCTTGTGGAGTTTCTCACAAGGCTGCTTATCTCCCTTTGTTCCTGGAGGAAGCACAGGACACACCACTGTGACTGTAATTAAGCCTTGCTGCTGTGTTCCACGTGGAGACAGGCAAGGTCAGGGCACCACAGCAGAACTGTTCCCCTACAAGTATTATCAACAATATAATTTTTTGTTGTTGCTGCTATTGTTAGTAGCAACAATCAGAAAAAAAAAAATTTAAGTGATTTTTCAGATTTAGCACTGAAAAAGTTACTCTCAATGACGCTTCAATTCCCCTCTCCCCACATTGAATTCAGAAAAACAATGGGCACATGTACAATTGAATTAAGCAGTTCATCTTTACTGACTACAAGTTTATTATCATTATCAATGATAAAGAGGTAGAAGGCTAACTTTCACCAGGGGCACTGAAACTTTCTTGGGGAAAAAAAACCAAATACTTTTGCTCATTAGTATCTTATAAAAAACATTTCATGTCACTGCCTATCCACTCCTTAAAACTTTAAGTTTTTATTTATTTGAGAGAGAGAGACAGAGAGGGAGGGAGGGAGGGAGAGAGAGAATATGGGTGTGTGGGCAGGGGAGGGGCAGAGAGAGAGAGAGAGAGAGAGAGAGAGAGAGAATCCCAAATCCCAAGCAAACTCTGCGCTGCCAGAACAAAGCCCATCGTGGGGCCTGAACCCAAGAACCATGACCTGGGCCGTAAATCAAGAGTCAGATGCTTAACTGACTGAGCCACCCAGGTGCTCTACTCCTTAAAACTTTTGCCATAGGAGTTGTCACTTTCCTGATGTTCTTTAGTGGCTCTAATCTCTTCCTCGGGCTCCTCTGCTCAATGTATTCCCTTGCCAAGAATTTGTGCCAATGTTGAAAGGGCTGAATCACAATCTTCAAGATTTCGATGGTAGTATGTATAACACTAGGTCCCCATTTTTTCCATGCCTCCATGCTTTCAGGTATTTTAAAAACTCCAGTCACCACCAACTTTAAAACGGTAACTATTAAAACAGTAAGGACCCAGCAATACAGCACTGTCAAACCAGAGTATGACTCTGAACATGGCAAATGGCAATATTATTTAAAATATTATACAGAAATATTTTAACGTGTATGAACTCAACCCTAGGAGTTTCCTTCTAGGAAGTGCTTCGTAACATCACAGCAAACAGCATTAATTCAGTACTGAATAGGCACCAAATACTGTGCCAACAGCTTTATACACCATGTCATCAGTTACACCTCTGATGATTCCCAAGGCATAGGAATACTTTACTAGCTGGGCTCCAGGTCACTGCATTTTGCTAAGAGAGGACTCCTAGCCTAGGTAGACTCCAAAGCTCATGATCTAAGCCCTATAGTACCCTACAAAGGCAAAGGCATGCAATAATATTTACCCAAATCATTTAAAAAATTTATAAATTTCTTATCAACATCAGCTAGATCTTATGCCCTTATCCTTTGTCTTAAAGCCCTAAGTGTCCCTGAAATACAGTTCCACATACTGAATTTGCTCATAAAAGCTGTTCTCTACTCTCACAATGAGCTCGTCAAGTACTCTAAGGATCACTCATATAGATCCCAGTTCAGCTTAGATACTTTAATTCAGAAGGCTCTCAACCTGTCATGCAATTGAACACTAAGCATATTGAAACCTAGATTATAACAGGCTACAGTAAATTATTATAGCATTAACATTTTCCGGATTTGCTGCAAGTTATTTTACAACTGCCTATTTTTTCAACATGCACAGTGAATACAACATGCACAAAGCCATTTCAAAAGAATACATATGAAAATGATAAGGAGAGAGAACCACACTAAATGGTTGGGACACAGGGAAGAGGTAGAACTTCTGAATTCAATTTTGAAACATGTGAACTAGCTATTCAGAAATGAGAAAAAAAAATTTAATGCTAAGGTCTACCTTTTACTATATTAATATAACTCGTAAGAGCACTTTATAAACTCACCAGGCACAATCTGGCTGCATTTCGTAAATTATATTACATTATGTACGGAGGCCCATTATATGCCAAGTATGTCTAGATACTTTAAATGTGCCATTTTTTTTTTTAATGTTTCATTTTTGAGAGAGAGAGAGAGAGAGAGAAAGAGAGAGTGTGAGCGGGGGAGAGGCAGAGAGACAGGGAGACACAGACTCTGAAGCAGGCTTCGGGCCCGGAGCTGGCAGCACAGAGCTGGATGCAGGTCTCAAACCCGTGAACTGCGAGATCATGACCTGAGCCGAAGTCGGACGCTTAACGACTGAGCCACCCAGGCGCCTCATAAATGTGTGATTTCTAATCTTCATAACGAAGACCAGTATCTTCATTTCACAAATAAGAAATCAAGCTTACAGGTACGTGATTTATTCAAGGCTTCACAATTGTAAACAGCAAAGCAATCTGGTTTCCATTATTACCACAAAATTAGTTAAGCCCAACAGAGTATTCAAATTTTGCAGTCTCTCCCCTCCCACAGACCCTTTTCCAGGTACAGGGACACTATGCTCTCTGTTGTCTTCTCTGCTTCCAGCAAGCACTGGTTTCTTCCAACAAACATTCCCTAAGGTCCTCTCAGTCCCGTAAGCCAACTGCTTTTTTGCCTTCACACGCTACCTGGGTCGTTCTACCTACTCTCAAGGTTTCCTCCTCAAGGCTTCAGTCTCCCATATCAAACTCGCATAAACTCACTATACCCAAGTGTTAAAGTGCCTACAGTGGAAGTGCCAGTTGAAACTCCCCTCGACCGTTCCCTGTCCGCTATCAGGTTTCTGCCGTTTTAACCACCGTCTGCCACACAAATAGTTCCTTAAACATTTGGTGCCCGACGTGCAATAGCTACAATATAAACACGAGAACCAATATTAATGCTTTATTTCCCTTATGCTCCAATCCAGTTTTATTTGCACTGTTTCCTAAATCTGTCCTTTCCCATTCCAACAACCGCCCCCTCACTACTCCTGTGTGGTCTTACTGTAACTAGTTATCTATCCTACACAGCATTCAGTGCTGTTTTGGGGGGGTGGGGACAGAGAGAAAAAAAGAGCTCATCCCATTTACCTCCTCAAAACGTTTCCTGTTTCTAGGATGAAATCCAAGCTCCTTAACATGACTCCTTTATAAGATTCTCAGCCTCTGTTTACCTCCCCTGACTAAAGAGACTCCATGTTAGTACTTATAGAACTTCCCGTGTTTTACCTCACTTGTAAGCCATTCAGCCCCCCTCCCTCCCTTTACTCTGGCAAGGGCTGAAGGGACTCTGTTTTGGTCCACATGTACCTTCCTATGCCTTGCCGGACAATCTCATTTCTATCTACCACCCATTCCTTAGGAGGACGAAGGTGTTTACCCATCTGAGATGCTTCCTTCTTAAAGGCACATCACTATCACTGAATTTACCACACTATTACGTACCCACTTAGCAGTCTTTAAGCTTCTTGGAGAGGGGTCAATTATTTTTATCTCAGCAGCACCTAGCACAGTGCCTGGCACTTATTAATTGCTCAAACCGTATTAGCTGAATGAGACCTGTAGACACACAACTACTTAGGCCCATTTCCAAGGATCTAAAACCTAGGTCTTTCCATGGTTTCCTTTGTGTTCTAAGACATTACACCGTACTGAGGAGTACCTACTGCATGGCACACAGAATTCAGTGTACAGGTGGCTGCTCGCTTTGCCCCTCTTCCCTTCATAAATGCTAATGGTAATCTGCTGCTTCTGCCAACTTGCAACTATACAGCTCTCCTATTTTCTCTTTTAATCCCTGGTTTCTGTCCCTGCTATTCATGTGCAGCTTGCTAAACACCTCTAATTATTCTCTGCATACCAAGTTCCCTTTTATTTTTCCTACAAGTCATAGCTTTTTAGAGAATGGCAAATAACTTCTCTTTGGACACCTGTTTTCACGTGGGAAAATTATCTGAGACATGACTTAATTTTTAAAATGTTCATCTGTTGACATTTATTTGAGAGTTCATTTTTACAGTTAAGGATCTTGTTATATACCAGAAAAACCCGGATTCTATATAATCAAGGTTTGTTGCAAAACAATTACTTGTATGTATCTGATGTTAATGTATGTATCACCGACAGCTCTACATAAAGGAAAAATAAAGACACACAGCAAATAGCTCTCCAGGTACTGCTTCCTCTGTAATATTAGTCAGTGCCCCAGTCCCGTAAATCTTAAAAACTTTGCTCCTTAGAAACACACTCTGCTGGAAAAATCTACATAACGCAAAGCCAACTGCAAAAAAATTTAAAGCCCCTAAACAATCAGTACATATACCTGTCTCACAAAATTCAGGTAATTCTCCTACCTCGTGTGCGCTTTCTAAACACCGATGCGCTGAGGAAGATGGCCGGTTAAACACAGACAGTTCACATCTAACACTACCTTTCCAACTGGCTTTGAGAAATGAATACCTAGAGCATCAAGGTACTATGGTCTTAAACCAAAACCAAACCCAAACCCTACATTTTAAAAACAAAAGACGATCAATTTGGAATTATTTGTACCTACTCTTGGATCTAAAGATACTTGAGAGGTGACTCTCAGAGATACTTTTACCCCAACAGTATTTCAAGTTGGGGACCTCACTGTGATCCTGATTTTCCCTACATTAAGTTCCATACGTGAGCAATGCAAAAATAAAAGCAAATATTCAAGTGTCCTCTACCACAAGGGAAAACAAAACGCAGGATTGCACCTACTTTTGCTACAGAGGAATATAAAGCCATATAAATGAGAAGTATAAGGACGGAGCAACTTTTGATAGGGATGATGGTTATGCAGGTGAATTCAAGTATCAAAATTCATCGTACTGCAGGCTCAAGGTTTGTGCACTTTATTTTTGCAGCTCAAAAAAATAACAAACAAAACCCGAACAGGCTCGAAAAAAAAAGAAAAGCAACCGCGACATCTTTAACAAAAGGAACTCACTAACATAAAATGCATCTTTGGCTGTACTGTTGGGACCACCAACAGGGTCTCATTTCCCGAGAAGCCCTGTCAAATCGAAGCCCCGGTACTAGAATGCTCTGGCCAGCTGCAATTTGCATCCCAAGGGTTAATTCTTTCCGGCTCCCCCCCCCCCTCCCCAACAGCGGGCCCCAAACGCTCTCCATCCCTTCTACTGGCTCCCTTATCCCACGCCCTCACTGGCCGCGGCAGCGCCTCTACCCCACTCTGAACTCCACCCCCTACTTCCGGCACTCAGCTCCGCTCTCGCGCCAAAATCGCTTTCTCTGCTCCAAGCCCTTCCTGCGCAAGCCCCGGTATTTCCCAGCCCAGCCAACTCGTGGGTCCGTCCGGCCCCAGGCTCTCCACTCGCGCGGGCTGCAGCCTCTCGGGCGGGTTCCTGCGACCCCTCGACCCCCGCCCCCCTCACGCCCCAACTCGGCCCACCCAGCCCCGCCGGCCCCCACCCGCCAGGCTCCCCGCCCCTCCCCCCGTGGCCGCTCACATTTTTCGCTGCCGCTCGAACTCCGCTTTCTTCTCCTCCTCCTCTCGCTTCTGCTTCTCGTCCAGGCTGCTGCGCTTGCTCACCGTGCGCCCGAAGATGTCGATGCGGTCGGGCGGGGACGAGGCGCGCTCCCGGTCCCGCTCGCGCCGGGACACGGCCGTGTTGGTGGAGCGCGAGCGGGACCGCGACTCCCGCCGCCGGTTCCGTTTACTCTCCCGGGACTTGGAGCGCTTCCGCACGCGCTCCTTGTCCCGAGACCGCGACCGCGACCGGCTCCGCTTCTTGTTGTGCTTGCTGCTCTTGGTGTGTTTGGAGCGGGACGAGCTCCGGCTCCGAGACCGGCCCATCCTTCCGGGCGACGCTGTGACTAACCGCTGGCCTGGGGCCCCGCACGCGTCCCACTGCCCTCGCTTCCGCCTCTGGACGCGGGCTGGCCGTCCTATCGAGGCCGGAGGAAGGAAGGCCGTCGGCCAGCTGACTTTATACCGCTCTCTGAGGTGAACGGCCGCCACGAAGGCCGCCTCCGACGACCAGGCCGCAACACCAGGAGTTGCTAAGATGGCAGCCGCGGCTGCACCGGCCGCCCTTCCCACAATGCCCCGCGCGGAACGCGCCGCTGCGCGAGCCCCGCCCCCTGACGATTGTTGCCGAAGGCGTAGCGAGCGCTTCCGAGCTCACTCGGCTCCTTCCGCCTGCCCCGCGCCGGCCCGACGGTCTCGGGAGCCGTCGTCCCCCAGCTCGCTTTAGTGCCCTTCTGCTTTCCGGTAAGAGGCCAATGCCATAAGAATGAACCTGTCGCGTTTTGGTGAGCATGAAGTCGTGCCTCAGCAGAAACCACTGATTGCATTATTTTCTAGGAGCTGGTTTTGTCAGGCAGCCCTACATTGTATCAGAGTGACTCTGAGCAGATGCCTTGCTTCTCTGAGCTTTTAGCTTCCTCGTTTGTACAGTGAATGTACCCACACTTCACCAAGTGGTTGTGAGGCTTACGGGAGATGACGTGGGCTTTGATGCGTGGAAGCCAGTGCTTGATACGGGGGGGGGGCTCCGTGTGCTTTGCGTTTTGTGAACTGGTGGTCCGTTCTCATTTTGGGGGTGGGGACGCTGAGGTCCATCAGGTAAAGACCTTAGCTGCCCAGACGGCACAGCTAGCAGGTGGCAGAGCAGGTGTGTGTGTGTGTGTGTGTGTGTGTGTGTGTGGTGCGAAGCCCTTGCACATCACGGGTAAGACCCACGGTGGCAACAACAACAAAAAGTACTTAAGAATAAACATTAACAAGTTACAAGATCCTCCTGCTGAAATCCCTCAACCTTTGCTGAAAGGCAGAAACAAGACCTGAGTAAACGAACAACATATGCCATATCTTTGGATGACAAGTCAGTCTCAAAAGCATGCCAATTCTTTCCAAGTTAAATTACAAAATTAGCGCAATTCCCGTCAGAGTCCCAAGTACTCTTGGGAATGTGTTAGAACTAACTAAATAATTTCAAATTTTATACAGAAGATCACCTAGTTGTGAGTTATCAGGAGGCCCTTTAAAAAAAGAGTAGTAAGCATTTGCCCTATAAAAGATTAAAATAAATGGAACGCCAAGGTATTGGCACAGCAATAGGAAAATAATCAGAATAGAAGGGAAGATTTATTATTTTTCTTGAGTTACATTGGAGTAAAAACACTTAATAATCTAGATTGTATAGAATTACCCGTTATAAAGTAGATATTCCTGTCAATCTAGTCTGTACACACACACACACACACACACACACACACACACACACACACACACCTGAGATGATGCCCATCTAATGCTAAAGATAGTTATTTCTTTTTTTTAAATTTTTTTTTTACATTTATTTATTTTTGATAGAGAGAGCACAAGTGGGGGAGGGGTAGAGAGAGAAGGAGACACAGAATCCGAAGCAGGCTCCAGACTCTGTCAGCACAGAGCCTGACGCCAGGCTCGAACTCACAAACCGCGAGATCATGGCCTGAGGTGAAGTTGGACACCCAACCGAGTGAGCCACCCAAGTGCCCCAAAGATAGTTATTTCTGATTCATTGATACATTGGTTTTGTAGAGCACCACAAACTCATGGCATGAAACAAAAGAAACTTATTCACTTACAGTGCTGGGGTCCAAAAGTCCAAAATCAAGGTATTTGGCAAGCTTGGTTCTTTTGAGATCTCTGGAGGAGAATCTGTTCTGTGCTTCTCAACTCCAGGGGTTACTGGCAAAACGTGGCATGCCTTGGCTTCCGATCATTGTTGCTGTCTTCACATGGTATTGACTGTGTGTCTGTCTTCTTATAAGGGCACCAATGATTGAGTTTGGACCCATCCTAATCCAGTATGACCTCATCTTAATTATAACTACAAAGACCCTATTTCCAAGTAAGACCCCGTGTCTGGGGTGGACATGAATTTTGGGGGACCCTAGTCAACGTACTACAGGTTGGATTTTTTTTTAAATTTTTTTTAACGTTTTTATTTATTTTTGAGACAGAGAGAGACAGAGCATGAACGGTGGAGGGGCAGAGAGAGAGGGAGACACAGAATTGGAAGCAGGCTCCAGGCTTTGAGCCATCAGCCCAGAGCCCGACGCGGGGCTCGAATTCACGGACCATGAGATCATGACCTGAGCCAAAGTCGGACGCTTAACCGACTGAGCCAACCAGGCGCCCCCAGGTTGGATTTTTAAAAACTTCTCCTAAGTGTTTTTCTACATGTTATGAATTCTTTATAAATACATAATATTTTAGAAAAAAATGTAAGATGTTTCTTTCAAAAACTACAAGAATGTGAGAAACTCTACAGTAAATGATAAAGACGATGTTTTAGTGGAAAAAGAATGGTTTATTAAATGCTGTTCCTATGATGAAAGTAGAGACACTTAAAAATAAGATACAGTTGGGGCACCTGGGTGGCTCAGTCAGTTAAACATCTGACTTTGGCTTAGGTCACGATCTCACAGTTTGTGAGTTCAAGGCCCGCCTCAGGTTTTGTGCTGACAGCTCAGAGCCTGGAGCTCGCTTTGGATTCTGTGTCTCTCTCTTTCTACCCCTACTCTGCTTCTGTGCACGCGCTCTCTCTCTCAAAAAATAAATAAATGAACATTAAAAAAAATAGAGACAGTTAATTAAAAAATTTGTGGCATCATAACAGGAACAAAAGTAAATTTAAGATGGATTGAAATCTATATTCAAAAGCATATGCTTTTTTTATAATCATGTAAGACATAAAAATAAGAGACCCTGAGCCAGTGGTTATACCACTTGGAGATTTGATAAGACACACAAAATCCTGTGTCATGCCAGAAATTCTCGTACAGTGCTTGGGCCCCAGAACCCCCATTTTTTTTTTAATTTTTTTTTCAACGTTTTTTATTTATTTTTGGGACAGAGAGAGACAGAGCATGAACGGGGGAGGGGCAGACAGAGAGGGAGACACAGAATCGGAAACAGGCTCCAGGCTCCGAGCCATCAGCCCAGAGCCTGACGCGGGGCTCGAACTCACGGACCGCGAGATCGTGACCTGGCTGAAGTCGGATGCTTAACCGACTGCGCCACCCAGGCGCCCCAGAACCCCCATTTTTAACTAGGACTCCATGTGATTCTCTTGTAGGTGTTCCACCAACCACAGTTTGAGAAGCACTGGTACAAACGAGCAGGTTAATATATTTGTCTATGTAAATAAAAGACAAACCTTTGGGAGAAAATATTTGCAATATTTAGCATGCAAGGCATTAATATCTCTACTATAGAAAGAGTTTCTAAAAAAAAGGGGGGTTTCTAATCATCAATAAGAGAAAGACAACCCAATAGAAAAATGAGCAAAGAATATACATCTGCAATTCACAAAGGAAATACAACTGATTGAAAAAAAAATGGAAGAAAGAATCTAAACCTCACTAATAAACTAGGAAATGCATATTTAAATAATAATCATTTGTGTGTGTATTTTCCTTTTAGATTAACAATTATTTTAAAAATTACTAATAAAGTGTTACGGCAAAGGGTTGATTTGGCCTTGCCTATCAGCATTTTAAGTTTTTACTTCCCGTAAACTGGCAATCTCACTTCCGAGAATTTGTCTTACAGATACAACAGCACAGTGTATATGATATGATGACGTATAAGAATACTCACTGGGGCATTGTTTGGATGTCAGACAATTGACAACAATCAAACATTAAAGGTTGAAAAGTCTGTGGTACATCCACAAATGTAGCACAACACAGATTTATGTGGACTGACTTGCAAATGTGTTCTCGGTATACTTATGGCTGGTGGGTGAAAAGGAAAGTTGTAGAAGAATGTGCAGGTTGCCATCTCATTTTTTTTTCCCCAAACACAGTTGTGTGCTTATATTTCTCTGTGTGAATGATAGCTACAAATTACATAGAAGGGTCTGGAATTGGAGGAGTAATCTGGGAATTTAAGCTGGTTGCTTGCAAAGCACATTATCTATTTTGTTTAGATGACATGTATTCTGGGGTTGGCTTAAAGGTAACTTCTGGAACTTTTAAAGGAAGATGATATATATCCCACTCAAGCCATGTCTTTTTGCTGCCCCTGGGGGAGCAAAAAAAAAAAAAAACCCTAGAAACAAAAGTGCATCAAAGACCGCCCTCCCTGCCCCAAATCACTAGGGATTTTCTCTGAGGGTGCAGCAAAGAAATGAGGGACACATATATTTCACCCCTCACTTTATAATATAATTATCAAAGTCGCAGTATTTCAAGCTCCCAGAACTTACTTTGTTTTCTTATATACTTATTTATTTATTGATTCTCTCCTGCACTGGAATCCAAATTCTAGGGCCGTTTGCCATTTTGTGTTCAGTGACACCCACGGGTTAGCATGCTAACCGCAATAAATGTACACCAAATACATGTTGAATGACGAAGATTTGAGTGGTTTTTAGTTTGAGTGTGATTTTGGTTTTATGTGTTTTGCTTTCACATTCTGTTTAAATTTCCAGATGCCCACCTTCTCCATTCCCTTCTCTCAAAATGTTTCCTCAGTTCATCTTGGAATAATTACAATAGACAAATGTAAATAACAGATCCTTCATAAACAGATCATTCTGAAGCACAATCTCCTAGTTTAAACAAAAAATACCAACGAGATGCCTGAATATATCTCTCCTCCTAATTCTTTTATTTTTATTTTTTTAATGTTTATTTTTGAGAGAGAGAGAGAAGAGGGAGAGAGAGAGAAAGGAGGGAAGGGATAGAGAGGGAGGGAGACATAGAATCCGAAGCAGGCTTCTGGCTCTGAGCTGTCAGCATAGAGCCCAACACAGGGCTCGAACCCACAAACAGTGAGATAACGACCTGAGCCAAAGTCAGACGCTTAACCCACTAAACTACCCAGGTTCCCTAATTCTTAAATGAGTAATCCTCAATTTCTTTTGACAGCTTTTAAAATTTGAGGTGTATCCTGTAATGTGCCGATGACGATCATTTATTCATGCCCTAAATATCGAGTATTTAGTTCATGCCAAATACTGTACTAGTTGCTCATAGATTCATACCTATGCTTACCGTATAGGTGGAGCCCTTGGGCACCAGGTGCGAATCTCTCCATAGCTCACTTAACAACAAAGTGGTTTTCTTTTCCTGGAGCTGTCTGACACCCCAGCCATACTCATCCCTCCCTGCCCCACTCAACTCCTTACCCCTTGGCGGGTTAGTTCTCCTTGACAGAACTTGTCAGATTTGTAATATAAAAAGTGATTTAGTGAGCTTCTCAGGAGGGAACCATGTCTGATTTGTTTGCTGCCGTTTTCTCGTTGTGGCCATACTACCTGTCATATGGGAGGCATTTAACAAAACATAATCTGAATGACTAAATAAACATGGGATATGCATTGCCTGGTTTTCCTGGCAACCTTAAAACATGGCCTCTTTTAAAACTGCTTGAGACATCCAAAATTACAGGATGTTCCATAATTTGAATGTAGAGCAAGCCGATTTCATCACAGCCCTGATAATAAAATCAGCAACACTCACTTCCAAAAACTGTTTTTTGATTTAATTAAATATGTTCAGTTCTCTACAACACATACAATCTTTTTTTTTCCCTAGCAAATGTTACTCTCATTCTCCACCTCAAAGTATTGCCAGGAGGCCCTATGCTAGGTAAGGTTAATTGTAAAATTTTAAGCGCGCTTCTGTGAAAAAAAGAAAATCCAATGTTTGCCTAAGAAACAGGTAGGGAATTTTTTACTCAGAAAGAAAGAAAAAAAAAAAAACCCTTCAGACTGTTAGAGTACATACAGATAGAGCACAGCAACAGATGCAGAGATCTGTGTCTTTTGGTTCAAATGCGTGAAGAGCAAGACAGCCAAAGCTCTTGGTGTTGTAAGCACAGAAGAGCAAAGGGAGCCTCTTCCAGAAACTTGCTCAGACTGGACGGGACTAGAGCTGATCTCTTAGGGATGGGAGAGTGCGCTTGGCAGGCTCTTATGTGGAGCCAGTGCAAAGCAGAAGCCAAATTTCATGTCGAATTAGAAACAGGTCTGGACTTAAGAGAGACTTTATTCAAAACGATTATCGCAAGGGGTAGGGTGTCGCATGAGGGGGATGAAGCTGTTGCAATAGGGGGATGGAGACTATGGAAATGGGGACACTGTCATGACCATAACATCTGCAAGTGTCTCCAGAATTAGGCAAACAGGGGTTGTCTTTGATAAAGAGGGGTAAACAAGGTGAGAAAGATCCAGGTGTGGGGGAGTGAATGAAAGGGGGAGCATGATAGGATGGTACATCAGGGAATGTTTTCCTCTGAGGTCAGCCTAGTTCTCAGGAGGGGTTGTCAACGGGCTCAGGCTGAGGGTGGGCTGATGTTCAAGCAACTGGGGGCAGGAGAGAAGCTCAACCAAAGTTTGATAAACAAGCATTTTGTTCCCGTTGATCAGTGGGGACAAAATAATTCAGCTCATTTATGAGGCAAAGAATGGGAATTTGGAGGGTCTGTGTCTGGAGTCGTCCTGGGTAATCAAAAGGAGTTCCTGTGAGTCTTACCTATGTCATACGTGGAGGAGGGGTTCTTTGCAGTGTCATCTTCCAGAAGTCAAAGTACGGGTGGGATATCTCTTCTTCTTTGCTGTTTTCCAGGAGCATGGGGTTCAGTTCAAATTCAACACTGTTGGCAGGAAGAGCTTCTGAGGACAACCTTAGAGTCTTCATTTATTCCTTCTCTGACTCTTTCTTTACATAGATCTGAGTTTCTGATCCCTTTATCTTTTTTATCCTTCTCTTTGGAAGAACTTTTCCCATTTCTTTCAGTGTGGGGTCTACCAGTGACAACTGCCCTCAGGTTTTATCTGAGAAAGTCTTTATTTTTCCTTTATGTAACTTGGAAGGATAACTTTGCTGGGTACAAAATTCTGGGTTGGTGTTTTTGTTTCGTTTTGTTTTTTCCTTTCAAAATTCTGAATATTTCTTTCCACTCTCTTGCTTACATGGTTACTGATGAGAAATCTGATGTAATACTTGTCCTATATGTAAGGTATCTTTTTTTTTCCTCTCTCTTCTTTCAAAACTTTGTCTTAGTCTTTGGTTTTCTGCAGTGTGAGTACAATGTGCCTAGGTGTAGATTTTTTGTTATTTTTCAGACTTGGTATTTTTTTGAGCTTCTAGAATCCATGGTTTAATTTCTTTCAGTAATATTGGAAAATTCTAAGTCAGTGTTATTTCAAATATTTTTTCTGCTTTCCCTCTCATGCTTCTCCTTCTGGAATTCCCATTAACTTATGCTACATCTGTTGTAATTGTCCCACAGTTATTAAATATTCTGTTCAATTTTTTTTTTCATTCTTTTTTCTCTTTCATTTCACTGGGAAGTTTCTATTGACAGATCTTCAAGCTCACTGATTCTTCTTCACCTGTACCTAGTCTACTTCTGAGCGTATTAGAAACATTTCTAGGGTACCTGGGTGACTCAGTTGGTTAAGCATCTGACTTCCACTCAGGTCATGATCTCACAGCTTGTGGGTTTAAGCCCCGTGTCGGGCTCTGTGCTGACAGCTCGGAGCCTGGAGCCTGTCTCTGTCTCCCTCTATCCCTCTCTTGCTTGTGCTTTGTGTCTCTCTCTCAAAAAATAAAAGAAAATATTTTTTAAAAAGCATTTTTCATTTGTTGCACTTGTTTTGATTTTTCAGGTTACCTTTGAGTTTTTCAAGTTTCATCTCTCTGCTTCCATTACTCATCTGTTCTTGAATGTTATCTACTTTTTTTTTATCAGAATGCTTAGCATCTTTATTGTGATTATTTTAAATTCTCAATATGATAATTCCAACATCTCTGCCATATCTGATTCTGGTTCTGATACTTGCCTTGTCTCTTCAGATTTTGGGCTTTTCTTGCCTTTTGGCAGGCCTTGTAATATTTTGTTAAAATGTAGATATGGGGCACCTGGGTGCCTCAGTTGGTTAAGTGTCCAACTTTGGCTCAGGTCATGATCTTGCAGTTTGTGAGTTCGAGCTCTGCATCAGGCCCTGTGCTGACAGTTCAGAGTCTGGAGCCTGCTTCGGATTCTGCGTCTCCCTCTCTCTCTGCTTCTTCCTAGCTTGTGCTCTTTCTCGCTCTCAAAAATAAATAAACATTTAAAAAAATAATAAAAATAAGTAAAGTTAGATGTGTTGTATTGGGTGATAGGAATTGAGTAGATCGGCCTTTGGTGTGAAGGTTATTTTTATGTGGCTGAGAGTCAGGCTGTGTTTACTGTGCTTAGGTATCAGAGACTTCAGTTTACGTGAGTGTCCTGGTTTTTGTCTCTCCATTTTCTTTGGGTTTCCCTAGGAGCTCCTTCCTGGGTAAAGTCTTGCAGTTCTTTTAGCTGTAACCCCCTTATTATACAAGGAGCCTATTGATTTGGTGGTAAGGGAGTGGGAGGGGAATCATTGTATAATCCTGTAATTAGGTCCTTAGTGTTTTAGTGAGTCCTATCCCTGGGCCATGACCTTCATGAGAGTTTCTCAGCTTATTTTCTTTCCCCTGAGGTAAGGCAGGAAGGCTAGAGGGGGCGGGAGTTGGCTAACATTCCTTTCCCCTGGAAGGCTCTAGGGAAGTTTTTTCTCTTGCTGCGTAGGTGTTTGTTGTGATGTATTTCAAAATGGCTGCTCTCCCCACCCCCCACCCCCAGCCAGACAGGAAGGGATTTTTCTCCTATCTTCACCGTAAGAACCTACTGGGGGTCCTGAAGGTAGAACTCTGTGAAAATGTGGGGGATTCTTACTTACGCTGGGCCTTCAGGAGCTCTTAACTCTCAGGTTAATCCATCCTCAGCTTCCAGCAGTTTCTGAGGCACGGGCATGTCCCTGCCTGTTCTGGCTTCAGCGGCTTTTGGTTCAGGTCAGCTGTTTTGCGGTCTCTGTCTTCACCTGTCCCTCTAGTTTTCGGGGTAGTGGTTTATCCCGTGACCTCGTTTCTCTGGTAAATGTAAGAAAAGTCATTGTTCTGAGAGAGAGAGACATGACTTCCAAGCTTTGGGGGTTTTTTTGTTTGTTTGTTTACACATTTAAATAATTTTTTAAATTCTCACAAGAATTGCATACCAGTAATCTCCAAATTCACTGTTTCTTTCAGATAACACAATCTTAGAAATGTATCTGCACTCTCTCCCCTCTCTGGATTTCTTTCTCCCATTTAATGTGAACAGTATACTTTTTATGTTTATTTTTCAGAGAGAGAGAAAATGAGTGTGAGCGGGGGAGGGACAGAGAGAGAGGGAGAGAGAATCTCAAGCAGGCTACACACTGTTAGCACAGAGCGTGACACAAGGTTCACGAACCCATGAAATCATGACCTGGGCTGGGATTAAGAGTTGGAAACTTAACAAATGGAGCCACCCAGGTGCCCACATGGGGCTTGAACTCACAAACTATGATGACATCATGACACGAACCAAGACCAACACCTGGACGCTTAACCAACTGAGCCACGCAGGTGCCCCAGGACCCTATTTCCAAATAAGGTCACATTCGTGGGTACCAGGGGTCAGGACTTGAGCACGTCTTTGGGAAACACAGTTCACCCCACAGCAGTGTCCTAAACAGAGATCTAAACAGAGGGCTGTGGTTGTGGGGATGGCAAGATAATTAACCGTGGACATCCCTTTGCTACCTCTTTTGTCGTCTGAAGAACTTGGATTCAAATACTGACTGGCTGCAAAGGTGTACAAGAGCTCTGTCACCCCTCAGTCTCAGAGTACTTATCTGTAAGTGGACATTAACTGGGACAAGTGTGGCCCCACACAAGCAGCCTGGGCATCACCTCATGAAAAATGCTAAAGTCAGGCCCCAGCCCAGACCACTTGAGCTGGAGTTTGCATTTAAACCAAATCTCTAGATGACTCAGAAGCACAGTGACGTGTGAGGGGCACTTAGCACGGTCCTTAGGGCATAATAATCTGCCAATAAATGCTAACCGCCCCCCTGCCCCCGACACTATAAAAGCCCCTTCAGTAAAACAGCTGAGTTTACATTTAATTTCACAACTTTAGATGGAAACAAGAGAGAAGGGACAAGAGTAGGCCATTTTTAAACTACCCCAAAAGAAACTGGTTAACTAGCAATAGGCTGGTAGTAAAATGTTAACTCTTAGGGCACGTGGAATATCTCAAAAAAAATTTTTTTTAATTGAAGAAAATATTGTTCAGGGCACCTTGGTGGCTCCATTGGTTAAGCTTCCAAGCTTGAGGTCATTTCTACTAGAAACTAGTAGAAACAATACAACACCTCGGTGTTCCATGTTTCTGAATGGATGGTCGTCGGGAACGTTTGGTGGCTGCTGAGAACACTTAAAAAAAATTTTTTTTAAAGTTTATTTATTTTTGAGACAGAGAGAGACAGAGCATGAATGGGGGAGGGTCAGAGAGAGAGGGAGACACAGAATCTGAAACAGGCTCCAGGCTCTGAGCTGTCAGCACAGAGCCTGACGCGGAGCTTGAACTCACGGACTGCGAGATCAAGACCCGAGCTGAAGTCGGACGCTCACCTGACTGAGCCACCCAGGCACCCCATGCTGAGAACACTTTAGACCTTCTCCAGCCCTTGTCCTACTTTGCTGTTCATTTTGCTTGAGAGAATCCGAAAAAAAATAATGGCGTTTACATCATGAAAGTAAATCAGGTATATTGTATGTCAGAGCAGAGAAGCCCCTGGTTTGCTTTTCTCCTCAAATACTTTTCGAAGCAAAGCTGTATTCTCCAAGCCCGACAAAATCTTTTCCACAGGAAAAGTCTTGTCCACGTGTAGTTAATTGCCTAGATATTTACTTGAGAACTGGATCAAGTGTTTATCATCTGACGACGTTGTGACAGTTAAAAAAGACAAATCTTCGGGTTTGTTTCTATTTGTTCCCCCAAAGAGTCTGAGCTGCAGGAAGTTAAAATTCAAAGCCAGGTTTTATTTCATGATCTTCCCAAAACAAATACAGCATTTTGGCTTTATCTGGCCTCTACCGAAGATCAAGGAGACCGGGAGTGAGTTTTCCTTCTTCACTCCCCTCTAAAAATTGTTAGTAGTAGGAAAAAAAATGTGGGTGCTGGTGGCTGCCTGGAAGTTGTCGGCTGTATCACCTACATGTGGCCTCTTCGTGTGGCCCAGGCTTCCTCACAACATGGCGGCCTCATGCCAGCTCGGTGCCCCAATGGGAGCGACCCAAGAATGAAGGGCGAAGCCAGCCAGCCTTTTCTCTCCTGCCTTCATGAGCTGTGCTGCACACCAAATGCCACATGCTGTTGGTTACAAGTCACCCAGGGCGGCCCAGATGTAAGGTGAGAAGACGATTCTCCCCCTCTTGACCAGGGTCTGAGGAGTGGGCAGGTATCTTGTACAAATTGTCACAGTACCCTTTACGAGTGACCCACGTTTCACACAACGTACAATGAAATTGGCCCTGCATTTTAGCTGAGGACGTTCAGCACAGTTTCTGCCTGAGCGGCGCCAAGACACACCACGCCTGCCTGGCGCTCGCGTTCCTCCATCCTCAACTCCGCAAGGAAGGGCCCCAGAGGCCACCACCCCTTCGCAGAGCTGCGATTTTCTGATTCTTCCTGCAGCTTCACCATGGAAACCTTAGAGGTCGTGGTTTGAATTCCTCAGACGTTCTTCTGGGAGGAGGCTGTTGTTCTGCCGCCTAGAGCCGTCCAGGGCAGAAAGAGGCAGACAACACGTCTGATCTGATCTCAGTCCTTCTACCCACTCCTTTCCTATTGTGATTACTAGTAGACAAAGCTGCCGGGTACTGCGAGTGCTGGAGGCTGCTGCTTGGCCTCCTTTGCTCTTCGTGAAGCAACCGTAGCCACGGAATCTCCTTAGACTCCCTTTGAGGGGTCTGCTCAGGCCCACCCCTCACCGTGGAGGCGTCTTTCTGCTAGAGGTCTAAGGCTGTGAGCCCGTGAAGCAGAGTTGGTGTGG
Organism: Acinonyx jubatus; assembly: GCF_027475565.1. Lineage (NCBI taxonomy): Eukaryota > Metazoa > Chordata > Mammalia > Carnivora > Felidae > Acinonyx > Acinonyx jubatus. Next base: position 75,687,953 of record NC_069380.1, read on the forward strand.
TTATCAAACTAGAAAGCGGTCAGGGCTCGGGGGGAGGCCTGACTCACCGAAGTGCTGCATGAAGCATATTGGCACAGACAGGCCTCCAACCGGACAAACTGGGAGGATGTCACAAATACAGTAAGACCTGGGATCGCGAGTAACTTGTTCTGCGAGGGTTCCGTTCCACAAGACGAGCAAACATTTCTAATACATTTTAACTTGATAAACGAGGGATGTCTTGCAATAGGAGTCGTACGTGACGTCGAAAGTCACATGATCACAACTGAGCCCGTGGTTCTCTCGGTTCTCTCTCTCTCTCTCTCTCCGGGATTGTGGGTGATCGTCTCTCATGCTCGGTCTCAGGCCACAGCGTTTGGCAGAAATCAGTGATTTTTCAGGATGTTCGAAGGTGTCCACACCTGGCACTGGTGTATTTTTGGTCACTTCAGAGCACCTAGGGACAGTCCTTTGCTTTTCCGTGCAAGAATGAGCTTAGGAATGCTTTGCTCTGTTCTAGGTCACGCTGCCCTTTCCTCTGCTGCCTTATTGCCACTTACATTAAATATAGTACATGACAATGGTTTGTGAATACCGTACCGTAGCATATACAATGGCCCCCATGCAGAAAAAGATTCCATGAGCCAATCGACAGCAGTGATTCCATTAGTGATAGTGAAAGCCTCTCTACACAATAACCCTCCTCTCTCTTGTCTCCCTCGCACCAGCCATAAGGGTTTTCAAAGGGAAGTGCCACTTAATTTGTTTATTTTTCTTTATATTTTGTATTCTCTTTATTATTGTATATTACAGTATTGTAATCATTTTTTAAAAATTTTTTAATGTTTATTTATTTTTGAGACAGAGAGAGAGAGAGAGAGCGCAAGTGGGAGAGGGAGAGAGGGAGACACAGAATCTGTAGCAGGCTTCAGGCTCCAAGCTGTCAGCACAGAGCCTGAAGTGGGCCTCGAACTCAGGAACTGTGAGATCATGACCTGAGCCGAAGTCAGACACTTAATGGACTAAGCCACCAGCCCTAGTATTGTAATCATTTTTATATGAATATTTTTGGGTTGTGGAATGAATCATCTGAGTGTTCCATTATTTCTTATAGGGAAATCTGCTTTGATATACAAATGCTTTGTATTACAAGCACGCTTCTGGAATGAATTAGGCTTGCAACCCGGGGTTTTACTATACTAAAAAAATACGTTGTTTATCTGAAATTCAGATTTAACAGGATGACCTATATTTTTATTTCCTAAATCTCCTAACACTAACGACATAGCCTTCCTGTTTTTCTTGCACGCCAAGGTAGTTCTTGCCACAGCCCTGAACTGTGGGGGCCTCCTGATTATACTTTAGGGACAGCACAGAAATCCCTTTGGATTTGCCAAAGTGGCCTCCTCCGCCTGGGATATTGGGATCATCCCACCAGCTCTGCAAGACAATCCCTTTCCCGCATGGCATATCGCAGAAGTCGGGAATCTGTTTGCTGTTTGGTGGGAAAATGTACATCTTGGTATAATTTTAATAGTTCTTGTTCTCATGGGTGAGGGTGAGCATTCTTTCGTATGTGTAAGGGTTGTTCGCATATGATGAGCAGTCTGTGAGCAGTCTATATCCTGTGTGTGTGTGTGTATGTGTGTAAGTCAAGTTTTTGTTTCTTCCCTCAATTTCTAGGAACTCTTTCATATCAGAAAGCTCGGTCCTTCCTTCATCCCAGACTGCCTGAAAATACTTCCTCCCAGTTTATTGACACTACTGTGTCTTTTGTTTATTGATGGCTCTTGTTGTCTCCTGAATCTGTTATCTGCTTACAGGTGAATTAAAATCTCTCCCTGTGAATATTGCTGCTGGGTATTTAATGTCCTTCATGTTATTGCTAATGGTTTGGGGGCAGGATTCTCCTCTGTGTCACATATCAAGAGCTCAGGTTTTTTTTTGTGGTTTTTTTTTGTTGTTGTTGTTTTTTCTGGATTTGCTTCGTTGTACTTTGCTTATCTCTTTACCTGAACTGAACCACTTTTATGGGGTGTGCCTTTTGTGCACAGCATAGAGTTGGATTTTGCTTTGTGATAAAATATGAGGATCCTTCTCTTTTAATAAGTGATTTAATCCTATTTTCATTTAATGATTAACAGATACGTTTGGTATTATCTCTGTCCCTTTACTTTATGTTGTACTCCAGTTTCTAGTGTATTTTTTAAAAGTCTTTCACTATGTGATTTGTTTTCTTTGCTTTTTGTATATAGAGTCTTTGTATTTAAGGTATATAGTCCCATTTTATTGGCTACTTTTATAAATATAACGTTACCTATACTTATACTCCTTCATTTTTTTTTAAATTTTTTTTCAACGTTTTTTTATTTATTTTTGGGACAGAGAGAGACAGAGCATGAACGGGGGAGGGGCAGAGAGAGAGGGAGACACAGAATCGGAAACAGGCTCCAGGCTCTGAGCCATCAGCCCAGAGCCTGACGCGGGGCTCGAACTCACGGACCGCGAGATCGTGACCTGGCTGAAGTCGGACGCTTAACCGACTGCGCCACCCAGGCGCCCCTACTCCTTCATTTTCTAGGTGGCATAGATGACATTAGAATCTTCCCCCTCCCTCTTTTTTTTCTATAATCTGATTGTGGCAATCATTATGTATTTTTCAGTATTTACATTTGAGCAGTATGGTCTGCTTATGCAGACTCCCAGTGATCATCCAGGGATTCCCTCTCCTTCCACTTCTGATCCCGCCTGGCCTGTGGTCCTGTGACCTCCCCATCCATGTGCAAGGCATGCACATTCCTGTCCTCACCCTTTATCACCTCGGCCGCCTACAGAGCCAGCCTTGCGGCGATGCTTTGGGTGGACTGAAGTTCATCCTCTGAGAGTTCCTCAGAATGTCTCGTGGGACTCATGGTCTCTGAGTCTGTGTACTTCAAAAATGCCTGTCGCTTATGTCTTTGAAAGACAGCTTGGTTGGAGATAAAATCCTTGTGTCCTGGGCTGTTTTTGTTGTTCCTCTATTTTTAATCTCAGAGTTACTTCCACATTGTTTTCTGGGGTTGACCATTGCTGGAAAGAAATCAAAAGCCACACTGATCGTTTTACCAACCCGCCGCCCAAGGAATCTGACTTCATCCTTAAGGCCGGGTCACCTCGCTAGGATGTGTATGTTCCTTGAAGATTCTCATCAGTTTCTCAGACGTAGTGGATGCTTTTCTCATTTGGAATTGTGCATTCTTTTACGTTGGAAAATTTTTTTTTATTATGTATTGAAATATATGTCTCATTTTACGGTTGCTGTTATTATTGTCATTATGAATAGGGAGAGTCTAGCCGCTCAGATGTTTTCTGTTGTAGTTTTTCATCTCTTATCTTCTCTCTGATCCTTCTAAACTTTTAATTTCCATTCTTTGTTCACCTTTCTCCTTCCTATCTCTGTTTCTCTACGTTTTTATTATCTCTGGTCCCTTGTTTGCCTTTCAAGTGATCTTCATTTCTGTATGATTCATTTATTTGTGTTTTTGTTTAGTCTTGCCATTACTTACAGTCTTGTGTTTCTCTTATGGGGTCTTTCTTCATAGAGGCTTTTCCCTTTGTTTAAGAATGAGAATGTTCCTTAGTTACTGGTACTAAATAATCTCTGATATATTTTCAGTGAAAAAAAAAAAAGCCAACAGGCGGAGCTCTATGTCACTGATTGTATAAAAAAGGGAAAAAAGAAAGAAGAAATGTAAATGTGTTTGTGTATGTATATAACATATTTCTGAAATAACATTCGAGAGATGGTGACATTGTGGGCCTTTGGCAAAAGGGAGACTTTTTGTCATTGGTATGCCTCTTGTAACGTTTGTAGTTTGAACCATATGAATGTATGATCACTTCAGATGAAATGAACTTGATACAAATAAAAATAAAACTGAGGTCAGCTGGAAATACATGTGTTTGTTTTTAAAGTGTTTTTTAAAAATTTTCAAAATGTTTTTATTTTTGAGAGTGACAGTAACAGAGTGCAATCAGGGGAAGGGCAGAGAGAGAGGGAGACAGAGAATTGTAAGCAGGCTCCAGGCTCCAAGCTGTCAGCACAGAGCCCCACACGGGGTTCGACCTCACGAACTGTGAGAACATGACATGCATGAGCTGAAGTTGGATGCTCAACCGACTGAGCCACCCAGGAACCCCTGTATGTGTTAGTTTTTAAAATAAGGACTAAAGGGGCACCTGGGTGGCTCAGTCAGTTAAGTGTCTGACTCTTGGTTCAGCTCAGGTCATGATCTCACGGCTCATGAGTTTGAGCCCTACGTTGGGCTCTGCGCTGACTGTGTGGAGTCTGCTTGGGATTCTCTTCCTCTCTCACTGCCCCTCCCCTGGGCAACGTGCTGGGAAACTCATGCTTTCTCTCTCTCACTCAAAATAAATAAACAACAAAAAAAAATTTTTTAATAAAATAAGGACTAAAAATAACATTAGCAAGATGTCCCCTGCTCTATCAGACATTCAGATGTTCCATCGAATTCTAGAACTAAGTGGGTTTAGGCCAACGTGAGAGCCACAGGTGAATGGGGTAGAATAGAAAAGGAAGACGTGTCCTTGCCCTGCACAGAGCTCAGCCCCAGATGGGCCCAGATCCCATTCTCTCATTCCTGCCTCATCCCCTGTCATCCACTTGGTTAATTTCTTCTTTCTCCCGGGTTAGTTCATCAGTGTACAAACATGATGAATTAGCCCCCATTAAAGGCAAACAAAGCTCCTGACTCTAGGGATGTACTTCTGCAGATGCCTGTTTTCACTATTTTTGGTGTCTTCACCCCTATTCTCTTCAACTGAGAACTCCTCCACAGCAACACCTCCTCCGTGCTGCCACTGACTCGAACCCTTCTGCAGCAGCTTTGAAAGAGCTGACCTCCCCTCCTTCCTAAAACACTCTCCCTTCTGGGCCTCAGGGCACTGCACCCAGGCCTCCGGCACTGGCCTGTCCTCTGCCTTTCCCTTCCCTTCCCCACCCTCTGAGCTAACTTCTCATTTAAGCTTTCTCCCCTGGAGGCCCTGCAGACTGCATGAATGCTAATGACCCTCCCAAACTTGTATTTCCAGCTGGAACTTTCCTCCTGAGGGAGGTCCTACGCCCACTTAATGCCACCACTTGACAGGTAGAAAGAATTTCTTATTTAAAACAAACATATTTAAAACAAGGCTCTGGCTGTTCCTACCTGGAACTTTGCGCATCACCAGTTTTTACCACCTCAGTTACCATCTCTCTTCTCTTGCGGCCGGTGAATCACCAAGTCCTGTAAGCTTGAACGTGGCTACACGCCTTGAGTCTGATCCCTTCCGATCCTCCTGGGAACGGCCGCCTCCCTCTCTCTTGGATGACTCCTCACTGGCCTGTTTCAGTCCTCCACACACTGCTCCACAAGCAGTGGAAATCCGACCACCCTCCCTAGCTACAAATCTTCATTCCGTGGCCTGCACAGACCCCCATCTAAATCTCTGAACTTCTGCTCACTTATTTCTGTCCAGCTGCTTTGGCCTTTTTGCTCCCCCCACCCAAATACCAGGCCTATTCCTGCCCCAGTGCCTTTGCGTTTGCTATGTTCTACCCCCAGACTTTCACAGGTTCTTTTCTGTACTACATGTGGGCACCCCTTGCATTATTCATGTTCCTTTTGCATCTTTCAGGTGTCTGCTCAATTGTCATTCTTCACACAGGCCTGCTCTGACCACTTTTGCTGAGAAAGCTGTCCTGTCTTCTTCTCCCCGCAGTTGCTCTACTGCATTATTTGGCATTGTTCCTCTTCTTCCTACTTATCACAGTTTGTTCATGGTCTGTGCCTATTACTTGAACAGAAGCCAGAAAAGGCAGGGATCTCATCCATTTCATGCAGTGATGTATCACTTGTGCCTAAAACAGAGCCTAGAATATAGTATTTGCTCAAAAAAGATTAGTTGAATGAATACAGGAAAGAATGAGTGAATGAACACTCAGATGTGAACTTGTTTATGTAAAAAATTAGTATATAATGAAAGTAGCAGTATAAAACAGTAGATAGAGCACTGCTATTTATTAATACCAGGATAATTAACTAACCATATGGGGAATAAATAAATCTCATGTCTTACCTGTGTGCATATAAATTATGTATGATTCTAGGAGAATTAAAGTTTTTAATTTATGTTTAAAATTCATGTTTTTATGTTTTATGCATCCTGGTATACATTTCCCTCTTTTTTAATTTATATTTTAAATATTTAAAGGTAAAAATCAAAACTATGCCTGTGCTTTAAGAATTTATATTTTATTACATGTGTATTTTAGGTGATTGTTTAGTCATGACCCTAAGGAAAAACCAATACAGGAACATGTTAATTTTAATAAGTAAGAACTTAAAGCTTCATCTTTTTTTTTTTTTAATTTATTTTAGTGTTCACCTATTTTTGAGGGGGGGGGGAGGGGCAGAGAGAGGGAGACACCAAATCCGAAGCAGACTCCAGGCTCTGAGCTATCGGCACAGAGCCCAACATGGGGCTCCAACCCACGAACCAAGAGATCATGACCTGAGCGGAAGCTTAACCAACCGAGCCACCCAGGCACTCCACGAGCTTAAAGCTTCTTAGTGTGAGAAATAAGCCCACTGACCCAATCACGGGAGGGACAAGGAGACTCCGAACACAGTGGAGTGCCTTCATTAATGTTCTTGGAAGAGCAGGTGTCTGACGAACAGGCACAGGCACCCTGGGGGCAGTAACAGCAGATAATTTATCTCCTAGCGTGCAAGTCCCTCCCCTGGTTCCTCATTGGCTGAGTGCTACAGAGGTTACAGCCTGGCCCAGATGTCGCCTATGCCCATGGAAGGCAAAAAGTAGTCTGACTGAAGGAGCGTACATTCCTCGAGGTGATGCAGAGACTTTCATTCCCCCCTCCCTTTATTCTATGGCACATGCTCATTGCAAAGCCTGAGAAAATAAGCCCACCAAATGGAGAGGGGAAGAAGAACAAGAAAGTGAAGTGTCTAAAGGTTTGGGACTCCATTGTGTGTGTGTGGGCGGGGGGTGGGGGGGGCTTTGTACATATTTCCAGTAGGTTGTAAACCTACTGTTAACTGGACAGCACAGCTTTTATGTAGTATTTCTGAAAATGAATCATGTCTCTTCTCACACTTATGACAAAAAAAAGTTTAGAGACAATGTGTATAATGGGCTGGTAAAAAATATTTCAATATATGTTGCAAAGACCTAATAACCTTAGTATATAAAGAGAGCTTATAAATCAATAAGAAAGATGAATAGCCAGTAGGTAAAATGAATACCCATGAACAGGTACTGCACTACAGAATTAAAGAGAAACATTAACATTTTTTACTTATAGTTAAAGAATGATACTTAAAACAACGTGATTCTATTTCTCTCTTATTGTATAGCAAAGATTTTTTTTTTAAATACTAAAATGATTCCTTGTATTGGCAGGGGGAAATGAATTCCTGTATACTACAAATTTAAATTAGCGCAATTTTTCTGGATAGTAACTGGCACTACTACAGCTCTTTTAAAAACGTGAACTAATCAAACCCAAATTTATACGTCTTAAAATTGTTATTTTTAAAATTGGAATATAACATACATATCTAAAAATAGGGGGTTGTAGGATTTTAATATACCCACGCAAAAGAATAGAATCAAGTCATTATGAATACTGATGTAGAGGTAAAATACTTACATGGAAAACTCTAACAGTTAATTAAAAAGTATGCAGATTGAAAATAGTAAGTTCAACTTTTGTTAATAAGGATGTGTTTATTACATGAGATCAAAATGTAAAAATTAGACATGTTACTTGTTACAGTAAAAATATGTTATCAAGAACAAATGGGAATTACTAAAAATTAATATTAAAAAGGTAAAGTAAAAAAATATGAAAAGCAAGCAGGAAATTGAAAAGATGAATAAAAATATGAAAACTTACCACAAGTACATAAAACATAAAAACATCAGTTGGCAATTGGAAACATTTGCTTTAATTTATTTTAAGGTTTATTTATTTTGAGTGGGAGAGAGAGAGAGAGAGAAGGGCAGAGAGGGAGAGACAATCCCAAGCAGGCTCCACACTGTCAGCACAGAGCTTAACACGGGGCTCAAATGAACCCCAGGATCATGACTGAACTGAAATGGAGAGTCAGACGCTTAACCGACTGAACTATCCAGGCGCCCCAACATTTGCTTTATTTTTTATCTACACAAGTTATACATGAATGAGCTCTTGTTGGAAATATTCAGGAAGTATTGATGAAACATGGTCCCCTTGGTCATTCTGTCTCCCAGAGGTAACATCTATTATACTTGATGCATAGTCCTCTAGACTTTTTCTCGTATGTATTAAATATATTATTTTATTTAACTTTTTAACTTAACCATATGTCTTAGAGTCTTTGCCTGTCAGCGCATCTAGATTTAACCCATTTTTTTTCAATGCTATGTACTATTTCAGAGTATATACACAGGCTTGTGACTGAGCTCTTTTCCCTTTACTTGTCTATTTATTCACCCAACGATAATGTATTGCCTCGCAGAGTTCCATTCTGGGGCTAGAGTTGGAGAAGCCCAGAGTCCTTGTTCAAGTCCATCATCTTTAAAAAAAAAAAATTGAAGTTTCTGCCCTCCCCACCCCCAAACCAATGCTGTGGGCTCACCTCCACTTTCTGTGTCGCTGAGTGGGGTGTGCGTTCGCAGAGGGAGTGGGGGACGGGGGGAAGGAAGGCATGAGGTGTCTCAGTAAGAGTGGTGGCCCCAGCAGCTTTGGAACGCTGACAGTCATTCGCCTCACCCTTTGAGAGCCTGACATATGGCAGAAAATATTGCTTTAAAGATTCACCTGCAGGAAATACTGCTTTAAAGATAACACCTGCATGGTGTATGAAGGCTGGTGCAAAACCGGATGCTATCAGAAATTTAAGTCTATGGTTTTCTTATTTGTTCGGATGAGTAGGGACTCAGCTCAGTTTTAAATAACTTGACTCTCCTTTCCATTGCTTAAGTTTATTTAATAAAAGTTGGTTCCACCCGGTAGTGGCGGGATTAAAATGCAAAGTCATGCGTGCTTAGAGTCAATTTATATCTGCGTGGAAAGTTATTATTATTTTTGCCTAAACAGGCTATATATCATGCTGGGCACTCCTACTGCCAAGAATCTGAGATCATTTTATTTGAGATGTGGTTCGCCTTGGTTGGCCTCAGAAGCTCTGCAGGGCATTGGGGTGGGGGTGGGGGGGAGATGTGCCCGTCCATGTTTTTGTGTGCATCTATTGTGAAAAACTTAGACACTGGAATAAAAACAAAACTTTATCTCAGATGAGAGGGAATAAGGTTCTTATTACTGTTACCTGGACCCCTTTGTCATTTCCACAATTAGAACTTACTTTAGAGACTTGCGTTTGGGTGCGCAGGAGTTGGCATGGGTAATTAACAATCCCCGCTTTCCCAAAGTCCAACAGAACGGCAGAAAAGTCACTTTAGCACAAAGGCATAAACAATAAACACGGAAACAAAAAGGATAGGAGGAGGGACTGTGTCAGGTGAAGGATCAATTGGGAGCATTTTTACAAGTGGGAAAATGGAAGCGAAATGGTAACTAGTTGAATTAGGAGAAGGGGCAGAATCTGGAATCTTAGAATTTCTAGCAGGGGACGTCAAGAAGCAGCCAGCCAGTGGAAGCAGCAGGTGTGGCCGAGACCGGTCCGGGCTGAGAGAGGAGGAATAGTTGACCCTAGGAACAGTCAGTCACCCTTCTGGTTTCTTCTCTTGCCGCAGACTCTCCAGGAGACACAGCCCAGCAGGAGGTGGGGACGTGGAAACATGACAGATGCAGACACATAGCTTATGACAGAAACACGAATAAATTATATTACAAACCAATGTAATTTTGTCCACGAGATAACTTACTTTGGATCAAGGAATTACTTTATGCATATGATTGATGTTGTGTGTGTGTGTGTTGCATGTGTAGTGTGGTGTGTGGTTTACGTGAGTGTATGTGTTGTGTCTATTGCGTGTACTTGTGTGTGTGTTATGTTTGGTGTTTGTTGTGTATTGTGGGGGGGGTATGTTGTGTGTGTGTTGTGCATGTTGTGTGTGGTGTGTGTGTGGTGTGTGTATTGCGTGTGGGGCGTGTGGTGTGGATGGCTTGTGCGTTGTATATGTGGTATGTGTATATTGTGCGTGGGGTGAGTGTCGTATATACTGTGTGTGTGGTGTGTGGTATATGTATGTTGTATGTGTTGTGTGTGTTGTGTAGATTGTGTGTAGTGTGTGGTGTGTATGTTGTGTGTAGTGTATATGTGTTGTGTATGTTGCGTGGGGTGAGTGTGTATGTATGGTGTGTGTGTTGTGTGTGTTGTGCATGTTGTGTGTGGTGTGTATGTGGTGTGTGTACTGTGTGGGGTGAGTGTGTGATATGTATGGTGTGTGTGTTGCTTATGGCGTGTGTAGTATGTGTTGTGTGCGTGTTGGGGGCGGGGGATATAGCATCTAAACGTTGCCCCCCTTAACCCCTCACAGCTCTTCTCCAACAGCATTCTTTCGTCTCTTCTAAATTTTGAGGAGGGTACCTTTTGGGAGGAGCACTGGGTGTTGTATGGAAACCAATTTGACAATAAATTTCATATTAAAAAAAAATAAACAAACACAAGATCCACGTTTCCGCTCTTTCTTCCTCTAACTTCCCTGCTGTGGAAGTCAGGCTCACGCCTGCCGTCTCTGCAATGCCCATCCACCTTGACCTTATCAGTCCTTTGTCCTCTGCCCCTGTGGCCCGAACTGCCCTGGCATTTAGAGTGGGTGGTCTCGGATTGTTGTTTTACTCTCAGTTGTTTTCTGTTCAACTAGCACTTGTGTCCTACCATAAAAGTTTTGTTTTATTTTCTCTCACTTCCATGTTAAAAGGTGAGGCATATGTACTTTACCTCATTCTATAACAGCATGACTGTAGAACAGGGGGGCGGCCGTAGTTTTTAGCAGGCAGAGGCTGACCCAGATCATAGATTGCAGTTTGCTTTCGTGGACTCAGAGTGTAGCCCTGCATATGCGTGTGTTGATCAAGATTTCACTTGCTGGAGTTCGTATGCTTTTTTAGTAAAGTCCTCAACCGATCAGTTCTTTTTCTGCAGTGGTTGTATTTTTATTTATTTATTTATTTATTTATTTATTTATTTATTTATTTTACATTTATTTTTTATTTTTGACAGTGAGACAAAGCGTGAGCGGGGGAGGGGCAGAGAGAGAACATATAGAATCTGAAGCAGGCTCCAGGCTCTGAGCAAGCGGTCAGCACAGAGCCTGATGCGGGGCTCGAACCCACAAACTGTGAGATCATGACCTGAGCCGAAGTCGGACGCTCAACCGACTGAGCCACCCAGGTGCCCCTGCAGTGGTTTTATTTTAACATAATTTTAGATTTACCTAAAAGTTGCGCAGAGTACTGAAGTATCTTTTTAGATAATACATAAATATATGTGTTTTTGATTTAAAGTCAATACATTTAAAGTCAATGAACTTTACATCTGATTCCTTCCGCTGCCAATCACCTTAGTTCCTCCCAAGTCAGAATCAAAATCTTCGAAATAGCCCTTTACAAAAGAATTTTTGTTCAGCCCACAGTTGTCACTATCAGTCCACAATTCTTTTGATCTCCACTTGAATACGGGCATACTTCAGAAATTCCCCACCTGTAGTCTTCGGGACTACACTTTCTTACTTTAGGACCACGTGTAGGGTCAGAGTAGATGGATGTGCCTGGTGCTCAACTTCAGACACCCTCTTAACATGAATGAGTTCAGATCATACTCACCCCTGAGCGATCATGCCCTAGAACTGTACAGATTGTTGGGGTATGTCAGTACCTGAGATTTACACAATGTGACTGTTAGGTGTTTCACATAGTTTTTTAGCAGATCTGTGTCCTGCAGTTCTTTCGCTTGGATGCAACACACAGTCCTGTGAGTAAAGGAAACCACACAAATACTCTACGAGGTGTTTCCTCCACGAGGAAAAGCTCCATCGGGATAGACCTCAACAATACATAAATATATTTTTAACTAAAATGGAACAAAATTGTTTTGCAACTTTCCTTCCTTTATTCTAAAGTATATGTGGATATTGTTACGTCAGGAAATACATACCTATATGATAATTCTTTTTTTTTAAATTTTTTAAACATTTTTATTCATTTTTGAGAGACAGAGAGAGACGGGCTGTGAGCAGGGGAGGGGCAGAGAGAGAGGGAGACACAGAATCCGCAGCAGGCTCCAGGCTCCGAGCTGTCAGCACAGAGCCGGATGCGGGGCTCGAACTCACAAACCGTGAGATCATGACCTGAGCCAAAGTTGGACTCAATCGACTGAGCCACCCAGGTGCCCCTCTATGATAATTCTTAATGTCTGCAGAGAAATTACAAATGGACCATAATTTGTATAACAGATTCCTTATTTAAGCTGTGTAGACATGTATGCTATTTATAATTTTTTTCCTATTTAACGAAACGTAGTGATGCTAATGTCGTTAAATAATTTGTATATTTCCCTGTGCATTTTCTTGGTGACGATTTCTAGGAGTTACCGAGTTGAGGGGTAAAGCATTTTTAAAGACTTCCCACGCCCTTGCCAGGTCACCCCGCAAAGCTTTTGTCTTCACACCAGCTGCACATGAAAGTGTTTGTTTCATTTGACTCCTGACCACATTGGACATTATCTTTTTCATGTTTTCACACTGGTTGCCAAAAACCGTGTTTTTCCTTTTCCACTGATTTGTATATATTTGGTGACTAGTGAGAGTGAACACTTTTTGTTTTGTTTTGTTTTGGTTTTTTTGTAAATGTTCAGTAACTTCCTATCAGATGTTAAGTAAATGAAACCCTCAAACCTTGGTGAGTGACAGAATGCTAGGTGTAGAAAGTGTCACAGAATGACCTGCAGGGCAGTGGGAAGCCTGGGGCTCTGGCAAATGGGATCTCAAGAAGCAAGAGTAGAAAAATGCATGAGCAGACTTTGGGAAACATTAAAAATGAAGAGCCTCCTTCCAGGCCAGCCTGAGCTTGAGGTGCTCAGAGGACACATGAATGGAAGTTTCCGGGGGCAGTTTGATATGCCCTCTGACCCTGGTTGACCAGCTCTCCAGCAATTCTGCTCCTTCACCTGTCTGACATTATGTGTCATCTGGGAAAATTATATACTGGATGGGAGGGTTTCAGTGAAAATTCATGACCACAAGCCCCACCTGGGCGACTCTGTACTCATGGTTCCACTACACTCTCTGAAATGGTTCCCACTTTTTCAACTCTTCTTGAAATTCATTAAAAATTTTGTGCGTGTGTGTTTATTTTGAGAGAGAGAGAGAGAGACAGAGCACAAGCAGAGAAGGGGCAGAGAGAGAAGGAGAGGGAGAACCCCAAGCACTGCCAGTGCAGAGCCTGATGTGGGGCTCCATCCTGCAGACTGCGAGATCCTGACCTGTGCCGAAATCAAGAGCTCAACCAACTGCGCCACCCAGGTGCCCCTCAAAATTCTTAGATCTCTTCCTCTCCATGTCCCTCTCTTTTAGCTGTCAACCTTGACTTCCAAGCAACTAGATGGGCAAACCTTCATCTCTCCTTCTCCCGAGTCCCACACCCATCTGGCCCTATAGCCTGTTGTAGGAGTGAGACATCACTGCTCTTCCTCAAGGGCAAGCTGCTTCCTTTCCATCTGCACTATCTGCCTGCTCCTGCCTGCTGCAGGGGGCTGCTTCTGAAGTTAGTCTCTCCCTCTGCTTTGCATCATCTATTTCTTCTACTTTATGGCCTCATTCCCAAGGGCACCCAAACAGGCTGTTTTGTTTCCCACCTTTAAAAGGACCTTTTAGGCTAGTAAGCAGGTGGAAGAGATTTGTCATCAAAAAATTAAAAATAGAGCTACCCTAGGACCCAGGATTTGCACTGCTGGGTGTTCATCCAAAAGATATAAAAATGCTGATTCTAAGGGGCACGGGCACCCCAATGTTTATAGCAGCCCTATCAACAATAGCCAAATTATGGAAAGAGCCCAAATGTCCATTGACTGACGAATGGATAAAGAAGATGTGGCTACTACTCGATGATGAAAAAGAATGAAATCTTGCCATTTACAACAACGTGGATGAAGTGGAGGGTATTATGCTAAGTGAAATAAGTCAGCCAGAGAAAGAGGAATATCATATGATTTCACTCATTTGTGGAACTGAAGAAACAAAACGGATGACCATAGGGGAAGGGAAGGAAAAATATGGTAGAAACAGAGAAGGAGGCAAACCATAAGACACTCTTAAATACAGAGAACAAACTGAGGGCTGCTGGACAGCAGGTGGGTGGGTGGATCAGATGGGTGATGGGCATTAAGGAGGGCACTTGTTGGGATGAGCACTGGGGGTTATATGGAAGTGGTGAATCCCTGGGTTCTACTCCTGAAATCATTATTATGCTATATGTAAACTAACTTGGATTTAAATAAAAATTTTAAAACGTTATATAAAAAAATACTCTTGTAGCTACAATACCATTCTCTGCTGTTTCCAGACAAAGCTTCCTGAAACATGTCCACATGTGTTACTGTAGTGTTCTCCATCGCTTTTTAAAATGTGGGGTATAATGTAAAAAAATAAAGAAATAAAATGTGAGCTATAATGTAAAATATAACAGGCATGTAAGAGTACATAAAACACAACTGTATTTGTTTATATATAAATGTATGTGCTAGTTATATAAATATGTGTTTAGAGATTGATGTCTAGACTACAACATCACCTGCACCTTAGAAACCCCCTTAGAAATTCCTGAGTCGCACATCCTTGCCCCCAGGAAATAACCACTTTTTTAAGCCTTAGGCTAATCATCTCTCTTTATGGTTTTCCCAGCTTTGTATGTCTCCCTAAACTACATTATATATTTTCTAGTTTGTCTGTTATATGGGACATATCATTGTATGCATCCTAAACTGGTTTGTTTTTTGTTTTGGGGCCTTTTCTTTTGGTTTGGTTTTGTTTTTGCTCAACATTATTGAATTTCTATTGTGTTGATGTGGGTATCTGAATTATGTTCAAAGTAGAGTATGACATTACATGGATATATCCAGACTATGTATCTTTTGTACACTTGAAGGACATTGATGTTGTGTCCAGTCTTTCTCTCTTTTGTTAACACGAAACATGCTGCTGTGAATAGTGTTGTAGGCAACTTACTACAAGAGATTATCTAGGGATTTAAGTGGTGGGTAGTAAGTTTGTACATTCTCAGGCTAACTGGATATGGCCAATTTTTCTTGAAGGTCGTTATACAAAGTACGTTGCCCAAAGCATTCTGTGAGTATTTCCACTGCTCCATACTCTTGGCAACCTTAGCATCAGCAGGCTTCTTAATTTTCCAGCTGTTCGATATGAAATGCTCATTCACTATGGTTCTAATGTGTATTTCCCATATTGCTAATAAGGTTAATCGTCTTTCTAAAAAATGTTTATTTATTGAGAGAGAGAGAGAGAGAGAGAGAGAGAGAGAGAATGAGTGTGCTCAGAGGAGGGGCAGAGACAGAAAGGGAGGGAACCCCAAGCAGGCTCCACACGCAGCAACAAGCCCGAGCCCGAGGTGTGGGCACTTGATCTCACACCCCTGAGATCATGACTTGAACCCAAATCCAGAGTCAGATACTTAACCGCAGGTGCCCCGAGGTTAATCATCTTTTCAAATGTTTATTGACCATCTAAGTTTGTTCTTTTGTAAAATTCCTTGTTTACATCTTCTTGGTTGTTTGTCTTTTCTTATTGAATAATGCGAGTTCTTTTTATCCAGTAGTATCCATAATATTATATATATTGTATATACCCTGAGCCACTTTATGTCTTATATTTTTACATTCTTTGTGGCATCTTTTTATGAGCAAGTTGTCATTGATTTAAATATAGTCCAATTTATCAATCTTATATTTTATGATAAATGCTTTTTGTGTCTTGTTTAAAAATTTTTTTTTTTTTACATTTGTTTATATTTGAGAGGGAGAGAGAGAGACGGAGCATGAGCGAGGGAGGGGCATAGAGAGAGGGAGACGCAGAATCCGAAGCGGGCTCCAGGGTCTGAGCTGTCAGCACAGAGCCCTACGTGGGGCTCCAACCCATGAACCGTGAGATCATGACCTGAGCCGAAGTCAGACACTCAACCGACTGAGCCACCCAGACGCCCCTCGTGTCTTAAGAAAAAAAAAAATCGTTGCTTACCTCAGGGTCATAAATACCTTCCATATTTCTCTTAGTGTTTCAAAATTGTGCCTTTTACAACTAAGCTGAGATTTCTCAAATACAAAGGAGGCGAATGGTCCAGTTGCAATGCAAAGATTGGGCTTTTACAAGTTCCGTGACGTGCTGAAATGGTCAAGGTCTACAATTAATCAGTAACTTGATTGTACAGCTAGAAAGTGCAAGACTCAGAAGACTGCATCTCTTCCCCACTGCACCGTGACTGTCGTCTTACGGTACCAGTTCTTCTATTCGCTTATTTACTACCATTTTGCTCTTCATTTCTTCTTTCCTCTCAAATGTTCCATCTGTATCGCTTTTTTCTGCCTTTACGCATTTCTGTAGGAGTGGACCGTCAGTGGCAACTTCTCGGTCCTTGAAAATATTTCTACTTTGCCCTTGTCCTCAAAAGGTATTTTCGCTGGTCTACAATTTTACGGCGACGGTCGTTTTGTGACGGTACCATTCTGTTGTCCTCTGGCCTCCATGGTTCCTGTTGAGAAACCATCTGAAACCCTAGCTTTAGGGTGTTGCATCTTTTATTAAAGACAATCTGTTTTCTTCCAGTTCCTCTCTTTTTAACCTGTTTTTCTCTCTGTCATTGATGTCCTTTAGTTTTTCTACAATATGGCCAGGTATAGATGTCTTTTTATTTATGGGGGTTTTTATGTATTAAATATTCCTGTGTGTGTGTGTGTGTGTATATATATATATGTATATATTCATATATATATTTAATATATGTTAGTATGTATATTAATATATATTAGTATATATGTATATATATTTCTCTTTCTTCTCGTTACTTCTCTTTCATATTTTACAGGAAATGGTAACAGGCATAGATGGAGCAAAGTGGCAAGGTATAAGAGTATTTCGGAGCGAAGAGTATGTGGTTACTCCAGCAAAGCCGAGAGGAGGCTTGCGTGGCCCATGCTCACAGAGTGAAGGGGCAGGTGCGAGATGAAGCAGAGACATGGGCGGGGACAGGTTGTTCAGGGTCTGTAGCCAAAAAGCAGTGGGAACCACTGGAGGGTTTACAGCGATGGTGAGAGGATCAGATCTGTGTATGGAGAAACTCTTTTGGCTTTTGGAAGAGAGAATAGAGTGGAAGGAGCCCAGATGAGAGGTCAGGAGACTAATTAAGAGGCTACTGTAGGGGCGCCTGGGTGGCTCAATCGGTTAAGCAGCCGTCTTCGGCTCAGGTCATGATCTCGCGGTCCGTGAGTTCGAGCCCCACGTCGGGCTCTTTGCTGACAGCTCAGAGCCTGGAGCCTGTTTCAGATTCTGTGTCTCCCTCTCTCTGACCCTCCCCTGTTCATGCTCTGTCTCTCCCTGTCTCAAAAATAAATAAAAAAAAAAAGTTAAAAAAAATAATGTTTAAAAAAATAATAATGTTAAAAAAAAAAAAGAAAACATCTGCCACCATTTAAAAAAAAAAAAAAAAAAAAAGAGGCTACTGTAGTGTCCAGGCAAGGAACGCCAGCTTGTCCTAAGGTGCCGGGAGTCGAGATGAAAAGAACAAAGTAGAACCAGAGATATCTAGGAGACAAAACTCAACACAGGTCTGCGTTTTGGAAGTTCTGGCCAGAGGATGAGGACGAAACAGAAATCAAGCTCATGCTATGACACAGAAAGAATATGAGAAGTCATTATTTTCAGACCGTATCCCTAGGGAATCTCAAATCAATAAAAATCTATTTGCCTTAGGGAAGTTATTTATGAGACCGAATTTTCCCTGTGTACCTCACTCTCTGGGCAGCTGTCTCCCCTCTGTTCTCTCCTCGGACCTTTTGTCTCTTGCCCAGACTCCTGTCAACCTCACCATCCACTCATGACCGTGCTAAAAGCAGCCAGGAGGGGAAATGCACATGCCGCCCTCACCACACCTGCTCACTCCCTCATGGTCCATCTTTCCCCCTGTTTCTGCAGATGAACTGTCCACACCAGGACCACGCCCTCCAGCTGTGCCCTGGCTTCTATTCCCTTTGCCCCCTCAAATCCCTTTCTCTCCGCATCGTCATTTTCCCACCCTATCAGAACATTCCCATCAGTATAGAAATACGATGTGATTTTTCTCATTTAAAACAGACCCTCGGAGCCCACATGCCTACCCAGCCACAACTCTACTTCTCTTCTGTTTGCAGTTGTACTTCTCAAGAGAGTTGTCCATGGCCACTGCCTATGGTTTTTCCCTTCCTGTTCTCCCTTGAATACACTTACTAGGCCTCTGCTCCCTACTCCAACCACCACTGGACCTGCCGTCATTAAGGTCAAAAGTGGTAGTCATGTTGCTAAATCCGTGTGGACCGTGGCCAGTGACTGAATGAGTGGCCGGGGGTATAAATGGCTGTCCCTGCCTCAAAGTAGGATGAACTCTGTGTGTAAGCTCCACTTCCAAGCCTCCGGGTGGGACCATACTAGAGCCCATCTCTAGGAAACCACATTGGCGCTTGACCTTCCTCTTGCTCTGTCCCGCTTCCTGTGCTCCCCTTGTCTCAGGCTCACTACGTACACCTCTTGAACCCGGATCCTCCCTCAGGTTCTGCTTCCAGCAGCCCAGTGTAAGACAGTTCCTCTGTGCCTCATCCCCGGATGTCCAGGGAAGGCTTTCCACATCTGTGTCAAATATTAAATGCTCCTACTATAGTAATTAACCTCGGCCAAGATGCTGGTCTATCTCGTGTCTGAAATTTTTAGTTAAGTTCTGCCTAAGTCCTTCTGTCTCCCTGACCTAGTTTTACTCAGATGAGGATATCTTACTATTAAAATTTTAAGTAGCCTCCAGCACTGTTCCCCGTAATTAACACAGATCTGGCACATGGAAGGCATTCAATACATATTTTGAATGAAGGAATTATTTAACTCAACCCTCTGATGGGCTGTACCCATTTGCCTCACAGTGCCCTTATTTTGGTTCGTCTTCTACTTCCTAAGATCTATAGCCTTGAATAGATGCTGGTTTCTGCTTCTTCAGAAGTGGGGCAGAAACCAAAAAGACAAATCTTCTCTTGTTCTGAAAGATAAGCTCCTTGAGAATACGGAAGGGGTTTAGCACAGATGTCTTCTTACAAGTCTTCCGTGGTTGGGAGGAGACTTAATGGCCCTTGATGCCAGCCACTTCTTGTGCTAATCTTTCCATCACGTGATGCGGCCACACAGGCGTGGACCCGACGCGGGCATGCAGTGAGATAATAAATATTAGTGTTCCAAGCCACCAAATTTTGAGGTCATGCCTTACTCAGCACGCATACTAACAGTCTTACAGTGACCTAGTAAGACACTTGCGTCTGCTCTCAGGGAAGCCTTTGGATTTCAGAGATGTAAGATCAGAAGTCATTCTGAACAGAAAGTTCAGGAATGGGAAAGAGCAGAGATCCGAGGGGACACTGATTAAAAACCAAAGTCAGATTGGAAACTAGTTTTAGGCAAACAAGAGCTACTCCAATGTTGATTAAAAAAAAAAAAAAATCAGCCCTGGGGCGCCTGGGTGGTTCAGTCGGTTGAGCATCAGACTTCGGCTCAGGTCATGATCTTGAGGTTCGAGCCCCACGTCGGGCTCTGTGCTGACAGCTCGGAGCCTGGTGCCTGCTTCCCATTCTGTGTCTCCCCCTCTCTCTGCCCCTCCCCCGCTCATGTTCTGTCTCTCTCTCTTTCTGTCAAAAATAAACATTAAAAAAAAAAAAATCAGCCCTTTCATAGTCAAGCGACCTTCATACCACATATTCTAAGTTAAAAAATAACAATGAGATCCTTGTGTTTTGCTTCCCTAGATAAGCACTGTTGTGATTTGTTTGTAGAACCTAAATGTTTTCCTGAACAGACACTGTAACCTTTCAAAAATGCGTATTTCTAATACTCTATAAAATGCCTTCTCCCCCCCCCCCCCCCCCCCCCCCCGCCTTAAGCGTGTACTAACTTTTGACTACAGCTGCATTTTCTCCTATCTGCTAGGGTCAGGATGTCCCATCTTTCCTGTTTGTGTGAAACCCCTCCTTTTTCTGATGACGGGTGGGTGGGGGAGAAGTCTTAGAGGGGTATCGTAGTCTGTGGTCTTTTTTCCCAAAAGGGTATAAAATAAGACGATGAGGGAAATACCCTTAATTGAAATGGATACGTTGATAACATGTCAAGGCACGTTAGAGACTGACACTCTTGAAGTGAAAAAATGAGGAAGTGTGTGGTAATCTTACAAGTAAGCTCAGCTTTATTATTTGTAAGTATAGGGACAAAATAATTTCTTTATATATGGGTCAGGGGTGGTAACAGTATCACAGAAAAACAAATCTCCTTTTTGCAGCCCATCTCGTAGAGCATGACTTCGGGCTGAATTCTGGATGAGATGTTTGGAAATTGTGCAGGACTCAGACCTATCTTCCGTTTGCAAACTGGGTATCCGGCATCCCTGCCTCCTGCCTACTAAATGCCAGTAGCTCCCCTTTAATAGTTGTAGAAATCAGAAAATACTCCCACAAATATTCCACTCTGGAAATCACTGCTCTGTTACTGTCTCTGAAATTCAGCGTCAAGCCCTGCCATTCGTTACATGTGATGAGTCCTTGAGCAAGACTCCCCCCTGAGCTCAGGAAAGGAGAAGACTTACCGAAGTCAATCAGTGCATTGTATTCTCTGATGACAATGGTTGCTTTAGGGTACCTGAGTCACTTGGAGCCTATGACGCCTAAGGGAGTTTTAGCTTACCGTCTTCAGAAGGAGACTCTGGTCTTCCCGGGCCACTTGAATGAGAGGTTGTAGGCTGTGGGGCTGCCAGAGTCATTTTGCACCTTTTGGAGCCCAGTAAAAATCAACCCAGGGGAATGCACGGTGACTCTGGGCTACCTATAGATGGTTCTTTCCATGCAATAACTCCTGCTAGCCTGGAGAAGGAGGACACTATATTTCTACTTTACGGTTGGGTTGGAGGGTGCCTCACAGCGCGGTCCAGGAAGAAGTTGTATATGCAGTCTGTGGTCCCAGTACTTTCATAGACTATTTTTATTGTGCTGCCTTTATCCCCGAGCCAGTTATGTGTCCCCAAGGCTACATCCTGTACCCTTATGGGAGGGAAGGAAAGGCAGGGTGAACACACAGGTGCACAAAAACACTTTCCCAGTCCTAATTATCTTGTTGGTTGTCTGTTTCCCCCCTCTAGAATCTAATGTCCATAAAGGACAAGAATTTTCACTTGTTTTGCTCGCCGCTGTATTCCTGGTGCCTAGCACAGTGCCACAGAGCGAGGAGGGAAAGGTAAGTCTTGGTTTCCTGCTTTTCTGTATTTGCCATCTAAATGGTATTGATATTTACTCATATTCACTCCCTTTCTGTTTTTTAACTTTTTACCGTAGCATATTTCAAGTATCTATAATGCAGAGGAAATATAAATCCTGTAATTCCTGTTTACCTATCTCCACTCTCCCTTTCTGCCCCTCTCACTAGGTTATGTTAAGTAAAATCCCAGAGACTTGCACACACTCCTTGTAGCAACTTCTCTTGTTTCTGGGATACTACTTGTTTATTTCTCTTTTCTTTCTAGCCACCCCTTCTTAGTCTCTGATCTTATGGGGAGCTCTGTCCTTGGATGGCTTGCTGGAGTTGTCTCACCTTGGGGCAGGGACGTGGGTCTTGATTATTTCTCTGCACTCCTGGATGTCATGGAGTCAGGGCTGTTCTGGGGGCGGGGGTCCGGGGAAACATGCACTTGGGCGACGCCGTCTTCAGCGGACGTAGGGTGACTATATGGCTCACAGCGCCCATGACAGTCCACTCCTCGTGCTAGTGTATGCATTACCTTCAGGGACTAGTTCTGGGCACAGCCTCCTCAAGACTTTGCTTGGCCCCTTTTCTTAGAAGTCGTAAGAGGGAGGTTGGTAGGACGTGTCTTTGTCCATTCAGACTGCTACAGCCCAATCCCATAGACTGGGGGCCTAATGCACAGCAGAATTCTATTTCTCACAGTTCTGGAGGCTGGGAGTCCGAGACCAAGGCTCCAGAGGATGTCTGGTTCAGGGACGTGGCCGTCTTCTCGCTGTGCCCCCGTGGTGGGAGGGGCGAGGGAGCTCGGTGAGGTCTCTCTTAGAAGGCACTAATCCTATTCAGCAAGGTGCCACCCTCGCAACCCAATCACCCCTCAAAGGCCTCACGTCCTAACACCATCACACTGAAGGGTGGGTTTCAACATGTGAATTTGGGGGACACAGACTTTCAGTCCGCAGCGGGATCAAACACAGACTCTGCAGCAGATCTCGAAATTGCGAGTGCCAGTCATTGTCTCCTCCTCTGTTACCGGTTCCGGCGGGGCTCTCCGTCAACCCGCACCTCTGCCCGGACAGGTAGCTTGCCTGGTGAAGTGACCTGCATTTCCGAGAGGGTCACGCCTTTGCTCACGGCCCCCTTCTTAGGCTGTGGTTTAGTATACTAAAGGTATACTTACCTTTAATACCTTTAGTATTGGTCATGAGAGCACTGAGAGCCACCCAGTGGATTACGCGGGCACCAAATTTATTCTTCGTAGCGCCCCCCTGTGTCAAAGCAGGGCACTGCCTCTTTATGATCAGGGGCAAGGCTCAATCCCTGTGCCAGGATGATCGCACATCCTGTCTTCTTGCCTGACGGATTTAGGGCATGATGAGATTAAAGTGCCCAGGCGTGGGGCAGCTGGGTGGCTCAGTTAGGCATCTGGTTTTTGGTTTTGGCTCAGGTCATGATCTCGAGGTTCGTGAGTTCGAGCTCCACAACGGGTTCTGCACTGGCGGTGCAGAGCCTGCTTGGGATTCTCTCTCTCTCTCAAAATAAGTAAATACACTTTAAAAGTAAATAAATAAAAGCATGTAAAGTGCCCAGGCGCTTCTGTTCTTGAATATCCCACTTTTCCGGTACATGCTTTCTGTAGAGCTCCTTGGCAAAGGATGATGGGAATCATTACTGTATTTACTTGCCATGGGGACTCCTGAGGACCTGACCTCCCATTAATTAGCGGGTTCTGGGTCAGAAGACTGGCTCAGGGATTGAGATATATTTCATCACTTCTTCCACCTCCAGTGCCAACAGTTCTGGCATTTCAGCCTTACTTAGTGTGGACCATAATTTTCTCCAAAGCTCCAGGAGTCATCCCATCAGCATGACGCAGCCATTTCCTGGGGTCCTTGCCAGGGTGGCCAGCCACATGTTGCAGTACACAGCTCCTGTATAAACCAACTCCCCCCATCCAACCTCTTCTCCCGCCCCTTTTGATCCATCACCCTCAAGATCCAGCCCCGTAAACAGTCTCCAGCTTGGCTGGTCCACGTGGGCTGGACCCTGCAGACCCTTGGGGCTTAGTCCCTCTCCTCCCCCAGTGTGTCCTACCCTATGTTGTCTGCCCCCAACTCCAGGTATCGGTCCCGTGGGAGGGGGGAGTGGGGGTAGATCCTGTGTTGTCTTGCAGTGTGGAGACCTCTCTGCCTCATGTTCCAACAAGGGATGAGTGCAGCCTCAACAGGGAGGACGGGGCCATCTGGATTCCACCCCCCCCCGCCCCCCCCACCCCGCCTCCCGCACGGCTCTGCATGGGGTTTCCAGGTGTAGCCATAAGCATTAACTCTGATGTCTCCATTCAAATCGTAGGGTCCCACTCATCCCAGCAAGGCCCATGGCACTGATTAGCAGATCTACCAGGACTGAGCATTCAGATTATTTGGAGCATTGCTGTCCTCATAATCAGGTCCTGCTCCGGCTATAGGAGACAAGGATCTCTTCAGATTCTACCCTCAAGGCTCTCTAACTTTCACGCCTTGCTTCCTGTGGTGATTCACAGCCTCCCGGGCCTCACAGGGGTGTTCTCTGGCAGGTCAGTGACTCAGCAAAAGCCACTGGTTACATTGTTCTCCTGAGTCTTTCCAAAGCCTGAGTGTTACACCTGCCAGTGCATGCTGCCCTCCTCGCATCCACCCCAGTTCATCACCAGTCAACACCAGTGACCATTGTGCTCCTCTAGAGAGCCAGCCGGTGTCCGGGCTTCACTGCCCACCATGGCTGGGTCTTCATTTCCAGTTGGCAGGTGGATGATCCAGCTCTCCAGTTCGCTTTTAGAGTCTACACCGGGGCCACCAGCCTCTCTTCCTGAACTCCTCTTGGTCCCAAGCCCTACATCCATACTGTGCCTTAACTGCCTGCCCAGCCCCGCATGCTACAGACTCGGGCTTCTGTCCTCCCGTCTCCCTGCTCTGTTATGACAGCCCGTCTGGGAGTGCACATGGGCCACCTTCCTGTGGGTTTCCTACTTTTTGTCTCAGTATCCCATTTTTCTCTCTCCTTCCACCTCCAGAACACGGTCCATCATCGTCACTGCTGCCGAGGATGCTTTTCTCAAGTACAGATCTTTATTCTCGCGGGAACACTTACTGAGCACTTGCAGTGCCCCTGCCTAGATTATTTTCTAGACGTAGCGTGGTGACCAAAACAGATAAAGTCCCCGCTCCCATGGAACTTGACATTTTAGTGGGGGAGAGACAGGCAGTAACCATGAAGAAATGGGGAAGCGAATAGGTAAAAATAAATATTAGTGAGTGATCATTGCTGTGGCAAGGATTAGCAGAGTATAATGGAGTGCTGACATGGCTGCTGTGTAGTAATATCCACCGCCCCACTGAATACCACCACCGGCTTCCCATTGTCCTCTGCGTGTGGTTCAGACTCTGGCTTGGCATGAAAGAATGCTGTGGGGACGAGTCCCCAGCCCCTAGTGAGGATCCAATGGGGGTTCTTCTGGTTCCCTGGGTTCCAGCATTCCTGTGGGAGGCTTTTCCTGGAGGGTGAGGCTGTGTGTCCTGTGTCCCCCCTTCCCCCTCTTCTCTTCCTTCCCTCACCCTCCCGGGATCCCCGGTGCCGGAACAATATTGCTTATGAGCCGAAGCAACAAAAGCCAGCTGCCTCAGCAGGTTTATTCTTATCAGTGACTGAACCCAGACAATTAACAATCCATTTCAGTGGTGACTTTGGCCATTCTTTTTGGGAAATGCTGAATGGGACGTGGCTTTTGGGAGGAGAGATTCTTTTTAAAACAGGGAGATGCCATGCTCGTTTCTACTGACCCCTGTTGTCACCAGGGAGTGGTTTTGTCGCCCTGTATTTAGCATTGGCCCCTCCTAGCCCAGCACCCCTCTCAAATCTGCATCACTGGGGTTATGCTAGGAGCCTGAAAACTAAATGGAACCAGAATGCAACCAAGTATGTTATCAGTGGGCCCCATGTCATGGCTCATGATGCCTGGATGACCCCAGTTCTCACCAGGAACCGTGCCTTCATTTCCCTGCACTCAGGGCTGGTGAGCGCCTACGCAGAAGGGAGCAGAATTTCCCCTTCCCTCAGAAAGGGAAGCTTCTGGCAATCCTACCTGGGCAGGTGCCTACCTTTGCTAGTTTATCAGGGCCCCTAGTCACTAGTCTGCAGACATTGGTGACTGATTCCCTAAATACCCCCGATGTCCAGCCCAGAGCGCGTCTTTTCCTCCAGCCTCCTCTTTCCCCTTTTGTTCCTGCGTTATTTCTCCCTCACCTTTCCTGCAAGGCCCCTTCTCCCTCCCTGCCTTCTCCCTCCCGCAGTCTCTCGTCACTGATCGGCTCCGCCTCCCCCTAGCGGCGGGTCCGGGAAATCACTCGCTGCAGCCTGCTTACCTGCGCTGCGGGTGCAGAGGGCAGAGACCCCAAAGCAGAAACAAGCATGCATCACCCAGCGGAGGTTCATCTGTCATTTTAACCACAACAGACAGCCCCATCGCGAATAGTGAGATGTCTGTCCTTCCTTATGGGATTTCAATACACACGCGAAAACTTACAACTCTATAAATCAGACTTTGTAACATGTACCATAAAGCCTTAGGTATTTTTCTCTTATTATACATAAAGTATAGAGACTCTTTTTAAAAATTTTTAAAAAATGTTTTCATTTATTTTTGAGGGAGAGAAAGAAAGTGTGAGCGGGGAGGGACAGAGGGAGACACAGAATCTGGAGCAGGTTCCAGGCTCTGAGCTGCCAGCACAGAGCCCTGCTGCCCCCCAATTCATGAACGCTGAGATCATGACCTGAACCGAAGCCGAAGCCGGATGTTTCACCTACTGAGCCACCCAAGCGCCCCGAGAACAGACTGAGGGTTGCTGGAGGGGAGGTGGGTGGGGGATGGGCATCAGGGAGGGCACTTGTTGGGATGAGCACTGGGTGTTCATCTGTAAGTGATCAATCACTAAATTCTACTCCTGAAACCAATATTACACTGTATGTTAACTAACTTGGATTTAAGTAAAATTAAAAAAAAAAAAAGTAAATTAAAAATGTATAAAAGTATGATTGATGAAAAGTAAAAAGGTTTAATGTGAATATTTATATCTGAATTGCATTGTTAAACGAAATAGATCCTGTAGGATTGACCTTGGTCATATTGATTGCCCTTTGAGTGGACTTAACCATGCTTTACTGAAAAAACTGGGTAACACTAGACCTTATGTCTGTATATCTGAGGCTGACAAAAGTCTTAAGAAAGACAGGGTGAGCCACATGATCTAAAAAAGGCTAGGAAGACCCTGCTATGCCTGAAAATTTTACCCCGTGTCACTCAGCACGAAATGATAGAATCACCTGGGACTAAAATCAAATGTTCATATTGATGGGCAGATGTCCTTAAAGTCAATTAACTTCTTCTCCTTTGCATGGTTAAACCTCTGACAGACAGACGGACTCCGAGCCCCTGGAAAGTGATGGGAAAACGGTACCATAAGGAGCTGGGTCAGTGCTCACACCACGGGACCCTAAAAGACAGAATGACAAGTCAGGGCTGAGCGTGGGGGCACCTTCTAGGAGGCAGAACAAGAGTGTGAATAGCTTTACCTCCAGCTCCCCCTGGGCACAGCTTCAGAAAGTTGGTATTTCATGAGTCCTTAAGAAAATTTCTCTCCCCCAAATGCCATTGGTGTGGCGCAGGAGCTGAAAGAAAGACCTTCGTTTCTTATTTTAGCTCCCTGTGAACTCCTCAGCCCTCCAAACAGCATGGTGAGGTGGGCGCTCTTATACTACTCGTGGCTCAGATAAACTGAGACACAGAGAAGTTAAGGGACTTGCTCGTTAGAGTCACTTAGCCGGTGGGCAAGAGGG
The DNA here is from genome assembly GCF_027475565.1 of Acinonyx jubatus. Classification (NCBI taxonomy): domain Eukaryota; kingdom Metazoa; phylum Chordata; class Mammalia; order Carnivora; family Felidae; genus Acinonyx; species Acinonyx jubatus. Next base: position 75,715,328 of record NC_069380.1, read on the forward strand.
CAGATTCCAGCCCTCAATCTGGCCAGCACTCTTGCGCCCCAGCACGCAGTGGGTCTTCCATTGCAGGGGCGTGTGGCCACACCCAAGCATGAGCTTTTGTGACTGCGGGACATGAAGCCAGATGCCTCAAGTAGGTTGCAGTGGATCTTACCAAGATCTTTTAGGCGACGCTGGCTATGAGTGCTATTAGGTCTGAAAGAAGATGGTTCCGGACTGACGCTTAATTTAGCACACAATTCAATCTTATCCTTCAGGAGTCTAAGCCGGATTCTATACCAATGAGTTGGAATCTGGCTGGCCTCAATTTCTATGGGTTTGCATGGTCCCCCTTACCGATGGGCACCAATTTCATTAATTGCTTTATGGAAAACAAAGACGATAAGATTTCTTTTTATTTTTTTAACTTTTATTTATTTTTGAGAGATAGAGACAGGCAGAGCATGAATGAGGGAGGAGCAGAGAGAGAGGGAGACACAGAATCCCAAGCAGACTCCAGGCTCTGAGATGTCAGCACAGAGCCCGACACAGAGCTCAAACCCACAAACTGTGAGATCATGACCTGAGCCGAAGTTGGACGCTTAAGAGACTGAGCTACCCAGGTGCCCCCACAATAAGATTTATTTAAGCTAGTCTTTTCACGGTGGGATAAGTGTTTCAAAAATGATCAGTTTAAAAATTTGACAGCAGCAGAAGCTGGGAGAACTCATAGTTTGTGGCCTTGACCGTATTTCAGCATGCAGCGTATTATTCTGGTGTGGCCGATGAAAGATGGAGAAAAAAACCATTCTAACGCTGAAACCCAAACTTCCTTTGCACATGCAGGCAATCCATGGAATTAAAACAACAATTAAAAAGAGCTCAAACTCACTCTAGTTATAGTGATTTTTTTATGCTTTTTTTTTTTTTTTGCCCCCAACTGTGATTTTATCTGTTAGCATAAAGCCGAGTGGTTACATGGTTACCAAGGGTAGAAGATCTAATTCCAGATCAACCAGCGAAAGCTGGGGAGATTTAACCACTGACATATGCAAGGCCCAAATAAGATCCATGTTGCTTCGATGATGCAACATCCCCTACCGTATTTCTGAAAATGTGCTCCATTGTCACATCGTGAAAGTAAACATTGGGTTGGTGCCCAGGGATGTTGGTTCTCTGGAAAAAATGATTCCAGCTCCTCTGTTCTCTACAAACAACTTAAGTAAACCTATGAAATGAGACTCTAGCCCTTTCGATTCTGATTACCGGTTCTACTAAGATTTCGTCCATTCGGAATGGATGAGGAGATCAATGATATCTTTGGAAAGACTGTAAGTCCGGACCAGGGGGGGCAGGTCAGTTTTATGTCTTTGAGCTGTAGACGCTTTTTGCTCATGGAGCCAGCTGGTAGACAGAATTGTTCTCCTTAATTCTGGAAGCTGTTCATGAGGAGCATGAGCTGGATACGCTGACAGAGATCAATGTTCTCAGTGGATCGTTCACCGAAAACAGAACCCTGATTTGCCGCCGAGGAGGGTTTTTCTGTTCCTTCAGGGACCAGTTTTCAAGAATGGCTTTAAGGAAGGCGTGAATTGGAAACGAAATCCGAAATCACGGGATAAGTAACATCTTCCCGTATACTTGCCCCTTTGGGCGGATGGTTAGTTTCCGGTCATTTAGCAGGACTGTTAGAACAAATCACCGTATGAAATAAACTCCTCAGACTTCTTAGCTGTGCTCCAGCGCCTCTGCTTAGCACCCCAGGATTAGATTTTTGTCAAAGTTTGAAACAAAGAATAACTAAGATTTGCGTCGCAAAGAGGAAACTAAGGGAGCCGGTATATGATCTTTGTGAATGATCCAGAATAACATTGTGCTTAATATGGTATACGACTGGCATTTTGCATTATGTGTCCACATACAGAAATTCACGTATGTGGCATTTCCCCTTCCAGAAGTAATTAGGGCATTCAGGTAAAACCAATTTTTTTGGTGAACACTTTGTTATATAAAAGAGTTCTCTGTGTTGAGCCACACACTGGGAGACGGTAAATCAGTGGGTCCTTCCAGGGTGTGTTACGTTTGATTACACTGAGATTCCATAATATTTTACCCTTTTCATTTTGTGCTCATACTTTCAGTGGTTTATGAAGTAACAGTCTCTAGATTTCATTCCAAATGGAAAGTTGGCATGAAAACTCTCAATCCAATTATTCCTGTACACATTTTGAAACAAATCATTTTGGCTTTTTTGAAAAAATTTACAGGAGGTGATAAAAATAGGAAATTTCGGGTTTCAGATGTTTTATAGCATTCTTGTAGCATAATAACTGCTTCATTAAAAATAATTTTGCAATACAATGTGAACTTTGTGAGATGTCTAAAACATATTTGCTGGCTTTCCTTTTAAAGCTTTGTTTGCAAGAAAGTTGTATTATTTTATATTTTGTGTTTCATATTATTCTGCTAAGGCTTTGCGAGATATCGAATGACTACCCTTCTCCCTCCCCCCCGCCCCCTGCCCGATGCATGGCCATAAGGAGTAAGGCATCTGGAACGGGGTCCTACTCTTGAGGGGGGAGGGCTCGATTCCCAGCTGGGGTCCCCAACACAGGAGAAGATGCCAGGATTGGTTTCAGTGCTCAGTGCTCGTTTCAATCTCCCGACCTCCACACCATCAGCTCGTGGGACAGGCTGGAGGTAGCTGTGGGAAGCTCTTCTCTAGGGCACTTGAATACGACACAGCTTTTTTGATCAGCCATTAAAGGAGACCGTGAAGGGGAAAGCAAAGCCATCCTTCTCTGCTCCGAATTTGGGAAATGGTTGTTTCACAGACTGAACAGATTTTAGGAGGGTGGAAAGAAATCTCAAACTCACTTGATGCAGATGTACTTTGGCTACTCGAGTCTCCTCTCCGAATTCCCCCTTCCCAACAATGCTCACATCTCTCCAGCGATGGGAAATTAGTCTCCAAAAGCAGGCAACGCCTTCTGCTAGTGAAACAACCCCAGTGTAACAGAGTTCTTCCTGCTATCGATCTGAAATCTGTCTTCCTGTCGTTTCCACCCATTGTTCCCAGTCCCATGCCTCAGACCCAGAGAGAAACAGGCCTGTTTTCCTTTCTTTGACAGCAGTTCAGCTCTCAGAAGGGAGGCAAGGGGCAGAGTGAGAAGGATTCTTGGGCAGGCAGGGTCCTGTTCTCTCTGACCCTCAGTCCCCGCTGGTGCACAACTGCGATTCTAAAACCTGACTTACAGGGTGGTGGTGAAGGTTTGAGAACATGTGTACAAGCACCTGGTACAGCTCCTGACGTAGAGTAGCTACTGAATAACAGATTCTCGTTATTATTACCATTGAAGGCGCCTGGTGATTTCCTTTTCTTTGGGTTACTGGCCTCCGTTCCTCATCTGTCTTTCCCATTTGCAGTTTAGGGTCTCTTCTCGGTCATTCTGGTTTTGCCCAGGACATTTCCATCCTTGGTTAGACATGGTGCTTGCTGCAGAATGGACTGGAAACCCTGCCCAGGCGCCCTGCCACTGGCCACTGATGCCCTACTGATGTTCACAAAAGGCGCTTTCTTCTTCTTTTTTTTTTTTAAGTTTTAAAACATTAATTTATTTATTTCAAGACAGAGAGAGAGGGTGGGCGGGTGGGGGGGGGGGGGAAGAAAGAGAACAAGCAGGGCAGGGGCAGACAGAAGGAGAGACAGAATCCCAAGCAGGCTCTGCGCCATGACCCCCATTTGGGGCTCAAACTCACAAACCGTGGGATCATGACCTGAGCTGAGATTGAGGGCACCTTTTGGGGTGAGCACTGGGTGTTGTATGGAAACCAATTTGACAATAAATTTCATATATTGAAAAAAATGATAATAACAATAACAATAATAATAATAATAATAATAAAGAGTTGGATGCTTAAACCGACTGTGCCACCCAAGGGCCCCTAGGGCACTTAATTCTAACTGGTTCATTCAGAGACCAAGTACCAGCAAATGTCTGTTAGGGAATCACAGGCATTTTGTGGAACAGGAACAATAAAGAGTTGGTAACTGAAATTCACGCTCTCCGATGTTACGCTAATAAACGACAGCATGCCTCTCTTGTGTGTGTCTTTGTGCCAGATTCAGGCACGTTTCTTTTATCTTAACTCACTCCTCACATCCGTCCAGTGATGTGGGTACCGTCTCTGCCCTCCTAAGAGGACGCAAGCAGCTCCGACCCCTCCCTTCCCCCCCCCCCCCCCCCCCCCCCCCCCCGCCGCCAAACTTCTCCCGGTTTCCATCTGCTTCTCTTGACTGTTTCCCCAGTACAGCACGGAGCTCCCCGATCCCGAAAGGGAACCTCGTAAGACAAACAGAATTACCATCTCTTGGTTAAGAGTACTGTAGTTGCAGTTTTCTGTGGACCCTTTTTACATTGCTCTGAGGGAACGCTTTCAAGTCGCTTGAGAAATATTAAAATTAAAGAATGTAGTAGAGCCTCAATCTAGAGTTAAATGCTTAATAGTATGTAAAAAGGAAGCGGTTATAATGGGGAAAAAATACGCCTGTAGCCAATGTTCCCTGTAAAACAGACTCCCAAGCAAGTTCTGAATGTTAGCCTGGAAAAGCCAGGGTGGAGGCATCCAGCTTCTCCTAAAATTCTTCTTCTCATGTTGCCTCTTTTCCAGATCATACGAAAACAAGTACAGTAATGTATTTGGCCTATAGGTGCCAAGCCTTGTATTGTTCACTTCCAGACACTTTTCTTGATTATGTTTGGGAACAAAAGTCTGGCTCTGGTGTGGCGGAGAGAGTGTTGGGTGGAGACAAGAGAAGAGAACAGATCTGGACGCGGGGCACTGCCTCGAGGGAATTCACAGGAGACCCAGGCTTTGCTCGGCCCTGGGCTGGTGTGGGGTGGCCCTTGCGGCCACGAAGCTCTGTCGTCTGGGAGAAGCCCTCGTGCCAGTCAGCGTCCCCGCCAGGAAACCGCTGGCGTTTCCAATTAGGAGGATTCGGGGAGGGTGAATAAGAAGCTGTTTTCAGAGGTGTGGGCATGCTGTTGGAAAGCCCCAACGAGCAGCGCAGTAACCAGCCCAAGTGACACAGCTGTCACCACCCCTGGGCCACAGCGGGGGGGGGGGGGGGGGAGGCGATCACGGAGCGAGGACCACCTGTGGAGGATGCAGAGACACAGGGGCTCCAGGAGACCCCACTGGGAGGGGAGGGCCCCTCCCCGGCCAAGCCTGACAGGACTTCAGAGGACAGAGGAGCCCCCTGCACCGCACACAGGCTAGCCTCTCCTGGCGGGGAGCAAGGTGGGGGTGGGGACAGGCTGTGGGTCCAGAAGGGCAAATGGGCGCTTTCTGCCTCAGCCCTGAGGACCGCAGCGTAATGTGCAGCTAGATGTGTCCCGCTGGGCCATCGGCCTTTCGTTGGGCATTGTGTGGTCTTAACCAAGGTGCTGCTCTTGCTGAATTACGTGCAATGTTCTTTCACCCCTGAGTGGGGAGTTCAAGTGCGCCATGGCCAAAAATTGTTGTTTGTTTTTCGAGGGTGTGGCAGGTTGGAAGACCGGACCATGGCATGAAGGACAAGCACGCCTGATATTTTCTTCTCTTGAATGGGGGTCGGGGGGGGGGGGGCGTGGAAGGCAGCGAGATGGGGCTCAGCACAGCGTTCCTGGAATTGGGCCCGCACATTCCCACACATGGTGTTACTTAAAACTGAATAAGCCAGACTTGGGGTATTGCTCTGTGAATTATTGTCATTGTTTGGGTCAGGCTTTCTGTGTTAGACACTGGAGGGTGGGACATGGGATACACCCTGAAGGAAATAGCTGTGGCTACTCTCCTTGAGATGAGCCAGGGGCTGGGAGACCACCTCTTGGGGACCAGGTGGAAGTTCGGTCTGGAGGCAGAGGGTGGGGGCCACCACGATTCCCACTGAGGGGGATAGTTGTGGTCTCTCCAGGTGGGCGCCCTGGGTGGGGGAGGCTGGGCGGGGAGGCCACAGTCTGGTTCGGATCGGACCGCGCCCCTTCCCGCAATACTGTGACGTCTTTCTACTGGCCGTCAGCCTTCCAGACGCTCCAGCCGCCGGTCACAGTTGCTGCCATCGTGCGGGGGTGGGGAGGGGGACGGTGATCAGCGAGCTGAATCCTTTCTTCAGGATGGTGTAGGGTAGCAGGGGCATTCATTTTTAGGACCTGCAGTATCCAGAAGAGAAAACTCAGCAGCATGTCTGCAGGGAGAGGTCAGGAAGGAGAAGCCATACCCAAGGCGGGACATGTAGACCCGGAGGCTCGGCCATCATTTCTTGGGTGTTAGAAAAGACCGTGGTCTCATTTCATGGTCACAGGCTAATTAAGCCACTATGTGGGTGAGTTATACATGAACAAAGCCCCACCTCTTCTCCTCCAGTCTCGAGAACTCGTTGGTCCTGCCGACTACTTGCTGTACTTCATAGATACTCTTCATGGATGGGTGACTCAGCTTAGTGTAGAAAATGCATGAGTAGGCAAACTCTCTTTTAACTGGGGGTGATAGTGGGGGCATGCCAGGCGTATATACCCTGAGCCTAGAAATCTAGGGAGACATACAGAGTCGAGTGGCAACATTGGCCCAGAAATGTAGGCTTGAAACCATAGTTTGCCATTGAAAGTGTGGGCACGCAGAGCCATGGTGGGACACTGGCTTTGTGGTCTGGCCAAGTCGGGGGTTCAGCCCATCCTGAAAAGTGACTGTCCAGCTTGGTGGCCTGGGACACGTGATCCGATCTCTGTCTATAGTTTCTTCATCTGAAGGGCATAGCGAGATAAAATGATCTGCTGCGTGTCAAGAACTTAGAAAGCTATCTGGAACTTACTAAGTTTTTGGTCCGTTCGCTCACTCGCCACTCAAGGAATATTTACTGAGTCCTGCGGCGGGAATGGTTTCAGGCAATGAATAACACGGGTGAAAGTCTTTCCCGGCATGGAGTTTGCCCCTAGGAGCATGGAGCCATGACGATCGTTGGAGCTTCATCCTTTTCTTTGCATCGCACACTTCTCGTAGGCTGGCAATGTGGGCGGGTTACGGGCTGTCTGCGCCACCCTATCTTGGTTTCTCTGAGGCATGGCTGAGACAGAAGGTGGAAACGCATTCCTGCCGAAGTTGTTCGTTCTTTCAGAATTGCTAATGCTTCCTTGAGGACTTAGGGCTTCAACACGGCTGAGCTGGGGAGTGGAGGTTGGACTCCATGGCTGGCCTGTTTTGCCACCATACTGGCAGGAAATGCCCAGCCTGTGAGGGAATGGAGTTAGGCGTTAAGCAAGAACTTCCAACTTTTGAACTTTGCAGTAGGACGGAGTTAAAATTGAGAGTTGGTTTAAACATGGAAGTTTTCTAGAGGTTTAAAAAAGCATTTTTACTTTGGGGGGTCGGGGAAGGGCCATATGGCAAGGGCCTGCAGCCCCCAATTCAATTAAAAACCATGAAGAATCTCTCCACGGCTCCATGCCACATGGCTCCAATCCACACCAACATATGCTCTTTGCCATTGTGTCCTGGCTTAGATGTTTAGGGCTGTCTCTCAGAGCTCAGCTCTCATATATTTTAGTTGGATTCGCTGATTCCAGGAAGAGGAATGGGGAATGAGACTTGCAAAAAGCAAAGAAAGTGGGGTGCCTGGGTGGCTTGGTTGGTTAAACATCGGGCTTCGGCTCGGGTCATGATCTCATGGTTTGTGAGTTTGAGCCCCGCGTCAGGCTCTATGATGACAGCTCAGAGCCTGGAGCCTGCTTCAGATGCTATGTCTCCCTCTTTCTCTGCCCCTCCCCTGTTCACTCTCTCTCAAAAATAAACATTGAAGGGGCACCTGGTTGGCTCACTTGGTTGGGTGTCCAAGCTCAGGTCATGATCTCATGGTTCATGGGTTCGAGCCCCGCATTGGGCTCTGTGCTGACAGCTCGGAGCCTGGAGCCTGCTTTGGATTCTGTGTCTCCCTCTGTTTGCCCCTACCCTGCTCGCACTCTCTCTCTTTTTCGCTCTCAAAAATAAATATTTTTAAAAAACTAAGAAAACAAAAGCATAGAAAGAAAACCAGCAACATTTTCTCACCTTTAATCATGGAATGTGGCATGGGGGGAACTCAGCTTTTTCCTTCCTGTTTATCATACAAGGTGTATTCATTCATTCATTCATTCATTCAACAAACGCTTTTTGAAAGTCTGACTTTTGGCAGGAATTGATGTCGGAGATAACAGTGAGCAGAATGGCAACAACAACACCAAGAAGTTGTGGTCCTGGCCCTTGTGGAGCTCACTTCCGGTTTAGTGGGGGAGACAGATATGAATAGAATCCACTGTGGTGATAAATGGAACGATAACAACGAGATGTTCCAAAGAAGAGGTTCATGGCTCTCTAAGAATGAATAATAGGAGAACTTGCCCCATCAGGGAGTCAGGGTAGGTTTCCAGTGGAGGTTAATTACAGCGGAGCTCTGAAGGAAGAGTCAAGTTTACCTTGGCAAAGGAGAGCTGGGAAACGGGATTCCAGGAGAGGGAGTGCACGTGCAAACACCCTGTGGTGCATGTAACTCCCAGGCAGAGATGGGCAGGGAGGGAGACGTAGGGCCAATAGGTGGCAACGAGGCTGGAGGGCATGCCAGACCCTGCCATGCTTCATGGCACACATTAAGGATTTTGATCATCATCCTCACCGAGAGCTACTGACATGTTTTACGAGGAGATGGGAGAAATGTGGTTAGGTTCCCAGAGGGTACCAGTGTGCAAGGCTGGACGGGGAAGCCTCCGGACTATAGTGCAGACCTGTTATGTATGTAGGGAAAGAGGGGAGCAAGCAGGACTGGGCGGGAGAAGCTCAGACCTTGATGGAGATGTGACAGAATCGTCAGATGACTCCGTGGGAGCTCTCCTAGTCAGCTGGGGCTGCTCCAACATGTAATGTGGATTGAGGGCTTTAACAGTGGACGTGTACATCTCCGAGTTCTGGAGACTGGGGGTCTGAGCTCAGAGTGCAGGTATGGTCAGATTCTGGTGACAGCCCTTGCCCTGGTCGTGGTCCTCACATGTGCAAGCATGCGGGGCAGGGGGTGGGGGGAGATGGAGAGGAAGGGAGAGAGAAAGTGAGAGAGGAGAGAGGGAAAGATGGAAAGGGAGGGAGGGGGAGGAAGGGAGAGAGAGACAAGGAGATCTCCTTTCTGAACGGGACGCGAATCCCGTCTTGGGGACACCACCCTCACGACCTCATCTAAACCTAATGACTTCTCAAAGGCCTCACCTCCAAATACTACCAGGCTGGGGGCGAGGGCTTCAATATATCAGTTTTGGGAGGACGCAAACATTCAGTGCGAACGCCTGCCATGTGCCAAGAGCCGCACCCCTGCCTTGAAAACAGGTGACTAGACAGCCATGGTCCTGCTTTCATGGAGTTTACAACCTCGTGGTAAGAAAGCAGTGAAAACCTGCCAGCAGGTATGGAGCCCAGAGCAAAGATTGCTTGCTAGAGGACTCCCATACTGGGCGGAGGCTGCCAGGCCCTGGGGCCCCTGTTGGGCTCGCCCCCGGGTTGGTGGCCACCGGCAGAATGGGGTGGCGGTCAAAGCTGGGGGGTTCCTGCAGCTGGTGCAGCCATACGCTGCTGACCACACCCCGAAGCCTACCCAGGCGGGTCTTTCTGGAAGGCCCACTGAGCCACACACCTTCGGGGCACCGTTGGGATCGACTGTAGAGAGCCCTTCCTGTGACGACAGAAAAACCACACCTGCTAAAACATCAGATGGAAACGGCCTTTCTTGTCAAGAAAACGCCGTACACATGGGGCGCCTGGGTGGCTCAGTCGGCTGAGCGTCCGACTTCAGCTCAGGCCATGATCTTGAGGTTCGTGGGTTCGAGCCCTGCGTCGGGCTCTGTGCTGACAGTTTGGAGCCTGGAGCCTGCTTCGGGTTCCGTGTCTCCCTCTCTGTCCCTCCCCCACTCACACTCTGTCTCTGTCTCTCTCTTTCCCTCTCAAAAATAAATAAACCTTTAAAAAAAAAAAAAGAAAAGAAAATGCAGTACATACAAACCTTTCTCTCAATAATATACCAAATAATAACCTGATGCAACCAAAAATTTCAGTAATAGATTTAATGTAGTAATTTGAGTAATAAATGTCACAATTGGAGTTGCCAAACTTAGCATAATAATCAGATGCTTTTTGCTTATTTTATATGTTAGTTGTTTTTTAGTAAATAGAATCATTTATACATATATATATTTTTAAAATTTTTTAATATTTATTTATTTTTGAGACAGAGAGACACAGAGCATGAGTTGGGGAGGGGCAGAGAGAGAGAGGGAGACACAGAATCCGAAGCAGGCTCCAGGCTCCGAGCTGTCAGCACAGAGCCCAACGTGGGGTTCGAACTCATGAACCGTGAGATCATGCCCTGAGCCAAAGTCGGATGCTTGACCAACTGAGCCACGCAGGCGCCTCAGAATCATTTGTATATTTTTAATGATAGTAGAGAGAAATGAAATTTAAAATGTTGTTAGTAGGGAAAAGTGAAAAACGATGGTTGTGACAACTTCTATTTACTGTGTAATTTAATAAAACTTCATTTGTGGAGAGTAAAATTATTAATCAAACAATAAACTATACATTTTCTCCTGTGGTGAAAAGCCTAAGATAAAGCCTGGAACGAAAGAGACCACAAGGTATGTGCTTCAGATTCACTGGAAAGTAATATTTTAAGAAGGGGGTTAGCATATTAATGCAAGATTTAGAGTCCTTTATTTTGTACTTTTCTGGACTATTCATGGACTGTTGGAGTTTAAAACACACACTGACAAGTATTGATAATGTATCATGTTATTCAAAAGCAAAAACACAGGTTGAAATTTTCTACTTGATCGCCTGGCTAATGAAGTAAAGGCTAACAGAAATGAGTCACTGAGAGACGAGTCACTGAGAAATGAGTCCCTGAGATGGCCATAAAACCAACCTGAGCCCCAGATCAGAGGACTCTGTCCATCTCTGTGAAAGGCCTCTCTCTCTAACACCAGCTATTAGAAGCCCATCTGGTTCCACCTGTTTGGCCTCCCAGAACCTTTCTCCCCTCCTCAGTTTTGGTGTTTGCCCCAATCTACCCAACCGAAGAAGCCAGAAACCCGGGAGGTACCTCGGTTTCCTTCCCGCCTCATTTTCCACTTGTCCCCAGACTACCTCTCGAAGTCGCTCAGACCCAGCCGTGCCTCTGTACCCACTGATCCTGCCCTAGCTCAGGGCCTGATCTAGGAGACTCTCCTCTGGCCTCCCAACCTGCAGAGTCACCACTGACACTTGCTGTGGCTCTCAAAGCCAGATGGCAAGACCGCCAGCAGCTGGCAACTGGTTAGAAATGCAGATGCTGGGCCCTGCTCCACACCTACCAAATTAGAAACTCCGGAGGCGGGCCCTGCAGCCTGTGTTTGAATAAACCTTCCAGAGTAAATTCTGCCAATTGTGAAGTTTGAGAACCACTGCCCTAGTCCATCCTCCATGGTGAGTTGTTCTTCGCATCCAAAGCTGATGTTGTCTCTTCTCTGTTTGAAACAATTAACTGCCTCCTGTTACCAGATAATCCTCACATTGAGTGTGATTTTTTCCAAGCTCTTCGTCATCTGGCCCCTGCCCCCACCCATATATAGCTAGGGTTCTACGGCCACACTCCCCTTGCCCACATTCGCTCTCCAGTTAGCAGAAACAAATAGCTTTTCAAGCTTCTGTGGCTCTTGCGTCTGCCTCCAAAGGTTGACCACACTATTATCTCCATTTCCCACCTTCCACTTTCGGCCTAGAAATTCTTTCATTCCTTATATGTCTCCCATGTGGTTTCCCCTGAACCCCTTGATTGAGTGGTCACTCCCTCCAGGGACTTCCACAGAACCACATGCATACTTCCCTCCTGTGGGAAGGAGCTCCCCTCTTACTGGAGAGCAGGGAGAAATCCATCTCTATTCTACTTGCGTGCCCTTGTGTTTTAGCACAGGGTCTAACGATTACTTGATTCTCAGTAAATGTTTGTTGAGCCAGTTGAACTGAGCTGAGTGGTGTCCTCCGTCACCCTATTCCACTGGCAATTCCATCTTTGACTTTGGCAAACCTTTGCGTTTGGACTGGCACTGGAGAAGTCACCACATTCTCAATGGAAAGTCTCAGTATCTGGTTTGTCAATCTCGTAGGATTTTTGAGTGTCAAATGAAAAGGTTCAGCTGAATTATACCCCCTTGGATACAGACATGGGCTTGAGTCAAGTCTGAGTTTTCTCTGCCTTTCTGAATGCTATAGTTTGGACAACTCACAACCTGATGGCCAGCCCTGGGTTGAGCAGCTCTGGTCATGCCTGGACCTGCTGTCACCTGCTTCACCAAGATCAGTTCCTGGGAAAGTGCTAATTCCCATTGATGGTAAAAAGGGAGGGGCAGAATGATGAGGAAATGCCGAGGGCCCTATTCAGTGGCGAGCTCTAGAATGGCCAAGGAAGAGGTAAGCAAAGGACAGGAGCAGAGTGTGTGACACGGAGGAAAGAGGGAGACTGCAGTAGCTAAGAACAGGGCCAGCTGTCATGGAGCCCTTACAGGCACTCAGCTCTACCTGGGCTCTGTCATCCTGTCCTCGCACTGCTCTCTGAGATGGGGACTGTGTTTATTTCTCAAGACGAAACAGAGGCTCAACTCGGCAGTTGAAAACTTTTCCCAAAGTCCCACAATTAAGAAGTGTCAGAGCCAGGATTTGATTCCAATGGTCTGTACTCACACCCACTGAATGGTCTTCCCCCATCTGACAGTTTTGCCATAGCTTAGACTGCCAGACAATAAGAGCAGAGCCAGCAACGCAGTGTGCTTCAGAGCTGGTGACTTCTGGCCAGAAAGACAACCACTCATGCCTCATTCAGCCCTCCAGTTCACATTTATGAGAACCAGTATGGTGTCGTGGCTTAACAGATTGTGGATTGTAGAGTTCACAAGCTGAAGTCTTAACCTAATACATCAGAGTGTGACCTTGTCTGGAGACAAGGTCTTTGCAGAGGTAATCAAGGAAAAATGGGGTCATTGGGGCAGACTAATTCAAGATGACTAGTGTCCTTATTAAGAGGGAAACTCCGACACAGAGACATGTAGAGAGGGGAGACCATGTGAAGAGACAGGGAGAAGATGGCCGTCCAAAGGAACCACCTGCTGACGCTTTCATTTCAGACATCCGGCCTCCAGAACCATGAGACAATACATTTCTGTTGCGGGAGCCACGAAGTGTGTTACAGCAGCTGCAGGCAACTAATATAGCGGTTAAAAGCATGAATTCCAGAATCAGAACGGCTGGCAACAAATCTCCCAGCTTGGTGACTGTGAGCCACCCAAGCTATTCAATTTCTCTGTGTGTTGGTTTTCGCTTCTATAGGATGGGGCTGGATGTACCTCATAAGTCTGTTAGAAAGATTAAATGTGCGTGTGCACAGCGAGTGTGGAGGTCGCGCTTGGTGCGGAGAAGACGTTGGCCATTTCTACCAATGATCTGCAGTAGGCGCCATGACTGCCTGCCCCCCCCCTCATCCCCCCTCTGCCACAGGACCACATGAAGGCACGATGGGGCTTGTGTTCACTGTGGAGATGCCCTGGGACAACGGGGGGCGCTGTTGATTTCTCCGCCTTCACACAAGTGGGGAACATGGCAGGTTGTCCACCAGAGAAGTGTGTGAGACTGGGGCCTCCCTCAGGCTGGGGAAGGGACAGAAGGGGGGGAGGCAGAGTACACAGTTGCTGAGAATTTATCAGGGGGTGTTAGTTTCCTAGGGCTGCCATAAACCAGTTGCAAACTGAGAAATTTATTCTCCTATTGTGCTGGTGGCTAAAAGTCCAAAATCAAGGTGTCAGCAGAGCTCAATTCCCTAGGAAGGTTCCAGGAAGCAACCCGTTCCTTGCCTCATCCAGCCTCTGGTGGCCCCAGGTGCTCCTTGGCTTGTGGCCTCATGACTCTGATCCCTGCAATCGTCTTCCCATGACCTCTCCTCCTGTCGGTGTCTTCTCCTCTCCTGCCTCTAATAAGGACATTTGTCATTGGATTTAGGGCCTGTCCGAGTAATCCAGGATGACCTCATCTCAAGATCTTTAACTTAATTACATCTATAAAGTACTCCCCCCTTTTTTTTAATTTGAGAGAGAGAGGGGGAGATAAAAAAGAGAGCGTATGACGGGAAGAGGGGCAGAGAGAGAGAGAGACAGAGAGAGGAAGAATCTTAAGCAGGCTCCACACTCAGCTCACAGCCCTACGTGAGGCTCAATCCCACCACCCTGGGATCATGACCTGAGCCAAAATCAAGAGTTGGACTGAGCCACCCAGGCGCAGTCCAGTCACAGGTTAGAGGGGTCAGAAGTAGACGCAGAACTTGGGAACGGCCACCATTCAATCGAGGACAGAGGACAGCGGGTGGTTTTACACAAAGTATCTAACTTAGTCTTTCTACCAACTGTGTGATGTCTCCATTTCATGGATAAGGGTACTTAGAAAAAGAAAGGGACTTGCTTTACCCTCGAGTGGCAGAGCTAGGATGCAGACACCGATATTTATGACCTGCTGGCCCCCATCCTGCCGTCTACCCACGCTCTGAGTTAAGCAAACTGTTTAAAACCTTCTAGCGAGTATCATCTTGCTTGAGGCCAAAGGGAACTCAACACAAGGGTCACATATGAGAACGAAGGAAAGAATGGGACTCGTGCTTTTCTGTCGTAAGATACCAGCTGCACAAGAAATACAATCTTCTTTGAAACCGACAGTTTTATGTCCTTGCATTTCTGTTTGTATTCACAATGAGGACATTCACGTCTAATATCTAACTTACAGCTGGTAGGAAATATCTTTGAACTATTCTTAAGGTTTGTGCCAAAAGTTTTAAGATTCAAAGGCAGACAAAAGAAAAAAGTGTCCCTTTTCGTAACAGCCCTTTGCCTCTTGCATTATTGCCTGGTTTATTCACACGTGCCTTAGAAGGAAGATATTGGAACAGAACTAGATTTTCTGGTTTTCCCTGGGAAGCTCTCATTTCTCATCATTCATATTGAAGAAGAAGGAGGAGGGGGGAAGGGGAGGAGGGGGAGGTGAGGGAGGATGAAGAGGAGGGGGAGGGGGGAGGGGAGAAGGGGGAGGGGAAAGGGGAAGACGGGGAGGAGGGCAAGGGGGAGGGGGGAAGAGGAGAGGGAGGAGGGGGATGGGGAAGAGGGGGAAGAGTGAGGGGGGAGGAGGGGGAGGAACAACCTCAAACTAGTGTATACAGTCTTCAGTGTAATTCCTTTGAGTTTTCCCCTCATGCACTGATGTGCTTTAATCAAGATGCCAAAATTCCTCTCTTCTTGCCTCAGCTGGGGAATTCTGAAAAAACTAGAAAGAAAAACCCAAAACACTAAATTTTCAGTTAGGAGTTTGAAAATACGGTTCTTCCATTTGTTAGCTCTGTGACTCGCACGATCGTGTCTCTGTTTCCTCACCTGCGAAATGAAGTTTCTGGTACCTCGTGGGCTTCTCCTAGAGTGCAGCAAGACCCCGCATTTACATCGACTTGGATGCTGCCGGACATTGTGCTCACTTAATCCGTATACACTCCCTCCCCCTCGTCCTGCGTGTCTTCATTTGGTTACTGAGTTTTCCATTGTTGGCAAAGGAGCCACCTTCCAAGCTGTTTTGAATTCTACGACGATCATTGTTATTTGGTCTCGGGTTTTGTACTTTTTAGAACAGTCAGCCCTTTTCTTTTGACTTTCTGCCCTCTAAAATTTCTGTCTTGGCATCCGTGCAGTTTCACCAACACCACAACGTGTTTCTGGAATAAAGCTTGTGTGTAAACACCAGGCAGTTTAGATCACAGAGTCTGTTTCACTGCGGAAGCAGGAGGGGCCGTGGACGGCCAGCGACTTTCAGTGGGGTTTTCAGATGTTCGAGTCAAACGTTTCTCCTTCTGGTTTCAAAGGATATTACAAAGTAAAAGCCTGGGATCGGCCCAATTTTACCCTTTTGGAAATGCTCCACTTACCTTTGTCCCTCTTGGGGTGGGAGCAGCTGGGGAGGAGAGCAAATCCAGGGCCACTGGGTGGGTGAGGGGAGACCTCAGAAGGCGAGGAGGCTTCCAGATTTGACTGCCTGAAGGGAGGGAAGCCTGTGTATCCTTACAGACTCTCTGTAAACTCTGTCCTTGAAGTAATCCAGACACCCAGAGAGCTGTGTTGGCTCCACAACGGCTTCGGATGAGGTCTTCATTTCCTAGGGCTTCTGTAACGAACTACCAGGAATCGGGTGGCTTAGGACAGCAGACGTGTGTTTTCTCTGTGTCCGCACAGCCCTGTCGCAGCTTCTGGTGGTGGCCGGCAGCCCTTGGTGCCCTTTGCTGGTGGGGACATCATCCCCACCTCTGCCTTCGTCACGTGGCAGGTGCTCTGTGTGTGTCTTCAGATGACACTCTCCCCTCTGTGTTGTCTCTGTGTCTCTTCGTATAAGGACACCAGTCGTACAGGATTAACCACCCATCCTATTCGAGTATGACTTCAACTTCAGGTCCCTCTTAACTGCATCTGCAAAGACCCTATTTCCAAATAAGGTCACATTCACAGGTACCACAGGTACCAACAAGTCTGTGTTAGAGGATTCAATTCACCCCCCAACAGCCATGTGTAGAGTTGAGTTTACCAGCCCTGGGAGTGAGCAGCACAGAAGGTCACCTGCATGGCCACTCCCCATGGGAGGGGCGGCTGGTGGAGGTGGGGGGCCTGGATCTAAGGAACACACCTGCCGCTCAGTAGCCACGTGGTTTGGCCTCACAGGTTCCGTATCTGTGAAGGGGAGTGATGGTGTATCTCCCATCTAGATGAGGTATTTGTTGCGCGGTCAGATCACATTTCTTTGTATTGTGTTCGAGTCTCCATAAGTTGGCTCCAAAGCACTTTATCACGCCATCTTGAATTTCATCCTTCTGTTTATGATGTGGGTGCCTGTCCCGAAATACACCACGTGACAGACGTCTGCACCTCCCGGCTCTTGCAGCCCCCTTGGTGTTAATGCTCTCAGCCCCACACCTTCCTCCTGTGACGTTTCCTCTCATCTCCCCCTACTTGCCCCTAATTGCTTCCCCAGCAAAAGCTCTGCACTGGACCTAAAATAGGCATATTTTCATCCAGCCCAGCAGTCACAGCCACAGACCCGGTGTCTCTGCAGTGCTGTCAGGACTGGGGCTGGGCGAGTCCTCTGCCTCCTGTCACCCCTGCTTGGTGGCTTGGTAAAGCTGTGCTGCACTGACATTTGCTCAAACAAAACCGTGCATACGTAAATGCACCCTAAGCAGCAGAACAGAAGAGAAAATGATGATTCTTATCACCAGACTGGATAGCTGGAGGAGACACTGAAAAGGCCACCTGATGAAAATGATCTCTCACTAGTCTGCGCCAGCACCCTGATTTTCTGCTGTGGGTGCACCTCTTACGACCTTCTGGAGACTTGACTTTTACCTGGACTGTCCACGAGTTCCCTGGGAAGGAGAGCACTTTGTCATTCATCGTCCCCCAGCGGAGGGCGGTTTCTGAGAGAAGGGGAGTGAAGAAAGTCGAGTTGGACAGACTCAGAAAGTATCAGAAGTCATTTGGGATCAGAAAGTAGCCCAGATGAAGGGGGACTCGGGCCTGTGTGGCACTGGGAATGAGCAGGCATCTGTTCTGGTCGGGAGTGCGAGCCCAGTGGGTGGTTGGCATCGCCCGTGTGTGTGCTCTGTCGAGACATGAGGGCACTTTCCACGAAGAGGAAAGGATTGACCTCCAGGCACACCATCCTCCTCTGTCATGTCCAGCCCCTTCTTGGGGAGCCCCCACGGAGCTGCCCTATTACTATGACAATTTTGGCCCTGATGGTGCGGTTACCCATCAGGGGCTTTGACATATGCTGAGTACTCAGCGTCTGATCAAAGGAAAACCTTTTGGGGCTGGAACCACCTGGGACTGGGCACTGCATCCGTCCTCCTCCAGCCTCACACTGACTTTCCTCTCCAGCAGGTGCACCAGGCGGGCACGAACTGAGGACCCAACGGTGGGATTCCTTTCATCCCAACCGGAGGGCAAAATACCTGTTTTTCTCCTCTCAGCCTAATGCAAGGATTTATGTGACCTCCTCACTGGAACCCAGGACACAACGTGTCTTTACATAGAAATAAACTTCACTTCCATGAATTCTCAGTGGCCTAGGGATATCAGGAAGGCGTATCTCCTTTCTGAATCCTGATGCCTCGTCTGCTTACTCAACAGCCAGCCAAATTCACAACACCGGCCCTCCCCCCTCTTCCCTGGCCACCAGCTTCCTCAATAAAAGATCTGTTACTGTAAGGTTTTTAGTATGTGTGGCTCGTGTAGGTTGTGTGAAAATTAGAATTTCATGTGAAAGCATTCAGAATCATTTTCTGTTTAAATTGTCGCGTGCTTTTGCCTAGCTGAAAATAGTCTACTTCTTCAAAAAATTAACGTGCAAACTAAAAATGAATATGCTCCCTGATCCTAATGCTTTGCTTACTCAGAAATCAACAGTAGAAAAATGCAATTGCCATCGATGTAGGTGCAAATTTTCCCCTCCATCTTTTTGATTTCTTTAACACATGGTGCACGGCCTTTGCTATATTACGGCAGAGTTAATGAAGTTTTAGGCTTTTAGCCTAAATCACATTGCCTGCTTGTTAGGTGTTACTAGAATTGTTTTTTGTTTTTGTTTTTGTTTTTGTTTTTGTTTTGTGGTGGTGGTGGTTGCTTTATGCCTCTATAGCAATTTAAACTGCATTCAAAACAACAACCAAATTTAATATCACCATAAATAATAACCAGATATTAAAATTCCATGTTGACTTAAAGAAACCAAAAGCTATATGTGAATTTTATTTTCTGTAGTATCTTAATCTCTCCCTGACATGATTATTGTAGGTATTTAATAAGGCAAATATATATGTGTGTGTGTGTGTGTGTGTGTGTGTGTGTGTGTGTGTGTGTGTGTATCTGTCAATAGTAGAGGAAATAAGTCAACAGAGTTAATTGCTTCATTGAGAGTATGGTCAGAGACTGCAAGTCCAGGCCTATTAAGATCAACGTGAGGGCTCAGGGCAACAGTGTGGGGATGGCAGATGATGGCTTTTCAGCCTGTGATCCTGCTGCATTTTGTGATGTGGCTTTGGCACCAGCATCACATATAATTCTTGTTTCTCTCTGCCGTGTCCCTCCATCGACTAATGCGTGATTGCAGATCCGGTGGACTCTGTCTCTTGGCACCTGCTTTGTCTTTCTGCATGCCCCAGCCAGGAACACTGAAGATCATGTTTCCTTAACCCCCTTGCTGCGAGACTTCCACGAGTCCTTTAAGTGCCACCAAGCAGCTGCCCTTCCGTGAGACCTGGAGGTTGACGTGCCCCAGGGAGGTCAAATCTCTGGATGGCGGGGGGGTGTGTGTGATTATCCTGCATTATCCGGATTGGCCCCTTCTCATCACATGAGTCCTTGAAATTGGAGAGACTTCCTGGGTAGGATTAGACAGACGAGACAGGAGGGGGAAAGATTTGAAATGTGAGTGGGACGCAACCCACCATGACTGCTTTGCAGGTGGAGGAAGAGACTGTGACTGTGAGCCGGGAACGCAGGTGGCAAAGGCGAGAAGACAGCTTCCACCCGAGCCCCCGGCAAGGAGCCAGCACACGTAGATTTTAACCCAGTGAGACTCGTGTCGCACCTCTGAGCTCCAGAATGTCAGATAATACATTGGGTT
The DNA here is from genome assembly GCF_027475565.1 of Acinonyx jubatus. Lineage (NCBI taxonomy): Eukaryota > Metazoa > Chordata > Mammalia > Carnivora > Felidae > Acinonyx > Acinonyx jubatus. Next base: position 75,735,077 of record NC_069380.1, read on the forward strand.
GGTTAAGATACTCCGCGTGTGGTCGTGTGTTAGCACTCTCATAGAAAACCAGCACAGGGGCTCCTAGTTGAGCATCTGACCCTTGGCTTTGGCTCAGGTCACGATCTCACGGTTTGTGGGTTCACCCCCCCACCTTGGGCTCTGTGCTGGCAGGGCGGAGCCTGCTTGGGATTCTCTGTTTCCCTCTCTCTGCCTTTCCCCCCACTCATACTCTCTCTCTCTCTCAAAATAAATAAATAAACTTAAAAGAAAAAAAAAGGAAAGAAAACCAGCACACCTGTGTTGGAGCTCTAACACTTAGTATCTGGAGCCCCTGCTGCCAAGTGTCTAGCTGTGGAGACAGAGGGTTTCCGTGGGGCGGTCTGTGTGGCTTGGAATATTCTAGCAGACAGGCTACCTAATTTGCCGGGCCCTTGTTTAAACTATCGGGAAACAGTGCTAAGGTATTACCATGTAAAAGCCTTTGCTTTTTTTATGCCTTCTGTCTCCCAACTTGCCGTGATGTTTTCTTATTTGCTATTTTATATCCATGTCAGTAGAAACGAAAGGTTAAGCTTCATTGGCCTGAATTTTACCATTATCGTCATCTTGTACCATGCCAGTTTTAAGGGGAAGTACAACAGCGTTTAACAAGTACGCAGAATCACCGAAGCCCATCCTAGTGTGTGTTTCCTCGCTCGTACATGCGTGTGTATCTTGAACTTCCCAGAACAGTGGGAAGTTCTGGCACAACCCGACTCAACTCTTTCTATTTCGCTTCTTGATAAGCGCGCTTTGCACCTGCACACTCGAGCTCCAGCGACTCGTGAGTGACAGAGGACCGTGCGGAAAGAGTTGCCCCGTCTTTCCCTTTCCTTCCGGGTGGTCAGTTGGCAGTGGAGTGGCTGGCCTTCACGGCAAAGGGGAAGGGAGGATATGACAGGTCTCCTCCTTACTTGCTTGGCCCTTCACTGTCTGTGGGAAGCAAGTTCTACTTCAGAGGGGAAGTGCGGCCTGAGCTGGGCTCACTCATCACAGATTTAACACTCACTTTGCCCTTGTTTGGAGCCTCCCTGAGCCACCAGGCACGGGGGAGTCCACCCGAATTCTGTGCCGGTAAAGCGCCAGGGATGCTAAATGCAAACGAGGCCACTAAGAATGGAGCGAGGACATGTGTCCCCTGCATGTGCACATTCTATCTGGACCTTCCTTACAAAACGCAAGCTCAGAGATCAGACCATCACAGTTGCAGGACAGTGAGAGCAAGGCATTCACCCAAATGCAGGGGCCCTGCTGAGCGCTGGCGCACTGTGACGGCCCGGGTCCCATGGCCCTGGTACCAGCCCTTTTCCCACTAGATTGGTTTCCATTGCATAGCATCCAGGCCTGGCTCTTTGCTCACTCAGAGGTTTTGAGAGTTACCTGACGTTTTTAAATAAATTTGTTTCTGTTTAAAAATAGCTAGAGGGGATTCTTTCATTGGCCCTAAGAACCAAGACCGATTCGATCAAGCCTTGGTTAACTTGTCTTGGGCTAACTGGTGTCCCCACAAAGAGGTACTGACCTCAGTACCTCAGAATGTGAACTTACTTGGAAATAGGCCATTAGGTTCGACCCTAATCCAAAATGACCGGTGTCCTTATAAAAAGGGACACTGGGACACAGAGAGAGGACACCATGGAGGTGAAGGCAGACACTAGGCTGATGCACTACAAGGGAAGCATTGGAAACAAGCCGCCGGAAGCTGGGGAGAGGCTGTAGCAGATGCTCCCTCAGCCTCAGCCGGCTGCTGACCCTTTGGAGTTCTGCCTCTAGAATTGTGAGACCAGAAAGGTCTCTTGTTTAAGCCCCCTCGATTGTGGTTCCTTGTTATGGCTACCCTAGGAAGGGAGTATACACTTGATAGAGACCCTGTTATGTTCGGGGAATAGATTGGGGCAAAATTTGTGACCGAGTTCAGATGCCTGCTGCCTGGAAGTACCATACATCTGCATAGGACGAGGTGGACACTAGTAAACATCGGGCCTTGTGAGTTAGTGAATAAATGGGGTTGAAAGTCCTGGAAGTCTTAGGGGCACCTGGGTGGCTCAGTCAGCTAAGCGTCCGACTTCGGCTCAGGTCATGATCTCGCGGTCCGTGAGTTTGAGCCCCGCATCGGGCTCTGTGCTGATGGCTCGGAGCCTGCTTCAGATTCTGTGTCTCCCTCTCTCTGTCCCTCTCCCGCTCGTGCTGGGTCTCTCTCTTTCTCATAAGTAAACATTAAAAAGTGTTTTAAAAATAAAAATTGAAAATTTTATCAGTTTTATATTTAGGATTTTATTCCTTGGCCTTTAGTTCAACTCATGCCAAATGTTGCATATCTCATTTAATTGAGATGATTCTATTTTTTATTTTTATATTCATATTTGTATTATTCATTATTTAAAAATATATTTTGATTATTTTATTATTCATATTTTACCATGAACAATTTTGCCACCAATTTAACTTTTCATTCACCTTTGCTACTAATCATTTCCATTTTGAGTTGGATGATAGACCCATTTTTTTATTTCTTCAAAAATTATCTTTTACTTAAGAAAAGAAAACAAAAAGAAACATGTAAAAACAACATGGAGATCACTCTTGTTGATATTTCAAAAATGCATGCGCTTAGTTGGAAAGTCCAAATACTAGAGAAGGACGCAAGGTAAAAGGAAAATCTCCACTTTCCACCCTCCTCTGTCCATGTCTTCAGAGACAACCACTTCAAGTTTCTTCTATATCATCCAAAATGTTTTCAGAAAAATCATATTTTTCTTAACTTGTGTTTTTAGAAAATTTTGAACAATTATGTGAGCAAAATGACAAAGAAAACTGAAGAGACGCGTGTAGAAACATACATAGAGGGACTCAAGACTCCCTACATATACATTTATAATGTCTTACAGTGGGGTCTCCGTGTTTCACATTGAAACTGGCAGGTCTGTGCATTCTCCAGCATAACCGTGAAATACCGTATTGTGTGAAACCTTAGAGGTCATTCAGATTTTAAAATGTGGGGGAAAATACTCTTAACATCTAAGATCCTTTGTTCCTGAAATTATGCTTCTAGGAACCTGGGGAAATGTTTGGAAGTGCAGAGATTTACAAATAGCGACACGTATGGCAGTGTTAATGTAAGTGGGAAATGACCCAGATGTCCATCTTGGGTAATTAACATAAAGCATATCCATATGAGGAAACATTATATAGCCATTACAATGTCACTTATCAATTGATAATGGTCCCAAAACAAAAGTGGAGTATAAAATCGTGTATAAAGACTGGTTCCTCAAGCATGAAGAAGACACAGACAAATAAGACTAGCATAAATCATGCCCATATATTAAAAGTAGTTATCTCTGAGGGGCTGGATGATGTATTTTCTAATTATTCTACTGTACATAATGGGTTAACATTTAATTAAAATCAATGCATAACTTTAAAAAGATTACTATTACGTTTCTCTGCAAAGCCAAGCGGACTACTGGTAATCATGGGGAAAGATATCTGAAGATCGGGGCTGAAGCTTGCTGGGCTTGAAGAGGTATAGGGAGTCGCCAGGTTTAAAACAGTCAAATGACACCATAAAAATTCAGGTCAGGTGCTAACAGCTAATCAAGCTGTTTTCCTGACATACTGAATCTCTAATTCAAAATCTAAATAGTAATAAAAATGGGTATGAATTCCCTCCATGACCCACATCTCTTCAGAACTCAATCACGATCATCAGCCCCTCAGGAGGAAAATGAAATAAAAAGGCACATTTCCTTGCATTTTAAGAGATTCTCTAGATGCTGAAGGGCACCACTTCGTTGTGTGTGCAGCGACCACGAGCGGGTGGAAGTCAGGTGCACTGACCACGAGCGAGCACGAGGTCAAGGTGATCAGTACCCCAGACATCCAGTGAGAAGACAGCTTTCTGTTGAGACAGGAGTGAGGAGGCCTACCCAGTAAGCCTCCTTTTAAAGCAGAGTCCGGAGCAAGCACAGATCCCAAGTTTACCACCGGTTCGCTAACAATCCTCACATCAGGGACTCGGCCTTCCTCTTACACTTTCTACGTAAAGAAGCGATGAAAAAGTCACCATCTTGAGTTTGCTTCATTTTTCCTCAGCAGAGGTATATGAACACTAGGTTATTGTAGTCCGTGCAGTCCCTCCAATCAGCAGAAAGGGAAAAGGAAAAGCTGAGTAGCTGAAGAAATTCTACCAAACAGACTTGTTTTTCTTATTTAAGTTCTGATTTCTGGGAAGGATTCATGTTTATGTTAAGGTCTATTTTCAGAAATGGGCCCGCTTGTAAATGGGCTGCTTGTACTGCAAATGATATATAAGACTGTCCCCGGTGCTGGGAGAAGCTGGTTCAGGGTTGGAAAGAAGAGGTGTAATTTAAAAAACAAACAAAGCAAACTTTTATTATTTTGAAATAGTAAGATTCAAATTTTTCAATGCCTTTTCTTCCTCAAAGGCTAAATACTAGCTTAATTATTTATAAGGGTTGTGATACACTGATATTTTAAAATTCTCTTTCTTTGACTGCTATTAGAATCAATTAATTCTTTTTTTTTTAACCTTTAAATTCATGGGCATGTTCACGACTGGAGGGGTTTGGGACCCTAATCGTGCAGAGTAATGTTTGAATGAACTGAGCCTGTGTGTGTTTGGGTCTTTATGCAATGGATTAAAAGGCAGGATGATTTATTTCTGGTTACAGTTTTTTCTTTTAATTTTTTTTTAATGTTTATTTATTTTCAAGAGAGAGAGAGAGACAGAGCATGAGTGGGGGGAGGGGCAGACAGAGAGGGAGACACAGAATCAGAAACAGGCTCCAGGCTCTGAGCCATCAGCCCAGAGCCCAACACGGGGCTCAAACTCACGAACCATGAGATCATGACCTGAGCTGAATGAAGTCGGACACTTCACCCAGGGTCCCCACAGGTTTGTTTTTTTTTTTAATGTTTATCTATTTTAGAGAGAGAGAGAGAGAAAGAGAGAGAGAGTGAGCGAGCAGGGGAGGGCCAGAGAGAGAGGGAGACACAGAATCCGAAGCAGACTCCAGGTTCTGAACTGTTGGCACAGAGCCCAACGTGGGACTCGAACTCATGAACCGTGAGATCATGACCTGAGCCAAAGTCAGAGGTTTAACCGACTGAGCCACCCAGGTGACCCTGTGGTTATAGTTTTTATTGACTCCTTAGGTCAATGTATTTATGTAATATGCACATATGTGACTATATGTAAATATATACATTTCTGTCCACTCCTTAGACATAGTCAAGTTGGGAATATTTATGTCAGAGTTCCATATGTGTTATAATAACGACAAAATGCGCATTGTGTTGTTATTCTTTTCTCCATGAATATATAACCGTTCTACAGTCCGCCAGGCGTTTTCACATTTTTATAGTGTTTAATTTTTTTAGTGTTGCTGCATAATTGCTGTCAGCCTCACTTTTTCTAATGGGAAAACCAAGGCCCGGTCAGTTGAAGTGACTTACCCACAATCATCCGGACAGGAAGTGAAAGCTTTGGGATCCCGATCAGACTCCACAAAAGCAGGCTATTCTCACCAGGCCCATTCAGCTGGCTGGAAGGGCTCAGCGCAAAGGGTTGGGGCAGGATGGCGTCTTCGGGATTGCTTCAGAAAATGAGGTTTTGTGCTTCAAACGCAGAGGGAAGATCAGTTCTAAAAGGCGGCATTTAATGTGGTCAGACTCAACAGGACTGGCAGAGTGGCGGGTGGGGGCAGCCTCGGGCCAGCGCTGGGATGCGTTGAGACTCAGGGAGGCATCATCTCCCAAGACGACACGCGACTAGGAGGTGGCACTGTGTGTCCTTTTCGAAGACAGTGGGGGCCTCCAGCAGCACAGAGACGCCTCACAGCCCCTCCGACCAGGCGGCTGCTGGAGTGCAGGCCTGTCGCCCCCGGGGTCACCTGCGATCCCCGTCCCCTGCCCCCTGCCACCTGCCCCCGCGGAGCTGACCCAGCCTGGGCATGGCTGCTGGTTCTTCCTGTAATGCTTTTCCTGCTCTCTTACCACCCAGGCTCAGGCCTCCCTACGTCACTCCTCATCACAAAGAGCCCCTAACTGACTTTCCTTTTCCATCCACGCTCCATCCCAACCCATAACACCATCTAATTAATTTTCCCGAAACACTTTGATCGTGTAACCACTCTGACCTCAAAACATTAATAACTCCTCCAGCCTGTTGGACAAAACAAAACTTTTTTTTCTTTAAGCATTGCTTCCAGCTTACTTGCTGAGCTTCTGGACAAAGTATTTGCTAGAAATGCCCTGACATTTTTGCCTCTGAATTCTGTTCCTACCCCTTCATGCAGAAAACCGCCCCCCCCCCCCACTAAAAAAAAGTCCTCTCTTTTCCTCTGTCATGTCGATCAGACCACCTTTTCAAAGCCAAACTGAAATTTACCTTCATCATCAAGCTGCCCCTTAAGTCTCGGGTGCTTAAGCAATCCAGTTGGAAAAACACCTCCATGAGGTCATGCGCAGCAGCCAAAGCCCAAGGTCGTCTTGTCTTGTCTCAGCATCAGCAGGAACCAGAGAGAGGGCTTGATGTAGGTCTCTATGGTGGGGAGATGTTGAAGAAGGCAGGGCGGTGCTGTGAACAAAATGTGACAATGGAGGGTTTGGTAAGATGGGTGGCGTGGGGAACAGCAGGGAAGGGGATGAGGTCAGGATTGAGGACAGGGAAGGAGAGGGAGAGCTGTGAGCAGCTATGGGATCCATTTGAGTGGATTGTCTTAGGTAGCACTGGAGCCCTTGCTACCTAGTCCCCACGACAGTTGTCAGCGATGGGGAGTCATACAGTCCTTGAGCTTGTGGTGTGAAGTTTCCAAGGAAAGGGTTATTCTGGAGCCCCAAAGCATCCAAAATGCCTTTCAAAACTGGAGGCTTTGAGCAGGAAACACTACCCTTCTTGTAATTGTGTCATAACCATTCTTCCCGAGGTGGCTCTTACATCCCCTTGGAGGGACCTACCCACGCTTATCCACACCACTGTTCTCACAAAGCACTCGGTGGAGACTTTAATCAAATCCCCACAGTCCAACCTTATCATCAGTAGCTTTTTACAACATGTAGATATCACATGTCATGTGTTGATCGCAGTCTGCCTCTGGGATTGCGAGTCCTGGAATGTGGGTTTATAATTTTGAACTTTCAGGACCACATGTAATATCAAGGAGAGGGCTTTCTGACTAAACAATATATTGGAAGAAATTCATGGTAATGGCATTTGGCTGGAGTTGAAAGCTTAGCTTCTCATGCTCATGAAGATCTGAAAGAACTTCGGTTTTTGTTTTCTCCAAAGGTCCTTCTCAGTTAACTGTACAATACCCAATTATGCATCTTAGAAGAATTTAGGGTTGAGAAAACCCAGCTACTATTGGAATCTTTGATTCTACAGAATATGCATTCCCCAAACCAGTGCTTATACAACTAAACTCTTCCCTCTGGGATCCAGTTGGTTATCATAACTTTTCAGCTTGCCTCGCAAAGCCACAGACTCTTTACAATAAAATGCTACAGTTTAAAGTGTTTTCAAAACCTAGCGTTGTAGCTGATTTTGTTCGTTATTTGATCAGGAAAGGAAAAAAAAATGTTTTTTTTCCCCTGATGTCTTAAATGAACTGAGGTTTTAATATTTACTTTTTTAAAGATTGTAGCACTTTAAGCACATCGTTTTTATAGGTGTGGGAATCACAAGTTGTTAAAATATTTTGATCTTAAAGATGGAAAAGAACTATCATTATCATTTACTGCAAGTAAGCAGGGGGGCATAAGGAGGGCTTTGTTTAGTCTGACCCTTCTTGGTGGTGAGAGGAATGGCAAATCACCCTCCCCACCATGTCTCCGGAACAAATTCCCTGTGGCCACAGGTGTTCTGCTCATGTAAAAAGGCGTAAGTCGTATGTCTGGTTCTGCAGAAACACTAGGGCAGTAGGAATTTATAAATATAGTTTCCTTTAATCCGATGAAGACGGCATATGGATAGAGCTCTCCCTAGGTCAAAAACAAGAATTGGGTTCCTTTTCCTCTTATTGGAAGAATTACATGCTCCATTTAGTGATTCATGGGTTGAGGGTTTATTATTGGTTGTGTCAGGCACTCAGAGACGTGAATTTCGATTCTCTAGATCAGTGTTTCTCAACCTCGGCACTACTCATAGCTGGGCCCAATAGTTCTTCTCTCTGGAGCTGTCTGGTACATTGTAGGAATTTTTTGTAGCGTCTCTGCCCTCTGCCCTCTGCCCACTAGAAGCCAGCAAGAAGAAGAAGCCAGCTCCTTCCCCCTGAGTTGTAATGATGAAAAATCTCCTCCAGTTGGCAATCACTGCTCTAGATTTACTTTATTTTTTTAGGGGAGGGGGAGTACTCTGTAAACCTCCTTAAGTGTTAACCAGGAACCAGGCAGTGGGATTTACAAAACAGCAAGAGTAACTTGCTTCCCCATAGGAGTGGGTGTGGTGAGTGGGCACCAAAGGAATTGTCATAACTTCTAGAATGGACCTTGGTAGCCATGTTTCTACAGAGAGTGGAGCTGGAGGCACTGTCTTTTGTAAGATTTTAGGGAACCTGGGATAGTCACATTTCCCAGAAGACACAGTTTACTTCCCTGTGGGTACATCCCTTAGCTTCAGGAATAAATCCCCGTAAAAAATTCAGCAACATGTATGTTGGAAAACCAAGGATGGCAAAGAGTGTGTTGCCACTTCCTATCCCCCTTTCCACGACAGACATCACTAATCAATCATTGCACTCCGGTGCCGAATCTGATGTCTGCCTCAAAATCGTTCTCAACGCAGGACTCCGGCATCACTACGAGTATCTGGGACTCAGAGCTCAAGTTGAAACCTATCCGTAACCATTGCTTTTACATTTTTGCCAGTTATTTTAAGAACAGTGGTGGCCATCGATGAAGTATGCTGTTTATAATGTAACCTACAAACAGAGCCTCAAAGTCTAGCACAAAGAATATAAACACACCACCAAGGAAAAGCGCGTCTGGTGAACTGAGAAGTCAAGGTAAAGTTGATTTGTGTCTTTGGCACCTTGTGGCTGGAGATTTCTTCTCTCGAGGTCAAGCAGTCAGTCAGGTTTAAGTGAGAAATTCTGAAACGTTGGGCATCTGGGGGTCTGAACTTCGCTCTGGTGTTTGGGGCTGCCCACCGGGAGTCATCCTGTGCGCAGCCCTGGAAACTGGGAAGAAGTACGAGAAAATTTTGGAACGCTCCTGTGGATGCCTGAAAAGGAAACCCTTCAGAGATGCCTGGGTGGCTCAGTTGGTTAAGCATCAGACTCTTGATTTTGGCTCAGGTCATGATCTCACCATGGTAAGTTCGAGCCCTGCATGGGGCTCTGTGCTGACAGTGTGGAGCCTGCTTGGGATGCTCTCTCTCTCTCTCTCTCTCTCTCTCTCTCTCTCTCTCTCTCCCCCCCCCCCCAGCCCTCCTCTCAGAATAAATAAACGTAAAAAATTAAAAAAAAAAAAAGCCCTCCAACATCTGTAGGTGTGTGGGCTGCTGAACCAAGTAAGGAAATTCACCCCAAAGTGAGAGTTTGCTGAGAAAACAGGAAGTGACTGAAGCTGGCATTGACGGTCACTGAGTTTTCGGGAGCCAACCACTGTGTTTCCTTAAGTACGCCGACGATCTGGAAAGCTTACCAAACTGCCCCGATGGAGCTAGAAGGAGAAGGATTCCGATTAGTTTGGGGGGCCTAGTTCCTGAATCAGAAACTCAGCCACGCCATCATCAAACAACCTCTCCAGCTGATTCTGAGGCCCGGTAACTCGAGAAAACCCAGATGGAAAGCATGTTTGTTCAACTTTGACTTGCCTACCCCGCCCTCCCAACCTGTTAAAGAGCAGGAGGTGTGGGGTGGGATCCGAGGGTCTACGTTTGATCTAGGGCCTTGGGCTTTAAACAAGTGTCTGAAGTTGATGAGAAGAACTGGAATTTGTCTGAGGGAAAGCTGTCTTTAACCTGGAGGCACCTGGCCAAATGTCTGTGCCGTAGAGGGGGAAGCACAGGAGGGCAGCCCAGGCAGGGCGAAGCCAGCAGGGCCAGCATGACACAGCCTCATTGGCCCCTGAACTAGAATGTCAGCTGGCGTCTATTTAGCAAGGGACAGGAGTGCTTGCTTTCCCCAGCCTCCTACCGTTGGAATTGTCATCCGACTTCCCACCGCTGCCAGGCCCGGTGTGGCGTGGAGAATCCCAGTCTCACGGAGCCCGTCGGGGCCTTGTCCCTGCTTGGCCTCGCGTTCTTCAAGTGCTTTCACTCACAAGGAATTTCTATGAAATCATCTTGGACCAACAAAGCTCTTACCCAAGTTTCTCAGCGGGCTGGGTTCAGAATGACTTTTAGCTATTTCCAGAAATGAAAATCACCCTCCGAGGAGGAAGTTCTGCTACCACGGAGTCTGCTGGAAAAAATGAGACACGCTCTTTGAAGGTGGTTCCAAGTTCCAAGTGGTGGGAGATGTGCTGGGGGCTAGAGCCTTTCAGCTGACTCCCGGGAAGGGCTCGTCATCAGGGCTCGCCGTCATTGGGGTGTACAAGCTCTGGCATGTGAACAGTGCTTTTGTTTGGTACTTCGTGGCCATCTCTCGCTTACCTTGGTATAAATGAATGGCCTCAGAGGTGGTTTTGGGGGGTGGAGGAGGATGGGAGGGTATAGGGCACCTCACGAGGAGAGGAGGGGACAGTGAGACTCGGGGCTCTGGAGGAACAACCTCCTTTGCAGTTTTATTGAAAGCCAACCCTTCAGCCTTGCCCACCAAGGGAGGCCAGGAGCGGGGAGATACCACTGTGGTTCAGTGAGTCAGCTGCCCTCCACAGCAGGCATCCAGACTCCGTGAAATGTTAATTATCTGTTAGAAAAAAACAACAGCAACAGTTTATTTTACACAATTTCAAAAACGAAAATCCAATTCCTGGGCAGGCTCTGTTGGTCAGCTCCCTCGACCTACATGTGTACACAACAAATGTACGTGGAAAAGCACAAAGTGGTCTTTTCAAAGGTGACAACGTCTATCCTTTACTCTACACCCTAACACATACACACATAGTGGTTGAGTTACAGTCAGAAGCGCGCTGCAAAATGACATTTCCTCCCCTGGTTTTAGTTCTGGAGAATAGCATTAACCTTCAACACAAGAATGACCTGTCCATTCCGGCAATGATCACGTGGTTTGCGTAGTTTCTTTGGGTATTTTATCAGCTCAGCCCCCATTGTTTCTCCAGTGATAAATTACACTTTCATTATTTCTTTATTTTATGGAGTGGAGACTCATAGCAATTTCCTTGTCCCAGTCCCATTAACTTCCTGGTGGCATTGTTTGAAGTCTCCAGACCCTGATGTGTAATCCAACTGTTTCCCTAATATGTGGGAAGCAGCACAGTGCTCGTTTACGTCAAAAACAATTCTTGCTACGGTTTTCCTTTTTCGTCGAGTCTTTTCCCATGGAAATTCTGGCAGGAGCCCTGGTTGAGGATTCCAGAGGGTAGCGTGAACCTGGTAGATGCTGAGCATTCCAGGGATGTTGGGTGATTGAATGGGGTTGCTAGGACTGGCCTGGAACATAACACTGAGCCCACCAGGTTGAGCTGAAAAATTTGGAAGTGGTATCACAGCGGGGTGATGTTGGTGTTCGGGTCTTGCCGGGTTCCTCGGCGTCTCTAGCAATTTGTTCGGTTTCCACTTCCCTCGAGTTCTCCATTCGGGGTGCGGTCCACGTCAGAGTTCCTCCACCGCGATCCTGCCTCCCTCTCAACCCGAAATTTTGCAGAGGGCATGGCGTTTCTTTCCAGAGGCAAGCGGGTCGCCAGTGCCTGCGATCTCATCCCGTGGTCTGCCCTCACTTTACATCTTTGCTCCCTCTTTCTAGCTGCTGCTTCTTTTATCTGTTTATGATGACATCATCTGTAAATGAAGGTTGACCTCAAATCTATGTTTTCATGAACAAAACAAAATGGAAATGCTCCTTCGCTTTCTGCGATTTCTTTCATGATGACACGTTTCCTTTTCGGAAAAGTCACCTCTGCATTTTGTCTTTATCTCTTCTCCTTTTTCAAACCCACTGAAAGTCTCATCGGGCCCCCAAACTCCTCCATAAATGTTCAGAGCTAAGATTTTGGCTTATTAATAATCAGGAGGCAGTGTGGAGGTGGAAAGCAGCAGAGAAAACCTGGAGCAGGGAAACCAGTTAGCGCCAACCATAAGCCAAAGGAAGCCGGTGGCCATGAGGATCCACGTGGTGTTGTGGCAGAGGTCAGAACAGGAGAGCTCCGGCGAGAAAACTTTGCGAGCAGCACACCTCTGGGAGCGTGCTGCTCACGGACCCCCTGCATTTCAAGCCTGCGTGCTTGAAAAAAGACGCCACATTTACAAATACAGGGACCACGGGAGGAGACCATGATGGCGGGGGGTGGGGGGTGCGGCTGAGGAGTTAATTTTAAACATGTTGAATTTGTAGGATCAGGCAGTTGATGGGGGATGAACATCAGACACCTGGGTGTAAGGTTTGAGGAAGATAGGGGAGTCAAAGATACAGACTTTCAGGTCAACCGCAGACCGAAGGGAGTCTCTAAAGTGTGGCTCTGAGCCTGCTGAAGAAGGATGCACAGAGGGACGGAGTTAAGGAGGACCTAGGACAGAGCTTTAGAGAAATTCTCCATCTCAGGGACAGGCCAACCGGGCCCAAATGAGAAGGAGAAGAAGACCAGAACCCTCACAACCAGGACTATTGTCTTTTTTTTTCTTTAATGTTTGTTTTTGAAAGGGAGAGAGAGACAGCATGAGTGGGGGAGGAGCAGAGAGAGAGGGAGGCACAGAATCCGAAGCAGGCTCCAGGTTCCGAGCTGTCAGCACAGAGCCCGAATGCAGGGCTCGAACTCACGAGCCATGAGATCATGACCTGAGCTGAAGTCGGACACTTAACTGCTTAACCACCTGAGCCCGCCAGGCACCCCTGGGGCTAGTTTCCCAAAGGGAGTGCTGGAGGAGGCAGAGCAGGGATGTGACTATCCTCTGACCAGACACCTCCTGTGCACTGAGCGCTGTTTTAGGAACACTTGGAGATCCCCTAAGGGACAACAAACACTGTCCCGCCCTTCAGGGAGCCTGCTTTCTATGGATGGTGGCAGCAAATTAACCGAGAATTACAGTCCAAGCTGTTGAGTGCCGTGGCAAGGAGCATGTAGGTTGCCCTTGTCTCCAATATCAGGGGGGTGCACCTGGGGACCTGTCAGCCCTCCCCTGACACAGGGGAGGGCTCTGGAACCCCGCTGCCTGAATCTCTGCTATGGCTTGACCGCTTCGCAGCTGGGTGATCCCCACTCCTGGCTTCAGTTTCCTCAATGATGGTAAAACAGACTGATAATAGCCGGATCTGCTGCGGAGGTTTATGGTGAGGATGAAATCCGTTAAAACATGTGACACGTTGAGGCAGAGACTGACACATAAGAAGTCCTGGATTAAGCACTGCCAAACTTCCCTGGCGCTCACTCTGGGCCAGACGCAGAAACAGCCTTAGGAAGCAGGTAATACTGTCATCGGCGCGTTTACAGTGAGGAAACAGAAGCACAGTGAGGTGGGGTGGCCTCCTCAGTCACATGGCTAAAGGTGGTTACTTTCTTTTTCTCCTCTCTACTCTGTCAGTGAAGGAGGGATTTCTACTCTCAAGTTATGGGGATGGCCCACGCGATGCTGGACAGATGGACACACAGCAGTTTATTTGTCAGTGCTTCTCACGGCTCCAGGGTAGAGGACACCGCTTGCCTTGCGGGACCACACGGGTGTTTTTAGGACAGAGGGGACGGGCGGGGTTTGTAGTAACAAGAGGGCGGGGTGCCCCCTGGTTCCCGTGGGGGGACGCGGCTGGCTTGTTTGAGTTGTTCCGTGAGCTGGCAGGGAACTGAACCCCACCGCCCTGGGACAAGCAGGCGTTCTGTCTGTTCCCGTGATAAGAAGTGATGTTTGGCTGGGGAACCTTATCTGCAAGAGTAACTTGGGGAAGAGAGTGTGTGGTTAGGCCGTTTGAAGCCCTCCGGATTGTATCAAATGTCAAGGCGGCACTTAATACTGAACCCCAATTTCAGGCCTTATGGCACAGTGATCTGGTGGGCTTTAGGACCCAGGCAGTGTGGATCTAGGATCATGTCTGTCTATACTGCTCTGCATTACCTAAACCTGAAACAGAATGGTTGTTCCCTCATCATCTCTATGCTATTATTCACGCCCGCATCTCTGCCTGGAATTTCCTCTTGATTCTCAAGCACCTCCTATTGAAATCCTCTCTGTTCCCCCAAGCCCACCTCAAATGCCACTCACTATAGGAAGTTCTTTCTCTTATCCAGATAGGGCCCCTCCTTCATTTCCAGGTAGCGCTGTAGAGCGGAAGGGACATAGTCTTTGAAACCAGAAAAATCATGGCTGAGTCTCTGGCTTTGCTACTTATTTTGCTACATGATCTGGGGGAACAAATTGGACTGAGTTAGCCTTGGTTTGCCCATTTCTCAAATGAGGGTGATAACTCTCGTTGAAATGGTACTGTGAGATTATCTGTGAAAGTGGGTACAAAATGCTGAGTATTTAGAAGGCGCATGATAAATACAAATTTCCTTCTCTTGAATCATTTCATATTTCTACCAATGCCTGGATTATTGTGCTTCCTACTCCAACTATTTGCATATTTGTTTTGCTTACTCTCTACCAGGCCATATGCTTGGAGATGGTTGATAATTTCCACTTTTCTCCTTTTTGTCCTTGTCCAGACTCTTCAGGGCTCACCATCACTCTCCACATGGTGGATATTTTTTATCAACAGTAGAAGGAACTCTCAGCATATTCTGCTCTAGAAATCAGCAGGCCTGTCTAGGACAATACCATGCTGTGCTTCTAAGGAAACACAGTTGCTTGAACTGCTAATAAAGCCTTTTTCCTGAAGTAAACATAGTTGGCGGAGATAGCCCAATGATATCAATTTATATTGCATGAAAGTGATATATACAATCCCGACGTGAGGTTGAATGAGGGGTACAGTTTTCAAAACCTGAAGAGGGACAGGATGTCAAGAAAGAGAAAAAAATAGGTGTCAAAAGACGACACTTGGAGCTTCTAAGGCAAATGTTGCTCTTTTATAATTTTTAGCATATAGATTTGGAAATGGGGAGGAAATAAATATTTGTGCCGTTTGCCTGTAAAATGTGTAAGGAAGAGAGACGAAATTGCCGCGGGAAAGAAATGTGTCAGTTTCCTAAGCATTTCACAAGAATTGTGCCTCCTTGTCTGTTCCTCGTGAATGTATTTGATGGAGTACTGGATGTATGGATTGGTAAGGACAATGGAAGGTGGAAGTCAGTGGTTTACTATTTCTTTTTCTCACTCATCCCAGATAAATTGACTTGGTGTAAACAAGGCATCTCACTTTTGTTTGTTTGTTTGTTTGTTTGTTTTTTTTAGGGTTTTTAGTTTGTTTCTTTTTTGATGAATAAAATGAGAGGGACAGCGTTGGCCTCTGTCACAACGAATCTAAGAAGTTTGACCAAAGTGAGCACCTAGTTTTGAGGTCATCAAATGCTTGTTTCCAAATAGGCCCCAAGGGAGAAGGAAATCTTTTTCTGTGATTCTAGAGCTTCTGGTGTAGGGGGAGGTGAGCATCACCTGGGCAGCTACATTTCTTGGTCAGCAACGCACTGGCTCCCTGTTATGTGACGCTAACTGTTTTGGAGCCTTAAGAAATCTCAGCTGTCAAGAAAACTCCACAATTGCAAGTAAGTACGGAAGTCTGAAGGAACTGAAACTGTTTCCAGAGTCCATTGACTCCTGACCAGCCAGGGTATCATTTCTACCGTGTGAGACGTGCATTTGCTCTGTGTATGGGCTTTGGGTGTAATCTGTCCAGTTTTTCTACCCAACACTTATATAGGTTATCAGTTACAGATTCCTCTCAAAAAATTGAATATACTTTAGAAATTGCTGAAGCCACCTGAAACCTTTTTTTTGAAACAAATTAAACAAATGTTCTAAATAAATGCATAAATGATACTGTCTACAGTATCGTAATTTGCTACCTGTTGAGTTATTATCCTTTCAGTGATTAGCAATCTGTTTTTTTCACTTGTTCTATTCTGTCTTGCTAGTGACAAGAAAGGAGCTGGGGACATTTGAATTAATTGTGCAGATGCGTTAGTATTAATCTTTATGTAACTTGGAATGTGCCTGAATATCAGGAAAGCTATTTCCATTGCTATTTGTGGAGGGAGAAGAGTTGGCAGGAAAACTGAATAAGAAAATAGACTAAGAAAAAATATATTTGAATGATAGCAAATGAAATTTAAGCTCAGCTTAACACAGGATTTCCCTCTGGTAGGTAAGACCCGCGCAGCTTTAAATCTTACTTATGGCTCAGCCAGATTGTGAATAGAAATGGGAAAGAGGGACTAGGGTGGGGGTGAAGAGTTTCAGTGAATTTCCAAACTGCAAAATGGAGGTACCTTCTATCTGGACTGTAAGTGGAATTTTGAGGAGGTTTATCAAGAGTCTTCAAAATCATTTTTCTGGAACCATCTTTGAGATGACGATCGGCAGGCATCTCGTCTGACTGATGTAATCAGGAGAAGAGGGTTTCAGGCGTGACAGAAGGAAATGATCTGCATTTATATGCTAGGCTGGGTGATGGTGCAGGATTCCTGTGCATAAAATAATCATTTGGACAACAGTCCTCATTTCCGGACTGAGGAGAGGATAGCAGAAAAGCCTGCAAACTATATGCTTGGAAATCCTCTCGGCTGAAAAGCTTCTAATGGAATATAACATTTACGATAAGTCTCTCCTCCAAGTTTAGTATCTTTTTGTTATTAACACTGCTTGGGAAGATGTGGTTAGTTTAATGTTCTGATTAACAACAATGATGAGTTTGCCAATTTTCACATAGGGAAACAGCATTCGTAATAGAGTATGAAGATCGTGTGCCGAGCATTTTAATGACCGTTCATCATAAACGTAGTTACATGTTCAGAAGGAGAAACGTTGAAAAGGGACGTAGTCATAATTGTCAAACCGATGTTTTTTTGGCATACAGCTGAATCAAATGCTTACGTGGTTAATTTCTGTGCACTAAACCAAATTTGACTGGTGTTTGAGGCCCTGCTGTGAAGTAGGGGCTGTATCTGTCCCATCTTTGCGTCCCGGGGTCTTGTACCGTGTTGGCAAGTAGCAAGGGCTCCATCAATGATTGCTAAGCAGCGTAAATAATTTTAAACCATTGAAAACCCCAAGCCTGATGCTAGCCAGTAATTCCAACCACATTTCCTACAAAATCTTTTATTCATGCGCTCGATACCTGTTTCAATCGACTAGTTGGCATTTTATCTCTTTTTGACTCCGTATTTATGAAGGCTTTGAATCAATTATTTTGTTCTTGAAATTATTTTTGGTGCCAATATACTTGACAGAGGCCCAAAAGCAGTATCCAAGGAGCAGTCTGTGAGTGAATATGTCTACCTGCCAAATTCAAAGGATACAACGTCCCAACCCTCCAAGGCTACAAACCCGCAGGGATACCATACAAACTTGTATGCGGGTTGAAGCTGCCACCTACCCGGGTTGATCCCCAACTGGCATTGCCGGGGGCCTAAAAGGACACCTGTTTCCTTGAGTTGCTCATGGGTCCACGGTGAGTCTTCTGAGGTCATTACTAATAACAAAGCCCAGAAAGACTCCTTCCCCCTGACAGTCTCGGCCATGTGTAGGTGAGAGCCCAAGTATCTTACATGAGTCCCGTGGTTCACATTCTTTATTTCAAAGGAGAGAAAGGTGATCTGATGACTGAAGTGGGTGTCCACGCCAATGTAACCGAACACCCAACACCAAAAAAAAAAACAACTCTGCTTAAACAAACAAACCAAAACCAAAACCAACACCTTCCTGAGATCTTAGTTTGTAATAAAGGCATCATCTTTATTTGCCTGTTTTTAGTAGCGAGGTGAGGCAGTATAAGTTCTGGGAGCACCGGGATCCTTCCTATTTTGCTCATGTTCTCAGTGGTAACAGAGTGCCGGACACACAGTGGGTGCTCAAGCAATATTTGTCGAATGAATGGTAGACGGGGTGAGAAAAATGTGAAGACAGTGCTGGGTATATGGCTTTATAGCCAACACTCAGATATTTTTTCCTTCTTTTCGTGGATATGTTTTCTCTCATCTTTCAAGCCTCTTTTTGGCATATTGTGTATGCCCCGTGGTAGACACTAGGGGACACACGACAAAGACTGAGAAGATTAGCAGTCATTGGACGAGTCCCTCGTTAGTCTTCGTTCACCGACTTCTTTATTCACTTAACAATCATTTGTTCTTTTTACAAAATATGGCTTTACCATTGGATGCTGTTTCTGAAACGAGTCCTGTTTCCAATGTTATCCTCTAATGCACCTTGCAGTTTAGAAGCAAAGACCGAACAGTTAAAGATAGGGAGAAGAATCTAAACTGATCAAAAAGGTGTAATAATATGGACCATTAATCCCTAGAAGTAGAGTATTCCACTGTGGAGTATTAAATTAGAGAAAGGCCAGGTCTAATAAGTATCAGCTTAGATACTGTCAAAGAAAAATTGCTGAAACCAACTTGGCTAAAGGAAGATTTAGCCATAAGATCTTTTGAGAGTAAAAAGTATGGGGCGCCTGGGTGGCGCAGTCGTTTAGGCGTCCGACTTCAGCCAGGTCACGATCTCGCGGTCCATGAGTTCGAGCCCTGCATCAGGCTCTGGGCTGATGGCTCAGAGCCTGGAGCCTGTTTCCGATTCTGTGTCTCCCTCTCTCTCTCTGACCCTCCCCCGTTCATGCTCTGTCTCTCTCTGTCCCAAAAATAAACGTTGAAAAAAAAAAAAAGTTTGAGGAGACAATATAAAAATGGAACCGTTAGCTGAGTTCACTCATTGCCACAGTTAATATAAACAGTTATTACGCTGCGTGACCTCAAGCCCAGGAAAACAGACTCTTTTAGATTTGCAGTTTCAGATTACCTTTATGCCTAATCCATTTAAAAGCATAACACATTTCAATTAACCAACATCAAATACTCCTTAATGAATATAAACCATTCAGGAAGAAAACATGAGTCCTAATATATTCCAGTTGGAAATGGGAAGGCATGTTGAAGTCATTTTGTCCAAATCTCCTATCTTCTAGACAGGAAATTGAGGTGAAGACAGGTCAAGTGACTGATTCAGTGTCACACAATTAGGGCACATAACTTCTACTATAGTATTCTTCACACTATATAGTCATACTTCCATTGAACATCAATAAATTATCTTCCTGGCACAAGGCGATCTGGTCAGATTTTTGAAGGGTTCAAGTTAACTCTGTGTGTTGAGCATATACCCATACAGACCCTCAAGACCGAGGCTCCCCCAAATCACAATCAACTGGAATCTACCTGAACCCTACCTCCAGACAGTGTTTGTTTGAATACAACAAATGTGATAAGTTTGATGACTGTCTGAATTTAAATTTGGATGGCTTGAAGACTGACTTATGTCCCTGTAGTACACGATTGATAGCAAATCAGTAAGAGAGAATCAGTAAGTAGAAAGCAGTAAGAGAAACCAAATGCTTCTCATCCTTGAGACAAGCGTATGGCATAATTATTCTCCTTTGTTTATTTACTGCCATTGAAGGGTGTTACAGATGAGGAAACTGAAGCCCAAGGAAGGTCTTGAAATCATTTAAGTGACACAGCTGTCATTCAAGTCTAGTGTGTGGTCTCCTCCCATGATGGTCAATTTTATGTATCACCTTGGCTAGGCTACAGTGACCCGTTGTTTGGTCAAACACCAGCCATGATGTTGCCATGAAGGTATTTTTTAGATGTGATAGATTTGTAAATGAGACTTTGGAGAAAGAAGATTACCTACTGTGGTGTGGGTGGGCCTCATTAGTTCTAGCTGAAGACCTTAAGAGCAAAGACTGAGGGACACGGCTTAGTTGGTTAAGTGTCCAATTCCTGATTTTGGCTTAGGTCATGATCTCATGGGTTTATGAGTTCGAGCCTTGTGTTGGGCTTTGTGCTGACAGTTCAGAGCCTGCTTGCGATTCTCTCTCTCTCTCTCTCTCTCTCTCTCTCAAAATAAATAAACTAAAAATAAATAAATAAAATAAAAGAGCAAAGACAGAGGTTTCCGAAAGAAGAAAAGACTTCTTCTCAAGACTGTAACATAGATGACTACCTCAATGTCCAGACTGCTGCCCTACAGAATCTGGATTCAAGGCTGCAACATTAACTCTCCCCTGCAATTCTGGCCTGATGACCCCATGTACGGATTTTGGACTGGCCAGGTCCTACACTAATGTGGGCCAGTTCCCCAAAAATCTATCTATCATCTATCTATCTCTGGAAAAACCTGACTAATAAACTTCCTTACGTGCATCCTGTTGCCTGAAAGTTGGATTTTTTGTTGTTGTTAAAATTTTTCTTTCTTTCTTTTTCTAATATTTATTTTTGAGAAAGAGAGAGAGAGAGAGAGAGAGAGAGAAAGAGAATGATTAGGGGAGGGGCAGAGAGAAAGACACAGAATCCGAAGCAGGCTCCAGGCTCTGAGATGTCAGCACAGAGCCCGACGTGGGGCTCAAACTCACAAACCGAGAGATCATACATAACCTGAGCTGAAGTTGAACGCTCAGCCTACTGAGCCACCCAGGTGTCCCCAAAAGCTGGACTTGTGAGTGAGCAGTGAGCTGTCCAATCCATTTGAGACAAGGGTATTCAGACAGGCCATACATTATGTAGTGGTCAAGGGAGCCTGGCCTCGGAGTCCCGTAGGTCCGTGACCAATGCAGCTGCTGAGGGTCCTGGGAGAGAAATCACAGGCCCTCCACAAAGGCTTCAAGGGAATAAATAGGATTCCGAGCCAGAACATCAGTCTCCACAAGGGGCGTTTTCAAGGAAGCAGTTCCACATGTGTGTATAATTAAAAAAGAAAATGCAGAGGAAGATATCTTGCAGGACACCTTTTAAGAAGGACGAAAAATATATATTCTTCTTAGCCTCGTAAAACATCAACACCTTCTTGAATATGAAGAAATTTACATTCTGAAGTAAATGCTTTATCGAGGGACAGATAATAAGTGTGAATTGAAACTAATTGGTGTTTCAGATCACTGAGCTGGTTGAAAAACCATTTGTGATGAGGTCTGTATAAGTTAACAGTCGCTTTTAAATGCCTAATTAAACATCCTTTGGTCCCTAGTGAGAATTAAAAAAAAAGTATTGTCGTCCACTGCATTATTCTTAACCGAGTGATTAAATCTGGACAGATTTCATTTTTGTGGGTGGAAAAAGCTCTTTCTTCCCCAGAGTAGGCTATCAGTAGGTCGACCTTGGACAGGGTAGCCCATGGTGCCCGGGTGTAACGGGCCGATGTGAGAAAAAGCCACGAGATTCTGGTAGAACCAAAAGGAAAAATAAAGAAGCAAGGTGAGCGGAGGCTCGATCGTGGTGGATTTTTTTTTTCTATCCTGAGAATAATAAGTAAAAGAGTATCATTAAGAGGGTTTTAAAAAGTATGCTGTCAGGGCTGTAAGCATTAAGGGCAGAAGTGTTTGCCGTGAGTCATATTTGGGGGAGATCAAGGTTTCCTCCTTATAATTGCGTTTTACTGTTGGCTGAAGCGTCCGGGAGTTTGATGCGAGGACCGGAAGAGCGCAATGGGGCAGGTGGGATCTTGAGGAGGCCTGGGCTGATTCTCAGGCTACCGCCTGCAGGCTCACCGTCTGGGTTTAGGGAACGAAGAGCTCTTCTGGAAACTGAGTACTTTCTTAAGGAACAAGTTCAGGAGGCAGTGTCGACAAGGTGACAAAGATCTGAGGAGACATAGGCTTCTCCTTTCACACTCCTGGCTGGCTCCCCCTCTCCCCTTCCTCAATGCCTCTCCTACTCCGTTCCTCCCTGGGTGCCCTCCCCCCTTCCCCTCTCCCTCCCTCCATCCTTTCTCCCGCTCTCCCTCCCTCCCTCCATCCATCCTTCCTCCCTCCTTCCACCCTCTCTCCTTTCCTTCTTCCCTCCCTCCCTCCTTCCTCCCTCTCTCCCTCCCTCCTTCCTTCCTCTCTCCTTCCCTCCCTCCACCTGTTCTCCCTCCCTCCCTCCCTTTCCCCTCCCTCCTTCCACCCTCTCCCCTTCCCTCCCTCCTCCCCCCTTCCTCCCTCCCAACCATTGCAGTTTAATGCCTCAGGGTAAAGCAAGCAGTTGCTATCCGGTTTTACACCAATAGCTGCACAATAGTTCAAGACAAAGAAATGTTATTTCTATAATTAACTTCCTAAATCTTTGCAGGGTAGTTGATTTGAGGACTTGAGCCTCAGGTAAGGGAAAGTTTTTTTTGTTCCGTAATTCCAAAAACAAACAACAGACTAAAAACAACACCATCTATATTAAGGGGGGGAAAAAGAATTATTTAGATTATATATCTGGGGGAAAGACCTCTCAGGTTCCTTGTGTGACTCTTTATTTTACACGGAAGCATCATTTGATGATGCATGTGCTAACCAGTTACTTCTCTGGTGGGGCCTGGAAAGCAGGGGCAGGGGGGAGGAGCCCACTGGAAGGGGCCTGGATGAGGGGAGAAAAACACAAGGAAGACTGAATCCCTTGGGTGAAATTGCACACTTCAGTCATGTTGCACTTTGCTCTTCCTCCCCACTCACTGAAAACCAAAGTAGAGGCAACAGGTCAGAGCACGCAGGATTGAGATATAACATTTAGGTACCCCGTGTCTATAATATATTTATTCAGGCTTATATTTTTTGTCTTCTATGACCTTGGCTCTTTCTGCTTATTTAGCTCATGTAGCTCTGATCATACTTTAGAAATGCGGAATTCTGGGGGAGCCTGGGTGGCCTAGTCGGTTAAGCGTCTGACTCTTGGTTTCGGCTCAGGTCATGATCTCACGGTTTGTGAGTTCGAGCCCCATGTCAGGCTCTGTGCTGACAGCTGCGGAGCCTGCTTGGGATTCTCTGCCACTCCTGTGCCCGCCATCTCTCTCTCTCTCAAAATAAAATAAAACATTAAAAAAAAAAAAAAAGAAATGCAGAATTCTGTATTGTAGCCAATACACTCGTTGCTGTGGTTGTTTTGATCTACGTAGGATTGGAAACTACTTAATGGCATTGGCTCTCCTTACTCTCTAAGCAAGCGTTGGCCTCCAGCAGAGTTCTTGGTTTCTTATACACTCTTCTCACTGGTATCTGTGAGTGGAACTCCGGATTCTAAGACCACATTTTCTCACCCTCTACCTCAAATGGTAGCGATTTATTTTCTTTCAGAATTGGATTATGGCGTGGGCGCCTTGGCCATTTCTACCTTCTTGACTGTGGCTGGGTCAACCCAGCTGCTTGAAGCCGATGCGCTCGCCTCCTTGGGCATCGAGTGTACTGTGCTCTGTGAGAAGGGTCAAGTCCTTCTGCCTTAAGCCCACGTTGCTTGATTCAGATCCCCCCGAAAACACTGTTGGAACAGACGCTCACAACAGACACTTCCATTGAATTCACTCTGAAACTCGATTTCCATCCTCCTTCCGCACTCTAACTTACACGGAAAGTCCCCAGAGAAGGCAGCAGAAGAAAGGTCTAGTGAAGGTGGTTTCTTCCACTGTCCCACGCCCAGGAGAGCTGGATCTGCTCGGACAACTCAGGCCGGGCATGAGCGAGGGACAAGAAACAGGGGTCTTGTGAGACAGAACGCCCCAGCCGTCCGCAAGGACCATTCTCACCGTCTACATATTGCTCTCCAGAAATACTGGGTTATACAGACTCTGATCTCCCTCTGTCTCAGATCTCAGGCTTCCCAGCACTGGTCAGACCTCACTGCCATTTTCCTGAAGTTTATAACAGTCCATAGAGATACGATTATCTCCCCAAACAGCTTTAAAACACTTGTAGACAGAAAAGAACAAGGCTTCGCTGACAGGAGCTACAATGAAAGAAGAGGCCACAGGGTCAGCTCGACTACCTTGGGGGTGAAAGACTGCAAGAAACGTCGGTTTTATTCCTCTTATATTTTACACACCAAGTGAGAGGCGCAAAGGTTTCAATATTTCCCGTTCACTCAGGGAAATGGATCCCACAGTGACCAGCTCACCTATCCTCACCCAAGGATGATTCCTGCTTTCAAGAGCACATCTCTTTACGTAAGCCTCTCACCTTCTTGTCCCATGCTATCCTGGACTCTCCCAGCTACTCATGTTCTCTAGGATTGCACCTCTCCTTCCGGTTTCAGTGTTAGAAATGCTTGTGGGATTTCCTTGCCTCCGTCATGCGTACCCCGTGGTGTCTTGCTCCCCACCGGATGAAGAGTGGGGCAGGTTTTGTAAATCATGAAAATGACAAAAATATTTGAGGCAAGTATGCCACCACTTGACCACAGGATTATAGCTGCCCAGCTGGAGGCATAAGGAAAGAGCTAAGGAGGTCATGCCAGGTAAAAGCCTTTGTAGTGCCTTTAATCTCTTTATAATAATTTTGTTTTTCCAGAACAGGTAGATGATGAAGCAGATTTGGGAGAGTTCCCAGTTACCAAGAAGTAATAAAAATTACTTCTTGCATATTTTGTCTATAATGTTTGAACACCTTTAATTCTGTAATACCTGGAGTTCATGATTTTCATTATAATCTCTAAGCATGCGAAATTCCTCCACATGAAGTTGCAAATCTCCAAACGTGACAGATTCGCTATTCCAACCTATACGTGATCACTTCATTTATTTATTTGTAAAGTTTATTTATTTATTTTGAGAGAGAGAGAGAGAGAGAGAGAGAGAGAGCAGGAACCCCAAGCAGACTATCCACTGTCAGCTCAGAGCCCTATACGGGGCTTGAACTCACGAGCCGTGAGATCGTGACCTGGGCCGAAACCAAGAGTCGATGCTTAACCAACTGAGCCACCCAGGCTCCCCTATAAATGATCACTTTAAACATATTTATCTGAGAAAGAGAAACCTAAAATATATAGTAACAATACTTAGAATTTCAATATTCTAGAAAATCTCTCATCTTTTTAAGGATGTTAGAGATAAAGGGCCAAGATGGCATTTTAAGCCATAATGTAAAATAAACTACAAACCCCCTCTATGATTGTCAATGTCTTACCCTGCTGGTTTTAATAATGCGAAGCAGATTTCATGATAATAAAGTCCATATGAAGAGCATTTTAAAAAATGAAAAAAAGTCAAGACAAATCAATTCAGCCTATTCACCCTTTAATGTATCCTACAGTACTTAGGCTGCTTAAAAAATGGAACAGTAGGGTAGACGTTCTTATAAAATGGAAAATAATTCCCATCCACTACCAGCTGTTCCTTAGCAAATAATTTAGAATTTTAGAATTTCAATATCAGTAAATCAAAGTGATAAGAATTGGAGTGGGCATCATGAGGCTACGTAAAAATTATTCTTATTTTTTGAGGTTTCAGTTCATGTGGGGAGAGCTGAGATTCACACATGAAAGCTTCACATACAAAAGCAATGGGGCAGGCTGCTTTATCCCTGGTTGTGTTCAAGGAAACAATCAAGCAGGCTCTGGGCAAAGTACTTGATTTAGCATAAATAGACACTAATAGGATCGAAAACTTGCCACTGACCAGCCCAAGGTATGAAACTGCATTTCTTCCTTTGTATAGCTTGTTGTGGTTCTGACCTTCTTCCTCAAGGCTGGAAACCAGAACATTTCTTTGTTTTTGTTTTTTTTAATGTCTATTCATTTTTGAGAGAGACAGAGTACTAGTGAGGGAGGGGCAGAGAGAGAGACAGGGAGACAGAATCTGAAACAGGCTCCAGGCTCCGAGCTGTCAGCCCAGAGCCCGACACGGGGCTCGAACCCACAAACCGTGAGGTCATGACCTGAACTCACGTCAGATGCTCAACCGACTGAGCCACCTGGGCGCCCCGAACCAGAACGTTTCTATTCAAGCATGACATATATCCCCCATGTAAGGAGGGAGGCTTCCCTGTCCCTTGGTATAACTTTAAAATTTCTGTAATTTTGCTTTTTTCAATGTTTATTTATTTTTGAGAGAAAGAGAGTGAGTGGAGGAGGGGCAGAGAAAGAGGGGGGACTGAGGATCCAAAGCAGGCTCCACACTGACAACAAGAGCCAGATGCGGGGCTCAAACTCACAAACCACAAGATCACGACCTGAACCGAGGTCAGATGCTTAACTGACTGAGCCACCCAGGTGCCCCTCTATGCCTTTCTTTATACTTTATTAGTTATTTCATGATTTGAGTAACTTTGGTGAATGCCATTTTTCTTCCATGATATTTTCTAATTGGCTTATTCCTGGGAAATGATGGATTTTTATACATTTGTGTTGTCCCATGTATCTGGTCTGCCTTTCATTTTGGCCCGAGTCCATCAGTTTGACGAGAAAGGTGGGTTTAAGCTGACTTGTAAACCGATTGGTAAGTGCGTATTTCTCCCCTCGTTGTCATCTCTGACCTAGGGCTGCAGAGAAAGTTTCTCCACAAGGCACCTGAGAGAACATCACGTGAACATGAATGAACGAGTTTTGTGTTTCCTGTTCTTCCTTTCTCCCTCCTCGTTTGCCAGGCCAGAATGTGTATATGTGGCATTCCTGGCCATGCTGTTCTGTGCTCGTGAGTCAGGGAAGTTGTGTACCGGGGCCCGGTAACCGTCTTGATTTGGTCCAAATGTTTTTATATTTTCCTAACTGTGTTGTGAATATGAATCCTTCTCAGTTTTCTTATAATGACAGAGATTGATTGTGGTAGGCAGGTAATGGTACCCAAAGATGGCCTGTTCTCTGACCCCTGGAACCTGGGGGTGTGTTGCCAAAAGGCAAAGGGGACTTTGCAGATGTGATTAAACGTATGGAACTCGAAATAGGGAGATTATCCTGGACACTCAGGGTGGACCCATCGAGTCACACAAATCCTTAAAAGGGCAGGACCTTTCTGGTGGTGGTCCGGGAGAGATGTGACAGACAATTCGAAGCAAGGTCACAGAGATGCATTGTTGCTGGCTTTGAACATGGAGGAAGGGGGCAGGAACCAAGGAAGCAGGGTGTCTTTAGAAGCTGGGAAGGAGCACCCAAGAGAAATACAGCCCTGCTGACCATTGATTTTGGCCCCGTGAGACTCGAATCACACTTCTGACCTCTGGGAATGTAAGATTATACATTTGTACTATGTCAAGCCCTCAAGTTTGTGGCAGTTTGTAATGGCCGGAATAGAAAATACATTGATGTACTAGCCAGCTCAGGCCGCCCTACAGATCAGACAGCTTAAATAGCAGAAATGTATGTTCTCATAGTTCTGGAGACCGGGAGTCCAGGGTCAAGGTCCGGGCGGGTAGGGTCTGGTGAGATCCTGCTTCCTGGCTTGCAGCCTTCGCACTGTGTCTGCACATGGCAGAGAGAGACAGAGAGAGAGAGAGAGAGAGAGAGAGAGACAGAGAGAGTTCTCTGGTGGTCTTCTCAGCAGGATAGGATCCTGCTGACCTCCACCCTTATGACCTCATTAGCCTTAATTACCTTCTAAAGGCCCCACCTTCAAGTACAGCCACATTGGGGATTAGGACTTCAACAGGAGAGTTTTGGAGGAACACAATTCTGTCCATAGCAATTGATTTTACAAGTTTTATACCTCTTTATTTCAGGGATGTGCTTAACGGGAGGATAAGAGTATTAGTACTTATAATATCTCCCTTTAAAATGTCCCTCCTTTAGGGACCCCTGGGTGGCTCAGTCAGTTAAGTGTCTAACTCTTGATTTCAGCTCAGGTCATGACATCATGGTGCGTGAGATCGAGCCCCACACCAGGCTCTGTGCTGACAGTGTGAAGCCTGCTCAGGATTCCCTCTCCCTCTCTCTCTGCTGTCAACATAAACAAACATTTAAAAAATAAAATAAAATGTGCTTCCTTAAAAAATGTTTACAGTTTACATGTTTTATACTTTTTATTTTAAAATAATTTTGGACTTACAGCAAATTTCTAGAAACAGTCCAAAGAGTTTCCTAATGCTCTTTACCCGGCTTCTCTAGCATCCTCTGTGTTAACACTTTACACAACCACAGGACAATGACCGGACTCAGGAAACAAATGAGGATACAATACCATTAGCGAAATTACAGGCCATGTTAGAATTGCACCAATTTTTCAAGTAATGCCTGTTTTCTGCTCCAGGGTCAATCCAGGGCTCCGTGTTGCATTTAGTGTCCCCATTCATTGGTCTTCTTAACCTGTTGCCATGTCTCAGTTTCCTTGTCCCTGGCACTTTGGAGGAGTACCGGCGTGTTATTTTGTTGAATTTGGGTTTGTGGTTCCTTTTGTTTTTAAGGGAAGTCTCTCCCGCTGTTTATGCTACTTTCTGATTTGACTTTCAGTTATAAGCATGTCCAATTATAAGCCACTGAAAGCCTGATGTTCCTTCTGCTTCAAGGGGGCATTTTGTACTTCTAAAGACTTCTGGACTGAGTGACACCAAGATCCATAGACTTTTGCTTTTTACAGGTAGGATTCTCATGTGGGGGTCCCTGGCAATTCTACTGCTCTTTCCAAATGTCTCTAAGCAAATCAGAAACAGCTGGAAATAACCGCATGCCAAAGAGTGAGAAAATTTGCCCCAGTGAGTCAACCAAACCTGGGTCTGATTAGTGCGTGCATGCCTCCTGGAGACAGTGAGCTGGGAGTGGGGGCACAATAATAATAGCTAATAATAGCAAGCATTATTTAGTAATTACTGTGTGCCACGGGTTGTGCTAAATGCCTCACATAAATGATATAATTATTCCTCGCAACCCACCCCTTGAGGTAGAAAGGAAATTGAAGACCTGAGCAGTTAAATAGTTTGGTTATGATCATGTAGCGTGGAGGTTACTGCGGGCTGAAACAGAGAGAGTTCG
Organism: Acinonyx jubatus; assembly: GCF_027475565.1. NCBI lineage: Eukaryota > Metazoa > Chordata > Mammalia > Carnivora > Felidae > Acinonyx > Acinonyx jubatus. The sequence goes on from NC_069380.1 coordinate 75,764,012, forward strand.
GTGATTAACAAACAGGAGCAAAAAGTCCAATCTAAGCCAGGTTATCAGATAGGATAGACTGGAGGGTGGACTTAGGTGGCAGATATATGGTGCGAGGGACTGAAAAAAAGTCTGGAGGAAGTCAGATTCTCTTGGAGTGGCAAGATTCCCTGGCTGTGATCAGATTAATAAATTTCCCACTTACGATATCCCTGTATTATTCTTCTACCAGGGAAATAACCGCCTTTACTTAATTCTCTACCAGACAGCTCATTCTAGTGTTGGACAACCATGACTGTGGAAGTCTGCTCCTTCCTGGGCTGAAACCTGCTTGGTCCTAGTTAAGCCATCTGAAGTTAACAAGATCAGTATCATGTCACTTTCACTTGGCAATCCTTTGGATACTTGAAGATCAAAATAATGTTCTGCTTCCCTCTTTTTGTTTCTAGTTGCATGTGCTTCACCTAATATGATTAACAGACCTCTCACCACACAGGTCTCTCTTATTTGTTTAGAGGTAGGCAAATACTAGAAGCCTATTCAAATTTGAATTTGACATGAAAAGCAAATGAAAGCCATTGTATAATTAAGGTGACTTGGATGTCAGGAACAGGAAACTATAGGGCCGGCACTGAGTGGCCAGTCGAGGGCGAGAACCTAAACCACAGGAAAATCTTGTGTCTACAGGAACAGTCTGGAAAAGCTCAGGGTAATATCATTTCAATAATTATGCCTTTTAAGATTTCTCTTAGAAGAACACGTAACTTAGACTTCCTGAGGACATAATCTGGAGCACATCTGAACATTTATAACCCGGGTTCTGCCTGGCACTTAAAATGTTTTCCTATTTAGGAGATGTGATTGGCAAATGAGACTTTTATCTTTTGATGCTATCAACTGAGATCTGTAGCAAGAGTTGGATGATGGATTTCTCTTGGAACACATGATCCTTCTGTAATTTCACCGCTCTCTCCTTCCCCTCTTCCTTTACTTGTAACTAAGCCCTGAAA